>NC_081219.1:2500-1352500 GCF_902713425.1 Acipenser ruthenus
GGGAGCTGCACGGCGGAACAGCGATGAATGAATTCATTAAATGCACTTTCCCCCGGGTGCACGAGTGTTATGGGTCCCGGCTGGAGATCCGCGAGCTCGGCTGAACACTTGCGGCGTCCCCCGGGGGACCTGCACGGCGGTTAGCCCTGGTCCCGCGTCCCGTGTGAACAGCGATGAATGAATTCATTCAATGCACTTTCCCCCCCGGGTGCACGAGTGTTATGAAGCCGGGCTATCGTTCCCCGAGCTCGGCTGAACACTTGCGGCGGTTAGCCCTGGTCCCGCGTCCCGTGTGAACAGCGATGAATGAATTCATTCAATGCACGCCCCCCCCCCCGGGTGCACGAGTGTTATGAAGCCGGGCTATCGTTCCCCGAGCTCGGCTGAACACTTGCGGCGGTTAGCCCTGGTCCCGCGTCCCGTGTGAACAGCGATGAATGAATTCATTCAATGCACGCCCCCCCCCCGGGTGCACGAGTGTTATGAAGCCGGGCTATCGTTCCCCGAGCTCGGCTGAACACTTGCGGCGTCCCCCGGGGGACCTGCACGGCGGTTAGCCCTGGTCCCGCGTCCCGTGTGAACAGCGATGAATGAATTCATTCAATGCACTTTCCCCCCCGGGTGCACGAGTGTTATGAAGCCGGGCTATCGTTCCCCGAGCTCGGCTGAACACTTGCGGCGGTTAGCCCTGGTCCCGCGTCCCGTGTGAACAGCGATGAATGAATTCATTCAATGCACGCCCCCCCCCCCGGGTGCACGAGTGTTATGAAGCCGGGCTATCGTTCCCCGAGCTCGGCTGAACACTTGCGGCGTCCCCCGGGGGACCTGCACGGCGGTTAGCCCTGGTCCCGCGTCCCGTGTGAACAGCGATGAATGAATTCATTCAATGCACGCCCCCCCCCCCGGGTGCACGAGTGTTATGGGTCCCGGCTATCGTTCCCCGAGCTCGGCTGAACACTTGCGGCGTCCCCCGGGGGACCTGCACGGCGGTTAGCCCTGGTCCCGCGTCCCGTGTGAACAGCGATGAATGAATTCATTCAATGCACGCCCCCCCCCGGGTGCACGAGTGTTATGGGTCCCGGCTGGAGATCCGCGAGCTCGGGCCTGAACACTTGCTCGTCCCCTGCAGTGTTTTTAGAAGAATTCCCGCAGAAATCGGATTTTTTGAGCAATTCAAATAAGAGTAACAGCATTTGCATCCCCGGTGTCATAAATATTTTCCACCAGTAGATGGCAGCAGCCCTAGAATTGGAGTCGGCAACCATTCAAATACTTGAAAAAGTACATTTTAATGAGTTTTTAAGCCAATTTTGGCAGGCTCTCAAAGAATCAGCGAATGTGGTAGGGGGCTGAAAATTGCTACAGAGTACCTGTAGGACATGCAGATAAGTGGTGGAAAAGCACAGGTTGCTGGGCCTTTCGGTTCCGACGCTGCCCCTGTCCTTAAATGCCACTTCTAAGTGCACTGCAGGCCCCTTGAAAAAGTACATTTGGAAGGATTTTGAAGCGATGCAAGCAGGTAGAAACACCATTCCAAGGGCTGTAGTATCAGACTAACAGCCTGTAACTGAGCCCAGGGTTTTTAGAGCGATTCCTACAAAATTCAGCTTTTTTTCCCATTCAACTAAGGCGACCGCTGCTTTAAGCCTATGGGTCATTTGTAACAATTTTGGCAGGCTCTCAAAGAATCAGCGAATGTGGTAGGTGGCTGAAAATTGCTACAGAGTACCTGTAGGACATGCAGATAAGTGGTGGAAAAGCACAGGTTGCTGGGCCTTTCGGTTCCGACGCTGCCCCTGTCCTTAAATGCCACTTCTAAGTGCACTGCAGGCCCCTTGAAAAAGTACATTTGGAAGGATTTTGAAGCGATGCAAGCAGGTAGAAACACCATTCCAAGGGCTGTAGTATCAGACTAACAGCCTGTAACTGAGCCCAGGGTTTTTAGAGCGATTCCTACAAAATTCAGCTTTTTTCCGTTTCTGTTTTTTACGTTTTCTGGTGAAAACGCCTATACGTTTCAATGGGAATCACATTAAAATTAATATTTCAATAACCCCTGGAGCTACCACCTCATACGAGGTATCGTTGGATAGGTATGATTGCAAGCTACAAAACAACACCGCACTCGAGTTTTTATTCGACTGCTACACTAAATAACGACCTTAAATAGGTTTCGTTTACATTTGGCGAAAAAACGTCCCGTTCAGGTTTTTTTTTTTTTTTTTTTTTTTTTAATATTTAAATAACCACAGGTGGTATCAATTGAATCAAGGTATGCCTGTAAAGGTATTACTGCGAGCTACAAAACAAGACCTTTAGCACGGAAACGAGTGTGACCCTAACCCTAACCCTGAGTCACACTAGTTTTGATGGGCCACAGATGGAGCTGCGTGCCTGCAACGGAGAGTGGGAGAGCTGGAGAGTGGGAGAGCTGGAGAGTGGGAGAGCTTGGGAGTGGAACGGCACTTGCATCCCAGTCGGATGCTGGGCTTTGGGACGCTCCATCCTTTTCACCGGCCATGGATGCGGCCAGGGCAGGGGGATGGATGCCTGGGACACAAGCCCAGTGCGGGGAGCTGCACGGCGGTTCGCCGGTGCCCCGCGTCCCAGGTGAACAGCGATTAATGAATTAATTAAATGCACGTCCCCCCCGGGTGCACGAGTGTTCTGAGGCCGGGTTGCAGTTCCGCGAGCTCGGGCGTGGGACGGCACTTGCATCCCAGTCGGATGCTGGGCTTTGGGACGCTCCATCCTTTTCACCGGCCATGGATGCGGCCAGGGCAGGGGGATGGATGCCTGGGACACAAGCCCAGTGCGGGGACCTGCACTGCGGTTAGCCCTGGTCCCGCGTCCCGTGTGAACAGCGATGAATGAATTCATTCAATGCACGCCCCCCCCCCGGGTGCACGAGTGTTATGAAGCCGGGCTATCGTTCCCCGAGCTCGGCTGAACACTTGCGGCGTCCCCCGGGGGACCTGCACGGCGGTTAGCCCTGGTCCCGCGTCCCGTGTGAACAGCGATGAATGAATTCATTCAATGCACGCCCCCCCCCCGGGTGCACGAGTGTTATGGGTCCCGGCTGGAGATCCGCGAGCTCGGCTGAACACCTGCGCAAGCGCCGCTGCGGAGACCCGTTAGAAGCAGCCCCGAAGGCCAGCGAAAATAGCCGAGAGTTAAGCCCCTCCCCGCCGTGGCTTCGTCAGCCACTCGCCGCTTCAAGAGGGACGGGCCTCTGGTCATGTCATGTCATAAATCACATGACCAGAGGCCCGCCCATCCTGACGTTGCGGAAGTTTGCCGAAGACACAGCGGGGAGAGGCTTAACTCTCGGCTATTTTCGGACCCGGCGAGAAGGCAGCAGGACGCTCTATTCACGGCTAACTCCCCGCGGTCCCCTCTGACCGATCGGAGCCGGTTTAGCGCTCCAGGCAGTCGGATACTTTAGCGCCTCAGCAGCGGGGGCGACGACCTCTAACATTCCCCGGGGAGCTGCCCGAGTGTAAGGCCGGGACCCCCGTCTGCTGGGGGAAAAAAATACCTGCACGTCCCCCCCCGTGTGCACGGGTGTTATGAGCTCGGGCTGAACACTTGCTCGTCCCCCCCGCCCCCGGGGAGCTGCACGGCGGAACAGCGATGAATGAATTCATTAAATGCACTTTCCCCCCGGGTGCACGAGTGTTATGGGTCCCGGCTGGAGATCCGCGAGCTCGGCTGAACACTTGCGGCGTCCCCCGGGGGACCTGCACGGCGGTTAGCCCTGGTCCCGCGTCCCGTGTGAACAGCGATGAATGAATTCATTCAATGCACTTTCCCCCCCGGGTGCACGAGTGTTATGAAGCCGGGCTATCGTTCCCCGAGCTCGGCTGAACACTTGCGGCGGTTAGCCCTGGTCCCGCGTCCCGTGTGAACAGCGATGAATGAATTCATTCAATGCACGCCCCCCCCCCGGGTGCACGAGTGTTATGAAGCCGGGCTATCGTTCCCCGAGCTCGGCTGAACACTTGCGGCGGTTAGCCCTGGTCCCGCGTCCCGTGTGAACAGCGATGAATGAATTCATTCAATGCACGCCCCCCCCCCGGGTGCACGAGTGTTATGAAGCCGGGCTATCGTTCCCCGAGCTCGGCTGAACACTTGCGGCGTCCCCCGGGGGACCTGCACGGCGGTTAGCCCTGGTCCCGCGTCCCGTGTGAACAGCGATGAATGAATTCATTCAATGCACTTTCCCCCCCGGGTGCACGAGTGTTATGAAGCCGGGCTATCGTTCCCCGAGCTCGGCTGAACACTTGCGGCGGTTAGCCCTGGTCCCGCGTCCCGTGTGAACAGCGATGAATGAATTCATTCAATGCACGCCCCCCCCCCCGGGTGCACGAGTGTTATGAAGCCGGGCTATCGTTCCCCGAGCTCGGCTGAACACTTGCGGCGTCCCCCGGGGGACCTGCACGGCGGTTAGCCCTGGTCCCGCGTCCCGTGTGAACAGCGATGAATGAATTCATTCAATGCACGCCCCCCCCCCGGGTGCACGAGTGTTATGGGTCCCGGCTATCGTTCCCCGAGCTCGGCTGAACACTTGCGGCGTCCCCCGGGGGACCTGCACGGCGGTTAGCCCTGGTCCCGCGTCCCGTGTGAACAGCGATGAATGAATTCATTCAATGCACGCCCCCCCCCGGGTGCACGAGTGTTATGGGTCCCGGCTGGAGATCCGCGAGCTCGGGCTGAACACTTGCTCGTCCCCTGCAGTGTTTTTAGAAGAATTCCCGCAGAAATCGGATTTTTTTGAGCAATTCAAATAAGAGTAACAGCATTTGCATCCCCGGTGTCATAAATATTTTCCACCAGTAGATGGCAGCAGCCCCTAGAATTGGAGTCGGCAACCATTCAAATACTTGAAAAAGTACATTTTAATGAGTTTTTAAGCCAATTTTGGCAGGCTCTCAAAGAATCAGCGAATGTGGTAGGGGGCTGAAAATTGCTACAGAGTACCTGTAGGACATGCAGATAAGTGGTGGAAAAGCACAGGTTGCTGGGCCTTTCGGTTCCGACGCTGCCCCTGTCCTTAAATGCCACTTCTAAGTGCACTGCAGGCCCCTTGAAAAAGTACATTTGGAAGGATTTTGAAGCGATGCAAGCAGGTAGAAACACCATTCCAAGGGCTGTAGTATCAGACTAACAGCCTGTAACTGAGCCCAGGGTTTTTAGAGCGATTCCTACAAAATTCAGCTTTTTTCCCATTCAACTAAGGCGACCGCTGCTTTAAGCCTATGGGTCATTTGTAACAATTTTGGCAGGCTCTCAAAGAATCAGCGAATGTGGTAGGTGGCTGAAAATTGCTACAGAGTACCTGTAGGACATGCAGATAAGTGGTGGAAAAGCACAGGTTGCTGGGCCTTTCGGTTCCGACGCTGCCCCTGTCCTTAAATGCCACTTCTAAGTGCACTGCAGGCCCCTTGAAAAAGTACATTTGGAAGGATTTTGAAGCGATGCAAGCAGGTAGAAACACCATTCCAAGGGCTGTAGTATCAGACTAACAGCCTGTAACTGAGCCCAGGGTTTTTAGAGCGATTCCTACAAAATTCAGCTTTTTTCCGTTTCTGTTTTTTACGTTTTCTGGTGAAAACGCCTATACGTTTCAATGGGAATCACATTAAAATTAATATTTCAATAACCCCTGGAGCTACCACCTCATACGAGGTATCGTTGGATAGGTATGATTGCAAGCTACAAAACAACACCGCACTCGAGTTTTTATTCGACTGCTACACTAAATAACGACCTTAAATAGGTTTCGTTTACATTTGGCGAAAAAACGTCCCGTTCAGGTTTTTTTTTTTTTTTTTTTTTTTTTAATATTTAAATAACCACAGGTGGTATCAATTGAATCAAGGTATGCCTGTAAAGGTATTACTGCGAGCTACAAAACAAGACCTTTAGCACGGAAACGAGTGTGACCCTAACCCTAACCCTGAGTCACACTAGTTTTGATGGGCCACAGATGGAGCTGCGTGCCTGCAACGGAGAGTGGGAGAGCTGGAGAGTGGGAGAGCTGGAGAGTGGGAGAGCTTGGGAGTGGAACGGCACTTGCATCCCAGTCGGATGCTGGGCTTTGGGACGCTCCATCCTTTTCACCGGCCATGGATGCGGCCAGGGCAGGGGGATGGATGCCTGGGACACAAGCCCAGTGCGGGGAGCTGCACGGCGGTTCGCCGGTGCCCCGCGTCCCAGGTGAACAGCGATTAATGAATTAATTAAATGCACGTCCCCCCCGGGTGCACGAGTGTTCTGAGGCCGGGTTGCAGTTCCGCGAGCTCGGGCGTGGGACGGCACTTGCATCCCAGTCGGATGCTGGGCTTTGGGACGCTCCATCCTTTTCACCGGCCATGGATGCGGCCAGGGCAGGGGGATGGATGCCTGGGACACAAGCCCAGTGCGGGGACCTGCACTGCGGTTAGCCCTGGTCCCGCGTCCCGTGTGAACAGCGATGAATGAATTCATTCAATGCACGCCCCCCCCCCGGGTGCACGAGTGTTATGAAGCCGGGCTATCGTTCCCCGAGCTCGGCTGAACACTTGCGGCGTCCCCCGGGGGACCTGCACGGCGGTTAGCCCTGGTCCCGCGTCCCGTGTGAACAGCGATGAATGAATTCATTCAATGCACGCCCCCCCCCCGGGTGCACGAGTGTTATGGGTCCCGGCTGGAGATCCGCGAGCTCGGCTGAACACCTGCGCAAGCGCCGCTGCGGAGACCCGTTAGAAGCAGCCCCGAAGGCCAGCGAAAATAGCCGAGAGTTAAGCCCCTCCCCGCCGTGGCTTCGTCAGCCACTCGCCGCTTCAAGAGGGACGGGCCTCTGGTCATGTCATGTCATAAATCACATGACCAGAGGCCCGCCCATCCTGACGTTGCGGAAGTTTGCCGAAGACACAGCGGGGAGAGGCTTAACTCTCGGCTATTTTCGGACCCGGCGAGAAGGCAGCAGGACGCTCTATTCACGGCTAACTCCCCGCGGTCCCCTCTGACCGATCGGAGCCGGTTTAGCGCTCCAGGCAGTCGGATACTTTAGCGCCTCAGCAGCGGGGGCGACGACCTCTAACATTCCCCGGGGAGCTGCCCGAGTGTAAGGCCGGGACCCCCGTCTGCTGGGGGAAAAAAATACCTGCACGTCCCCCCCCGTGTGCACGGGTGTTATGAGCTCGGGCTGAACACTTGCTCGTCCCCCCCGCCCCCGGGGAGCTGCACGGCGGAACAGCGATGAATGAATTCATTAAATGCACTTTCCCCCCGGGTGCACGAGTGTTATGGGTCCCGGCTGGAGATCCGCGAGCTCGGCTGAACACTTGCGGCGTCCCCCGGGGGACCTGCACGGCGGTTAGCCCTGGTCCCGCGTCCCGTGTGAACAGCGATGAATGAATTCATTCAATGCACTTTCCCCCCCGGGTGCACGAGTGTTATGAAGCCGGGCTATCGTTCCCCGAGCTCGGCTGAACACTTGCGGCGGTTAGCCCTGGTCCCGCGTCCCGTGTGAACAGCGATGAATGAATTCATTCAATGCACGCCCCCCCCCCGGGTGCACGAGTGTTATGAAGCCGGGCTATCGTTCCCCGAGCTCGGCTGAACACTTGCGGCGTCCCCCGGGGGACCTGCACGGCGGTTAGCCCTGGTCCCGCGTCCCGTGTGAACAGCGATGAATGAATTCATTCAATGCACGCCCCCCCCCGGGTGCACGAGTGTTATGGGTCCCGGCTGGAGATCCGCGAGCTCGGGCTGAACACTTGCTCGTCCCCTGCAGTGTTTTTAGAAGAATTCCCGCAGAAATCGGATTTTTTTGAGCAATTCAAATAAGAGTAACAGCATTTGCATCCCCGGTGTCATAAATATTTTCCACCAGTAGATGGCAGCAGCCCCTAGAATTGGAGTCGGCAACCATTCAAATACTTGAAAAAGTACATTTTAATGAGTTTTTAAGCCAATTTTGGCAGGCTCTCAAAGAATCAGCGAATGTGGTAGGGGGCTGAAAATTGCTACAGAGTACCTGTAGGACATGCAGATAAGTGGTGGAAAAGCACAGGTTGCTGGGCCTTTCGGTTCCGACGCTGCCCCTGTCCTTAAATGCCACTTCTAAGTGCACTGCAGGCCCCTTGAAAAAGTACATTTGGAAGGATTTTGAAGCGATGCAAGCAGGTAGAAACACCATTCCAAGGGCTGTAGTATCAGACTAACAGCCTGTAACTGAGCCCAGGGTTTTTAGAGCGATTCCTACAAAATTCAGCTTTTTTCCCATTCAACTAAGGCGACCGCTGCTTTAAGCCTATGGGTCATTTGTAACAATTTTGGCAGGCTCTCAAAGAATCAGCGAATGTGGTAGGTGGCTGAAAATTGCTACAGAGTACCTGTAGGACATGCAGATAAGTGGTGGAAAAGCACAGGTTGCTGGGCCTTTCGGTTCCGACGCTGCCCCTGTCCTTAAATGCCACTTCTAAGTGCACTGCAGGCCCCTTGAAAAAGTACATTTGGAAGGATTTTGAAGCGATGCAAGCAGGTAGAAACACCATTCCAAGGGCTGTAGTATCAGACTAACAGCCTGTAACTGAGCCCAGGGTTTTTAGAGCGATTCCTACAAAATTCAGCTTTTTTCCGTTTCTGTTTTTTACGTTTTCTGGTGAAAACGCCTATACGTTTCAATGGGAATCACATTAAAATTAATATTTCAATAACCCCTGGAGCTACCACCTCATACGAGGTATCGTTGGATAGGTATGATTGCAAGCTACAAAACAACACCGCACTCGAGTTTTTATTCGACTGCTACACTAAATAACGACCTTAAATAGGTTTCGTTTACATTTGGCGAAAAAACGTCCCGTTCAGGTTTTTTTTTTTTTTTTTTTTTTTTTAATATTTAAATAACCACAGGTGGTATCAATTGAATCAAGGTATGCCTGTAAAGGTATTACTGCGAGCTACAAAACAAGACCTTTAGCACGGAAACGAGTGTGACCCTAACCCTAACCTAGAGTCACACTTTTGAAGGGCCACAGCTGGAGCTGCGTGCCTGCAACGGAGAGTGGGAGAGCTGGAGAGTGGGAGAGCTTGGGAGTGGGACTGCACTTGCATCCCAGCCGGATGCTGGGCTTTGGGATGCTCCATCCTTTTCACCAGCCATGGATGCGGCCAGGGCAGGGGAATGGATGCCTGGGACACAAGCCCAGTGCGGGAGTGCAAGCCCAGGGGGTCATAGCTAGGAACATGCGACCAATGAAAACAGCCAAGGTTTTGAGTCTAAAGCACTTTATTAAAATCAGACAGATCATGAGACGGTGCATTTAAACAGGTGTCCTCTGTGGAGGCAGAGTGAGCGACCAGGGGCGGCAGGCTGTCGGTAAGCTCCAGGCTCTCCCCGATGAGGCGTCTTGCTCGTTGGTGGTCAGCCGGGGCTTGGTCATGGAAGTAGAAGCTCTCCTGTGTTCTCAGGCTGTGCGCCATGTGTCTTGAAACTGCAGTGTTATGGGTCCGGGCTGGAGTTCCACGAGCTCGGGTGGACACCTGCACAAGCGCTGCGGAGACCCGTTAGAAGCAGCCCCGGAGGCCAGCGAAAATAGCTGAGAGTTAAGCCCCTCCCCACTGTGGCTTCGGCTGCCTTCCGCCACATCACGTCAGACGGGACTCTGGTCATGTGTTTTGCAACATGACCATTGTCCC
The DNA here is from genome assembly GCF_902713425.1 of Acipenser ruthenus. Lineage (NCBI taxonomy): Eukaryota > Metazoa > Chordata > Actinopteri > Acipenseriformes > Acipenseridae > Acipenser > Acipenser ruthenus. Next base: position 12,191 of record NC_081219.1, read on the forward strand.
ATCCGTCTTGAAGTGGCGGATGGCTGCCGAAGCCACGGTAGGGAGGGGGCTTAATTCCCAGCTATTTTCAAACTCGGCGGGAAGGCAGCAGGAGGCTCCATTCACAGCTAACTCCCCGCAATCCCCGCTGACCGATCGGAGCCGGTTTAGCGCTCCAGGCAGTCAGATACTTTAGCGCCTCAGCAGCGGGGGCGACGACCTCTAACATTCCCCGGGGAGATGCCCGAGTGTAAGGCCGGGACCCGTCTGCTGGGGGGAAAAAATACCTGCACGTCCCCCCCGGGTGCACGAGTGTTATGAGGCCGGGTTGCAGTTCCGCGAGCTCGGGCTGAACACCTGCTCGTCCCCCCCGGGGAGCTGCACGGCGGAACAGCGATTAATTAATTAAATGCACGGCCCCCCCGGGTGCACAAGTGTTATGAGGCCGGGTTGCAGTTCCGCGAGCTCGGGCTGAACACCTGCTCGTCCCCCCCGGGTGCACGAGTGTTATGAGGCCGGGTTGCAGTTCCGCGAGCTCGGGGGAACACCTGCACAAGCGCTGCGGAGGCCCCCCTGTCCTTAACCCTTTCAGACCTGGTGTCCATTACAATGTACATCACCTGTTTGAGCGTTTTTCGATAGTTCTAAAAACACCTGCAGTGTTTTTAGAAGAATTCCTGCAGAAATCTGATTTTTTTAGCAATTCAAATAAGAGTAACAGCATTTGCGTTGGGTTCCCCGTTGTCATAAATATTTTCCACCAGTAGATGGCAGCAGCCCCTAAGAAGTGGAGTCGACAACCATTCAAATACTTGAAAAAGTACATTTGGAAGAGTTTTGAAGCCATGCAACCAGGTAGAAACACCATTTCAAGGGCTGTAGTATCAGACTAACAGCCTGTAACTGAGCCCAGTGTTTTTAGAGCGATTCCTGCAAAATTCAGCTTTTTTGCCATTCAACTAAGGCGACCGCTGCTTTAAGCCTATGGGGCATTTGGAACAGCTTTGGCAGGCTCTCAAAGAATCAGCGAATGTGGTAGGTGGCTGAAAATTGCTACAGAGTACCTGTAGGACATGCAGATAATTGGTTGAAAAGCACAGGTTGCTGGGCCTTTCGGTTCCGACGCTGCCCCTGTCCTTAAATGCCACTTCTAAGTGCATTGCAGGCCCCTTGAAAAAGTACATTTGGAAGAGTTTTGAAGCCATGCAACCAGGTAGAAACACCATTTCAAGGGCTGTAGTATCAGACTAACAGCCTGTAACTGAGCCCAGTGTTTTTAGAGCGATTCCTGCAAAATTCAGCTTTTTTGCCATTCAACTAAGGCGACCGCTGCTTTAAGCCCATGGGGCATTCGGGACAGCTTTGTCAGGCTCTCAAAGAATCAGCGAATGTGGTAGGTGGCTGAAAATTGCTACAGAGTACCTGTAGGACATGCAGATAATAAATGTAGAAGCACAGGTTTATGGGGCTTTTGGTTGAAATGCAGCAGCTTGCCTTAGATTGACTCATACCGAGAGATTGCAGCATATTTGATAAGAACCTTTTTAAGTGTTTCTCGGCTGTGCGACCAGATAGAAGCTCCATTTAAATGGCTGTAGTATCAGAGAATTAGTCTCTAACAGTATTCAGTGGCCTTGTAATGAATCCTGCAAAAACTGATTTATAAGAAAAAAAAAAAGATTACTGGCAGATGCAAATTCACTTCTTTTTTTTTATTTCTCTGGAACAGTAAGTGCTAGAGAAACCATTCAAACAGTTCCTGTATCAGGGTAATATGTAGCAATTGTGTACCAAATTTGAGACCAATCCGTTGAAAAACAGAGTTTTTATTCAAAAAAAGCAATTGTGTTTTGTGGATTTCAATGTTATCCTATGGGGTTTTGTAAAGTTGCGGTTTGGTGCAAAATTCTTATTTTCCCTATAAATACGAAACGCCAGGTGCTATCGTTTCAGGTAGGGCATTGTTATACAGATAAGGGTGTAATCTACACAACGAGACCGTTCCTGGGTTGTAATTCGACACCTGCACTAAATGGCACGAGTTATTGTGCGTGTTTTTAACTTTTTTTTTTTTTTTTTTTTGTGAAAACGCCTATACGTTTCAATGGGAATCACATTAAAATTAATATTTCAATAACCCCTGGTGCTACCACCTCATACAAGGTATTGTTGGATAGGTATGATTGCAAGCTACAAAACAACACTGCACTCGAGTTTTTATTCGACTGCTACACTAAATAACGAACTTAAATATGTTTTGTTTACATTTGGCGAAAAAACGGCCCGTTCGTTTCGATGGGAGATTTTTTTTTTTTTAATTAATATTTAAATAACCACAGGTGGTATCAATTGAATCAAGGTATTCCTGGAAAGGTATTACTGCAAGCTACAAAACAAGACCTTTAGCACGGAAACGAGTGTGACCCTAACCCTAAACCCAAACCCAAACCCAAACCCAAACCCAAATCCAAACCCAAACCCAAACCCAAACCCTAACCCTAACCCTAACCCTCACCCTAACCCTAATCCTAACCCTAACCCAAACCCAAACCCAAACCCAAACCCAAACCCAAACCTTTACCCTAACCCTAACCCTAACCCTAACCCTAAACCCTAAACCCTAACCCTAACCCTAACCCTAACCCTAACCCTAACCCTAAACCTTCACCCTAACCCTAACCCTAACCCTAACCCTAACCCTCAACCTTAAACCCTAACCCTAACCCTAACCCTAACCCTAACCCTAAACCCAAATCTAACCGCAACCCTAACCGCACGTCTATCCGCAACCCCTACCCCCGCTGCACCCCCACCACTAACCCTAACCTACACCACACCCCAACCCAGACACTACCAGTGAACCGACGACTCAGCAACAGTCCTGCAACACTGCCCAGGAGGACCTACCAGGTTCACAGACACATCAACACGGATAAAAAGAACATAGACTGGAGCCTGCAAACTAACAAGAACATTCTCATCATTGGGGACTCCAATCTCCACAGAATCCCGGACCACACCCAGAGCCAAATACAGATTGAAAGCTACCCCGGAGCAAAATTCCTACATGCAGCCAACCTTCTGGACAAAGCCAAAACAGATAGAGGAGTGACCAAAGTGATCCTATCATTCGGAATCAACAACAAGGACCAGAAAGTCAAAGGGACAGCGATCAAAAACCTACAAAGGATGTACAGGTCAGCAAAGACAACCTTCCCAACTGCAGAAATCAATGTGCCACTGGTGAACTTCTCACGAGCACTAGACATGCAGGCCCAACGGAACTTGGAAGAACTAAACGGATTCATCTCAGCCAACCTACCACACATACCGCTATTACCAACTGAGAAATTTCAAGTAGGCGGAGACAACATCCACTGGACAACCAACACAGCCAAAGATATGCTCCAGCACTGGTGCCAGCATTTAAACTAGGAGACCCCACAAGCCCAAACATCTCCAGGGAGGGGGCATCCAACATAGTCAATCTATGTAAATACTTCACACCAACAGAGAGTCAAAACAGCCTTTTGAGCAAAGGCCTCTCCTTCATACCCACACCGCAAACTAAAGCAAAACAGAAGCAGACACTGCGAGCAGAAACACAAGATTACCATAGGAGGCTAAAAATCGCAACCTTCTTTGAAGAGGAAGAAGACTCAAATCACATACCCTTCCTACCCAAATCCAACTGGGAACCAAATAACAACCAAGTTCCACAGGAAATCACAGAGATTATTCTTGAAGATCTAAAAACAATACACAGCCTTAACCCAGGTAACTACAAAACAGAATACAACCTAACACACCAGAAAGGATTGCACTTAAGGAATTACAAAAACACACCGACATCATTTTCAAACCAGCAGACAAGGGAAGTTCAATAGTAATAATGTTTAGAGAAGACTACATCTTTGAAGCCAACAGACAACTAAATAATCAAGAACACTACAGGAAATTAGACACACCAATTTATCTTGATTCTGCTCAGGAAATTAACAGAATAATACAAACACTAACAGACCAAAAAATAATTACTAGAAAACAGGTACACTATCTCAAGGGGGCAGACACACCCAGAGCACGCATTTTTTACATGCTACCAAAAATACACAAATCACCAGACACATGGACTATTCCACACACCATACCACCAGGCAGACCGATAGTATCGGATTGCAACAGTGAATCATATAGAATTGCAGAATACATAGACAACTTTTTAAACCCCCTATCCACCAAACACACTAGCTACCTTAAAGACACATATGACTTCATCGACAAAATTAAAACACTCAAACTACCAGAAACAGCTTTTCTCTTCACAATAGATATAGACAGCTTGTACACAAACATAGAGACCAACGCAGGCGTTGCAGCTATCAGGAAATGTCTAAATCTAAATCCGGATCCAACCAGACCAGACGAGGAACTGATCAAACTCCTGGAAATCAGCTTAACGAAAAACGACTTTGAATTCGACAACCAATTCTACCTCCAAACCAAAGGAACAGCGATGGGGAAACACTTTGCGCCATCATATGCTAACATCTACATGGCCGATTGGGAAGAAACAATCCTCCCCAGATGCCCACACAGACCAACTCACTATTTCAGGTACCCAGATGACATTTGGGGCACTTGGACACATAGCATGGAGGAATTTACAAATTTCATCTTGTTACTTAACACACACCACCAGTCCATCACGGTAAAATACACCACACATAACAGCAAAGTAAACTTTTTAGACACCACCACTTACAAAGGACCACATTTTTCACAAACACACCAACTAGACACCAAAGTATATTTTAAAGAAACTGACACACACACTCTACTACACAAAACCAGCTACTACTCAGATTCCACAGAATTTGCACACAACATACTGACTTCCAGGCAGCTACCAAAGTCTTATTCACAGCACTCAGACAAAGGGGGTACTCCCGTTCCTTCCTCAGAGGAATAAGGAAAACCTTCTTAGAACAAAAGCCTAGAGACAACAAAAAAGATTATTCCACTTATAACTACCTACTCACATTTTAGTATGGCAGCTAATTCACAGATAAAACAAAACCTAACCAACAAATTACAAGACACCAACCTTCTTACAGGACACAAGATCATCTCAGCCTACAGAAAAAACAAAAACTTGACCAACTATTTAGTGTCCAGTAAACTGCCTTCACTTAATCGCAAACCAACAAAAGCATCACGACACTTCAAGCAACTTTCCACCCTCCGGAGCCAATCCACAGGCATCACATACAACATTCCACAAACCTTTACACAAAACAGCAGGAACTGCATCTACGCAATACAATGCGATACATGCAAAATCATTTACATTGGAGAAATAGGCAACACTATCCAAGTAAGACTAACACAACACATCTATAATATCATAAACAAAAAAGAATCACAAACACCTCTAGTAGCACACTTTCTACAACACAACTTGGAATCTCTGAAAATTACAGGGCTGGAGAGGAACCAGAACTGGACAATCGGAGAAAGGAAATGCAGAGAAAAAGACTGGATCAACAAACTACAAACAACTTTCCCGCTAGGCCTGAACATTAGAAACTCCACGATAGACCTACACTAGAAAAGGAGCTCCAAAACAAAAAAACAAAGAAAGAAATCCAAAAAGAGCCAGATGGCCAGTGCATCTTTCTTTCCCTGAAAAACCAACCAAGTGTGGAGTTCTCAGGGAAACAAAGTTCCTACCTCACCCTAACCCTAACCCTAACCCTAACCCTAAAAACCCTAACCCTAACCCTAACCCTTAATCCCTAATCCCAACCCCAACCCCAACCACAACCCTAACCCTAACCCCAACCCCAACCCTAACCCTAAACCCTAACCCTAACCCTAACCCTCTAATAAAATCACAACTATTCAGATTCCACAGAATTTGCACACAACATACTGACTTCCAGGCAGTTATCAAAGTCTTATTCACAGCACTCAGGCAAAGGGGGTACTCCTGTTCCTTCCTCAGAGGAATAAGGAAAACCTTCTTAGAACAAAAGCCTAGAGACAACAAAAAGATTATTCCACTTATAACTACCTACTCACATTGTAGTGTGGCAGCTAATTCACAGATAAAACAAAACCTAACCAACAAATTACAAGACACCAACCTTCTTACAGGACACAAGATTATCTCAGCCTACAGAAAAAACAAAAACTTGACCAACTATTCAGTGTCCAGTAAACTGCCTTCACTTAATCGCAAACCAACAAAAGCATCACAGCACTTCAAGCAACTTTCCACCCTCCGGAGCCACCTCACTCACTCATCAAGTTAACCAATCTCTACAGACCTTCTCCTTTGTCTCATCACTGCTCTCCGGCAAGGATGCTTCAACCTATTCAATTACATCATCATGGAAACCCTGTGCCTGACTGCCGCATTTGGATTTCTCCGCTGTGCAGAATTCTCAACTCCATCAACTTCCAGCTTCTCAGCTCTAGGCCTCAAGTGCTCAGATCTCTCTCAAATTCCCGGAAACCACTTTATCCTCCACATCAGATCTTCAAAAACGTTCCAATTAAGCCAAGGATTCAGTATCTTCCATCGGATCCCCTCTTCATCGACAGCTCCAGCTCTATACTTACGAGATACTGTTTCTCATCCCGTTTATGCACCCTCTTGACACGGATCAGGCTTTCATCAAACTATTTCTCCCCCCATTCATTCTGTATCGGAGCAGCTGCCTTAGCAGCCAGGGCAGGAATCAATCAACACTTGATTAAGTCTATGGGGCACTGGATCTCTTCAGATGTTGAACTTTATATTAGATCATCCTCTGCAGACATCGCCACAGCTCACCAAGCACTCGTTAGCTTGCCCGGAGTGGGGGGCGCCCTCTCCGCCAGGCCCACCAGAGGTTTCCTCCCTGCAGGGGGGGGTTCCTCTCCACAGTGCGGACAGCTTATAGGCATAGGTTGTCTACTAACATCTCTTGTCTTTTCACTTTTCTTCTAGCTTTTGTCTATGTGTGCGGCTCTGCGATCTCTTTTCTATCCCACGGTGTGGTTCTTGTGGGGAGCCGGGGGTCCTCTTTTGGGGGGAAGTGAGTCTCACTCCCCCGGCTGTCCAGGTTGGCCTCTCGTCTCAACCACTGCCGCCCGGCTGTTCCTTGCCGGCCTGAGGGGACCCCCGGCCACATCCTATTCTTCTGCTGCTTATGCGCTAAGCCTTCCAGGCCTCAACCTTGCTGTCCCATCTCCTCTCTTCTATTTCAGGTCCAGGACCATTTCAGCCCCCTCATGCAGTATGCCGTGCCTCCACCTGCCAAGCGGGCCCCGACCGAGGGGGGAGGGGGGTTCTCTGTTTTCGTCTCTTCTAAACGGACCGAGACACATTTTCCTAAGCTCTCCACGCCACCCAGCTGCCAGCTTAGCTGCCTGAGGATGCTGCACTGAGTTGCGAAGGATATGTCCTTTTGTCCTGTTCATCCCTTTCCTGTCTCTTGCTCCACTAAACGGCCAGCAGCCAGAGGATGCTGCCTGACCCATCGGGAGTGAGAGTCAGTTTGTTGTATGTTATATGTCTACATATATATATACAGCTCTGGAAAAAATTAAGAGACCACTGCAAAATTATCAGTTTCGCTGGTTTTACTATTTATAGGTATGTGTTTGGGTAAAATGAACATTTTTGTTTTATTCTATAAACTACTGACAACATTTCTCCCAAATTCCAAATAAAAATATTGTCATTTAGAGCATTTATTTGCAGAAAATGACAACTGGTCAAAATAACAAAAAAGATGCAGTGTTGTCAGACCTCGAATAATGCAAAGAAAATAAGTTCATATTCATTTTTAAACAACACAATACTAATATTTTAACTTAGAAAGAGTTCAGAAATCAATATTTGGTGGAATAACCCTGATTTTCAAGCACAGCTTTCATGTGTCTTGGCATGCTCTCCACCAGTCTTTCATATTGATGTTGGGTGACTTTATGCCACTCCTGGTGCAAAAATTCAAGCAGCCCGGCTTTGTTTGATGGCTTGTGACCATCCATCTTCCTCTTGATCACATTCCAGAGGTTTTCAATGGGGTTCAGGTCTGGAGATTGGGCTGGCCATGACAGGGTCTTGACCTGGTGATCCTCCATCCACACCTTGATTGACCTGGCTGTGTGGCATGGAGCATTGTCCTGCTGGAAAAACCAATCCTCAGAGTTGGGGAACATTGACAGAGCAGAGGGAAGCAAGTTTTCTTCCAGGACAACCTTGTACTTGGCTTGATTCATGCCAAAGCTGCCCGATTCCAGCCTTGCTGAAGCACCCCCAGATCATCACCGATAATCCACCACATTTCACAGTGGGTGCGAGACACTGTGGCTTGTAGGCCTCTCCAGGTCTCCGTCTAACCATTCGACGACCAGGTGTTGGGCAAAGCTGAAAATTGGACTCATCTGGGGGTGCTTCAGCAAGGCTGGAATTGGGCAGATTTGTCTTTGTGAAGGACGCATGAATCAAGCCAAGTACAAGGTTGTCCTGGAAGAAAACTTTCTTCCTTCTGCTCTGACAATGTTCCCCAACTCTGAGGATTGGTTTTTCCAGCAGGACAATGCTCCATGCCACACAGCCAGGTCAATCAAGGTGTGGATGGAGGACCACCAGATCAAGACCCTGTCATGGCCAGCCCAATCTCCAGACCTGAACCCCATTGAAAACCTCTGGAATGTGATCAAGAGGAAGATGGATGGTAACAAGCCATCAAACAAAGCCGGGCTGCTTGAATTTTTGCGCCAGGAGTGGCATAAAGTCACCCAACATCAATATGAAAGACTGGTGGAGAGCATGCCAAGACGCATGAAAGGTGTGCTTGAAAATCAGGGTTATTCCACCAAATATTGATTTCTGAACTCTTCCTAAGTTAAAACATTAGTATTGTGTTGTTTAAAAATGAATATGAACTTATTTTCTTTGCATTATTCTTTTTTTGTTATTTTGACCAGTTGTCATTTTCTGCACATAAATGCTCTAAATGACAATATTTTTATTTGGAATTTGGGAGAAATGTTGTCAGTAGTTTATAGAATAAAACAAAAATGTTCATTTTACCCAAACACATACCTATAAATAGTAAAACCAGCGAAACTGATAATTTTGCAGTGGTCTCTTAATTTTTTCCAGAGCTGTATATATATATATATATATATATATATATATATATATATATATATATATATATATATATCATTTTTTTTTTTTTTTAGAGATCCGAGTGTTGGAGGAAGCTGAAGCGTTGGAAGCTCTGGAGGAGAGCAGTTACAGACTTAAACAGTAAACTAAAACAACTTTTGCATGCTGCAATAGTGAGCAGATCTGAAGAGGGAGCCGAGACTTGCTGTAGTGAGGAGTGATTAACAGTAGAGGCGTGATCTGAGGGAGTAAATGATGGAATGCTGTCAGTAGTGTGCAGTGGCTTGCTATAGAGAGCAAAGATCTGCTGAATGCGGTGGAATTGAAGAATAAAAGTTAATATGGGGGGGATATTAATTGGATTTGAAGAATAAAAGTTAATATAGTAGCAAAAAGGTTGAGGCAGGAGGGGACTGATAATCCCTCGGAGTGACAAACTGCAGGAATTGATAGAAAGTTTGGAGTGAGATTCGCAGTGACAGCAAACCAGCTTAAATTATATAGAGCTTGTGTTGTTATGCTGCCATCTAGAGGTTGTGATTGTAATTGAAACTATTGGCTTCAGTGAAGCAGGGTAGCATATATTTGGTTATTGCTATTTAAATCCTTGTCTATGTATGAAACATTTGCTTTAGAACAGTTAGTAATGTATATAAATAAGTTAACATAGGTCTACAAGAGGAGCCTGCAGTATTTAGATGTCACAATTCAGCAAGTTGAACTCACACTCATGTTGCAAAAGCGCAGCAGCAGGAGCCAGAAGATTGCAGTACTGAGGCACAGGCTCGCAGTGCCTGTTAAAGCTGCCTGGTCGCCATGGCAACTTAGTCACTCGATGAGGCATTGCCAAGGTAACCATAGTTTGTGAGTTGCAGTACAGCAGTGTCGTTGGAGCCAGTCTTTGTGATAAAGACGCGGACAAGTTGAGTAATGGAGCTGTGCTTTGGACGGTGCTGTAGCTGGGCCAGAGACTGGATGGAGCAGGAAACATTAACGTTGCTAAAAATTAACAATGTTTGTTAACAGTTAATAAACTAAAAAACAGCCCTTAAAATAAAGTGTGACCTCTACTGTTTTATTATACATTCCATTGCAAAGCAATGCTGAGTTGTCCTCTTAGAAGATAAGGCTTTTTATTTTAACAAAGGTAAGATTCTTTTTTAAATTGCTTGTGATGTTAAAAAAAGCTTATTTGTTTTCTTGTGTCTTCAAATTCAGTGTTCCTTGTTTTAGTTAAACCAAAATAATCTTTAGCATTAAAAAAGAACCTTTTCAAGGAGGTGTTTTTTTTCACGATACTTTTTGTGAGATCAGATGAGCATGTAATGTTGTAGTATTATTATTATTACTGGAATACACACAGTTTTTAATATACAGTGCCCACAACTCGTGGAGAGAAAAATACACACTTAGAAAATAGCTTTGCCAGTAAAACTCTCTTCTTAGAAGCTTATACTTTTCAACAAAACGGACAATACCTTTTGTGTGCAAAATTAAAAGGGGAGTTATTAGTACAAACCTATTGTGTCTGAGCACGATTTTATTAGTACAAACCTATTGTGTCTGTCTCGGGAGGCTCAGTTTTTTACCTTTATTTCTGAAACTTTATCACAAATCTTGCACCTTTCGGTAGAGGTGCAATCAGCAATCACTTTCCTAATCAAATATCGAAGAGGTATTCATTAAACAACAATGATGCTTTGAGATCACTTTATTATTCAAAATCAAGAAGCAAATGTGTAACTCCATGTGCAACTAAAAACATGCATGTGCATATTATAGTACATCGGAATGTATTTGTTTTGAGAAAACTTTATTATTAAAAAGTGTATTATTAAAGAGTATTTTTTTAATATTGAGTTTACAACATACAATAGGTGAATTTCCACCTTAATTAATTATGAATAAGCATGAGATACAAGCCACTAAAGAATCAACTAAATAAAGTGCTTTGAACACCTTCTTATAGCACCTTACTCCTTTATTAATCAGCCTCAGAGAATGCTAATATGGGGAAACAAAACTTAATGAACCCCAGCTTATATGTCTCAAAGGTTGTCTTTTGAATAATTTAGTTCTTTAATATTGGACAATGGATGTATCAGTATTAAGGGTTCAGTATAAAAACAGAAGCTTCTAAATAGAACCATTAGGAAGTCTGGATTTAAGGCATTTATTTGGTTTCTCCTTATGTTCAAATTTAAGACAAAACCTCAAAACAGGTAAGGGCCAAGGTGGTAAATAGAGGGTGGAGGCACAGTATAAAAAGCAGTAAAGCACTGTTAGGTGCTGCTGTGGGTTAACATTCAGATAGCCACACTGTTCTCCGTGAGCGATGGACGCATGTAGGTGTATCCAATTTCTTGGTCTTCAATACGATGAACTATTTCATCATCAATCTTCTTCAGATCCGCCTGGAATTGTGCAATCATCTTTTGAGGGTACTCCTCTGTGAAGCGCTTCTCTGGATAGTCCCCCAGTTTAATCTGTGAAAGGGAGGAGGTCTTTAGAATTACCTTACTGGTGCTGCAACTGCTTAACCTTGTTACTTGTGTTTACTAACACACACTTTCATATATATAAAAGTGATCCAAGAGTGTCTGTGACTATGCTGGGTTGCTAGCAGTGGGCAGTTACATGTACATAAGAAAATGTATGAACCAAAGAAGATCATTCAGGTTCCTAGAAGCTGATTTTCCTCAGATTTTGTCAATTCCGATCTTAAAGAAGCTTAAACAAGTTAAAAGCATCCCTGTGATTCAGCATTGACCATTATAACTTTATTTTGCTGACACAACAAAACTTTATGTACCAGGGTTAAAAAAAATCCCCTTCCTGGGCCCTGGTGGAACAATGTAAAGTAGATCCCCCTTTTCACTAATGTAAGGCGAACAGAATTCAAACCACATTATGCATTTAGATATAATTGCTATACAGTCATTTCAGACGTGGCAACAATTGTGAGTGTTCTGAAAAAACAATAATTCAGCAGCACTTCGTTATACCGGCCACTAGGTGGCAAAAGAAAATGGAAAAATTCATAAACATATAGCAGGGACCGCTGTGGCTTTCAAGCAAATGCTTTTGAAAGAAAAAACCTTAGCAGCTACAAAACAGAACGTTTTTGAGACCGCAGCCAAAGTTTAATTGAATGTTATTTATTTGAGGCTTCTGCTCAGGTCACTATGGTCAATATGAAGTGACATGTGTGGATAAATGGATAATATCATTATTACTGCAGTGTTGCTAATGCATAATATCAATAAAGTCTTCAGAGGAGATACTAATCCATGGTAATCAGCTTATAAATGTATCACATTCTATGTTACTCTGCAGGGAGGTTTGTTAATATTACAAAAAGTGAAACTCACAAAGTCAGAGGAAGTGGTGCTGAGCAACCAGACGGCGGCCAGATTGTCGACAGTACTGCTGACATTAGCAATGCTTTGGAGGATGTCTTCCATGGTGGTTTCCCCCTTCTTGGTGGGAGGAGGACGTTGCATGGTGGGAGAGGCGTTAGGCATCCAGCCATAAAAGTCAAACTGAGGGATACAAGGTGTGGTATGATTATTTCACTATTTCTATACACATCCTCTTGTATAAACATCTATGTACTCCTATATCTGAATTGTGGCAGGTACTACTGGTGAAAAGAGCCAGAGAACCCATCTCAGCATGATAAGAGTACAGTGGAAAAGATAATGCATAGTGTTAAATGTATTGTTGCAAAGTTTGACTTCCTCTCTAAATGTCACACTGCCACAAACAGGCCTAACCAGGAACTTTTCCCAACTGCCCTTATAGTATATCAAGTGATTAATAGGGGTATGCAGGATTCAGATTTACAAATGCACAGGAATACAGGACCATGCCAGAAGTGAGTGATGAAAAAAGAAAGTGGGGGCGGGCCCACAGAGTTTGAGCTCAGATCTCACCTGTCCACTGTTGACTGCACTGTGCTGCACTGAGCAGGTGAATATGACCATGGTCAGAAACTTGCTTAGTTCATTAACAGTGCTGAATGAGTTTGGAATACCTGTAAGAGACATAGCAGCACACAATCAAACATGCTAACATCATCAGATCAAAAGATGCTTTACAGTGCCATGACTAGGGACTATAGTTTTCAGCACAAAAAACCCTGGATTCTCTGATTTAAAAAAAACAAATGCCTGCAAAATCAATGTTCTAATCACTCTATGCATAAATATATACATACAATATCTTGTTCACTGTGACCACATTTTACTTTTCAGTGTCTCTTCAGTCTTTGAAGCCTGATTTAAAAAATAGTGCATTACGCACTGCAACACCTAGCATTGTTAAGCTTGATAACTCACCTGATTCTTCCCGTTGAAGGAAGCCTTCACAAAAGATATCGTTTATCCAGCCCTGCAGCTCTGTGTCTTCCAAGACATCACTGTCATTCGGGTAGTAATATTTAAGCAGACTCTGCACAAAACTGACAGGAAAAACACAACAACTAAACTTCACACAAAGCATATTATAAAAGAAAGAAAACTGCTCTGCCAACAAGCACTGTGGAAATATCTATGGCAAACGATACAGTAAAAAATATATCTGCATTGGCACTATATATATACTGTATATTAGTTTCCCCAGGCGAGGCAGAGCTGGCGACCTCAGGCGAGGCAGACCTGGCGACCCCAGTAGGGTAGGAACATTCGACCACCACCTATTCTCCCGTTCCTTCAGCAGCACCTCCGGTGGCTGCTGCCTTTTCTTTCCCATTTTTTTTTTAACACACACACACACAAAAAAATACCTGCAGCCCTGCTTTGAGTCTCTTGGAGGCACTTCAATCCCCACTCTGCCACCGTCAGTGACAGGGTAGCTGGGTGGATAGAGACTCAGAGACAGTAACTGTCGGTTTAGGGTTTGGGTTAGGGTTAGTGATTGCCTTCCCCATGAAACAGTGAGTTTGTTAAAGTTTTGAAGGATTTATTTGGTGCACAGCCCAAGTTACCTCTAGGGTTCATTTTTATACAGGCCTCATTGCAGAGACAGGCTTGGGTTTGCTCAGAGACATACTGGTGTCTTTATTAAACAAGCCAAATATCTTTGAGTGAAACATTAATTTGTAATGATTAAGAACACATATCATGGCATTAGAAACAGATAAAAAGTACTTATTATACACATTGGGAGGGTGAAGATAATGGTTGTTGTTTACACATCTCTGGTGTAACGTTGCCTGGCAGTCTCACCTGTTGATCACAGCCCACAGTTTAAGGCCATCGTCTCTGTAGTAATAATTGGGTATGCCTTCTACCCCACGAGCTTTAATGTCATCTGGCAGACAGAGGGAGCTGTAGGTTATAGACTCCTGAGCTTTCTGCAACACTTTGTACATCCCGATTCCTCCAATGCTTAAGGCCTAGTTAAGTATGAAAACACAAAAAGGGCATTACCTTTATTTTTTCTCCAGTCAACCAATTTTAAGCTGCAGGAGTAATTGCAGTACTGCAAGTTCTGTTCATTTACTGGTGTTGGTAATTTCAGGTGTTTATCGTGGTGGTTTTCCCATGTGTACATAACAACTGAAGAGACAAGTTTCTTATTATCTATTAGGCTAATGGCTGATTTCAAAAATTGCACATCTTATACAGATATGGGGCTCTATGTATCATTGATTTTTCTTTCTTATCTTGACTTTTTGTAGGCTTTTGTGAATTCATAGACTTACCCGCGATGTATTAAAGTTATTTTCACTCCTGTAACTTAGTTTCATCCCTGCTCCGGCAATTTAATTACTATTGTTTGTTCCAAAGTACTTTCACATACAAATGTATTAATCTCATTATAATATGCAAGTTTCGCCCTTACGCTTTATGTATCATTTTTTGCTGATTTACGACTCCCTTTTGGGCCTGTTATTTTACACATGATTCTCAGTGGCGTAGATTCTATATATTCTGTCTAATTTATTAAAGCTGCCGGTAATTGCGGGTCTTGTATTTGCTTGATTATTTTTAAGAACTCTGAAAAGCAGGCGTTAATTTGCCGCAGTCAGACAGTAGGCTATATAAAAGGCAAGGTGATGTGGGAGACTTGACTGCAGCAAGAAGGAGACATTGTTTTCAAGGACAAAGAAACATTTAATAACATTTTGCAAAGAGCTAATTTTCTAACCCTTCTAATTGTCATTTTGTGAATTGCGGTTTATAATACTGTATTGTTTTGCAAACTCCAATTTTCAATACATGTTTCATAGCTTATATGACAAAAAAGAAAGTCTGCAAATAGAGAATATAGAATCCATGTAAAAAAAGGTTCTTAGAAGCTCCTAAAAAGGTCTCCCCACAGTGGCAAAGCAAGGTTCTAACAAGAGCCTTTACTTCTAGAGTGTAGGCATTATTATAAGAACAGTGGAGGAGAAAAGATGGAACAATATTCCGAGACGCACTAAAGAAAAAGTCTGATATACATGTAATACAGTGAGGGCTCATCCTCCACCACTATTTTAGTAATGCCTACAGAATTTATGTTTTGTAATATGGTATTCTGGTATTTAACAATACTGGTTCAGGCAGAACTGGTGTCTAACATACTTCACTTCTGACACAACTATATATTGTTGGTAAGTGTTAATGTACATGGGCTCCAAATGCAATGGATATGCAATAACAGAGACTGACCTTGTCAAAAAGTCCACCTTTGTTCACCAGTGTTTTCCTTGCCATGATATTGATTTGCAGAGTGTATCGCATGTGAGGAATCAGGAGCTTTGAAATAAAATAGATATTCATACATTTGTATTAATCTGTCTCAAGTCAATGTTGTCGTACAAACACAAACAGTAAGTGGCAAGTCAGCGGGGTCTATTTTAATACTGCCACACTTTAACTCTATGAATCCCTCTGGTCATTTCCCACAGGACTAATCTACAGTATTGACCCACTTAGTAACATAGCTACATACACATACAATACTAAAAATACAGGTTGAGAAATTTTAGGATGGCAGTAGTTAGACTGTTTAATTCATTAAAACAGACCTCATTGTCTAACATTAAAACAAAAGCAATAAACAATTATTCAATTTAAAAAACTTAAGCATCCATTACATTTGTTAACCATTTCTGAATGTTCAATTTCAAAATAAATGGCTGCTAAAATACTAAAATATCATCATCAGAATCTTCATGGTGTATAGCGCACCATTTTGTGATTCTCAGGAATATCTCTGCGCTTTATCCCTGTTTAAAACAGCTAATGTGGGCTGAGTAAGGCAGATACAAAGCTGGAGAGGTTATATTAAAATGAGAGAATGCACTGGTGAGACCACACCTAGAATACTGTGTACAGTTCTGGACCCCATATACAGAGATTGAGGCTTTAGAACAAGAACGGAGGACAGAAGCAAGATTCATTCCAGGATTTAAAGGCATGTCATATGAAGATAGGCTGAAGTAGCTTAATTTTTATAGCTCAGAAAGAAGAGTTAGAGGCAACTTAATAGAGGTATTTAAGATTGTTATGGAGATAAACAAAGTTACTGTTGAGTATAATTTTTTATATCACATTTTTTTGTCACAGAGAGCAGAACCAGGGCCCACAGGTGGAAGCTGAAAAAAGGCTAATTCAGAACCCAGGGGGGAAGGACATTTTTCAAAGAAAGGGTGGTTACGAGATGAAATTGTTGAAACAGAGGCTCTTGGATCCTTTGAGAAGAGACTGGATGCTGCCATGAACATTAATATATAACCCTTTCTATGAGCACTAAAAGACCTTCAGCTAGCCTGCCCGGAGGAAGGGCGATCCGCCTAGCCATGGATTCCCGGAGGTTTTATTCCTCCTATTAATCTGTTAGAGGATTTGTTTTTCCTCGTGGATCACGTCAGCATCAAGGCAAATGAGAATAGATGGGTCAAATGGCCTTTTCTCGTTCACGCGCATTTGATTGCAAATAAAAACAATAAATATGAATCCAATTGGTTCCCATTCGTATTTCTTCACGATTACATGACGGTGGACAGTTTCAGTTTATGTTAAATGGCAAATACTCTCTGGTACGTCCAATGCAATGATTCTATGCATTAGGAACATAGACAACATTAATAATAAGGATTGTTATTAAGGTAATAATAAGGATTGCACGCATTATTGTCTACCCCATGCAGCACACATTATTGTCTACCCTGTGCAGTACACGTTATTGTCTACCCTGTGCAATACACATTATTGTCTACCCTGTGCAATACACATTATTGTCTACCCTGTGCAGTACACATTATTGTCTACCCTGTGCAGTACACATTATTGTCTACCCTGTGCAGTACACATTATTGTCTACCCTGTGCAATACACATTATTGTCTACCCTGTGCAATACACATTATTGTCTACCCTGTGCAGTACACATTATTGTCTACCCTGTGCAGTACGCATTACTGTGTATTGCCGGGGGATTATTATTGTTGGTCAGCAGACCTGGATAAAAATAAAGCGCACTTTTCCAAACTGGATTACAAGGCTCTGTCTGTTGAATTACTGCACTGCATCACTCCTGCACCTGTTCCCACTCAGCCACTTTGTCAAACGCCGGTTCACTGAAAGAGAAGACGACCAACAACCAATACTGTTGCAAGGGAGCATGAGCGGAGACAGCAGACGAGGGACGTCTCACTACCACCAAACTAATGTTTGTGGTGCGAGCAAGGCATAGAGGGATCTACCACAGTCAGTAGAACCTGGTGAATGTATGCGGAGCTTATGAAGTCAATGAAGCTCTTCTAAAGACGGCCCATGACGTAGCCACTCCTCTGGTAGAGTACGCGGCCACCCTCCCAGCTGGGGTTAGGCTGGCATTAGTATATGCAGTCGAATCTGTGTCCACAATCCAGTGGGACAGTCGCTGCTTCAAGAGGGCTTGACCCACAGTCCTTTCACCATGACAGATGAAGAGCTGGTCAGACTGACGCAGCCCTCTCCTCCTATCCACATAACCTCTCAATGCCCGAACCGGGCAGAGGGAATTTAATCTCCGATCCTCCTCCGAAGTAAAAGGAGGGGGATGGAAATCCTCCAGTTCCACTGACTGATTCAAGTGGAAAGCCGTAATCACCTTAGTGAGGAAAGTGGGGTTCGTGCGTAACGACACCCTGTTTCCATCATCCCAGACACGCATACAGGAGCGGAGCACTGACAGAGCCTGTAGCTCACTAACCCGCTTTGCGGAGGTGATGGCTAATAAAAAGGCTGTCTTCATAGAGAGATATTTCAGCTCTATGGAAAGTATAGTATAGGCTTAGTGAGAGCCTCCAATACCACGTCTAGACTCCACTCAGAGGACGTCCTTTCTAGGAGGACGTAACAGCTGAGCACCTGTTAGAAAATGGGTCACTAGGATATGAGCGCCCGGGGACACTGAGTCAATGGGGACATGGCATGCAGATATGGCTGCTAGGTACATCTTAAACATAGAGGGGGATTTACCTGCCTCTAGCAGGTCTTGCAGGAATTGCTAATTAATTGCTATAGGGCAATAGACAGAGTCATGACCTCTGTTCATACACCAATTTTGAAAATACCTCCATTTATAGGCATACAACGACCTTGTGGAGGAGGCCCTAGTGTTCTGTAGTGTACTGACGACTGTCTGAGAGCCTTAAGGCAGATAGATGGTCCCATTGAGGGGCCAGACCCACAGTTTGGAGTCTGCCTGGTTCCAAGTGCCAGAGGGTGCCTCTCACCTGACTGAGGAGATCCATGCATATCGGGATCTCCCAGGGCTGGCCTAGCAGCAGCTGGCAAAGGTTTGAAAACCAGATTCTCCTGAGCCATCTGGGGGCCACAAGGAGAACTGTCACCTCCTCTCTCTGGACCTTTTCTAGGAAGGCTGGGAACAACGGTATTGGCAGGAACGTGTACAAGAGCGTCCTGGGCCACTTGTGGGCTAGGGCATCGACGTCTAGTGGACCGCCTCAGCGGTGGAGGGAGAACCATAGTGGGCAGTGAGTCGTCTCTGCTGTAGCAAAGAGATTCACTCAAGCCTTCCCAAAACGTTCCCAAATGCGCTTCACCTCGAGAGGAGGTCCGCCATCCAGCAGCAAAGGTCATTCAAAATGATCTAGACAGCATTCAGAACTGGGCAGACACATGGCAAATGAAATTTAATAGAGAAAAGTGTAAAGTATTGCATGCAGGCAATAAAAATGTGCATTATAAATATCATATGGGAGATACTGAAATTGAAGAAGGGATCTATGAAAAAGACCTAGGAGTTTATGTTGACTCAGAAATGTCTTCATCTAGACAATGTGGGGAAGCTATAAAAAAGGCCAACAAGATGCTTGGATATATTGTGAGAAGTGTTAAATTTAAATCAAGGGAAGTAATGTTAAAACTTTACAATGCATTAGTAAGACCTCACCTAGAATATTGTGTTCAGTTCTGGTCACCTCGTTACAAAAAGGACATTGCTGCTCTAGAAAGAATTATCCCGGGTTTAAAAGGCATGTCGTATGCAGACAGGCTGAAAGAATTGAATCTATTCAGTCTTGAACAAAGAAGACTACACGGCGATCTGATTCAAACATTGAAAATCCTAAAAGGTATAGACAATGTCAACCCAGGGGACTTCTTTGACCTGAAAAATGAAACAAGGACCAGGGGTCACAAATGGAGATTAGATAAAGGGGCATTCAGAGCAGAAAATAGAAGGAATTTTTTTACACAGAGAATTGTGAGGGTCTGGGACCAACTCCCCAGTAATGGTGTTGAAGCTGACACCCTGGGATCCTTCAAGAAACTGCTTGATGAGATTCTGGGATCAATAAGCTACTAACAACCAAACGAGCAAGATGGGCTGAATGACCTCATCTCGTTTGTAAACTATGTTCTTATGTTCTTATCCAATTCACCACTCCAGGGAGATGAACAGCCCGGAGGGATAACAGGTACCTCTGCCCAGATCAGTAGCTGAAAGGCTATGCAGTGTATCCCGGGGGGCTGAAGCCCTCCCTGGTGGTTTACATATGCTACTACTGACATGTTGTCTGTGCGGACAATGACATGTCTCCTGTGGAGCACTGGAAGGAAATGCTGGAGAGTGAGGTGAACCACTTTCAGCTCTAGTGCGTTTATGTGCAGTGATGTCCAGCAACCCGACCAGGACCCGGTGACTCCTCTGCCTGCCCAGACCGCACCCCAACCCAGGTTGGATGCGTCTGTCGTCACCACCTGATGGGTGTGGATCACTCTCATCTTTACACCTTTGTGTAGGTGAGAGGCTTGCCTCCACCAGCGCAGGGCTTCCCAGCATACGTGAGACACGGTCAGCCAACGGTTGAGACCATAACTACTGTATAGCGGAATTGTTATGCCACTATTATATGGTATATGGAAACTCAACATGTACAAAATCTAGTAAATAAACCCCCAAAAAATGTGTAATCACATACCTGTGCTTCTGTATGGAGTCGCTCTGTGCATAAAAAAAATAGTACACAAAAATAACTTGCATAAATAACAAAAACATAAAAGGTCATCAGCCATGAAAACCCTTGAAAGATGAAAAAAATGCCAATACAGCTACAACATTAGCGTCTAGGAAATTAAATAATAACAATAATACTAAAAATAGTAACAAAAACAATAATGCCATTATGGTGGATGTTTTACTGTGGCAGAAATGCACAGGTACCTTGTACAGTGGGTGCACGGAGGCCAGATGTCTGAGCGTCGCCATGCAGAACACCTCTGCCAACAGGTGAGTCCGCAGAAGGTGAGTAACCACCTCAAACAAGTTAAAGTCAGCACTGCGCACAAAGATCTTCGCCAGGAGCCAGTCTTCTTCCTTGTCATTAGGCAAAAAGATTGGATTTTCTGGATCTGCCGTTTGCTTGAGCTAGAATCAAAATGAAAATACATTAATAAAGGGTTTAGGAGGCGCAGTGTAATCCATACCATTTTTTTCCCATTGGTCTACGAGACATTCTAAGTTCCATGTTTTCTTTTTCTACACACAGTGTGAAACGGTCCACTGACTTTGTGACAAAAGAAATACAGCACTGGCAGCAATTTCTTTTAAAAACTCACATGATTTACAGTACTTTCCTATATTCATATCTGAATTAAAAAGAAGAAACTAAGCAACCAGGTTGATTTTTAGAAGTCAAGTCTGACAGTATTAGACTACGATATAAGAAGATTTATTGTTTATTTATTATAATAGACTACATGTATAGGGCAGCAGTGTGGAGTAGTGGTTAGGGCTCTGGACTCTTGACCGGAGGGTCGTGGGTTCAATCCCAGGTGGGGGGACACTGCTGCTGTACCCTTGAGCAAAGTACCTAGATTACCCCAGTAAAAATAATGTGATATCTTGTAACAATTGTAAGTCTCCCTGTATAAGGGTGTCTGCTAAGAAATAAAATAATAATAATATAATGTTGAGGTAAGGGAAGGCTTAGTTAAGGTCCTGGGTCAACTACCTGGGGAGTGAACCAAGGATTTAAAACCCATTCTATTACCTCTTAACTTATACCATTCATTTATATAGCATCCATCATGCACAATCATCCCAGGGCACATTACAAAAATAGAACAACCTAAAAAGAGCTCTCAACTTCTTACCAATAAAAGGCCAAATAAAAAAAGAATTGGCCATTAAGACAGCGCTGTCTCTGAACTGTCTTGAGAGCTGGTCCAGAGCCATCATAAAATATGCCGCTTTTTGTCGGTACAGGCAATTCACACAGCCTAACATGCTGCTTCAGTGCCAGCTTTGAGCCGTATTAACCCATCTGTGTGAAAGAGGCTTTATAGTAAGACTGTGAGTTCGATGACAATTACTAAAGACTGAAAAGTTCTATTTTAGTGATTATTGACTAAATATGTTTTTTTTCCATAACAAGCACTGTTTTATTTTGCACAAAGGTATTCTTTAATACACCATGTTAAAGTTTATATTGCTGAAATACTGGTTTGTAATTATTAGCACAAGTAGCACAGGAGGCTGTGTTGTCCAGTGGTTAAAAGAAAAGGGATTGTAACCAGGAGGTCCCTGGTTCAAATCCCAGCTCACTCGCCGTGACCCTGAGCCAGTCACTTAACCTCCTTGTGCTCCGTCTTTCAGGTGAGACGTTGTTGTAAGTGGCTCTGCAGCTGATGCATAGTTCACACACCCTAGTCTCTGTAAGTCGCCCTGGATAATGGTGTTAAATAAATAAACAAATAATAATTGTAAGGTTACTAGGCCTTCATACTACTGAAGCACATGTGGGTAAATGTTTCAGTGTATTTGCAAGATGATTATTCTCTTTGTAGATTATATTAATGCTGAATAATTTAAAGTTATTGAGTGTGAAAATAAACTAATTGTTTGGTGTAAAAAAAAGAATGTTTATTTTCTGTAAAACAATGTGCTACACATATATAAAGAAAATTATATTAGCAAGTTATTAGTTATACTATTTCCAGCCAGTATGTGAATAATTTGCAACATCAAAAACTTAACCGTTCTCTAGTTTTGTGGGCTTGTGTGGCATTAATGATATATTAGAATAGGTTTTCTAAATAACTGTATACTAATTTAATCTCTGTATTTGAATGCCGAGGCAGAACACATCTCCAACTCAAAACATGCCCTAGTTTTGTCAATTTGACACACAAACGTAATATTAGTTTAACATATATTTTAAGTTTGAGTCCTGAGCCTGGCATCAGCTATCCAATGTTTTGTATATTTAAAGATAAATTAAATGTACAATTATTATTATTATTTATTTCTTAGCAGACACCCTTATCCAGGGTGACTTACAATTGTTACAAGATATCACATTATTTGTACGTACAATTACCCATTTATACAGTTGGCTTTTTACTGGAGCAATCTAGGTAAAGTACCTTGCTCAAGAGTACAGCAGCACTGTCCCCCACCTGGGATTGAACCCACAACCCTCCGGTCAAGAGTCCAGAGCCCTAACCACTACTCCACACTACTGCCCACAATGTTCAAGTATTTCAGATTAATTACTAATGCATGTACTGTACCTGGATGGCAATGGGCTTCAGCTTGTTGTGGGTATCCTTGTACAGCAGACAGAGTGGAGCAGAAATATATTGTGTACGTCCATGGATCGTATTGGCTGGGATGTCATCCAGCAGCTGATAGTCCACCAGAAAGATATTGCCCTTCTGTAAAAACAAAATAAGGAAATATTGTATTTGTTGCCTTGGAAACTGACATTACAGTTTCTGCTTTCTTATGCTCCCCAATCTGCTAATTCCTATTCAAATTCATCAATACTTGGAAACAGGGTGCGATTTGTCAAATTTCCAATTGGGGGGATAAAAATAGCCAAACACAAAACATATTTGGCATGCTGTGACACATCTGTAGTACACAATTTAAACAGAGAAGACAATCACTACGTTACTTATTTATACCGAATCAACTATTAAATTATATATAAATGATATACAAAAACTACCCTACGCTACGTTTACAGCAACTAAAATAAACTTAAAGCTCACTCATAACAAGTACTTGCACTGTTATGCAAAACCTCATTGATAGCTTGTGACAAGCAGGCTCTAGTGGTTACGTCAGACCAGAAAGGAGTACACAGACAGACGGTGGTGATCAAACTGAGTCGCGGCAACACTCAGTGTTTTAATAAACAAATAAAATAAAAGGTTAACCAAAACAGAACATGGCACTTTACGCCAAAATAAATAGACAAACAAAACGGACTAACACTTAAACAAACGGTGGATGAACAGACAATCAAACTCGGTGAGTACAAATAAGTTATATTATTTCTAGAGAGGAAGAGAGAGATGACATCTATAAAATAATTTCAATTATAAAACATTTTATGTC
Organism: Acipenser ruthenus; assembly: GCF_902713425.1. NCBI lineage: Eukaryota > Metazoa > Chordata > Actinopteri > Acipenseriformes > Acipenseridae > Acipenser > Acipenser ruthenus. The sequence continues at coordinate 36,191 of NC_081219.1, forward strand.
TACAATACATCCACACAAATATTATTTAAAATAGATATTATGCAGTGTAGCTATTGCTTTTATATTTTTTCAGTCTTACAATCACTTGCAAGACTATCCATCTTTACTCTAAATTCTCCTCCTTCGTCACCCCTGCCCAATTCACAACAAAACATTATGGCAGCAATAAATAATTTAAAGGGGATTTATCTGTGAGTCAAAACAATGTAGGCACTAAAATACTTAAAACTAGAGGATGCTTTTCGTGAAAAAGGCATCCAGACCGATTAGGGTCTGCATTACTAACCTCCATTTCCTTCTGCAGTGAGCTGGATTTATCCAGGAATCCAGAGACCATGCAATTGGTGACCGGGAAGTTTGAGGGGATTTGTTTGCACTTCTGGATCATTATAGGGTTGGTGCCGTTCAGATACTGGTACCCAAAGAAGTCATCTTCCTTCCACTTTCTTTGCACATACACTGGATTGTAAACAAAGAGAACATCACAACACTGCATAACATAAACTCGTCGGCAAGAATCAAACTGAAAAATATATTTTGAAACCTTTGAGGATACATTCACTTTTTTTACCCATTTACCACTGGAATCAGCTAATCTTCTATTTGATGCCTCAAGCATCACCCTGCACTGCACTGGTCCCTTAGAACTGCCAAAAGCCATCATTTTGATGGCTTATTACAATACATGCCTTTATTGTTAATATAACCTACAAGATGCTATTTGTTATATGTATACAAGCCAGTTTGTTATCTCTACCTCTGCTGAGTTTACAGCAGTATGTATTTGAATAGAATATTGCTCTTGAAGTCTTGATATGTGTTATCCAAATCTCTATTGTAATCCTATCAATTCCTTGGAGAACCGCCATCTGGCTGTCTACGTGAGCATATATAGTCTGCTGTATTATAATATTACTATTACAAGAATTTTACGAGAAATCTTGAGATTTTTGCATTTTGATTTGAGAACAACTACATGTATATTTGCTTTGGCATCACAAATTGTGAACAACTTCATTGAAAACAGCATTGCCTGCTTCAAGCTAAACAAAGCATTGCATGGAAAAGCAGCTATTTCTGACAAAAGCACAGTGTCGCTGGACACAATACAAACAAACCTGTCAAATTTGGGATCAAGTTTTGGCTTACAGCAGACCCTACCCCTATCTGTGCAAAGATGAAACTCGCCCTGCTAGTCAGAGACTGGGTGACAATGTTGTACTTAGGCTGATGTAACCATGCTTAGGAAAAGGGATGAATGTTACCAATGACAATTTTTTTATTTCACTGTAATTAGCAAAACAGCTGAAAAAGAAAAAAAACAGCCTGGTTGGAACAGTAAACAAAGCGAGAAGAGAGTTTCCACCATCCCAGTGAAAGCAATCACCGGTGTCCAGTTGCTGTATTTTACAATGTACTGGACATGGCAGTCATCAATTCCTTCATTTTGTAGAAGGGAAAACAATGCCAGGTAACTAAATGCAATAAAAATAAAACTGCTGATATCTGTGCCCAGTGTGAAAGAGCAGTATGTGGCAAATGCACACGACAAGTTGATAAGCATTACATCTGTGTGGATTGTGCTAATATGGGGGCTAATTTGAAGTATGTTTCCCTGAATGCCATTCACGTTACGCAATGGGAATTGAAGCATTTTCTTCTTTATGTTATTTTTTTCATACATAACACCGTGTAACAATTTTTTTTTTTTTTTTTTGGTTCCTGGGTAGTAAGTGTTATTTCCTAATTGCTTATGCCTCAAAAGTATAGAAAATGACTATTATTCCCCACAAACTTTGCTTTTGTGACCAGGACAGTGATATTTTGAAATTTACCTATTTTCCAGAACATTCCAGATAGATTCAGTGCTGAGTAAACTTGGAGTAACTTCTAGAACTTTCTAGTAATATAAATAGTATTATTATTATTATTATTATTTATTTCTTAGCTGACGCCCTTATCCAGGGCGACTTACAATTGTTACAAGATATCACATTATTTTTACATACAATTACCCATTTATACAGTTGGGTTTTTACTGGAGCAATCTAGGTAAAATACCTTGCTCAAGGGTACAGCAGCAGTGTCCCCACCGGGATTTGAACCCACGACCCTCCGGTCAAGAGTCCAGAGCCCTAACCACTCCTCCACACTGCTGCCCGTAGTAAATAGTAGTATAAATACAGGGGCCTTAAGCCCACCAGTTCAGTTTAGTTCCAGCTGCCTAAGTGGATACATATCTGCATTTTTCTGAGATGGCATCAAGAGGCTGCAAGCATCCGGCAGACGCATTTTGCTATGTCTGCGGCCAATTTATCAAGACAAGAGCGAAAAAGTACTCCGTGGAAGCATCTGCTAAGATGTGTGAGGCCTACAAGGCATATTTCGGCATGCCTGTCGGGGATCAAGACAAACCCTGGGCACCTCATTTCACCTGCAAGCACTGTAAAAAAACTCTGGAAGGTAAGATGGACAATTGTTGCTCAGAATTTTATGTTATAAAATGTGTTAAAATTTTTAAAATTGTACAAGTTTTTAATTTTAAAATGTTTTACAATTTTCAATGTTATTGAAAAAATATATCATATATGAAAAATGTTGCGAGAATCTCTTACACATTAGTCATGGGTGAAATAAATGTATTTTTGTAGGATGGTACAGAGGGGAAAAGAGAGCCATGAAGTTCGCTATCCCAAGAATTTGGCGGGAACCCACTGACCACTCAAGCAACTGCTACTTCTGCATGGTGGACCCTTCCAAACGTCGGACTGGCAAGAATGCACCTGCTATCACGTATTCGGACCTTCCTTCATCCATCGCCCCGGTGCCACACTGCCATGAGCTCCCCGTACCCACTCCTCCGGAGAGAGAGCAGCCGTCTTTAGAAGAGATCAGCAAGTCCGAGAGCGAGGAAGACGTTGTAGATCCAGATGACAATTTCAGAGGTGGAGCTGAGGAGAGAAACCCATACTACCCAAGTCCAATGCCGAGCTTTTGACGTCTAGGCTCAAGCAGTGGAACTTGTTGGATGAAAGTGTGCAAGTCGCAGATCAGAGGAAGGGTCGCCAACCTTTTTCCAGCTTCTTCACCCATCAAGATAGGCTCTGCTTCTGCCACAATGTGACCAGTCTGTTCGAGGCAATCAGAATCGCCTGTAACCAGAATGAGTGGCGCCTCTTCATTGACAGCTCATCCAGGAGCCTCAAAGCCGTGCTGCTCCATAATGGTAACAAGTACCCGTCTCTTCCCCTAGCTCACTGTGGGTTCTCTGTGGGGAGGAACAACGTCAAGTGGGAGCCACTGGTGGACCCCCGGAAGGTGCTGATGCCACCACTGCACATCAAAGTGGGCCTTATGAAACAATTTGTCAGAGCTCTAGATAAGGAGTCGGCAGCCTTCAAGTACCTTCAAGACTTCTTCCCTAAGCTGTCTGAGGCAAAGGTCAAAGTCGGTGTCTTCGTCGGACCACAGGTAAAGAAGATCCTGGAGTGCAATGAATTCCCCAAGAAGCTCCTAGTAAGGAGAAAGCGGCTTGGAACAGCTTTGTCGCAGTGTTTTGGGGCTTCCTGGGCAATCACAAGGCCGAAAACTATGTGGAGCTGGTTGAGACTCTGGTGAAGAACTACGGCACAATGGGCTGTAGGATGTCCCTCAAAGTCCATATCCTTGATGCTCATCTTGATAAATTCAAGGAGAACATGGGAGCGTACTCGGAGGAGCAAGTCGAGCGCTTCCACCAGGATATACTGGACTTTGAACGCCGCTACCAAGGACAGTATAACGAGAACATGATGGGAGACTACATTTGGGGGCTAATTCGTGAAAGGGATTTACAGTATAATCGTAAATCTCGAAAAACTACTCACTTCTAAATCTTTTGTAGTCATTTTTGTATTACTTTAGTATAAATATATGTTAATTTGGATTCATATGTTGTTTTTTTCTGACTTTATGTGAACGAAAAGACACAAATTCGCCCGTTTTCTCATTGGAAATAGGTAAATTTCAAAATATCACTGTCCTGGTCACAAAAGTAAAGTTTGTGGGGAATAATAGCCATTTTCTATACTTTTGAGGCATAAGCAATTAGGAAATAACACTTACTACCCAGGAACAAAAATTGTGTTACATAGTGTAATGATTTCAATTTTACAATTGTGTATGTACATATAACTAGATTACACCTGTTTACACATTATTTTCTTTTCAAATGTTTATTTTATTATACCGTAGTTTTTCATTTTTTGAAGTCATGCATTATATATGCTAATTTTGAAAATAAAGCCTTTTATGTTTATTTTCTCATTTAAATACGGTGTTTCTGCAAATGTTAAATATGATATTCGTGAATACAGCTTTTGAGTTATTATTATTATTTATTTCTTAGCAGACACCTTTATCCAGGGCGACTTACAATTGTTACAAGATATCACATTATTTTTACATACAATTAAATTATTTTTTACATACAGTTACCCATTTATACAGTTGGGTTTTTACTGGAGCAATCTAGGTAAAGTATCTTACTCAAGGGTACAACAGCAGTGTCCCCCACATGGGATTGAACCCACGACCCTTTAGTCATAAGTCCGGAGACCTGACCACTCTCCAGACTGCCGCCCTGAGTTGTATCTGACTGCTGCTGGTGGTTTTAGGCAGTAGCATAAACCCGGCGGTTCTAGTGTTAAAACCTTTGCAACTGAAGCAAAGAGTAATTGATCTATACAAACTAATTTGTGTGAATGGTTAATTAAAATTGTATTTATCTATTACAAATGATTCAGCCTAGGATAGATCCATCTCACAAATCACTACAATTAAGTTTTGGGTTAGAAATAGTATTGTCGTGTTACACTGAAATGTTTGTGGTGGTATGGTGTATGTATCGGTTTACCATTTGACTGCCACTGAATGTACCAGGTACATCCTACTGCTAGTAATGCAAAGCCATTGGATTTCTACTCTCCTTTAACACTGAATGTACCAGGTACATCCTACTGCTAGTAATGCAAAGCCATTGGATTTCTACTCTCCTTTAACACTGAATGTACCAGGTACATCCTACTGCTAGTAATGCAAAGCCATTGGATTTCTACTCTCCTTTAACACTGAATGTACCAGGTACATCCTACTGCTAGTAATGCAAAGCCATTGGATTTCTACTCTCCTTTAACACTGAATGTACCAGGTACATCCTACTGCTAGTAATGCAAAGCCATTGGATTTCTACTCTCCTTTAACACTGAATGTACCAGGTACATCCTACTGCTAGTAATGCAAAGCCATTGGATTTCTACTCTCCTTTCACGATTTGATTTGGGTTGATACTGTGGGGTGCCCAGAAAACTAGAGAATTAGAGGGATCTGAGATGGCTGGAGCAGTGTGTAAGACACATCGATGGCACAGCACTGTGGCGTGCCCAGAAAACTAGAGGATTAGAAGGATCTGAGATGTCTGGAGCAGTGTGTAAGGCACATAGAGGGCACAGCACAGTGGGGTGGCCAGAACAACCCCAAACAGCACAGGTGGTAGCACGGACACCTACAAAAAGTGTAGGTTAAATAGGTAATGTGATGTAACTATCACTGACACTTATCTGCTCCGTTATTGAATCGTATTTTGTCATATACTTGTACTTGCTAGAACCGAAGTAATTGTATTTTATCTTGCTCTTTAATTGTATTAATAATTGTACTGTGATTCTTGAAATGTATTTTTGTTTACAACTGTAAGTCGCCCTGGATAAGGGCGTCTGCTAAGAAATAAATAAAAATAATAATAATAATAATAATAAATAATGGTCTATGGATTCCCAATAAATGTGTTGGTTGCTCTCAGTCAAGAATGCAGCAGCTTTGGAGGGGAAAGAGCAATGGTAACAGTAAAAAAACAGAATCGCTGTACTGTAAAGAAAAATCTAGGATAATAGACATATAATCATTGAATTCACATCTTATGTCCGGATGCGTATCACAGATGGTATCTCGTATATTAACACCTAAAACTCAGTAGAAAATGGGTCTTTTCTGTTAAAACCTAGTTTAGTAACAAAATGTGTCTTTAATTAGAAGCTTAGGCTGAAATACAGGTGAGAGATTATTGAATGACTGCTCTATTATTACATCACTTCCCCGTATGCTATATACATCTCAGGTTAACTCACCTGGCTGTTGCTGTCCTAATTCCAGTTGTAACCCTATAATTGCATTGCCGATTTAAAACAATATGTCTGAATTAGATGTGGAGTTAGACTAAGATTAAAGCCAACCACAGGTAATAAACAGCATTTTTTAGCATTTCATCAATCAATTTCTGCTCAAACAGAATTTCTGCTGTTGAATCCTCCAGTCAAATTAATACATTGATGCCTCTGTGCCTCTGCCTTTAACCTCATAACTCCAGTCGCGGTCATCTACCGCACGGTAGAGCCTTCATCGAATGGCACTATCGTGTAATTACACACTGTAGATCCTTCATCGACAGACACTATCGTGTAATTACACACTGTAGATCCTTCATCGACAGACACTATCGTGTAATTACACACTGTAGATCCTTCATAGACAGACACTATCACGTAATTACACACCGTAGATCCTTCATCGACAGACACTATCGCGTAATTACACACTGTAGATCCTTCATCGACAGGCACTATCGTGTAATTACACACCGTAGATCCTTCATCGACAGACACTATCGTGTAATTACACACCGTAGAACCTTCATTGACAGCACTATCATGTAATTACACACCGTATATCCTTCATCGACAGGCACTATCGTGTAATTACACACAGTCTATCCTTCATCGACAGACACTATCGCGTAATTACACACTGTAGATCCTTCATCGACAGACACTATCACGTAATTACACACCGTAGATCCTTCATCGACAGACACTATCATGTAATTACAAACCGTAGATCCTTCATCGACAGGCACTACCATAAGAATATAAGAAATTCACGAGGTGGCTGCCAGGACTAGTGTAGTACATAGAAGGCAGAAAGGAGGTGTTAGTGCGACAGTAACGGGTGAAGGAACCCGACTTTAGAGAAGTGGACTGCGGCCCAAACTTCTGAACAGACTGCGGTCTGGATAGAAAAGAGATCCCCCACCAGAGAGCCGTCCTCTGCAGAGGAGAGGGCTTGGTCTTGAAGGCTGCGGCCCCGGGGATCTGAAAACATGAGAAACACTCTGCTGCGACAGAGCCGTCTCGCGGAGACCTGAAAGGAAGTAACAGTAAAAGGGGTGCCCTGACCGATGTGGTGCTGCCCTCGGTAATATTGTGTAGATTTCAAATTAAGGCCTTTGTTTTGTGCAAACAATATGCTTTCAAAGGGCTTAACGCATTTTGATAAATACGTGTGACAATGTAATTACACAGAAAATCTGAGAAACTGAAAACCTTTATTTGAAACTCAAAATGATTCCCATTTCTTTATACCTAATGACTATTTTCAACGTGATGAAAATAAAGACATACCGGAAGTATCTGTCTTGTTGACGTAGAAGAATTTCTCAATCTGTTTCATGGATGTCCAGGAATCAGTACAATCTTGCCATTCCAACAGTTTCAGCTCCATCTGACTGGAGAAATGGGGGAGACAAGCACAATTAGAAGGAATCACCAAAATCATTTAACAGATTTACACAGACAGTTAAAAAAAATTACAAAATGTATGAAACAATTGAAAATCCTGTCTGTGAAGTATGCAAAATGTGTGACCCACTTAACTTAAGAAAAGGTTAATATTTCACATAATGAATGGTAGTCTAGCTTCAGATAGGTACGTGTCAATCTAGACTTGCACATATAGTAGTCCGTCACATATCCACCCTAACCGTTTAGCTGCCATGAGCAATCTCTTCATTATTATTGAACAGAGGAAAGTAGTTCGGATATTGTAGCTCCTACCAAAGTTTTCGTAAACTGTTGTATGTGATCCGTGCGCTGCCATTGCTGGTAGTGTCACGTGAGCTGTTCAGTGTGTTGATATGTAAATAAATCCTGTTCGCCTGCGGGGGGCGTATCAGCTTCAACCTCAGTCTGGATCTCCTGCCTGTCACTCAGCAGCGAATGCACGCACCCACACTGCAGACGACTACTCTATCACAAACATTAATACCCTGTATCTTTCTAAGCAAGGGATTACAAACTGTATTGGCTGTACACGTCACTGCACTTGCTATAGTACTGTATTCATGTAGTCAGTTTGCCGCAAAATGATTCTTATAAGCGGATTGCTTGATTCTAACAAGCGGATTATTTTAGCATGGTTAGGATAGGAAAGATTTTGGCCCAGTGGTTTTGATCACTATATGTGGCTGAGAAGTGTTGAATTTAAATCAAGGGAAGTTCTGGTCACCTCGTTACAAAAAAGATATTGCTGCTCTAGAAAGAGTGCAAAGAAGAGCAACCAGAATTATCCCGGGTTTAAAAGGCATGTTGTATGCAGACAGGCTAAAAGAATTTAATCTATTCAGTCTTGAACAAAGAAGACTATGCGGTGATCTGATTCAAACATTCAAAATCCTAAAAGATATAGACAATGTCGACCCTGGGGACTTTTTCGACCTGAAAAAAGAAACAAGGACCAGGGGTCACAAATGGAGATTAGGTAAAGGGGCATTCAGAACAGAAAATAGGAGGCACTTTTTTACACAGAGAATTGTGAGGGTCTGGAACCAACTCTCCAGTAATGTTGTTGAAGCTGACACCCTGGGATCCTTCAACAAGCTGCTTGATGAGATTCTGGGATCAGTAAGCTACTAACAACCAAACGAGCAAGATGGGTCGAATGGCTTCCTCTCGTTTGTAAATTTTCTTATGTTCTTATGTTGTCATATCCGTGATTCTTATAAATGGAGTGCACTGTATTATGTGAGCATTCTTTTTACTATATAATAGTGTGATCGTTTAGTAAATTACGTGTATATGATTATTATAATATATGAAAATGATCATCCCTATTCAATGGTGCAGCTTGAAGTCACAAAAGCAAAGAAATGCCGTACCACCCTGTGATTCAGTGTCATCCGGGTCAGGCTTTTAGCATAGATAATGAGATATCTACTGAATCACTGCACTAGATTCAGTAACAGGGAATGTAACTATCAGATCAGTGAGATCATTTTCAACAGTCTAGTTAATTGATTAAAGTTGGTATTTTTCTAAAAAATAAAGATCTTTGACATTTTTATAGCTGGCCATGGCTACCACTGTATGCTGCCCAGCTACAGAACCACGGGGGAGAAAGATAAGCAAGGGGTCATTGTGGCCCGGTGAAGTGAACAAACCCAACGATATTGCCTTTCATGTCTATGACCAAAGCCCCTGCAGCACTCCCTGTGGCCATCCAACCAAGATATGCAACTCGACACATGCAGGACTTGAACCAGCGAGCTCTTAGCCACATGATTCCACATTAACAGCCTTTTAACAAGGTGAGCTTCTCCCTTTTCCTTTTTGTCTTGTAGACGTAATTACATCTCTAACAAATAAATACATCAATAAATAAAGAAATAAAGAAATAAAAGTCTTACGCAGTGGCCCTTGTAAAAACAAATTCAGTGGATTTGGTGAATGAAAAGCTAATCTCTGGTGGCAGTTTGCACGGATCCCGGATATCCACACATTTCAGGACGCCTTCTTTATAGGTAGTCCATCTGCGTGAAAAGGAAGAAGATATACATAAAAAATTAACAAAAGTCTCTAGTTATAAAATAAGAAAGATCACAGCAGTAATTTGTTTGTTTATACAATGAAGAAACATAGTTCAATGTACACACACAATCATACTGTGTGTTTGTAAGTAATTAACATACATTCACTGAGTTTGGAAGACAGGGGATATGACACCACTCACATGTTTTTTTTTTTAACTAATATTAAATTATGATCCTTGGTATTTTGTACATTAATATGCATTGGCTTGGTTTACATGCACATGAAAATCGACTCTACAGTCATGACTGTGTGACGTTTTCACGCGAATACATGGTGAAATAGCAAAAGGACATCCTTTTGGCAGCACGACTTTAAGGGCAGGGTCAATCGCTTTCTCACGATAAAAATAGCTGTAAAAACCCATGTAAACCGGAGCAGGAATCGTGCTTGTGGCTCACAAGGTTTCAGCAGTCAAGATCCCGTTCTTCCGACTTAATATCATGTAATCTCCAGCAGAAAGGCTGTACAAAACACACACACACACGCACGCATGCACACTGTACATTTATGGACGACTTCAACACTAGAACCGCCGCGGTTATACTCATACCTACAACCGCCGGTACATTTTAAACACCTTCAATATTAAAATGAAAGACAAACTATCGGATACAACTCAAAAGTTTTATTCAAGCACATCATATCAAACATCTGCACAGCCGAAACGCCGTATTTAAATGAACAATTAAACATAAAAGGGTTTATTTTCTAAACTTACCACATATAAAACACTACTTCAAAAAATGAAAACTATAATAAAATAAACAATTTAAAAGAAACTAGTGTGTAAACAGGTCTATGTGCATACAAAACTGTAAAAACGAAAGTAGTTTTTAATCTAAAACGAATGTAACGTATGATTTTTCTTGCATATGTGTCACTCGGTGCTGCACAGAATCCAGGTTGAGCTGCTGCAGCCTGCAGCTTTGCAGTTTTCTGAAATGTTTCTGCTGAAACGCTGTGGCTAGCTTCAAGATGAAATTTCTCCTACTGATATTTTCCCTGGTGCATTCATTGTACAAAACAAATGAATTGATGGCTGCCAGGTCCTGCAGAGATAACAGACTTGTATATAAAAAATAGAATATTGTAAGTTATATTCAAAATAAAAAACATGTATTGTAAAAGGCGGTTCTAGTGTTAATGAAATGTAACTTTTAGATGTTCCACAAGCACGCACACACACACACAAATATAAATTCTAAGTAGTAAAACTTGCACTTAAGTAGAAATTATATTTTATAGAATTTTGTGTGTGTGTGTGTGTGTGTGTGTGTGTGTGTGTGTGTATTGGAAAGGTAACCAGACAAACAAGTAGCTAATGAGCGGCGTAATTCAGAATGTGAGCGACAATACGTGAATTAATTTCTCTTGTTAAATGTTTTTATCTTCATGGTAACACATGAAGCTCTCCTCACGATATTCAGAGTCATTCTTTTACTACTTAATAAGCAGACACAAACATTTAAATATCCCCTCCTCTAAATGACTGTGAATTGAGTAATCTGCATTGGTACAGCCGATTGACTTGTGCACGTAAACGCTGCCAATGTTTCTTTAACATCTAATCATAAATATGAATGTAATCATTAGGCTCTCTATCTGTCCCAGTCTGGCTACAATTTCTCGGTGCATTTAATAATTTGGTTTTATTAAAAAAAAAAAAAAACTCTATAGGCCTAACTTTGATCACAGAGCAAGGCACGCTAGTGCCTGATTATAGGATGCTATGTGGGCACAAGCAGGCACAATCCGACATTGCCTTGTGAAGTGATTTTAGTACAGACGGGACAAAGGTTTTCTTTTGTTATCCAAACAAGCCTCTTCCAAGCAGGTCTTTTCAAAGAGCTAAAGCGATCGCAGGGAAGCTACCAAACACACAATAAATAAGCAGCTTGTGAGAGATATTGTGGAAGGTCAAGGTGATCAGATGTGTTTTATTGTTTTCATAAAGCTGCGGCACAAGAGATTTTAGGTTCAAGCACTACATTACGCACTTTTATCGCCAGTCAAAATCAAAGAAGATATTTTGAACCACAGAGCAAACAAAAATGTCTTTCTCTGACTAAAGTATAACATCCAGCTCAGGGTTTGTCAGACACATGGCGAGAGCCTCTGTTAACAAGCCCTTCCAGCTTTGAATAACTCTCCCCTGTCTCTCCTTTTTCTGTCTATACTGTGGCTATTAACCCTACTGTGGCTATTAAAACCAACGACGGCTTTCTAGTCGTTTTTTCTCCGGAAAAAGCCGAGAAAACCATTCAATGGCCGAGTGGGAGCGACAGGAGCCGAGACAAGCCAAAAAAAAAAGAAAAAAAGGGCGTATCTCATGAATAGTTATACTTGCCCCTGGCATCAGATAGAGGGAGCCATAAGGAAACAAGCTGGCTGTTACTGAATCAGCGAACAGAGAATATCACAGACATTTGCAGAGCTTTTTTGAGATGTTATAGTAATAAAATAATGACTTGGATCGCATTATTGAGGAGTTTGGTGATAAAACGAGTGATCAGGAGATGATTGATCGGTATGTACAACTATTATTATTATTATTATTTATTTCTTAGCATATGTGAAAGCGATAGCGAACGAAAGGGTGGGGCTGGGCTGGAGATGCCTAGTGAGTGCTTTGTTGATATGCAGGGCCTTTTAAACCCGTTTGACTGTGGAAAAAAAATACTTTTAAACAGCGCGTCTAAAATTAACTGCACGTGTGAAAATAAATTGGACCTGACACACCTGACACGCACTTAATAAATGGACTGCAAAGGGTTAATAACATGTCTTTTTATATCATAAAAATCACTATTTGCAGTAGGTGGTCTATGTATACCAATAATTATGAAATACATCTGAGGGGAAAACATTATATTCACACCTATATATTCAAGATCATTAATTCGATTACATGTAAAACTATCTTTAACATATATAAATACATTCCCACCTCTCCCTTAGTTTCTATCTTTCCTAAAAAATATTGGACCTTGGTACTACAAAAGCACCTATATCATTTACTGAGTCCATAGTTATTTTCCGTGTTCAAATCCTGACATAGTATTGTACTTTGCTGTTCCACTTTCCTTTCATCGGCCAACTCCAGAGTCGAATCCATTCCCAACAGTATCTCACAGCACGCCTCTGCTTCTTTCACATAGCCTAATTTAGCACCGTCTCGCTCACTTGCCAGTCACCGCTCCAGCAATTAACTGTGGATTGTGCCCATCAGTCAACCCAGTAACGGTGCCAATTGGCCCGCGATTCAGCTGAATATCTCCGCTAACAGCAAGGTGGTAACAAAGAATTCCCAAAACCTCAGTTTTCCATTACAGATGGATTTCCCATTTCCTCCTCCAAACAACTTTATTGGTTCAAAAGTCGCCAGCGTGGCCTGGCCATTGCTCAATAACAACCAGTATACACCAATTTAAAACAACAAGAAAACGCAACTTTTGTGAGTCAAATTGCATTATGGGGGTAATGGGAGCCACAGCATTATCGTGTTATAACCGATTCTGCATTATAACGGGTCGTGTTATAACGGGGTAGCACTGCAATGGCCGTACTTGTTGTGATTGTTCATTTGTACTCACTGCACGGCACAGCCCTGTTTGCTTTCCAGGTCATTGCATTGTTTTTTGTTCACTACCTACCCAAAAAGGCTCCTACGAATGTCCAGCTCTTTCTGTCTGTGTTCCTTTAGGATATCAAGTTTGTCTTCATTGGGTTTCTTTGCTGCAATACAAGGTAGAGGGGATTTGAATGGGTAAGACAAAGGGGAGCACTTTACAGGTGTAGATCTTTCTTACACATTTGGCATGGGTGAAACTTCACTTCAATGTTATTATCACTCCTTTGTAAAGCTGTTATGTAAATGATTATGTACTTTTTAGTTGTGTCTGCACTTGATCAAATAGGGGATTTTGGTTCAGGTGCTTAAGAACTGTGCCAGAAAGGAACCCCAAGAAACCAAACTACCATTGTTGGTAATAATAAAATAAAGCAGTGTGCCTGTGGGGCGTTTTTAAAAAAAAAAAGCTCACCCACAGACTGCCTCTCACAATGATATGCACATAACAGGATTAACGCAGATGTAAATTGTGTTCAGGTAAACTAGAGTTAAAAGTGTTGATGTAACAATGCCATGTTCCATATAAGTAAGAACGAGCATAAATGTACTCAACGCTCATTGGTTAATATTGCCTATGGGTAGCGAGATTGCCAGAGCTCAGGGGTTCTTGTTTTTTTCCTAGTGTAAAGACTCATGTTCTTGTCCTTATTGTATATGGAAAATAAAATGCTGTTTCTTCATGGATCTGATTTACAGTCTCTGTCTATTTAAAAATAAGTAAGCAGCTTATTATTATTATTATTATTATTATTATTATTATTATTATTATTATTATTATTATTATTTATTTATTTATTAGCAGACATCATTACCCAAGGTGACTTACAATTGTTACAAAACATCACAGTACAAAGTATGACATTGTAATGTATCACATTTCGGAATATCACATTATAGAATATCACATTACAGAATACAGTCAACACTCGGATATCCGTTACTTAGCTACACTCCAGTCACATTTTACCGCCGTTGTATTGAGAATAAAATCATCCCGATTATTTATTTATTTATATATATATATATGTATATATATATATATATATATATATATATATATATATATATATACAGTGCCTTGCGAAAGTATTCGGCCCCCTTGAACTTTGCGACCTTTTGCCACATTTCAGGCTTCAAACATAAAGATATGAAACTTTAATTTTTTGTGAAGTATCAACAACAAGTGGGACACAATCATGAAGTGGAACGAAATTTATTGGATATAAACTTTTGGATATAACTTTTTTAACAAATAAAAAACTGAAAAATTGGGCGTGCAAAATTATTCAGCCCCTTTACTTTCAGTGCAGCAAACTCTCTCCAGAAGTTCAGTGAGGATCTCTGAATGATCCAATGTTGACCTAAATGACTAATGATGATAAATAGAATCCACCTGTGTGTAATCAAGTCTCCGTATAAATGCACCTGCACTGTGATAGTCTCAGAGGTCCGTTTAAAGCGCAGGAGCATCATGAAGAACAAGGAACACACCAGGCAGGTCCGAGATACTGTTGTGGAGAAGTTTAAAGCCAGATTGGGATACAAAAAGATTTCCCAAGCTTTAAACATCCCAAGGAGCACTGTGCAAGCAATAATATTGAAATGGAAGGAGTATCAGACCACTGCAAATCTACCAAGACCTGGCCGTCCCTCTAAACTTTCAGCTCATACAAGGAGAAGACTGATCAGAGATGCAGCCAAGAGGCCCATGATCACTCTGGATGAACTGCAGAGATCTACAGCTGAGGTGGGAGACTCTATCCATAGGACAACAATCAGTCGTATACTGCACAAATCTGGCCTTTATGGAAGAGTGGCAAGAAGAAAGCCATTTCTTAAAGATATCCATAAAAAGTGTCGTTTACAGTTTGCCACAAGCCACCTGGGAGACACACCAAACATGTGGAAGAAGGTGCTCTGGTCAGATGAAACCAAAATCGAACTTTTTGGCAACAATGCAAAACGTTATGTTTGGCGTAAAAGCAACACAGCTCATCACCCTGAACACACCATCCCCACTGTCAAACATGGTGGTGGCAGCATCATGGTTTGGGCCTGCTTTTCTTCAGCAGGGACAGGGAAGATGGTTAAAATTGATGGGAAGATGGATGGAGCCAAATACAGGACCATTCTGGAAGAAAACCTGATGGAGTCTGCAAAAGACCTGAGACTGGGACGGAGATTTGTCTTCCAACAAGACAATGACCCAAAACATAAAGCAAAATCTACAATGGAATGGTTCACAAATAAACATATCCAGGTGTTAGAATGGCCAAGTCAAAGTCCAGACCTGAATCCAATCGAGAATCTGTGGAAAGAACTGAAAACTGCTGTTCACAAATGCTCTCCATCCAACCTCACTGAGCTCGAGCTGTTTTGCAAGGAGGAATGGGCAAAAATTTCAGTCTCTCGATGTGCAAAACTGATAGAGACATACCCCAAGCGACTTACAGCTGTAATCGCAGCAAAAGGTGGCGCTACAAAGTATTAACTTAAGGGGGCTGAATAATTTTGCACGCCCAATTTTTCAGTTTTTTATTTGTTAAAAAAGTTTGAAATATCCAATAAATTTCGTTCCACTTCATGATTGTGTCCCACTTGTTGTTGATTCTTCACAAAAAATTACAGTTTCATATCTTTATGTTTGAAGCCTGAAATGTGGCAAAAGGTCGCAAAGTTCAAGGGGGCCGAATACTTTCGCAAGGCACTGTATATATATATATATATATATATATGTAACAAATGAATGCACTTACCCAACTCTGTCACCAGTTTTCTGATACAAAGCCCATCTCTTCAATGTTACAATTTATTTAAATATCCATCACAGCCCACACTTTAAATAAATAAATAAATAAATAAATAAATAAATCCAATTCTCTGTAATGCCAAATCAGTCTTTATATTGTGCAGTTACAAGGCACTTCCTCTGGGTTCAAAATGCAGCCAAAACACAGTGAACGAGACATGCTACAGTAATGTAACACTTAATCATTAAACAGTTCTAGATACTGTGCTGTATTTTTTTTTTATTTGTGATCTATAGTTGTTTTTAGCATTTTCATTTGCAAGTAAGCTGTGACATTTTGAATACTGACTTTGGATACTGTTTTAATTCTGGAAACTGCATTGTGTGTTTTTTTTTTTATCTTTTGCTAAATTGCATTGCCTTTTAAGTTTTACGCAGTTCTGCGCATGGATAACATTTTGATTTTATTTTACTGTTGGGTTGTTAATGGGGAATTTTAAATACTGTTGCAATACATACCAGATTTAAAAGTATGTACTGTAATGCAGTTAACGTGTCGTCTCTAGTTTTGGCAAGGGATATTTTCAGAATCATATCGTTCTGAATTAAAACACTTCTGTTGAAAATATAGTACTGTACCAACAAAACCAACTACAGTCCATCTAAATGGAAGCCTACTTATTTTAAAACACAGTCCTTTCAGCTATGTATTCTGATATTGTATCTTTTTTGTGTTCCCTGAAAAATGAGCAAGGGTTGGAATGGCCAAAATGAAATAATCAGACATGCGTCACACACGCTTAACCGTCACTGAAGTGAACATTTTATAGGGTCGGATATGGAGTGCTGACTGTATCATATTACAGATAAGAGCAGTTGTAAAGTACAATACAATCAGTAGCAAAAAAGGTGACAGTGACCTATTAGAGACCATTATTTTACCTGTTGAATCCACCCTGCGCATGCAGAGACACAACACTTATTACAGTTATAATGTGACAGATATGGAGAGCACAGAACACCTTCACACATTTGGATTCTTGAAAATTGGAAGTGTCCAACAATATTCACAAATATAATAAAATACTGACCTGTGCCCTCCCTCAGCTCAAGACATTCTTTTCCCGTAACCCATCTATAACTGGGGAAGTATGATTTCTCTCCATCACAATCCAACTTCGAACAGAACCAGTCATCTCCCCTGTAGGATCCATTGACCTTTTCCAGTCTGATCAGCAGAATATCACCCAATCTTTCTTTGCAATGTATTTTGTACTGATGAGTCTGCAAACAAAAGCACACACAAGATTAAGCAGGTTGTTTTTATTCCTATTTATAGAATGAGTTATTTAATAAAAAAAAAGAGAGACGGATCAATTAATCTGTCCTGAACAGCTGCATAAGGTGCACTACTTGACAAAACAAGATCTAAACCCTGCGCAAGAGCAGCAAGACAGTTCTGATTGTGGCAGAGCAGGAATACTTTGATACAGAAGAACACTACGGCCCATATTCCTAAAGGGGGTTTATTAGTTGTTTAACGTTTGACATTGCTAAGAGTTACATTTCTGGCTGCATAAAGGTTCTTAGAATGTGCATGCTTCCTTCACTTTACATTTCATCTGTTTAAAATCAAATGAATGCAAAGAACAATGTAAACCCCACCAGAGGGTTGGTCAATAATGTCAACATTTGGTAAGTGTATGGCTTTATTGAATACAATATATGAATGGAAACATAGCCATGGATGTGTTGGTGTTACTAAATTCAGTAAATTCTCCATTTCAAACAGAGTGAAAACTAAAATAGGATCAATTAGGATAAGCAAATGTAATGAATGACGAAACAATGAAATATTTTGGCATTTATGAACCTTGAGTAAAAGATTGATTTTATACATAACGTACAATGAAATGTTTTCAGAACAGCACAAATGTAAACATGGAAGAATGTACTTCATCAAACGTCGACATAAAAATGAAATAGATAAATAAGGTCCTGCTTTTCACAACACTAATCGCAAGCTTTAGAACAAATAATAAACACACAAGACTTTTTGTTCATTTCATTAGTAGTCTAAAGTTCACTGAAAGGACAGGAGCAGCGCTTTGAACTTGAGCCTTGATTGGCAGACAGTGAGTAACTAACAGTCAAAGCAGTCAATAAGAAAGCATAAAACAGAACACACAGCAATACAAAATACAGCATACACATTCTCACTCGATCTACACTGTCCTAGTAAAGACCGACATGTCCAGGGGCATAGCTAGGAATAGACTGGATTTTTACTGAGGCAAAAATTTCTGTCTAAAAAACCCGGCATATCCTGTTTATATTACGAAGGTGATAGTTATCATCTTATAAAGCCTGGAGGCTATTAATGCAAACTGCAAAGCAATGTGAATAAGTACATGGGTTTATACCTTCACTGAGAGACATGCGCTTGGTTCACTGCGACACCAATCAAACATATTTTTGAAGTTATTTACAAACCACTAACCAAGATCATGCAACAGTCTCTTGACACAGGGGTTATACTGGCAGACTGGAAAATTGCAAACGTAATACCGATCCACAAAAAGAAAACATGTGGAATATATATGTTTTTTTTTTAAATTGCTATCGCCAAACAGTAAATGAATGGATAGAATCAATTACCTCCAATTCTGCTAGCCCATAGCATCCAATTCAATGCATGAAAAGTACTAAAACCTAACAGCTGTGAATCGTTATATCGGGGAGGGGGAAGGCATTGCTATTGTGCAAGAAGAAACATTGATTTATTAAAACGTATTGCAGCTAAACATCACATTGCACAAGACTGTCAGCAGAAAAACAATATTAATATAAGGAATACAATCACTAAACATTCTTACCCAGAGTTGGCTTCTTCTAAAAGAACTGCGTTATAGTCTGGTTTCATCTTTGAGTGTGTACAGTAATGAACCGTCCACTGAATACTATACTGAACTATTTGCTGCTTCAGGGGCCGGTTGTAATAACAAGAGCAAAACATGGGTTTAGATCCTAATTCACTGGAGTCGGACCATAAGAAGGTGTTTTACTAAACGGACCTGGATCAGATTCCACTGATCTGTAATCTTGATCCAATTCTGGAGCTACACGCAGCGTTACTAGGGAACTGACCAATGAGAAGCGAACATGTCTGTGTGGCGCGGCAAGTTTCTATACAGCCTGAGATCACAATAATGTTACGAAAAAATGGCAAATAAAAATGATAATAAAATGAAAACATGTCGATTATGCCGCTCTTAAAAATTCAAATGGTCACATTATTATTAAAAAAAAAAAAATCTTTAGATATATTTGTGTACTTTTTTTTTTCTTTCAAAGATGTACCTAGCTGATGTGTACTGCCTCTGATGCCTCAATGTACCCTACGTCCCTGATTTCAATGAACAAATTAGGAAAACCAGGCCCTAGGTGTCCACTCCATAGAAATATATCAAGAACAACATGTGTATTAAGAAATACAATCAAATAATACAAAGAACATCAAAAGAATATTACAGACATGCTTCCCACCATCAGCAGTTTCATTTTTATTAACAGACAAGGTGCCATTTTATTAAATAACATACTTACACTTCCTTCAGTAAAATCATACTTACACTTCCTCTAGTAAAATCTGGTCCCAGTTTGTCTAATCTCTTTTTGTCACTTTGGCTATTGGTGCCAATCAAGGTGATATATACCGAATCACAGGTGCCAGCAAAAAACATGTCACCTGTAGTCACTGAAACTGTGTAAGTATAGACTACCATTTTGTTGTTTGTTTTTCTTAAAATATAACTGACTAAAGTAAAAACAAAATAGTAAGAAAAATGAAAATGTATAAATGTTAGTACTGTTTTCAGCAGACAAGACCTCTTAAGGCTGTAGAAAATAGTTTAATTTCTTTGTGAATAGGCTGCTTAAATAGGGCTCCATTTGTGTGATGTCATGTTTCAACGAGACAGGAGTGGCTTGATGAGATTAATGCACAGGTGACCTTCAAATATCATAGCCAATAAGGGAATTTATTTCCTTCTTAGTAACTTTCCACAAGGACATAGGGTTCACAGAAATGGTAGGCAATTAAATATCTGAAGTAGGCAAATTATATGTAGGGGTCCAAGGACCACTTAGGCAAACAAAATGGTGTATTTTTATGTATCTGGACACAGAAATAAGGCAGTGTTCATTTTGTCATTGACCAGCCACATATTTCTGTCTATTCTTCAGAGTACATTCTTTTTCCTTAAACTCTGTATCATATTTCAGAAGAAGATCTTGCAAGTCCAAAAAGTTGCCTTTGTTACTAGACTGGTGTCTCATGATTGCCACGCAAGGTAAAGAATGATTGACATTTCACAGCTCAGGTAACATCTGTTAGCATCCACAAAGGCTTTGTGACCTGAATCTATCGGAGTTAGGTCACTTTCTTTATCTTGAATAATTGTGTAGGCTATAGGGTGCATCCTGCACTCCAAGCGGAGAGCCTTTACTGGATGCATCACTTGAAAGAGATGAAAGTGAGGAGAAGTAAAAAAAGCTAAAAACTGGCAGGAATCTGGGATCCACGGACGTGTTGGGTTTTTTGCTCAAATTGAATGAAGTTAAGATTCAGATTACACCTGAAACCAAATAATAAGTGAACTTTAACTGCTGGTTTCACAAACCCAGAGATGCCAATACTTGAGAGTGACCTCTCTCCACTTAATCTCTCTACTGGCAGTACCTCCTCTACGCTCCCCTGACTCCAGAGCTCGCTCCTTCTCCACCATCACCCTGCAGTGGTGGAACGACCTTCCTATGGATGTCAGACTGCCCTCTCCCTGACCACCTTCCAGCACCTCCTCAAGACACATCTCTTCAGACAACACCTGTAAAACTCAACTCTTCTCTTCTGGACAATATAGCCTTTAATGCACTTTAACTTGTACTTATCTGCTCCCTATGTTACAATCTGTAGTATTTTGTATTTCGTATCTAACCCTGATGTAACTATCAATACTGTTATCTGCTCTTGAACTGCCTTTATATCAAATCATATTGGGTTTTGTATTTGCTCTTATTATGACTGAAGTCATTGTATTTTGCATCTTGTTCTTTATTGTACTGTAATTCTTGATATGTATTTTATTTTGCATAAAAAAAAAAATTGTTTATTTAGCCTTTATCCAAGGCAACTTACAGAGACTAGGGTGTGTGAACTATGCATCAGCTGCAGAGTCACTTACAACTACGTCTCACCCATAAGACGGAGCACAAGGAGGTTAAGTGACTTGCTCAGGGTCACACAATGAGTCAGTGGCTGAGGTGGGATTTGGACTTCCTGGTTACAAGCCCTTTTCTTTAACCACTGGACCACATAGCCTCCTATACAACTATAAGTCGCCGTGGGTAAGGGCATCTGCTAAGAAATTAAAAAAAAAAAAAATAAATAAATAATAATAATAATAATAATAATAATAATAATAATCATGTAGGTGCAGATAATTTAATAAAGACATGGCTGGTTGGCAATGCACCTGAAGCGAGAGAAGCAGCTGAGCAATGGTTCTGAAATGCTTTAAGTGTGTGCCCTCTGTTCAAAACATTTTTAATACCCCAGGAAACTGGTAGGCAGCTGAAATTATTTGGTAGCAATGCCTACTGTTGCCTACCACTATGTCCATCACTGATAACAACTCCTTCTGAGATATAATATTTTCACAGACCCGATAGACCCCTGAAACCACTTAAGTCGGATATGACAGGTTCTCCTGTAGTATACTTCACTGAAAAAATTTTCTAGGGAGTACATTTAGGCTATCGTATCCTCTCAGTTGCATCCTCATCTTTGTTAGAAGCCATACTGTCATTGTCTAAACAGACAATGAATGCTGCTGATGGTGAACTTTTGACTTTTGCCTATTGGTTTATGAACTATTTGGAAAAAAAATAAAAGTGATGAAAAGCTGCATAAAACGACTGACAGGTTATTTTACAGGCCCAGTTTTTTTACTGGCTGGAAAATACTGTCATTTTTTATGCATATGGCACACTGTTTCTTTTATGCATATGGAACTCTCTGTTTCTTTTATGCATATGGCACTCCGTTTCTTTTATGCATATGGAACTCTCTGTTTCTTTTATGCATATGGAACTCTCTGTTTCTATTATGCATATGGCACTCCATTTCTTTTATGCATATGGAACTCTCTGTTTCTTTTATGCATATGGCACGCTCTGTTTCTTTTATGCATATGGCACTCTCTGTTTCTTTTATGCATATGGCACTCTCTGTTTCTTTTATGCATATGGCACTCTCTGTTTCTTTTATGTATATGGCACTCTCTGTTTCTTTTTTGCATATGGCACTCCGTTTCTTTTATGCATATGGCACGCTCTGTTTCTTTTATGCATATGGAACTCTGTTTCTTTTATGCATATGGCACTCTCTGTTTCTTTTATACATATGGCACTCTCTGTTTCTTTTTAACTCTAAGAACATAAAAACAGTTTTAAATGCAAAACTAATCTTCTCATGGACAAATATTGTTTTTTGAAGATTGTTTCCTTGTTCCATGGAAGGGGCTTGGCAGATCGGAATATTTACTTAGGCACTCATAAATTACCTTTAAAAGTACATAACAATCAGTCTAGTCTTGCGCTTGCTTTATCAATGGCCTTACTGTCCTTTATGTTGTGGGTTACCGAGAGGTGCCGTCACGGATAAATAAAAAAAAGTGTGGGGGGGGGGGGCACCACTAATTGTATTTTTTATATATAAAACTGGCCTATATTTTAACAAAACTTAAATACATCATAGCATACTTTTCTATTTCATTCAAATACTTTAATACTGTTCTGAATATTGCATCAATTTATATATGCAGAACTGATACAATAGTAACCTTAAATAAGGCCAGCCGGTTACAACTGAGGATACAAGCAATATATTTTGTGTCAATACTAAACAGCTTCAAAGGTGTAAAACAAGTTTAAAACCTGCAATTTTTTACTCAGTACTTGTTTACTGTGTGACCAGGATGGCTGATGGTGAAGTCAGGAAAGGAAGTAGGCAGCTGAAATTATTTGGTAGCAATGCCTACTGTTGCCTATCACTATGTCCATCACTGATAACAACTCCTTCTGAGATATAATATTTTCACAGACCCGATAGACCCCTGAAACCACTTAAGTCGGATATGACAGGTTCTCCTGTAGTATACTTCACTGAAAAAATTTTCTAGGGAGTACATTTAGGCTATCGTATCCTCTCAGTTGCATCCTCATCTTTGTTAGAAGCCATACTGTCATTGTCTAAACAGACAATGAATGCTGCTGATGGTGAACTTTTGACTTTTGCCTATTGGTTTATGAACTATTTGGAAAAAAAATAAAAGTGATGAAAAGCTGCATAAAACGACTGACAGGTTATTTTACAGGCCCAGTATTTTTTTTATTTTTTTACTGGCTGGAAAATACTGTCATTTTTTATGCATATGGCACACTGTTTCTTTTATGGATATGGCACTCTCTGTTTCTTTTATGCATATGGAACTCTCTGTTTCTTTTATGCATATGGAACTCTGTTTCTTTTATGCATATGGAACTCTCCGTTTCTTTTATGCATATGGCACTGTTTCTTTTATGCATATGGCACTCTGTTTCTTTTATGCATATGGCACTCTCTGTTTCTTTTATGCATATGGCACTCCATTTCTTTTATGCATTTGGAACTCTCTGTTTCTTTTATGCATATGGCACTCCTTTTCTTTTATGCATATGGAACTCTGTTTCTTTTATGCATATGGCACTCTCTGTTTCTTTTATGCATATGGAACTCTCCGTTTCTTTTATGTATATGGCACTCTGTTTCTTTTTTGCATATGGCACGCTCTGTTTCTTTTATGCATATGGCACTCTGTTTCTTTTATGCATATGGCACTCCATTTCTTTTATGCATATGGCACGCTCTGTTTCTTTTATGCATATGGCACTCTCTGTTTCTTTTATGCATATGGCACTCTCTGTTTCTTTTATGCATATGGCACTCTCTGTTTCTTTTAAACTCTAACAGCATAAAAACAGTTTTAAATGCAAAACTAATCTTCTCATGAACAAATATTGTTTTTTGAAGATTGTTCCCTTGTTCCATGGAAGGGGCTTGGCAGATTGGAATATTTACTTAGGCAATCATAAATTACCTTCAAACGTACATAACAATCAGTCTAGGCTTGCGCTTGCTTTATCAATGTCCTTACTGTCCTTCATGTAGTGGGTTACCGAGAGGTGCCGTCACGGATAAATAAAAAAAAGTGGGGGGGGGGGGGGGGCACCACTAATTGTATTTTTTATATATAAAACTGGTCTATATTTTAACAAAACTTAAATACATCATAGCATACTTTTCTATTTCATTCAAATACTTTAATACTGTTCTGAATATTGCATCAATTTATATATGCAGAACTGATACAATAGTAACCTTAAATAAGGCCAGCCGGTTACAACTGAGGATACAAGCAATATATTTTGTGTCAATACTAAACAGCTTCAAAGGTGTAAAACAAGTTTAAAACCTGCAATTTTTTACTCAGTACTTGTTTACTGTGTGACCAGGATGGCTGATGGTGAAGTCAGGAAAGGAAGAAGGCAGCTGAAATTATTTGGTAGCAATACCTACTGTTGCCTATCACTATGTCCATCACTGATAACAACTCCTTCTGAGATATAATATTTTCACAGACCCGATAGACCCCTGAAACCACTTAAGTCGGATATGACAGGTTCTCCTGTAGTATACTTCACTAAAAAAAATTTCTAGGGAGTACATTTAGGCTATCGTATCCTCTCAGTTGCATCCTCATCTTTGTTAGAAGCCATACTGTCATTGTCTAAACAGACAATGAATGCTGCTGATGGTGAACTTTTGACTTTTGCCTATTGGTTTATGAACTATTTGGAAAAAAAATAAAAGTGATGAAAAGCTGCATAAAACGACTGACAGGTTATTTTACAGGCCCAGTATTTTTTTTATTTTTTTACTGGCTGGAAAATACTGTCATTTTTTATGCATATGGCACACTGTTTCTTTTATGGATATGGCACTCTCTGTTTCTTTTATGGATATGGCACTCTCTTTCTTTTATGCATATGGAACTCTGTTTCTTTTATGCATATGGCACTCCGTTTCTTTTATGCATATGGAACTCTCTGTTTCTTTTATGCATATGGCACTCCGTTTCTTTTATGCATATGGAACTCTCTGTTTCTTTTATGCATATGGAACTCTGTTTCTTTTATGCATATGGAACTCTCCGTTTCTTTTATGCATATGGCACTGTTTCTTTTATGCATATGGCACTCCGTTTCTTTTATGCATATGGCACTCTGTTTCTTTTATGCATATGGCACTCCGTTTCTTTTATGCATATGGCACTCCGTTTCTTTTATGCATATGGCACTCCGTTTCTTTTATGCATATGGCACTCTCTGTTTCTTTTATGCATATGGCACTCTCTGTTTATTTTATGCATATGGAACTCTCCGTTTCTTTTATGTATATGGCACTCTGATTCTTTTTTGCATATGGTACGCTCTGTTTCTTTTATGCATATGGCACTCTCTGTTTCTTTTATGCATATGGCACTCCGTTTCTTTTATGCATATGGCACTCCGTTTCTTTTATGCATATGGCACTCCGTTTCTTTTATGCATATGGCACTCCGTTTCTTTTATGCATATGGCACGCTCTGTTTCTTTTATGCATATGGAACTCTGTTTCTTTTATGCATATGGAACTCTCCGTTTCTTTTATGCATATGGCACGCTCTGTTTCTTTTATGCATATGGCACTCTCTGTTTCTTTTATGCATATGGAACTCTCCGTTTCTTTTATGCATATGGCACTCCGTTTCTTTTATGCATATGGCACTCCGTTTCTTTTATGCATATGGCACTCCGTTTCTTTTATGCATATGGCACTCCGTTTCTTTTATGCATATGGCACTCCGTTTCTTTTATGCATATGGAACTCTCTGTTTCTTTTATGCATATGGCACTCTCTGTTTCTTTTAAACTCTAACAACATAAAAACAGTTTTAAATGCAAAACTAATCTTCTCATGGACAAATATTGTTTTTTGAAGAAGATTGTTTCCTTGTTCCATGGAAGGGGCTTGGCAGATCGGAATATTTACTTAGGCAATCATAAATTACCTTTAAAAGTACATAACAATCAGTCTAGGCTTGCGCTTGCTTTATCAATGGCCTTACTGTCCTTCATGTAGTGGGTTACCGAGAGGTGCCGTCACGGATAAATAAAAAAAAGTGTGCGGGGGGGGCACCACTAATTGTATTTTTTATATATAAAACTGGCCTATATTTTAACAAAACTTAAATACATCATAGCATACTTTTATATTTCATTCAAATA
Source organism: Acipenser ruthenus (assembly GCF_902713425.1). NCBI lineage: Eukaryota > Metazoa > Chordata > Actinopteri > Acipenseriformes > Acipenseridae > Acipenser > Acipenser ruthenus. The sequence continues at coordinate 62,736 of NC_081219.1, forward strand.
CTTTAATACTGTTCTGAATATTGCATCAATTTATATATGCAGAACTGATACAATAGTAACCTTAAATAAGGCCAGCCGGTTACAACTGAGGATACAAGCAATATATTTTGTGTCAATACTAAACAGCTTCAAAGGTGTAAAACAAGTTTAAAACCTGCAATTTTTTACTCAGTACTTGTTTACTGTGTGACCAGGATGGCTGATGGTGAAGTCAGGAAAGGAAGTAGACAGACAACAATACTGTGAGTGAATGCGCTGTTGCGTCGGTTTATTGCAAAATAAAAGGTTTAAAAAAAACAAAACACTTGTACAAAACAAACGCAACGATGGCCAAAACAAACAGACAAAACAGAATACGGAACCCAACAAGTATTGTGTCAGTTTAAACTAGCACGCGTAGCAATTGTTATTTCTAAGCATTACTTTGCTTTAGCTCCCGACTCTCGTTCTGCCTCCGAGCACAGCACCCCGTGACACTGCCATACATATGAAAACATGTTTAAACAGTGTCATTTTGATTTAGCTCCTGACTCTCGTTCTGCCTCTGAGCACACACCACCCCGTCACACTGCCATTATTATTATTATTATTTATTTCTTAGCAGACGCCCTTATCCAGGGCGACTTACAATCGTAAGCAAATACATTTCAAGTGTTACAATACAAGTAATACAATAAGAGCAAGATAAATACAATAACTTTTGTTCAAGCAAAGTACAAGTGTGACAAAATACAATTCAATAATACAGCAGATAATAGTGATAGTTACATCAGGATATGATTAAATACAAAGTACTACAAGTTAAACACTTGGCAGATTACAGTTGTAACGATCACTCTGCACAACTGAGAAGCAGTTGCACTGTCCTCCCTAAGGAGATACTACTGGCCCTATTCCTATAGCTAAATAAGTCAGTAAGAGTGACAGACAGCAAAAGCAGGGACGTCAGAGGTGTCAATTTCATGAACAATCGGTTTATTATTGTGAACAATAATGTCAACAAATGAAAAAATGAACAAATGAATGAAATGAATAATGATAAAAAAGGAAATCAAATAATTGCAGGTAACAGGTAAGAATAAAGCTGGTACAGATGAGTATGTAGGGACAAACAGAAGGCTAAACATTATCACCAAGTAGAAATGAATGTAGTGTCCGGAGGGTCTCCAATAAACCCACACTCACAAACACAACACACACAGATAAAGACCAAGGATAAATAAATAGATACAGATGAAAAACAGTGACTTGTGGAAACAATTACATTTAACAGTCTCTATGGCAATGGTGGGAGAATGACAGGTAGGCCCAACAAGTCCAGTAATAGCAGGGTAATTGAAAACCATACAAAGTAACAAAATAACAAAAAATACAGGAAACAAAGCATCAAATTAAAGTAGAAAAATCCAAACAAAAAAGAAATGATCTCACCCACAAATAAGGCAGTCCAGCAAAGTGTCTCGAAATGATGGTGATTGTAGAAGGTTGAAAACATTGAGTATGTTGAAATTGTTGAGACTGTCCTGTAGTGTTGAGTTGAATGGTGAATCAGGAGGATCAGGAAAAAATGGAGGCTGTCACACATAAAACAACAAACACTAAACAGACCTAGAAAAACAGCTAAACTTAAACAAGTAACAGTGAAAACAAAAAGAGCAGTTTAGACAAAGTGCAGCAACAAAAGAAAATGAACGGATGCACTGGAATTATCTAAGGATGGTAATGGATTCCCTGAAATTTAAGTAGAGAAAATGCTATAATTTAATGGATTCCTGTGAGAAAGGGAGTCTCCCTCAGGCCTGATTAGCCAGCTTTAATACAAGTGCTGGCTACTAAGGAGCTCTGAGATTGGAGGGGTGGAAATCTGAATGAGCCAATGGGGAGAGAGGATGAACAGAGGGTGGTTGCAAGGAACTAAGGGAAATGAAGTTTAAACCTGGCCAGGCTACTGACCCTAATTAAAGGGACAGGTGGGTGAGACTTACACCCACATTATGTAGCATGGGAATTGCTACACAGTATTCTTAAGTACATGATTAAATGCAGTAAAATAGGGGGCAGATAAGAGCAAAAAAAGCACATTTAAATGAAGGGTGATAGTGTCCCAGGATAAAAACAGGGGTGCTGTTTGAAGAGGTGAGTCTTAAGGAGGCGCCGGATTGTGGGCAGTCCTGACATCTGTGGGAAGGTCATTCCACCACTGCGGAGCAAGGGTGGAGAAGGAGCGGGCTCTGGAGGCAGGGGAGCGTAGCGGAGGTAGAGGCTGTCTTCTAGTGCAGGCGGAGCGGAGAGGTCGAGCGGGGGTGTAGGGAGAGATGAGGGTCTGGAGGTAGCTGGGTGCAGTCTGGTCAAGGCATCTGTAGGCTAGTACAAGAGTCTTGAACTGGATGCGAGTGGTGATCGGGAGCCAGTGGAGTGAGCGGAGTAGTGGAGTAGCCAGACGGGCAGCAGAGTTCTGGATGAGCTGGAGCGGACGGGTGGCGGACGCAGGGAGGCCAGTCAGGAGGGAGTTGCAGTAGTCTAGGCGGGACAGTACCAAGGCCTGGACCAGGAGCTGGGTAGTGTAGTTGGTGAGGAAGGGTCGGATTCTTCGGATGTTGCTCAGGAAGAATTGGCAAGTGCGTGCCAGAGTGGAGATGTGCTGGGAATAAGAGAGGCAGGGGTCCAGGGTGACTCCGAGGTTCTTAGCAGAGGAAGATAGTGTGAGAGTGTGGTAGATTCCAGAGGAACAGAGATAGATAGATCAGAGGAGGGGGAGGAGGAGGGAAAGAAAAGGAGGTCAGATTTAGAGAGGTTGAGTTTGAGGTGATGCGAGTGCATCCAGGAGGAAATAGCAGACAGACAGGTAGAGATACGGGAGGAGATGGTGGAGTCAGAGGTGGGGAAGGAGAGGAAAATCTGAGCATCATCAGCATAGAAATGGTATGAGAAACCATAGGATGCGATGAGGGGGCCCAGGGAGCGGGTGTAGACAGAGAACAGGAGAGGACCCAAGACTGACCCTTGGGGGACTCCTGTTAAGAGAGGGTGAGATGTGGAGGTTGCTCCATGCCAGGTTACCTGGTAAGTGCGGTTGGAGAGGTAGAAGGAGAACCAGGCCAGAGCAGTGCCAGAGATCCCCAGGTCAGCGACAGATGATAGTAGAATAGAGTGATCAACAGTGTCAAAGGCAGCAGAGAGGTCGTGGAGAATTAGGACAGAGGAGAGAGAGGCAGCTCGGGCAGACTTAAACATGAAAACATGTATTTGCTTACGATTGTAAGTCGCCCTGAATAAGGGCGTCTGCTAATAAATAAATAATAATAATAATAATAATAATAATAATAATAATAATAATAATAATAATAATAATAATAATAATAATGTTTAAACAGTGTCATTTTGATTTAGCTCCTGACTCTCGTTCTGCCTCTGAGCACAGCACCCCGTCACACTGCCATCCATACAAAAGATGCTGAAAAATGATAAAAATCACCCCTAAAGATCGGGTCAATGAGTTTGCAATACCACCCAGATGACAAAGACTAACTTGGAGATAAACTAATATGAATACTATTTTTAGTTTTTTATTATTACTGCACAGAAGTATTTGTAATGTTTAAAGTAAAATGGTAAGCTTGTTTATATTAATGATTGATGGCACTGGTGAGCGTGTAACTTCCTTAGAATTTAAAAGTGTGCCAATAATTATTTCCTGTGTTAACTGTTATCTTATTCAATAGTACTGTTTGCATATCTTATAATACGACTCAATTTTAGTCTTTTATTTTAATTGCATCCTCATCTTTGTTAGAAACCATACTTGTCATGGTCTAAACACACAGTGACAGAGACGCGGGAACGAATATCAAACCAGGGGGGAGGAAAATGAAAGGGGGGGGGGGGGGAGGGGGGGGAGGCAGCTTCGGGCAATATTTCAATATATACAAAATCGTCATTTTGTGTGCATTTCACCATCAAAATATGCACAGACCGAGTTTCATAAGGAATAAGACACAGCGGCACAGTGTCTAAAAATATTTATGTAAGATTCAAGCAACAAGACAAGATGTCTTTAAATAAATACAAATAAAATACATTAATCTTTGACACTAAAATGCTTTTATTCTGTTCGACATGTTTAATGAAATTTATAATTAAAGTTCGGGAGGAGGGTCAGACACCAATCTCCGCATCACCAAATTGAATCATTCAATTTACGCATTAGCTAATTTAAATTGTTAGCACTATAAATACCCTCTTCACTTATCCCTCAATTGCGTTTTGATTTCATCGTACATGCATGCATTATGCTGGTCAGTATTCTGAATTATTCCGTTTCAGCGGAGCCGAGATCCACGCAACCAGTTCAAACAGCCCTCCCCACGACAACTTCGGTCGGCGGTATTACCACTCCAAACTTCTCTTCCCAGATGTCTGCTTCTCCTGTCTGTCATGGCTCCTGCCTGGCCACTCGTTCCTCCGCAACTCCTGACATCAGAGACTGGACAATCTCCTGGCTCCAGTTTTATCTTCATAGCAACAACATCCCATTCAAATCTACAGCACGTAAGGAGAATTTGTTTACTTTATTTCATCCTTCCCGTCGCAGGCGCTATGACGTCATCACTGATCGTTGCTTTACCCAGTGTTGCCAAGGATCACGACAAAACAAGCCCAACCCATGTCAGTATGGGTGTTTCTACAAATTCCAACCCGCGACTCTCAAGAAACAAGCCCAATTCCGCTTATTATAAGCAGACTTGAAACACCTCGCCCGCACCGACTGCATCCCCACGAAGCGCGTCTACTACCAGAAAAATCCGAAAGCAGGACCATCGCACCTGTCAATCAAAGGCTCATTCAGAAGTTCCTGAGCATTCTGGCTCCAACTATAACCTTTCAGGTTACCTCCCCTCACTGCAGACGTCCAGCAGGCCCCTGCAGTGACCTCTTTGGCCACTATGGGCATCCAGCAGGCCCTCATAGTGATCCTTTCTCTGAAATCCTTTTCTTTCTGCGCTTCAGCAGTTTTGAGCATTTGTATCCAGAGATTGTTTTTACAGTTAGGAGCAGCTGCTCCCGCGATCTATCCTGGGGTTTCGACACCCGCCACTGTTGTATAATATCCATCTGTAACCTTTCTGATTACACCCCCTCATCACTGCAGGCCCCTGCAGTGACCTCTTTGGCCACTATGGGCGTCCAGCAGGCCCTCATAGTGATTCTTTCTCTGTGAAATGCTTTTCTTTCTGCTCATCGGCAGTTTTGAGCATTTGTATCCATAGATTGTTTTGCCAGATTTGTAATAACTTCATTGAATGAACCTGTGCTATTCTGCCTGTAACTTCCTTCATTTCCGCTCACCGTAACTCCATCACACCCAGCATCAACAGTCCCTCACGAAGATTGCTCCCTGCAATATGCAAATCGACCACGCCATATTCTTAATCAAAATTGCTGGGAAAAACGCATGACTGGCTAAAGCCAATATATCAAACACATTTAAAATCATGCCCATTGAGCCTGTCCTCAGGGGATTGTATTTTTTATATTTCCACTTTTCTGTCCGGTCCCCCTCCTACTAAACGCAATCTTCTGTCCCTCCTAGGCCGTTTAAACTACATGGGAGCATAGGAGGATTTGCAAACAAGAGGAGGCCATTCAGCCCATCTTGCTCGTTTGGTTGTTAGTAGCTTATTGATCTCAGAGTATCATCAAGCAGCTTCTTGAAGGATCCCAGGGTGTCGGCTTCAACATTACTAAGTTAGTTCCAGACCCTCACAATTCTCTGTGTAAAAAAGTTCTGTTCTGAATGCCCCTTTATCTAATTTCCATTTGTGACCCCTGGTCCTGGTTCAAAAAGTCTCCTGGGTTGACTTTGTCAATTCCTTTTAGATTTTTGAATGCTTGAGTCAGATCACCGCGTAGTCTTTGTTCAAGTCTGAATAGCTTCATTTCTTTTAGCCTGTCTGCATACGACGTGCCTTTTAAATCCGGGACAATTCTGGTCGCTCTTCTTTGCACTCTTTCTAGAGCAGCAATATATTTTTTTTTAACGAGGTGACCAGAACTGAACACAATATTCTAGGTGAGGTCTTACTAATGCATTGTACATTTTTAACATTACTTCCCTTGATTTTGAATTCAAAACTTTTCACAATATATCCGAGCATCTTGTTGGCCTTTTTACAGCTTCCCCACATTGTCTAGATGAAGACATATCTAAGTCAACATAAACTCCTAGGTCTTTTTCAAAGATTCCTTCAATTTCAGTATCTTCCATATGATATTTATAATGCACATTTTTCTTGCCTGTGTGCAGTACTTTACACTTCTCTATTAAATGTCATTTGCCATGTGCTTGCCCAGTTCTGAATGCTGTCTAGATCATTTTGAATGACCTTTGCTGCTGCAACAGTGTTTGCCACGCCACCTATTTTTGTGTTGTGTGCAAATTTAACAAGTTTGCTTACTATGCCAGAATCTAAATCATTACAGACGTGCTCAAATTTGTTGGTACCCCTCCACAAAAAACGAAGAATGCACAATTTTCTCTGAAATAACTTGAAGAAACTGACAAAAGTAATTGGCATCCACCATTGTTTATTCCATATTTAATAGAAATCAGACTTTGCTTTTGATTTTTATTCAACATAATTTTGTAAATAATAAAACTAATGAAAATGGCATGGACAAAAATGATGGGACCGCTAACCTAATATTTTGTTGCACAACCTTTAGAGGCGATCACTGCAATCAAACGTTTTCTGTAGCTCTCAATGAGACTTCTGCACCTGTTAACAGGTAGTTTGGCCCACTCTTCCTGAGCAAACTGCTCCAGCTGTCTCAGGTTTGATGGGTGCCTTCTCCAGACTGCAAGTGTCAGCTCTTTCCATAGATGTTCGATAGGATTCAGATCAAGACTCATAGAAGGCCACTTCAGAATAGTCCAATGTTTTGTTCTTATCCATTCTTGGGTGCTTTTAGCTGTGTGTTTTGGGTCATTATCCTGTTGGAGGACCCATGACCTGCGACTGAGACAGAGCTTTCTGACACTGAGCAGTACGTTTCGCTCCAGAATGCCTTGATAGTCTTGAGATTTCATTGTGCCCTGCACAGATTCAAGGCACCCTGTACCAGGCGCAGCAAAGCAGCCCCAAAACATAACCGAGCCTCCTCCATATTTCACTGTAGGTATGGTGTTCTTTTCTTTGAAAGCTTCATTTTTTCGTCTGTGAACATAGAGCTGATGTGACTTGCCAAAAAGCTCCAGTTTTGACTCATCTGTCCAAAGGACATTCTCCCAGAAGGATTGTGGCTTGTCAATATGCATTTTAGCAAATTCCAGTCTGGCTTTTTTATGTTTTTCTGTCAAAAGTGGAGTCCTCCTGGGTCTTCTTCCATGGAGCCCACTTTCGCTCAAAAAGCGACGGATGGTGCGATCAGAAACTGACGTACCTTCACCTTGGAGTTCAGCTTGTATCTCTTTGGCAGTTATCCTTGGTTCTTTTTCTACCATTCGCACTATCCTTCTGTTCAATCTGGGGTCGATTTTCCTCTTGCGGCAGCGCCCAGGGAGGTTGGCTACAGTTCCATGGACCTTAAACTTCTTAATAATATTTGCAACTGTTGTCACAGGAACATCAAGCTGCTTGGAGATGGTCTTGTAGCCTTTACCTTTACCATGCTTGTCTATTATTTTCTTTCTGATCTCCTCAGACAACTCTCTCCTTTGCTTTCTCTGGTCCATGTTCAGTGTGGTGCACACAATGATACCAAACAGCACAGTGACTACTTTTCTCCATTTAAATAGGCTGAATGACTGATTACAAGATTGGAGACATGTGTGATACTAATTAAAGAAACTGATTCGTTTGAAATATCACTATAATCCAGTTATTTATTATCTTTTCTAAGGGGTACCAACAAATGTGTCCAGGCCATTTTAGAATATCTTTGTAGAATAAGCAATAATTCATCTCTTTTCACAGCTTCTTTGCTTTATTCTATGACATACATAAGGCATGCAAGTATACATGATAAAATAGCTTTTAATTTCATCACTTTTCAGGAGGAATGAAGCATTATTTCAATGAGCTGTAAGGGTACCAACAAATTTGAGCATGTCTGTATGTAGATTAGGAATAGCAGAGGACCTAATACTGATCCCTGTAGTACACCACTGGTTACCTCGCTCCATTTTGATGTCTCCTCTAATCAGTAAGTTGGGAGCGGCTGCTCCCGCGTTCCCCACCCCCCATCACTGCAGGCGTCCAGCAGGCCCCTGCAGTGACCTCGCTGGCCACTATGGGCGTCCAGCAGGCCCCCATAGTGCTCCCTTCACCTCCAACTATAACCTTTCAGGTTACCTCTCCTCACTGCAGGCGTCCAGCAGGCCCCTGCAGTGACCTTTCCGGCCACTATGGGCGTCCAGCAGGCCCCCATAGTGCTCCCTTCACCTCCAACTATAACCTTTCAGGTTACCTCTCCTCACTGCAGGCGTCCAGCAGGCCCCTGCAGTGACCTCGCTGGCCACTATGGCGTCCAGCAGGCCCCCATAGTGCTCCCTTCTCTGTCAAACTGTTTTCTACCAGCTGCGAACTTCAACAGGGCCCCACAGTCCCCTTCTATTCCTTACCTCTGCGGTCTTCCAAATGTAACCTTTTAGGTTACCCTCCCCTCACTGCAGACATTCAGCAGGCCCCTGCAGTGACCTCCCTGGCCGCCATGGGTGTCCAGCACGACCCCATAGTGGTCTCTTTTCTGTGAGATGCTTTTCTTCTTTCAGCTTATTGGCAGTTTATTCAAACACTTTCAAAACCGTTCCCATTTCTTTGAATATCAGTCAGGGCCACAATACTGCATACTCTGGAGGCCTTCTGTTTTCTACATGTTAACTACTCCCTAATCCACGTGCATGCATTTCCTCGAATCCCTACTGCGTTCAGTTTGAGAAATTAATCTTTTATGTGGGACTTTGTCAAAAGCTTTCCTGAAATTTAAATTAACCATGTCATATGCTTTGCAATTTGTACGCAATGAGGATAAATCCTCGAGCTTTTATCTCCTACCTTCTCTCTATTTGATCCTTTCTGTCGATTCCCTCAATGACATCATACTCGTGGTTTGGTTCCTTTTTTTGCAAGGAACTCCGCCTGTGGGAGCTCCTACTAAAAGAAAGGAATGGCAGTACTTTCTTTTACGACAACGACATTCAACCGTTCAAAGATGCAGCTCCCTCTCTTGGCTTTGGAGGATACTACAAGGGAAAATTGGTTTTCTGCTCCATGGCCCAACGAATTCAGCATTATTCATATAACCGATCACTCCTCGTCATTGAGCAAAATGTGTCCATTTGCTGTAGCCGCATTCCTTTTGGGGGTCTTCCTGGGCTCAAAATCCATTCTTCTCCACTCACATAATTCACCTACAGTCTAAATCTTTAACAAGATCGTTCATTCTCCCATCTTATAATGAGAATATTCAGAAGGATTACCTGTTTATCTGTTACTCATCAGTTCATTTTCAGAGCTCAACACATTCTCGGCCACCTGCATATAATCAATTCTCTTTCTTGTTTCCAAACGCAGAGATTCAGAGCATTAGCTCCCGAAGACGACCTCCTGCCAACTCAGATTCCTAATTTTTCAGACCTGACATTCATGTGAGCCACCTGCTGCATTCCCTGATTTCTGCAGGCTCAAGAAACAACTCTTCTCAGCATCACTCCCCGCTCACTGCAAATGTACTGGTCATCCTGGAATTGCTTTAAAATGTCACTTTGCATTCAACATTCCTTTCCATCATTTTCAGTGCCCGTAGCGTCATCCTATATTATGTCCCTTAAGAACACAGCTATAAGATTTGAATTTCCGGCATCAAGTTTTTCTACAAACTCAACTCAATTTTGGTGTCCCAGCTCTACACTCTGCAACTCACAAATTTCACTAATCCTGAAAGGGCTTCAACTATCAGAATCTCTTTCTCCCCCTGCTTGCCTACCTATTGCCATCAACGTACTTGGTGCCTCTCATCTGCTCCAGCTACTCCTGCCTGTTTTAGATAAAACCTTAAAGCTCTTTCTCTTAGCCTTCTTGGGTTCCCAAAGGTGCTGGGAGTCTACATCGCTCTCAAATTCAACCCCCAGATTCACCCCTTAATCTCTGACCTAGCAATCCCCTCATCTGATACCCTTTCCTTCCTGCTCAAAAGAAGTAAAACGGACCAGGAAGATTAGGGAAAGCTTTTCAATTTTGTTTATAAATTAAACTCCCATGTTGGCCCATATGACCCCTTTCTCTCTTGTCCATCTCCATCTTTCTTAGGGCGCATCACCTTCAGGCCCGCTGTTTATTAACGAAAACTGAACAATCGTCACCCAACATTTGTTCTTCTTTCACCTGATTTATTTCGAGGCCCAGATTCGCAGCTGAGCAGTTTTCCGGTCCTTCCTTCAGAATCGTAGCAGCTTTTTCCCACGGAGTTCCAGACTCTCTTATCAAACGGTTAGGTTGTTGATCCTCCAGTGCTTACCAAGTTTATATTATAACAAATATTATGGAACCTAAAAATGCTTTTACAGAAATGTGCTCTTAAATGTTAGTAGCCTGCCTGGAGGAAGGGCAATCGAATCAGCCATGGATTCCCAGAGGTTTATTTCCCAAAAATGGGTTTTGTTTTCCTCTCCTGTGTGCTGATGATCATTTGTTAAAGGTTGGCTAAACCTTCAAGTGGGCTATATTCAATTCTAATTGTGGCATTGAGACCGGCTTGTTCTTTTTGGGGGTCTCAGCCTCGTCCAGTCGGCCAGGCAGCGAACCCTCAAACCAAGTTAGGTTTGATGCCAAATGAATGTGTATATACAGCATACTTTTCTGTAAAATCGCATACTCCGCATTCTCTACAATAAATATTTGTACTAAAACATTTTGTGATTGGTGTTTGTCCCGAACTACTGAAATGAAATTTATAATTAAAGTTCGGGAGGAGGGTCAGACACCAATCTCCGCATCACCAAAATGAGTCATTCAATTTACACATTAGCTAATTTAAATTGTTAGCACTATAAATACCCTCTTCACTTATCCCTCAGTTGCGTTTTGATTTCATCGTAACCCACCACCTCCCCATCTCCACCTTTCTTAATAACAGTTTTTATGTTTTATCAATGGGGGTCTCAGCCTCGTCCAGTCGGCCAGGCAGCGAACCCTCAAACCAAGTTAGGTTTGATGCCAAATGAATGTGTATATACAGCATACTTTTCTGTAAAATCGCATACTCCGCATTCTCTACAATAAATATTTGTACTAAAACATTTTGTGATTGGTGTCCCGAACTACTGAAATAGGTATATTCACACATTATAAATTGTGCTGGTCTTTAAAGTAACACAGATCAGACTTCAAAACATGTTACACACACCCATGCTAATAGGGAAAGTTCCGCCTTTCGTACATTCGTTGCGGAGATGTGTTGGGAAACAAAGTTACAAATTTTAAAGGCAGTGCACTACTGCTTGGCATTTGGTAGCAACTGTTATTATTAATATAGGGTTGGTAGATTTTTACATTTATTTCTGTTCTCTCCACCGATCTTTTAAAGATGTAATTAGCATAGTTTAACCATGGGCTGGATTAAATTGAGCTCAGATATTTTGTAGCTCTACATTCCTTAATGAAAACTGGTGACTTTTTTCTCACTGTGAGGAGGATGTAGTCATTACACTACACATTGCTGATTTCGTGAAACACAGATATCCTGTCTGGATACACATGGCTTGTTAAACTTAACAAATAGAAGAATTAACAAAGAAACAACTTGAAGTATTAATTATCTTATGTGTTTGCATTAAAAAGGGCGCTATTTAAATTGCAATACGGGGATACAGAGTAATAAACCTGTTAGCAATGGAGCGAGTTGCGTTGCTTTTATCTGTGAGTAATTCTTCAGAGTGAAAGAAAGATTGAAGTCAATATCGCTGTAAACTGATTTGTTTAGATTGTGTTTTTATTTGAATTGTTTTATCTCTTGGTAGTTTCACCCCCTCCCTCCTTTATAAACGTCTTGCATCCCTCCCTGCCTGCCTTTTATATACGTCTTGCATTTCTTTTTTACATTTTGGAACTCCCCCATTACATTGCGGTCAATTACAAAATATTCAACTCAAAATGTAACAATCAATAATGGTCAGTGGAAAAACACTTTTCTACTGGGAGCTAAAAATGAAAATGGCAGTTTGCCATGCCGTGGCAAAAAGCACAGTTATACATCCATTAAAACAGACATAAGCTTACCTTGTTAATCTGCCTTCCTTAACGACTGGATGTCTCTTACCAAAAACATAACATGTCACTTTCTACGTGAATCCATACAAAAATAAAACCTCAAATTCCAAATGCAGTACTAGTATGAGCCTACTAATGGAAATGATGGTGCCTCACTGGCCTGGGCTGTTACAGTTATAAAAGGGCAGAGTGAATAGAAAAGAACACGACAGAGAAGACAGCACCACTACAAATACAGTTTAGAGCACGATTTCTATGGTTTAATTCAATTAAAATAAGTGGCATGCAGAACGTGGACGGGTTCTTACTTCTAGTAAAAAGAAACACAGGAAGGTTATGATTTGTTTATTGAGAAATATATTGCCACATGTTAACAGTTAAATATCCTTTATTCTCGACTGTTTAAATGTGGTTCTGGAAGTTGGAAAGATTCATTTTTAATGTTTCGCCATCCCACATTGTTAAAAACACAGTTATCACAGCGAAACCAGCTGCTCGCTCAGGACACATTTGTAAGTAACGCTGTCTCTCGCATGACAGTGCTTGGTGCTGATTATATCAGTGATAGGTTGGAACAATGAACATCGCCTCAGCACAGCAACGCTTAGCACACACACGGCAATACTAATTGGTTGAAACGTTGATTCATGACGTTCTTGCAGGCAGTGCAAATGTTCATTCATAAACTAAAGTTAACGAGAAAAGTTGCCAGTGCGCCCGCACCCCCAGCACCCCCACTTCTCGCATCCCTGCGCAGTGAATGCTGCTGATGGTGAACGTTTGACTTGCCTATTGGTTTTGTCACAAGTGACCCTGAAACCATTTCTCCCTTGTACAAGTCTCTTGCACCCTTTGAGTGGTTCTGGAAGTTGACTGTACACCCCCACTCGACCTCTCCACTCCGCCTGCACTAGAAGACTGGCTCTACCTCCGCTACGCTCCCCTGCCTCCCGAGCCCGCTCCTTCTCCACCCTTGCTCCGCAGTGGTGGAATGACCTTCCTACAGATGTCAGGACTGCCCAGTCCCTGACCACATTCCGGCGCCTCCTTAAGACTCACCTCTTCAAACAGCACCTGTAGAACTCCTCTGTTGTATCCTGGGACACTATCACCCTTCATTTAAATATGCTTTATTTTGCTCTTATCTGCCCCCTATTTTACTACATTTAATCCTGTACTTCAGAATATTGTAATCTGCCAAGTGTTTAACCTGTAGTATTTTGCACTTAAGCATATCCTGATGTAACTATCACTATTTAATCATATCCTGATGTAACTTTCACTATTATCTGCTGTATTATTGAATTGTGGTTTGTCACACTTGAAAAAAAAAAAAAATATTGTATTTCTTGCTCTTATTGTATGACTTGTATTGTAACACTTGAATGTATTTGTATTTGCGATTGTAAGTCGCCCTGGATAAGGGTGTCTGCTAAGAAATAAATAATAATAATAATAATAATAATAATAATAATAATAATAATAATAATAATAAAGTGTATGAGGCAGGAGTATATGGCCCTTTGATCGAGCTAGCTTCATTTCTGTGGGGTTTTCCCACTGGAGCTATATGATTTTTTAAAGTAATACTACTGGTACGAGCAGTCTCTTGAATTTAACAGAACTATAATCAACTTGAAAATAGGCTTACAACCTGGTTTCTTTAATCAGTGACTCATGCTAGAAAGGGTGCCACTGGAATTCTTATCTGCAAGTAGGTTTATTAAAGACACTCTTCAAGGTGAAAAGCAAGTTATACATCAATGAGGAAATATATTTTAGACCAAGGCCAGACTAATTGACAGAGCAGGTGTTACATATCATAAAATAACTGTCATAATGCATATTGACAAGCCACAATCCTTCTGGGAGAATGTCCTTTGGACAGATGAGTCAAAACTGGAGCTTTTTGGCAAGTCACATCAGATCTATGTTCACAGACGAAAAAATGAAGCTTTCAAAGAAAAGAACACCATACCTACAGTGAAATATGGAGGAGGCTCGGTTATGTTTTGGGGCTGCTTTGCTGCGCCTGGTACAGGGTGCCTTGAATCTGTGCAGGGCACAATGAAATCTCAAGACTATCAAGGCATTCTGGAGCGAAACGTACTGCTCAGTGTCAGAAAGCTCTGTCTCAGTCGCAGGTCATGGGTCCTCCAACAGGATAATGACCCAAAACACACAGCTAAAAGCACCCAAGAATGGATAAGAACAAAACATTGGACTATTCTGAAGTGGCCTTCTATGAGTCTTGATCTGAATCCTATCGAACATCTATGGAAAGAGCTGACACTTGCAGTCTGGAGAAGGCACCCATCAAACCTGAGACAGCTGGAGCAGTTTGCTCAGGAAGAGTGGGCCAAACTACCTGTTAACAGGTGCAGAAGTCTCATTGAGAGCTACAGAAAACGTTTGATTGCAGTGATCGCCTCTAAAGGTTGTGCAACAAAATATTAGGTTAGCGGTCCCATCATTTTTGTCCATGCCATTTTCATTAGTTTTATTATTTACAAAATTATGTTGAATAAAAATCAAAAGCAAAGTCTGATTTCTATTAAATATGGAATAAACAATGGTGGATGCCAATTACTTTTGTCAGTTTCTTCAAGTTATTTCAGAGAAAATTGTGCATTCTTCGTTTTTTGTGGAGGGGTACCAACAAATTTGAGCACGTCTGTAATGATTTAGATTCTGGCATAGTAAGCAAACTTGTTAAATTTGCACACAACACAAAAATAGGTGGCGTGGCAAACACTGTTGCAGCAGCAAAGGTCATTCAAAATGATCTAGACAGCATTCAGAACTGGGCAAGCACATGGCAAATGACATTTAATAGAGAAGTGTAAAGTACTGCACACAGGCAAGAAAAATGTGCATTATAAATATCATATGGAAGATACTGAAATTGAAGGAATCTTTGAAAAAGACCTAGGAGTTTATGTTGACTTAGATATGTCTTCATCTAGACAATGTGGGGAAGCTGTAAAAAGGCCAACAAGATGCTCGGATATATTGTGAAAAGTTTTGAATTCAAAATCAAGGGAAGTAATGTTAAAAATGTACAATGCATTAGTAAGACCTCACCTAGAATATTGTGTTCAGTTCTGGTCACCTCGTTAAAAAAAAATATATTGCTGCTCTAGAAAGAGTGCAAAGAAGAGCGACCAGAATTGTCCCGGATTTAAAAGGCACGTCGTATGCAGACAGGCTAAAAGAAATGAAGCTATTCAGACTTGAACAAAGACTACGCGGTGATCTGACTCAAGCATTCAAAAATCTAAAAGGAATTGACAAAGTCAACCCAGGAGACTTTTTGAACCAGGACCAGGGGTCACAAATGGAAATTAGATAAAGGGGCATTCAGAACAGAACTTTTTTACACAGAGAATTGTGAGGGTCTGGAACTAACTTAGTAATGTTGAAGCCGACACCCTGGGATCCTTCAAGAAGCTGCTTGATGATACTCTGAGATCAATAAGCTACTAACAACCAAACGAGCAAGATGGGCTGAATGGCCTCCTCTTGTTTGCAAATCCTCCTATGCTCCCATGTAGTTTAAACGGCCTAGGAGGGACAGAAGATTGCGTTTAGTAGGAGGGGGACCGGACAGAAAAGTGGAAATATAAAAAATACAATCCCCTGAGGACAGGCTCAATGGGCATGATTTTAAATGTGTTTGATATATTGGCTTTAGCCAGTCATGCGTTTTTCCCAGCAATTTTGATTAAGAATATGGCGTGGTCGATTTGCATATTGCAGGGAGCAATCTTCGTGAGGGACTGTTGATGCTGGGTGTGATGGAGTTACGGTGAGCGGAAATGAAGGAAGTTACAGGCAGAATAGCACAGGTTCATTCAATGAAGTTATTACAAATCTGGCAAAACAATCTATGGATACAAATGCTCAAAACTGCCGATGAGCAGAAAGAAAAGCATTTCACAGAGAAAGAATCACTATGAGGGCCTGCTGGACGCCCATAGTGGCCAAAGAGGTCACTGCAGGGGCCTGCAGTGATGAGGGGGTGTAATCAGAAAGGTTACAGATGGATATTATACAACAGTGGCGGGTGTCGAAACCCCAGGATAGATCGCGGGAGCAGCTGCTCCTAACTGTAAAAACAATCTCTGGATACAAATGCTCAAAACTGCTGAAGCGCAGAAAGAAAAGGATTTCAGAGAAAGGATCACTATGAGGGCCTGCTGGATGCCCATAGTGGCCAAAGAGGTCACTGCAGGGGCCTGCTGGACGTCTGCAGTGAGGGGAGGTAACCTGAAAGGTTATAGTTGGAGCCAGAATGCTCAGGAACTTCTGAATGAGCCTTTGATTGACAGGTGCGATGGTCCTGCTTTCGGATTTTTCTGGTAGTAGACGCGCTTCGTGGGGATGCAGTCGGTGCGGGCGAGGTGTTTCAAGTCTGCTTATAATAAGCGGAATTGGGCTTGTTTCTTGAGAGTCGCGGGTTGGAATTTGTAGAAACACCCATACTGACATGGGTTGGGCTTGTTTTGTCGTGATCCTTGGCAACACTGGGTAAAGCAACGATCAGTGATGACGTCATAGCGCCTGCGACGGGAAGGATGAAATAAAGTAAACAAATTCTCCTTACGTGCTGTAGATTTGAATGGGATGTTGTTGCTATGAAGATAAAACTGGAGCCAGGAGATTGTCCAGTCTCTGATGTCAGGAGTTGCGGAGGAACGAGTGGCCAGGCAGGAGCCATGACAGACAGGAGAAGCAGACATCTGGGAAGAGAAGTTTGGAGTGGTAATACCGCCGACCGAAGTTGTCGTGGGGAGGGCTGTTTGAACTGGTTGCGTGGATCTCGGCTCCGCTGAAACGGAATAATTCAGAATACTGACCAGCATAATGCATGCATGTACGATGAAATCAAAACGCAATTGAGGGATAAGTGAAGAGGGTATTTATAGTGCTAACAATTTAAATTAGCTAATGCGTAAATTGAATGATTCAATTTGGTGATGCGGAGATTGGTGTCTGACCCTCCTCCCGAACTTTAATTATAAATTTCATTAAACATGTCGAACAGAATAAAAGCATTTTAGTGTCAAAGATTAATGTATTTTATTTGTATTTATTTAAAGACATCTTGTCTTGTTGCTTGAATCTTACATAAATATTTTTAGACACTGTGCCGCTGTGTCTTATTCCTTATGAAACTCGGTCTGTGCATATTTTGATGGTGAAATGCACACAAAATGACGATTTTGTATATATTGAAATATTGCCCGAAGCTGCCTCCCCCCCCCTCCCCCCCCCCCCCCTTTCATTTTCCTCCCCCCTGGTTTGATATTCGTTCCCGCGTCTCTGTCACTGTGTGTTTAGACCATGACAAGTATGGTTTCTAACAAAGATGAGGATGCAATTAAAATAAAAGACTAAAATTGAGTCGTATTATAAGATATGCAAACAGTACTATTGAATAAGATAACAGTTAACACAGGAAATAATTATTGGCACACTTTTAAATTCTAAGGAAGTTACACGCTCACCAGTGCCATCAATCATTAATATAAACAAGCTTACCATTTTACTTTAAACATTACAAATACTTCTGTGCAGTAATAATAAAAAACTAAAAATAGTATTCATATTAGTTTATCTCCAAGTTAGTCTTTGTCATCTGGGTGGTATTGCAAACTCATTGACCCGATCTTTAGGGGTGATTTTTATCATTTTTCAGCATCTTTTGTATGGATGGCAGTGTGACGGGGTGCTGTGCTCAGAGGCAGAACGAGAGTCAGGAGCTAAATCAAAATGACACTGTTTAAACATTATTATTATTATTATTATTATTATTATTATTATTATTATTATTATTATTATTATTTATTTATTAGCAGACGCCCTTATTCAGGGCGACTTACAATCGTAAGCAAATACATGTTTTCATGTTTAAGTCTGCCCGAGCTGCCTCTCTCTCCTCTGTCCTAATTCTCCACGACCTCTCTGCTGCCTTTGACACTGTTGATCACTCTATTCTACTATCATCTGTCGCTGACCTGGGGATCTCTGGCACTGCTCTGGCCTGGTTCTCCTTCTACCTCTCCAACCGCACTTACCAGGTAACCTGGCATGGAGCAACCTCCACATCTCACCCTCTCTTAACAGGAGTCCCCCAAGGGTCAGTCTTGGGTCCTCTCCTGTTCTCTGTCTACACCCGCTCCCTGGGCCCCCTCATCGCATCCTATGGTTTCTCATACCATTTCTATGCTGATGATGCTCAGATTTTCCTCTCCTTCCCCACCTCTGACTCCACCATCTCCTCCCGTATCTCTACCTGTCTGTCTGCTATTTCCTCCTGGATGCACTCGCATCACCTCAAACTCAACCTCTCTAAATCTGACCTCCTTTTCTTTCCCTCCTCCTCCCCCTCCTCTGATCTATCTATCTCTGTTCCTCTGGAATCTACCACACTCTCACACTATCTTCCTCTGCTAAGAACCTCGGAGTCACCCTGGACCCCTGCCTCTCTTATTCCCAGCACATCTCCACTCTGGCACGCACTTGCCAATTCTTCCTGAGCAACATCCGAAGAATCCGACCCTTCCTCACCAACTACACTACCCAGCTCCTGGTCCAGGCCTTGGTACTGTCCCGCCTAGACTACTGCAACTCCCTCCTGACTGGCCTCCCTGCGTCCGCCACCCGTCCGCTCCAGCTCATCCAGAACTCTGCTGCCCGTCTGGCTACTCCACTACTCCGCTCACTCCACTGGCTCCCGATCACCACTCGCATCCAGTTCAAGACTCTTGTACTAGCCTACAGATGCCTTGACCAGACTGCACCCAGCTACCTCCAGACCCTCATCTCTCCCTACACCCCCGCTCGACCTCTCCGCTCCGCCTGCACTAGAAGACAGCCTCTACCTCCGCTACGCTCCCCTGCCTCCAGAGCCCGCTCCTTCTCCACCCTTGCTCCGCAGTGGTGGAATGACCTTCCCACAGATGTCAGGACTGCCCACAATCCGGCGCCTCCTTAAGACTCACCTCTTCAAACAGCACCCCTGTTTTTATCCTGGGACACTATCACCCTTCATTTAAATGTGCTTTTTTTGCTCTTATCTGCCCCCTATTTTACTGCATTTAATCATGTACTTAAGAATACTGTGTAGCAATTCCCATGCTACATAATGTGGGTGTAAGTCTCACCCACCTGTCCCTTTAATTAGGGTCAGTAGCCTGGCCAGGTTTAAACTTCATTTCCCTTAGTTCCTTGCAACCACCCTCTGTTCATCCTCTCTCCCCATTGGCTCATTCAGATTTCCACCCCTCCAATCTCAGAGCTCCTTAGTAGCCAGCACTTGTATTAAAGCTGGCTAATCAGGCCTGAGGGAGACTCCCTTTCTCACAGGAATCCATTAAATTATAGCATTTTCTCTACTTAAATTTCAGGGAATCCATTACCATCCTTAGATAATTCCAGTGCATCCGTTCATTTTCTTTTGTTGCTGCACTTTGTCTAAACTGCTCTTTTTGTTTTCACTGTTACTTGTTTAAGTTTAGCTGTTTTTCTAGGTCTGTTTAGTGTTTGTTGTTTTATGTGTGACAGCCTCCATTTTTTCCTGATCCTCCTGATTTTTTCCAAACAACTGTTCACCATTCAACTCAACACTACAGGACAGTCTCAACAATTTCAACATACTCAATGTTTTCAACCTTCTACAATCACCATCATTTCGAGACACTTTGCTGGACTGCCTTATTTGTGGGTGAGATCATTTCTTTTTTGTTTGGATTTTTCTACTTTAATTTGATGCTTTGTTTCCTGTATTTTTTGTTATTTTGTTACTTTGTATGGTTTTCAATTACCCTGCTATTACTGGACTTGTTGGGCCTACCTGTCATTCTCCCACCATTGCCATAGAGACTGTTAAATGTAATTGTTTCCACAAGTCACTGTTTTTCATCTGTATCTATTTATTTATCCTTGGTCTTTATCTGTGTGTGTTGTGTTTGTGAGTGTGGGTTTATTGGAGACCCTCCGGACACTACATTCATTTCTACTTGGTGATAATGTTTAGCCTTCTGTTTGTCCCTACATACTCATCTGTACCAGCTTTATTCTTACCTGTTACCTGCAATTATTTGATTTCCTTTTTTATCATTATTCATTTCATTCATTTGTTCATTTTTTCATTTGTTGACATTATTGTTCACAATAATAAACCGATTGTTCATGAAATTGACACCTCTGACGTCCCTGCTTTTGCTGTCTGTCACTCTTGCTGACTTATTTAGCTATAGGAATAGGGCCAGTAGTATCTCCTTAGGGAGGACAGTGCAACTGCTTCTCAGTTGTGCAGAGTGATCGTTACAACTGTAATCTGCCAAGTGTTTAACTTGTAGTACTTTGTATTTAATCATATCCTGATGTAACTATCACTATTATCTGCTGTATTATTGAATTGTATTTTGTCACACTTGTACTTTGCTTGAACAAAAGTTATTGTATTTATCTTGCTCTTATTGTATTACTTGTATTGTAACACTTGAAATGTATTTGCTTACGATTGTAAGTCGCCCTGGATAAGGGCGTCTGCTAAGAAATAAATAATAATAATAATAATGGCAGTGTGACGGGGTGGTGTGTGCTCAGAGGCAGAACGAGAGTCAGGAGCTAAATCAAAATGACACTGTTTAAACATGTTTTCATATGTATGGCAGTGTCACGGGGTGCTGTGCTCGGAGGCAGAACGAGAGTCGGGAGCTAAAGCAAAGTAATGCTTAGAAATAACAATTGCTACGCGTGCTAGTTTAAACTGACACAATACTTGTTGGGTTCCGTATTCTGTTTTGTCTGTTTGTTTTGGCCATCGTTGCGTTTGTTTTGTACAAGTGTTTTGTTTTTTTTAAACCTTTTATTTTGCAATAAACCGACGCAACAGCGCATTCACTCACAGTATTGTTGTCTGTCTACTTCCTTTCCTGACTTCACCATCAGCCATCCTGGTCACACAGTAAACAAGTACTGAGTAAAAAATTGCAGGTTTTAAACTTGTTTTACACCTTTGAAGCTGTTTAGTATTGACACAAAATATATTGCTTGTATCCTCAGTTGTAACCGGCTGGCCTTATTTAAGGTTACTATTGTATCAGTTCTGCATATATAAATTGATGCAATATTCAGAACAGTATTAAAGTATTTGAATGAAATAGAAAAGTATGCTATGATGTATTTAAGTTTTGTTAAAATATAGGCCAGTTTTATTTATCCGTGACGGCACCTCTCGGTAACCCACAACATGAAGGCCATTGATAAAGCAAGCGCAAGCCTAGACTGATTGTTATGTACTTTTAAAGGTAATTTATGATTGCCTAAGTAAATATTGCGATCTGCCAAGCCCCTTCCATGGAACAAGGAAACAATCTTCAAAAAACAATATTTGTCCATGAGAAGATTAGTTTTGCATTTAAAACTGTTTTTATGTTTTTATAGACTTTAAAAGAAAAAAAAGAGTGCCATATCCATAAAAGAAACAGAGAGTGCCATATCCATAAAAGAAACAGAGAGTGCCTGTGGCAATGTGCCCCGTCCCTGTGTGCATTTGTGTGTATGCGTGCGTGTGTAAATGTTGGTGTATAGATTGGTACACGGGATATAAACGGGTCTGTGTTTCACGTGTATTTAAAAAGTGTAGATTTGTATTTAGGCACGAGGAGAGCACAAATCACTTCACGTGCTGGTTAAATGTAATATGTGAGCACGGGGTTGCACAGAATTAATTCACGTGCTGGGATTCAAGTGAATAATTAATTAGTAATTGAATCCCAGCACAATAGTATATATAGACGCACATTTCTTGCACTCAGGGTTGGGTGTTCGGAAGAGGAGAACGGGTGAGAGAGAGAGGAGAGTTAAAATAAGTAAAATCGTAAACGTAAAGTGTTTGTTCTCACCGTGTCTGTTTGTCTGTCCGTGCACCGTTTGTTTAGTGTCAGTCGTTTTGTCTGTCTGTTTATTTTGGCGTCAAGTGCCGTGTCCTGTTTTTGTGCTGTTTACAACCCTTTTATTTGTTAATAAACGCTGAGTGCAGCCATTGCACTCAGTTCATCACCATCACCGTCTGTGTGTTTGAATTCC
Organism: Acipenser ruthenus; assembly: GCF_902713425.1. Lineage (NCBI taxonomy): Eukaryota > Metazoa > Chordata > Actinopteri > Acipenseriformes > Acipenseridae > Acipenser > Acipenser ruthenus. The sequence goes on from NC_081219.1 coordinate 85,103, forward strand.
TTCCTGCTTCCGGTCTGACGCCACCCACTCTGGCCGTCTTTGTGACACGTGGTGTCATCGTGGGATAGCCGCGCCTCCAAGCGTCAGACCAGGAGGGGTTTTGTTTAAAAAAAAATATATATATATATATATATATATATATATATAATGGCAGAAGACGCCACAAAATGGCGGGACTGGTTCCTGGAGAATGCTGGGCTGGAGGCCCAGGCTCTGCCCATAGTCGTTCGGGCCCTGTGGATGATGGACAGTGAGAGATGGGAGGCCTATCAGCAGGAACACACCCCAAACACCTTGGAGGAAGGTGTGGAGTTTCTCCTCAGCTACCTGGAGGCAACGATAAACGGAACAGCAGCCCAGGTAGCAGGACCACCAGCAGAGGAGTACCTGCTGTCCCCATCTCCACCAGCAGAGGGTGAATGCCTGCTGGTTTTGCCTCCACAGCCCAAGCGGGAGGCAGAGACAGATAAAGAGGTGAAGGACAGGGAGGAGGAGTGCCGCCTAAGGGCCAGGCATCCACGGCGATGTAACAAGCCATCGCCGGGGTGCCTCCTCTGCGACCAGGATCACCTGTTCGCCCACTGTCCCTTCCGCAGTTATGGGGAGGAGCCTGAGCGTCCACAGCCCAAGCGGGAGGAGCCTGAGCGTCCACAGCCCAAGCGGGAGGAGCCTGAGCGTCCACAGCCCAAGCGGGAGGAGCCTGAGCGTCCACAGCCCAAGCGGGAGGAGCCTGAGCGTCCACAGCCCAAGCGGGAGGAGCCTGAGCGTCCACAGCCCAAATGGGAGGAGCCTGAGCGTCCACAGCCCAAATGGGAGGAGCCTGAGCGTCCACAGCCCAAATGGGAGGAGCCTGAGCGTCCACAGCCCAAATGGGAGGAGCCTGAGCGTCCACAGCCCGAGCGGGAGGAGCCTGAGCGTCCACAGCCCAAGCGGGAGGAGCCCGAACGTCCTACGCCTGAGTGGGAGGAGCCCAAACGTCCTACGCCTGAGTGGGAGGAGCCCGAACGTCCTACGCCTGAGTGGGGGGAGCCCGAACGTCCACAGCCCAAAAGGGAGGAGTCGGTGCGTCCACAGCCCAAAAGGGAGGAGTCGGTGCGTCCACAGCCCAAAAGGGAGGAGTCGGTGCGTCCACAGCCCAAAAAGAGGGAAGTCGGGGCTTCCACAGCCGTAGGACCCAAGCTGCCAGCAGAGGGAGAATGCCTGCTGGTCCCACCTCCACCAGCAGAGGGTGAATACCTGCTGGTGCCGTCCCAAGAGCCAGAAGGGGAGGAGTTACAGGCTCAACCCCCTGAAAATTTTTTGGGGGGAGAAGGGCAGGATGCTGGTGTCCCCCAGCAGCCTCTAGCTATGCTGCTGAAGGCAGCACGGCGCGCACATGCCCAGCCGCCACAGCAGAGGGAGCCAGCACCGCCACAGCCTCCCTCTGAGTGGCCAGCATCAGCCCCATCGCCTCTACCTCCGCCACCTCCACCGCAGTGGGAAGACTGCTTGCCCCTCCCACCTCCACCAGCAGAGGGTGAATACCTGCTGGTTCCACCTCCACAGCAGTGGGAGGACTGCTTGCCCCTCCCACCTCCACCAGCAGAGGGTGAATACCTGCTGGTCCCACCTCCACCAGCAGAGGGTGAATGCCTGCTGGTTCCACCACCGCCAGGAGCAGAGGAGCTGGAGCTGCCTCTGCCTCCACCACCGCCAGGAGCAGAGGAGCTGGAGCTGCCTCTGCCTCCGCCACCGCCCGGAGCAGAGGAGCAGGAGCTGCCTCTGCTGCCCGTACCTCCGCAGGGAGTACGGTGGCCGGAGCCCCAGAAAGGGGAGCTGCCGGCCACGAAGAAGGGGGAGGAGGTCTGGAGACCACTTTCCCCAGCAGCAGTTTCGCTGCAGGAGTTCTTGTGGCCGGAGCCCCACAGGAGGGAGCTGCCGGCTACGAAGAAGGGGGAGGTCGGGGGACCACCTGCCCCCGCAGCTTTTTCGCTGCAGGACGGGACCAGCATGCTGTCAGCCGTGCCACTACCGGCAGGGGAGCTGACAGCATTTCCAGTCATGGGCCCACTGAAGCCTCCCTTCCCAGCCCGAGACTTTGTCCTGGACTGCTGGGTTTTTAAGGGGGGAGGTGGCCGTTGAGGCCATGTGTGCTGCGCACAAGGGGGGGTATATGTGGCAATGTGCCCCGTCCCTGTGTGCATTTGTGTGTATGCGTGCGTGTGTAAATGTTGGTGTATAGATTGGTACACGGGATATAAACGGGTCTGTGTTTCACGTGTATTTAAAAAGTGTAGATTTGTATTTAGGCACGAGGAGAGCACAAATCACTTCACGTGCTGGTTAAATGTAATATGTGAGCACGGGGTTGCACAGAATTAATTCACGTGCTGGGATTCAAGTGAATAATTAATTAGTAATTGAATCCCAGCACAATAGTATATATAGACGCACATTTCTTGCACTCAGGGTTGGGTGTTCGGAAGAGGAGAACGGGTGAGAGAGAGAGGAGAGTTAAAATAAGTAAAATCGTAAACGTAAAGTGTTTGTTCTCACCGTGTCTGTTTGTCTGTCCGTGCACCGTTTGTTTAGTGTCAGTCGTTTTGTCTGTCTGTTTATTTTGGCGTCAAGTGCCGTGTCCTGTTTTTGTGCTGTTTACAACCCTTTTATTTGTTAATAAACGCTGAGTGCAGCCATTGCACTCAGTTCATCACCATCACCGTCTGTCTGTGTTTGAATTCCTTCCTGCTTCCGGTCTGACGCCACCCACTCTGGCCGTCTTTGTGACAGTGCCATATCCATAAAAGAAACAGAGAGTGCCATATGCATAAAAGAAACAGAGCCTACAGATGCCTTGACCAGACTGCACCCAGCTACCTCCAGACCCTCATCTCTCCCTACACCCCCGCTCGACCTCTCCGCTCCGCCTGCACAAGAAGACAGACTCTACCTCCGCTACGCTCCCCTGCCTCCAGAGCCCGCCCTTTCTCCACCCTTGCTCCGCAGTGGTGGAATGACCTTCCCACAGATGTCAGGACTGCCCAGTCCCTGACCACAATCCGGCACCTCCTTAAGACTCACCTCTTCAAACAGCACCTGTAGAACTCCTCTGTTTTTATCCTGGGACACTATCACCCTTCATTTAAATGCACATTATTTTGCTCTTATCTGCCCCCTATTTTACTGCATTTAATCCTGTACTTCAGAATACTGTAATCTGCCAAGTGTTTAACCTGTAGTATTTTGTATTTAATCATATCCTGATGTAACTATCATTATTATCTGCTGTATTATTGAATTGTGTTTTGTCTCACTTGTACTTTGCTTGAACAAAAGTTATTGTATTTATCTTGCTCTTATTGTATTACTTGTATTGTAACACTTGAAATGTATTTGCTTACAGTTGTAAGTCGCCCTGGATAAGGGCGTCTGCTAAGAAATAAATAATAATAATAAAATAATATTATCCAATGCTTTGAAAATGTCTTGTGATGTTGTTCTTGATGGAATTTCATGTCACATTAAATGATGAGCGTTCCATGTGTAACATACAAATACCAGAACTACTGACCTACAAGTTTAACATCAATCACATGTAAAATCATGGAAATGATCACAAGGACCAAAATGGAGGAATATTTATATAGTAACAACATTATAGGAGACAGCCAGCATGGTTTTAGGAAGGGTAGATCTTGTTCAACTAATTTACTAGATTTCTTTCAGGAGGTGACTACTAGAGTGGACAAGGATAGTGAGCATGACATCATCTACTTAGATTTACAAAAAGCATTTGACAAAGTTCAGCATGAAAGACTATACCTAAAGATTAAATCAGTGAGAATAAATGGTAAACTAGCAGAATGGATTCATAATTGGTTACAAGATAAAAAGCAGAGTTATAATTAGAGGCCAGGCATCTAACTGGAGTAATGTAACAAGTGTTGTATCACAGGGATCAGTATTGGGACCATTGTTATTCCTAATCTATATAAATGACTTGGACCAAGACATAATCAGTAAACTATGACACAAAACTGAGACATTGAGGTATTGGAGAGAGTACAGAGGAGAGCAACACGATTAATTCCAGGATTGAAGGGAATGTCATATGAAGAAAGAAGCCTAGAAAGAAGGAGAGCCAGAGGCAGCTTAATAGAGGTATTTAAACTTGTCAAGGGGTTTAACAGTTACTTAACTGCTGATAGGTGGCTAATGGTTTCCCCGCACGGCGATTTGGGCACAGTGAGTTTTAGATTCATAACAGACCCTGTCAGCTGGGTCTGTAGGTCACCTCTAATATCTCTGCATGTGTGCTCCAGGCTTTTCAAACAGGATTGCATCAATAAGACACAGGTCAGCCAAAATACTATATTACATACTGTGAGACGGGGCACAAGGCCCTGTGGAAAAAATAAAAATGTGCATGAGTGCTTATTAATTGTATTATTGATAACTGTTTGTTAATTACTGTCAGCTGGTGATTATTGCAAACTGCAGCCAGCTGCAGTGTATATAAGAACAGCAGTCAGTCTACTGGGGCTCTGCTGTGGGAAGAAGCCCGACTGGGAGTGTGTTCAGTCGTATTCAAAAGGTAGTGTGTGAAGCCTTTGTAAACTGGTACACAGCTTACCTGTCCGGTTATTTACATAGGATCCTGAAGTGTGTAGTTAGGGCTCGGGGAGAGCTAAGTTTTTGTTTTCAATTTTGTTTATTTTGTAAATTAAAAACAGTGCATCAGCACTTAAACCTCAAGTTTTGTGTCATGTCAATTTTAAAAGAGGCAACAAACCTTTTAATTGTGTAGCGATATCTCACAATACATATATACAGGATTTTATAGTGTTAGAGTGTGGTTCTGCCAGCATTGCCCTGTTGGACAGTACCAGTAGGGGATTACTCCTGGAGTAATTTCACTAACCCACCAAGAACTGTCTGAAAGGTACTTTTGCTTGAATAAAACATTATCACTGATCCCCCCCTTTTTAAACCAAAGCTTATATAAAATCAATTCTCTTACCTCTTATTAGCAGTACAAACCGAGGCTTCAAAATTTCTCTCTCTCTCATCCCCCCTCCCCATCCCTATCCCCCTCCTCTCCTCTCTCAAGTTCTCTCTCCTCTGGAATGGTGTGGTGCTGATCACTCTCTCCTCTCTCAGGTTCTCCTCTGGAATGGTGTGGTGCTGATCACTCTCACCTCTCCTCTCAGGTTCTCTCTCTCTCCTCTGGAATGGTGTGGTGGTGATCACTCGCTCCTCTCTCAGGTTCTTTCTCCTCTGGAATGGTGTGGTGGTGATCACTCTCTCCTCTCCTCTCAGGTTCTCTCTCCTCAGGAATGGTGTGCTGATCACTTGCTCCTCTCCTCTCTCAGGTTCTCTCTCTCTCCTCTGGAATGGTGTGGCGCTGATCACTCACCTCTCTCAGGTTCTCTCTCTCTCCTCTGGAATGGTGTGGTGGTGATCACTCTCTCCTCTCCTCTCTCAGGTTCTCTCTCTCCTCTGGAATGGTGTGGTGCTGATCACTCTCACCTCTCTGGTTCTCTCTCTCTCTCTGGAATGGTGTGGTGCTGATCCCTCTCTCCTCTCAGGTTCTCTCTCTCTCCTCTGGAATGGTGTGGTGCTGATCACTCTCTCCTCTCCTCTCTCAGGTTCTCTCTCTCTCCTTTGGAATGGTGTGGTGCTGATCACTCTCACCTCTCCTCTCTCAGGTTCTCTCTCTCTCCTCTGGAATGGTGTGGTGGTGATCACTTTCTCCTCTCTCAGGTTCTCTCCTCTGGAATGGTGTGGTGGTGATCACTCTCTCCTCTCAGGTTCTCTCTCTCTCCTCTGGAATGGTGTGGTGCTGATCACTCTCACCTCTCCTCTCTCAGGTTCTCTCTCTCTCCTCTGGAATGGTGTGGTGCTGATCACTCTCACCTCTCCTCTCAGGTTCTCTCTCTCTCCTCTGGAATGGTGTGGTGGTGATCACTCTCTCCTCTCAGGTTCTCTCTCTCTCTGGAATGGTGTGGTGGTGATCACTCTCTCCTCTCTCAGGTTCTCTCTCTCTCCTCTGGAATGGTGTGGTGCTGATCACTCTCACCTCTCCTCTCTCAGGTTCTCTCTCTCTCCTCTGGAATGGTGTGGTGCTGATCACTCTCACCTCTCCTCTCAGGTTCTCTCTCTCTCCTCTGGAATGGTGTGGTGGTGATCACTCTCTCCTCTCTCAGGTTCTCTCTCTCTCCTCTGGAATGGTGTGGTGGTGATCACTCTCTCCTCTCCTCTCAGGTTCTCTCTCCTCAGGAATGGTGTGGTGGTGATCACTCTCTCCTCTCCTCTCTCAGGTTCTCTCTCTCCTCTGGAATGGTGTGGTGGTGATCACTTGCTCCTCTCCTCTCTCAGGTTCTCTCTCTCTCTGGAATGGTGTGGTGGTGATCACTCTCTCCTCTCCTCTCTCAGGTTCTCTCTCTCCTCTGGAATGGTGTGGTGGTGATCACTCTCTCCTCTCCTCTCTCAGGTTCTCTCTCTCTCCTCTGGAATGGTGTGGTGCTGATCACTCTCACCTCTCCTCTCTCAGGTTCTCTCTCTCTCCTCTGGAATGGTGTGGTGGTGATCACTTTCTCCTCTCTCAGGTTCTCTCCTCTGGAATGGTGTGGTGGTGATCACTCTCTCCTCTCCTCTCTCAGGTTCTCTCTCTCTGGAATGGTGTGGTGCTGATCACTCTCTCCTCTCTCAGGTTCTCCTCTGGAATGGTGTGGTGCTGATCACTCTCACCTCTCCTCTCAGGTTCTCTCTCTCTCCTCTGGAATGGTGTGGTGGTGATCACTCGCTCCTCTCTCAGGTTCTTTCTCCTCTGGAATGGTGTGGTGGTGATCACTCTCTCCTCTCCTCTCAGGTTCTCTCTCCTCAGGAATGGTGTGCTGATCACTTGCTCCTCTCCTCTCTCAGGTTCTCTCTCTCTCTCCTCTGGAATGGTGTGGCGCTGATCACTCACCTCTCTCAGGTTCTCTCTCTCTCCTCTGGAATGGTGTGGTGGTGATCACTCTCTCCTCTTCTCTCTCAGGTTCTCTCTCCTCAGGAACGGTGTGCTGATCACTTGCTCCTCTCCTCTCAGGTTCTTTTTCTCTCTCCTCTGGAATGGTGTGGTGGTGATCACTCTCTCCTCTCCTCTCAGGTTCTCTCTCTCCTTGGGAATGGTGTGGTGCTGATCACTCTCCTTTCCTCTCTAAGATATAATAAAGCATATTAAAAACAAACCATGGTAAACTAACTCTTATAAAAGTTTCCTATAGTAAAAGCATAGCGAAGTGTAATAAAGCACGGAAAAGCATATTAACTACTTTTCTGAAGTATTGGTTCACCCTTAGCCTGTATAAGTGACAATAGGGATTTATATTTATTATAACATTGACCTTGTTGTTTTGGTTGGCTATTTACTTACATTAAAAACAAATGGAAATGGTTAATTGCATATGAAATACTTGTGACACTCAATACAGCGTTATCTATTGTTTTTATTTGTGAATTCTGCTCCCTGGCTTGTATGTTCCTTTCGTACTCACTCCTGGAAGACAGCCTCTGGTTTCCCATTGATGACCAGCTTCCCTTCCTTAGCTTGCAGCTCTCCCTTGAAGGGGCTGTGAGTGGAGTCATTCTTCAACATGTAGACCTGAGAGGCACAGAGCGGCAGTCTCACACAACATGACTGCAGAAAGCCACGCTGAGCACATTTCAAATAAGAACAAAGCACTGGAGACATTTAACAATCCTACTACCTTAACTGAAATGTACACAGCTTTCTCTGTCATAAATGTTGGTTTGACTTTGCCTGTGTGTGCATTCTTTGATTTATTACGATCAATGAAACATGGAGCCTATAGACTCCTGTACAGTTTCTATACATAACGCTTAGAGAAACTGCTCAACTTGGTTAAGCACAATTGAAGAAAAAAATTGCAAACTTTAGAAACCTTGGTCAGGTTAGGGTGGACAGCAACAGTTAAAGCTTAATTTACTTCATATCAAACACCCTCTTGTGCTGCTAATTTATTTTCTGGATGTCTGCTGCCACCTTGTAGTAGACACGTGTAACTGTTGGTCGGTCTGGCTCACCGTCATTGAAGGCCATGACCATGACCTCCACTTTCCCAGAGAGAACTAAGGGTCATGAGACTGGCGATACGGCCAAATATGAAACGGAGAACAGGCCATTAAATATGAGATACAAGACACCCAGGCTAGACTGGTATACAGCTTGGGCACTTTCAAGATCTACTTCAGAGAGGAACTGCCAGTTAGTCTGCCAATGCCAGGCGTTAGATTGCATTCTCTAACAGCGTTTGAAACCCATTTCAACTTGAACATACCTGGACTGCTTGTAATGCAGTCAATAGAGAAACTTTAAAATACTAATATAAAGGAATGTTACATTGACCACAAGCACGAACGCCTACAGCTACATGGGAAGGTCTAGTAAGACATTCTAAATGACTTAACATTCCGAGGGAATCTCTAAAGACAATGCCTTCTCTGGTGCCACAATATACCTTATGATCGAGTCTTTATGAAACACCTGTGTGTAAATGGCCAGGTTTAGCCCTATATTAACTTGTAGTAAAAAAAAAAAGTAACATTATGGGTCAGTAAAGTACTGCAGTTGCAATTTGTTCCCACAAGGTGGCAGCTCAACCCAACAAAAAAAAAAATCCAAGTGAGACAGCTATATTTTAGTGCTTCCTCTCCCAAGACCCCTGTGTAACATGGTAAACAAATATTTTCTTCATCTCTGGATACTAGACCAGTGGGACTGGATTGTGGAGAGTGTTTGGACACTTTACTACGATCAATTAGTTTATACTTAACCCGATACATGCAGCCCTGTTAAACACACACCAACGTTTTCACCGAAAGTTATGTGAAAAGTTCAGTATACAAACCTTTAGCTAAATTAAACTGCTGGAAATCCTATCGTCACCACAGAGAACTTTGTAATTGAAGTTATTTTACAAACTTTTCATATTTCGTATTTCGAACAATGCGCTTCCTGTCATCAACTGTACCGCTGCAGAATATATCTATAAACCAAAAAATATGCAATAAAAAAATCATTTGGATGGTTATGGCAGCGGCCTAATGTATGCAATAAACAAATAAACAAATAATAAAACAATAAAACAAACTGTACTCAGCAACGTTATTTTGTGATAAATGTAGAAAGCGGGAAAAAAAAGCTCACTCAGCAAAAAAAACAGGCTTTTCGATCACAGCGGCATTTGACTTGTTATTTGTAAGGCAAAACGTACTTCAAAGTGCAAAACTGAATCGGTTAGTGTTTAAACGCATGTAATGTGATCAGCGGGGCATCACGGTTATTGAGCTGTTTTCATTTTAACCGGGGGTGTGTTTACACCCCTTTCAGCGCACCATAGATCTAAATGTACTGTGCCATTTACTAATAGAGAACGCATTCATTTATGTACACTGTCTGGCTAATGTACATACCATAGCGTGCACACTACATGTATTGTGAGCGATAATTTAATGTGTACGATTAGGTCCAAGACCACCGTGCTATATAAAAGGCCCCAGCAGTCCAGGCGTATCCTTTGGTCAGTGGCTTATTGTAAAAGGTGGAGGTGGCTTACATTGACAAGAAACGAGCGATCAACAGACGCAGCCTTCCGTAGGGGACAGGCAGAGGCAATGCAAACTAAAACTGCACGCAAAACTTCGCGTGGAGGAGGTTGTTTTAAATTATAATCCAGTGTTTTATTTAACCACTCTATTATTTGTATCAATGTAATGAACTATAAATTCACGGGGCGTGAGCTGGGGTGAAGGGAAAGCAGAAGCAGCAGTTAGTAGGATAGAAAGATGGTCGCTGTCTGAGGGCGGCGATGCCGACACATCCCAGGGGCTGAGGCCCAGCATACCGGAGACAGGATAGAAAGGTGGTCGTTGACTGAGGGCGGTGATGCCGATGCATCCCAGGGGCAGAGGACCCAGCAACCGAAAACATATACGAGGGTTATGACTGGAGAGCCGCCCCTCAAGAGGAAGTCGGTCCCGGATGACCGGGACACGAAAGGAGATGAGAGAGAGAGAGAGAGGTACCCAGCATCTGAGACTTCTGTAAGGGGCGCTCGTTAAACCCCTGATTGGCCGAGACGTCGCGCTGCCTGGGACCTGAAATAAGGACAAAGCATAGAGGTTAGTATGGGACTCGAGCATAAGGGCCACGTCCCAAAAGAAGGGCAGAATTGAACAGAGCCTCGAGTGAGGCAAGATGAGCGCAGGAGCTGCGACAGGACAGAGTATGGCCGGAGGTCCAATCTGACTCACATGGTGAGAACCCCCCTGAAGGTAAGGGAGGCGGATGCCTAGCCCTGAGGTCGGGGAAGTGAGACTCACTTGCCCCCCAAAGGATGGACCCCCGGCACCTCACGAAATCTCCCACACCGTGAGACAAACAAGACTGCACATGCCAACGCATAACATAAACAAAAGACCAGAAGGACAAACAGGACAAACAGAGGGAGATTAATAATTTGTTAGTAGGATGTGATTATGTGTATACCTGCCACTCAGTGGAGAGGAAAAAAACCCTTGAGGCCAATTAGGGGAAAACCTCTGGTGACCCCGGCGGACAGGAAGCCCCCACTCCAGGCATACTAGCAATTAAAAAAAAAAATGGGCAGCAACTATATGAGAGGAGAATGAATGAATGAAAGAATCCACTGCAGAAGAGGGCCAGCTCCCCCATTCATGATCTGGCTGTGATTGATATTGGCCCTTGCAGCAGAGGGGGCTGTGTCTACAGAATGATTGGGGGGGGGGGGTGGAGAGGCCCGCTCTGGAGGCGAAGTAGGTTGAGATCCAGTGACGAGTGATCCGAGGAGTGGGGTAGAGTAGTGGAGGGAGGCTTGCTCTGGAGGGTGGAGAGGTGTGTTGAGAACCAGTGATGATAGGAGCGAGAGGAATCAATGGACTGAGGGTCCTGGGGGGGGCAGATGATCTCCATAGGTAGATCCTTGTATGGGGCGAAGTGGCGTTTCCGAAGAGTAGAATGAGCAAACAGAGAATGTTCATTGATGGAGACAGGCGGGAAGGTGAGGCAGAAGGGAAGGCTCTTAAGAATCCCACGGAGAGTCAGGCAAACTGCTGGTATGGAGAAAATGGGGGAAGAGAGAGAATCCCTACCGTGGACGATGAAAGCCAGGATCTGGTTTTGTTTGAAGGAATGGGATGAATCCGATTCTGGGCACAGAAGGTTGAAAACACTGACCAAGCTGTAGAATATGAAGCTCTCGAAGAAGGGCGAGGGCTGCAGACATGAAATGTGGAGCAGATTGAAGGAGGTTACTGAGAGTAGGATTCAGTCAAATAGCAGCTGATGAAGGCTGGGGAGTCTGGAGGGGGGGGGGGGCAGCAGACGGGACCAGCTGACGGAACTTGGAAACCGAAAGTAGAGGCTGAAGGGGAGCTGGAACTGAGGGTTGAGGTAGCGGCTGGAACTGAACGAACATGTGTAAATCGACTGCTGGGGAAGCTCAGCACGCATTGTGCTCCATTTTCTGGAAACGAGGGCAGAAATGAGATGTTGACCATCCTATGTGTCGGTTAATACGGGATCGATCAGCAGTTTGCTACTATCATGTCTGCTTGAAATGGAAAAGGTGAACTCACATCCAGAGACCGGGTTTCACAACTCCAGCTATTCTCCTAGTAGTGGAACTCCTTAACTCATAAACAAGACAGATTTCCAGTCTCACACCGCGTCTCTCACCATGTATTAATGCTGTAATGTTTGAGAGGATGTGTGGACATATGAATAGATTGCTGAGAAAGTCAAGCACCTCGTATTTTTTGATTAGATGGGGATTAGCATTAGCCTTGATTGCGGAATGCTTCCACGATCTGCGTATTGGAGGAAAGTGGGAGCATTGGAAGCTCTGGAGGAGTGCAGGTACAGATTTAGACTGTAAACTAAAGCAACTTTTGCATGCTATAATAGTGAGTAGATCTGAAGAGGGAGCAGAGATCTGCTGTAGTGAGTAGCAATTAACAGAAGAGGACGGGATCTGCTGAACAGTGCAGAGATCTGAAGAAGTAACAATGAAGTGCTGTCAATAATGAGCAGTGGCCTGCTGTAGAGAGCAGAGATCTGCTGAAGCAGTGATTTGTAATAGTGAACGGTGGACAGCCATTGGTAGAGTGTGGTGGTCTGCTGCAGAGAGCAGGGATCTGCTGAATGTGGTGGATATTGGACTTAGAGTATTAAGGTGATTTAGATGAGATGGGGCAGAGATGAAGAATGCATAGATCTGAGGCTGCTGTAGAACCTGAGAGGATGAAGAAGGCGTTGCTCTGAGGCTGCTGCAAAACCTATTGATTTGGTCAGGAGCAGTCTGAGTGTATTGTCTATTGCAAGATAGGAGGGTACTTGACTGAAATGTTGATAGTTGTAGGACATGATTTCCGTATCTGACTAGCAGCTCACATTGATGAAATGATAACTTTGAAGGTTGAATAAAGTGTCTTGGTGAAATTTGTCGGTTTGGAGGAGAGGAGCCAGATGAGGAAGCATGAATCCGGGAACAGGAAGAGGTCGCTGGAATGGATGCCTGATGCAGGGAAGCTGGAAGTTAATGTTAATGTGACTGTAGATTCTGAGCATCTCTCAGTACGTGGCTTCATGACCAGGTCCTCAAAGGGGCAGGTAGAGTTGAAATTGAAGAATGTCAGTTGATCTAGGTAGACGAAAAGGTCGAGGCAGGAGGGGAACTCCTGAGAATCCATCAGAGTGAGAACAAGCTCTTCAGATAGCACCTGTAGAACTCCTCTGTTTTTCCCCTGGGACACATATCACCCTTCCTTAAATGCACTTTACTTGCTCTTATCTGCCCCCTATTTTACTGCATTTAATCCTGTACTTCAGAGTACTATAAATCTGTCAAGTGTTTAATCTGTTGTATTTTGTATTTAATATCCTGATGTAACTATCACTGACACTTATCTGCTGTATTATTGAATTGTATTTTGTCACACTTGTACTTACTTGAAACAAAGTCATTGTATTTATCATTGTATTTATCTTGCTCTTAATTGTATTATTACTTGCACTGTGATTGGAATTAACCATTGACTTGAGTTAAGCAGGGTAGAATATATGAGGTTATTACGATTAAAAAACCTTGTCTATGTAGAACAACATTTGCTTATTCACTTAGATTTGAATAATAAATATTCTAGACATGTTAGGACAGTTAGTCATGTATATAAATAAGTTAACGCAGTATTTAGATGTCATGATTTGGTGCGTTGAATTCGTCTCCGCCAGTTGTGAAAGCACAGCAACAGGAAGCCAGAAGACTGCAGTACTGAGGCACAGAACACGCAGAGCCTGATGAAGCTACCTGGTCACCATGACAACTTACCACTCCCCGCAGTCACTCAATGAGGGCGTTGCCGTGGTAACCATGGTCTGTAAGGCGCCGGTGGAAAAGTTGCAGTGCAGCACTATCGTTGGAGCATGTTGTGACCAGTCAAACCACGAGCCGACACTGGTTGAAATGGGCAGGATACGTCTTTTAAAAGGTTGAACGTAGCTAATGGAGGTCCAGGGCAGGATCTTCTGATGGAACGGTAATTGGGCTGGCTCTGTGGGATCGAGGGATGCTGGCTCTGTGGGAGCGGGGGAGGGGCGTCTGATTGCAGGCGAGGAGTAAAAAGAAAGATTCCGCAGACAAAGCTTAGTGGTGGATTTAATAGAGCTGAAGCAAGGCAATCACTGACAACGGGAATGTCGATGTCTTGTCGAAGGAGCTTGAAAGTTTAGCGGAGGACCAGTCTTTCTGATAAAGTTGCAGACAAGTTGAGTAATGAAGCTGCGCTTTGAACGCCACTATTGCTGAGGTGGAGGCTGATGGAACAGGAAAGACTAACGTTGGAGCTCTTGAAGCCGGAAAGAGAAGCTGAATGAAAAGAAGGATCACCTGAGCAGGTAGGAAAATGATTGATAATATCTTGGCAGCGCTGTGCAGAGAAATGACCTGCAGTGAGCGAGGCAACGAAGTTTAGATATTTAGCGGTGGAGCACGAAACGACGGCGTCTGAGCGTTTGCTACAAAAACGAAATACTCGACAGAAAGGGTGCAGGTGGTCAGGGCTTAAATAGAAAAAGATACTAATTAACACTAATTGACAGAATTAGAAAATTAGAAGATTAGAACCCCCGCTCCACGCCCCCTGAACTACGCAAGCTAACATATAAAATCTAACAAATTATACCATTCATTCACATTTATGCACGCTTAATATAACTTGTTATTTACAGGTAATTTTCATTGCTCAACATGAAAACTTTAATGCAAGTAATGCCTCCATGATGCCTGATATATTTCAGACCAGAAAATAGGTTTAAATAGTGCGCCTATCAGTGGTTAAGCCTGGTTTCCAAACAAACTAATTATCACTCACTTTAAGGTGCACACTATGATTATCACCCTTTAGTAAATACGATATGAATGAAGCTCATCTCATTATTCAGAGCGGGGTGCCTCGTTTAAATACATTATCATGCATTAACATACAAATCACGTATTTATTCTGATTGCTGTAGTGTGGCACAATGAAACCAGTGTGCGCCATTATATGCCCACTATTTAGCGCGATAATGTTTAGTGCCCCCTTGTAAATGAGGCCCATTGCCATCATTAGCGTGTGCAGCTAAGAACAGGGAAACCAAAGAACCCCCCCCCCCCCCCATATGAATAAGCATGATTCAAAAGAATATTAGCGTGCAGGTGGGGATTTAGGAAGGATTTTCTGAACAGAACCCGGAGTCTCGATGCAATAGTAAATCTCAAACACTGGTATTAGCGTCATTTCATTGAATAGCCCCGGTTGCACCAGTTAGTAAATCAGCCCATAGTGGGTTTTTTTGTGATGTGCTGTTGTGCTCATGTGACAGTATGATGTTCTTGTCTAGTGTGTATGTGTGTGTGTGTTTCTTGACAAGCCCTGCGCTGCGTGTGTGTGATAAGGGGACACACTTTCCCTGGTGCTTGCTGAAGCACGTCACTTCCACAGTTTGCTTCACTGTTTGGAGTGGTTTGTTTCCAAGTGAACTGGAATACGTTTTGTTTCACATTGTGAAAAGTTAAAACAGAGCAAAGTGGCAAACGTACCGAGTTCCCTTCCAAGCGAACTGACCCGACCGTTTCAAGTGATCTGGATTGATGCGCATCCTGGTGCGATTCCGATTCAGAGGTTTCACAGATCACTCCAACAGAACCGAACCACACCTCAGTCCACAGCAAAGGGTCAAACGAACTAGGTGTGAAAGTGCCCTCAGTCAGTCTAACACTTTATGCAACTTTCATTAGACCAGTCTAAGTGACAACACTAAGACTGGTCTAGCAGTCTAGATTACACCGTGTAACAATTTTTTTTTTTTTTTTGGTTCCTGGGTAGTAAGTGTTATTTCCTAATTGCTTATGCCTCAAAAGTATAGAAAATGGCTATTATTCCCCATAAACTTTGCTTTTGTGACCAGGACAGTGATATTTTGAAATTTACCTATTTTCCGGAACATTCCAGATAGATTCAGTGCTAAGTAAACTTGGAGTAACTTCTAGAACTTTCTAGAACTTTCCAGTAATATAAATAGTAGTACAAATACAGGGGCCTTAAGCCCACCAGTTCAGTTTAGTTCCAGCTGCCTAAGTGGATACATATCTGCAATTTTCTGAGATGGCATCAAGGTCATAGGAGACTTCAAGATGGTGGCATTCCTGATGGGTCTCCAAGGCGGTTTTACCAAGTTTCCCTGCTATCTTTGCCTTTAGGACAGCAGGGACACCAAGGCGCACTACCACAGGCGGGACTGGCCACAGCGGACCGAGTTCTCTGTGGGAAGGAACAACGTCAAGTGGGAGCCACTGGTGGACCCCCGGAAGGTGCTGATGCCACCACTGCACATCAAATTGGGCCTTATGAAACAATTTGTCGGAGCTCTAGATAAGGAGTCGGCAGCCTTCAAGTACCTTCAAGACTTCTTCCCTAAGCTGTCTGAGGCAAATGTCAAAGCCGGTGTCTTCAGATAAAGAAGATCCTGGAGTGCAATGAATTCCCCAAGAAGCTCAGTAGTAAGGAGAAAGCGGCTTGGAACAGCTTTGTCGCAGTGGTTCAGGGCTTCCTGGGCAATCAAAAGGACAAAAACTATGTAGAGCTTGTTGAGGCTCTGGCGAAGAACTACGGCACAATGGGCTGTAGGATGTCCCTCAAAGTCCATATCCTTGATGCTCATCTTGATAAATTCAAGAAGAACATGGGAGCGTACTCGGAGGAGCAAGGCGAGCGCTTCCACCAGGATATACTGGACTTTGAACGCCGCTACCAAGGACAGTATAACGAGAACATGATGGGAGACTACATTTGGGGGCTAATTCGTGAAAGTGATTTACAGTATAATCGCAAATCTCGAAAAACTACTCACTTCTAAATCTTTTGTAGTCATTTTTGTATTACTTTAGTATAAATACATGTTAATTTGGATTCATATGTTGTTTTTTTCTGAATTTATGTGAACGAAAAGACACAAATTCGCCCGTTTTCTCATTGGAAATAGGTACATTTCAAAATATCACTGTCCTGGTCACAAAAGCAAAGTTTGTGGGGAGTAATAGCCATTTTCTATACTTTTGAGGCATAAGCAATTAGGAAATAACACTTACTACCCAGGAACAAAAAATGTGTTACATAGTGGCTATTCAGCTCCACTTTTACTTTCAGTATTCTCGCTTGTAATACCCAAGTTCCAGCAGTTTCTCAGTGTGGTTGGTCTTAATGGATAGCCATGGGTTTTAGCCAATGACAGAGACCACACCCGAGTGCAGACCTGTCAACTCTCCCGTATTCACCGGAAGTATCCATATTTTGGACAGCTCTTCTCCCGTATTCTACTGTGAAACCCCCTTATATCAGCAAACCTTTAATGTCTACAAAAGTCATGTCCGGTGTGTGATTACTGCAATCCTCGTCTGTACTTGGCAGGGTTTAGGACCCAGGGCAGTCCTGCGGCAGGCATGCATTCAGTGCAGGAGGCAAGTTCACATACTGAGCCACGCACCAGCACTCTCACGCTCTCTCCGTAATCTATCTATCTATGGCTATCTAATATATTATTTTTGACCCCTCCCATATAAATAAACGTAAATACCCAATTAAAAAAAACATGATGTCCTTATCATATTATATCCTTAATAGTTTATATATATATATTCTTTACCTCAAGTATATTAAAAAGTGTGTTGACTGTTCTTATTTTTTGGTAAAGTGGAGTTGTTATACTGTCCGCAGAGTACAGTTGGGAATGTTTTACTGTATATTTTTGGAATTAACCCCCTTTAAAACAGCCATGTCTCTTCATTTGTCACAATTGGAAAACGCTATATGGGGTGTTTTTGAACATTAATATCTCGAGTATATTAAAAAGTGCGTTGACTGTTCTTATTTATTAGTAAAGTAGAGTTCCTACACTGTATATAGAGATACTATGGGGGTGTTTTACTGTGTTGGAATTAACCATCTTTAAAACCGACATTTTAATGCAATATGGTGTCTAATGAAAGATATGCAAATTAAAAGGCGTGTTCATTGTTTTCACTGATTTATTATGACCTGTACTTGAAAGTTACAATGATTAACTCGCAAAAGTTTTACGATAATTTTTAAATTTCAGATCATGCCGCATTAGAAATGCCTGAAAATGCACCGCGTGCTCTTCACCACAAAATTGTAACAGCGGGCTCACTTTCCCACAGCTGAAAATGGTGCTGTTATTTTAAGTTTATTGTCTCAATAAAATAAGAACAAGGTTGATTTTCAACGCTTTCCCCTCTGTTTCTGTGGGCTGGTGTTTGTATGGTGGATGCCCGTGATTGGTCAATAGGTGTTGTTCTGACTTTGTCGGACACAGGACTGACCCACCTCCGCACACTGGCCTAGCTTGTAGTTTCTGAACCTAGAACGCTGCAGAGCGGTTTTTTTTAAACAACACGTTTGCAAAGAGAAAGACACAGTGCTGTCTCTGAAGGTTACTATTCAATAGGAAAAAAAAATGCTTTCCACGCGAGAGGCGCAGAGGAAGTAAGTATAAAATTAAGAAGCTGTTCAGCTCACCTGGAGAAGGGCTTATCGTATTGTAAGCGAAACACAAGTGAAAAGTCAGATTGTGTTTTCAATGCGGTGCTGAACCCTGGAATTATCTGCTGGCTTGTTTATTTCCACCGACCTGGCGTGAGCTGGTTTAATACTCATTGGGTTTATGATTTGAGTACAGACTGAATACGTTTCTACAGGCGCTACTCATTTCATACAAAAAAAGGATATAAACTGTCCCAATACGGCTTTTTTTTATTTTTATTTCTATTTTTTTTCCCCAGGAGGGAGTTATTTCAGTAGACGACTGTAACCGGGTTTTTACCTACTCGCGCAATGTTTAAAACTTTTAGCATAGTAATGAGCGCGCACACACGCACGTGTCTAAAAAAAGAAAAAAGTTTAAGAAAACATAGATCTATTGTAAGCGAGTTTGAGAATGTATACTGTGTAATGTTTATTTTAATAGCTCTTGTTTTCCGTGTGTTAATAATAGTATATTTCCAAACAGTTAAACATTAGGGTGTGTTTTAATTCGCGTGTGTTCAATGTGTAAACACCGGCTCTTAATTGCAGTGTAGACTATTCGGTTGGGAACGTATCTCAAAGAGGTAGGTCCATATGGATGACCTTTAATATCGGCTGCGTTCACGGAGATCATTCTGTGCAGAATCTGTCTGCCCAATTCAGCCAATGGGTGCGTTCACAGAGATCATTCTTAGAGATCATTGGCTAAGTTGGTCAGATTCTGCCCAGAATCTTTTGTGGTTTGATTGGTGATTGTGTTTCGCAGCGTGCAGCAGCAGAGCTGGGAGCGCAGCAGCAGCAGTTCCCATCAGGGTGCAGAAAAAAGGAGATCTCTCGAGGGCAGAGCGCACAAAGTCCACCTGGAAGCTGGGGCCCAGGAGGAGACCTGGCAAGGAGAAATATTAATTTTCTGCACAAGAGGCCTAATCATTCAGTCAATATTTATCCAACCTAGTTGTTAAGAACACTATATAGAGTCAACCTGTTCCACTTTGTTTGAGTCACATTTATGTAGACTCAAACAAAGGAGGCTGTGTGGTCCAGTGGTTAAAGAAAAGGGCTTGTAACCAGGAAGTCCCCGGTTGAAATCCCACCCCAGCCACTGACTCATTGTGTGACCCTGAGCAAGTCACTTAACCTCCTTGTGCTCTGTCTTTCGGGTGAGACGTAATTGTAAGTGACTCTGCAGATGATGCAAAGTTCACACACCCTAGACTCTGTAAGTCACCTTGGATAAAGGTGTCTGCTAAATAAAAATAAATGTACAGAAATCAATTTCTATAAAGACACTTTAAAATATCAGAGGCTGACAGTGAGTGTGTTCTTATGTGCAATGTAAAGTAATGCATATTAAAAACAGTGTATTTAGTTCATGGTTAAGATAAGACTAGTGATAGGGGGAGGATTGGAGTTGACAGCCTCTTTGGGATGTGGTGGAAGAACTTTTATCTAGTGGTCTTTGTGTACACGTATCCCTCTGTATCTAGGAGTTATCTTCAGACACAATCAATTGTCCTGAATTAGCTCAATTCATGCAGATATTCGAAGGGTATGAAAACATCAGTCACCTTAAATAATTTTTAAATATCAGGCTTCATTTTGTGTGTAATAAAGTTATATTACTGTTTTGATGTTCAGTCATTTTCATTTAAAGGATACTGTAGCAGATCGGTTGTACCAGTACTTGGGAAGTGTTGGCATTCACTCAAAATGTTCTAGCGCTGTGCTAATGCCTTGCTATTTTAAAATGGACCTTCAGTACAGAAAGCTTCGTTGCACTAATTCATTTGTGTTTTCATCAGGGAAATGGCCCAGAGGAGGGGACCTGTGCAGGTTCAGAGTGTGCCTGGCCCACAGGTTCAGCTTGCAGTGATCCGGACAGCTCTGAGGAAGAGGACCGTGTCCCACCCAAGGAAGAGGAGGAAGGTTAGCTCCTCTGGCTGTACAGAGAAAGGTACTGTTTGGATAAGGAGGAAGGTTAGCCCCTCTGGCTGTACAGAGAAAGGTACTGTTTGGATAAGGAGGAAGGTTAGCTCCTCTGGCTGTACAGAGAAAGGTACTGTATGGATAAGGAGAAAGGTTAGCCCCTCTGGCTGTACAGAGAAAGGTACTGTATGGATAAGGAGGAAGGTTAGCCCCTCTGGCTGTACAGAGAAAGGTATTGTATGGATAAGTCCTGCTTTTTCTTTAACTTTATATAGTACAAAGGAAGGTTTTTAATGTTGGAGGAATTTCAGTGTGTATGAAAAGCTTCCTGAAGGAAGTCCTACATTTACTATACTGTAGTATAGCTTCTTTCCTGCAAGCCAACGTCAGTCTTTTGAGAGGGAGGCTAGAAGCTCTTCAGAAATCTGCTGAGGTCCATTAACATGGGATCTCAATGGCTATCTGATGCATGTGACTCATGACTTGTAGCAGGGCAACTGAATATGGTAATCAAGGAGCTGTTTGGGGGAGAAAAGGTTATGCAGTGGAATTGGAGATGCACGTTTGCATACCCTTGCCCTAGACATTATCACATTGAGAGTGTGAGTCCTAGGAAAAGGTTATGCAGTGGAATTGGAGATGCACGTTTGCATACCCTTGCCCTAGACATTATCACATTGAGAGTGTGAGTCCTAGGAAAAGGTTATGCAGTGGAATTGGAGATGCACGTTTGCATACCCTTGCCCTAGACATTATCACATTGAGAGTGTGAGTCCTAGGAAAAGGTTATGCAGTGGAATTGGAGATGCACGTTTGCATACCCTGGCCCTAGACATTATCACATTGAGAGTGTGAGTCCTAGGAAAAGGTTATGCAGTGGAATTGGAGATGCACGTTTGCATACCCTGGCCCTAGACATTATCACATTGAGAGTATGAGTCCTAGGAAAAGGGTACAGTGACTTTAAGATACACTGGGAAACATACTCCTGTGTGGAGCAAGGCTTGGCTGTGGGAGCAGTCAGGAAGCAGCTAGGGTAAATATGCAAAGAAAAAAATACAGGGTGGGGGGATTTATAAAGTGTCGTCTAGTTTATTGGTCTCAAGTATAGCCTGCAATGGCTTGCACTGCTTAGTATTCTCATACATGGGGCAGAGCTGCCAATCAGCATCACAGTTATATGCACTGATTCCATTCAGCATCACAGTTCTATGCACTGATTCCATTCAGCATCACAGCTCTATGCACTGATTCCATTCAGCATCACAGCTCTATGCACTGATTCCATTCAGCATCACAGCTCTATGCACTGATTCCATTCAGCATCACAGCTCTATGCACTGATTCCATTCAGCATCACAGCTCTATGCACTGATTCCATTCAGCATCACAGCTCTATGCACTGATTCCATTCAGCATCACAGCTCTATGCACCGATTCCATTCAGCATCACAGCTCTATGCACTGATTCCATTCAGCATCACAGCTCTATGCACTGATTCCATTCAGCATCACAGCTCTATGCACTGATTCCATTCAGCATCACAGCTCTATGCACTGATTCCATTCAGCATCACAGCTCTATGCACTGATTCCATTCAGCATCACAGCTCTATGCACTGATTCCATTCAGCATCACAGCTCTATGCACTGATTCCATTCAGCATCACAGCTCTATGCACTGATTCCATTCAGCATCACAGTTATATGCACTGATTCCATTCAGCATCACAGCTCTATGCACTGATTCCATTCAGCATCACAGCTCTATGCACTGATTCCATTCAGCATCACAGCTCTATGCACTGATTCCATTCAGCATCACAGTTGTATTATTATTATTTGTTTATTTAGCAGACGCCTTTTGAAATATATCCTTTCCTGTCCTGCTAAAGTTTCTGTACCTTGTAACATGAGCCCTTAAAAGTGAATATGATGGTAGCTTATAATGAGGGGGTTCACACTTTTGCCTAGAGGGGGCAGCAAAAACAAACACATCTTGTAATTTGTAAATGCAAGTCCCTTTTGTCTCCTTACCCCTTGAGATTCTCAGATCACTGAGATTCCCCATCAGTCTGTAGAATTTTACCAACCCCAGAGATTCTTGCAAAGTCGTCTTTCCTAAATTCTCGTAAAGAATGTATGCAGACAGATAGCAGCTTTACTCAAGCACACCGCAACAGCCCAGAAACTTTAACACGTCTTCTGGGTTTTAATACAGTGTAGAACAGATAGCTGTTGGGTAGACTCAGAACTGTCTTCCACCTGTCTGTAATCTGCACTGCACTGCCGTACACTAGAGGGCTATCTAGCTTTCAAGTGACAGAACAGAACAGCAAAGCATTGGGAATAACAAATCCATGGGAAAATTGAAAGATTTTAAGGATCAATTGCAGTGTACCTACTTTAGTCACTCGATGTGCCACACAGGGGATCAACAGTAGAATAAATAGGGTGTGCAAAATCAAATCATTCTCTTTCAGTTTCTTCTGTTTGTTTTTCATGTAAAATGAATGCAGTTATTAATTTACAATTTGGATGGGAGATTATTTGCATATTAAAACCACAGAAATGTACACAAAATCGAAAGAATAACATTTATGAAACACATACATGCAGTTTATGATTTTTAAACACTTCAGTCACTCCATGTATCTTTAAACCCCTAAATTAGGGCTATGTAATGTAGTTAGGGTTACAAATGTGATATCTTTGCTCATATCTATGTACTCTGTACTAATCTTTGTTTTCATTTCATTATCTAGATTTAAAAAAAAAAAAAACCCTGATTATATTCTGCCTCTTTTCTTTTCAAAATGTATTAAAGTACAGCACATCTCAATATTGCAATTGGTGGAGGGCTGTTACTGTGCAGTGCAAACCCTGCACTTGAAACATTGGGCTGTTTGCCTGGACCTGAGTCATATGTAACGTGTAAAGCTGACAACACACTGACCTGAGTCATATGTAACGTGTAAAGCTGACAACACAGTGTAAAAGGTTCAGTGGCTTTGTTTTAAAACTTGGTAGTGTGTGTATTAGCAACGGTAACTGTTGGTGTAGGAGGAAAACCTGGACTGGGATCCTGTGGAACTGGAGTTTTAAAGCAGCTGCACAGCTCTTTGATTTGGCCGTGTTGGAATGGAATGTGCTGAATGGAGGATGCGTTTTTAACATCAGTCATTCGAGTCCGTTTTATAATGGCTGACACGGCTGTATTAAATCTGAGGATTTACACTGAGGAGGTTCTCAGTTGCTGGATTTTGGTTATTTTCTCGCAGTCTGGTAAATTTGAGATTTTAATATTTTTTTTGTATGTTTAAACGTGTAAATGCTTCCATTTAGTTTAGTGATAGTAAAAGTTTAGAAAATCCATAAGCTACCATTAGGCAGTGCACAAGTCTGCATCACTTATCCACAGTATCTTCTGTGTTCCGTTGCAATCACATGCTGTCTCAATGGCAGGCTGGTTCATAATTAAACAACCTTGTTTGCTGTTCTTGTAAAGATTGTCTGTAGATGTTTTAACAAAAAAAAAAACCATCCACAATGCACTTGATCTGACTTCCAGCCAAATGAATACTCAGAAGCTGACCTATGAAGAGTAAATGGAAATCTAAAGCAGTTTTATTCATAGTTTGCTTGTGTAGATTTGCCGAATGTTTGATACAAGTGAAACTTAGCCGGCGGTTGGTGTGTGCTTGTGATCGTGTTTAAGTGTTAATTAACAAGGTGTTCTAATGCTCTGTATTCCAACACAGAAGCACATGTGCAAATAGCTTGTCTTATCTACCTTAATAAGTGTATTATGCACTGCTTGGTACTACATACAGTATGTGAAGTAATGCTCAATGCCCAGTTGAAAGGTGTTGTGTTTTTACCCACCGTGAAGAATGCCCGGGTACCTGGATCCTTTTCAGGAAATGCAGTTAGTTAACTAAGCAGTAGCCTACGACAGGGTGAGCAGGAAGACATGTGTTACACATGCTTGGGCTGGGAGGTACGAGGCCACAGGTAAAATAAGTAATAATTGCAAGTTTGTAAAATTCACGTTTTGCATTTGTTGTTATTACTATAATTACTTTGACTTTCTTTTATTTATTTAGTTTTTGATACAAGGTGGAATTATCTGGGATCCCTTTGAAAGTAATACATGGATTTATCATTTTTTAAAATTTCAATTTACCTGGGATTTAAGTATGTTGTTTATAATCTCTGGCTTAAAACCAAAAAAAAAAAACAGCCATGTTTTATTCATCTTATCACTTGATTTCTATAAATCTCTTTGCATAAGATCAAAATCACAAGTAATGTGTTTATATTAATACAGATTTCAAAAATCCTGCACAAAGCAAGGACTGAAGGTATACAGTATTATTGGATCTTAGACTTGAATCAAATTGTGCACTTGGACCTCTGGTCAGATTCTGTATCTTTATCTACATTTTATAGGTGATGAGAAGTGTAAAACAAATACTTGAGCCATCACTACAAATTCGATAACACTTTACAAACAGAGCTTTAGAATCGGAATAGGGTGAGTTGCCTCCCACTATCAGTTTGTTGGATTCCATGCCATGTTTTCCAGCTCACTTGCCAATTGGCTATGATTCTTTTATTGTGTGTAACCAGACAGATTTGTACTTTTGGAAGAGCCAGTGAATTGACTGCATAGTCAGGTGGAAAACCAACATTCAAACAAGCCCCCTTAGCCAATCAGATTAAGGCCTGCATGTCTCCCATTCAAAGCAAAGGCGGCTAAGAGGCTTTCTCTGTGACCCTCCCACAGCAGGACTAATTCAGCATGCAGTTTTAACGGCTACTCAAGTTACTGAACAGAAACCCTGCCTTGGATTCCAGTTTCACTCCTACAGCAGGAGTTCTAAGCATGGAACATTACAGCATCCACCGGGTCTCCCTGTGCAACAGACTCCCCAGCACTCTGAATTCCTCTTTCCTCCTGCAGACCTTTGGTGAGTCCTGGAACAAGACCGGACCCTGTTTATTAGGATTCTGTTAGAAGGGGCCTGGTGGCTGTGCTGTGAGGCGTAGATCCATCACTGAGATATAATGAGCTACACTACAGGTTGTGTGTGTTTATTATTAACATGCATCACTACAAGGCCAGCATTGCTGCCTCTGCCATTACTAAACACAATCACAAAATAGAATAGAATGTTAAAATGGTTTGCGTATGATGTTTTCTTTCTGTTTGTTAATTGTAATGCTGTGGTGTAGATGAGTCATGTTAAGGAATTGGCTTCTTCCCAGTTCCTGGGAGTGAAGTTTGAACACATACTGTTGGTTGGTGTGTTCTACGGTGTGGTGTTTGAGTGTCATGTTCTTCACTGCCTGTGAACGGGGACAGGCTGTTCTGGGGACAGGTACAATGGACCACAGACACAATAGAAACAGATGCTTTTCACATGGTATAAGATTATGTTTCTTCTAAAACAATAATTATGGTCTTGTATACCTTTCATGGTTATTAATCTTGTGCACAGCGGCTCACTCTAATTTGGCTCTGAATGATGTAAGACTAAAGAGCTTGATTTTTCTTTGATATTTTTTTATTGGTGAAAATGGGATAAGCATGAACCAGGGAGTCCGTTGGGCTTCTGAGAAACTGGCAATGTATATCTGGGCATTACTGGAGTCTTAAAACTTGCTTTAACTATTCTCATTCTAATATTAATTTCTAGGAGTGGTTGAATTAAGTGTGCAGTAGGTCTATGTAGTAATCTCCAGGTGATTTTCCTGAAGGCAACTGCTGACGGATACCGTTTTGTCAGCAATAAATTTGGTAGAGATATAAATTATATATATATATAAATAATAGGTGTCATACAATGGGCTAGGTTGCCTGCTGATAACAGAAGGCACGATCAGATTCCTTTACTTTCAAATTTCGTTACTAACTTTAAATGTTCGTGGTCTTTTCCTGTCAGGCCTATAATTAAGGAACAAGGATGGGAACCGAATGGAGCAGCACAGTTTACAGAACATCTTTTAAAATGATTGTGTGAAGAAAAATATGTTACAAAACGCAATGCTAATTGTTATTTTAAAAAAAGAAATAACAATGGTATTTTTGCTTAACTCATAAATCCATTATATTTGGGGCGGGGGATCGGTTCAGTCTAGCAGTCAGGCAGTTCTGCAGCATGTGGGATTGACAGAACGTTACAGATTGCAAACTTCATAAGTCAGCTAGTGCTTTGAAATCCACACTGCTGAATCCAGTATGTGGTGTGATCTTCATAAGTCAGCTGGTGCTTTGAAATCCACACTGCTGAATCCAGTATTTTTGTTGGGTAATTAAAAAGGTCTCTATATTCGGTATGGTGAAAGTTAATCCCATTATAGTACATTGGGCGGTCATTATTACCTCCTGCCAGTAGATGGCGACGGGGGCTCTTGAAGTGTTAAAAACCCAATACCGTGCTATCAACAGCTTAGACTTTTAAGACTTGAACAAGCCATCCTTGTTTAACAAATTTATATTGTATTCTGTTTAGCCACGTCTAAAATCTACAACAGACTTAAACCCTAGAATTACCTGGGTCGGTCTTATCCCCATTTTTAAATAACGGCATGACATCTGCAAGCTTCCAATCTTCAGGGACCTCATCTGGCTGTTTCTGTTGGACTGTTCATGATAGTAGCCAGTGGTGTACATTTTTCTACCCTTGTTTCCTTAAGCACCCTTGGATAATTCTCATCTGGGCCCCCCGGTGATTTGTTTTTCTTTAGCTCCTGTAACATATTTAATACCTCTGCTTCACTGATGCTGAAGTCTTTAAGAACTGTGTGTGCACAAACTGGCAGCATATTATTTGTATCCTTATGCATATTATTTTGCAGTCCTCATAAACCTAGTTATCATATTCATCCCCTAATACACTAACATTCTCTTTCACAGTTATTTTATTTTTATAAGTAAAATAACTCAGATCTCCGTGCATTTGATCAACTATTGTATGACCTAACTTCTATTCCAAAATGCTGCATGAAAAACAATGTTAGAAGTACCTCCACATTAGTGTTAATGACTGATTGGACTTCCACTGTGTAGGATATACAGTAGATATGGCTCTACTATGACACAGGCTACCAGGGGTGCAGTGGAGTGGACCTGGGAGTCTGTACTACCAGGGGTGCAGTGGAGTGGAGCGGGGCATCTGTACTACCAGGGGTGCAGTGGAGTGGAGCGGGGCATCTGTACTACCAGGGGTGCAGTGGGGATGGAGCTGGGCGTCTGTACTACCAGGGGTGCAGTGAAGTGGACTGGGGCGTCTGTACTACCACGGGTGCAGTGGAGTGGACCGGGGTGTCTGTACTACCAGGGGTGCAGTGGAGTGGACTGGGGCGTCTGTACTACCAGGGGTGCAGTGGGGATGGAGCTGGGCGTCTGTACTACCAGGGGTGCAGTGGAGTGGACCTGGGAGTCTGTACTACCAAGGGTGCAGTGGAGTGGACCTGGGAGTCTGTACTACCAGGGGTGCAGTGGAGTGGACCGGGGAGTCTGTACTACCAGGGGTGCAGTGGAGTGGACCTGGGAGTCTGTACTACCAGGGGTGCAGTGGAGTGGACCGGGGCATCTGTACTACCAGGGGTGCAGTGGAGTGGACCTGGGAGTCTGTAATACCAGGGGTGCAGTGGGGATGGAGCTGGGCGTCTGTACTACCAGGGGTGCAGTGGAGTGGACCTGGGAGTCTGTACTACCAGGGGTGCAGTGGAGTGGACCGGGGCATCTGTACTACCAGGGGTGCAGTGGAGTGTACCTGGGAGTCTGTACTACCAGGGGTGCAGTGGAGTGGAGCGGGGCGTCTGTACTACCAGGGGTGCAGTGGAGTGGACCGGGGCGTCTGTACTACCAGGGGTGCAGTGGAGTGGACCGGGGCGTCTGTACTACCAGGGGTGCAGTGGAGTGGACCGGGGCGTCTGTACTACCAGGGGTGCAGTGGAGTGGAGCGGGGCGTCTGTACTACCAGGGGTGCAGTGGAGTGGAGCGGGGCGTCTGTACTACCAGGGGTGCAGTGGAGTGGACCGGGGCGTCTGTACTACCAGGGGTGCAGTGGAGTGGAGCGGGGCGTCTGTACTACCAGGGGTGCAGTGGAGTGGAGCGGGGCGTCTGTACTACCAGGGGTGCAGTGGAGTGGAGCGGGGCGTCTGTACTACCAGGGGTGCAGTGGAGTGGAGTGGGGCGTCTGCACTACCAGGGGTGCAGTGGAGTGGAGCTGGGCGTCTGTACTACCAGGGGTGCAGTGGGGATGGAGCGGGGCGTCTGTACTACCAGGGGTGCAGTGGAGTGGAGCGGGGCGTCTGTACTACCAGGGGTGCAGTGGAGTGGACCGGGGCGTCTGTACTACCAGGGGTGCAGTGGAGTGGAGCGGGGCGTCTGTACTACCAGGGGTGCAGTGGAGTGGAGCGGGGCGTCTGTACTACCAGGGGTGCAGTGGGGATGGAGCGGACAGGGGGTATAGTGAGTGCGGTTCCTCACTATCATACAGCTCACTGTGCCTCAGTAACACAGCACTGACTAGCAGGCAAATGTTTTATTTGTAGATACCATACATAGAAATGCCCAGGCTGTGGAAAACCACTTCATTCATATCACTTTGCTTTTTATTCAACGATATGAATAACCTTCCAGTTTCCACCTTCCTATTTATACAGTAGCCTATCACTGTACTGTTAACACTGACTGTCACAACACAGCTGTGCAAAAGCACTTTATTTCATATACACTGAAAAAAAATAAGTTTTTTCTGGTTTTGCTTCAGTGAGGGCATTTGTATTTTACACTGGGAAGAAATCTTAGAGGCAACTGTTTGCTTTTGGACACACAGGATTTTAACTTTTGGATTTCTTATAAGGAATAAACAGGAAATATATTGTTATTCAAGTAACTGATGTAACTGCCACCTGAGTTAGTACCCGGTATTTGTTTTTTATACTGTAGTGTTAGTAAGCTTGAGTTGGCGTGTGTGTCGGTTGACTCGGCTGGTATTTAATTAAACATACACATGAGTAAAGGTTAAGGTTTTACAATGTACCGTTTATTTTTCGGACAGCTCCAGTAGGTTTCATCAATACACACCTGCTGCTGGCTTCATAAACTTTAGTGCTGATCTAAAATGTTAAAGGCTTCTAAAACATAAAACCAGTTTTCTTAAATACTGTAAAGCCCCTATTTCATACCTGTGTTTAATCATTCATTCCAGATCACTTCATGTTTTTAAATGCTTGTTTTCTGTGTGTATCGTGTTTGAAACGTGTTTGCGGATATTCAGAAGACCCACATTTAAATGAATATGTGCACACTCCAATTTGAAACACGTTGGACTCAATTACTTCCAGAAAATGTGAAGTATGAGGTGTAGGCCTATGTATTAAAAAGTGTTTCATACAAATCTTCACAGCTGCATTAAAGTGAATGAAGCCACGTCCCAAATCAGTTCCCATACCGATCTTAAATAAGGTCTGTATTGCGAAGGCTAGAAGTGTAAACATTATTGTTCATGAATGTAACAAAACATTGCAGTCCCATGTGCCAAAAATGTTCAATGAATGTAAATATTTTTAAATACTTCATTAACAAACGGTGCTATGGCAGTAAAGAACATTGGTCAGCGGCCAGCTCAAACTCTTTCAAAATCACACCACAAAGTGGACAGCGCAGACGTAAAGTGCTTTGCCCGTACGTTTGCCTTTTACCGCATTTCCTCTGAATTGGGCCCCATACGTTCATGTGACTGCAGAGATAAAGATAGTAATACTGCATGTTCACTTTACCAGGAGTATGACTGCAAACGAAGCACTGGACCAAAGATGCTGTTTGATTTATCACTCATAAAATTGGCAGCTGGTTCAATTCTTCTTCGTCATTTGTTTCTGAATGTCTCTTTCTGTGCCCTATTGAAGATGTATGATGATTCAAGTGAGAATGATCCTTCTAATGGCTTGTATCTTGTTCCTTCTGCAGGGCAGCTGAAACTGTCACTCAGTACAGAGGATGGGGTTATTGTTCTTCATAGTAAGTGCATCCAGATATTTAACTACCATACAATGTATCTGAAACGTGCAAGCACGCTCAGGAAGGGCAGGCTCACGGTTGCTTTTTCACACAGTAGTTCTAGTAATCCAGCTTTCTGCAATTGGAATAAAAAAACCCTACATCTATAATCCGTCCTTTAAAACAGTGGGCATTTTTAGATGTATTAATTTCTTCATGTTGTCATGGGCAGTATGCCTGTCTTGTAGAAAAATTAAATGCATCAAGTCAACATAAGTGGCTGGGAAGGCATGGCTATTAATATACTGTAACACTAATATTGGGTTTATAACTACACTATTGAGAGACTAACACTAATATTGGGTTTATAACTGCACTATTGAGAGACTAACACTAATATTGGGTTTATAACTGCACTATTGAGAGACTGCTCTAACACTAATATTGGGTTTGTTTACAGTCATGGAAGCCAAAGGGCTGATGGGTAAAGAATACAGGACTTGTGATTCTTACGTTAAGGTAAGGGGTGTATCTCTGTGTTTCATTTGCTGTGTTCATTTGCTGTGTCTCTCATCTATTTGGTCACAAGTTAATATATGGAATTCTTTATGCTGTGTTATAAAATAACTATCTATAACTCATACTAGCGCAGTATTGTAATTTCTTTTATAGTATGCAGTATAATTTTAAACCTTGTTCAAACCCTTAACTTGCTGTTTATATTATGTAGTGTGTTTTATTTGATTTTGATCACTTCAAACTTTCATTAAATTCAGTAGCATTTAGAAAATGGTAAGACTTGCATCTTTATTTGTTGGCTTTAACAACTCTTCCAGATGGCTCTTGTACCTGATACTGACCGCAGCAGTCGTCAAAAGACAAAGACTGTTCCAGACTGCAGAATCCCAGTGTTCCATGAGCTGTTCAGATTGTAAGTAGAACTGCAGAACCCCAGTGTTCCATGAGCTCTTCAGATTGTAAGTAGAACTGCAGAATCCCAGTGTTCCACAAGCTCTTCAGATTTTAAGTAGAACTGCAGAATCCCAGTGTTCCACAAGCTCTTCAGATTGTAGGTAGTAGAACCACCTGCTCTTGTGAAGCTTTTGAACTGCCAATGCTAATCCCAATGCAGCATCTCCTTCATTGATTTATTTTGCAATATTGGGAGAGACCCTGTTAAGACAGGAAGCTTGTATTGCTCACTTGGGAGGTTTATCCACTTGCATGAATTTATTCTGTGTGTTTGCCTGTGTCTCTCTCTCTGTATGGTACACTAAGTTGTATATCTAGAGACATGCTTAGGTATGAGATAGATTGGTCTGGCCGCTCTTACGCACACGCTCTTGAGAGTTTAGGGGGTCTATGGAGGATCCTCGAGGTCATGGGGATCTACACTTCTTTCATTACGGATGGCTCTAGTTTTAAAAATGCCTTGTCTAGATATGTAGAATCATTCTTGTTTTTTTATATACCTAGAGAGACGCTTGTACAATTACGATGAAACTTGCTAAGGACTTTCTGTAGCACAAGTTAAGTGTCTCATAATGTGCAGTGTATGGAGGCTTTCTCTCTCTGACTGACTGTCTCAATGTCATATCTAAAGAACTGATTTTTCTCTCATTAATCTCATTAAGCTTTGATCTTGTTTGTAGTTCAGTAAAAGATGGAGACTATCAGAAAAGGCTTCTGGTTACAGTCTGGAATCGTGACAGAAACTCCAGGTAAATATATTATGTTCATTATCTGATTTCCATTGTTCCAAGTATTGTGTGTTCATACCTCCTGTTCTCATCCCACATTGTTACTTTGGAACAATGGCTGGTCACTAACTGTTCTTCCCTGGAGAGACTTCATGCTGAATAGTAATGATTGAATGCACAGTCCTGCCTGAACCAGCTGCCTGAATGTTTGTTTTCAGAAGGATACACTTACCAGATTGCAAGGTCGGCAACAACTTGCTTATGTGATATTAATGAATAATACCACCCTGGCCTGGGATGTTTCACAATCCATGCAACTGTTAGAAAGGATAATGCAAAGTCAACCAATGTGCAGACTTGACTAAGTCTCTTTGCTTTTTAAATTAGTACTTGTAACACACTTCTTGACACATTGCATATCCTAAAAATAACTAAACGCTAAAGAGCACTCCTGAGAGAAATCACAGCAGCAGTCCAGTTAACTAATTGGAAATACATATACTATCATACAGGGCAGTACATTATTTTATGTCAAGATCCAACTTTCTTGGTTACAGCAAGGTCAAGGACTGAAGCAACATTTTCACCCTGATTCCTATCCCCATATCCACAAACACACGCACAGATACACAAATATACTTATTAGCCTACACATGGTTTTGTCACGTTTTCACTTTTCACGTTCTCTTTTATATTATTTGCTCTGCACACACTCTTAACTCAGGGGAGACGTTAAGGAGGACAGAGATGTTTAAAACTCCTAGTGGTTTATGTTCGAGCACTGGACGAGCGGTGTGTCCTTAAAACCTTTTTATTGAATCAAGAAAATCACTCAGACTCATTTATTCAAAGTTTTACGAATCAGAGCAACATCAGCGCTCCTTCGTTTTATTAAAATGCTTTTAATATTGGTTTAGTAGTTTGCGCATACCACCAAAACCCGAAAACAAGTAACAATAATTAGCAATCCTAAGTTTATTACAAGCTTCAGCATTTAATATTTCAATAACATAATACAATTATATGTATTCAGTGCAGCCCTCAGGCTGGTTAAGCACAAAGCCTACAAGCACCCACTGCTATGTTTTAGCACATTCAATATAACACTCTTAATACTAAAACATTGTTTCAAAACCTCATAGCAATATAACCAATAAATGCGAGATACAATAATACCATTAATATGCTTACCTCCTATTATAAGGAAGAGTAGCGTGAACAAAAGAGAAGGACTGTTCTGTGGAGATCTGCAAAGGATGGACCACAAAGCTCTGCCAAGCTTGAGTGCGGTGCCCTAGTGTGATCAGCCCAGGGTTTTTATACAATTTTCGTCCCATTGAAAGCAATAGGAGGCCCCAATTAGTCCCAATCATCAATCCCCATGGACAGTCCTTATCTCTTAGCAAACAGTAATCTATAAGGAATTCAACCAACTCTTCAGTCCCACTCATATACCAATAAATCAACACTGGCCCATGATCTCACCCACTCATCCTTTGCCCCCTCCTTTATCCGAAGAATTCAGGTAAAGCAGAGTTCACAAAATCCTTGCTGTTTTGATTCACTACTTAATATGTGTGTATTACAAAAAGAAGTGGTGTTTTAAATATATGCAACACCAATATAGGAAAAGTGGTGTTTTTGAATATATGCAACACCAACAGTTTATAATATAGCAGTTTATAGTTTATAATGGTTATAATTGATTACATGAACTTGGCTTTCAAAAATATATTCCCTCATGTCATCTCACTCTCAAATTAATTTCCTTCTTTCCTTACAGGTGTGTGTTTAGCAGGTATTATAGGGAACTTCCATCTTATATCTTTTTAATGTAGAGTTTTCTCCTTATGGAAAACCTAACTATTTTACTGAGCTGTAAAGCTGTAATGTTTTTCTCCTATGGGCCCCTGGTAGCTTGAACTTAATTGACATCCAGATGACCCTGTATTTTTCAGCTATACACATACTGGCTAAAACCAGCTTGCTGGAGACACCTCTTTTCTTGCCAAGTTTAATAGTGATTAATGTTCCCTAGAACTTTCCTTACACCTGTATCTTACGTGCTTGTTCCGCCCGGCAACTAACTATCTTAATATATTTTGGAATTAGACCATTTCTATTCTGTCCTTCCTTCTTCTAAATTGAAAAATACTTCTAGCCTTGACACCCTAAATTCCTGATAAGAGAATCCCCGCTTCTCTTGCCAATGAAGACCTCTTGGCCTCAAGCACTGATCCCTCCAAGGGCAGGCTTGTAGAAAGTTCGATAAAGCAGGTTACACAGAGTTTACTTTTCCAAAGCCTATCTTTTGCTTATAAAGTTATTCTTCAATATTTTTTCAATCTTTTTATTTTGTATTTTAAACACAACATCTTTTATGCTGCGTCTTTTAACTTCAGAGTCAAACTAGTACATTACTTCTTATAGCGTATGGCTGCTAACCTTATTACTTTCTGCTTGCAGCAGTATATCCGCAATATTACAATAGGATTTTATTCAATTTTTCTGCTCTCTATTTGTGGTGTATCTTCTGACAATGCTTATTTTTCTTAAGTTATAGTCTGCTTTTACTGTAGGTTGTTCTTACTCACCTACTTATTTTAAAACTGAATTAC
The DNA here is from genome assembly GCF_902713425.1 of Acipenser ruthenus. NCBI lineage: Eukaryota > Metazoa > Chordata > Actinopteri > Acipenseriformes > Acipenseridae > Acipenser > Acipenser ruthenus. Next base: position 119,509 of record NC_081219.1, read on the forward strand.
AAGCAGAAACCGACTCAAAGCGAGGTCTTTTAATCCTTTTCTGTTTTTCTCTTTCCCTTAAGAATACTCCTAACTCCTTTTCCCTTTATATTCAGAAGTTATAATTCTTGAATGTAAGCACACAGTAATTCTTTTCATTGAATTAGGACTCAGTTTTTAACTATGCTCATCTTGATGGAAAACAGCTTCAGGTATGCTATCATATTAAGCAAAGTGAATCATATGATCTTATACATAAAAATTGTTCATAGTATTTCATACTAACAATAATTATCACTACCTATGATTATATGTTACCACAACAATCTATACCATTTAGAACAAGCATGTTAATATGTATCTAGTAATATAGCATTATTCTGTTATTCAGACTAGAAAGTTTCAGTAGAAATTCCAGCACCCTATTCTGGAGCTATGCCCATCTTGATAAGAGATGGTTTACAGCTGCCTGGGTTAGAGTGTCAGGCAGTCCCTGCTCCAGTTAAAGGGTCATACAGAGGGAGCATTCCTACAGCAATGGTTATAAACTAAAACTATTAAATATTACAAATACAAACTGAAAACTACTAAACATTGCAAATGAGTATAGTACATGCATTTCATTAATACATTTCATTTTTAAATCATCTAGTCCATGTCCAATGTTTCAGCTCGTTCCCAGCAGGACTCCACTTCTGTCTTGGGTTCAGCTCGGGTCGGCTCTGCAAACACCACAATACCTATTTTGCTCTACATTATTAGTGGGCAGACTTAATACAACTGAATCTGAATCAATCGAGGAGCCGTGAACTCTAGCCACTGAAATTCTCCATGCAAAGGAATCCAATTTCTTACTACACATAATAACTGGTTCGGGGTCAGCCGTGACAGTTTAAAGGAGTTTGTTTTAGCGTTACTACTTTCTTTTGCAATAGTCTGCCTTCCTTGCTGTCTTGTTACTCCATGAGTTCCTTCTGTACCCAAACCACAGAATTGTATAACTATTATTATATATATATATACTGTGTTTTGCCATAGCAAAAACAAAGCAAACTGTTTGGGGGTAAATAAACTGAAGCACAAACTACACAATGACAATTCTTTCTATTTCAAGTGAATTCATATTAAATAATAGAAGTGCAGCGGCAGGGTTTTTGCTCATTCAGTTGCATTTTGAATGTTTGTACAGGAAAAGTGAGCTGCTGGGATGCATGAGCTTCGGGGTGAGCTCTTTAATTGCGCATGAAAAGGTAAGTGTTGCATTCAAGATACATACTGTGAAATGGTCACATTTAATTCTATTTCTTTCATGAAATATATTGTGCTAGTGTGACCGGCTTGCGCTGAAGAAACAGGCTGGAGACTCTTTTTTTACAGTTGCAAATCAAAGGGTTTATTTTTATTTCCCCCCACACGGGATTAAAGAAGCAAATGCAAAATAAACACACAGAGTAACCGTAGCTCTTGTTTGAGCGCTGACTGTACAGCGGTTTTCTTGTCCCTGTCTACACAGTCAGGACGGCTAAGCTGTTTACCCGACAAGAAAACAATTCCACACTTCCCCCCAGGAATGTAAGCACAGTAATCCCCGACAGATGAAAATCCACAGTGTATACTGGTTTAGGTTTCAAACTCTTTTCCGGTTTCAGCAATGTCAGACACGCTTCCACTCACAGACTCGTCTGCACCCTCAGTGATCTCCACACAGAACCCTTTTTGTCCAGGTGATTAACAAGCAGTTAAACACTACCACATTTACTTGACACCTGATAAATAATTGATCGTTATCGTTGTCTCTCCATGTTATAAAATTGATATATTACAGCCACACATGACCTTTTATATACTTAAAAGGCATGTTTTTATATTAAACATTATTTGTTTGTACATTACTGCATGTGTCGTACTATATAAGTGACTAAAACCTGTTTTAATATGGAGCAACACACAACTGTTTATTTTTTCAATCTGTGTACAGTTCAATATGGGCGTTACTAAATCAATCAATGCCTTGTATCTTGTGTTTGTTTTTTTCTTGTTATTTTTTTTTCTGTTAACACACACACACTCTGACAGCCCTCGGGGAGCACTTCAAGGCTGCACTATTTTAGCAAGGGACAATAGTGCACAAAGGAAAAAGCTAAGTGGGAGAAACACATTTCAGAAAATAAAAAATGCTGATACTTCTCTGACTGATGAAAATCCCAGTGCTAAACTGGAAGTGTTTGTGCCAGCTGATTGGTGTAAGAAGGTAAAGTTTGAGCAGTGTGAATGAAAAGCGTAAAGAAATTGAATTTTACTCAGTGGTAACTCTGACCACTAGGTTACATTGCTGTCCCTCGTATTTGATCATCTCCTGAGTGATGTTTAAACTCACTGCACCGGTTTGGCTTCTCTTTGAACACATTGCATTTTATTTTATTCATGACCACTCTGTGTAAATGAAACTTACATGATGAGATTCTGGGATCAATAAGCTACTACTAACCAAACGAGCAAGATGGTCCGAATGGCCTCCTCTCGTTTGTAAACTTTCTTATGTTCTTCTTATGGCTGTTAATGTTCTGTGAATTAACAGCAGGAGTCGTGTTATAACAGAATTACCAGCTTTTCTTTCTTCAGAAATCTCTGTGGGGTATAAATATGTTTCCATGCTGCTGAGTGTATTTGTGGCTGCCTTGCTCTTAACGGACATTATATTTCAATAGAAGTGGAAAGTGGTTCCAGTCTGTGTGCTCGCTGTATCAGATGCCTAACGCATAGATATTTAGTAAGACCCAGATAGGATATGTGTAAGAGTGATTGTTGGGTTTGCCTCATTTAAATGTGGGTTCATTTTTGTCCTTAATTTGCAGTTCAGGCTGTTTCTTTTGCCCTTTTGATTTGCCATTTAATTTGAATTCCTATAGAAGGCAAATCTATTTGTTATGATGTTTATGTATGTGGACTGTAAGCATTTTATCAGGATTACAATAGAAGCCTGCTTGACATCCATGGCTTTCCTTTATATAACAAAAAGCCATCTGGCTGCTTGGGGTATATCAGCTGCTGGATGAAACTGAAATTCTCTTTTTCCCAGACGGCGCAATCTGTGTTTGAAAGTCTCGAGCTGAATGATGTACAAGCCAGCGGAGTTTGTGTGGAGCTCCCTGTGCTGCTGTTAAACACGACGTAGTCTTTTGAAATGTCATTTCTACAGTAAAAGCTGCTGTGCATATCGAGGTGGTTGTTCTTGATTTTTCTGATGTGAATGTCTCAGGAAATCGGTGGCTGGTACTATCTCCTGGGAGAAGAGCTGGGAAGGACGAAGCATTTGAAAGTGGCTGCACGGCATCGCAAGCAGCGTCAGGGTAAGTTGTGCAAGTTGATTCTGATTTTAATGATCTATTTTAATAGAAAGGAAGTGCTGTATGCTTTGCTTGGAACTGATTTGTGTAGGTTAGGCATGAGTTTAAAAGGGTTATCACTAGAATAGCCAGTACCTTGTCAAATATCATTCGTCTTTTAAAAGCATTTCTCAGAATAATCTCCATGGGATACTGTTGTTTAAATGACACTATGCCTGACGATGGGTCTGGTGTTTAGATACTGCATGTCCACACATTTCTGCATTTATCTGGCTTTAACTGTGTGACCAGCAAGCTGCTATCCATTCTTTCTACTTATAAACAAAACGCAACATTTTAATCGCGTTGTAATGAGATCTGTAGTCATTCTTTGTCAGTTTTTCATTTACTGGAAATAAGACAGAAGACTATTGAAATAGCAAAGCCAGCACATTTAGATGATCTTTATTGTGTATCTAAGTCAATGTTACATTTGAAAATGTTATGATAATTGCATTGTGCGTCTTTATAAACGATTGCATGTGTGTCATTTTTCTGCCATTAAAATGCAGATTGTGATATACAGTCAAAGTAACTGGATTTTTTTTTTTTCTGTGGTATCAGTCCTTACTTTTCGATGCTTAAATAAACAGTATTCTTCAGCATGTTATCTGCCATCACTTACTTTTTTTTTTTTTATATATAATTTATAGAAATTGTTAATCTGATATAAAGTTTTGTCAAATAAAGTCCTTAGACAATGTCTGCTTGAGGGCAGGTTATTTTGATACCTTTTTTTTTTGTTCTGGTTTGGAGCATTCCGTGGTATCGTTGATAACATCTAGATGTATGTAAATCTGCCCCAGACAGATTGGGCTCCTCCATATATCCCGATTATGATGCACTCAAATCGTGCCACAAAAAGGCCTGGCAAGAATCATATGTAAAAATACAGACAATTGTCTAGATATACTGAAGATTCTGAAACTCTAACTTGAGTTAAAGAAGGTCCATAGGATGTTTCATGACAATTGGATAAGTGGTTCTCTACAGTGTACAACTCCTGATGCTCATCCGCCAGCATGGGGTTAACAAACTGGCCCAATAATTGCTGAAGTATTTGAAGTACTTTTAAAATATTTTCTCTGTAGAATTTAGACTGGGACATGTGTATACGTTCAATGATTCTAACACATCATTGAATTAATACCCGTGATATGTTCCTCTATCTATTGTACTGGATGTGAGATAAAGTTTCCTCATCCTGCAGTTGTAATCCGGGGTTATCAGCTATCTATTCTATTTGATGTGAGATTATTATTATTATTATTATTATTATTATTTTCTTAGCAGACGACCTTATCCAGGGCGACTTACAATTGTTACAAGATATCACATTATTTTTACATACAATTACATTATTTTTTTATACATTATTTTTACATACAATTGCCCATTTATCCAGTTGGGTTTTTACTGGAGCAATCAAGGTAAAGTACCTTGCTCAAGGGTACAGCAACAGTGTACACAACCAGGGATTGAACCCATGACCCTACGGTCAAGAGTCCAGAGCCCTAACCACTGCTCCACACAGATCCAGCTTCCTCGTCCTGCAGTTGTAATCATAACTAGGTCCCTGCGAAATTCATGGGAGAATTAAAACGACAGGACTAACCTGCAATTTAGTCCTAAACCTCCACATGTCCGTGTAGCCACTCCAGCTAAACTCATCTAAAGATGATTTAGGAATCAACACATTCAATTCTGGATAATTAGAAAATCCCCCCTAATTACGAGGGACAATTATGGCCATTCTAGAAATTGATGTGTTTAAAGAAAAAGCTTACCTTGAGACTTGCTGTTGTAGAAACAATGAGATGCACCAACAAAATCAAAAAGCATTGATTTGAGAGATCGCATGCAGCAATATCCACCTGGTGTCTCTACTCTCCCTGATTGCAACGCATGGTAAGGGACTAGTGGATCTTACACAGTTCATCAAACATATGATAAAGTTGCAGAATTAATAAATACATACTGAGCACTGGCACAAGAGTTGCACAGCACAGATGCCAATATAAACAAACTGTTAAAAACTTTCCACAAAGTTTTTGAAAAAATGACGAGCTACTACAACCCTGATCAATGCAGAATAAAACCACGTTTTATTCAACCAGCTCACAAGTTTCTGAAGGCAGGAAGGATTTTAGACCCACAACATGTTTGTAGTTTGGATAAAGAACCCCTCCTGTTAGATTCCATTCCAGGGTTTGATTAAATTTTAGTGTCTTGCCCATTTCGTTGGGTGTCTTTCTGAATTTGTGCTGCTCATAACCAGATTAGCTAAGGGCAGCTTTGGCCCCTGGGCCTGTCCTGCAGATCCATAGTGAAAGCACACTCGCTGTAGATGGCAGTTCTTTATACATGGGTGTCCTTGATAAATTACTTTTTTTTAAATTTCATTTAAATAAGTGTTCCTGATTTGCATTAATATTGTTGGATATTGAAGCTTCAGTGTGATGTATTTGAAGGTGTTATGCAATATAGTATACTATTAAATAGCCCTGAGACCTGCAAAAAAGCTGCACAAAGCGAAGCTTGTATAGCATCTTTGAGAACAGTTGAAATCACAAGTGATTATAATAGCAAGGGCATTGTTTAGCTCAAGTTATTTAGACTCGAAGTGCCTCTTTGCCTTGATGTACATATGCAAGTCACACTTCCATTTTGACATGCATACCTGTTTTTGTAGTTCTGATAAAACGGGGCTTTGTTTAACAGTATAAGTGTATGTGTGTGTGTGTATATACAGAGGAGCCTGTCTGTCACATACAGAAGGCTGCTCAGACTTCATGTTTACAGCATTCACGGGGCATGCATGTTATCTGCGTGTGACTAATAATACTTGGGATTGTTTAAAGAGGAACGCGACTGAAAGACGAACGCGACTCCTCTGCAAGTTTGTCCGGCTTTCTTTCTTTTTTTTTTTTTTAGGAACCAGCTTTTCTTTCTTTCCATACAAGACCCGAACAGCAGTGGATACAAACATGCGAGTAGCTGTGTTTCCCTTGTAGGACCTCATAGACGTTCCGCATTTACATAACATTGACTTGAGCCGAGCAGTTTTAGTGCCTGTGGCTCTTGTTGCTAAGTGTGCTCTTGTATTGTTCTTGGAGTAATTCATACCCAGTCCCTTTGACAAATATCCCTCTTAGCCCCATCCAAATGCTTACAGTTGATTTCACAGTCCAGGATTAGGGCTTATCAGGATCTGTGAACTCAACACTTGAACATACAATCTTTCAGTAATAAAAAGCTAGAGTTCAAGTAAAAACACTGCCTTCAGTGTTCTGAACACTGGTAATGATACAGCATGCCAAAAGGGCTCTAAAAGTGGAACTAACATCCAAAGCAGTTTTTAATTTATAAAACATGATGTTTCGCAGGATCTTGCTATGTAGTAAATGTATTGGTCAGTGCTCCATGCTTTTTAAATAGTGTTATAGATTAATACTTTTTTTCTTATAGTGGTGCCGTTTCATAATCCATAATCCTCACGACGTGTGGTGGTGGTGTGTTTTTTTTTTTTTTTTTTTTTTATAGTAGAAAATACAGCTAAAAAAATGGTTAGGGTAGCTTTCACATTCCAGCTATATAATGCAGAGGGAAGGCTAGATCCATTGTCCTGTAGTTGAATGGTCTCCTTTATAGGAATATTTAAAATAACATTGCACCATCCACTAGTAGTAGTCACCATGGAAACCCTGCAGAGGCCTGTGGATAATGGGCTGATTGAGTTCAGCTTCCTTCTTGCTAGCTCCTTACCTCATGGTTCAATGCAGAGTCTCTAGAACTGGACTGCTGACACTGTATATACATTCTGCTGACGGAATATTCTTCTTGGGACACGCAACACCCTGTCTCTGTGTAACATGTCTTCCAGCCACTGACTCTTTTGTGTTGCTTGCAGAAGCTCCAAACCATGCAGCACACACCGAGAGAAGCCCTGAGAATATGGACAGCTTAACGGTGAGTTGAAATCTTCCTCACTTTTGCTTCTAGGGTTTGTTGATTTAACAGCTTTAAGGTGTTTTTTAACCCTAAAACAAGGTGAATTATGTGGTGTATTTAGCGCTGTTTCAGTTGTGTAGTTCCAGCTAATATGGTATGCCGTTTTTGGTTAGAGAGATGGTAAGCTGCTTCAGTTTTGCTTCAGCTAATGAATGTGTCCTAAGTTTGATTACCAAAGAACATTAGAAGGCTGGTTCTGGTTCTGTGGCACTCTCAGTGTATTCAGTAGCAGGAAAAAACTATCATTAATACTTTGTGGTTATGATTTGCTTTAATAGCACTGACTAGAATGCTAAATGCATCCATCAAATACAAGCTAGCTGCATCATTAAAAAAACACTTCAGATACTTTGCATTGAATAGACATGTGGCAGACAACTGTAATAACATTACAATTCCAAATAATTTCAAATGGTATTATCTGCAAATGACAATCTCATTGTAGTGAGAGTTACACAATGTTACCTTGATGACAGATAGATTTGGGTAGCACCAGTGTTTGTGTTCTGTTTTAAAAACAGATGTCACTGTGATGATGGTTAACACAATCTCGCAATAACATTTCCTAGACAAATGTCTGGTGGTGATTTTATATGAGAGACAAAGATGGGAAATAGGAAACGCAAACACAGGGCTGAAATAGGAAATGGGTCTGAACAATGTTTACGATTGATCTGCTCGCTTTGATTCCGCGTCGCTGTATTCCTCAGACTGGACTTTGAAACGGGATTTGTTTTCTAGCACAATGTTTGGTTGTGCAAACACACTGAGCAATCATTCCTACCCTTCCTTCCTTTTGAGATTTCTCAATGACGGGGAGTTTTCAAGTTTGAGAGCAGTGATGCAGTAAGTGCCCTGATTAATGCTGGGCGTTTTTAGGTTCTTGTATCAGGATTTCCAGAGAGCCCCAGCGTGTCGGGGAATGGTTCAGACTCCTAGATGCACTCTGGGTTCACTAATGATTGCAGCTCCAGTCCTTTAGAAGTCATTAACAATTCAGTTTTTTGACGAACACACAAAAAAAGTGTTTATTTTAAATCTGCATTGCTTTCTTGTGCACATTTAAAAATTAGTGTGGATAGACTGTGATGTGTATGTGCATTATCAAATTACACTACAAATGCAACTTAATAAACAAACAAAATAGGACAATATTGAAATAGAAATCGGGACTGTAGTTGAGAACTACTGCATTGCTGAATACTTGAAGGGGTCGTCTCTGTTTATTGCTCAGTTCAGTTGTACTGCACTTGAATCACTAAACTTGTAGCTGTGGGAAATCATGTGTAATGTTCTGACTCGGGCTTTTTGACCTGAAAAGAAGTACCTCAATTTCTAGCCCGAAAGAAAGAAATCTTTAAGGATGCAGTTTTCAGTTGAGGAGTATTCTTTTTAGCACATGTTTTTCACAAACACGCTTATTTGTTCAATTTTTTTGTTTTTGTTTTTGGGCATGTTTGAAAGCAAGTCCTTTTATCATCAAAACACTGAAACAAGGACTGTTGACTTCAGATGGTGTTAATTCTTTCTGTAAAAAGTGAATGTGGGAGCATTAGAATAACAATGTTCTTCACGTATCCCAAGTATGCCACAAGAACAAACGGCTGCATCGATAGAGCACAGAGCTGAGAATACTAATGAGAGGAGTTGTAATATAAAAGGTAGCTTTCCTCCTTGTTGCTCCCAGTGTTCAGGAAGCCCTCTAGCTTATCATGTAGAGGCACACAGCACAGCCAGGGCTTGGGGAGGTGAGAGGTCGTTTCCTGCCATTCTTTCTGCTGCTGGGTTCCCATGAGTGGCCATGCCAATTTCACTGTGGTTAATCCGGCCAGCTCAAACAGAGCCCTGCAGCTTGTTGTTTGGGGGTCTGCGTTTCTGAATGCAGGACACTTCTTTTTCACCCGAAAACATGAACCCGTTTTATAGGCTTTGCAAAGTATGTTCGGAGCGCAGATGCATGCAGGTCTGTGGGGTTTGTCTGCTTTTTTAATAATGTTGTTGCTTCTTTGTGTGTACTGTTATTATGTGGGTAGTGTGATGTCTGCGATTTGTGTTGTTAAGGGTTAGTGTGGTGTTCATGGTTTTATATACTTTATATGTGTGTGTGTTCTACAGCTAAGGCCAAAAGTTTAGCATCACCTTATAGAATTAACTAATTTTGCTTAATAAAGTCAAATGAAACCTGCTGAATAATGTTACGTTAACATATTGAATTACATACCGCTTTGTAGTTTTTCATATACTTAACGAAAAACTGACAAATTAAAAATGTGACATTTTATCAAAATCTAACATGAAGTTCTGTACTACTATTATGGTTCCAGTAGACTTTTGCAATATCATTTTGTAGTTTCTTTGATTTACATGATAAATAAAATATAAAAATTACGTTCATATAGTTTTTAAAATGGTCTCAATCCTATAATTCTAGGTGATGCAAAACTTTTGGCCATAGCTGTAGATTATTTAGGTTTATTAAAAGCGCTCTGTATATCTGATTTGTCATAGTTTTAGTCGCTTCACCACTATTCTGGTTGCTAGCAAACAAGCTTAATATGTGTATGAATACAGAAGACAGAAACAGTATTTGTGTGATTTTATGGTAACTCTAGAAGGTACCTTGAAACAGAACTTCAGTAGTTCTATTAGTTTCTATTTAAGATCTGGTTTTTCAAAGTTCCAGTTCCTGACAGGGATGTGAAGTTGAAATATCCTGTGCATGAATAGTTTGGAAACATGAAAGTGTTTTTTCATTTGGCACTGCAGTAAGACATTGCTCTGTGTTTGTGTTGGAGGACAGTGCAGTGATGTTATACATATTGTATCTCTTTGCATAGTGGAGCCATTCTTAACTGTTACTATGAAGTTCAGTGTACTCAATGTAATAAACATTACTGAGAAATTACAATTTACAATACAATTGCAATGCATTTTAATAACATAAATGTTCTAAACTTTTAATGTATTTAAAACTATTACATTGATGTGTTTGTTTCCACCTGTGTGGGTTCTTTCTTGGTTTGTATTGTCTTGGCATGAAGGCAGTGTGTGTGCTTAGATATTCTTGTAATGTTTCATAAAGGCCTAAGATACAGTAGGTAGGAGCTAGAGCTGCTTTTGCTGGCCCTTAATTTAGATGTGTCAAGTCCTGTAGTTGTTTTTACAAACCGTACTGCAGTGTTGGTTCTGTAAAGGGCATAGGCAGCTAATGGCAGAGCTGGAGAGTTTGTGTTTTCCCACAAGATCAGTCATCATTAATAAAGCATTTCTTTACTAGGGTATTAAAGCATAACTTGATTTTTCCCTCAATGTCGCACTTTCCTTAACAGCATCCAGTGTATTGTGACTCAGTCATGTTGCTTTCTCAGCATCCAGGGTATTGTGACTCAGTCAGGTTGCTTTCTCAGCATCCAGGGTATTGTGACTCAGTCAGGTTGCTTTCACAGCGTCCAGGGTATTGTGACTCAGTCAGGTTGCTTTCTCAGCGTCCAGGGTATTGTGACTCAGTCAGGTTGCTTTTACAGCGTCCAGGGTATTGTGACTCAGTCAGGTTGCTTTCTCAGCGTCCAGGGTATTGTGACTCAGTCAGGTTGCTTTCTCAGCGTCCAGGGTATTGTGACTCAGTCAGGTTGCTTTCTCAGCGTCCAGGGTATTGTGACTCAGTCAGGTTGCTTTCTCAGCGTCCAGGGTATTGTGACTCAGTCAGGTTGCTTTCACAGCGTCCAGGGTATTGTGACTCAGTCAGGTTGCTTTCTCAGCGTCCAGGGTATTGTGACTCAGTCAGGTTGCTTTCTCAGCGTCCAGGGTATTGTGACTCAGTCAGGTTGCTTTCTCAGCGTCCAGTGTATTGTGACTCAGTCAGGTTGCTTTCTCAGTGTCCAGGGTATTGTGACTCAGTCAGGTTGCTTTCTCAGCGTCCAGGGTATTGTGACTCAGTCAGGTTGCTTTCTCAGCGTCCAGGGTATTGTGACTCAGTCAGGTTGCTTTTACAGCGTCCAGGGTATTGTGACTCAGTCAGGTTGCTTTCACAGCGTCCAGGGTATTGTGACTCAGTCAGGTTGCTTTCTCAGCGTCCAGGGTATTGTGACTCAGTCAGGTTGCTTTCTCAGCGTCCAGGGTATTGTGACTCAGTCAGGTTGCTTTCTCAGCGTCCAGGGTATTGTGACTCAGTCAGGTTGCTTTTACAGCGTCCAGGGTATTGTGACTCAGTCAGGTTGCTTTCACGCGTCAGCGTCAGTCAGTCTGAAGCGCTGTCACTGAACGCTACATTTCCTTAAAGTACAGTCTGATCTTTTACAGCAATCCTGTTTCATGATAACTAATGGATAACGTTGTGTCCTTCAGATAACAATAGTATGCATACGTTTGATTAGTCTGCCTTTGAGCGGTGTTCTCTTTGCCACACAGTCTTTCTTTACAGTACCTCTTCACTGTTGAAAGTTAAGTGCCTTCCCATTTGACACAGATATACTGTACACTCACACCAGCGATTACTATCTTTATAATTATTCATAGGATTGTTTAAACGCTTCCTACCTGTTGCCGATTGACACTTAATTGCTTTCAACCTTTTTGCACAATGTGGTATACCCCGGTATATCCTTCTGACATTTAGTGCCCCAGTCCCACCACAAGTAGTGTGTTGAAAATAAAAATGAAAACATTGCTGAACAAAGTATCCCACTTCAGATTGCTGTTGAACATCTTTGTACTTCCTGCAAACTGCAGAGAATTTTTTTGAAACTTCTCTGGTGCCTGCCTGTGTCCTGTGACCTTTTCAATTCTAGTTTTGTTTATTTTTTTATTTTTATTATTTATTTTTTTAAGGGGCAGTCCGGTAGAGTACTCAAAAACAACCAGTCACAATATCAATGTCTCGTTCTTGTTAGCAGTGCTGTTAAATCCCCATTGCTTACACTTGCCTATATAATGAATTATATTGCAGGAGATTTGCAATGTGTGTTTTATACAGTTATGCTTCTATACACTTAGGAATTGTATGAGTAGATTTATAGAAAATAATCTTTAGATTCTCAGCTATTGCAGTTACCTTGCCAATTTGTAATTAAACGCTCCCCCTGTTTGCTCCAACATGTCCGCTTCCCAATGAGACAGACAGAACCCCACATGGCTGGTGGAGGCAGCGTGTTTTTAAACAGACCACACCTGTTGTTTTTGTAGATTGCACACCCTTACAACCTTTAACAATATTTATATTTGATAAAAAAATACCTCATTATTGCACATTAGGCGAGACAGTAAAATAATATAATAGGTTAATAAAAAGAACAAAAACAGAAAACATTGATTTGTTGAAACTGGCATAGCTGCTGTGGGCAGAACATCAAATACTGTCATGCATGTGTGATCAGTTCATCCGGAAAATGCTTGAATATTTGTCTTGAAGGATGTGACGGATTACAGTATTGAATGTCTGTGAAAATCTAACCAATACTTCATGACTTTATAGTGAGTCGGTGGGGGGGGGGGGGGGGGGGGGTTGAGAAACACTCTCCAGTGCTTCATGTGAGGGGGGGTGAGAAACACTCTCCAGTGCTTCATGTGAGGGGGGGGGGGTGGAGAAACACTCTCCAGTGCTTCCAGAGTTGGACACATGCAGGAGTGTGTTGCTTTAACCGGGGCTGCAGGAAGGTTGTGGCTGTACTGGCTGTGAATTCATGGGTGTTGGTATAAAGCAAGATAAGTGCATTAGTGTTTCATACAGCACCAGCATTTGCAAAGCCTGTAGAGATTACGAGCGTAACAAGGGCTGTGAATTTGTGGGTGTTGGTATAAAGCAAGATAAGTGCATTAGTGTTTCATACAGCACCAGCATTTGCAAAGCCTGTAGAGATTACGAGCGTAACAAGGGCTGTGAATTTGTGGGTGTTGGTATAAAGCAAGATAAGTGCATTAGTGTTTCATACAGCACCAGCATTTGCAAAGCCTGTAGAGATTATGAATGTAACAAGCTTCTAAATGTTTAATTGTGTCTGAGAGCAGAACGACAGAAAGCTAATGCTGTTGAAGCATGAACTCATGAATTGCTTGGGATTGTCTTCCAGGTTACAATCCTTCGAGGAAAGGATGGCTACGGATTCACCATCTGCTGTGACTCTCCAGTTAGAGTACAGGCAGTAGACCCAGGTAAGGCATACTTCTCAATCTATTGATTTATTTTTTCAATTTATACCGGTACCTAAAAAGTCATTTTTGTAAAACATTAAAAATTTTGAAATGCCGTTATAGGAGCTGACCATTGAAATCCATTATCAAGTTGTCTTTCTTGCATTTTACAGTTTAGTTGTGTAATTCTGGTTATATACTTTGGCTGTTGTGTATTTTTTAATATTCTCGTATCAAAGTTACCCACATGGGCAGCCACAAATCTATATGAAACTTCACTGATTTTTAAATGAATAAAGAAATAGACTGTGACCCAACTAGTGAGAAACCACTCGTGCTTACAGTAAGTAATAAACTGCTGAGTTAGTTTGGCATAACTGAAATGCCAGGCTCTCGTCATGCCAGGCTCTCGTCATGCCAGGCTCTCGTCATGCCAATCTCTCTTCATGCCAGGCTCTCTTCATGCCAATCTCTCTTCATGCCAAGCCCTCTTCATACCACGTTCTCATCATGCCAAGCTCTCATGCCAATCTCTCTTCATACCAAACTCTCATCATGCCATGCTATCATCATACCATACTCTTCCCTGTTGTCTACAGTTGCTCTCTGTTGTCTACAGTTGCTCTCAGTCTTTTCCCCTATTTTAACCGTGGACATGTGAAGTGGCTCCTATGTTTATAATCTGTATATTTATAATGTATTTTTTTGATAATTAACAGCTATTCTACTATTGTAGGAGGTCCAGCTGACCAGGCAGGGTTACAGCAGTTAGATACTGTATTACAACTGAATGGACAACCAGTGGAGCAGTGGAAATGTGTAGAGCTTGCTCACACTATAAGGTACTTTTGGAAGTTGCTTGGCTGTTTTTTGGGGCTGGGCATACTGCATATAGTGATTGTATTTATTGCCCTTATCTCTGGAATTTCACATAACAGATACTTTGTTTCGATACTTGCTGCTCGTCATTTTTCTGTTCCAGCAATACGAGAGCAGAGCACCAGCACTGCAGGGTGTACTGTAACACTTCATATTCAAATCCTAATGGTCTGTCAGCCAGTAATATATTTGATATACCAGCACGTAGTATTTAGAGCTCCTGGTGTAGCTACTCTTCCATTTAATACAAGGATATTCAATTAGATAAGCCTGTTTTTCTTTGTTACTTAATCAAGAAAAGGCCTTGGTGATCATGCTGTATATTGTGCATTGAGTGGACACGGTGTACATCATATTGCTACACCTAGATCAGTTCATCAGCTGAAATGTGAATATGTAAACTTATTTTTCTCGGGTCTGTGATCTTATTTTTCTTTTGAATTATTTATTCTTATTTGAATTGGCTTCCAGAAACAGCCACAGTGAGATCACTGTTTCAGTGTGGAGGACGGTTCCTCAGATCAAGCCAGGTTTTGAAAGCCTGATCCGGCCGTCGAACAAGTGCAACTACAACCCTCGGTCTCCGCCCAGCAAGAGGGAGAAGAACTACAGCAGGCAGCCAGTCCCCTCGGAGCAGAGGCAGAGCTGCCACATACTGTATAATGGGACTGACTACAGCAGCCAGCCAGTGCCCTCAGAGCAGAGGCAGAGCTGCCACATACTGTATAATGGGACTGACTACAGCAGCCAGCCAGTGCCCTCAGAGCAGAGGCAGAGCTGCCACATACTGTACAATGGGACTGACTACAGCAGCCAGCCAGTGCCCTCAGAGCAGAGGCAGAGCTGCCACATACTGTACAATGGCACTGACCAAGGCTCTCGTAACGGCTGGGCCCAGCAGGAACAGGGAGAGAGTAAAACAGCCCACACTGTGCAGGGCCCCCGCGTGGCAGCTTCAGGAGACCAGAACTACATCCTGCTAGCCCCAATAAACCCAGGCAGCCAGGTACAGTCTGAGCTTCCTTAATCATTAGCATTCAAGAGCGAGCTTGTCAGTTCTTTCACTCTGTCTTACTGTTCCATTTAATAGCACCTGGGATTCCTAACCGGCTTGATGTGTCTCCTTGGACTACTTTGTTTTCTTGATAGTGACACCTAATTGAAGGTTGCATCTTTAGAAACACATGTGGTGTTTTCTCTCCTTTACTTGCACATTTAGACGAGCCCACATTTTCATGTGTTGCTCTGTTATCGTGCATCCAGCTTTTTACTGATTTTGTTTTCTTATGCCAGGATTCAGACTGAGGTTTGTAAGTGATGATTTATTATGATAGCCCTGTTTTTGGATTGATGGCACTGTAGCTGGCTATCTGCACAAGCTTCCTGGAGCTGAGTGCTGAGGTTTCAGGCTGTCACACACACTGGCTCTGGAGCTGAGTGAGAGTACAGTCAGGGTTTCAGGCTGTCGCACACACTGGCTCTGGAGCTGAGTTTTTTCTCCTGTAAGCTGATATTGAATTGGGATCTGGATTCCCCTTGTATTGAATTGGGATCTGGATTCCCCTTGTATTGAATTGGGATCTGGATTCCCCTTGTATTGAATTGGGATCTGGATTCCCCTTGTACTGTGTTAATTCTGACCCTCTGTTTTGATAATCTGCAGATCCTGCGGCCTGTGTTCCAGGAGAATCGTGGTACTCTTGGTAAGTGTCCGTTTGAAACCACATTAATGAGCAAAATGTAGGGTGCCTGTTGATAAGGTATGTTTACTAAGACTATGTAGGGTCCCTGTTGATAAGGGTTTGTTTACTAAGACTATGTAGAGTTCCTGTTGGTAAGGTATGTTTTGTTAATGTCCACTTTAACATTTCTGAAGTACATAATGTTTCTGTTCCTCATGGCAACACTTTGATTTATTTAATAGGAAGGGTTTATAGAGGGCGTGCTCATGGGGGATTGCAACGAAGATCGACCCTTATTGGATCTACTACAAACATGTCAAAAACACCTGTCCACACTCTGAAGAACTACGCAGATTATCAGAACTGCACCATAGTTCGATCTCATATTCCTCACACCAGCTATGGGACGTACGTGACACTGGCACCAAAGGTTTTAATCTTCCCAGTCTCTGTACAGGTAGGGTTCTTGCTGCTTTGGAAAAACAATCTTTCTAAATGTAACCCCCTGTACCTTTTCTTTCAGTGTAACCACCAGCTAAAATACTATGCAGGGTCAATGTTATCAGCTCAGACAGTGCTCACTAACATGTGCACAGTGTGCAACATGCTGTATTGTCTTTATATAACCACAATAAAATGATCTTGATGGTTACAAATTCAAATTATGGGTAATTTAATCAACTGTAGCTTGCGTGATGTCTCTGCAAGGTACAGTAGGATATAAAGGCCAGCTCCTTTGATTTGTTATGAACAGGTTACATTAAAAATGGTCTACCATCAGGTATCCTGTCACAGCTGTGGGAGGCTGCAGGAGCACCTGTACCAGGGTCTTTCAGTACAACATCAGGTATCCTGTCACAGCTGTGGGAGGCTGCAGGAGCACCTGTACCAGGGTCTTTCAGTACAACATCAGGTATCCTGTCACAGCTGTGGGAGGCTGCAGGAGCACCTGTACCAGGGTCTTTCAGTACAACATCAGGTATCCTGTCACAGCTGTGGGAGGCTGCAGGAGCACCTGTACCAGGGTCTTTCAGTACAACATCAGGTATCCTGTCACATGCAATAATCGTTCAATAAAGTACTCTCATGATAGGGGTATTACCGAGGGGTAATAAGATAATTAACAGCTAGTTAACCCCTCGGCCACAGTCTGCACGTGTTTAGTAAGGATGCGTGACTGTCAGCTAGTTAAATAATCAGTAGCTGATCAGTCACGCATCCTCACAAGGTTTTTAAATATAAAAACAATAACAATAATTACAGAAAGGAAGGGGACGGTGAACTATATTAGATGTTATCCGATTACTTGGGATGACTGAACTTTTTTTTTTTTAATCGTTACTTTCCTGTTTGTGACGGCAGCGCTTTCACATCAAAGAAACAAAAAAGCTAGTTTATCAGTGAATCTGTGATTTCCGTGGGGACTAATAAAACATTTAGCACTACATTTAGGGCTACAACTGAATAAAAGACAAACCCAGTAGAGCTCTGTTAAAAACGTGTGCAGCAGAGTTTGCATTAGTGGTCTTACTTCCTGTTGATTTTGCAAATCTCAACCCACTGATGCAAATACAACAAAGTTGTACCCATTAGCTGAAGTCCAGAGACAGGAAGTGGCTTGCACTCCTGACAGCATCTTGCAGCTGCTCTGTTTGTAGCCCCCTCATGAAGACAACAGAGACATCGTGTCGGGCTGCAAACATTTTATACCCACTTGATTGTGCCAGTTGAGAGGTCCATATTTTAGCTTGTGGATTTTTTTTTTTTTTTTTTAAGTATGGACATGCAAGTTAAACTGTCACTGGTATGAAAAAGAGTATTTACTAATCTGAGTGTATTCCTATTATGGGTTAAGTTTTATTTATTTATTTTATTATTTTATTTAAATGTTTATTTTTTTTGTTACAGCCTCTGGATCTGTGTAATCCTACAAGGTCTCTTGTCTTATCTGAAGAGATGATTTTGCATGAAAGCAAGCATCAATCTATCAAGGTAAGAGAAAACATACACTGAAAATAATTTGCCAATGACGATAGCAAGTAGAACACACTTTGGGAATAACACCCTTGCAGAATTGCCTGGTGTAGACTGCGTTTAAATGTGTAAATGTGGGGGGGGAGAGAATCTGTAGACTATGCCCTCCTCAAATGAAACTGCCGCTCCAAACTTAGAAATATACATGGCAATATGGCCGTGTGCAACACCGCATGTGTGCCTCCTTTGATGGTGTTAAACTATAGTTTAGTGAGAGTTGTATCTCTTGATAAAGCCTGGCCTAATGACTTTCCTGTTTGACAGAGCTAGTGGTTGTTCTTCTTTTGGAACCCAGATTCTATGCTGTCTGTGGGTTAGGAGCTGGAAATGACAGTCTAGACTTTAGATGAAGTGAATCCACATGGATCTCCTGGTGAGGGTAGGGCACTGTTCTGAGCCACGTGGGTTACCTACAACTAATAATCTCTTTGTCTTTATCTGTCTCTCTCTTTCCTTTTTCTCTCTCCCCTCTTATTAAAGATACAGAGCACAGGGAGTCTGCCATGTGCCATGCTATTGTTGCATATTGAATAGAATGAAAGTGTCAGCGTTTTTAATGTAGTGCTTCTATTAACTGTTACTGCTTAGAAACGTAGTTTTAGATGTTGAAGTTTTTCCTTTAGAAGGAAGTGGTACTAACATAGCAAAGCATTAAATGACAATCCTATCTTTAACCATAGTGTTGCACAGCACCAGCTAAACATTCATGTTGACAGGACAGCAGTATGCGCAATGTATCTTGGATAATTTGATCTGTAACAAGGATCTCTAATTTCTCACTAATTAAGAAGGGTTTCCACGGTCCCAGGGTGTGTGTTTATGTGAAACAAAGGACCAGTCTGATTTTAAACTAAAGTATGCCAGGAATGGCATAAGAAAAAAGACATAATGGCATAAGAAAAATAACTAGAAAGATTTTGTAATTTTGTAATTCCTGTTTACATTTTTCATCTGAATTCTTCTGTAATTATTACAATGCTGAAGTTATTGGCTGTTTTGACATACACGTGCTACTGAATTAAATCTGTAGTGGAAAGTTTTTAATTTTTATTTAAGTTTTGTAAAAACAATGGTATTGTCTGAAAGAAAACGTTAATGGTAAGAAGTAGTCGTTCTGTGGAAATGTGGCAGGCACGACAATACCTTGCATTGCTGTGGTTTTAGGTGTCAAGCTGTTTCCTTCCTTAACCCTGTATACTGTGGTGCTCTGACTTCAAAGGAACTGCAGCTTTTCATTTCAGGTCTTTGAGAAATAATCTGACAGAAAATAATTGAGATATTATTTGTCTTGCACTCAACAGCTCCAGTACATTGAATAAAGTTTCTGACTATAAGCAAAACGCATGAATGACACATCGATGCATTTCAAATCAGGCCCATTGTTCTTTTGGGTGTCAGTGTATTTCTCTTGAAGATTACATTTCTAAATTACAACTACAGTTCTTGTCCACTAGCATTTATTTCTTCACTACACTGCAGTCTACACCACAAAGGTGTCCACGGTAAGTGGTTAAAGATATTACCCATGGGCGGATCTTTGACTCTCCCATTGGTTAAAACTACTGAAGACCTTCAACTTTATATGTCCTGCCTCTGCTCGCTTATGATTGGACTGCCGCGGAAAAAAGCATCAAAATGTATTATATTGGTTGATTTTATTTTATGTAAAAAAAAATAATTCTGCACAATTTTAAATTGTAATTTTTTTATTAATCTGCGATCAACTCTATAGATGATTAATCGGTCCGATTAATCTGTTGGTCGGGGCAACCCTAGTTCATAAGTATGAACGTGACTAATATGTTTTTCATATTGTACTCCTTTCTACGTCATCACATTCTTCAGTGTGCAGTCAGTGACACTTCATTTCAACAGCCGCCAGCGATATGTATCATCAATTACAACAAGCACTGTAAACGGACAGTAATAGGCTGCATTCAAAACAAAGATATGGACAATTAGAAAAAAATGAGTTTTTTGCTGTTAAAAAATACATCAAACTTTTGAAGTAAATTTCACTTTTACCCAAGGCCTCTTGAACCAAACAGCAACATTGGCAAATTATGACAGTATGTAATTATTATGAAAATTGCTATTTTCTGAGCAGTGTCTCGTATTGTGGCGCATGTGCAAAATGAAAAGTAAAGGCCATTGCACACACCGAGTCGAATCATGCATTCCATTGTAACGTGCTTCTAAAAAACCATCATGTGCGTTCCCTATTGCACCTTGCACAGTGAGTCAGTAATTCTCGGTCGACGGTGATGCGTCAATTTTGGAATCGAAACACGTTCGATTTGATCCGATTTGATGTGCGTTTAAAAAATACAATGAAAAAAGACTGGGAAGACACGTGGATTCTTGCAGTTCCCTGAACAAAATGGGAAATCTAACTGTGTGTCGCCAAACAAAAATTACTTTATGATAAATCCAACAAAGATTACAAAGACTTTGAGAAAAAATAAAACATATGGAAAGACTTTGCCGTGGACTTGGGCGTGAATGATATGTGTTATAGGAGGCTGTGTGGTTCAGTGGTTAAAAAAACGGGCTTGTAACCAGGAGGTCCCCAGTTCAAATCCCACCTCAGCTACTGACTCATTGTGTTACCCTGAGCAAGTCACTTAACCTCCTTGTGTTTCGTCTTTGGGGTGAGACGTAGTTGTAAGTGACTCTGCAGCTGATGCAGACACCCTAGTCTCTGTAAGTCGCCTTGGATAAAGGCGACTGCTAAATAAACAAATAATAGATAATAATAAAACATGAAAGTATGAACTGATAGCATACATAAACATATGGATTTTGTGCAGTATAGGTTAGGCAATGGCCTAACCTGGAGGCACATATCAGAGAAAGAAGTGTGACAGGGCAAGAGCGGTCAGGGCTAAACAGTCACAAAAGAGGGGCAGTACATGAAAGTGATGGAATTTCTGGCTCCACACACAGAGAGTAGTAGAAGGTCATTGTTGTAAAGTATTTTCGTGTTTTGTGTAAAGTGTTTTTGTGTTCATAGTTAAGTAAGAATTCACAACAGAATTGTATTTATTTGTTATTAAAATACTGAAGCTAGGTATATTTACTACAAAGCCTCCACTGCACACCAGCGCTCTGAAGTACGATATTAACGCATCCAGTGTGCAATGGATTGACGCGCGGCTTTTTCGGATGACGGAAGGGATCCAGCGGGTAAATCCCTTAAGAGCACAGCCAGCACAGATATTCTGCTCTGGGACAGCATTCGGAAGGGTAAAGCTGAAGAGACTTTGGAAGCCGTGTCAAATAAATGATATTAATATCTCTGGATATTTTATAAATGAATAAAGCTTACACCATATGGATGGGGATGCGTATTTCAATGATCTGTTTGCTTTCAGCCCACAATTGTTAGGCTGCTAATTGTTATCACTGTATCAAACAATTCTGATTTTAAATCAAAGGGCACACCCATTTACATTTGTTTTAAACTAAAAAAAAAAAGTAAGTATTTCATATGGCCCTGCGTGTTACACCATGCCCTGTAATAACTGCAGGTTACCAGTAATGCGAATGGCTCTCATTGCCGCGTGTCTTTATGAGGCTGTGTGCGTTATTATTTAAAGTGATATGTCATCATGATGCACTGCTATTGCAGTGGGGCAGCTACAGGATTGTTTTGATTGTGTGCTGTATAATAATAGAACAGGTTTAAATAAATCAGCAGGAATCACCTGTAGTTGAAAACTGTGTCTGAGTCTTTTCCACTGTATTCAAGAAAAAAGTGCCAAAAAAACAAACCCAATGCAATAGAGCCATGTGTACCCAGTGCCAATGATGCTGCCACTCCAAGAAACAGCAGCCTGCTTTCTTCCACATAAAAAAAAAAAAAAAACAGCAAGTAGATTTTTAAAAAGGACAAGTACATTTTTCTAGCATTTTATTTTATCCCTTGGACTAGTAGTTTAAAATAGTAGTAGTAATAATGATAAAAGTAATAGTAATAATAATAATAATAATTCACACCCCCGATAGAGCTGTGAACAGAAACTCTGATCTAAACAGACATTGATGAGATTATGAACTGAAATGCTGCAGTATTGATTTTGAATAATTGATGAGATTATGAACTGAAATGCTGCAGTATTGATTTTGAATAATTGATGAGATTATGAACTGAAATGCTGCAGTATTGATTTTGAATAATTGATGAGATTATGAACTGAAATGCTGCAGTATTGATTTTGAATAATTGATGAGATTATGAACTGAAATGCTGCAGTATTGATTTTGAATAATTGATGCAGTCATATTACTGTATCAGTAGGACAGTACACTTACTTTCAAGTTGAAGTATCAGTCTGGTTCAGTTTAGCCTTGCTGACAGGAATGTGCTGGTTTTGCTTTTCTTTTCCCATGTTAAAACATATTTAGCTTCCTATTCTGATCCCCATCACCTCTATTCAAGCCAAAGCTGCATGATATGCAGTATGATGTGGCGTGTCCTCCTGTTGGTTGGGCAGCACAGGAACTAGCGAAACTAGCAAGAGGTTAGAACACAAGCCTAGGACGCCAGTGGAATGCCATTGTAATCATCCCTGCAGAAACTGTGAATCTGTGTGTTGATTTTCACCATTTTAATATAACCTCTGTGCAATCTCAGTGTGTCGCACATTGCTGTCTTCATCAGTGCACCAATCACTGTATTATAGTCCTGTGCATTTTCCAGTATGCTGGTTCATGTGTGGAATATACAGACTATGAAAAGAAATAATCTGGATTACTACGCTCATAAATAACCGGTTTGACAAGTTGACCCTCGAACCCTTCCCTTCTCATGGCTGTCCCTAGTTAATTCCCTGAAGTAAAAGTCCTGTTTCCCAGGGCTTGTTTTCTGAATACATGTACAGGAGGAATATTCGACATGCACAAAATCATTTAACAGAATGGTGAAGCAACTCACCAGAATGGGAAACACTGGATTGCTGAGTGACTTGTGTCTGATTCAGGTTTTTTTCGAACAAATTCCAACTTTTTGTATCGAGTGAAACAGCGGTGCATTTCGCCATTTATTTACATGCCATTTTATAGTGATGAGGTTCACTCGTGTAAATCAGAATACAAAACGATCCAATGAACCAAACGCTGTGTCTCAAGACACTCTCACGAGTCACTTTTAAAAAGATTGAATAAACCATTTCAATTGAAGTTTGATAATGATGAGTTCTCAGGTTACACAACAGTACAGTATCAGTTGTGAACGAATCGCTAGCGGTGCCAAAGAGGTGTTATTTAAGTGAAGTTCCTGTTCCTTTAGACAGACCATTGACAATGGGGAAAAATCTGTTTCACCACAAGAGTGTTCTCCTTAGGTGAAGTGTTCTCTTAGGAGGTGTTCCTGTATGTGGAGTCTGCTGTAGCAGTATATTTGTGTTTTGTCGCGTAACATGTGTTTAACGTGTGAGAGTGTGTGTGTGTCACACCTAAGGGCATTATTATTGAATATATGGATCTATGTCACACTTACTAGAAGCACTTATTCAATTGGGATGAAACCTGATTGGTATAGATGAGCGATTAATAGAAAATACGGTTAATTTCCGATTATTAAACACAACACTGAAACCGTCTAAAAACGATTAATAAACTGCACAATTCCAATCGATTATTATTCTATAAAACTTCACGTTTTCTTTATGGTCACTCATCATAAAAGTTACTTCCTCATCCCAGCCACTTTGGATTCCACGATTCGTGTCAGGCAATCACTGAAGCTGCTCTCACTCTGGGATCTGTAGTCAAGGGAACCGCGAGACCCGCCTTGCTGTTTCCCATAATGCAAACAAAACCGCGTCACAAACAAAAACATACAGGGACCGTAGCGTAGCATTAGAACTCTTCATTATAAATACTTGTCAGGGAAAGAAATACAATCTATTTTTATTTTATTTACACATTT
The DNA here is from genome assembly GCF_902713425.1 of Acipenser ruthenus. Classification (NCBI taxonomy): domain Eukaryota; kingdom Metazoa; phylum Chordata; class Actinopteri; order Acipenseriformes; family Acipenseridae; genus Acipenser; species Acipenser ruthenus. The sequence goes on from NC_081219.1 coordinate 143,538, forward strand.
ATCAATGACGTTTCGTTCCACAAGAGAAAAGCGGTGGGTATTTAATGATATAAATATAAGGTCAGTCCACGTCCGATCAGTCCCCCTCACAACAGAAGGTTCATGGATGTTCATAATATCTATTTATAAGTGAGCTCCCCAGAGTTCTTGTATTGTTTCACTGGGACTTTCACTTGTATGTATCTGTTATTGTTGACTCGGTTTCTCATTTTAGTTTAGTCACCGAGGCAGATTAAGAAATTACATTTTTTTAAAATAATAAACAAAAATGTTTCAAATTACGTTTCATTTAGTAATTATTAAATGAAACATAATACTAGAAAGAATGGCAACATTAATTGTAATTATTAATTATTTTTATAATACTTTGTTTCAGGTCGACATTCTTTCTTGTATTATGTTATATTTAATGAGCTAATAACATTCCAGCCATGTACTATTTTCTGTTATGCAGCATTATCAACCCAAGAGAGTTAGGGATTCAAAAGAGTTTAAGAGAAGATTTCAGACAGATGAGAGCAGGAGAGTGCGTTGTCAGATTGTGTGTGCTTTTCTTCTTTATTTAAAAATGGTTTCTGTGAAGGGGTGTTCATATATTGGTTATGCTGCTTTAGTAGTGGCTTCAGTATAATGCATACTATATGTTTTGTAGGTTGAAAGTGCTGTTCAAAAAAGTTATTGAAGTTTTATTGTAGTTTTTAATTTGAAATAAAAATAAAAACATTTAATCAGGAACCTTTTTGTGACTTTTTTCCCCAAAGAATGATGTTATTAGAATAATCAATAATCGGGATTATTTTCAAATATCGAATCGACTAGTAAAAGTGATAATCACTCATCACTACTGAACGGAACATTCTTTTAGTTCTTGAAAGTCTGTATATGAACCTTGCATTTGGACATTTCCAGCTGTGGCAGTGGGTGTATGTCCCTGATGTGTGTTTGCATTTTGTTTGCAGGTGACTGTTTTCATCTACACTGATCTGATGCTGCTCACCACAGAAGATGAGCTGGGCCGGTGCAACGTGCTGCAGAACCCTCTCTTCCTTCAGCACCTGAAGCTGCAGGAGGGTGAGTGCATGAGCTCTTCAGTGTTTAATACAGTGTGTCTCAGAGAGCACCAAGGGGTTAAGAACATAAGAAAGTTTACAAACGAGAGGAGGCCATTCAGCCCATCTTGCTCGTTTGGTTGTTAGTAGCTTATTGATCCCAGAATCTCATCAAGCAGCTTCTTGAAGGATCCCAGGGTGTCAGCTTCAACAACATTACAGGGGAGTTGGTTCCAGACCCTCACAATTCTCTGTGTAAAAAAGTGCCTCCTATTTTCTGTTCTGAATGCCCCTTTATCTAATCTCCATTTATGATCCCTGGTGCTTTTTTCTTTTTTCAAGTCAAAGAAGTCCCCCGGGTTGACATTGTCTATACCTTTTAGGATTTTGAATGTTTGAATCAGATCGCCGCGTAGTCTTCTTTGTACAAGACTGAGTAGATTCCATTCTTTTAGCCTGTCTGCATACGACATGCCTTTTAAACCCGGGATAATTCTGGTTGCTCTTCTTTGCACTCTTTCTAGAGCAGCAATATCCTTTTTGTAACGAGGTGACCAGAACTGAACACAATATTCTAGGTGAGGTCTTACTAATGCATTGTAGAGTTTTAACATTACTTCCCTTGATTTAAATTCAACACTTCTCACACTTCTGTTGGCCTTTTTTATAGCTTCCCCACATTGTCTAGATGAAGACATTTCTGAGTCAACATAAACTCCTAGGTCTTTTTCATAGTTCCCTTCTTCAATTTCAGTATCTCCCATATGATATTTATAATGCACATTTTTATTTCCTGCATGCAATACTTAACACTTTTCTCTATTAAATTTCATTTGCCATGTGTCTGCCCAGTTCTGAATGCTGTCTAGATCATTTTTATTTTATTTATTTATTTATTTCTTAGCAGACGCCCTTATCCAGGGCGACTTACAATTGTTACAAGATATCACATTATTTTTACATACAATTACCCATTTATACAGTTGGGTTTTTACTGGAGCAATCTAGGTAAAGTACATTGCTCAAGGGTACAGCAGCAGTGTCCCGACCTGGGATTGAACCCACAACCCTCCGGTCAAGAGTCCAGAGTCCAAACCACTACTCCACACTTTGAATGACCTTTGCTGCAGCAACAGTGTTTGCCGTTCCTCCTATTTTTGTGTCATCTGCAAATTTAACAAGTTTGCTTACTATACCAGTATCTAAATCATTAATGTAGATTAGGAATAGCAGAGGACCTAATACTGATCCCTGTGGTACACCACTGGTTACCTCGCTCCATTTTGAGGTTTCTCCTCTAATCAGTACTTTCTGTTTTCTACATGTTAACCACTCCCTAATCCATGTGCATGCGTTTCCTTGAATCCCAACTGCGTTCAGTTTGAGGATTAATCTTTTATACGGGACTTTGTCAAAAGCTTTCTGAAAATCTAAATAAACCATATCATATGCTTTGCAATTATCCATTGTCGATGTTGCATCCTCAAAAAAATCAAGCAGGTTAGTTTGACACGATCTCCCTTTCCTAAAACCATGCTGACTGTTTCCCAGGATATTGTTACCATATAGGTAATTTTCCATTTTGGATCTTATTATAGTTTCCATAAGTTTACATATAATAGAAGTCAGGCTTATTGGTCTGTAGTTACCTGGTTTGCTTTTGTCTCCCTTTTTGTGGATCTGTATTACGTTTGCAATTTTCCAGTCTGTCGGTACAACCCCTGTGTCAAGAGACTGTTGCATGATCTTGGTTAGCGGTTTGTAAATAACTGCTTTCATTTCTTTGAGTACTATTGGGAGGATCTCATCCGGCCCAGGGGATTTGTTTATTTTAAGAGCTCCTAGTCCCTTTAACACTTCTGCCTCTGTTATGCTAAAGTTATTTAAAACTGGATAGGAACAGGTGGACATGTGGGGCATGTTGTCCGTATCCTTCTTTGTAAAAACTTGTGAAAAGTAATCATTTAATATATTTGCTATTTTTTTTTCTTCGTTTATGATTTTGCCATTTGTGTCTCTTAGACATTTAACCTCCTCTTGAATGTTCTCTTGCTGTTATAATATTGGAAAAACATTTTGGAATTGGTTTTAGCCCCTTTAGCAATGTTCATTTCTATCTCTCTCTTGGCCTTTCTAACCTACTTTTTACCTTGCGTTTGCAGTTCCAAGTACTCTCTTTGTACTTTTGTTTTTGGTCCCTTTAAATGCTCTGTAAAGTGCCTTTTTTCGCTGAATATATATATATATATATATATATATATAAGATCAATTTATATATATATATATATATATATATATATATATATATATATATATATATAAATTGATCTATTAAGCCATTTTGTTTTAGATTTGTCTATTTTTGGGATGTAATTGTTTGCACCTCTAGTACTACAGTACTACAGCCATCCTATTTCTGTGGATGTTTTCTCTATTTTACTCCAATCTACTTCTGTTAGTCTCTGTTTCATACCTTCATAGTTTGCTTTTCTAAAATTGTAAACCTTAGCTTTAGTCATTACTTTGGGGGTTTTAAAAATCACTTCAAATGAGACCATGTTGTGGTCTAGGTTGCCAATGGTTCTCTGACCTCTGTTTTATTTATTCTGTCTTCGTTATTTGAAAAGACTAAATCAAGGCATGCCTCCCCTCTAGTCGGTGCCTTGACAAATTGCGTTAGGAAGCAGTCATTTGTCATTTCCACCATTTCAATTTCATCCGTCGTGCTCCCAACGGATTTTCCCATTTTATATGGGGGAAGTTGAAATCCCGCATTAGTATGGCTTCTCCTTTGCTACACGCATTTCTAATGTGATTTTATAACAGATTGTTCTTCCACAGCATGGCTCTGTGTTTCCACAGCATGGATCTGTTCTTCCACAGCATGGCTCTGTTCTTCCACAGCATGGCTCTGTGTTTCCACAGCATGGCTCTGTTCTTCCACAGCATGGCTCTGTGTTTCCACAGCATGGCTCTGTGTTTCCACAGCATGGCTCTGTTCTTCCACAGCATGGCTCTGTTCTTCCACAGCATGGCTCTGTGTTTCCACAGCATGGCTCTGTGTTTCCACAGCATGGCTCTGTTCTTCCACAGCATGGCTCTGTGTTTCCACAGCATGGCTCTGTGTTTCCACAGCATGGCTCTGTTCTTCCACAGCATGGCTCTGTGTTTCCACAGCATGGCTCTGTGTTTCCACAGCATGGCTCTGTGTTTCCACAGCATGGCTCTGTTCTTCCACAGCATGGCTCTGTGTTTCCACAGCATGGCTCTGTGTTTCCACAGCATGGCTCTGTTCTTCCACAGCATGGCTCTGTGTTTCCACAGCATGGTTCTGTGTTTCCACAGCATGGCTCTGTGTTTCCACAGCATGGCTCTGTTCTTCCACAGCATGGCTCTGTGTTTCCACAGCATGGCTCTGTGTTTCCACAGCATGGCTCTGTGTTTCCACAGCATGGCTCTGTGTTTCCACAGCATGGCTCTGTTCTTCCACAGCATGGCTCTGTTCTTCCACAGCATGGCTCTGTGTTTCCACAGCATGGCTCTGTTCTTCCACAGCATGGCTCTGTTTTTCCACAGCATGGCTCTGTTTTTTCTACTTGCATTCCTTTCTCCCAAAGGCCCGCCTGTGCCTTTAATCAGATGCTGTCTCTTTCCCTGACACAGTGTCTTGCGTTTCCTACCAGCAGCCTATTGTTCCTATCTTAGTGAAAGTGGATAGATAATGTAACCTTACTGCAGCTCCCAGGATACTTGCAGGCATGCAGAGGGATTGATGCTAAAGCTGAGTTTACAGAATACTTACGCACTTTGTACTCTCAGATGCTATTTTTATTTGAATGTAATTTCCCATTTTTTTATTTCATTGTGCAGATTCCTCCGAGGATCTGAAGTTTTACCTCATCCACGTCACAGAGGTAAGTTCATGAGCTCTTTGATATTGGCTTTAAGCTCTGGACACTGTGCTCTTTCATTGTCTAGGTTAAGTTTGTACATGATGTTGTGGCAGTCCTCTGTTCCTTGCTGCCAGAGGCTCGTATCTGAAACCACTTAGGACTTTATATTTGCAAGGCTGCCAGGTTATAAACGCTGCATGCTAAACGTGTTGGTGATAATGACCTTTTCCTGGAGACCTAGTAGGGCTGCCATATTGAGGTCATGTGTTTGAGTTTAGATGGAACAATATATTAAAACAATTTTCTTGTGCTTTTCAAATTATTTCCACAAATAAAATTGTTGAAAATGATAAACACAATTAGTTCTGATCCAAAAGAGAGTGAATCTACTTTAATGCAGTCAATTTGATTATTTCATGTGGGATTGTGACCCTGGGGATACTGTGTTGCCTAGAAGTCTTTCTGGTTCTGTCATGTGGCCTTTTTTCACTCCCCGTCCCTAGATGGCACAGTAATATGTGGGTCCTTACATCTAGAAGCTTTAAACTGTTTCCAGAATGTGTGGAGTTTTCACTGGTGTTCGCAACATGAAATGGAAACCTTTAGGCTCTGAACTGTAAACTCTTCACTCTAGCAATTCAATCCACCAAAAGGGTCCTTGTTCAGTATGTGTAAGCAAGGATCTTAGAGGCTGAAAGAGTGGAAAACCCTTGATGGCATTGGAAAGTAAAAGCAGCCTGCTAGGGAAAAGAGCGTTGCATAAGAGGAGTTCTGCAATGGCAAACACAGACCTGAACTTGTCAGTATTCCCTCGCACACAGACTCACTGGAACAAGCTGCCAAGGAAATGTGTGAATTGCATTTTTATTGGGGATCTTTGAACAGAAATGTGTGGCCCTGATATCTGCCAGTGGGTTCCATTTAAGCAGATGTGTTAAAAGCTCATACTCATACATTTCTTTATCTAAAAAGCTTGCTACCTGACATATAAACTTCAAACTGGTAATGAATTTGTTTGCCAGTCATCTTAATGCAAGGCATTTTAGCTATAGCTAAATGTGTACAGAGCTGCAAGAGATCCGGTTCAGTGTTCAGTGTACTCTTTTATTACTTGAACTGGTTGTCAACATGTATGACATGCCTTCACCTATAACCTAAGATATTCGGTTCCAATAGAAAACTAGACCCCTGTTTTGATGGAAAGACTCTGTCAGTGTGAAAAAATGTGTCTAATTTTATTGTTGAGTTTCTTTTTTAATTCTGCATTGTATGGGACAGTATTTCCGGGGTTTCTAATATTGAGAGTTACTCTTCTCCTCAAATTTCCCCAGTCATTAGGCAACCTCCCATACCCAGAAAACCTTGTCATTGAAAATTAGGAAAGGCTGCGTTTATCCTATTCATCCTCCATCCACGCCAATAGGAATTTATTAGCATGCACGGCATTCTAGACACAAGTATGGGCAATCTAGGAAGCTTTTTGTGCATGAAAAGCTGCATACAAATGCATAATTGAGAGTTTAAGCTCTCTCGGTTTATCCCGTGCACCCCTTAATTTCATCTACACTTTATAGTATAGGAACATTCTTCAGCTTTTTACAGTAGAAGGAATGTGGACTGAGAAACCAAGGCTGCATTGTTCCAGCATTAGGGCTCAATGTCTTTTGGTAATTTAGAAGCTAGACCAGTAAGGTGAGTGGCATGTTCACGTTTTCTAATGACAATGACAACTTCTACATTATGCGGAACAATTTGCTCTGCACATGCCTGCCTTTTAGACACTGCAGAGTCTGTAGTTTGTGACTTCATAGTCAGTCACTATGTGTAGCCTCTATCCAATTGCTTAAAAAAGGTGCTTTGTGACATTCCCAAAATTCACTTACTGCTGCTCTGTAGAGAAAAGCGCTCTGTGCTATCAGTGGTATATATTGAAAAGCAGTCTGTGCTATCAGTGGTATATATTGAAAAGCGCTCTGTGCTATCAGTGGTATGTATATATTGAAAAGCAGTCTGTGCTATCAGTGGTATGTATATATTGAAAAGCGCTCTGCGCTATCAGTGGTATATATTGAAAAGCGCTCTGTGCTATCAGTGGTATATATTGAAAAGCAGTCTGTGCTATCAGTGGTATATATTGAAAAGCGCTCTGTGCTATCAGTGGTATATATTGAAAAGCAGTCTGTGCTATCAGTGGTATGTATATATTGAAAAGCACTCTGTGCTATCAGCGGTATATATTGAAAAGCAGTCTGTGCTATCAGTGGTATATATTGAAAAGCGCTCTGTGCTATCAGTGGTATATATTGAAATGCAGTCTGTGCTATCAGTGGTATATATTGAAAAGCGCTCTGTGCTATCAGTGGTATATATTGAAAAGCGCTCTGTGCTATCAGTGGTATATATTGAAAAGCGCTCTGTGCTATCAGTGGTATATATTGAAAAGCGCTCTGTGCTATCAGTGGTATATATTGAAAAGCGCTCTGCGCTGTCAGTGGTATATATTGAAAAGCGCTCTGTGCTATCAGTGGTATATATTGAAAAGCGCTCTGTGCTATCAGTGGTATATATATATTGAAAAGCACTCTGTGCTATCAGTGGTATATATTGAAAAGCAGTCTGTGCTATCAGTGGTATATATTGAAAAGCGCTCTGTGCTATCAGTGGTATATATTGAAAAGCAGTCTGTGCTATCAGTGGTATATATTGAAAAGCGCTCTGCGCTGTCAGCGGTATATATTGAAAAGCAGTCTGTGCTATCAGTGGTATATATTGAAAAGCGCTCTGCGCTGTCAGCGGTATATATTGAAAAGCAGTCTGTGCTATCAGTGGTATATATTGAAAAGCAGTCTGTGCTATCAGTGGTATATATTGATTTCCATTACACGAGAGTAGATGTTAAAACTTCATGCTGATTTGAACTCGGCTCTCGCCAAGATAAGCACCAACTAAGACGTAGCTTTACAGTAAACTAATGTGATCCATATGCGTCTCCATCCATTTACGTTTCCTTCCATATGATGATGTAGATATCCTTCTGTCTGGTGTTAATGGCTGAAGTGTAATGCTGGCTCCAGGGATTAGCTTATTTTGCCTCCCTGGCGCATCAGCACACACAACGGCTGCGATGCTGGCTCCGGGGATCAACCAAAGTGCGGCCTCCCCAGCGCATCAGCATGACAACCGTCTGGATTGAGCTAAGTAGGGTACATCTCTGGGGTTTTCAAGTGGGCACCTTCCATCCTCAGTGTTTCGTCGACTAGCCCACGACACCTCAAGAGGGCTCGACGGTGATTCTGGCGTCCCAGCATCACCCCCCTCCGTCCCCCACTCAACTCAGCCCAGCTTACTTACCTGTCCCCAGCCAGAATCTTTCCGTCTCAACCACAGCCAGTTGCTGCTCCTCTCTGCTGCTTCAGATAAGTTCTTCACTGTGCGACGCAACTCTTGGCCACTGAATCCGACGTCTCTGAGAAACCGGGTTGTAGAGTGTGCCACAAATCCTCGACAACCCACTTCCACTGGGTAAACCCGAACTCTCCATCCTCGCTGTTCCGCTTCAGTGGCTAGTTGAGCATACCGCAGTTTCTTCCTCTCATACGCCTCATCTACAGCGTCCTCCCATGGCACTGTTAACTCTACCAGGTGAACAAGGCGTGCTGATCCAGACCACAAGACAATATCTGGTCGAAGGTTAGTGGTGGCAATCTCAGGTGGAAAAATAAGCCGTTGACCAACATCTGCCAGCATATTCCAGTCTCTAGCAGCTTCCAGTTGTCCTGGGCGAGGATTGGTTTTAACACCTTTTCTTGGTGGTTGCTCTCCTGGGCGGAGGAATGTTGTCTTTTGTGTGTAATGTTTTGATGGAACAGGTGGCAACTTATTGGTCATGTTACGCTTGTCTTCCAATGCTAAGGCCAAACATCGCAGCACTTGGTCATGGCGCCAAGTAAACCGTCCTTGGCTAAGAGCCACCTTACATCCTGTCAAAATGTGCCTTAATGTTGCAGGTGATGAACACAAAGGACATGAGGGATCCTCTCCTACCCAGAGGTTTAGGTTCTGTGGTGATGGGAGAACATCATATGTTGACCTGATGAGGAAACTGATCCTGCTCTGTTCCATTGACCATAGGTCTTGCCAGCCAATCTTGCGTTGTTCCACACTCTCCCATCTCATCCATTCTCCCTGTTTGGCCTGGGAAATGGCCTTTATACACCTCATCCTCTCCTCCTGCTTTTGCACCTCGTTGACTACCAGCTTCCTTCTTTGAGCTGGGGCCGCCTTGTGCCATGTAGGAGGAGTTGAACTGAAACCAAGACCCCCTCTTCCATGCTGAACTTGCCCCATGATATCACCAATTCGAAGGGCAGCCTTTGCATCTTCCACAGCTTTCTTTGCCGCCCACTTTCTTCCAGTTTTCAACACAGGTGCTGCCTCCCTTACGCATATATCGCGTGACTCTACTAATGTCATTTCCAGTCTGACCTTGGCGCACTTAAACTCCTCGGTTAGAGCAGAGACTGGTAGCTGCAGTATTCCTTTACCATAAAGTCCCACTCTGCTGAGGCAGCGTGGAACTCCCAACCATTTCCTGATGTATGAACTGATTAAAGCTTCCAGCTTCTCTACTGTTGTCAAAGAAACCTCGTACACAGTCAGTGGCCACAGCAACCTCGGCAGTAGACCAAACTGAAAGCACCAGAGTTTTAGTTTACCTGGTAGAGCGCAGCTGTCTATGCTCTTCAACCCTTCCACTGCTTGTTGTCTAACTTCTCCCACACGAACTGTGTCCTTTAGATCCCCGTCGTACCATCTCCCAAGACTCTTCACTGGCTTCTCAGATACTGTTGGTATTGCCTCACCATTAATGAAGAATTTTTTATCTACTACTTTGCCTTTAATTATAGAGATGCTCCTTGATTTAGTGGGCTTGAATTGCATTCGTGCCCATTCAATGTTATTGGTTAATTTGCCCAATAATCGATTAGTGCAGGCTACTGTTGTAGTCATGGTTGTCATGTCATCCATGTATGCTCGAATTGGTGGTAGTCGCATTCCAGAAGCCAAGCGCTCTCCTCCTACTACCCATTTTGATGCCCTAATGATTACTTCCATTGCCATGGTAAAAGCCAGTGGAGAAATGGTGCATCCTGCCATTATTCCAACCTCTAGGCATTGCCATGTAGTGCTGAATTCTGAAGTTGAAAAACTGAATTGCAAATCTCCAAAATAGGCTTTCACTAAATTTGTTATTGTCATCGGTACACTGAAAAAATCAAATGCTGCCCAAAGTAGTTCATGTGGCACTGAACCATATGCATTAGCCAAATCCAGGAATGTCACATGGAGCTCCTTCCTCTCCTTTTTAGCTGATTGAATTTGTTGCCAGATCACATTGATGTGTTCTAAGCAACCTGGGAAACCTGGAATGCCCGCTTTTTGTATTGAAGTGTCAATGAAGCAGTTCTTTAATAGGTAAGCTGACAATCTCTGAGCAATAATGCTGAAGAAAATCTTGCCTTCTACATTTAATAGGGAAATGGGACGAAACTGACTGATGCTTGTAGAATCTTTTTCTTTAGGTATAAAGACTCCACCTGCTCGGCGCCATGCTCTTGGTACAACCTGTTTTTCCCATGCCACTTTCATCAATTTCCACAGAATTCGTAGAACTCCTGAAGCACTCTTGTACACTCTGTACGGAACTCCATTAGGCCCTGGAGATGATGAAGCCCTTGCTTTTTTCACAGCTTGCTCTATTTCTTTCCACTTAGGTGCACAGTCCTCCATTTGGTATTCTGGTGGATTGATAGGTGGGATGTCTGACGGAATTGACATAGGCTCCTGCCTTTTTGAATCTGTATGTGTTTCCTCCAAATATCTCTCCAGCTCAACCTTAGATGCTTTTAGTGTGCCATTCTTCTCACTGGTGAATAACTTCTTTACAAATTTGAATGGGTCTTTATAAAAGTTAGCTCTCGCACGCTCCTTCTTTTTGTAGCGTTTCCGTAGGCGCTCAGCTCTGCGCAATGTTGCAAGCTTATCTTTTATGACCCTTTGTAAGAGATTGAGTCCCTCCTTCTGACTTTGTTCTGCTCTTCTCCATTGGTTCCTCAGCTGTCTCCTTTCTCTAACTAAGCGTTCAATCTCCTGCTGCCGTCTAGACTTTCCAGGAATAGTTTGTACTTTTTCCTTCCTTTTTTCAACTCCAAACCTCTCACTTCCATATGCGTAGATGATGTCCCCAAATTTATCCAGCTTCTTTTCAACTGTTCCACTTAATCTTTCCAATGCAACGCAGAGATCTGTGTTTACTGTGTCCCATGCAGTTTTCTCACAAGCTCTTGGCCATTTAACTCCAGGCTTGTGCCCGTTGAGGTTCTTTTCTCTCTTATGCTGGTTTGTCTGACCGGGTTCACAAGGATCATTAGGTTCATCACTAACTGTGTCCATGCAAGTCCTCCTCACATCTATGACAGGGGTACTGATATCCTGCGAACTGTGGTTTGCTTCCTGTCGCTGGATTTCATTCGACTGACTTGACTGACTTCGTAAGAAGTACTGATCAATGCGAGGCCCTTGTCCCTTCTCCCTCAAGCATTTCATTCTCCCTTGATGAATCTTCAAACCCCTGGCCGTTGTCGCCTTGCTCCAGCCGCAGACACAAACCTGGAGTTCCATGTCTTTGTTAACTGCAGATCTTGAACTAGTCTTTTGTGAAGTACTCTCCATACTCATATCCGTTTCCGTTCCTAAGTCGTTAACCGTGTTGTCCAACGTTGAGTCATCTTCCGCCCCCGCTCTCGCAGACTCTAGGGGTATTTTTCTCTTTAATTTCTTAGAAGCCTTGGGCGGGTGTCTCCAGCATCCTGTAAACACAGAGCTGGATACTGCCGACAAGGGTAGCTAACCCTTACCAGCCCCAATGGGGTCTCTTTCCTCCTGTCAGCTGTCTCTCCAGGCTGTCACAAGGTCTTTCCCTTGTTGCCAGCTGCACTATTCACAGCAGTCACTGGACGTATCCAGATCTTCATGATTTCCATTACACGAGAGTAGATGTTAAAACTTCATGCTGATTTGAACTCGGCTCTCGCCAAGATAAGCACCAACTAAGACGTAGCTTTACAGTAAACTAATGTGATCCATATGCGTCTCCATCCATTTACGTTTCCTTCCATATGATGATGTAGATATCCTTCTGTCTGGTGTTAATGGCTGAAGTGTAATGCTGGCTCCAGGGATTAGCTTATTTTGCCTCCCTGGCGCATCAGCACACACAACGGCTGCGATGCTGGCTCCGGGGATCAACCAAAGTGCGGCCTCCCCAGCGCATCAGCATGACAACCGTCTGGATTGAGCTAAGTAGGGTACATCTCTGGGGTTTTCAAGTGGGCACCTTCCATCCTCAGTGTTTCGTCGACTAGCCCACGACACCTCAAGAGGGCTCGACGGTGATTCTGGCGTCCCAGCATCACCCCCCTCCGTCCCCCACTCAACTCAGCCCAGCTTACTTACCTGTCCCCAGCCAGAATCTTTCCGTCTCAACCACAGCCAGTTGCTGCTCCTCTCTGCTGCTTCAGATAAGTTCTTCACTGTGCGACGCAACTCTTGGCCACTGAATCCGACGTCTCTGAGAAACCGGGTTGTAGAGTGTGCCACAAATCCTCGACAACCCACTTCCACTGGGTAAACCCGAACTCTCCATCCTCGCTGTTCCGCTTCAGTGGCTAGTTGAGCATACCGCAGTTTCTTCCTCTCATACGCCTCATCTACAGCGTCCTCCCATGGCACTGTTAACTCTACCAGGTGAACAAGGCGTGCTGATCCAGACCACAAGACAATATCTGGTCGAAGGTTAGTGGTGGCAATCTCAGGTGGAAAAATAAGCCGTTGACCAACATCTGCCAGCATATTCCAGTCTCTAGCAGCTTCCAGTTGTCCTGGGCGAGGATTGGTTTTAACACCTTTTCTTGGTGGTTGCTCTCCTGGGCGGAGGAATGTTGTCTTTTGTGTGTAATGTTTTGATGGAACAGGTGGCAACTTATTGGTCATGTTACGCTTGTCTTCCAATGCTAAGGCCAAACATCGCAGCACTTGGTCATGGCGCCAAGTAAACCGTCCTTGGCTAAGAGCCACCTTACATCCTGTCAAAATGTGCCTTAATGTTGCAGGTGATGAACACAAAGGACATGAGGGATCCTCTCCTACCCAGAGGTTTAGGTTCTGTGGTGATGGGAGAACATCATATGTTGACCTGATGAGGAAACTGATCCTGCTCTGTTCCATTGACCATAGGTCTTGCCAGCCAATCTTGCGTTGTTCCACACTCTCCCATCTCATCCATTCTCCCTGTTTGGCCTGGGAAATGGCCTTTATACACCTCATCCTCTCCTCCTGCTTTTGCACCTCGTTGACTACCAGCTTCCTTCTTTGAGCTGGGGCCGCCTTGTGCCATGTAGGAGGAGTTGAACTGAAACCAAGACCCCCTCTTCCATGCTGAACTTGCCCCATGATATCACCAATTCGAAGGGCAGCCTTTGCATCTTCCACAGCTTTCTTTGCCGCCCACTTTCTTCCAGTTTTCAACACAGGTGCTGCCTCCCTTACGCATATATCGCGTGACTCTACTAATGTCATTTCCAGTCTGACCTTGGCGCACTTAAACTCCTCGGTTAGAGCAGAGACTGGTAGCTGCAGTATTCCTTTACCATAAAGTCCCACTCTGCTGAGGCAGCGTGGAACTCCCAACCATTTCCTGATGTATGAACTGATTAAAGCTTCCAGCTTCTCTACTGTTGTCAAAGAAACCTCGTACACAGTCAGTGGCCACAGCAACCTCGGCAGTAGACCAAACTGAAAGCACCAGAGTTTTAGTTTACCTGGTAGAGCGCAGCTGTCTATGCTCTTCAACCCTTCCACTGCTTGTTGTCTAACTTCTCCCACACGAACTGTGTCCTTTAGATCCCCGTCGTACCATCTCCCAAGACTCTTCACTGGCTTCTCAGATACTGTTGGTATTGCCTCACCATTAATGAAGAATTTTTTATCTACTACTTTGCCTTTAATTATAGAGATGCTCCTTGATTTAGTGGGCTTGAATTGCATTCGTGCCCATTCAATGTTATTGGTTAATTTGCCCAATAATCGATTAGTGCAGGCTACTGTTGTAGTCATGGTTGTCATGTCATCCATGTATGCTCGAATTGGTGGTAGTCGCATTCCAGAAGCCAAGCGCTCTCCTCCTACTACCCATTTTGATGCCCTAATGATTACTTCCATTGCCATGGTAAAAGCCAGTGGAGAAATGGTGCATCCTGCCATTATTCCAACCTCTAGGCATTGCCATGTAGTGCTGAATTCTGAAGTTGAAAAACTGAATTGCAAATCTCCAAAATAGGCTTTCACTAAATTTGTTATTGTCATCGGTACACTGAAAAAATCAAATGCTGCCCAAAGTAGTTCATGTGGCACTGAACCATATGCATTAGCCAAATCCAGGAATGTCACATGGAGCTCCTTCCTCTCCTTTTTAGCTGATTGAATTTGTTGCCAGATCACATTGATGTGTTCTAAGCAACCTGGGAAACCTGGAATGCCCGCTTTTTGTATTGAAGTGTCAATGAAGCAGTTCTTTAATAGGTAAGCTGACAATCTCTGAGCAATAATGCTGAAGAAAATCTTGCCTTCTACATTTAATAGGGAAATGGGACGAAACTGACTGATGCTTGTAGAATCTTTTTCTTTAGGTATAAAGACTCCACCTGCTCGGCGCCATGCTCTTGGTACAACCTGTTTTTCCCATGCCACTTTCATCAATTTCCACAGAATTCGTAGAACTCCTGAAGCACTCTTGTACACTCTGTACGGAACTCCATTAGGCCCTGGAGATGATGAAGCCCTTGCTTTTTTCACAGCTTGCTCTATTTCTTTCCACTTAGGTGCACAGTCCTCCATTTGGTATTCTGGTGGATTGATAGGTGGGATGTCTGACGGAATTGACATAGGCTCCTGCCTTTTTGAATCTGTATGTGTTTCCTCCAAATATCTCTCCAGCTCAACCTTAGATGCTTTTAGTGTGCCATTCTTCTCACTGGTGAATAACTTCTTTACAAATTTGAATGGGTCTTTATAAAAGTTAGCTCTCGCACGCTCCTTCTTTTTGTAGCGTTTCCGTAGGCGCTCAGCTCTGCGCAATGTTGCAAGCTTATCTTTTATGACCCTTTGTAAGAGATTGAGTCCCTCCTTCTGACTTTGTTCTGCTCTTCTCCATTGGTTCCTCAGCTGTCTCCTTTCTCTAACTAAGCGTTCAATCTCCTGCTGCCGTCTAGACTTTCCAGGAATAGTTTGTACTTTTTCCTTCCTTTTTTCAACTCCAAACCTCTCACTTCCATATGCGTAGATGATGTCCCCAAATTTATCCAGCTTCTTTTCAACTGTTCCACTTAATCTTTCCAATGCAACGCAGAGATCTGTGTTTACTGTGTCCCATGCAGTTTTCTCACAAGCTCTTGGCCATTTAACTCCAGGCTTGTGCCCGTTGAGGTTCTTTTCTCTCTTATGCTGGTTTGTCTGACCGGGTTCACAAGGATCATTAGGTTCATCACTAACTGTGTCCATGCAAGTCCTCCTCACATCTATGACAGGGGTACTGATATCCTGCGAACTGTGGTTTGCTTCCTGTCGCTGGATTTCATTCGACTGACTTGACTGACTTCGTAAGAAGTACTGATCAATGCGAGGCCCTTGTCCCTTCTCCCTCAAGCATTTCATTCTCCCTTGATGAATCTTCAAACCCCTGGCCGTTGTCGCCTTGCTCCAGCCGCAGACACAAACCTGGAGTTCCATGTCTTTGTTAACTGCAGATCTTGAACTAGTCTTTTGTGAAGTACTCTCCATACTCATATCCGTTTCCGTTCCTAAGTCGTTAACCGTGTTGTCCAACGTTGAGTCATCTTCCGCCCCCGCTCTCGCAGACTCTAGGGGTATTTTTCTCTTTAATTTCTTAGAAGCCTTGGGCGGGTGTCTCCAGCATCCTGTAAACACAGAGCTGGATACTGCCGACAAGGGTAGCTAACCCTTACCAGCCCCAATGGGGTCTCTTTCCTCCTGTCAGCTGTCTCTCCAGGCTGTCACAAGGTCTTTCCCTTGTTGCCAGCTGCACTATTCACAGCAGTCACTGGACGTATCCAGATCTTCATGATTTCCATTACACGAGAGTAGATGTTAAAACTTCATGCTGATTTGAACTCGGCTCTCGCCAAGATAAGCACCAACTAAGACGTAGCTTTACAGTAAACTAATGTGATCCATATGCGTCTCCATCCATTTACGTTTCCTTCCATATGATGATGTAGATATCCTTCTGTCTGGTGTTAATGGCTGAAGTGTAATGCTGGCTCCAGGGATTAGCTTGAAAAGCAGTCTGTGCTGTCAGTGGTATATATTGAAAAGCGCTCTGTGCTATCAGTGGTATATATTGAAAAGCGCTCTGTGCTATCAGTGGTATATATTGAAAAGCGCTCTGTGCTATCAGTGGTATATATTGAAAAGCGCTCTGCGCTATCAGTGGTATATATTGAAAAGCGTTCTGTGCTATCAGCGGTATGTATACATTGTTTCTTGCTCTTTTGTATTTTCAGTTTGCTCTCAGACTGTGGAGTTGCTTTCCTGTCTTTTTTTTTTAATCTGGACTAAAAGCATTTTGTTGAGCTTGCTACCTTTTGAAGTATTTATTTATTTATTTTTTTGTAAAGAGCTTTGACGGCTTTGGCAGTAAAAAGCTAAATCTATATAAGAAGGCTGTTGTAGTCGACACCAGAGGGTTTCCTGAAGTTATACTCAACGAGCCAGTGATCCGAGTGCCCTCCTCCTGTGTACAGTGACGTTCTCCTGGGTGTGGGTGTGTTGTTGTGGAATGAACTGTGGGTTTTGATTCGCATTTTTACTTAAAACTACGGCTGTCAATAAATATTATGAGCATGATTAATCAAAAACATTTCTAATTGGTTCTGATACTTACAGTAATTGCTAGTCAGTTTAACCATGAGGATTTGATGGATCTGACTTAAAATGAGAGCTTCTGGCTCACTTGCCAAAATGGAATAAAACTGGATATTGGTGAATGAACTGTGTTTCATAATACTAAACTATGGGTTCCCTATGTGCATCTCTTAGACAGTCTGCCCAGCATTTAAAGCCCCAGACATTCAGCTTTCTTTACGATGTTTTACAGGAACAGTGTGTGCTTTAGATATCCAGAGATTCAAAGGCTAAGTTTTCAGCTGACCGGGTTTGATGTAGCAGCCAAACAGAGCAGAGTAGTTTAGAGGAGAGTCATGAGAAGAATTTTTATAAGCAGCATTGAGGAGACTTCTAAAAATAAACCAAGATATTTTATAAGCAGTATTGAGGAGACTTCTAAAAATAAACCAAGATATTTTATAAGCAGCATTGAGGAGACTTCTAAAAAAAATAAACCAAGATATTTTATAAGCAGTATTGAGGAGACTTCTAAAAATAAAGCTATTTTTATTATATATATATATATATATATATATATATATATATATATATATATATATAAATTTCATTTATGGATAAAGTATTTATGAGAATTGCAATTTCAAATTACACTAGCTGACACTATTTTGATAAATAATACATTTATCCATCTATTCACTGGAAATCTGAACATTTTTTATTCTTGCCATAACATATTCCACTCAGGTCTTTTTTTTTTCTTTTAACAAGCATTACACAAGGAGCAGTTGAACTGAAGTCCAAGTTGCTTTTGCTTCATGTGTCACAGGGCTCTGTTGTTGCTTGTCCTCTCTCTCACTGAGAGGAAATCAAAGGGTTGCAACATGTGGCCAAGGTGATGTAATGACCAGCACAGCAGCAAAGCCATAATGTGGAGATCTGTAACATAAGAACATAAGAAAGTTTACAAACGAGAGGAGGCCATTCAGCCCATCTTGCTCGTTTGGTTGTTAGTAGCTTATCCTTCTGTTATAGTCATGTCAGCCAGGAAACAACCCTGCTTAATTCCCATTGGCTCTTTTATGCCACCGTTCAAGGAACGGTTGTGCTGAGATTGAATTTATAGAGAGCTAGCAAACGAAATCCAATCTACAGGACCGCTGATGATGCTCATGAAGGACGTGTCTGTTAATAGAGTCAGACCACATGTCTATTTTGTGACAGAATCCTTGTCTGTTTACAAGCTCACTGTGAATCTTTTCAAAGGCGGCAGGGGCAAATAAAACCTGATTTTCAGAATATCATAACAGGGGCAAAAAAAAAAGAATCTTCAATAACATTTATTTTCATAATCGGAGCCCTTGGAGTCATGGTGATCCGATTCTCATCCATTATCATCTCACTCAGTGTATAAGGAACTCTGATCACTGGTCATTTCTGTACCTATTTTCTGATGCAATATGGACACGCCCTCAAACAAGTCTTCCATCAGTTTGTCTTGCGTGTCAAATGCCTTGACTGTAGCTCTTGTGTCATAACAAATGGCCTCAGTTTCTTCAGGTGGTGCACAATGGTTGGTTGAAGTCATTAGATAAACGGTCAATCCTGAAGGCCCAAGTAACAGCTCTCTCACTTAGACATTATTGAGATCATATGATCTTAAAACAAACGTTAAAATGCAGTTGCTGAAAATATTTTCTGGGTGGACTTCATCTGCACATGGTGACGAGTCCTCTTTCAGGTTCTGTGTCTTATGCAGGGCTTAAGAGTGTTGCTGGGTTTAGTAAATTGAGCCCTTCGTATGTATCCATGTACATACTGTAGACTGGACATTCAGAAGTGCCACTGTTTCAACCAGTACAGCTCGCACACACCTGCAATCAGGGCTTTGGTTGTTATTGTGCATCAGATATTCCAGTCCTCTGCAGCTGTATTCCTCTGTCAGTCTCTGTCAGATTCCAGTTGCATGTTAGCAGCACGGATTGTCAATTCTTCAGTCACAGGGGACAGTGGTCTTTGGTTTCACACTCACAGTCTGGGATGCAGTGAGCTTTTTAAAGTTACTTAAATAGTTTAACTTGTCCAATTGCAAATGTGCCAGGAGTATTGCTCTCCGGAGAATTAATATTCTCTTGTGCTGAACAAAAAAATATAGATTTTTTTTGTTGTGTTTTGTCACTAATAGCTCTGCATTGTGACAGCACAATATGATGAATATTCTCTCTCAAATGCCTATGCTGACCTGAAAGTACAGTCTAGCAATACCTGAATGCAAATGAGTGTGAACTGCAGATAGATTAGGCAAATAACTAGAACACTGCATGCCCAATGCATGTCTATTATACATATATCTAAAGTTTAACAAACATCTTATAACTAGAATCAGATTGTTGAAATGTTTTTCAGTGTTTCTTTCAACGTTTAAACAAATCTATAATCAATATATGTGATGTGAAGGGAGTTTCCCTTTACCAGTCTTGTTGTCTGTGGACGTCATGCCACAATGTACATGCTTAGGAAATCATAAGTTTAAATCCTTTTGCAGGGCAGTTACAATTGACGAGATTGCTTTAGTCCCTGCTAATTTAATGTTTAAATTGAACATGAGGCATTTGGGTAAACACTTCATATTGCATACTGTCAATACACTATATAAAAAACTATAAACTCTCAACTATTTGGCAGTTGAAAGCTGTTCTTTAAAGGCTGTGTGTGATCATGATAGGTTTCCTTTTTCTGTGAAAAAACAAGGCGACAAAACAGTTGTACTAACAACCACCCACATCCTCTTTTTTATAGATGTGCTGTTAATATCAATAACAGCCACACTAGTCCTGCTTGACTATCATTAGTCATTTGATTATTTTAAGCGGGTGTGGAGTGCAGCAGCAGAGTGAGCACCTTGTGTTGTGTCAGGAAATGCAAATGAAAACCAAATAAAAAGGAGGAAAAAATGCAGTATTTATTTTTTTAGGTTGGATCATCCTCAAAGACCTCATTCCGAAAGGAAATACATCGTTTCCGAATCTCATTTGCTCGTTTATTTGATACGTGTCCAATCTGCAAACATTCTGAATTAGCTGGAGCTACTGTATATCTAAGACTTTGAGGATGTATATTGAAATAACACAGCGCTGCTATAATTGTAGGCAGGTCCCTTCATTAGCTGGAACCACATACACAGCACAGACAGGGTTTTTTTTATTTTAATTTTATTGAATGCAACATTAATCATAATAATACATCAGAATACAACATGTGAAGGAAACATGTACAGTGTGAAAGATGTCTACTACACAAAACAAAAGCAGGTACAAGCTCCTTCCTTATGGAAAATTAGACAGACCATGTTTGTCACACAGACTAGTGTGTTTCCACACGGAGGTAATATAGCTTATACAACTCTTCACTGGGCATGTGCTGTACCGTTCCTGATACCTGACTCCCAGCTAGATGAGAATGATTGCATGCTGTACCGTTCCTGATACCCGACGCCTCCAGCTAGATAAGAATGATTGCATGCTGTACCGTTCCTGATACCTGACGCCTCCAGCTAGATGAGAATGATTGCATGCTGTACCGTTCCTGATACCTGACTCCTCCAGCTAGATGAGAATGATTGCATGCTGTACCGTTCCTGATACCTGACTCCTCCAGCTAGATGAGAATGATTGCATGCTGTACCGTTCCTGATACCAGACTCCTCCAGCTAGATGAGAATGATTGCATGCTGTACCGTTCCTGATACCAGACTCCTCCAGCTAGATGAGAATGATTGCATGCTGTACCGTTCCTGATACCTGACGCCTCCAGCTAGATGAGAATGATTGCATGCTGTACCGTTCCTGATACCTGACTCCTCCAGCTAGATGAGAATGATTGCATGCTGTACCGTTCCTGATACCAGACTCCTCCAGCTAGATGAGAATGATTGCATGCTGTACCGTTCCTGATACCTGACGCCTCCAGCTAGATGAGAATGATTGCATGCTGTACCGTTCCTGATACCTGACTCCTCCAGCTAGATGAGAATGATTGCATGCTGTACCGTTCCTGATACCTGACTCCTCCAGCAAGATGAGAATTAATTTTAAATGCATTTTTTCTTAATGTTAGGCTATTTTATTCTGTTATTAAATGTCCTGTTCCACAGATACAATGTCTTGGCAGTCAGACATGCATACTTGTTTTTGATGACATCTAGTTGGGTTATATAATCAAACCTGCTTATAAACATGTTGAATTGCATGCAGTCACAGTGTCACTAAAACAAATTGAGCGGCAGACTTTGTTCAGTTTTGTTATATTTGGACCTTACGGGAGTGATGTGTTTGAAAAACCCCACATTGAGACAAGGCAGAATGATTTGTAAAGTTTTAGTTTAACGTTTTACTGAGTATTAAAGTGTATGAAAGAAGTGCTTTACATTTAGCCGTGTAAGAAGTAACCTATGACAGGGTGTGCGGAAACAATTCTTGCTGGGTTATTTCGCTTATAAAATGGCTACTTTTTTTTTTTTTTTTTTTTTTTTTTTTTAAATAATTACACAAACTAGCTTTTTTAAGGAAAAAAATAAATATATTATTTATCCTTCCACTGAGAGAAAGTAGTCCATGATGACTGTTTTATTGTAACATATATTTAGTACTTTTTTATTTTTATTTGCCATAAACATTACATTGAACATTGCCATTTATAGTAATTTCTTTTCAAGATGAAATGGCATTTGGGAATTGAAAGCAGACTTATTTCCCACATCTAAGGGAGGATTCATGGAACAGCCAAACACTGCACTGGCACTCGAGGGAGGGGCTTCTGAGTGTGTTTTTTTTTGTAGGAAATGATCCTACTCAGGCTTTGTGGTCCAAGAGAAGCTGACCAATAATTTCTGAGGCTGTTTTCACACCAATGGCCGGTAACTGGCATAATTTCCCTAGATTGTAAACCAGCATTAAATGATATGTGGGCTGAACGACTTCCATGTCAGTCTGCGCAGTGCGGCAGTCCTTCCCGTCCATGGCGAGCACAATAGAATTCTATGCCGAACCCAACGATTGTGTCAGCAGAGAGCAGGATAGATTTTAATTTTTGTTTTAAATATGTTTCTGAAATCGGAGGGTAGTGGTGAGATGTACCTGTTGTGTCGAGTTCAAACTTTGCATACGCGATAGTCAGTCAGTTTTATAGTTAGTCAGTTTTATAAAGTGATATTTAGTTTAATAAGTAGATGCTGCTGCTGCATATATATATATATATATACTGTATATATGTGAGACTTGCGTGGTGATTTCTCAGATTGCTTTTAAATAGTGTTACTGCTACTGCTTGCCTCTGAGTTTTCTTTATGTTCTCTGACTAAATAAATAACACAGCATATTTGCCAGTTTTTCTGTAATTTGTTGTGACAGAGATGAAGAAAAAAACAGATTGTGGAGTGATTTAAATGCTGTTTCAGTTGTATGTTGACATTTTTACCTACAGAAACACTGTTCAGATAATTGTTAATATTAAGGCGTAGTAATATTAATAGATCAGGTAAGTAAGTTGGTCTATGATGTCATAGCCGCGCGGTAAGACAATTATTCCTGCACGGTCATGTGATCTTGTTCAGCCACTTAATTTATCCTAGCCATTTTATAATGTGGAATAATTGGCAGATGAAGTGATTTTAATGAACTGGAATGAAGAATATGCTGTTTTTGAAGGATTTGGTCGTGAGCTGACAGCATTAGAACGACAGCAAAGAGGAATTAAAACTGTCAAGAGCATCCTGAGGAAGTTGCAGAACTATCTGAGGCACAGCAGTTGTGGGGTTTAACTTGACGTTTTAATAAGACCGTCTGTGGTTCTGAGGCTTAACTATACAGCTTGCTCTTCACAAGGGAAAAGCCTGGACCTTTTCACTATAGAAATGCGACACCATGAAGATAGTGGCATTTCCCTACAGGATATTAGACATATTTAGGGCTCTTCGTTTTTAAGCTTTTTATTTTTGATCACGTGATGTCCCTTTTTTTTGAGCCGACTCCATTCAGTTAAACTCTTGGAAAAGTGTTGATTGTGAAACAAGTTCACATTAGTTTTTTCTCCCGTAACTTGATTGATTTTGTTTCATTTGATAATATAAAAAAAGGCATCTCCTTATTTTTAATTCAAACCGAATGCAAACAGCGAATGAAGTTAAATTGATTTAATTAAATTGTAATTAAGAGGAACATCTTATTTGCAGAACAGGTTATAACATTAAAGCAATTTAACTGAACTCGCTTTTTGGTTCGGTTTGAATTAAAAATAAGGAGCTGCTTTTTTTTTTTTTTTTTTTTTTTTTTAAACATGAACAATGAAACAATCGGTCTCAAGGGAGCACAAACTAAGTCTTGTTTCACAATCAATGCTTTTCCATGAGTTTAATTAAGAAACGGAGTCGGCTCAATATAACTTTTAAAAGGACATCACGTGACAAAAAATAAAAAGAAATGAGACCGAAGAGCCCTAGACATACTGTATTAGCACTGTAAACCATACTGCAACAGGCTTTTAATATCTTTGAGTGAACGGCACAAGAACAGCAACCGCCTACGCAACCGCAGACACATCTAGTATATCTGCAGAGCAAACAGAGTGATATAGCGACATGCTGCTTACCACTCCAGCTTTGTGCTGCTGGACAGGTACAGAACATGCCGTTCTCTATGACACTTTATTAATTTCACTTTCTGATTTGAAAGAACAGAAATCTTTGTAATTTGAAACCAAGCACAGCAGTTATTGACCATACTCTAGGCAATTCTTAATTCCTAAATTAAAACTAAAGTTACTAATGTGCACAAGCTGCAAGCACAAGGCAGATACTGTTTTCATGCTTTTTCTTGATCAGTACTTTATTTACTATTCTCTGTCATGGAAGCAGGATTGGCTCACAGTAGTGTCCAAAATGCCATTAATGAGACTGATCCTATGAGGTCACATCTCATCAGTGCAAGAGTGATGGTTCTGTGTCTAATTTAAAACATAGCATTAATCCTCTCCCTTGGGATATATTTTAACTTGAAGGACATGGTGATTCAGATAAATGGTTCACTATCTGCTGTGGGTTTGACACCGCAGGCATTTTTATGGTGTCCCCTATCCATCTGTGAATGACTTTCATATCGATCTCACTTTATGCAGCCTCTTTAAATGTGTTCTTGTATTTATTCCTCACACTTGCAATTAGTATTTAGAGGAAAAAGCTTTTAAATCATTCTGTGGCAGGGACAGGTGTGGCCACTGTCCAGTTAGTGCAGATTGGTGCTAATTGGGGAGTGGCCACCTGCAGGCAGAAATCCTGTGTCTGGGAGAGGGAGTTTGGTGAGATTTTTAAATCTATATCTATATCTATCTCTATATCTATAATTTCTGTATGTGTGTGTGTTGCTGTTTGTTTAGATCTGTTCAGTGAAGGTGAGTGCCCAGCCTCACAGCAGTGTGTGTATTTTGTTTAACCCTTTTTGTTTTGGCCCGTGTGCCTGTTCATTTGTTCCTGTGTTTTGTGTGTATTGTGTTTAACCCTTTTTGTTTTGGCCTGTGTGCCTGTTTATTTGTTCCTGTGTTTTGTGTGTATTGTGTTTAACCCTTTTTGTTTTGGCCCGTGTGCCTGTTTATTTGTTCCTGTGTTTTGTGTTGTTTTGTTTATTAAACATGCTCTTTAGCACTTACACTGCCGCTTCCTTCCCTCTCAGTCTCTTTCTTGCCACGACCCTGCTACAGTTATACTGTGCATTTACCATAGTATGCCATGGTTGCTACACATTCCTTTTTGGATACCATGTTTATATTGTGAGCAATAATTCATGGAAAAAATAGATTTATTTTGAATGCACGAATATAGCATGATAATAGCATGATATATGATATGCTTTTTCTTGTGAATAAAAATATAAATACTTTGCTTAGATTTGTGTCTGGTTAATCTAAAAATAGTATGGTAGCTTTTTTCTCAACCAAAATGTACAAGGGCAGCTTGGCAATACAAATCAATTTTCAAGCTGTGCTGCTTAAGCTTTTCAGTTGATGAAACAGATGGTGATATTGGTGAGCTAATACTCAGCGGAGACCCAGTTCAGTTTAAATGGAGCAAACGTTTGCCAGCATGGCCTCTAGGACTTCACAGTGAGAAAGCAAGTTTGAACCTTGGAAAGGTTTGGATTGAAAGAAAACATCCAGGTTGGTTTGTTCAAATTGACATCATAGCCTACAAGGACTTGGATCGAGACCAAGAAACCAAATTGAAGTTGAACTCCATAAATTACGTTCATTCAAATAAGAACACTGGCTTTTTTTTATCTCTGTTGATGTTTAAAAAAACAAAACGGGAGCTCCCGAGTGGCGCATCTAGTAAAGGCGCTCCACGTGGAGTGCAGGATGTGCCCTATAGTCTGGACGTCGCGAGTTCGAGTCCAGGCTATTCCTTTGCCGACCGAGGACGGCAGCTTCCAGAGTGCAGCGCTCAATTGGCTGCGTGCCACCCGGGGGGAAGGAGGGTTAGGTCGGCCAGAGTATCCTCAGCTCACTGCGCACCAGCGACCCCTGTAGTCTGGCCAGGCACCTGCGGGCTTGCCTGTAAGCTGCCCGAGAGCTGCATTGTCCTCCGACGCTGTAGCTCTTGGGTGACTGCATGGTAAGTCCGCAGTGTGAAAAAAAGCGGTCGGCTGACGGCACACGCTTCGGAGGACAGCGTGTGTTCGTCTTCGCCCTCCCGAGTCAGCGCAGGGGTGGTAGTGGTGAGCAGAGACTAAAAATAATTGGCCATTTCAAATTGGGGAGAAAATAATAAAAAATAATTGGCAACGACTAAATTATAAAAACAAACAAAAAAATAAAACACACAACAGCTGTGGCAGAGGAAACAAGACCCATCCAACCACTCACTGTGGTGTCACCCACACAGGTGATCACAAAGGAGATCTTCAAACCCTGGAAGAGATAGTCTAACCCTGGAAGCTGCACGTACTGTGCCTTCAAAAAATGAAAAACTTCCCTTGCAGACGATAGGAGGGTTGTGAGGCTACTGGACCATGTGCAAGTAGTGTGATCTGATCTTGTTATGAGGCTACTGGACCATGTGCAAGTAGTGTGATCTGATCTTGTGGTTGCACCATGTCTGTAATATTAAAAGGTGACTGACAGTTTGCTACAGTAGTTTCTGTGCTGGAGAGGATACGATTGCTGTTCAACATGTGAGCAATGCAGAGAGTCCGTCCGTCCGCACCACCCACCATGTTCATGCAGAATATTTATAAGCAATCTCCATTGGTTTCTTATAAAATGACACGGTAATCGTACATTTTGCATGAAAAGGTCAGAATGTTTTTAGTGCTGCAGCCAGATAACAAAATTATGTAGGCCTATTTTATACTGTGTTAAATGGAGATTGTCATGCCATGTGTACATACTGTATATTGAAACAAAATGCCTTCTATCTCATGTGAAAGACTACTTTCATAAACTCGGCCGTGACAAATCAATGAATTAAGTTTTGTAAGCAAGAAGCAAAATGTAAGAATGCGATCTTAGCTTGGCAGGTATCCTCTGGAGATGGCAAACGTTGCTGTCGGTACACTAGGATTGTACTTGTAAATGACATCTTAAAGAGAACGTGAGCGAGTCTTAAACTGTACCTGACAGCAGTTGTCTGGAGACATACTGATTGGCCAGCTGGGGTTCTGCTTTGAGCAGGTGATGTGCTGTTTGTAAAACAGGAGAAACTTGATTGTTTTTTATTAACAATTCCAGTCATCCTTCACCAAAGCGACAGACATGACTGCAATGAGAGACACGGATTTGACAGGAACCTAGATGGAGATTTTTTGTCTCTTATTAATTCATAGAACCTTTTCGTAAAACACACTTTTGAAAGTCATATGCTTTTAACCTTGCATGCAATGTAGGAGGGGTGGGGTTGGGGGTACTCTGGCTTGCATGCAGGGCAGGAGGGGTGGGGTTGGGGGTACTCTGGCTTGCATGCAAGGCAGGAGGGGTGGGGTTGGGGGTACTCTGGCTTGCATGCAAGGCAGGAGGGGTGGGGTTGGGGGTACTCTGGCTTGCATGAAAGGCAGGAGGGGTGGGGTTGGGGGTACTCTGGCTTGCATGAAAGGCAGGAGGGGTGGGGTTGGGGGTACTCTGGCTTGCATGCAGGGCAGGAGAGGGTGTTACTCTGGCTTGCATGTATTAAGTTTTGTTAAAGAACGGTTTTGTGTTGAGCATTACTGCCATTGAGTGAGAAGTGGGGTTAAGCTGAGATGGTATCTGTGTGGTGCTGCAGCAAAACAGGAATAGATCTTCAAGTGCTGGTCAATGAAAAAGGAAGTGCTGTTAAACCTGGCTAAATATTTGCTGCTGTAATGGCATGACCTTTAATTTTTCTGATTCTCAGTTTGTCATGTTTGTGTTGGAACTCTTTCTCAATCGATACACTTGTGAAAAGGGAAGTTGTTTCTGGGCCTGACTGCTGATAACGTTTTCAGATTTAGTATTTACTGCTGTTCACAATGAAACACATCACAGGCTGGGACGCTTTTGAACGGCACATATAGCAGGTATTTGTTTCGGTATATTGACTTTACATTCAGTGTATTGATTTCATAAAATCTGATTACCTGGAAAGAAAAGTAATGGGTTGTGCATGTTTGAAGTGTTTCAGTTAAACTGTGACAAAGAGAAATGAGTAGTGGGGTATTAATAGATTTCTTTCAGACCGTTGTTAAAATGCATTGTGTATTGGGAGTTTTCTTGCATAGTTTTAATATTTTAAAGGAAAAACTGTTTCAGTACAGATGAGGAAGAATGTGTGTTTTTCTGTTAAAAAAAAAAAAAAAAGAAAGAAATAAAATAAAAAAAATGTTGTTTTACTTTAATTTGCTGAGAGCGTGCTCCCCCTGTCACAACACTATTTTTATGTTCTAAAGATAACTCTGAATTTTGTTTTAGCCTTCAGTTCTACTTGTGTATGATGACCAACACCATAACCTATTATAAACCAAGACAGTTCCCTTTTATTTCAGACAGCTGAGTGCTTTCCTTTCACACTCAGATAAGAGGAAAGCACTCGGGACTATGATCCTGCATTAAAGCACAGGCTTCACTAACTTCTCCTCCTCTGGCAACCAAACTACAAGTACAAGAAAAAAGCCAGTGTGCTTTGTGTGGTGCTGGTAATAACCTGTGCTTTCTGTGTTTTTCTTGCGTCAGAAGTCGGATTGCTTATTAAGTTTGGAATCCTATTCGGAAAAGCAGAAGAGGAGGGTTTGCCAGTGCCTGAAGGAGAGCATTGAAAAGCAGTATCAGGAGAGAGCACCACCTGCTGCAGAGGACAAGGTAAGAGACATTGTGATCTCAGTTGAGAAGCGCTTTGCTTTTTTTATTTTTATTGCAAGTGGAAGTCAAAGCTTTTTTTTTCAATATCATAAAATACCTCTGTTATCCTTAATCAATGAATAATCTGTTAGCTGTCATATTCTGCTGTGTGTTGAGCTCCTGTTTATTCCTTTATGAAGAAAGACGTTTGATTGAGATGCCTGTAACCCTGTTTCTGTGTACAGTCTCTTCTGTGTTTTGATCAGGGTTCTAGAATAGTTGGGCACGTGTGCACAATTTGAGCTGAAGGGTTTGCTCAGGATCTGAACATTTTCTTTTGGAGCCGACAGTCAGGAACATTCTTATGTCAGCATGAGCTGCTGCCACAGCACCCCCTCAGTCTCCCCACTGTCTTTTAAAACTCAGCATGCTGTGTTCTACTGAAATATGCAGCTTTCATTAACAAAGCCATTGCCTGCAATGTGCTGTTTGCCTTTGATTAAACCCTATATATTTTTTAATGTATTCAAGTGAAGGGTACTAGGTGATGCATTTCGAATTGTAATAACTGACAAGGTGTTCCCAAGTACATTTAAACAAAGCACTGTTCTTCTACACCACTGCACTATACAAAAACAAGAAACGCTTTCCTTGGCTTGCCATGTATTTCCGAGCCCCGCATGAACTGGACTGCACAGTACAGTATCAGAAGTGGGGAGAATGTCTTTTATAATTAAGTCGTCGGAGGGTGAAGTGTGATTGAAATGAAATTGGAATTGAAAACATGAATTGATCCAGCCCTGCTGTAGTAATAGTATAGCAAGCCCTAACTGGGCACAGTCAGTGACGTTTTTTTCAAAGTGATATATTTGTTGTATGATCGTAACAGGTTTCAAATCTATGAATGAAACCGCAGAGTTTGTCAGTTACAGCACACCTAATTGATTCTGTTCTCGGATTCAAAGTGAAATAGAAATATTAAGCCTTTCCCCACACTTCAGATTTCTGGAAGGTTTGCAGTCTGTGCCCTGAAGAGTTTGGGACGTTCTGCCGCCCTGGTTTTGATTCAGGTCTCTCCATTTCCTGTTCTGTAGAACCTATAATTTCATGCTTTTATTTATTGTTTTCAAATTTTATGCAAATTAATGGCAAACTAATCTGGTTTGCAAAAATCGTTGCTTCTGAACCTTGCAGCTTGCAACAAGTTTGCCTGCAGGATCAGCAGTATAGGGGTTTGTGGAATTGATTCCTCAGATAAGTATCTTGCTATCTTTTTGCATGTAAACGGGGCAGTGCCTCAGAAAGACTTTGGTGCAGAGAGCCTTATTGAGAGCCTTTTCAGCATCCTATTCAAGATTATTCCACTTGAAAGAACAGTTAAGGAATCCCAGCTCGTATCAAGTTTTCTGTTTTGTTTTCTGAAACAGTAGCTGCATTTTAGGACATGCTTCTGCAGTCTGCTTGTGTAGTTTTACTTGTTTATTTATTGAAGGGTTAGCTGTTCTATACTTGGAGTGTGTCTGATGAGAAGCAAATTAAAAACTGCATTCTAGGCTTTCTACAAAGATGTACTAAATAGTACTGTGTACATTAAAGAGGAGGCTGTGTGGTCCAGTGGTTAAAGAAAAGGGCTTGTAACCAGGAGGTCTCCGGTTCAAATCCCACCTCAGCCACTGACTCACTGTGTGACCCTGAGCAAGTCACTTAACCTCCTTGTGCTCCGTCTTTCGGGTGAGACGTAGTTGTAAGTGACTCTGTAGCTGATGCAGACACCCTAGTCTCTGTAAGTCACCTTGGATAAAGGTGTCTGTTAAATAAACAAATAATAATAATAATATTGGATATGTACCCTGGTAGTGTAATCCAGGATTGCATTTTTAGTAGAGTTTAAAAGCCCTACAGTATCAAATGTAACAGACTAAAATAGCTCCCTTCTTCCGCATGATTCCTGCTCACACAGTGCCTTTTATTCAACATTGCAACGAGTCATACAGTGAGTCATACAGCTTGTTTTCCAACGTGACCTTAAGATAAGGAAGTCTCTGAGGCCGTCTCTAAGGCGTGACCCATAATTCTATAATGTGTTTTTTTAAGCTTTCAGTAATAACTCTGTGAACAAGGGTTATGGGAGTATTAGGCACAGTAGTTAACACTTCTGTTCTTACACTTATCGAGGGATTGGAAACTCCTTATCCAGTTTGCTAGGGGGATTCTTATTGAGGGTATAGACATATCTGGGTACACAGAGCCTGTTTTTCATTATTGCACAGAATAACTGTGCTATGTCAGCTGTAGTTTGTTAAGCAAGATGCGTAGCATATAATCAAAATGAAATCTGCCCACTTTATTTCTAACAAGGAGGTTCACTGCTTCAGTAGGACTGTATTTTTAACCCAGGGGGGGCATTGCAGTGTGTGTGTACTCCAGCTATATTATTTAACAACACAGATTCACATGTCTGCTTATATGCACATATTTAATTAGATTGTTTTTTTTCTTCACAAAGAGCAGCTGTCATAAGCAGCATTTGACTTCTGTGGAGCTGCCATTTGAAATTGTAATTGCAGCAGATTAGTGTTACGTGCAGGAAATGGGATGTTGGTACTGCCATTGCTGGATCTTTGATATTACAGGAGTTTGTGGTTCCAGTGTAAGTTTATTGCAATTAACGTTGGCAGAAAAAAAAAATAATAATCTGCAGCTTGAGTGGTTAATAACCATTATAAAATGTAATGTGTAACTATGCAGTGTTGTAAAACACAGCGCAAGCATGGGAAACAGCATATCTGTGTGCATTTAAAGTGTACACTATACCTTTATATGGGAAGATAATCTTGTTTGTGCCTGTATTTCATATGAGCAGCCAGTTTAAATGTCAGTGGGGGTGCCAAACACTGTCGTTTTATAAGAAAAAAAACTCCTAAAGTAATGCCATGTACAGTAGATGTGAACAATGTTGAGGTGTTGTAAATCATACCATGCAGATGTGAACAGGGCTGAAGTGTTGTGTGCTGTAAATCCCTTAATGAACCAGGCAGGTAAGTAACAGAGGCGGGAGACACAATGCACTTCTAGTGAATCACTGGGGTCCTACAAAGAGCTGCTGGGATTCATTGGAGCGCTCTGATCCTCCTTGTATCTGATGGGTGGAATTCATGACTACACAAGCACCTCTGCACTGGGGTAAAATGTATAATTGGCCGAGCTGTGTGGAGTCTGGAAAAATCAAAATTAAATTAAATACACAGCAGCCTGAAAGCATCAGGATGTCCCTCGACACAGTGTAGACCTAGAGCAAGAATTACAGCAAGTGCAAGTTAAAGGCAAAGCTCCTTAAACAGCAGGCCTCCTGTCAACATGTTTGCATGTCCTGTATGCCCTGCCTTGTCTGGGGAAGGCTACTTTTAGATTGCAGAGCATTCCTCTCTGGGAAAGGACCCCACAACCTAACAGAGCTGTCTCATTGTTGCCTTGTTCCATCTCAATGGTGTTGCCCAGGTATCTGGATTGCTTACACCAAGTCAAGCCAGCCCTAGCAATGCAGCTCTCTGTTACTCAGAACTGCCATTAAACCAACAAACTGTACAGAAGACGTACATTTTCAATAACACCATTTAGTAAAACGTAATAATTTAACAATCTGATGACATTTTCTTGTGTCAAAAAATAAAAGAAAGTCCAACTATACATTGCTGAGCAGGGTGAGGGATAAATGTTTAAGGGGTAGGATATGTTACAAATAACAAAGAAAACACAAGTAGATGTTTCTGTGATGGGATGACAATACTTAATCCAAGTTGCGCTGGAGTGTTCTTCCTCTTTCTGGCATGGGTCTTTTATTTAGGGTTGTGTTCTGAATGAGGCTTATTGTTGATATATTATTGTAACCATGTTCCATTATTTATTCATTCAGATAAAACTCCAAGGGTGAATGTACCCTACAGTGTGCACACAACTGATAACAAAGCATGTAGCCCATCCATATTGTGACACAAAGCCTTTATCCCTCACTTCTGTCAATGGATGATTTACCAGTACTGCCTACCAAGGCTTTTCCCCAAGGCTATGACGCAGCAGTCAGCACTTGATCAATGACACATGACACATTTCACGTAGTACATTTAGAACTGCAGCTTGCTTGACCATGACCCAATAGGGTACCTTGTAACCAGACCAATCACTCGTTCCTACCGTAGGAGAATGTTCAGGTCTTCCAACCAGTGGACAGGCTTCTTCATATTTAGTCTATCTGGCATGACCGTGACTTCATTCAACACTACAGCCTGCCGTGCTTTCCTTCCCAGGCAGGCCAGTGCCATCACGCAATAGTCCATAGCCTTCTGGTTTAAGAGAATACTTGAACATTGCATCGGTCCCTGCTGACTCGTGGGATGCAGTGGCACAGAGTTATGTATCTATTGTCAGATATCATTAAGAATTTCATAAGCAGTCTTGCCTTCGAACTGTGTTTGTTGATATAACTGCATTTTGTGTAGGTCGGCTTTTTGATCAAGTTTTGAGTTTTGAATTGCAAACTGGCAGAAATGTTGGTAAAGAAAAAGAAAAAACTCCATAGTGTTTAATGTCGTGAGCATCTCATTTGAGAATGAGCTGTCATGGGGCTCCCGAGTGGCGCATCCAGTAAAGGCGCTCCGTGTGGAGTGCAGGATGTGCCCTATATCCTGGAGATCGCAGGTTCGAATCCAGGCTATGTCACAGCCGACCGTGACCGGGAGTTCCTAGGGGGCGGCGCACAATTGGCTGAGCGCTGCCCGGATAGGGAGGGCTTAGGTCAGCAGGGGAATCCACGGCTCACAGTGCACCAGCGACCCCTGTGGCCGATACGGTGCCTGTGGCTCTGCAGTGGAGTCGCCAGATCTGTGTTGTCCTCCGGCACTATAGGGCTGGTGGCATTGCTGTGGATCTGCAGTGTGAAAAATGACGGCTTGGCAGGAGCACGTTTCGGAGGACGCGTGTTCCAGCCTCTGTTTCCCGAGTCGGCGGGGGGGTTGCGAGCGGTGAGCTGAGGATACAGATAATAATTGGGCATGCTAAATTGGAGAGAAAACCAGGGTAAAATAATTGGCGACGACTAAATTAAAAAAAAAAAAAAAAGAGAATGAGCTGTCACAAGAGCAGGATGCTTGTCTGGTAACTTGTTTTCTCATAGTAGGATCACAGCACCCCCTCAGTAATATTGTGAAATGCATCGTGCAGAGAGTGCTGTCGGGGGCTTGTCTTCCATGCTGGAGAGAACAGCACTCATTAGAGGCCTGCTAGCACTGGCTGCCTCTGCTCAATCACACAGGATTTCATTGGTTCAGAACCAAGGTGACCTCGTCGGGATTCTGATTGGCAGCTTTATTTTCTTAGGAGTTGTGTTGTTGCTGTTGGATGACGGTTTAGAGCCTTGATTTTTCATTTTGTCATTTTTATTGTTTGTTGAAATAAAAAGTTTATTGGCAGTACAAAGGACTTGCAGGTTTCACTGACATGTAGCAATAAACATGTATACAACATGACGTCATACTCTACAATACAAATCAGTGGAAAAAGTACGGCAATCCAGAGATTATTGTATTATAATAAGAACATAAGAACATAAAGTTTACAAACGAGAGGAGGCCGTTCGGCCCATGTTGCTCGTTTGGTTGTTAGTAGCTTATTGGTCCCAGAATCTCATCAAGCAGCCTCTTGAAGGATCCCAGGGTGTCTGCTTCAACAACATTACTGGGGAGTTGGTTCCAGACGCTCACAATTCTCTGTGTAAAAAAGTGCCTCCTATTTTCTGTTCTGAATGCCCCTTTATCTAATCTCCATTTGTGACCCCTGGTCCTTGTTTCTTTTTTCAGGTCAAAGAAGTCCCCTGGGTCGACATTGTCTATAACTTTTAGGATTTTGACTGTTTGAATCAGATCGCCGCGTAGTCTTCTTTGTTCAAGACTGAATAGATTCAATTATTTTAGCCTGTCTGCATACGACATGCCTTTTAAACCCGAGATAATTCTGGTTGCTCTTCTTTGCACTCTTTCTAGAGCAGCAATATCCTTTTTGTAACGAGGTGACCAGAACTGAACACAATATTCTAGGTGAGGTCTTACTAATGCATTGTAGAGTTTTAACATTACTTCCCTTGATTTAAATTCAACACTTCTCACACTTCTGTTGGCCTTTTTTATAGCTTCCCCACATTGTCTAGATGAAGACATTTCTGAGTCAACATAAACTCCTAGGTCTTTTTCATAGTTCCCTTCTTCAATTTCAGTATCTCCCATATGATATTTATAATGCACATTTTTATTTCCTGCATGCAATACTTTACACTTTTCTCTATTAAATTTCATTTGCCATGTGTCTGCCCAGTTCTGAATGCTGTCTAGATCATTTTGAATGACCTTTGCTGCTGCAACAGTGTTTGCTATTCCTCCTATTTTTGTGTCGTCTGCAAATTTAACAAGTTTGCTTACTATACCAGAATCTAAATCATGAATGTAGATTAGGAATAGCAGAGGACTTAACACTGATCCCTGTGGTACACCACTGGTTATCACGCTCCATTTTGAGGTTTCTCCTCTAATCAGTACTTTCTGTTTTCTACCTGTTAACCACTCCCTAATCCATGTGCATGCATTTCCTTGAATCCCTACTGCATTCAGTTTAAGAATTAATCTTTTAGGCGGGACTTTGTCAAAAGCTTTCTGGAAATCAAAATAAACCATGTTGTATGCTTTGCAATTATCCATTTTCAATGTTGCATCCTCAAAAAAGTCAAGCAGGTTAGTTAGACACAATCTCCCTTTCCTAAAACCATGCTGACTGTCTCCCAGGATATTGTTACCATATAGGTAATTTTCCATTTTGGATCTTATTATAGTTTCCATAAGTCAACATATAATAGAAGTCAGGCTTATTGGTCTGTAGTTACCTGGTTCGGTTTTGTCTCCCTTTTTGTGGATCGGTATTACGTTTGCTATTTTCTATAAGAACATAAGAAAGTTTACAAACGAGAGGAGGCCGTTCGGCCCATCTTGCTCGTTTGGTTGTAGCCCATCCATATTGTAATGCCCTCCTAATGCTGAGCAATCCAAGGGACAATATTAAAAGATGTTGGGAATAAAGTACATTTTACCAGCACTCATTGATTTGCAAGTATTTTGCCAATTGGTGAAATTCAAGACTTCCAGGAAGCATGATGATATTTCAACACTGTGGAATATATTTCAATTAATTAAAATTCAGACTAAACTGTTGCAAAGTCAATGCTATTGCTACTTCTTCACAAGATCGATGTAGATCTGCACAGACAGTAGTATGCAGTATGTGTATCCAATATGTTTAGTACAGTAGCCTCAGTGTTGCCCACTTATTTTCTTTATAAAGACCAATACAAACGTCCTGACTCTGATTGGCTGATCGCCTGCCTGTCGTGAGGTGAAGCAGAGTTTTCTGGCTCCTCCTTTATATCCTTTTCTAAATATCCGCAGCACCTCTGCAGTCATGCAGTCAGCGGGACATGCCCTGTCATTAACTTGAGAAAACATCTTCTTCTATGCTTTGTTTTGCTATGCTTCTCTCTCTTTGTATGCAGATACATCTTCTTGTGCCGCTTTCCTTGATACCCCTGTTAATCAATTTCTCCAGCATTCCTGTCTTTTTACAAACCCATTTCTATTCAACAGTTTGATGCTTTCATGGACTTTTACCTGAAGGCGTGTATAGTTTGAAAGAGAAAGTAACAGTGGTGGTTTGCCATTACAGTTTCACTCCACGGCAGGAGTGCTGTGTGAAACAGGAGAGGGGCTGAGAGCGAAGATCAAACAAGAAGCAGCAAAGCTTCCCTCAGCAGGGGCCTGGACTGAGTGCATTGAATGCCTTGATGCCTGGTGGTCTTATAGAGGCGACACCTTCAAATGTACAAAAGTAGAATTCATCTTTTAAAGAGAAAGACCCTAGACTTGCCTGGGGGTAAAACAATGCATTACATTGCAGGCCGTGCTCTTCACTGCTCTGTGGGAAAGGTAATGCA
The DNA here is from genome assembly GCF_902713425.1 of Acipenser ruthenus. Taxonomy (NCBI): domain Eukaryota; kingdom Metazoa; phylum Chordata; class Actinopteri; order Acipenseriformes; family Acipenseridae; genus Acipenser; species Acipenser ruthenus. The sequence goes on from NC_081219.1 coordinate 179,819, forward strand.
ATTGAAGTCATGCTCCTAAACTGGGATAATATAAAACGCTACCTTCCTGGGTTGACTTTGGATACATACTGTATGTGTGAAACGACGAGTATTGCAGAGTATTGTTTTAATTGATGCTGATCATTATGTGTCTGCCTTTCCCCCGTTTGTGAGCAACCGGTGATCATAGTAACTTCTTGCAGATCGTGTCTCTGCTTTATTATCCAATCATAGGAACTTCTTGCAGATCGTGTCTCTGCTTTATTATCCAATCATAGGAACTTCTTGCAGATCGTGTCTCTGCTTTATCCAAAACTGTACACCATAAAAACATTTTTTTGGGAGGTTGTTAAATGCTGTGTCAGAAAGACTCTCTGACGAGCAAAAATCTTCCAGTTAAGTAAATGGCATTAAGTGAATTCATGTTAAAACATTAGTCATTGTAATCAACCCTAATTAATGATGGGTATGGTATTGCCCTGAAGGCTAACCCTTTCCAAGTGCTTCTTTGTCTCTCTTCATATTTATACTGCTGCTCTATTTATCTACATGCATTTCAATACCAGTCCCCAATGCAGCGCTGGCTCTGTTTTAGTCTTATTCATAGTGGAGAATCTTAAATAGAACCGTTCTATGTGTAATTAATACATGTAGACTACCATCTTTTTTAATGCAGTTTGGATGCAAAAAATGAGCTTAGCAATTCTAAAGATCTGTTGAAAGATCTGTTGAAAGAAACACGCATACAGTACTTTAAGTATGGTCTGTGACTAACTGTTTGTAAACATTACTGAAGGAAGCGTGCTGCAGTAGCTAAAGTGTTTGGTAACTTAGTTTGTGTAGGACCTTTTCTGAAGAACAAGCAGAAAACAAATAACTAATGTATAATGTATTATTTCACTGGCACTTCAGATCAAACCATTGAAACATGTATTCAGTTTATTAAAACACTGACAGTTTGGATAGTAAGATTTATAGTATGATTTGCTCTGTGGTGTAAGAGCCAGTCAGATAGAAATGTCATCTGTGTAGATGTAGGAATAATTGGTTCCCTTTTTTGATAGTCATTGTTGCCGTCTCGCTTTTACTGTAACGGTACAGTAGTTACTACTTAGCTGCTGAAAATGTAAATAACAATGTGTCTATTCAGCAAAGCAACAAACACGGAATGGGATGAAGCAAATCTCAACCATAACATAATGGTGACATTACCTTGACAGACCTTTCAGAGGTACTGTGTGCTCCACAACTGTGAGGAAAGGTTTGACTTTCCAGTTAAAATAGTCTGGAAAACAAAAAGGAGGGAGAGCAAAACTATAAAGAAACTACAGTAAGCTTTTGAGAGGAATAAATGTTTTGAAAGCCTTGACTATTGCTGATATTTACAGTATGTTTCACCACAGGCGTCGCACGCTGAAGATTATTATTATTATTATTATTATTATTATTATTATAATTAACTAATAATTAATTAATTAATTAGTCATTTAACAGACGCTTTTATCCAAGGTGACATAGACTTGGGTGTGAACTATGCATCAACTACTGCTGCAGTAACTTACAATAGGACACCACCATCCCAAAATTCTGTACATTTTTTTCCCGTAGTATATATGTTGTTTACAACAGCAATCCAGTCAAGTACAGGAGTTTCCCGTAAGAACCTGGTCCAGGCCCTGGTACTCTCCCGCCTAGACTACTGCAACTCCCTCCTGGCTGGCCTCCCTGCGTCCGCCACCCGTCCGCTCCAGCTCATCCAGAACTCTGCTGCTCGCCTGGTGTTCTCTCTACCTCGCTTCGCCCACGCTACTCCACTACTCCGCTCGCTCCACTGGCTCCCGATCACCGCTCGCATCCAGTTCAAGACTCTTGTACTAGCCTACAGATGCCTTGATCAGACTGCACCCAGCTACCTCCAGACCCTCATCTCTCCCTACACCCCCACTTGACCTCTCCGCTCCGCCTGCACTAGAAGACTGGCTCTATCTCCGCTACGCTCCCCTGCCTCCCGAGCCCGCTCCTTCTCCACCCTTGCTCCGCAGTGGTGGAACGACCTTCCTACAGATGTCAGGACTGCCCAGTCCCTGACCACATTCTGGCGCCTCCTTAAGACTCACCTCTTCAAACAGCACCTGTAGAACTCCTCTGTTGTATCCTGGGACACTATCACCCTTCATTTAAATATGCTTTATTTTGCTCTTATCTGCCCCCTATTTTACTGCATTTAATCCTGTACCTCAGAATATTGTAATCTGCCAAGTGTTTAATCTGTAGTATTTTGTACTTAATCATATCCTGATGTAACTATCACTATTTAATCATATCCTGATGTAACTTTCACTATTATCTGCTGTATTATTGAATTGTGGTTGTCACACTTGAGAATTATTGTATTTCTTGTTCTTATTGTATGACTTATATTGTAACACTTGAATGTATTTGTTTGCGATTGTAAGTCGCCCTGGATAAGGGCGTCTGCTAAGAAATAAATAATAATAAAATAATAAAAGAACCATTTCCTTGTTATGGCTTTCTTACTTGCTGCTAAAAGTAGTCCTATCATATATCTGTCTTTCTTTTCTATTGATTCGAAAGTGAGATTTCCCAAGTATATTACTGTCAATTCTGTGGGGAATGCAATATGAAGTTTTTCTTTTAAAGCATCTCCCCCCCATTGTTCCTCTGAGATATTACAAGATTGATTTATTTTCCCCATTTATCTTTTATACATTTTGTTGAGTCTGATTTAGATGATAAAATTCTGTTATATAATTTAGATACTATTTTTCTAGATTCTTTTCCTTTAAGTGCAGAAACGATCATTTGAATTATTTCATTAGCAATTCATTTCATCCTGTCCGGTCTTACAAGTTTACAAAAGCACTGGCGCATCTGAAGGTATCTATAAAAATCCAGACTTTCTAAATGATATCTTTCTTTTACAGTTTCAAAGCTGTCCATTTTTTCCGTATGCATCGGCATGCAGAAAGCAGATAGACCCTTTCCAGTCCAGGTTTTAAATCTCTGGTCTAATATAGCAAACCCCGAGTCAGAAGCACACCATTTTAATACTACGATCACATTTTCTAACCGGTAGTTATTTATAGTCTTATACCACAGTCTCACTGCTAGGGAAACCTAATGATTCTCAATGTCAAAACTCTTTTGCTAGCATTTTATCTGCTGTAACTGCTTGTAATGGGGATCTTCTTCTTATTGAACATTCAAGATCTTTCCATCTTGCCTCTTATAACCTGGATTGCACCAGCATATCCATGGGCTCCGTTGGGCCGCATAATAGTACTCTTTTAAACAAGGTAAAGTCATTCAATCGGCTTCCTTTGTTAAATGTACTGTTTTAAATCTGATTCTTGGCTTTGTCCCCATTCCATATGAATCTTGAGACAACCCAGTCCCAATCATTAACTTGTTTTATCTGTATTTCTACTGGAATTTTGTGGTGTTCTCCTCTAGTTTGTATTCCTTTTGTTTTTGAGTTCTGTCTTATCCATTGAGCAAGAGGTTCAATATACAAAGCAAACCCAAGGGATAAGGGGCACCTCTGTCTTGTACCTCTTTTTAAAAGAAGAGTCTGAGAGGTGGCCATTAATCTGAAGTCTTGCCTTCGGCTCTGTATACAATGTTTTCACACCTTCTGTAATTGTATCTTCAAAGCCAAATTGATCTAGAACTTGGTATAAAAAATGCCAGCTTACAGTCAAAAGCCTTTTCGGCATCCAGGATAATCAAGACCACCCTCCTTTTTTCAGTTTGAATATGGCTCATCACATGCAAGGAACGTCTAATGCTAGCTTGAGTTTGTCTATTTAGTATAAATCCTGTTTAGTATAAATGATTGGGGTAATATCTTCTCTATTCTCTTTGCTATAATTGAAGTATATATTTTGTGATCTATGTTAAGGATGGAGACTGGCTGATAAGAACCACATGCGGTTTTATCCTTCCCCTCCTGTGGTCTAACTGAAATAATAGCCTCTTTCCATGTGGGAGGAAGTACTCCTTCCTCTAGTATCCAATTGCAAGTAGAAAGCAATAGTGGAGCCCATTTTTCTTTAATGGTTTTATCCCACTCTGAGGTAAAACCGTCAGTCCAGGTGGTGTATTTGAGTTGAGCTTTATTTAATTCAATGGTAATTGCTGTATTTAAATTGTTGCTCCACACTAAGGGTAGGTCAATTTAAAGAGCTTAAAAATAACTTTGTATTTTGGTCATTCTGGGACTGCGCATATCATTTTTTATAATACTCCTCAAATGCTATTTGAATTTCTTCTAGTTTGCAATGTGTTTGGGGGTCTTTTATTTGATAAATAGTTCCATCTGCTTGTTGTTTTCGTAATTTTATCGATTTTGGAGCCCGATATATATATATATATATATAATATTTTTGTTTCGTAAATGTTATCTTTTTTTTCTACTTCTGCTCTTAATATATTTCTCATGTTTAATTTTTCATCTGTTGCAGTGTATTAGGGTTCAGACTTCTTGTGATTTTGTTCTAATATTTAATAATTTGGCTTGCAAATCAGTTATTTTTGTCTGTTTTTAATTTCTTTCTATGTGAGCTTATAGCAATAAGTTTTCCTCTTAAAACAGCTTTTGCTGCGTTGCAGACAATTGTCTGGGATATCTCTCCTTTATCGTTATGTTGTAGATATGAATCTATTTCCCGTTTTAATTTGTTCCTATTCAAATTGAAGTCTAAGGTCAAATAAATAGACGTGTGATCTGATTGATCTGTTATTCCAATACTGCAGTCTTTAACTCTATAAGTCCCATCTCCTCCAGGGATCTGGTTTGTTCAAGGGTTTGGGAATTTTCAGACAATTATTTGAAGTATCTAGTTTTTTATTCAAATGTAAATTTAGGTCACCCCCACATATCAGGACGCCTTGTGTTTCCAGGGCGGTCATATCAAACATCTTTTTAAAAATAAATGAGTCACTACTTGGAGGGGCATATATATTGAACAAGGTTATTTGAGTATCCTAAATTCTTCCCTTCTCCAAAATGTATTTTCCCTTGTTATCTTTCATTTCAGATAAACATTCAAAATGAACCATGTTAGATATTAAGATAGCGACCCCTCGTCTGGCCAGGTTTATAAGAGGAGTAAAAAACATTTTGAAATCCCATTCGTTTTAGTTTTGCATGTTCTATTTCAGAACAAACGCAAGCTATGTGTGCCTTTTCTGTTTTCATTTTTTTTTTACAATTTTTATCTTTATTATTCAACCCTTTAACATTAAAAGACATTACTTTAAAATCTTGATGAGTCATGTTGCGTAAGTGAGAATTAAGATTCATTTATTACTCCTCCCCTCACTGTATGCCACTTGCTGCCACTTCGTTCGGCCTCTCTCACTGGTAAATCTTCATTTTCTAACTGGTTTGCTGTTTTTCGGCCCCTGCTTCTGGTTCCAGTTATTGCCCCAGATTCATATTCAGAGCAATGTTCTTAGGCTGCCATCTGGTTGGTGACGTCCACTGTTGCACTTTCAGATGCTTTTCCAATATTAGAGTCAATGACATATACTTGGACTTTCAAAAAGCCTTTGACCAAGTGCCATGTGAAAGGCTAATCCTCAAGCTGCAATCTGTGGGAATGCAAGGTAGCACATGCAAGTGAATACCAAACTGGTTAAAACACAGTTCTGAGATCAATCACTTACTAGGAACCGGAGGAGCTTAGATGGGCCGACTGGCCTCCTCTCGTTTGTAAACGTTATGTTCTTACCTTAATGTTCACAGACCGAGCTCAGGGAGGACAGAAGCCTTTCATAGAGCACGATATTGACTTGTCAGGGATCCTCAAAGCAAACAGTAAGACCTGTGCTGGCGTAATGCTGTCCTAAAAGTGGCAAGTGTTAACTGGTTATATCTGCTGCGTGCTAATCATTTAAGAAATTCATGTTTGGAGCGGCTCAGCGGTAGCAATGCAATAACAATGTGGCTTTAGGGCTGTGGCATTTCAAAGAGATTTAAAAGAACAGCTATTTTGCTTGGCTGCTGAATGTAAACATCATTTCTACTACCGACATAAAGACAATGGTAAAGTGACCCCAATAAGTGCAGTTGAACCAATATATACGCTAGTTCTAGGTGCATGTTTAGGATCGATTTTACAGGACATGTGCTCATTTTGCTACGCCTCTTTCCTGAAGGGTTAAATATACAGTTGTCTCCGGCTAAGAGAACACCCGTCAGGAAGCAAGCCAAGTGTTCTTATAGCTGAAGTGTTCTCTAAGACACCAGCCACCAGACACACTATGAATCAATCAATCAATAAATACATATGTATTACATGTCATGACGCACATGCATCAACATATGAAATGAACGGAATAAGTAAAAGCAAAGCAATAGGCAAGTGTATGTTAATAAACTATAATAATAAAATAACAGACAAACTAACGTTAATAAAACTCATGCAAAACAACACGGTCAGAAAGCTTAAAGCGCTATGTACTATGAAATTAGCTGGCGGGTGTGTTTCGAGCTATCATAATGGCAACGTTAATAAACTAACTGTCAAACTAAATCAACACAGCACCCCTACACACGTTCCAAAATGCAGCAGCAATATACAGGACATGCACATTATTTAACAGAATGGTGAAGCAGCTCGCCAGAACGGGAAACGCCAAATTGCTCTGTGACTTGTCTTGTTGCTGTGCTCAGTCTTGCCATGGTGTATGACTTTTGACAGTAAACTGTCTTCAGCAATCTCACCTTGTTAGCTGAGTTTGGCTGTTCCTCACCCAGTTTTATTCCTCCTACACAGCTGTTTCTGTTTCAGTTAATGATTGTGTTTCAACCTACATACTGAATTGATGATCATTAGCACCTGTTTGGTATTATTGTTTAATCATACACCTGACTATATGCCTACAAAATCCCTGACTTTGTGCAAGTGTACCTAGAAGAATTGATGCTGTTTTGAAGGCAAAGGGTGGTCACACCAAATATGGATTTGATTTAGATTTTTCTTCTGTTCACTCACTTTGCATTTAGTTAATTGATAAATATAATCTATTAACATGTCTATTTTTGAAAGCATTCTTACTTTACAGCATTTTTTCACACCTGCCTAAAACTTTTGCACAGTACTGTATATATGTATATATATATATACACACACACACACACACACACACACACATACATACATTACATATATACACACACCCAGCACACCCTCGCTATAACGAACCTGTTGGGGTCCAAGCCTTTTGTTTGTTATAGCAAAAGGACAATCAAAATGAACGATACACTGTTGGAGTAAGTTAATGAGATTGTAAATACAAGTACAATTACATGTACCTGTTCGTCTCATGTATGCAGTATTCTGCCTTTGCTTTATCCTATTAGTTGAAGAATTAAAATGCAGTACAAAAAGCAAAAATCCAGAATTGAAGCTGAACTTTTATTCAAAATCAATCTGACACGAATAGTTTCAAAGTGCATCAAATCTTAATCCAACATGCAAGAATCCCACACTGAGCTTTTATTCCAAATCAACCAGACGTGAAAAGTTTTTGCTTTCATTGATTTTACTTTGCCGCATGGTTGCTGAACAAGCCAAAAAAGAGAGTGCTTTTGACGACCTGCATTCACGACAGAGATATGCCTGCGTTACTGCTTCTTTCAAACAATCAATATTTTCCAGCTTTGTTGCAACATAAACTGATTTTAGTATCGGAGGCATCGGTACACAGAGAGTGCTTTTTATTAAAACAGAAGAGTTGACTTCACTGCAGAGGTGGCATCCCATGCGCACAGACCGGGATGTTGACAGTGTGTCTCTATATTCTGTTTTTCTTTTTTTCTTATTTATTATTTGGGGTCCAGGGGCCAGGTTCGTTATAGCCGAATGTTCGTTATAATGAAGGACGTTATAGCGAAGGTGTGCTGTATTTGAGCAAATACATCTTAAACCCTCCATAAGGTTACAATTGGATTTAGACGCCCAGAATCTCATCAAGCAGTTTCTTGAAGGATCCCAGGGTGTCCGCTTCAACAACATTACTGTCAGCTTCAACATCATTGCATTATATATATATATATATATATATATATATATATATATATATAAAGAAACCATCAAAGTCAAAAAACCCACATTGACAGAAAGATCGCACCTTGAGTGTAATTTGTAAGATACATTGATAAGATGAAGTTGCATACACATTTGCTCAAATGTAGCTAACTACTACTAGGAGGCTGTGTGGTCCTGTGGTTAAAGTAAAGGGCTTGTAACCAGGAGGTCCCCGGTTCAAGTCCCACCTCAGCCACTGACTCACTGTGTGACCCTGAGCAAGTCACTTAACCTCCTTGTGCTTCGTCTTTCGGGTGAGACGTAATTGTAAGTGACTCTGCAGTTGATGCATAGTTCACACACCCTAGTCTCTGTAAATCGCCTTGGATAAAGGCGTCTGCTAAATAAACAAATAATAATAACTGCTGTTACAAACTTGAGCTGTCTCTGCAGGGATGCAATTGTGACGTCCCTGTTTTATGGGAGGGCTTCTCTTAGTACTAAAGAGAGGGTGTTCCCTTAGGCAAAGTGTTCTCTTAGGTGTTCCTATATGTGGAGACTACTGTACTATGATAAGGAGAAAACATCTATTGTGTTCTGAAGCTGGCTTTATTAAAATCAACTCAATTGTATCTCGTATTTGCCTTGCTAGGTGAATACAAAGACCCATGGTGGCTTCACGCTGATATCACTGCAGAGCTATGAACCGCGTTGAAGCACATTCCAGCTTTGCATTAGCTGACAATTCTGGCAACCTTTCACCCTGATGAGGAGTTCAGTTCTCAAGATGAGATTTTCACACTTGAGAAACTTCCATTATAAACTTTGGTAACTTGAGCTGACCTCTTCCTGCACTGATGACTTCAATTAATGGGTAAAATAATTATGCAACCTTAATTGTCTTGAAACGCCTGATATCTGGGAGAAAACAAACACCAATGCAAATAGCTAGGCCAGGGAAGCATCCACCGCTGGCATTTGGGACCTATTGTGTTTTCTTCATAAAATCCTGCACATTGTAACCCGCATGTCCTGCAAGAACTGGCATGAGTAATGCTTTTGGTTTATTGAATTTTCAGACCTAATCTGTAAGGTCTAATACATTACTTTAGACTGCAGCAGACTGCTGTTTGGTAACACTAGTCATGCTTTTAAAATCTCATGATCTCATTAAATAGTGAAGACTTCTTATCAACAGCAGGCGCAATATATATATATATATATATATATATATATATATATATATATATATATATATATATATATATATATATATATATATATATTCTGCAGCTAACCTTAAAGGCTAAAAGAAGAATAGTTTTTATGTATTGTATTTATTTCTGTATTTTATTTTTCTACTCTTTTATTAGTACCGCATAGTTTTCCCCAGGCATATTCCTGCTCCTTGTAAAACAGTTTTATTTAAAAGGAAGAATCAATTTGTAGTGAAAATTAAAAATGCCTGCAGCAGTTTTACTCTGCAGTGGACATGAAAAATGTCCTTTTATCTGCAGTGCTTGTAATGGGAACTGGTTTGAGCCGATGAATTGCCTTTGCGAAAGCTCTCATTTTAAAAAGGTTTTTTATAACATTAGTTTGTATAGTTTTACCTTTTAATGGTGTCTCATAGTGAGGCTTCATCAAGCAGGGGCAAGCACGGTACACTGTGCTATAGTAAAAATAGCACACCTCAGGGATTAAACATTGGTAATTTACACTGTGCTGTAGTAAAAATAGCACACCTCAGGGATTAAACATTGGTAATTTACACTGTGCTATAGTAAGAATAGCACGCCTCAGGGATTAAACATTGGTAATTTACACTGTGCTATAGTAAGAGTAGCACACCTCAGGGATTAAACATTGGTAATTTACACTGTGCTATAGTAAGAGTAGCACACCTCAGGGATTAAACATTGGTAATTTACACTGTGCTATAGTAAGAATGGCACACCCAGGGATTAAACATTGGTCATTTTACACTGTGCTATAGTGTCTCTGGAATTACTTTAGATTTAGTGCTCCATTTGATCATGGACTAGAAAACACTAGTACCATTTGTTAATTGTTATTGTGTTTAAAGATGTTGTCTCGTAACAGGTAGGACTGATGCAGGATTTACATAGGAATATGCAGCCTGACTTCCTTTAAACCATGGGTATGGAGCAGAATAATATTAGAGGGCTTAAACTCCCAGTGAAATAGATATTTAATGTGTTCTTCATTAACTTGTCTGAATTTGTTTTTTCCCAGTTGTTTTTCCTAAGTTTTTTTTGGTATTTTCCAATGGTTTTGACTGCCATTACAAACTACCATTGTAGGATGGTGCTGTTACTTGATGATGTAGCGTACAGTGTGTGTAAGTCTTCTTTTTCATGATTCGGATGTAATGTTGTATTCCCTGCCGTGGCAGGGGGTGTTTGTTACTAACACACTAATCATTAGTCAGGGTGTACTGCAACCAAACCACATGCTTCATAGCATCAGTCACTTCCAGAATAACCTGGACTACCCCTCAGACGAGTGTAGTGGGAGAACTCAAACCCTTAAGGTGTTCCTCCTGGCAGTGATAGTTTGCACTTGTGAAAGCTGATCATAAGCTTGAGCATTTTGCAGTGAACTCGCCGTCTCTCTCAGATTTGAGTTGTGAACTGAAACTGAAAGCCCTTGTGTGTGTGCGCTGCAGTGCATGTTCATTAATAAGCTGCAAAATGTCTTGTGACCAGGATCCTGTCAGCAGTCATGTGGGGAGGTGGTGTAGCAGCCGGTGACATTGAGACAGAACCACTCTACTCTGCTCAGTGAACTGGCAATAAAGTAATAATGTGTTGTAATGTCTAGTGAGATGCCGCTGTCTGGAGTAGGATGCATCTTGCAAGTCTCGAACGGTATCTTCAATGTTTTACCTATTGCTACAGTCTCAGTCCTGGTGAATTGAATTATTTCCTTTTGCTAATAAGGGACTGGCAGTGATGGGCTGTAACTCCCCTTCATGGAATACCATGTGAGGTTTGGACTGAAGACTTTCAATGTTAACTGGACAAGGTTATTACTGTATGCCAGAATGCATTGCCAGGGTAACGCAGAGAGCACAGCAAATCAAAGGCATGTTCTTGCACAGAGCATGGCAAATACACCAGCAGCACTTAGTGTATGTATGTATATATGTGTGTATAAATATATTGCTGTGAAGTAAAAATATACTGTGTGCAACTCGTTGCACCAGTTAGTCTCAATGAACAGTTTTTCTCAGAAATGTACTGCCTTGCTTATAAATAGTTCGCCATCAATGTAAAGAGACCACTTAGCAGCAAACATTATCTTCCACATTCTGTGAAGCGGATGTATTGGTGCCAGCAGCTCTGTGTTGCTCCCTTTCTGCTGCAGTATAAATAAGTCCTAGGAATATAGGTCATCCTGCTTTGAGAAGATTTCTTTCACTGCACCATCTGTGTGGAGAGCCAGAAACCCTGGTCTCATTTTACTGTAGTTTACAGTAGTTGCCTGTAGGTATGTTTGTGCCTTTGTGCATATGCAGCAATATTACAGCATATATAAGCCAGATCCAATTCTCAGTACATTATATATTATACAGTAAATCTGTTTAAACAAGCTGACTGCAGTGCTCTCTACTCTACTGGACTGGTTCCCTTGTCACAAACAGACTCTGCTTCCTGAGTATCATGCCAGTGTAATAATATGCATGCAGGTATTTGTGTACAGAAGTGCTGGAAGTGTGACACCAGTGTACAGCAAATGCAAGTAGACATGAGTAATCCTTTTGTACTGTAGCTTAAGAAAGTGATGATTTATAGTTTGATTGTTACCAATAAGCACTTCCCCTGAAGGTGTCGTTGTTGAATCTTTCTCGTGTCCTTTTGAGACCTCGGAGTTCAGTCCAGTCTGCCCCTGAAGGTGTTGAACCTTTCTCGTGTCCCTTTGAGACCTCTGTGTTCTGTCCAGTCTGCCCCTGAATGTGTTGAATCTTTCTCGTGTCCCTTTGAGACCTCTGTGTTCAGTCCAGTCTGCCCCTGAAGGTGTTGAATCTTTCTCGTGTCCCTTTGAGACCTCTGTGTTCAGTCACCTGCCTTTGTGAAGCTTGTTGAAGTTAAACTCGCTTAAAATTAGATGTATAGCTCCCCACAAGGCTATCACTGCTGCTGATGATTCAGTGTGTAGTACTGTACTGTATACAATGTAGTAGAAACAAGATGATTGTGTGTAGCACTGTACTGTATACAGTGTAATAGAAACAAGATGATTCAGTGTGTACTACTGTACTGTATACAGTGCAGCATAAATTTGCCAAGACATCTATCCTAATCCACAAGGAAATCCTTGATTTCACTGACCTCAGCCTTTCCACAGTTAATGTTACAGAACATACCAGTATTGCCTTTAACAGGTCATGCATTCGTATCACTTTTTAAAAACCTATACTGCTTTTTACAGCATGTCTTATGTATGTACACCTTCAAATTCTACTAGCACAGAATTGGACAAAAATGGATTGTGTTTGCAAAATCAGCATTAAATTAAGCAAATAACCAAGAAAAGCAATAGTACATCAATTAGGAATGTTTGTGTTGCTGTGTTTGTTTTGACTTTGTGTAAAAAGCATAAAGTCAGACTTGAAGTAAATTCACTTTTAATCAGGAACATGTTTGATTGTAGCTTGTAAATCAGATTTGTATTTAAGTTGAGCACATGTTTTTATTGCATGTCATTTTTTTATGACTCATCATTCTTTTATGTGGAATGGAACATAAACTGTTTCCAAGATGCAACCCATGTGATGAAGTGCAACACTGTCATTTACAATGACAAGGATATGTGACTCACTGGCTGCTAAGATCAGTAGATTCAGAACTCACAGGAGCGTATTGCGTATTGATCATGGCTGTAGAATGCTTCCTTTAGCAGCAGCAAGTGATCAGTGAAAGAACTTGATTCCTGGACCAGCCTATAAATAGAGAGATATGACACTGAGGAGTGTCTCTGGGGAGGGAGTCACTCATGTGTAGCTCTCTCCTTGGCACGTTGACACACACGTTCTAACCACTGCGGGATGGACTGGCTCTCTGCAGAAAGGAGCATGCTGCTGATGTGACTACACACATGCACCCAGTACACTCTCCATTTTATTCGGGATCTAGAAAGCATTGGAACCCAGACAGCATCCTTCCAGGACCGCTAACTGCATCTGTGCTGCTTCAACAGCTTTTCATATCAAAAGATATCAAACTGAGTCTCCTGATGCCTATTGCCAAGGTACATTTTTATAATAAAAAGTTTTGAATTTTGTGTTGTAGTTATATAACGTTGGTGCTGCTGATATATATATAACCAAGCCTGCATTGTTCTATTTAAGTAACTGAGTAATTCAGGAGACCTAGTTTTGCAGAAATCTACGGTGTGTAAAACAGCACCTTCCACAGAGCATGGTGTGTGTGATGCAAACTAACATGCATGTTTATTGTGGGAATAGAAAATGCAAGTCCTCTTTGTATGTGTGCTGTGAGAATGCTATGGTGTGTGTTTAAGACTGCCATAGTACATGAGGTGTTCTGACTGATTTGAAAGATTCTTGATCTTTTTTACTTCTTCAGAATTAAATTTAGTGGCAGCGAATAAATTGCCTTCCCTGAAGAACATAGGGTATAGCAATGGCTTGCTTTATCACTTCATGATTAGAAATCATTTTTCTAATCACTTCATGATTAGAAAAAAGCAGAACTTTAGAAAATTGGAGGTCATTGATAATTGTGGTGTTCCCAAAGATTTTAATTGTTTCTGAATATTACGTACTTGGTTTGGCCAAACATTATAATGAGATTAGGAGTAGTGGTGCAGTTCATCAGGTCAGTGATGGACAGTTATGCCAAGAATTATCAAGGCTATGATTTTCTTAAAACGTCACTTTTCTGTGTTTACATGATTAACGATAGAAAATCTAATTAGAATTCAGCTGTATACATGGATTTGAGTTTTTGGAAAACGCAGGATGTTTTCGCATGCAAAGTACTGTAGTAGCCTAAGTATGATTTGAACAGACCGGACATTTCTGCGATAGAACGGAGACCAATCCAATAACTCAAGTGCTTTATCGAAGTGTCAGGTCTTGACGTCTTAAAGATTACTATCCTGTACCTCTAGTTTTCTGCAAAGTGTGTGTGTGTACATGATGTACATTTTGTTAGTTTTTGGAATTTAATCAGAAATTTCTAGGTGCTGTTTTCCAAAAACTGACTCACGGAATATTCCGATACATTTTCCAAAAACTGTGTTTACATGACTTGATATCGAAACTTAGTTTTCCAAAAAATATCAGAATTCTTATGCTCATGTAAACACACTGATTGTAATATTGTGAAATATTCTCAAGCTTATCTTTAACCTCCCTTTTGTGGTGAATTCAAATTTAATATGTCTTGTTTTCTTTATTTTATGTAATGAATGATCAGCTGTTTATTCAGTATTCCACAGAGCTGTGTTAATGTTTCAGAGTTCAGTGAAGTACTGTGAGCTGTGGCTGCCTGGGTAACCTTCACATTGCACAGCTGCTGTAGGTCACTCATGAGGCAGGTGAAAGTGAAAGGCCACTCCCCTCTGCAATCATGAGGTTTGGTTTCATGCAGATATAAACACCTAGAGGCTTGCTAAGGTAGACAGAACTTCAGCAGTGTTCCTGTAATTGCTATTTGCAGAAGTAACATTATGTGTTTCATTCTGTGTATCTTTAGAGTTGTTGTTTTGTTTGTTTTTTAAAATACAGTATTTATTTTCTTCATAGGGGAATAATGGGTTTTAAAACGCACAAGTGGACACTGTGAAACTAAATGTAAAAGTCTTCGCCTAAACGTACATTATATGGAACATATACTACATATTTACTGTGTGGTTTTATTTGATCATTTTACTTTAGGCACACAAACAGCTAAATAAACATTACAGAGTAAAATGTTTTAACTAATAAAATGCGTTTGTGATCTGTTGGAATAAGTTTGAGGTTTAATGTGTAAGCACTTCATTTTAAGTGTATATTTAGAAAACAACTATAAATCAGCCACACGGTCTATTTGTTAGGCTATAAGACTAAATATTTCATCAGTAAACAGTGTTGTGCTTTTCATTGAAAAGGGCAGGACTGTGTGTGTGATGAGAACCAGTGGTTTGCCGCATCAGTGGTACAGGAGATCGTAATGGACTAAATGAATGTGTGCTTCTCTTCTGGGATGTGGAGCCAGCAAAGACCTTCCTGTTTACAGGGTGGGCTGGGTGTATGGAGCATGTGTGCTGGTGCTGCATGTTTACAAGGTGGGCTGGGTGTATGGAGCATGTGTGCTGGTGCTGCATGTTTACAGGGTGGGCTGGGTGTATGGAGCATGTGTGCTGGTGCTGCATGTTTACAGGGTGGGCTGGGTGTATGGAGCATGTGTGCTGGTGCTGCATGTTTACAGGGTGGGCTGGGTGTATGGAGCATGTGTGCTGAGTGCTGCTGCTGCTGCAGGGAGGATCCCTTAATTTACAAGGTTAAGGGCAGAGTTTGAACAACATTGAGAGAGCAGACGCTGCAGCTCACACATACAGGTGGACAGACTGGGACACTTCTATTGTATGTGTCCGTTAGACAGCAGGGCTGCTAAAGTGCAAGGATATGAAGCAATCTGCTGGGGCGTGGCTGGATATCTGGAGGCACTGTACAGTACGAGTGGGGCTCTGTGTTACAGATAATTTCCTCTGGTAAGTAAGAGACTGGGCTAGGAGATGGACTCACTATTCTCAGTCCTCTACATTTAGATTTGCAAGCTTTAAAAGACTAGATAAGATTTGCTTATATGCCATAGGGGAGTTTGTAGCTGAGATGATTAAATAAATAATCTAAGTGATCTGTTTAACATGGCTGTTATGTTTATGGTGGTAGCGTTGTTATATTTTGCGTTGTTCTGTGGAAAGGAATGGTTTCATGTATTAAATATGCCATTCTCCTTCCTGTAGTACAGCCCTGCTGGATACACACGATGGGAAAACCCTGTTTAAATGCACATGCACATTATTATAATAATAATAATGATAATGATATGTTGGTAAGAACTGCCAAGGCTTGCTGAAGAGGGGAGCAGTGGTTTTAGTTTTACTGCAAGGTTGTTGTATGTTGAATCAGGTCTAAGTGACTGGTGAGCTATGAGTCCTATATGTATATCTATAATACTTGCCTTTTATGTTTTCTGCAGTACCTATATGTTGGTGTTGTTGTATTATTATACATTAGAAATGTTGAAGTGTTAGGGTCCTGCGTTTGGTGGTATTTGATCGGGGGTCTCGCTGATCGCAGTCCACAAGGTACAGTGTCTACAATATGACTCTCTTGATTTAGGGTAAATATGGTTTTGAGGATTACTTGAAAGAGTACTCGCTATGCAGTGACCCACCTCAAATGCATTTGAATGTATGGGGTCACTTTACAGTGTTTTATTTTACAGGGTCACTTTACAATAATCCCTACCTGCTTGTCTATTTCTTGTAAGAGGTTACTTTGAGACTTTCTTTTTTCTTTGTGCTTACATGATGTGTAATAACATTCTGACAATTCAAAACACAAAAGGTAATGATGAAGTATTGAATGGTTTGTACTGCACATCGTCTCAAGATAAAACAACCCTTGTAACTACATAGACAGCACAGTGTGAGGGTTAGCGTAGCCAGGTGGTAGCAACCAAAATGAGCCATGTTAGCACACTTTAAATGAAGCTCTGAGAACAGGGCAGACTCTAATGTGATGGAAACAGTTGCTGTGCCCTTTTGTTGCAGCTGTCTGTTTTGAGGAAGCGAGGGTTTCTGCTTCTGTGAGTGATACATTTTAGTTTTTAGTCTTAGTACAGAGATATTTATGTAATTACTGGTACATCCACATCCACTACGTTTGTTAAATTAGCTGACATGTAAGAGACAAGACCTTCCGTTTGCTGAACAGCATAAGAAAAGCTCTGAAATCATTGGAAGTGGGTATCAGTCAGCTTTCATCTCTCTTGGCTCTTTTTTTAACCCTGTTCCAGGTCTACTTGGCACACACACCAATACGCACACACACCAATACGCACACACACCTTGACACGCACACACACCTTGACACGCACACATGCACCCACACGCACAACACCAATACGCACACACACCCCGACACATGCACCCACACGCACACACACCAATACGCACACACCTTGACACGCACACACCTTGACACGCACACATGCATTCACACACACACACGCACACAAAAACAAACAGCCTTCAAACAGAGCCAAATAAGTAAGCAGTCACTACTGGGGAATGAAAGTAATATCAATTCTGAAAAGTTAAAGAAGTTCAATCAGTTAAGGAACTGGTGCACTTTCATTCCGTGTAACAGCAACAGCATCTCGTGTTTCAATTACAATCCAAATGAAAAATTAATAAAGTTTCAGTGAAACTCTAGGGGCTCACTTCCAATTTAATAGGATCTAAATGAAGACCCATTCATAAATCCTGACTAATTATGCAAATGAACTCTGAGAATCACTTGCACCCCCACACGAAAGATTGGATTTACTGGCACATGCAATGTCTGTATCTCAGCAGGCAGTGTTTGAGTGAATGGGGGGTGTTGCGGTGCCAGTAGAACGGTGTGCTGATGTGTTTTTAATAGCGTCCCTTCAAGCCATTAGGAATTATTCCTTTGCTGTATCAGATCAGACACCTTGTACTTCAAACATACTGAACAAGTGCAGATGACTGGATTTACTTCCTTTGGCAGCTGTCACGGGATCAGATACGTGGCATTTATTAATTATTATTATTATTATTATTATTATTATTATTATTATTATTATTATGTATTTATGTTTTTTTATTTTTTTTATTTAGCAGACGTCACTTACAGGTGTTACAGGACAGTACCACATTACAGTTTAGAATGAGCTTTTTCAATGGACAGATGAAGGTGCCTGTTCACTCAGCGGCACAAACCAATCTGAAGACGTGATGCTCCAGAGCTGTTCTGAATGAATCAGCACACCAGGAGTCATGAACACATCAAATAAAAACACAAACCAATGCCAGCTGATCAGAATCAGCACTTACTGTCTATTGGGCTAATGACCAATAAAAACAGTGATAACCACAAGTCAACCAATGATTTTTTGTCTGATTGTCAGTGAAGATTTGTCAGTCTGTAAACAGTCTCCTCTGTCTGTGCCTGTCACCTCTCTGATCCACTGCTGCCATTCAGACATGCCAGGGAGGCACATGCACAACTGTAATGTTAATGTGAAGTTATTAGCATTGTCGTGCTGGTTTATCACGGACTTTTATACATTTACATAAGTAGAGATCATATTATATATTTCATTTTTAGTGTTTACTATACTTGTATTCATAATTACATGTTGACCTTGAACAGGTGGATTTTCAGTGTTTAATTTCAGATAAATATCAGGTATCTGTGATGAACCCTCCTGCAACAGCTGTATCTAGTAACCTTTAGGGTTCAAATATATTTCACAGGAATGGCTGTGGAGTCACTCCCTGTCATGTCAGATGCTGAATATCAGTCTTGGAGTGATCCATTCTTGAGACATGTTCCTTCACAGTGTTGTTGATTTCATGGCTGTCCAGCGAACATTCAGCTGACACAGTCTGACTGTATATTAACCTGACTGTCTTGATGTCCATACCCTTTAGTGGTATGACATTTGTTTTAGTTGTTCAACCTCAGTCCCATTTCAGATCATTCACATGCATTCAGGTTTGAAGGGGGAGAAACCTATATATATATATATTAGTATCTAAACTGATGTATGGTTTTTAAGCAGGTTTGTTCTGTATCCCCTGGACACAGTACAGTATATGCATGCACTGATGTAATGTGTATGATGTAATGTGTATTTTGGCTTTATTGCATAACATAGGTTGAAGTGAAGCTCTTCATAGAAGTGACAGAAAATCATTTGTAACCACATCATTGAGGAATGCAATTGAGTGAAATGTATTGTGCAGAATGAACACAAAGGTTAAATGCACATTGATATTGAGGAAACTCGTGTCTTTGTGTTTGTTCCGTCTCTGGAAGCCAGGCAGTTGATTTTGAGGAAACTTGTGTCTTTGTGTTTGTTCCGTCTCTGGAAGCCAGGCAGTTGTGCATATTATTATTATTATTATTATTATTATTTTTTTTTTTATTATTATTTTTTTTTTTTTACAGGAACAAAATAAGATATATTTAAAGTTGTTTTTTTACAACATGAACAGTATATAGATGTTAAAATGTAAAGAGATTGTATTTGATCAGTTAGGTTGGATCAGTGCAATGAGATAACATTCCTGTTTTGTTTTTTGGCTCCAAATTTATAACAGGAGCGCTTGGAGGCATTCTTTGACCTAAATAAGATTCCGAAGTGTTCCTGCAGTGCTTGACCTATTTCATCTTACATCGGTAATCGCAAGGCTGAAAAGGAAGCCAGGGCCGTTCCTTAGGGTTTTACTGAAACTGTGTTTGGGGACCAGCTTTACCATGACTAGTCGTCTTTGTAGATCATTAATTTGTTTCATAAAATTCTGTTCTATTAAGAGGGGAACGTGCCAGGGCTATACTATTATCAATGCTGGATTTCCATTGGATTGCTTATTGGGAATAGCTTGTACTGCTGTGCCTTGGGACTTTGCCTAGGTTACAGAACCTGGGGATTCTTCAGGCCCTGTCGTGTAATTCAGCTGGCTTATAGGCTTTGCCTTTCCCCTGTAAATCAGTACAGGATGTGGGGGGGGAGCCAGAACAGTGACTGCATGTACTGTATCCATGAAGACAACATGGATGCAGCCAAGTCTGCTGCTACAAATCCATGACTGAGCCTAATGCTGGGCATGCAGTTATTAAGTCTTAGCGGTCCATTTATTCAGCGCGTCTCAGGCGCGTCAGGTCCAATTTATTTTCACACACGCAGTTTATTTTAAACGCGCCGTTTAAAAGTAAAACAGGTTTCAAAGCCACTGCATATCAACAGGACACTCAGTACTGCATCTCCAGCCCTGCCCCACCCCTTGTTCGCTGTATTTTTCACATACCTCTTTATAGTCATGCATACTGATAAATCATCTCCTGATCACTCGTTTTATCACCAAACTCCTCAATAATGCGATCCAAGTCATTATTTTATTACTATAACATCTCAAAAAAGCTCTGCAAATGTCTGTGATATTCTTTGAGCACTGGATGCAGAAGCAGTTATCTTGTTTGTTTATGGTCGTGTTATCTCTGTGGTGCCGGGGCTATGTGTATTGCTCAGATCCACCCCCTTTTTTTTCCTGGCTTCTCTCGGCTCCTATCGGTCTCACTCGACCATTGAATGGTTTTCTCGACTAGAGACCTGCGTTTTACGTCTTTTTGATGATGTCGGACAGGGAAAATTGTAATGTCAGACCTGGTCCGACATAGGACCGCAAGGGGTTAATGTAGTATTTTACTCTGTTGGGGTCTTGGAGCCTCTTGCTCTCTCTTTTTCTTTTTTTCTTTTATACCAACATTGTTCATCTTTAGAAGTGTTTGAAAGCAGAAAGTAGACACCAGACTGAATTCAGAAGCAGTTACTGCATATGTTCATTCTAACTGTTGCATGAACTCAGTCCTTTTCCTCTTGCAGCCTCTCATCTTGTGAGAAAGTCTGAAGTAACAAAGTTAGACATTTTACTTCCAGTTCTCCCCCAAATGTATATTTGACTGCACCCTAGCAAAAACCAGAACAGTTAATAGGCATTCTAAAAAGTTCCAATAGTTTTAATTTATCTTAATAAAAATGGCGTACAGTCGTTTGCAGAAACAGAGACATTAAACAGCATCTAATGTAAAGATTGTCCATCTGAATCTCACAAGCTGCCGTCCTTTATTTTTGGTTTTACTTGCAGGCAGTTTTAAAGGCCCCACGCACTTATATACTGCTTGAAATTGAAACAAGCTACTCAGCAAGCAGCAGTATGTTAGGAAGGGTGCAGAATGTACTGGAAAATAAAGGCAAAGAACGATCTGCCTTTATTTTTTCCAAGGCTTATTTCTTGCAGTCAGAGCCTATGATTAAGAAGGGTGTGATCTTGATGAAACTGTTTTTCAGATTACTGGGTGTTTTAATTTGGCTGCATTTCCTTTCTGAGACGGTATTAGCTGCTGGGGAGTTCTTCCCTTCTCTTCCCATCTCATCTCTCAGAGGAGGGTCCTGATTGTCTTGGCGGAGGAGGAAGCTGTCTGTTCATCTGAGAGCTATGCAGGGAAGGCATGATTCAATTGATCTGGGATACATGAGAGTGGGGGTGAGGAAGATAAAAGGGTTATTTTACCAATTTACATTTAATGAGATTTGGTCTTGCAAGACTGCAGAAAATCACGACTTTACAATTCTAGCATTTTAGCATCTGGTAATACGTGCTTTGCAAATTAGGAAAGCACACTTTGCCAGACAGACTAGGTTTGCAAGATATAAAAAGTTAGTAAATAGTTATGGTAAGAAACATGTTGATGGGAATGGGCTGTCCAGCAATTGGAAGCACTTTTAGAATGCAGTCATTATAAAGCATTAGTTTCAGAGATGAGCAAACATTGTAAATCTGAATGGACTTGCTAGCTCTTCCCATGGGATTTGAGTGGCTGAGATAAATAGCACTGGACTGCAGTATGCACCCATGCCCTGGCAGGCTGACAGGCGATTGCCTGTGCGTGAGAGGCATTGTTGTCGGCTTTTCAGTTTATTTTAGCTCCTGGAGTTCAGAGTCAAACAAATATAGAACAAAATCTGGGCTTTACTTGGGAATGATGCCGATGCGTGATCGTTTGAGGGCTCTGCAGAATTCTGGAAAGAAGTCTTTGTAGCTCAGTTTCCTTCTGTAATTACAGTACCTTGTCTTTTCTGACATGTCAGTAGTCAAAGTCATAGGTAACGCGGGTAAGAAGTAATCGTTGTACTGTCGTTTTTTAACCATGCAACACTCGACCTATGGTTCCCAGTCCCACTTGCAACCAGTTCACATTGAATATCTTTGGCAGTCAGAGTTGTTATGAACCTTCCTCATAATTCTTCTACTTGTTCTTGGTAAAAGAACCTTCTTTCTTCCAGACCGAGGGAGCGTTGTGACAGTACCAGGAGTTTTGTACTTATTGATAATAGAAAAAATAGTTGAAATTGGGATACTCAAATGCTTGGAAATCTTCTTTTATCCTTCTCCAGCTTTATGACAATAAATCATTTTCTGCCTAAGGTCTTCAGATAGCTCTTTACTTTTCCCATATTGACTTATTGGTAATGACAGCAATCAAGTATGCCTAACCCTAACCCTAACCGACATAGGACCGCTAAGGGCTAACCCTTTTATACTCTCTAAGAATGTTCACCTGCAAGCCAGCATTTTCTAGAATTAGGTTCTGCATTATCATACTGAAATTTCTAGCACCTTGTAGAGAATACTATCATAACATCAAAGGGTATGAATACTTTTGAATTGGCAGTTTTGCACAAAAAAAAAAAAAATGCTGAAATAAATAATTGTAGACATCTATTTCTTGTAACTTTTTTTTTCCTCATATATATATATATATATATATATATATATATATATATATATATATATATATATATAGACACACGTTTCTGTGTAATATGTTTTTAAGTTGCGAGCACTGTGAAAATTGTGTTTTTTTTTTCTCTAAATGAAGTATTAGTCATTGATTTTACTTAAAACCCTGAGTCCGTGATTGATTATGCATATTAGCTTTCACTCATCAAAAAACTCTACAGTAATTCTTCAGTGGTATTTGGATGAATTATGATATCAATCTGGCAAATGGCATGACTATTGTAATAGGATTTTCTGATTATATGAAATCACCAGTAAACACACTCTCAAGTGCTGTGCAAAGCAGGGCTATCCCTCTTCCTGGCAGAGGGGGCAGTGTTTGCTTGAGTTGGCGGACCCTGCTCCGTAGGTTGCCATGTCATCACAGTATATTGGAATATTTAAAGTGGTAACTCTTAAGGGATGTGAGATTGTAAATAATTGCAGGCTGTATGCTGAGGAGTGCTGGAGTGCAGTGTGGTAGCTTTATTTTCCATACTCCACTCCCTCAAGAGCTCTTGCTGTCCTGTCAGGGGGAGTTGTATTTTGTTTAATTGTGTCACATGTTCCCTGTCAGAGCACAATGGAAAGAGTTTTTGTTGTCGAGTGGAATTCTCCTGTGTGTTTATTTTTTGTTTCTTGAAGGTGTAGCCAAGCTGTGCACACACTGACTAAAAGTGTAATATATTCATTTAAATGAATAATGGATTTGTCTTGGTTTAAGAAGTTGTGGTGGTATTTCTATTACCAATTAACAGCTGCTGACTATCAATCTATCCTATCTATCTATCTATCTATCTATCTATCTATCTGTCTATCTATCTATCTATCTATATATAATATCTATCTATCTATCTATCTATCTATCTATACACAGTGCTCACCCATTATAACGCCCCCTCTGTTATAGTGTGGAATCGGTTTCAACACGGTAGGGTCGTGGCTGCCATTTGCTCCATAATGCCATTACAGTAGCCCTGTTATACTCGATTATAAGGCAGAACACAAATAGCACGGTCTTGTAACTATGGCTCCCCACTATAGAGTTATAAAGGGTGAGCACTGTGTGTGTGTGTGTGTGTGTGTGTGTGTGTGTGTGTGTGTGTATGTATATATGTATAGCTGGGTCATCTTTTCCTACAGTACAATGCAGTTCAATAACATTGAGCAGTACTTTGAACTGTCTGAACACACAGGCTGTTCTATTACAGCAGGGAATCTGCAGGGAATTCCACTTGTTTTGTTATTCTGATATTAAACACCCACTGCATTGAGAAATCATACAAACAGGAGTTTATGTTAATACTGTTATATGTAAATAATGCTAGACCTGCCCTGCAGGAGGAATTCTGTCAGCTCAATAATAATATGGTGACCCTCATATTGTTTTGCTGTTTGGGAGTTAGAGAAATATACTGTAGTTCTCTGTGTGAAAGTGACAGTACATTGTAATGAAAGTAGGGCTTGCAGGGTCTGCATGATAAGTGCTCCTTTGTAACTGCAGGGTCTCAACAGCCAGTCAGTCTCTATCTATCATACTCCCTGCTAGCAATGCTGTGTAATACATGCAGTACCACAGGGTTACACACAGTGTTCCACAGCACCACTCATTACCTCAGTAAAGCAGTGGAGAATGGGAAGCATGTTTGAGAGGAGCCTGGAGGCCAATCAAGCTGCATAATCAGAATCCGTTGCTGTAGTGAACATTTTCAAGCAAACCCCCAGAGTATAATTGACTTTAATTCAGATGACGATGATAAAATGGTATGATGTTGGATATGTGGGGGGAAGCAGTCTGGTCCTTGAGGTTGGAGTTAAACATTAAAAGCTCAAAGGTCTGGAATCCCCAAGCCACAGAATCCTCCTAACCCCCGAGCCCCCCTGTGCATTGTTACCATCCAGCTGAACTACTGTGTGGACAGGAGGGCAGCAAGGCTCTCCGCAGAGCTGCCAGTACACATAGGAACAACATGTCTGCGTTTAATACCCTTCACATGAGCTGGGACGTGTTCACTGCATGTAATATCAATGTGCATCTGCTCATTTGTTTTCACTGCATACATTTTAAATATCAACATAGGAATGTCTTCACATCTGCTTTTTATAGACTACCTAGTGAGTACCAGGAGTATACTGCATGAAATGAAATTTATAATTAAAGTTCGGGAGGAGGGTCAGACACCAATCTCCGCATCACCAAATTGAATCATTCAATTTACACATTAGCTAATTTAAATTGTTAGCACTATAAATACCCTCTTCACTTATCTCTCAGTTGCGTATTGATTTCATCGTACATGCACGCATCATGGTCTGCAGTCTGGATTATTCCGTTTCGACGGATGACGATCTGTTTGCTGTTTTCCCGGAGCCGAGATCCACGCAACCAGTTCAACCAGCCCTTCCCGGGCCAACTCCACCACAACTTCGGTCGGCGGTATTACCACTCCAAACTTCTCTGCCCAGATGTCAGCTTCTCCTGTCTGCTGTGGCTCCCGCCTGGCCACTCGTTCCTCCGCAACTCCTGACATCAGAGACTGGACGATCTCCCGGCTCCAGCTTTATTTTCGTAGCAACAACATCCCATTCAAATCTACAGCACGTAAGGAGAATTTGTTTACTTTATTTCATCCTTCCCGTCGCAG
Source organism: Acipenser ruthenus (assembly GCF_902713425.1). NCBI lineage: Eukaryota > Metazoa > Chordata > Actinopteri > Acipenseriformes > Acipenseridae > Acipenser > Acipenser ruthenus. The sequence continues at coordinate 205,134 of NC_081219.1, forward strand.
GCGCTATGACGTCATCACTGATCGTTGCTTTACCCAGTGTTGCCAAGTATCACAAAACAAGCCCAACCCATGTCAGTATGGGTGTTTTTACAAATTCCAACCCGCGACTCAAGAAGAAAGCCCAATTTCCGCGTATTATAAGCGGACTTGAAACACCTCCCCCGCACCGACTGCATCTCCACGAAGCGCTTCTACTACCGGAAAAATCCGAAAGCAGGACCATCGCACCTGTCAATCAAAGGCTCATTTAGCAGTTCCTGAGCATTCTGGCTCCAACTATAACCTTTCAGGTTACCTCCCCTCACTGCAGGCCCCTGCAGTGACCTCTTTTTCCACTATGGGCGTCCAGCAGGCCCTCCATAGTGATCCTTTCTCTGTGAAATGCTTTTCTTTCTGTGCTTCAGCAGTTTTGAGCATTTGTATCCAGAGATTGTTATTACAGTTAGGAGCGGCTGCTCCCGCGATCTATCCTGGGGTTTCGACACCCGCCACTGTTGTATAATATGCATCTGTAACCTTCTGGTTACACCCCCTCATCACTGCAGGCGTCCAGCAGGCCCCTGCAGTGATCTCTTTGGCCACTATGGGCGTCCAGCAGGCCCCCATAGTGCTCCCTTCACCTCCAAATATAACCTTTCTGGCTCCCTTCCCTCACTGCAGGCGTCCAGCAGGCCCCTGCAATGACCTCTTTGACCACTATGGGCGTCCAGCAGGCCCCCATAGTGCTCCCTTCACCTCCAACTATAACCTTTCTGGCTCCCTTCCCTCACTGCAGGCGTCCAGCAGGCCCCTGCAATGACCTCTTTGGCCACTATGGGCGTCCAGCAGGCCCCCATAGTGCTCCCTTCACCTCTAACTATAACCTTTCTGGTTCCCTTCCCTCACTGCAGGCGTCCAGCAGGCCCCTGCAATGACCTCTTTGGCCACTATGGGCGTCCAGCAGGCCCCCATAGTGCTCCCTTCACCTCTAACTATAACCTTTCTGGTTCCCTTCTCTCACTGCAAGTTCCCTAACCTTTCTGGTTCCCTTCCCTAACCTTTCTGGTTCCCTTCCCTCACTGCTCATCGGCAGTTTTGAGCATTTGTATCCAGAGATTGTTTTGCCAGATTTGTAATAACTTCATTGAAGGAACCTGTGCTATTCTGCCTGTAACTTCCTTCATTTCCGCTCACCGTAACTCCACCACACCCAGCATCAACAGTCCCTCACGAAGATTGCTCCCTGCAATATGCAAATCGACCACGCCATATTCTTAATCAAAATTGCTGGGAAAAACGCATGACTGGCTAAAGCCAATATATCAAACACATTTAAAATCATGCCCATTGAGCCTGTCCTCAGGGGATTGTATTTTTTTTATATTTCCACTTTTCTGTCCGGTCCGGTCCCCCCCCCCCTACTAAACGCAATCTTCTGTCCCTCCTAGGCCATTTAAACTACATGGGAGCATGGGAGGATTTGCAAACAAGAGGATGCCATTCAGCCCATCTTGCTCGTTTGGTTGTTAGTAGCTTATTGATCTCAGAGTATCATCAAGAAGGATCAAGAAGGATCCCAGGGTGTCGGCTTCAACATTACTAAGTTGGTTCCAGACCCTCACAATTTTCTATGTAAAAAAAAAAAAAGTGCCTCCTATTTTCTGTTCTGAATGCCCCTTTGTCTAATTTCCATTTGTGACTCCTGGTTCAAAAAGTCTCCTGGGTTGACGTTGTCAATACCTTTTAGGATTTTGAAAGCTTGAATCAGATCACCGCGTAGTCTTTGTTCAAGTCTGAATAGCTTCTTTTCTTTTGGCCTGTCTGCATACGACATGTGTTTTAAATCCGGGACAGTTCTGGTCGCTGTTCTTTGCACTCTTTCTGGAGCAGCAATATCCTTTTTCTTTTAATGAAGTGTCCAGAACTGAACACAGTATTCTAGGTGAGGTCTTACTAATGCATTGTACATTTTTAGCATTACTTCCCTTGATTTTAAATTCAAAACTTTTCGCAATATATCCGAGCATCTTGTTGGCCTTTTTACAGCTTCCCCACATTGTCTAGATGAAGACATATCTGAGTCAACATAAACTCCTAGGTCTTTTTCAAAGATTCCTTCAATTTCAGTATCTTCCATATGATATTTATAATGCACATTTTTCTTGCCTGTGTGCAGTACTTTACACTTCTCTATTAAATGTCATTTGCCATGTGCTTGCCCAGTTCTGAATGCTGTCTAGATCATTTTGAATGACCTTCGCTGCTGCAACAGTGTTTGCCACTCCACCTATTTTTGTGTTGTGTGCAAATTTAACAAGTCTGCTTACTATGCCATAATCTAAATCATTATGTAGATTAGGAATAGCAGAGGACCTAATACTGATCCCTGTAATACACCACTGGTTACCTTGCTCTATTTTTGATGTTTCCTCTAATCAGTAATTACAGTTGGGTGCGGCTGCTCCCGCATTCCCCACCCCCCATCACTGCAGGCCCCTGCAGTGACCTCGCTGGCCACTATGGGCGTCCAGCAGGCCCCCATAGTGCTCCCTTCTCTGTCAAACGTTTTTCTACCAGCTGCGAGCTTCAACAGGGCCCCACTGCCCCCTTCTATTCCTTACCTCCGCGGTCTTCCAAATGTAACCTTTTAGGCTACCCTCCCCTCACTACAGGCATTCAGCAGGCCCCTGCAGTGACCTCCCTGGCCGCCATGGGTGTCCAGCACGACCCCATAGTGGTCTCTTCTCTGTGAGATGCTTTTCTTCTTTCAGCTTACCGGCAGTTTATTCAAACACTTTCAAAACCATTCCCATTTCTTTGAATATCAGTCAGGGCCGCAATACTGCATACTCTGGAGGCCTTCTGTTTTCTACATGTTAACTACTCCCTAATCCACGTGCATGCATTTCATTGAATCCCTACTGCGTTCAATATGAGAAATTAATCTTTTATGTGGGACTTTGTCAAAAGCTTTCTCGAAATTTAAATAAACCATGTCATATGCTTTGCAATTTGTACGCAATGAGGATAAATCCTCGAGGCAGAGCTTTTATCTCCTACCTTCTCTCTATTTGATCCTTTCTGTCGATTCCCTCAATGATGTCATACTTATGGTTTGGTTCCTTTTTTTTCGCAAGGAACTCCGCCTGTGGGAGCTCCTACTAAAAGAAAGGAATGGCAGTACTTTCTTTTACGACAACTGTCTCCTGCTGCACAAAGACATTCAGCCGTTCAAAGATGCAGCTCCCTCTCTTGGCTTTGGAGGATACTACAAGGGAAAATTGGTTTTCTGCTCCATGGCCCAACGAATTCAGCATTATTCCTATAACCGATCACTCCTCGTCATTGCGCAAAGTGTGTCCATTTGCTGTAGCCGCACTCCTTTTGGGGGTCTTCCTGGGCTCAAAATCCATTCTTCTCCACTCACAATTCACCTTCAGTCTAAATCTTTAACAAGATCGTTCATTATAATGAGAATATTCAGAAGGATTACCTGTTTATCTGTTACTCATCAGTTCATTTTCAGAGCTCAACACATTCTCTGCCACCTGAATATAATTGATTCTTTCTCGTTTCCAAACGCAGGGATTCAGAGCATTGGCTTCCGAAGACGACCTCCTGCAAACTCAGATTCCTCTTTTCAGACCTGACATTCATGTGAGCCACCTGCTGCATTCCCTGATTTCTGCAGGCTCAAGAAACAACTCTTCTCAGCATCACTCCCCGCTCACTGCAAATGTACCGGTCATCCTGGAATTGCTTTAAAATTTCACTTTGCATTCAACATTCCTTTCCATCATTTTCAGTGCCCGTAGTGTCATCCTGTTTTATGTCCCTTAAGAACAGAGCGATAAGATTTGAATTTCCGGCATCAAGTTTTTCTACAAACTCAACTCAATTTCAGTGTCCCAGCTCTACACTCTGCAACTCACAAATTTCACTAATCCTGAAAGGGCTTCAACTATCAGAATCTCTTTCTCCTCCTGCTTGCCTACCTATTGCCATCAACGTACTCTCTTGATGCCTCTCATCTGCTCCAGCTACTCCTGCCTGTTTTAGATAAAACCTTACAGCTCTTTCTCTTAGCCTTCTTGGGTTCCCATAGGTGCTGGGAGTCTACATCGCTCTCAAATTCAACCCCCAGATTCACCCCTTAATCTCTGACCTAGCAATCCCCTCATCTGATACCCTTTCCTTCCTGCTCAAAAGAAGTAAAACGGACAAGGAAGATTAGAGAAAGCTTTTCAATTTTGTTTATAAATTAAACTCCCATGTTGGCCCATATGACCCCTTTCTCTCTTGTCCATCTCCATCTTTCTCAGGGCGCATCACCCTCAGGCCCGCTGTTTATTAACAAAAACTGAACAATCGTCACCCAACATTTGTTCTTCTTTCACCTGATTTATTTCCAGGTCCGGATTCGCAGCTGAGCAGTTTTCCGGTCCTTCCTTCAGAATCGTAGCAGCTTTTTCCCACGGGGTTCCAGACTCTCTTATCAAACGGTTAGGTCGTTGATCCTCCAGTGCTTACCAAGTTTACATTATAACAAATATTATGGAGCCTAAAATTGCTTTTACAGAAATGTGCTCTTAAGTGTTAGTAGCCTGCCTGGAGGAAGGGCAATCGAATCAGCCATGGATTCCCAGAGGTTTATTTCCCAAAAATGGGTTTTGTTTTCCTCTCCTGCGTGCTGATGATCATTTGTTAAAGGTTGGCTAAACCTTCAAGTGGGCTATATTCAATTCTAATTGTGGCATTGAGACCGGCTTGTTCTTTTTGGGGGTCTCAGCCTCGTCCAGTTGGCCAGGCAGCGAACCCTCAAACCAAGTTTAGGTTTGATGCCAAATGAATGTGTATATACAGCATACTTTTCTGTTAAATCGCATACTCCGCATTCTCTACAATAAATATTTGTACTAAAACATTTTGTGATTGGTGTTTGTCCCGAACTACTGAAATACAGTATAAAGAGGTCATGGAAAAGCACTTATTAAATGTAGACTTTATTTATGCAGAAAAAAAAATTAGCATAGGCTATTGTCTATAAGGAATAATGCAAAGAAAAAAATAAATCATGGTTCTGTTTTTGTATCAACAGATGCTCGAGCCAAAGGTAGGTGAACATGGAGAGATGGCCTCTGAGGAGGACAGGGTGTCCGGGAGCAACGTGGAAGCTCTGGCAAGCGGGAAACTGGACGGTGAGAATACACCCGAAGAGGAGAAAACCTCTCCAACACCTCCGACTCCAGCAACAACTCCAACCCCGGCAACAACTCCAACCCCGGCAACAACTCCCACCGAGGACAGCAAGAGCATGGAGGAGGACTCTGAGAGCTGCAGGGGTGACCAAGAGGAGAACATGAGGGGGGGTGGTGAGGACCGGGGTGCGAGGGGGGGCGGTGAGGACCGGGGTGCGAGGGGGGGCGGTGAGGACGGGGGTGCGAGATGTGGGGATGAGGACGGGGGTGCGAGGGGGGGTGGTGAGGACGGGGGTGCTAGGGGTGGATGTGGAGATGAGAGTGCGAGGGGGGAGCAGCTGGAAACAGCCAGGGCCACGTTCGTCATCCCCGAGGTGCGGCTCGACCGGACCTTCAGCCAGAGTGCAGACGCACTGTCAGCACCGCAGGATGGAGTGACAGATGAGGATGAAGAGGAGGAGGAAGACTATGAAGACGAGGGAGATGAGGACAGCGATGAGAACTATCTGGAGCGCAGCGACAGCAAGCGCCACAGCATGATCGAGTCCTCGGCCTGCGAGAAGCACTGCACCCTGAGCGTGCAGAACTCCCTGCACCGCCGCACACACAGTGAGGGCAGCCTGCTGCAGGAGCCCAAGGCGCAGTGCTTCACCTCGGACAACGCACTGCACTGCCTGGAGCACGAGAACACCAAGTCTGGCTGGCTCATCCCCTCCCCAAGGTCGCTGAAGAAGGAGCTAGCGAAGAATGGGGGCTCTATGCATCAGCTGTACCTGCTCTTCTCGGGACGAAAGGTAAGCACTTCAGTGCCATGTCCACATTCTAGCATTAGGTTTGATATATTGTATCTGTTATAAATGCTAGTGTCTGAAAACTGCATTGTGATTGATCAACACTTCATATACATTCAGCAGTGTATATAAAGGTGGAAGGAGATTGGAAGAAAAAAGAAATACTGCATACACTTTATACAGTAATACAGCATACACTTTATACAGTAATACAGCATACACTTTATAGTAATATAGTATACACTTTATACAGTAATACAGCATACACTTTATACAGTAATACAGCATACACTGTATACAATAATACAGCATACACTATAGTAATACAGCATACACTTTATAGTAATATAGTATACACTTTATACAGTAATACAGCATACATTTTATACAGTAATATAGTATACACTTTATACAGTAATATAGTATACACTTTATACAATAATACTGCATACACTTTATACAATAATACAGCATACACTTTATACAATAATACAGCACACACTTTATACAGTAATACAGCATACACTTTATACAGTAATACAGTATACACTTTATACAATAATACAGCACACACTTTATACAGTAATACACGTTATACAGTAATACGGCATACACTTTATACAGTAATACAGCATACACTTTATACAGTAATACAGCATACACTTTATAGTAATATAGTATACACTTTATACAGTAATACAGCATACACTTTATACAGTAATACAGCATACACTGTATACAATAATACAGCATACACTATAGTAATACAGCATACACTTTATAGTAATATAGTATACACTTTATACAGTAATACAGCATACATTTTATACAGTAATATAGTATACACTTTATACAGTAATATAGTATACACTTTATACAATAATACTGCATACACTTTATACAATAATACAGCATACACTTTATACAATAATACAGCACACACTTTATACAGTAATACAGCATACACTTTATACAGTAATACAGTATACACTTTATACAATAATACAGCACACACTTTATACAGTAATACACGTTATACAGTAATACGGCATACACTTTATACAGTAATACAGCATACACTTTATACAGTAATACAGCATACACTTTATAAAGTAATATAGTATACACTTTATACAGTAATACAGCATACACTGTATACAATAATACAGCACACACTTTATACAGTAATACAGCATACACTTGATACAGTAATACAGTATACACTTTATACAGTAATACAGCATACACTTTATACAGTAATACAGCATACACTTTATACAGTAATACAGCATACACTTTATACAGTAATACAGCATACACTTTATACAGTAATATAGTATACACTTTATACAATAATACAGCACACACTTTATACAGCATACGCTTTATACAGTAATACAGCATACACTTTATACTGCTGTCAATCTGCTTGCAAACAGGAAGCACTTTACACTCTTAACTCTTTGATTTAGTGGCTATCAATGTTACACAGCGTTCTAGCTGACCGTGCAATTCAGAGCTCTTTAGTGACATTCCCCAGGCCAAGAATGAGCTGCTTGTTTTCTTGTGGAGATATAAGTGGCAGGTTACTAGTGCTGGTCTTCTACAGACCATTGCATTTTTATAAACGGCATTGCTGCATTGGTTAGGTGTGTGTATGTGTGCAGTGGAATAGGATACAATATAGTCCAGACGTCTGACAAGCTATAGAGTCATTTCAGTGGAAACTTCAAAATTGAATCTGTTACCTCCTTACATTCGAAAATGTCAACACATTTTTGTGACATATTGGAAGTAAAAACACCCTTAACAAACAGGTGGCTTGACCTTTTTGATGACATATGTAAATAAATACAAATAGAAAAACAAGCAAGCAGCAATGATAGGGGGCGGTACGGACCTCGTGACGTTTCGAGGGTGTGATATCAGAAGCTGGACTGTTTGGTTTTGGGGACCCTTTTATATCATTGTTAAATATCTGAGCAGTGCAGTTTGCTATTTGACAGGAGACGTCTTTGTCACTTGATGGAGCGTGTCAGTTCCAGCAGAGCTTGTAAAGGGTCAGTATTTACTGCTTCACTGTCCGGCTCCCTTTCGTCACGCCGCGCTGGCTTGGGAGTAGCTTCTGGGAAAGCAGGAAGAGAATGTCTGCAGCGTTCCAGTAAAACCTTTTTTTACAGTTTCCATTCAATCCACTGGGTGGAGCACAGGCACTCTGCTGCAGGGCCTTGTCTGCTGGCCTCAGAACAGAGGGATGAATAATGTAGTGGGCATTCCCACCCATTCCAGTACAGTACAATAGCATTGCTCAGAAAAGTGTCTTCATGTTTGTTTTTATGAAACAATGCTGCAGAAAAACACAAGTAAAAACATTACTTAAGAGTAGCATTTAGATGGGTCTGTTTTCTTATGCATAGGGAGTGCATGTATTGATCAGATGTGAAGTTCTGCCCTGGGAGCCTTCAGTGTAAGGTCAGGTCAGCCTGTCACTGTAGCTGTGCTTACTGTACATTGAGAGGCTGCGCTCTGAACAGCAGTGATTGATAGTGGCTGTGTTTACTGTACATTGAGAGGCTGCGCTCTGAACAGCAGTGATTGATAGTGGCTGTGTTTACTGTACATTGAGAGGCTGCGCTCTGAACAGCAGTGATTGATAGTGGCTGTGCTTATACATTGAGAGGCTGCGTTCTGAACAGCAGTGATTGATAGTGGCTGTGCTTATACATTGAGAGGCTGCGCTCTGAACAGCTGTGATTGATAGTGGCTGTGCTTATACATTGAGAGGCTGCGTTCTGAACAGCAGTGATTGATAGTGGCTGTGCTTATACATTGAGAGGCTGCGCTCTGAACAGCAGTGATTGATAGTGGCTGTGCTTATACATTGAGAGGCTGCGTTCTGAACAGCAGTGATTGATAGTGGCTGTGTTTACTGTACATTGAGAGGCTGCGCTCTGAACAGCAGTGATTGATAGTGGCTGTGTTTACTGTACATTGAGAGGCTGCGCTCTGAACAGCAGTGATTGATATGGGAACAGACAGGCATGAATTGAATGTGGGGATAGCTAGGGGCTTCTTGTGTGATAAAGCTGGAAGAAAACAAGGTTTTAATTCACAAAATGGAGCATCTCCTTGCAGGGGCACAGCATTAAAGTACATGTGTGTCTGTGTGCTTCAGTGTCTGCATGCCTGGTTTGTTAGTTGCATTTCCATTTATCTAATACTGGTTAATAATAATGTACTTCATAGTTTTCTGCAGCTGATGGGGAAATTAAATTTCAGGTACATGTACAGTATTTAAGTTGAATGCACTGTATGTAGGGCCCTGTTATTTATTATTATGATCATTATTATTATTGTTATTGTTGTTTTATGTAAATTTCCTCTGAATTTATCCATGTCATTTAAAAAATAAGAAAATCAAGTGCATTGAACAGGTAGCTGTGTGTTATACTGAAACACATTTTACATACATATATTTGCAGAATGTAAAGTCATCAGGAATTTCAAGAGAAAAATCTATCAAATTCAAACTGTTGTATTTATAAAAGCCTGCAAATGTTTTTATTTAATAGGTTAAAACAGAAAATATATGGCCTTGACTTTAGTATAAACATTGTCCAACTGCTGTTGAGCATTTCTCATCAATGCCACATGAGGGCACTGCAGAGTATGTTTCCAGTGATTTAATCACCAGCACAATAACTACAGACAGCAATCCTCTCTACTGCTGTAGAGCATTTCTCATCAGTGCCACATGGGGGCACTGCAGATTGTGTTTCCAGTGATTTAATCACAGCACAATAACTCCAGACAGCAATCCTTTTCTGCTGCTGTTGTAGTCATTTATGCGTGTTATGTATTTGTCATGTACTGTTGACTTCTTTTAAGATTTAGATGTATTATTCAATTATTATCAAGCCTTATCTAGTATGGATCACATTAACACATGCAGAGACTGGATTAATAGTGTGTGTGTGTTTGTTTAGAGTGAATAAACATGATGTATTTTGAGAAGAGTGCACACAAGAAACATTGTGAATGTGAATCTGATAACACATTGCACATGAACTGTGCCAGGTGGAAGGAATGTGATTTCAGCCCCTTCTGCATCACGAGTCCAGCGCTGTGCAGCTGTGCATGTCCTTTATTTAAACCCTGTCTTTATAAATCACATCATCTAGGTCTACATGCATCACACAGTCTGCAACAGCTACCTAATCACACCCCTTACAAAACGTCCCTGTACATTCAATACACAGGGCTTCTACTTTAGAACCAGCTGCAGTGCTTTAGCATTCTGACAGTAATTCGCTGGATTCATTAACATGGCAAGTAGAATTTGGGCTCGTTTTGAATTTGGTCTGCTACTTCACAGTAGTGATAGTTTGAAACGGGAGCACTTTGCCTCACTCTTCCAGGTTTCTGACTGGACTTGCATTGTTCTGATCATTCCTGAACTAGTTTACCATCCCTTAAACCTGCGCATGTGCTGGTTATTGAACCCTGCGCACCCTGCACACACATGTGCTGGTTATTGATCCCTGCACACACATATGCTGGTTATTGATCCCTGCACACCTTGCTTAGCACATCATAGTAACGTAGGCACAGCATCTATTTTTACTTTCGCTAATACATTTTAGGACCTCAAGGTGAATTAAACAGAAACTTGCACGAGTACATGAACGTGTGCACTGAAATCCTAATTAAATCAAAACTACTGTTACTTTTATTCTTTTATATGTTTTACATGTAAGAGGTAGATAAAAACAAACCAGTTCACAAACCATGTTAGCTTTTGTGTACGTACCTGAACTGAAGAACAGCTCCATGTAGGTGAGTTATTATTTACGCTATTGGAAATATCCATGACGCGACATCGTCCACCACTGGGATACTGAAGCCTGAAGCTACCAGACCACTTGTGGGATTCTGAGCAAATTGCATTTCTCATGAAAATCATGAAAAAAAATATTTTATTTTCACAGCTATTTCCTAATAGCAATAGAGCCCTCATAAGAGGGCTTTCCCTTCTGATAAGAACCTTCTCATTATAATATAAAGCACCTCTTCCACAACTGTCATTCGGAATGAGAGATTTCCGCTCGAAACGTCTGCATCGGCACACCTTGATTCCCTTGCTTTTCAATGATATCTCATGGCAGGCCATGGTATTGCATGTTGCAGACTGGAGTTATAATGAGTGGTGCTTCACTATGTAAAAAGAAGAGGAAGTGCTGCAGTATTCTTGTGCAATGTAACCAGTCTCTGGAATCGACTCCTTGGTGTGCCTGACTTCATACAGCTATACGGTGACACACAGACCCAAACGGGAAAACCATTTGAAATATAAAAAAGCACTAGCTTCAGTTACAGAAGGACTGGGTATATGTATTTGTGTTTAATATTGCAATAGAAATATGTGTGTATTTGATGTACAGACTTTTATATAGTATGTCATTTAGAATGCAGCCAGTGAGCCAAATGCCTCCCAGGCACAAATATTTACTACTAAACATTATGGTACTTTCAGAGTATTAATCATCATGTACTACCAGCACGGAGATGCCTTTGATTGTGTGTGTGAATGGTGCGCACATATAGGATAGATAAGGATTGCTGATGGATGCAGTGTGAGTTACACCAGAGGTGTAGTAGGTCTGGAATCTGAGAAATGCCATTTCATGCCAGTTAGAAACATGTGCATAGAAAAAGACCACACTATCATTATCTGAAGAGGCACTGTCGATCTAGGCATTATGCTGTGGATAACAGCACTCATTATATCACCACATTTGTGCATTGTTTTTGACAAAGGACCCTAATGGAGAGAGGGTCACTGTGTTTAAAGTGAATCCGTGGATGGTGTGTTTCTGGCACACATCTCTGTTGAGGCAGGATCCCTTTAAGAGATATATTTTTCCATGTCTTCTCTTGTGATAGAGATAACGTAGGAAATGTTTAACAATATGTTAACACTGTAAGACTTCACTTTTTTTTTTAATTTGTTACTGCATGAAATGTGTTAATTCCTGTTCCTGTTAATTGCAAGTTGCTCTGGATGGCAGCTCTTCAGTACTGTGTGCCAGTGAACGTGACGATTCTTTTCAGTGTGCAGCTGGCGGTAGCAGTGCCAGGCTGTTTCCCACATTGTTCAGGATTAGGCTCTGGAAGGCCACAGACCAGCCTGACAAAGTAAAGATTAGAGACTGGGAGCCTCTCCCCATTCAGATACACAGCACACCCTCGAGATCATCCTCACAGACCAGCCTGACAAAGTAAAGATCAGGGACTGGTACATCTCTCTTTAAAAATACACAGCACACCCTCGAGATCATCCTCACAGACCAGCCTGACAAAGTAAAGATCAGGGACTGGTACATCTCCCTTTAAAAATACACAGCACACCCTCGAGATCATCCTCACAGACCAGCCTGACAAAGTAAAGATTAGAGACTGGGAGCCTCTCCCCATTCAGATACACAGCACACCCTCAATCATCCTCACAGACCAGCCTGACAAAGTAAAGATCAGGGACTGGTACATCTCCCTTTAAAAATACACAGCACACCCTCGAGATCATCCTCACAGACCAGCCTGACAAAGTAAAGATTAGAGACTGGGAGCCTCTCCCCATTCAGATACACAGCACACCCTCAATCATCCTCACAGACCAGCCTGACAAAGTAAAGATCAGGGACTGGTACATCTCCCTTTAAAAATACACAACACACCCTCGAGATCATCCTCACAGACCAGCCTGACAAAGTAAAGATCAGGGACTGGTACATCTCCCTTTAAAAATACACAGCACACCCTCAATCATCCTCACAGACCAGCCTGACAAAGTAAAGATTAGAGACTGGGAGCCTCTCCCCATTCAGATACAAAGCACACCCTCGAGATCATCCTCACAGACCAGCCTGACAAAGTAAAGATCAGGGACTGGTACATCTCCCTTTAAAAATACACAGCACACCCTCGAGATCATCCTCACAGACCAGCCTGACAAAGTAAAGATTAGAGACTGGGAGCCTCTCCCCATTCAGATACACAGCACACCCTCAATCATCCTCACAGACCAGCCTGACAAAGTAAAGATCAGGGACTGGTACATCTCCCTTTAAAAATACACAGCACACCCTCGAGATCATCCTCACAGACCAGCCTGACAAAGTAAAGATCAGGGACTGGGAGCCTCTCCCCATTCAGATACACAGCACACCCTCAATCATCCTCACAGACCAGCCTGACAAAGTAAAGATCAGGGACTGGTACATCTCCCTTTAAAAATACACAGCACACCCTCGAGATCATCCTCACAGACCAGCCTGACAAAGTAAAGATTAGAGACTGGGAGCCTCTCCCCATTCAGATGCACAGCACACCCTCAATCATCCTCACAGACCAGCCTGACAAAGTAAAGATCAGGGACTGGTACATCTCCCTTTAAAAATACACAGCACACCCTCGAGATCATCCTCACAGACCAGCCTGACAAAGTAAAGATTAGAGACTGGGAGCCTCTCCCCATTCAGATGCACAGCACACCCTCGAGATCATCCTCACAGACCAGCCTGACAAAGTAAAGATCAGGGACTGGTACATCTCCCTTTAAAAATACACAGCACACCCTCGAGATCATCCTCACAGACCAGCCTGACAAAGTAAAGATCAGGGACTGGGAGCCTCTCCCCATTCAGATACACAGCACACCCTCAATCATCCTCACAGACCAGCCTGACAAAGTAAAGATCAGGGACTGGTACATCTCCCTTTAAAAATACACAGCACACCCTCAATCATCCTCACAGACCAGCCTGACAAAGTAAAGATCAGGGACTGGTACATCTCCCTTTAAAAATACACAGCACACCCTCGAGATCATCCTCACAGACCAGCCTGACAAAGTAAAGATTAGAGACTGGGAGCCTCTCCCCATTCAGATGCACAGCACACCCTCAATCATCCTCACAGACCAGCCTGACAAAGTAAAGATCAGGGACTGGTACATCTCCCTTTAAAAATACACAGCACACCCTCGAGATCATCCTCACAGACCAGCCTGACAAAGTAAAGATTAGAGACTGGGAGCCTCTCCCCATTCAGATGCACAGCACACCCTCGAGATCATCCTCACAGACCAGCCTGACAAAGTAAAGATCAGGGACTGGTACATCTCCCTTTAAAAATACACAGCACACCCTCGAGATCATCCTCACAGACCAGCCTGACAAAGTAAAGATCAGGGACTGGGAGCCTCTCCCCATTCAGATACACAGCACACCCTCAATCATCCTCACAGACCAGCCTGACAAAGTAAAGATCAGGGACTGGTACATCTCCCTTTAAAAATACACAGCACACCCTCGAGATCATCCTCACAGACCAGCCTGACAAAGTAAAGATTAGAGACTGGGAGCCTCTCCCCATTCAGATACACAGCACACCCTCGAGATCATCCTCACAGAGTGCGCAGTGCTCCTGCAGTCTCATCCAATCGAACAGGCTCTCAATGCGCTTGTCGGTTTCATAGGGGATTATCTCACACTTAACTCACACTCTCATTTGTGTTTCCTGCTTTATTTGCACTTTTTATCAGCAGCAGCATATGTAGTTTATCCTAAGCCTTATGAATTGCATTACTGATTTTCCATCAGAAGGGCTAACGTTGCAAAAAACTATAAACAGTTACAAACTAATGGCATATTTATAACACTGTGTTCAGTGCTTGAGTCGATTTAATTGTGTAAATACTGTGTTCTTTAAACAGAATTGATTAAGGGTAACTATGCTCTCAGAAGATTTATTTAAACATGAATTGTTTTTGACTGTACTGCTGCTTCAATGCCTAATTGTGCAGTGGTTTTAGCAAACCCAATTGCACCTATTTTGGCACCTTGTGCACTTGTCATCTTTGTTAATTTTTATATTGAGACTTTTTAAAATGTCTGTAATGGTTAAAATACAAAATAGCAAATAGGCATAAATTGATTTCTTCATCTATGACATAATGTATTCTGCCAAAAAGTGTAAATAATATACTTTAAATGTGATTGTTAGTGTTAAGCTAGTAATACCTTTCTACACCTTTTGGGGGCGCATGTGTTACTCTGCATGCACTACCCAAGTCACCTGTAACAAGGCTCAGCAGTTTTCTGTTTTTTCACTAGCAGTTGTTGGTACTTGGTGGTCACTGGAACAATAAGGGCATTTTAAAAAGCGTGGGGAAACCCAAATGTGGTCTCCACAACTACTTCCTGTACTTGCTTCCACTTGTACTGTACGTGGGCTCTTACTCTCAGTAATAATGGAAACTATTTCATGCAGCAACCCCTCCAACCACAAAGCCTCTGCTTGTTCCAGTGCAGGGGGCTGCTTCCTGTACCCCCTGCGCCTCAGTAACTTCCTGTAGCCCCCTGCTTGTTCCAGCTGCTCCTGAGTAACTTCCTGTCACCTTGTGCTGCTGTGCGGGGTGCTGTCTTTAAAATGAAGAGTCACTTTAGATAAGGCTTCAACGTATAAATCAGAGCAGTATTTATATCAATCAACCCTGCATCTTTAGGACCTCCACAAACTAAATGTTATTGCCTAGACTTATACATTTGGGGCCAGGCATAATTTTAGCTTGCAATGCCTGACCCATCTGTAACAACTGGAGAATCTGTGAAAGCCATCTGCATCAATATTAATGAGGGTCAAAAACCAACGGCCAGCCTAAAACACTGTGGATAGCAGCAGCGGGGATGTCTTTCTTGAAAATTGCATGCTGCATAATTCTTAAGGGTTAGATACATTCTACATAATAAAATATTCAGAGTTCTAAAAGTACCAATGCAGTTGTGAGGGACTGTTGCCTGAATACCAGTCCCTAGGGGGAGCAGCATGCTGGAAGGCAGTAGGCTGCTGTACCCTTCACAGTGAAATGCAGTTTGTCTTTCTGTGTGAGTGGGCACGGGCAGCCCCTTCACAGTGAAATGCAGTTTGTCTTTCTGTGTGAGGTGGGCACGGGCAGCCCCTTCACAGTGAAATGCAGTTTGTCTTTCTGTGTGAGGTGGGCACAGGCAGCCCCTTCACAGTGAAATGCAGTTTGTCTTTCTGTGTGAGGTGGGCACAGGCAGCCCCTTCACAGTGAAATGCAGTTTGTCTTTCTGTGTGAGGTGGGCACAGGCAGCCCCTTCACAGTGAAATGCAGTTTGTCTTTCTGTGTGAGGTGGGTACTGTCAGCAGCAGAGGTACATCTTGATAACAGCTTGGATACACCTTAAAAATAGAACCATCATGTTTGTAAAAGTTCCAGGCTGACTCTCTGAAGGGCCTGCCTGTTACCCATACAGTACAAGTTGTTTCCACACACATATAAGCAGTACTGTCTCTCATAGATAAACCCTTTTTATTTTGAAACACGTTCAATAACAACAAACCGTGGATACTGGCTGGTGTTCAAGGACTGGGATGACGGCACTGGTGATTGTTTGTCGAGTAGGAGATTTCTTCCCTTCACTGACTGATTTAAGATGTGGATCTCGTCAAGCCCGCCCTGGTTCAACCCTTCATTCTCCTACCCTGCGTCTGTCTGCCTGTTTGACATCTATTGCCAATTGAAACCACACGGGGTTCATTGACTCAGAAACTACTGGTTAATCTCCATCTTCTGTAACCAGGGCAGTCCTCTTCAAGTCTTGGCTGAATAAAGCCCTGCTTGGGTTAACAAACAATCCTTATAAAAGTTTACAACAGTACATTTGAACAGTGATTTTGCAGTTTTCAATGCTAGTCCCATGGTTATACTTTGCATTTACCATGGTTTGTCTCTTTTTAATGCTTTACCATACCTCTATGTTAATTACAATGTTTACCTCTGCTTTACCTTGTGTTAACTGCTTTGTTACACTTTGCTGTGCTTTTACTATGGGAAACGTATCATGGAAGAAACACCTTGATTGATTAAGGCGATTTGTGAAAAGGGTTTTGAAGTGTGCCGGTAGATTCTTATCAGTCATAAGGAACAGAGGCTGTGGTCCAGTGGTCCCGGCTCAGCCACTGACTCGCTGTGTGACCTTGAGTAAGTCACTGAACCTCCTTGTGCTTCATCTTTCAGGTGAGACGTTGTTGTAAATGACTCTGCAGCTGATGCATAGTTCACACACCCTCGTCTCTGTAAGTTACCTTGGATAAAGGCGTCTGCTAAATAAACAATAACAGGAATGGTCTTGGTCATTTTAAAATCGATTTTTTGGTGGTTCATTAAAAAAAAAACTGAAGCATCAATTAGATTTTTATTCAGGTTTTGTTTCATTGCTCATGTGTTGGTGATTTGAATGTATGTGTTACTGGAAGTAATTAAATTCAGATAGGGATTCTCAAGCACTCCACAGCATCAATGCATCTGCATAAATAAATGATAACCATTCCTCCATTTGACTTGTGCAGTCCATAAAGGGTATTAGGAAGTACTGTGCATTTGTCATTTGAGGTGGAGAATTTAAACTATTTCAGTATTATTGTACAGGTTTCCAGTAATGCTTTTGTTTCCCTTAATGTGTTATTTTTCAGTAATTATGCAAAGGGTACCCGATGGCTGTGCCTTTCTGACGTTCAAACCCTTCAGAGAGCGATTGTTTATTCGATCAATGCCGCTCCTGCCTCAGCAGCTTGTGAAAGAGGGAACTGGAAGGTAACACAAGGTTTATTTTGATTCGGTTTAGGTAGCTGTTGCTACAGCAATACCACTGCAGAGTAGTAACAAACTGTAAGGAATGACATCAGGGGCCCTTGGCCTGGCAGATTGTTGTTCAGTTAAACAGTGAAACTTGGTATTCCCCACAGCTTCGTATAAGCAGCCCCAGCTCAACAGGCTTCGGTTCTGATTCATTCTGTCATGTGTTTATAAATATGAGGAACATATGGCACTGTTTATATCAGAGTACTAGCTGTTGCTATGGTGCCCTAGGCCTATCTTTATAACCATAGCGACGGGCCGCACATGTTGTTAAAGGCCATTTAGGTATATGCTGTTTGCATTTAATTGCATCTCTAAGGATATGTGTGCTGTATCTGCCCTGGACACACCATGAAAAGGTGTCCTTAGCTAGTCCTTAATGAGCACCTTCAGGAACAGTGGGGGCCCAGGGACCAATGCGGGGGGCCCAAAGAATGTGCTGTTGTGAACAAGTTTTAATAAGAATATGACAGAATCGATAGAAATTGATCCCAACCGCTCCTGTATATCTGCTGAGTTGCAACACCGACTCGGCACACCCGGCCTTCAGTCTAAAACAGGGAACGCTTGCAAACGCCTAACGTGGCGACATTGCTTCCTAGTCATTGGCCTGCATTGCAATACTGTAATATCCAGAGTGTGTATATATATATATACTGTCATACTCTTTATCCAGGCGTATAAGTGAATTGTATTTGTTTAAATGTACAAATTGCAGACTAGCATGTCTAAAAGCATCTACACTCTGCAGTGACTTTTGAAATCAGGTCTTGAAAGTGTAATGTTAGACATGTAACAATTTCAACACCATTGTAAATCTAGCGCTATCGCTTACAGCTGTCAGTGCACCAAGTACAAAGATAAATCCAGCTTTCCTCATTGGAGGTTGGAGTCTCAGTGAGTACAGTAACCGTCCACTGAGGAGACGCACCCTAGAATCTGGGCAGGGCCTCGAGGGAGATGCACACGTGTGTGTGGATTTTAAGGGGCACATTAAAAGGACTAAGTTGACAGTTGTGATTACTCTTGCTTACACATTACCTTGACTGCAATTTGAAACCACAAGCTGTTTTCTTTGTTTTTTCACATTTTGAGTTAATTTCAAGTCTTGCTTTTCTTTATAAATTCCCGCTATAATGATTACAGAAAGACTAATTTGGGAGCCTCTTGTGTGATGAGTTGAATCAACACAGAGTTCAGGATTTCAGCTGCCCATCTAATGACATGATGACAATACCAACATATGATTTATTTAAAATAGATTGACAAAACCCAGGTTTATCGGGTTAAAAAAATTAAATTCTAAATAGGTCTAAGGGGGTGCGTTTTTTTTTTTTGGTTATCGGTTAAAAATTCAAGCCCTACCGATGTAACAATTATTTTTTTCTAATTGGTCTGATATACTTATATTGCAGTGAATTCATTATCTTTATTATTTACTCTGACCCTTCTGTTGTGGGCTGTTCTTGAGATCTGACATCACATCTGCCATTCATGCAAATATGACCAACATTCCCCCTTTCATTGACAGCATGTAAAATGTAGCATGTAAAATGATAAAAGCCCAGCAGTAAAGGCAGCTCCTACACTGTTCTCGAAGATGTTTGGACTGGGCTGATAAACAGCCTCTTCACAGTGACTGAACTACAGTGTCACTGCTGCCCCTGCTAATCACTTTGTGTAGTATGTAGAAGAATTGGAGGTTGATCTCTCACTTCAATTCTGACCTTTAACAGCTGTGGGCTCTGAAGGCTCTTCACATAACTTTGACTAATACCTTCTTTCTATCCAGTGTCATCTGTTCTACTGTCTCACCTGTTTGTTTACAAAAGCTGTGTGAATTCTGCAGTTATATTAACCTAGAAACAGGTTTACTGGATATTAATATTTGCAGTTTGAAAGCAAAACGTTACATTTTACTCTAAGCATCAGTACCACACTGGCAGCTAATACTTAAACACACACATGTTAGACGTTATCAGGGTTTCTTTTCATATGTGCCAAAAATTCTTTCCAAAAACTGGAAGAGTTATTAGAGATCATGATTGGAATGTGAAGTAATATTACAATGAGGGAGTTCTTAGACTTCAAAAAGCAGGCATTGTTTCAGCATCCTGTTACAGGAAGAAGCAAGGCCTGCAGGAAGTGGCCTCCAGAGTCACCAGGAAGTATTTGAGGGATACGAGAATTCCAGTATCTTTTGTGGATGGAAGCTTTCATCTCCATCTCATGCACTTTCCTGCTCAACACAAGTTCAATCAATAGCTGTGTCATGCCTCCTCCTCCTCCTCCTCCTCCTCGTCTCTCTCGCTCAATATCTTCTCATCGGCGCTCATGAATTATTGAATCAGGTTAATGTGGCTACAATTCTTAATCTTGTGGTGATGGACTGTTATTCTATCAGGATCCACACTTATTATTAAGCATTGGTATGAAGCAAATCAACTTTATTCTAGCAATCTTAAACATAAGCTAATTTATTTCACAAGAATATGGATTGCATATTAGCAGCTGGATCCATTCCAGGTTTTATTATGAACTTAAATAGCTGGATCCATTCCAGGCATTTATATATATATAATATATAAACACACACACAGTAATGCGGTTGTGAGGGTCCATACTTAGGAGGCGCGTTATTTCTGTTTCATTTTATAACGAATATTGCCATTTTGTTTCCCGAAATGATTTACAATGCCCACAAGCCAAATTAATACTCGGATACAAAATTGAGATGTTCGGATTTGCTACAAATGACAGAAATACCTTGTACTTATTTACCGTCTCACCAGAATGTGCGCGATGGTCTCAAAAAAAAGGCAAATGAAAAAGACAAAGTTCTACTTGTTCTTCTACTTGTTCTTGGTGAAAGGACCTTCTTTCTTCCAGACCGAGGGAGCGTTGTGACAGTACCAGGAGTTTTGTACTTATTGATAATAGAAAAAATAGTTGAAATTGGGATACTCAAATGCTTGGAAATCTTCTTTTATCCTTCTCCAGCTTTATGACAATAAATCATTTTCTGCCTAAGGTCTTCAGATAGCTCTTTACTTTCCCATATTGACTTATTGGTAATGACAGCAATCATCCAATGTCTATTATACTCTCAAGAATGTTCACCTACAATCCAGCATTTTTTAGACTTTAGGTTCTGCATTATCATATTGAAATTTCTAGCACTTTGTAGACAATACTATCATAGCATCAAACTTTTGAAATAGCATTTTTGGAGTTTTCCAAAAAAAAATTTGAAATAAATGATTGTAGACATCTATTTCTTGTAACTTTTTTCCTCATCCACAAAAGCAAAAATTTTGCTACAAAAGATTTTTCCTAAAACTATAAATTATAAATTACCATTGGGGTACGTAAACTTTTGACAACAACTGTGTGTGTGTGTGTGTGTATATATATATATATATATATATATATATATATATATATATATATATATATATATGTATATATATATATATATATATATATATATATATATATATATATATATATATATATATATATATAGTTAGTATTACTCTGTTTTAATATAATTGAGTGTATGAACCACTGTAGTTGGAGATCTATGTAGTTGGTGGTCCACTATGAAAGGTGCTATATAAAATAAAAATGGATTGATTGATCTGGTCAACATTCCCTACCCAGTGTATGACTTGTTGGTCCATGACTTCAGTCATAGCACTATTTAGAGAGGAAAGCCACAAATGGGGAACCAACAGCGATGACTGTGCTTGAAGTCTTCGGTGACAAAGGCAGTCAACCAACCTAGCCCTGCTGGGGACCATGCTGTAAATCTGTGCCTCTGCTGAGTGCAGGTAGGTGCTGGGGACCATGCTGTAAATCTGTGCCTCTGCTGAGTGCAGGTAGGTGCTGGGGACCATGCTGTAAATCTGTGCCTCTGCTGAGTGCAGGTAGGTGCTGGGGACCATGCTGTAAATCTGTGCCTCTGCTGAGTGCAGGTAGGTGCTGGGGACCATGCTGTAAATCTGTGCCTCTGCTGAGTGCAGGTAGGTGCTGGGGACCATGCTGTAAATCTGTGCTTCTGCTGAGTGCAGGTAGGTGCTGGGGACCATGCTGTAAATCTGTGCCTCTGCTGAGTGCAGGTAGGTGCTGGGGACCATGCTGTAAATCTGTGCCTCTGCTGAGTGCAGGTAGGTGCTGGGGACCATGCTGTAAATCTGTGCTTCTGCTGAGTGCAGTAGGTGCTGGGGACCATGCTGTAAATCTGTGCCTCTGCTGAGTGCAAGTAGGTGCTGGGGACCATGCTGTAAATCTGTGCTTCTGCTGAGTGCAGGTAGGTGTTGGGGACCATGCTGTAAATCTGTGCCTCTGCTGAGTGCAGGTAGGTACAGTGATTAAGCTGCAGTAGTGTAACAGAGCTGAGGGATTCGTTACCAGATCCACATTTCACAGCCATCTCTGGCCTTGCATATTACTTTTGTTTCTGGACTCAAGAATGAAGTGTATCTAGTTTTATAACGTCAGTCAAGTCCAGTAACGTATTAGTCCAAAGGCACAACTAACTACTATCTTAATTGTGTTAATAATATGCTTCTCTAGAATGGACCATTTAAAAAGCAGCCGCCTTGACTAACGTGCAGTTCTGCTAGTTGTGGAAATGCAGTGTAGCAGCAATGTGCAGCTGTCCCGGAGTCCATGTTTAGACTTGGCACTAGGTTAGGTTGCTTTGTGGTAGTTTTCAAATGTGTTTTGTTAACATGGGCCCCATAAGAGCAGAGGTTGTTTTTCTTTTTGCTCTATTCAATGCTGTATACAATACCAGGAAACATAGCCTGTGGTTCACATTATATTGTTTCCATTCATTGAAAACGCGCTCTCAAGGAAAGCAATTTAAAGGCGCTCGTTCTCAAGCGTGCGTTTTTGTAGTGTTAAAGTCACAATGTAACGGAAGGAAGTGTTGGGCAGAGAGGAAGTTGGCTGCAGGTCACCTGAGTGGGTTTTAGAGTTTTTCATGTGCACTTCTTGAGATTGGTATGAAATGCACCATTGTCCTGCATTAAAAAAAGAAATCCCATTCATTCTGTAAGTGGCTTTTCCATTTCGCCAGCTTGTGCCCTGACAGCTGCAGTGGTATCTGGTTCCATGCTGTGTATTAGAAACCAGTTCTATCTACTGCAGAGAAGCTGCTGTCTCC
The DNA here is from genome assembly GCF_902713425.1 of Acipenser ruthenus. Taxonomy (NCBI): domain Eukaryota; kingdom Metazoa; phylum Chordata; class Actinopteri; order Acipenseriformes; family Acipenseridae; genus Acipenser; species Acipenser ruthenus. Next base: position 227,997 of record NC_081219.1, read on the forward strand.
TGTACAACAAGTTGAACTCTGTCTCTGTTTCAAATCAGCTTCAATAGGAAAACTAGAGCAACATCTCTGAATGTCTGTAGTGATGGGTCCATACAGTATGCCTGCATTAAAGTACAGCAGTGGATTCTGTCCATTGGGGTGTGTTGCCATGTGTCCTAGTTTATTTATGAGGATAGTTTCTGAGATGCAACAGCTCCTTGGTAATGGCGTAGTTTATCCACCAGGGTGGACAAAGAGGCTTTAAAACAGCACCAGACCTCATCACAATGATTCAGTACGTATCTTTACTTACACAGCACCTCATGTACAGTGCTCATGTTGTTTTGGCGCAGCTGGGTGTCTGTAGTCACAAAGAGGTTAAGTATCCTGCTGCAGAGGCCAGTCAGTGACTCCGTGGCTGGGATGTAATTGGATCTAGGGACAGCTGGACCCTGCCTGCTCCCCACGGCACCTCTCAGCTTCCAGTTCATTTGTGAACTCTTGTCTGCTTCTCTCACATGTAGCCAAATGGGACACACTATTCAGGGTTATCTGATTGCTCTGTGATCTTTCAAGTGTGTGGGGGAGCTGCCTTCATTGTTCTGTTGTATTTCTTTATTTAAATATAAACAACCAGCATGCACTGGGAAAAGTGCTTATTAACCCAGCCACCATGATGTTGAAGTATTAAAAACAAACCAGTTTTCCTGAACTCAGTAACATTTTAAATACAATGTAACTTGGTAGCAATTTCTACAAGCCTTCCTTTATTTTTATATATAGTGAAGGTAATAAGGGGTTAATGAGTCACACCTTGTGTGTAAACACAGAATGTATACAAGCCTTCCTTTATTTTTATATATAGTGAAGGTAATAAGGGGTTAATGAGTCACACCTTGCATGGAAACACAGAATGTATACAAGCCTTCCTTTATTTTTATATATAGTGAAGGTAATAAGGGGTTAATGAGTCACACCTTGCATGGAAACACAGAATGTATACAAGCCTTCCTTTATTTTCGTATATAGTGAAGGCAATAAGGGGTTAATGAGTCACACCTTGCATGGAAACACAGAATGTATACAAGCCTTCCTTTATTTTCAGACACATTCCCCCCCCAGAAAGTTTGAAAGTTCATACTAGCTACTAAGTTCATACTACGGAAGGTAAGTGGGATACTTCCTGTAGTTCTGTGAGGATATGAGGTTGACTTTCATCCAGGTATTCTTTATTCTGTTCAGGAGACAATAGAAACTTCACTGGGAATGGAGGTTCGGCACAGTTACAGTCCCTACAGAGGGACTGAGCTTTCCTTCCTTTTACAGGGCAGTTTCCCTTCAGACTGCTCGGAGCACCCTGACTTCAACACTGCGTTTGTCTTCCAAATAAGGCTTATCTGGTTTAGCAGCGCTGGGATTTCAGTTCCCATGGTCCTTCCTAAAATAAAATGTTCTAGGAAGCTGTGAGTGATTGCAGCGTTATGATTTGTATTTAGTTTTTAGCTCCACTTCCCTGGTTGTATTGGAATATATTGTATGCAAGCTGCAGTAGTGCACAGTGTTAGACTTGCCCCACAGTTACAAATGGGAAGCAGGTCCCTTTGAACATCTTCAACAGCAAGTCTAAAAAGGTTTGCCTTGTTTAAAGTCATGTATCTAGATTTCCAAACAGGCTACTAGTAGCTGACATGGTCACAAGGGATCCTCGACTCCTGTTCAGTTCTTATCGATGTTTGTCTAAACTTTTGCCTTGCCTGCGTAATTGCGTATTTGGACAATGTTCCAAAATAGCTCCGATCAGACTGGCTAAAGCAAACAAAAACATCAGTTGCATGACTATAGCTTTGTTTTTTTATTAAGTGCAGAATAACATGTCAAATCAGATTCAGCTTTTCATAATATGTTTATATTGCTGTACTTGTACAGCATGTGTTTGCTGGAAGATTTAAACTAATGAGATAAATAGGCAGGTACATTTTTATAACAGTTATTACACTTGCTGTTTACTTGCTTTTTTATTCTCTTCCGAACAGTGAATTCTAGTTAAACATCTGAGTCACAAATAATAAAAAAAGCACAGATCAAAATTATGTGTTTGTTTACAACTATTTGTTCAAAACAACTCTAGACATTTCTTAAAATATGAGAGATTGATAGAAAAGTATGCTATTGGGTTTTCTTCAGTAGTTTTGCAATAGGAGCATGCATTTGTTTATTAAAATATCTGTTAACCCTTTAGGGTCCTGTTTTCACCTGTTTTTTTTTTGTTTTGTTTTTTTTACTTTTGCTAGATTTGTGGCGATTTAACTATAAGGTTACAGGTTCATGTCATACATGAAATAAATGTGCACACACGAGGCTTCCATGAACAAAATGTCTGAGACACACCCTGTTTAGTACAGATAATAAAAACCACAGAAAAAGAGACGCTTTTTAGAAAAAAAGAAAATCATTTATTTATACAATTTATTTTAGCATGGCCAGCTCAGATCTGACAGTGCACAATGAAACTTCAACATGTAGGGAACACGGAAACAATGTTTGAACAAATTGGATAATAAATAAAGAAATCGTGGCCATATATACAAGGACCAAAAGCAACCAAAGAGAAATGAACAATTGAAAAATGTGCAAAAGAAAAAACTACTCCTTCAAATGGCTCGTCCCAGGGACCCTGATCATGTGGTGCCAGATGGAGCTCTTCACTGTGGCTAAAAGTCCTGCAAGGTGGCAACCATGGCAACCTAACCCTAACAGCTGACTTGTCTCGTGCATCTGATCCACAAACACAAAAACAAATATATATTGATTGGAAAATAGGTCCTTGTGCCTTCGATGTCGCCATTTCTCTTCTTTTGTAAAGATTTTGTGTGAAAGTGTTTACTGCACCGAGGTAGTTCTGTCTTACAGTGCAGCAGTAACATTGCAAAACACTCGCATTCACGGCTCTCTCCTGACATGGTCCAATGCCAGGAATGCACGAATAGGACCTCATTTTGAAGCTCAGACTCTGCTCTTCCCAAAGGTGTATCGCCAGCAGGGCTGTCTCTTACATTGCCTGAGTAAAACGAGTTAAGCGCCAGGTCGCTTGCAGGATGTTTAACATTAAGCGGACCCCAAGGAACACTACTGAGGATCAAAATGTAAAAGAGAAATGAGGTGAAAAGGGTGAACATGTTTTCTCTGATTATGAACTTGTTTTCTCTGTATATGATTTTCAGTCTGTAGTGTCAGCTAATCATTTATTTAAAGAGTCTCATAAATGTGTCTTGCTCTTGTGTCTTTCTATTTCAGTAATATGTGTAAATTGTGCTAGCTTTCCATGATACCCATGTGGTGTTGCTTGCGTTCATTAAGTCCATTAACTGAAGGGAGTCATTCATAACAGTGGGGATGTTTCATTTCTTAGCATACAGCACTGCTGCTGTTCTGTGCTGGCAGGGCTTCCAAAGCTCTGCCTTGGTTCTGAAGGGCCCACCCCCTTTAGCTGTAGCCACTCAGCAGCTGGGGAGTAGGAAGTGTAACCCTCCCCTACACAGCATGCTGCTTTACACATTCCATGGCAGTGTCTGCAGAGCACTGATTGTTAGGCTCTGTGCCAGAGTCAATACAACGTGTTCATTGTTAGCAGACCAGCAGAGAGCTGTGTGTCCCCATTCTGTAGATGAACAAAGCCATGCTTAGTGCTGGATGCTGGGCTAGTGTGCCTGTGCCAATCCTGTAGTAGATATCAGAATTTCGGGGTACCTTCAGCTTGTTTCACCTCCACTGATAAGATCCTGAACGCTGGAGTGTATGATGCAGACTGTTCTCTTGCTGTTTCCCCATCAGCTCAGCGGAGGCGACTCGGAGTGCAGCTGTGAAGAGGGACAGGACGGCTCCAAGAAGAAGACCACTAAAAACCTGTAAGTCACAAGGGCAATATGATTCATTGAATGAACAGGTTCCTGCTTTTTGAACCCACATATTTAAAGGAACATACCTCTAGAGATGTACAAGTATTGTGCACATCATTATTGCATTGACCTTTTAAACTACTTTGTGTTTCTCTATAGCCACAGAAAGTGTTATTTTCATGCAGTCTGTAATGTGATCCTGGCTGGCCTCATTCTTGGGAAGTGTCCTGCAAGCAGGCCTGTGCAGGGAAGAGGGCTCTGGGGGACTGTGTGGGAGGGAGGATTCAGGGAGGGGGCAGCAGACTCGGGGCCTCTCTGATAGGATCATGCTGCACACAGTCTGGGGGTCTCTCTGATAGGATCACGCTGCACACAGGCTAGGGGCCTCTCTGATAGGATCATGCTGCACACAGGCTGGGGGCCTCGCTGATAGGATCACTCTGCAGGCTGGGGGCCCCTCTGATAGGAACACACTGCAGGCTGGGGGCCCCTCTGATAGGAACATGCTGCAGACTTGGGGCCCCTCTGATATGAGCACGCTGCAGGCTGGGGGCCCCTCTGATAGGAACACACTGGAGGCTGGGGGTCTCTCTGATAGGAACACACTGCAGGCTGGGGGCCCCTCTGATAAGAACACGCTGCACACGGAGCAGCTGCCTTTCATTCATTATTACCAGAGCACTCCCCTGAAATCAGCCTGTGAGAAATGCATGCAGAGCACCAATAGTGCGCTCATCAAAAATGAGAAAGAAATGCAGTTTCAGGACCATGTTTCTGTATTGTGTGTTACAGTAAAATGTTAAATACTGTGCTGTTGAAAGTATATTTCAGAAGGTTGTTATTAGCCCATTTTAAAAGGGATTGAAGGAAGCTCCAATAAGGGAACTTTACATTAGTAACTGTACTGTCCTCCAGATTAGCTCACACATCCAAGTCGGGTTTACTTTACATTACTTGGAGAATGTAAACAAACTGAGCAGTCAACATAATATTCAGTGCAATGTAGAGCACACCAAGTTAAACTGGAAGACTTTACAGTAGTTAACATACAGAAATGAATTAGATTCTAGTGTACATTGATGCATGTTTTTTAAGCAAACTATAGGTTCATTGATTAGTTACACTACATTGAAGACATTGTTTTCCTGCAACCCTAGAATAGAACTTTAATACATTTACTCAACATTCTGCAGCAAGTCGTAAAATTCCTTCACGACTTCCGAAACATCTGGACATGATAACATGCAATCTTCACTCTTTCCACTAGATGGCAAAGGGGTCTTAGCATTAGAACGCCGAGGGCTGGATCCTCTCCATTGTACTTTCTTGTAGTCGGGTTCTTATTAATCTATTGCACTCGAAATCTCAAACCTTTAACATCAGTGCCGATTACACCATATGGAAGAAGATACACATACACAGTTATGTATATTATTATTATTTCTTTCAATGTAGTATTTATTTGACAGATGGGCACATGTTATTTTGTGATGCACTTTCATGTTGCAGTATGTTATGCTGACCCCTATTTTATAGAAGACTCATTTTGTAATGATAGCCATGCAATTACCTGGGGCTGTAGCTGTGGCTCTGTGCAGTGAGTGCAGCTTTAGAAATGATTCTCTATGCAGGGCACATGTGGTTTGTGCTGCCCTCTGATTGGTTTGGCATCTGGCCTCCCTCCAGTACTTTGTGTCTATTTAATGTGTTGGATGAGGAGAGCCGTCATTGCAAAGCTAGAGCTTCGTACAGAGCACAGTTTAGACACACTGGCTCAAATGTACCACACAATGGTTGACTTTTCAGAAAGGTATCTGGAAAGGTAGGATATTGTTTTCCTTGCATTGTCTCAGCTTGCATTGTCTTTGTGATCTTTTAACATGTACAGCTTTGGCAAGCATATAGAAAAGGAGATTACTGTGACATAGTATTATATTGTTGCAAATGGAATTGTTAAAGATGTGTTAATACAAAAGCAGTATTAAAAACCGCTCTCTGGCAGTTAATAGAGTAACACATGAGATGACAAGTGTGGCATCTGTAATTATTCATGCTGTTGTATTTCTGATGCTGAAGTCTGTAAGGAAGTTGGTTACAGATGGAGATACTTGCGAGAAGTGATATGTCCCGTAGCTATTGAAGCTTTTTGTTGTGTGACAGTCTGAGTAATGTTTAGCAATTAAATGTACTACTGTTTGAATTGAATTGGTCCACAATGGCTGTGTTAGGCAAGCTACACTGTTTATTCAGAATTTACCAACAGCACACTCTCTGCAAAGTCAAATTCTGTCTTCTGAAGCCCATGTGTGTGGTGCTTGCACTGCTGCAATGTTATCTCTCATTCATTTCTCATTTAAGGTGTTACAAAGTGAGTGACTTGAATGTAAATGACCTGCTACAATTGTGTTCAAGTTTAAAGCAGTGAGGTTTCATCCACTCTACCCTGAAGATATGTGTTTTTTGTGTTTGTAATGCTCTAGCAGTCATCGGTCCTGCTTTGCTGTTTGTACCAGTCCAGTTGGTTCACTATCCTCACAGTTTTCAATACTAAAGCCCTTTTCCCAACAAAGCAGTTCTAATTTTAAAAGACCACAGGCATTGGGATGCAATTACAGATGCACTGTAATAAGAGACAGATGATTTGAGGTTTGGACTTTCTCGAGTCCTAAGATAATTACGCCTGGCAAGATCCTGTTTCCCATGCAGCGCTCAGATTGATTTTAGGAAACTGCTAATTGCTGCAAATTACCCTCTTGGAGCAAACTAACAATCTAAGGCATGTTAATTTGATAAATAGACGCAGGTCTGACTGGATTAACAGACAGGAGGAAGAGCTATTTTAAGTTGCCATGATGTGATTCTTGGGGAAAATCTGACATGAATATCTTTATTTGTTCAAATAAACATGTATTTAAGACAGCTTGTGTGTTTTGTTGTAGCTTCTTCTGGGGCACTGCGTGCTAATTAAATGTAAAACTATATTCGGTCTCTATATGGAAACATAGTTGCCTGTAGAGATTTGTGGAGCTAATGACAGAGCCAGCAGCTTTGTACTGAGCTTTTTAAAAATGTAGTTCATATATAGTCATGGGTTCTGGTCCCAATTCAGTAGGAGTGTCAGTGTTTTTGTGAAGAGTTACATGCTTGTACTTTTAAAGCAATGCATAAAGTCATCTTGTGTATGTGGTTAGGTTATGGGCCCAGTCCCAGACCACCCTCTGCCTATACTGTCATTGACCGCCCACCCCTCTGTGCCCACCTGGCCTTCGCTAGTAAGTGTCTCAGATCTTTCCATTTAGTGGACCACACTGCTGAATTAATTCCCGATTTTAATCACAAATTCTTTCATTAAACTCTCAAATACTTTCCAGGGCTATAAAAAGAAATGCTGCTTACCACAGCACCATATAATGGTTGGCTAGACTGCGCCTTCATTATAGAAACCCAATAAACCAGAAGAGAGTCTAAAAATAAAGAAGCCGGTTCTGAAGTATCCTGCCACGTCCTGCCTACCTTAGGGATGCAAGGGCAGCGTATTGTGGGTAAATAACATCCTGCTCTGGATTTTTGTTTGAGCTGTTCTCTTTTATTCTATTACTGCGTTAACGTGATCTTAAAATGCAGAACAATATCTTTAGTGTGTGGCACATTTTCATTTTGAATTCTGCGCCTTTTAAGTAGTTTATTAAATGTAAATGCAAAATAAATAAATATAATAACCATAGTTATGACTTCTGTTAATTCAGTATTTATGCCCCCCCACTTTGTGTTAATCCTAGACACAGTAGACCTCCTGTGTTGTCTTCTGCTGTTGAGAGTACAGCTTAAAAAGTACATTCTGTCAGTCATAGTCAGGATTTCTATCCACTCTGTGAACACAGTGATAATCGGAGGATTGGCCATTGTTTAATGAAGGGGGGAACAGAGAATCAGGATAACATTTCTTTGGTGATGAAGCAAAAGTCTTTCATAATTGACCCATACAGTAATTATTTGGCAGTTTATTTGCCTTCTCACTTGAAAGACTCCTCTATTCGTAGTGTTTGCTCATTTTCTCCACTTAGTTGCCCTGACGACCAGTAGATGAGTTATCATGAATAGCCACAGCATGCCTGCATCCTGTTTCCTGCTTTGGTCAGTCCACAGTTTACCTAACTTTCTGGAGTATGGAAAACAGTGCGCCAGCTCAGGGCTCTGGTGGGAGCTGACGTAGCCCCCTGTTCAAACACACAACCCTTTCTGCAGTGTTCCTGGAGCCTCCCACATCCGGAGGAGTCGTGGTAGCTAAATACCCAGGTCCAGACAGGAACGTAGACTTCACTTCACTGTCAAGGCAGTCGCATTCAGTCAGCAAAGCTGTGTGTTGGGCTGGCTGTACCTGCCCTGTGTTTTAGAAACGTCACTTAAAAGCATACATATATAAAAGAAGAAAAGAAAAGACCAAGAGAAAGAGTGATTAAATGAGTAAATGAAAGCGAGGTGGATTTAACGTGGAGTAGATGAAGCGCGGTCAGAGCGATGCCGTTTTTGCTCCGCGCTGCGTCGAAGCCTCCGTCCCAGGAGGTTCATTGGGAGATGCTGCTGGGGACAGGGCGAGCAGGAGGGGTACACAAGAGACACAGTATGAAGGAGTAAGTTCAGAGCGCTTCTCAGCCGCAGTAGTTCTGTCAAGTCTTGGTAGATGGAAGCTTGAAAGAGAAGTGGCAGTGGATAAGAACGAGACATTTCTTTAAACTTTGGAAACGAAAATGTTCAAAGGGTGCTTTTATTAAGACTTTTGTTCTTTTAGGCATTTAAAATGAACCGATATTGCTTTATTTTCAACTAGAACTTCCCTTCTTGGCTTGTGACTTGCTGCTTAATTCTTTTTTTTTTCTTTTTTTTTTTTTCAGGGCCAAAGACATGAAGAACCGCTTGGGTTTTCTTCGGAGGCGAAACGAATCTCCGGGAAGCAACCCTGCATGCAAGCTGGATAAAGTGATGAAGTCTGTCAAGTAAGTGTTTCCATGAAGCAATGTTTAAAATTAGTCAAAATGCATTTTTGTTTTACTAAGAGATAAGGCAATCAAAAACAAAAAACAACCGGAAAGGATGTCATTTTTATTAATCTGGACTTCATTAGGATATGCAGATGTCATGAATACCAGCTAGGCAGTGAGATTTATTTTACTTCTTCAAATCAGTTTCTAACAATCTGAACCTATAATTCCTATAATACTGAATGTATTGATAGGCTTAAGGCTGGTTCATACTTCAGACTCAAGAAAAGGGTCTTCGACCCTGTGTGACAGGTCAGAATCATGTCATCCAGACTCTTGCGATGTGCGTTTCTCATGCGTCTGCGATCTGAAATCACATCAGGATAATGTAGATGCATTCGCTGCATGGTGGAGTGAAGCTACACAGCTTTTATAGCGGTCTGCACCTGACGTATCGCATTCATCTGCGACAGAGGTATGAACCAGTCCTTACTCAAACTTTACATGGTCTCTTTATAAGTGAGGATTCATTATAGTCAAAACAACTTTGTAATTTGGATGTGCACAGACGTTTGTGTGGCCAAGTGCAGGAAGCATGGGTCAGAATATGACGGCATGAAGCATCAGATCTGGAGAGGAGCCGATAAAATCAGCACATGACTGTGCTCCATGATTTATCTGTGCTTGCTGTGTCAACAAGCGGAGAGACAGCATTTCAGTGGAGCTTGGACAGAATATGCAAGAGCTAAACACTGAAAACATGTGCTCATCAGACAGCCACATCAGCTTTTTTAGACTGGCCCAGCATGAGATTAATCAAACAAACATGTTTTAAAAACTTGGCATGGTACTGCTTAATTAGGCTTAAACCTTAACTAAGTACCAACTTGGCTTTCTTTGCAGTGGTTTTAGTTTAGACTGGCTTAAGCTGTTTATCTTTTTTATTTAGTGCTGTAATCCTGTGCTTGTTTAGTATTCAGTTTGCACCCTAAAAGACAGAAATGATGCCCTGTGTCTTTAAATCCATATAAAGAGCTTGACAGTAGCAGCCACTGAGAGGGGAAGTACTGAGAACCCTCCCACTCAGCAGCTCATCCAGCCCTTCATGTTTATAGCGAGTCACGGTGCTTTTCAGGGGCGGCGTTTGGGGTGTAGAAAGAGGCTGCCTTTATCTAGCTGGAGCTACACTGAGACCAAAGTAGACAGATGAGCGTTGAGCCGCTGGTAGGTCAGACAATGAAGAGCTTTACAGAGATGGGGTTACTAAAGAATCGCTCTGCTTTTATTTTCAGTCCAGCACCTGAAGAAGCACTGAAATGGGGAGAGTCTCTGGACAAACTACTGCTCCATAAATGTAAGTGTTTTATTTAAGTCTCATTTACTGGCTTGATTGTGATCTTCAGTTAGGGAATGTATGCCGTAGAAGGGACTTGGCACTGCCGAACGTTATTGCTTGTGTAAAGAGTATGTGAGAGAATTTCTTTGGCTTCTATATGAACTATAATTTGCAACCTTTGATATCTTGAAAGGTGCTTATGAATGGCCGGATGTAAAATATATTTCTAAGCTTATGCAAACTTTTTTTTTTTGTTCATGCAAGTCACGCTAGTGAATCGAGTGGCTGCTCCCCCCCGCCCCCCCGCCCTGTTAATCTTGATTAAATAGAAGCCTGTGTTTGCAGCAGGAGAGAAATGTTCGATTTAGCTTCAGTTTCCAGCTGTTCATTTTTTTTCCAATACTGAGCTCTGTGTTGAGAAAGCAAAGCTGACAGATTAGTTATGATGACGTTGGCTGTGCAAGCTCTCCATGACAGCTTTCTGAGTACATTTTAAACAAGCTGGGAATGTTCAGATTTTCCCAATGACAAAACCATTCAGAATTGCTTCTCTTTCATGCATTTTGTTTTAACTGTCTGAATCACTTGCTATCTTGGCAGCTGTTCTATCTAACTCAAAGCAGAACAGAATGCATTATCATAGTCCCTGATAGGCTTTTATTTTTGTGTTTAGAAGCATGTGCCCTTGTGAAATCCACCCTAGCTTCCCTGTAAGCAACACTTGTTAGTCAGTGTGTCGAGATTGATGTTCGCATGCAGGTTTTAGGTTGTTATTGCTTATTCCCTAGCCTCTGTTTATTTGGCAGCTCTTTGTGTCAGTCCATTACATACTGCTGGGTTTTACACCCATTCTTTGCATTGCTAGCCTTTGATCTTGAAGTTGTTGTCATTCTAGTGGTTCTGTTTCTTGCAGTTCTGTGTATTAACCAGTCTTTTTGTTTTGCTCAGATGGCCTGGCTGCATTCAGAGCATACCTCCGCACAGAATTCAGTGAAGAAAATATTGAATTCTGGTTGGCTTGTGAGGACTATAAAAAGATCAAGTCACAATCTAAAATGACATCAAAAGCCAAGAAAATCTTTGCAGAATACATTGCCACCCAGTCGTGTAAAGAGGTAAGGAGTATCTTCAGTAGAAGGTCCCGTCATCTTTAGCATAACCTCCTGCTGTAAACAAAGACAGGGCATTTGGTTTTCTTTGATTTTTCTGCTATTTTTTTGGAGGTTGAATGAAACCTTGAATAAGCAACAAGAGAGCCAGCAATTTGTGCCCAGACTGAATTCCTTCCCTTTATCTAATACCCCTCTGTTGGGCTCTGTTACAATAAAACTGGCCACCAGTATTGAAACTTTAAATAAAACAAATAGATATCTAACATAAACTCTTTTTTTTTCCCCCAAAAGGTCAACCTAGACTCCTACACAAGAGAGCACACAAAGGACAACCTACAGAACATCAACCGCACCTGCTTCGACCTGGCTCAGAAGAGGATATTTGGACTGATGGAAAAGGACTCTTACCCCCGATTCCTCCGATCAGAGTTGTATTTGGGCTTGATAAACCAGAAGAAGCCCAATTCTACATTGTCATCGTAGAGAGACATGCGGGGGCTTGTTTTGTGGAAAGACTTGAAGATGATTGGGAGTTGAATGTTTCCATGCGATTGAGGACCCCTCTGGTTGGATAGAGGGTAGCTGTGCACCATTTCATTTAGTGTTATAGAATGTGGAAGCCATAGCCCTGGGCAGAGTAGTGGCCATGGACTAGCATGAGAATGGAGCCTGTCTTTCACACTGGGGACTGGATATCTGAAACAGTCCAGTACTGTTGGAATCACACATTGCTCCCTAACCCCCCACCTCTCCCAGTTGTTGGTACGATGTGCTTAAAGATCTTTTTTTGTGCATGGTATAGAGGGACTGCATGAAGACTCTCAGAAGTTTAACGGAGTACTGCCCCCCCCCCCCCCTCCCCCCATTCCATTCTTATTTCCAGGCATGACGTTCCTCCACCAGGCCATTTTACAGCCCTTGTTTTGCGGTTGTTCTCTAACATGCATATCTGAGGAGTGAACAAGAAAAACAGGAGAGAGAGGAATGGACCAAACTGCAGAACGCTTTCTTTTGATCTTGTCCTTAAAGGAAAAGAATTTGGAAGAACATGCTGCCTTTTTCCAAAGACTCAAAGTTTCAGATGCTTGGTTCAGTACAGTGATGAGCGATTCATTTTGTGATAGAGGGATGAGGCAGTATTCTCAGGACATTATGACATTCTACTCTGAAGCTTCCATGCTGTTTTTAACCTGCACTTCTAGACAAACAGCGCTGTACCGTTAGGCCGGTGCCCCTTTAATAAGACTTCTTCACCTGGACAGAAGTTTGCCTATTTATTTAGATCATTGTTGCTGAATGCTTGATGCATTGCTGTCTAATCATAGCTCCTTGGATTCTTATCGTCCTAATTTAAGTGCAATATTTTGAATAAGTTTCATTTGAATAAAACAGTGGACTGAGCTGTATTACATATATGTAAGAGTTATGAGTTATATAAAAAAAAATCTGTTTAAAAGTTATTTTACAGTTTAAAAAACAAGAACGTTAACTTTAACAGTGTGTTCCCTGGCAGCAGGCAGCTAGGGATTGTGGATGTATATATGGTTCCGAAAATAAATAAATAAATAAAGCAAAAAAGTTTGGTAATCTAGCGTGAACATGTGGATGTAAATATGAGAGACTGAAGCTATAAAATAACATGTAATGTTGTGAGGGGAGGCGTGAAAGGAAGGCTTCCCTTTGATCATACACTGCTTGTAAGGAGTTTTATGAAATGTATTTTATCATTTTCACTGTTTACAAATCAAGGCATCTCCTAAGATAGCAAGCCAAACCTGTTTTGGTGTCATTGCAAAGGTTAAATAAACAAAACTAGTAAATACTATTTTGTACTTTGTTTTTGTGTCTTTCTGAGTTCTTCATGTGTAAGCAATACCAGCATGTATAGTTGAAAGATGAATAGTATCTTACACTGGGTTCTCATCCAGATGGTTTGACGGCAGGTATTCTGTCACTATGCTGCACACGTCTACTTAAAATGATCAAAACTACACTTCCAAGGCAGATGTGATTGTATTTACAGTGCTGGCCCCTCCAGCACAGGCCATGCGTATTATAGTTACAGTGCAAACTGTAGCTCATTTTCATTTGCATGTTTCAATACATTTTTGCCAGTAGTTTCCAGCACCCTTTACAAGGCCTGTTCATTCCACTCCAGCACATCTGGGTTCAGTTAAGGTACTGACAGCTAGTTCAATTGTACACTACCAGCAACATATAATCCCTGTGCTAACTACAATACACTTCTGCAGTTTAGCCTTGTGCTACCTTTAGTTTATCAGAAAGCCTTGTTGACAGACCAGTTTAGTTTAGCTACAGCAACATGAGTCCCCTTCAAACTTACCTGCTGAAAAGCCACTCAGCAACAGCATGACCTTACAGTATTACAACAGAAGGGCTGAATGTGTTTTTTACATATATATCAAGAAGCAAAACCGAAATGAAACCTGTTAACCATGTTGAAGTTGTGTTGGTTTACAGGAAATCCAGATACTGTAGAGCTTGTATGGCTGGTTTCACAGACCCTGATCAGCACATACTGTGCATGGAAGTGTGCAACGGATCATTTGACCCAAGTAAAAGCCCAGGCTTGCTATGTCAAGGGGTTAACTACAGTGGAGTGTGGTAGAGTATGCTCAAGTCCCAACAAACCAAGAGTGTTTATTTCTTAGTTTAACCTGCTGGACAGTTATTGGTACATACATTAGTGTTTAATTAACATTTCTTTTTTTTATTTTGCCCACTTTTAAAATCATGCTTCAACATATTCCTTCAGTGTTTGTGCAAGTTCTCTGACCATTGATCCTTCTGGATTAAGAAATCATTATGTTCATGCATCTGTGGAACCCTGCATGGCGATACTGTACACTGCGAGTGAATATGCTGTGTACTGTATCCCTGGTTTGGATTACAAAAGACAGTAAGCTGCTGTCCACAGATTATTTACTATGGGCTTGTTTACAACATGACCCTGGACTTGATGTGCCACGGACCCTGCGCAGGAGGCTCGCGGAGTTCACTGGTACGGCTTCCTCAACCAGCACAAGCTGAGCCCTCTGTGGCGTTGAGAGCCCCGTCCTCAGCCTTCCTCCATCTGCCTTCGAGCCATTCACATAGTGTACCCTGCGCACATGCTGCAGCCTGTCGATCTCGCAGCCGCTCAGTCTCCTTCAAGGAGCAGTGAACAGGCGAGACACTCGAGGCAGGCAAAAGATATCTACAAACTGAAGAGCCAGATGACTCAGGTTTTGGAGTACCTGGTCAAGTAGCAGGCTGTTTCCCCTGCTCCGATCCCAGCTCCGCCCCTGGCACCTGCCCCGGGACTGACCCCGTCCTTACCGTTGGTCGCCCTGGATGTCTCAGAGCAAGACGTGGCGATGAGCGAGGAGGACCAGGATGCGATTTCAATCGCTGCTTCCTGGGATGGTGACTCCCAGGAAGGGAGAGGTCCAAAAACTGACTCGGGAGACGGGCCCCAGCTCTGAGGTTACCTCAGTGACTGGTACTACCCCTCCCTCAAGGTCAGTTCGGGCACTTATGGACCGAGCTTCCAAGTTCCTCCAGGTTCCCTGGAAGGCAGCGCTTGAACAGTGCCGCTCTGTTTCCAGAACAGCACAGGCTTCACCCCACCCCAGCCCTTCCCGGTGTTTCCGGATTTTCTGGAGGAGGTACAGTCTTCTCGGCGCCGAGTGTCTCAAAACAAGCAGCCCTGCTGGCTTCCTTTGAAGGCGCGGGGGTGCTGGATCTAGCAGAATTCCTGCCGGTGGATTCTACCCTAACGGGCAATGCAGGATAACACAGGCCCACCTTAAGAAGGCTTATCAAGCTGAAGTGCAAATTACATGCCTGGCCAACATGGCAGGTCTCCTCACGGCCTACCTGGATGGCATCTTCCAATCGGTGCCCCTCCCTGAACCAGTAGCTACGGGGCTTCCAAGGGCAAGACATGGGCCAATGCCTGGCAAGCCTTATGATGGCGCGCAGACAGCTTTGGCTCTTCCAGGCCAGGGTCCCGGACACAGACAAGCCTTGCTGGACGCGCCTATCTCCCCTGGCCATACATTCAGGCCAGCAGTGGAGGAGATCCTGCAACACTCCCACCAAGAACAGGAGGCTTCTCGACAGGTGGCCTTGATGCTCCCTTCCCGTGCTCCAGTGCAGGAGAGGATGAGACGCCGGCGTCCGCCTGTGACACAGACTGTGACCCGGATGGTTTTGATCCCCACTGCACCACGCAGTGACCTGAAGCATCACCTTCAGGCTTCTGCGGCAGCTAATAACCGAGGCTAACCACATGGACGGGCTGCTACAGCACTACGGGAGGCAGTTCCAATGCCGCCTTAGGCAGCCAATCAATTGGGAGATGGGCCCGTAAATAAAAGCAAAGCAGCCACTCATAGAAGGTGGATGAGAGTGGAGAGCAAGAACGAGAGAGCGGAAAGAAAGTAAGAGAGACACACTTTAAAAACAATTGTTATGCATGCTGGGTTAAGACCAGCATGGTACTTTACATTATTGGATCTGTTTATTTTGGCCACTGTGCCATTTTGTTTTGGGTTCAGTGTTTTGTTTCTGTTCCAATGTTTTGCACACAGACAGGCCCCAGTTTGCTCTTGTTGGCTGTGTACCTAGAATGCATGATTATATACAGTAATTATTGCAAATTAAATGTGAAGATGTCTGTAGTAAATTTTATATATATATTTTAATATTTTGAATTTGCTGGCACTGCTTAGCAGCTGGTTGGATTGTGTCAGGCAGAGAGGTTGAAGATGGGTCTATAGACCGGCCCTGTGGGGTATTCTCTCCGGAGGAAGGGGTATAGTTATGAAGATGGGTCTGTACACCGGCCCTGCGGGGTATCCTCTCCGGAGGAAGGGGTACAGTTGTGTTGGCAGAGCAGTAAAGAACAAGCCATTAATGGGAACTGAAAAAACTCATCGGTATACATCCACACAGGCCCTACTAACAAGCTTTTGTCCTCTGCCTCATCTGTTTTCGCAATCTTTCTTGCTGCCAAAAGTGCATGAGTTTTTAGCAGCAGTCCAATAATAGCTCTCCTTATTTTCCATTTTTCCAGAACCCGACAAACAACCGTCATTCCTTCCTATAAACGCTCCATCATGGCAGGGCTTTCAAATTGGAACTCTGCAAAGAGCTCATTTGTTTTCTTTTTAGTTATAAGCTGTGACTGATTAGGCAGTAAGTAAAGTACAGGCCTCTTGTTTTAGTTAGAGCTGTTTAATAGCATCCAGATATGCAGTAGCGTTCTTCACTTTACTTGTATTACTTTCATTCCCCAGTAGTGACTGCTTACTTATTTGGCTCTGTTTGAAGGCTGTTTGTTTTTGCCATCTCCTACACACTGAATAAATGTGGCTGCACAGCTTCGTAACATGAGATTGATACTGCCATCTGTCAATTAGGCACATCCTTCCATTAGACAGACATTGTTAATCAATGCTTCTCCCTATTTCCAGTTACTCAGTCAAGAATCACATGGATTTAATCTGTGAGATACAGTAGCCCAGGTTTTATTTTTTACCAGTGAGTAGAAACGAGGATTTACACAAATTTAAAAAATGGGCCAAAATACAATGTTTAGAAAAGTAAACCACCACACCAAACAGCTTTCATGTTTTATACAAACTGTAATGCATATAGGAACCGAAAAAACACAACTGACACCAGTATTCCTGACAGTGTAAGAAGAGAAGCGTGGTTTATACAGCACCCACATGCCCGACAGTGTAAGAAGAGAAGCGTGGTTTATACAGCACCCACATGCCCGACAGTGTAAGAAGAGAAGTGTGGTTTATACAGCACCCACATGCCTGACAGTGTAAGAGAAGCATGGTATATACAGCACCCACGTGCCCGACAGTGTAAGAGAAGCGTGGTTTATACAGCACCCACATGCCTGACCGTGTAAGAAGAGAAGCGTGGTTTATACAGCACCCACATGCCTGACCGTGTAAGAAGAGAAGCGTGGTTTATACGGCACCCACGTGCCTGACAGTGTAAGAGAAGCGTGGTATATACAGCACCCACGTGCCCGACAGTGTAAGAAGAGAAGCGTGGTTTATACGGCACACACGTGCCCGACAGTGTAAGAAGAGAAGTGTGGTTTATACAGCACCCACGTGCCCGACAGTGTAAGAAGAGAAGCGTGGTTTATGCAGCACCCACGTGCCCGACAGTGTAAGAAGAGAAGCGTGGTTTATACAGCACCCACGTGCCCCACAGTGTAAGAAGAGAAGCATGGTTTATACGGCACCCACGTGCCTGAGAGTGTAAGAAGAGAAGCCTGGTTTATACAGCACCCACGTGCCCGACAGTGTAAGAAGAGAAGCCTGGTTTATACAGCACCCACGTGCCCGACAGTGTAAGAAGAGAAGCGTGGTTTATGCAGCACCCACCCAAAAGTTGCACACAACATACAACAGTTATTCGCTGCCTGCATTTAGATTACATTTATAAAGCACTCAAGCTGCACTATCGCAGTTTACTGACATCAACAGCACCTCTCCACTCAATTACTTCCTTGTGTTTTACTCACCTTCCTAAACAGCAACCGTGTTGAAACTCGTGTCCTTATAGATGCAGATTTATTCACTGCAAAATAAAGCTGCCATTGCACCTTGCATAATGTGGTTTTGAAATCGCAGTTGAGAGAAACATATTGAGATAAAATAGCATTAAAATCTAATAATAATATGATGATAAAATACTGTACCCTTTATTGAAACCACTTGTGATCCAGGGCACCATTAAACCACCTCAGGGGTCTACCTTTCTAGAAAGTAGGACCTGGTATCCAGGTGAACCAGATAAAGGGAGCTGCCTTTCCAGAAAGTAGCTGCAGCACCACATAGGGATCACAGTTGAAATCCAGAATAGATCAATCACCAAACATACTTGTATATTATGAAAAATCCTCTGAAAGACTGCTTTATTTTGATTATGAACTTCCGGGGAAGCACTGAGTTTTAGTCATCAATAATAGAAATTGCAATAGGGTCAGAAAGATTTGAAAATTAGACTCTTCCTTATTCAAACTGCCCCTTACAGTGCACATGGTTTTCAGCCTTACACAGTTTACTCCTCTGCTTTGCAACATCTCTTTGTTTGCCCGGAGAGTGTGCAGTCGAGCCTGAACAAAGTTAGTTCATTCAGTGTGCTGCCCTGTTCATACTCACAGTGCGTTTGAGACTCTTCAGCCCTGCTGCCCTGTTCATACAGTGTGTTTGAGACTCTTCAGTCTTGCTGCCCTGTTCATACTCATAGTGTGTTTGAGACTCTTCAGTCCTGCTGCCCTGTTCATACTCACAGTGTGTTTGAGACTCTTCAGCCCTGCTGCCCTGTTCATACTCACAGTGTGTTGGAGACTCTTCAGTCCTGCTGCCCTGTTCATACTCACAGTGCGTTTGAGACTCTTCAGTCCTGCTGCCCTGTTCATACAGTGTGTTTGAGACTCTTCAGTCTTGCTGCCCTGTTCATACTCACAGTGTGTTTGAGACTCTTCAGTCCTGCTGCCCTGTTCATACTCACAGTGTGTTTGAGACTCTTCAGTCCTGCTGCCCTGTTCATACTCACAGTGTGTGTGAGACTCTTCAGTCCTGCTGCCCTGTTCATACTCACAGTGCGTTGAGACTCTTCAGTCCTGCTGCCCTGTTCATACTCACAGTGCGTTTGAGACTCTTCAGTCCTGCTGCGCTGTTCATACTCACAGTGTGTTTGAGACTCTTCAGTCCTGCTGCCCTGTTCATACAGTGTGTTTGAGACTCTTCAGTCCTGCTGCGCTGTTCATACTCACAGTGTGTTTGAGACTCTTCAGTCCTGCTGCCCTGTTCATACTCAGTGTGTTTGAGACTCTTCAGTCCTGCTGCCCTGTTCATACAGTGTGTTTGAGACTCTTCAGTCCTGCTGCCCTGTTCATACTCACAGTGTGTTTGAGACTCTTCAGTCCTGCTGCCCTGTTCATACTCACAGTGTGTTGGAGACTCTTCAGTCCTGCTGCCCTGTTCATACTCACAGTGCGTTTGAGACTCTTCAGTCCTGCTGCGCTGTTCATACTCACAGTGTGTTTGAGACTCTTCAGTCCTGCTGCCCTGTTCATACAGTGTGTTTGAGACTCTTCAGTCCTGCTGCGCTGTTCATACTCACAGTGTGTTTGAGACTCTTCAGTCCTGCTGTCCTGTTCATACTCACAGTGTGTTTGAGACTCTTCAGTCCTGCTGCCCTGTTCATACTCACAGTGCGTTTGAGACTCTTCAGTCCTGCTGCCCTGTTCATACTCAGTGTGTTTGAGACTCTTCAGCCCTGCTGCCCTGTTCATACTCACAGTGTGTTTGAGACTCTTCAGTCCTGCTGCCCTGTTCATACTCACAGTGTGTGTGAGACTCTTCAGTCCTGCTACCCTGTTCATACAGTGTGTTTGAGACTCTTCAGTCCTGCTGCGCTGTTCATACTCACAGTGTGTTTGAGACTCTTCAGTCCTGCTGCCCTGTTCATACTCACAGTGTGTGTGAGACTCTTCAGGCCTGCTACACTGTTCATACAGTGTGTTTGAGACTCTTCAGCCCTGCTGCCCTGTTCATACTCACAGTGTGTTTGAGACTCTTCAGTCCTGCTGCCCTGTTCATACTCACAGTGTGTGTGAGACTCTTCAGTCCTGCTACCCTGTTCATACAGTGTGTTTGAGACTCTTCAGTCCTGCTGCCCTGTTCATACTCACAGTGTGTGTGAGACTCTTCAGTCCTGCTACCCTGTTCATACAGTGTGTTTGAGACTCTTCAGTCCTGCTGCCCTGTTCATACTCACAGTGCGTTTGAGACTCTTCAGTCCTGCTGCCCTGTTCATAAGAACCATTGCATTAACCTGCAGAGAGATATCTATCTGTCTGAGCACTCAAAAGAACCATTGCATTAACCTGCAGAGAGATATCTATCTGTCTGAGCACACATAAGAACAATTGCATTACCCTGCAGAGAGATATCTATCTGTCTGAGCACTCATAAGAACCATTGCATTAACCTGCAGAGAGATATCTATCTGTCTGAGCACTCATAAGAACCATTGCATTACCCTTCAGAGAGATATCTATCTGTCTGAGCACACATAAGAACCATTGCATTAACCTGCAGAGAGATATCTATCTGTCTGAGCACTCATAAGAACCATTGCATTAACCTGCAGAGAGATATCTATCTGTCTGAGCACTCATAAGAACCATTGCATTAACCTGCAGAGAGATATCTATCTGTCTGAGCACACATAAGAACCATTGCATTAACCTGCAGTTTTATTTGTCTTAACACTTTTCTTGCTCCCAGATCTCTTTTTTCAGGTTTAAAGACCCAGGCCCATGTGGTTCTGCATGTGTTTGTGATGGGGGCACTGCATCCTATGTGGAAGCAATAAGGAAACTCACTGTGACTAAAGTGACACATTGAAGGATGAGGATGTCCTCAGGGGTTCAGGTCTGTAGTCAGCAATGCTGCCAGAGGCTGTGTCACAGGAGGCCGCCGCTACTCCATCATTACCACGTCTAATTAACTGTGACTCAGTCAACCTCCGACGAACGAACAGCCGCGGACCCAACCTGACTTGGTTTAAAATGGTCATGTAATATGGTTCACACATCTCTGGAGCTCCTCGTTTTCGGTTTGTATGTCTGGTCACGTGATGTCCCTTTAAAGTTATATTGAGCCGACTCTTGGAAAAGCACTGATTGTGAAACAAGATCACTTTATTTTTTCTCCCTTGATGAGACTATGATTCTGTTTCATTGATAATGTAAAAAAAAAAAAAAAGGTAGCTCCTTATTTTGAATTCAAACCGAACCAAAAAGCGAGTTCAGTTAAATTGCTTTTCCCGGGTTTAAAATCTTAATGACTTATTGCAAAAATATTATAACCTGTTCTGCATATGATACTTTCCTCTTAATTACAATTTAATTAAATCAATTTAACTTCACTCGCTGTTTGCATTCGGTTTGAATTAAAAATAAGGAGATGTCTTTTTTTATATTATCAAATGAAACAAATCGTCTTAATCAAGTTACGGGAGAAAAAACTAAAGTGAACTTGTTTCACAATCAACACTTTTCCAAGAGTTTAACTGAATGGAGTCGGCTCAAAAAAAAGGGACGTCACGTGATCAAAAATAAAAAGCTTAAACGAAGAGCCCTACATATACAGACACAACACAGTATATAGACATGCTAAACTTCATACAAGGATAGGACAGTTGGGTAGGTTTATATAAACTACTCAGACACAACACAGTACATAGACATGCTAAACTGCACACAGTGATATGGCAGCTGGGTAGATTTTTAGGGTTTGGAGTAAAACTGTCGGACGATGTTTGGCTAGACAAAATCTGAATACATTTGAGAAGAATAAAACGGTATGTCATGTTAAAGAGCTGTGGGGAAATGGTCAACTTCAGACATCCATTATTTGACAATGGCAGTATGTGTGTATAGGGGTTTAGGATTGAATGGATGGTCATTAAAGAACACAAATAAATCATTCGTCCTTCCCAGGAGGTATACTGAGCAGGCCCTCTGCCTCAGCACAGTTTACTACATCATATATTTAGCTCTGCACGCAGGGTCTCTGTCCTACACAGCTGTGATGCAGCATGCTGATCTGATGCTAAACATATAAGTAGGTCTGTGTGTCATCTGCTTAAATGTGGATTGTCGTCTTCTTTTGAAACACCCTACAAAGCTCTTCAGTAAATATGGTAAAAGGAACAAGTAGAAATACAGGTTACTGTAGCTATAATCCTCTGACCACTCAGGATATTTCCAATTCCTTTAAGAATTCCCTTGAAGAGAATTGGATGAAAGGAGTTGTTGTATTTGTGATGGATTAGCAGATAGATTAGGGTGAGAAAGATTTCACACACCCCAGGACCTTGTCTTGATATTATTAGCCACTTAGAATTAACATTCATAGGTCTGCCCTAACTATTGCATTCAGCTGAACCGGAGCACGGTAAACGACTGGATGAACTTTAAAGAATGTCCATGAACTTTAATGAACTGGTCTTTAAAATCCCTCAGAATGTGTTCATGAACTAACCCTATGAATACTCCCGTACTTCTAGAAAAAATAAATCAAGAATGCTCAGACTCCACAAGCCGTTTGGTTTTGAAATGCTTTTAAGACATAGTTATATAGGTTATATTAATAAAACATATAAAACAGCACCTTTTGAAAATCTTTTTTCAATGATAAATCATTATGAATGAGCTGCCTCACTCAGGTTCGTTGCCCCTTTAAAACCAATGACCCAACAGAGGAACTTTCAGTTTACAAGCGCCGTTGCGCACTTTTATTTTCAACAATACAAATTAAACAAACCAAACAAAAACCTAACTCTGCTTTTGTAGCACTGTCTACCACTTTTTACATTCTTACTATAAGCCGGATGGCTAAGCCGTTTACCAGGCAAACAAACACTTTTTAAATACACAAAACCAAACGTAGGTTTTACCGTACCTTAGACAGGTCTCACGGCCTACTCAGCCTGGCGCACACACAGCCCTGAGCAGGCTGGCTGCTCTCCTTTTATATTTGGCATCTGGCTCTAATTTTCAATAATGGGGCAACTGGCAAGGCGGCAGTGTGGCAGTCTTGCAGTCTCACAGCATGGAGTCTGGCAGTCTTGCAGTCTTGCAGCATGGCAGTCTGGCAGTCTTGCAGCATGGCAGCATGGCAGTCTGACAGTCTTGCAGCGTGGCAGCATGGCAGCGTAACAGTCTTGCAGCGTGGCAGCATGGCAGCGTAACAGTCTTGCAGCGTGGCAGGGTGGCAGTCTGGCAGTCTTGCAGCGTGGCAGTCTGGCAGTCTTGCAGCGTGGCAGCATGGCAGTCTTGCAGCGTGGCAGCATGGCAGTCTGGCAGTCTTGCAGCGTGGCAGCATGGCAGTCTGGCAGTCTTGCAGCGTGGCAGGGTGGCAGTCTGGCAGTCTTGCAGCGTGGCAGTCTGGCAGTCTTGCAGCGTGGCAGTCTGGCAGTCTTGCAGCGTGGCAGCATGGCAGTCTGGCAGTCTTGCAGCGTGGCAGCATGGCAGTCTGGCAGTCTTGCAGCGTGGCAGCATGGCAGCATAGCAGTCTTGCAGCGTGGCAGGGTGGCAGTGGCTGGAGCCGTGATTTGAATAAGTGATTAAATGATTAATTAAGGCTCCAGCCACAGGTGTATAAATAGGGTGATCATGGGTGTTAGTGAGAAAAGGGGTTAATGTTGGAATTTCCTTCCACAGCGATTTCCTACTGGAGTTGGAGTGCAGCCGAAAGGCATGCTTTTTCAGTCCAGTAGCTTATTCAGAGAATTACAGTTAGGATCGTTGTTTAGTTGGACAGTGTGTGATTTTATTCCATTTTGCCTTTTACTTTGGCTATTTTTGATATTATGTTGTCATGGTTTCATCTACTGCATCTTCTCTCCAGTGGGAAGTCAATCTGGCAGGTTAGGTGTATTCACTTTAACCCTCCCAGCAGGTAATACAAGACACAATGGATTTCCAGCTAATCCACTCAGGGTTGGGGAAAACAATCCATATATTTATGACCAAAAGCAGCCCAGAAACATCTTTTTGCTGAGATGTGTCTCACAATGAAGCTAGAACCGAAGTACAGAGGAAGCAGTGGCAATGTAAATAAAACTCCATGATGACCACAAATGGAGTTAAATAGCAACCTGTAAATTAGAGGCATTCAAATGGCCAGTAATCTTACTTTATTAGCCTTAATAAACCTGTATAATCAGATTATTTTACACCTATCTGGCACCTGGAGATTCTTGCTGTGACAAACAGATAGAAGCAGAGCTCAGTCTAAGTGTTATAAGAATAGAAACTGCAGTGACCTTGCAGCCTACAAGGTTCACCTGGGGCCTCCCGTCCCTGCTGCCTGTCCTGCTCATTTCTGCAGGTTAGGTCTCAGTGTGGCAGCACGAGGACCCAAGCGGAACAGAGCACATATGCTAATGATTCCACCATTCCATAACCATTTCAGCCTGAAAAGAACGAAAGCAATAAGGCTGCATTGACTGCTTTTAGAACGGCCATGAAATAGCAGCAATGATTCTGCGCCGGGAAGCAGAAGGCTTTGAAATTCACTGTATTGTATTGGCAAGGGGTTACCGTTTACTGTATTTGTACTGATGTAAATAGCAGCAATAGCACACGTCACAAGCATTGCAAAAGATGTTCAGTGTTGAGATTGTCTTTTGTCTGAAATTCATAAATAACTTGAATTTGAAATCATGAAGTAAAATGAATACTTGAAAAATAGCTGTATCATGTATATCTTGAAACCACGTGGCAGTGAAATGGTTACTTTCTGCTTTAATCACCTTTAACAGAATTGCGTTAGGAAATCACAGAATACAGCAGTGCGCCAACTAGAAAGACACTAGAAAGACAGAATGTGTGCTTTGTTTCATTGCAATGTCCAGAGGTTAAAACAATCTGCAAGTGAAAGGGGTTTTTTTTTACTGGCCAACACCACTAATGGGATTTAACTCAGAAAATCAAAGAATCCAGATTTACCACACATTAAGCTTTCCAACAGCTTTCAAAAACATAATTTCATCACCTACATAGATGACTCCTTTGTACTACTGCGTACCATTAACTGAGAGAGTTCAATGAACTTGACATTCTTCTTAGGAGTCGTTTCCTTGCCTGGTGATATCATCACCTGCATAGATGAATCCTCTATACTACTGCGTACCACTAACTGAGAGAGTTCAATGAACTTGATATTCTTCTCAGGAGTCATTTCCTTGCCTAGTGCCAGTGGGGTTCCAACTTCCATTCATGTAACTTCCATTCCATTGTGTTGTAAATTCCAGGATTCCAGGTGGAGGGGGGGGGGGGGGGGTATTAAATAAAGATTGATATTGCTGAAACCATTCTAGGCTGTTGTTGGCTTCTTTACCGATGTATAGAAAAGTTTTGTGAACAGTCCCCAGTGTAGTGTTTCTGAAGTATAGTATTGTTCTTCTAATGCAGTTGTTAAGTTTTGTGCCCAAGCAGAGCACAAGGAGGTCAATAGGGTTAACAAACTAGGCTTCACTGACAGAACATCCACTGAAACCCCTGCTGGTCATGTGATATTAGTAGAGATGTCTACAGTTCTGTGTCTGGATTGAAAGCACTTCTGGTCGTGGGATATTAATAGAGATGTCTACAGTTCTGTGTCTGGATTGAAAGGCAAGCTGGTCATGTGATATTAATAGAGATGTCTACAGTTCTGTGTCTGGATTGAAAGCCCTGCTGGTCATGTGATATTAATAAACTCAACCTCTCTAAATCTGACCTCCTTTTCTTTCTCTCCTCCTCCCCCTCCTCTGATCTCTCTATCTCTGTTCCTCTGGAATCTACCACACTCTCTCCCTCTTCCTCCGCTAAGAACCTCTGAGTCACCCTGGACCCCTGCCTCTCTTATTCCCAGCACATCTCCACTCTGGCACACACTTGTCGATTCTTCCTGAGCAACATGCGAAGAATCCGACCCTTCCTCACCAACTACGCTACCCAGCTCCTGGTCCAGGCCCTGGTACTCTCCCGCCTAGACTACTGCAACTCCCTCCTGGCTGGCCTCCCTGCGTCCGCCACCCGTCCGCTCCAGCTCATCCAGAACTCTGCTGCCCGCCTGGTGTTCTCTCTGCCTCGCTTCGCCCACGCTACTCCACTACTCCGCTCACTCCACTGGCTCCCGATCACCGCTCGCATCCAGTTCAAGACTCTTGTACTAGCCTACAGATGCCTTGACCAGACTGCACCCAGCTACCTCCAGACCCTCATCTCTCCCTACACCCCCATTCGACCTCTCCGCTCCGCCTGCACTAGAAGACTGGCTCTACCTCCGCTCCCCTGCCTCCAGAGCCCGCTCCTTCTCCACCCTTGCTCCGCAGTGGTGGAATGACCTTCCTACAGATGTCAGGACTGCCCAGTCCCTGACCACATTCCGGCGCCTCCTTAAGACTCACCTCTTCAAACAGCACCTGTAGAACTCCTCTGTTTGTATCCTGGGACACTATCACCCTTCATTTAAATGTGCTTTATTTTGCTCTTATCTGCCCCCTATTTTACTGCATTTAATCCTGTACTCCAGAATACTGTAATCTGCCAAGTGTTTAACCTGTAGTACTTTGTATTTAATCATATCCTGATGTAACTATCACTATTTAATCATATCCTGATGTAACTATCACTATTATCTGCTGTATTATTGAATTGTGTTTTGTCACACTTGTACTTTGCTTGAACAAAAGTTATTGTATTTCTTGCTCTTATTGTATTACTTGTATAGTAACACTTGAAATGTATTTGCTTACGATTGTAAGTCGCCCTGGATAAGGGCGTCTGCTAAGAAATAAATAATAATAATAATAATAATAATAATAATAATAATAGAGATGTCTACAGTTCTGTGTCTGGATTGAAAGGCAAGCTGGTCATGTGATATTAATAGAGATGTCTACAGTTCTGTGTCTGGATTGAAAGCACTGCTGGTCATGTGATATTAGTAGAGATGTCTACAGTTCTGTGTCTGGATTGAAAGCACTGCTGGTCATGTGATATTAATAGAGATGTCTACAGTTCTGTGTCTGGATTGAAAACACTGCTGGTCATGTGATATTAATAGAGATGTCTACAGTTCTGTGTCTGGATTGAAAACACTGCTGGTCATGTGATATTAATAGAGATGTCTACAGTTCTGTGTCTGGATTGAAAGCACTGCTGGTCATGTGATATTAATAGAGATGTCTACAGTTCTGTGTCTGGATTGAAAGCACTGCTGGTCATGTGATATTAGTAGAGATGTCTACAGTTCTGTGTCTGGATTGAAAGCACTGCTGGTCATGTGATATTAATAGAGATGTCTACAGTTCTGTGTCTGGATTGAAAACACTGCTATAATATAAATATAAAAAAAGTTCTAGTATGCATGGGATTTGATGAAACTATAACCTTCAGTTTGCAGTGTTGTGTTATACTTTCATCAGTGCTACAGAGCAGTATTTTGAAAGATCAAGTCAGACAGCTGAGAATTCTCAGGACTTTACATTTTGGAGATTTTTTTTTCTGAGTCATCTCATCATTCTGAGATTCTCATCTTGATCTCTGAAAAATGAGAGGTTTCCTTTCAGTGTAACGCTCATTCTGGTCCCCACTGGACAAAAAGGAACGCTAATTTCTGAGAATTAGCTATGCTGAAGGATAGCCTATATATCTGGTAAAAGTAAAACCTATATAATTAAATACAGTAATAAATATTGAAATTAATATATAAATCATAGACTTTTTTGTTTCTTTATCTATCTTGATATTTATTTATTTATTTTTCACTATCAGATATAAACACTGCCATTTAATACTGTATGAAACGAAAATAAATACTCAACAGTTCTTGTTCAATTGTATATTAATGAAGATTTTTGTACATAAAGGTTGTCCTGCTTTCATATATTTTTACTTTCAAATTAATAAATATATTGTAACGACCTGGACAATTGCTTTGTTGCAGGACTTGTTGTCTGTTCAGTTTGTCTCGTCTGTCTTTTATGTTACATGTAATGTAAGGGGAACGGCTCACGCCATTACTAAACATGGGAAGGGGGAGTGAATGAGTGGGGAGAATGTGTGTTGCTGTTTTTGGGGGTTCCAGAACGTGAATGTGACTGGTTGATGAGCCAGACAGCGGCAGGAAACGACAGGAGGTTATATAATAAGAGGGTACTTGAGCCTGGGGAATGGAGACAGTCCAGAGCTGAACTTGAATGAGAAACTGTGGGTGCGACTGAGTGAGCGTGTGAGCTGTGTCTGGAGAGAATATGCGGTGAAAGTGCCAAGACTAAAATGTAGGGTTATTTGCTTGGTGCTGGCAGCAACAAGCAAATAGGCACAACTGTAAAAGTGGTGGGGGTCAGGGTTTCCCCAATTGGTTCTTCTAACTTAGCTTGTGTTTTTGATACAAGTTAGAAGAAGCAATTGGGGCAACCTTGGCCCCCATCGGTTTTACAGCTTTGCCTATTTGCTTTGTGCTGGACATGGTTGCCACAATGGTTCCTTGAAACTTGGCTTGTGTTTTTTAATTCTCCACTTTAAATGGCTGGGTACTTTTGATAACTTGGCGTTTTTTCACATTTCCAATGTGTTTTTGTGTCATATAGTATATTATATTGGTAAATTACCTCTTTTTTTAAAGCAGTGCTTGATGTGTTTCAAACATCAGCTCTATTTTTAGCCATTATTTTTATAGTTGAATGATTTATATCCTGAGTGTAGTTTTAAGACACCATGGGGATTGCACTCTGGAATTCTGACAGGCAGCCAGGGGAGGCAAGCTCAAATATTATAGACATATGTTACAGTTTTGAAACAGCGCAGTAAGAAATGCAGAGGGTTTAAGTTCTGTAAATACAAATTAACATCATGTAATCAAAGGAACTACAAAATTATATTGCAAAAGTCTACCGGAAGCCATAATAGTAGTACAGTACTTCATGTTAGATTTCAAAATGTCCCAATTTTTAATTTGGCAGTTTTTCATTAAGTAGGCCCATATGGAAAACTACATTCAAGGTGTTGAAGAGTTGAACATAACATTATTCAACAGGTTTCATTTGACTTTATGAAGCAAAATGAGTTAATTCTATAAGGAGATGCTGTAGTTTCACTGAGGACGCACTGCCTACTCAAAATGTTCAAAATAAAAAGCTTTTTTATTGGCTTTTTATTTATATGTAATATGCAGCCATAAATACGTAGCTTAACACGGAGGCAGCTGTCCAATCACTGCAGTGCATTCAGAGGAGGCTGTCGCGCTCTTCTCTCCTCTGTAGTTATGATTAGCACGTCATTCTTCCATTTCTTCAGCGGATGTCATTTTTAAAATACCATTGGTTCAACAAGGTCCCTGGAACTAAATCGTGGAAGATGTGGAAAGACCACAAAGCAGGTTTGGGGATTTCTCTTTTAAAGCTTGTGGTCATGGTTTAATTCAGTTTACCATGCTATGAAGGACAGCTCTACTCTACTGTGCATTGCTGTTGAAGAGCTTTACATGCATGAAGGGGGAGGACCATTTAACCTGGAGCATGCATTTTTATCTAACCCAGATCAAAATGTTACTGGCCCTGTAAGGATGGAAATAAGACAGCAGAACAGTTTGAGCTGTTAAAGGATGTTGAATTACACCGTGTAACAATTTTTTTTTATTTTTTTTGTTCCTGGGTAGTAAATGTTATTTCCTAATTGCTTATGCCTCAAAAGTATAGAAAATGGCTATTATTCCCCACAAACTTTGCTTTTGTGACCAGGACAGTGATATTTTGAAATTTACCTATTTTCCAGAACATTCCAGATAGATTCAGTGCTGAGTAAACTTGGAGTAACTTCTAGAACTTTCTAGAACTTTCCAGTAATATAAATAGTAGTATAAACACAGGGGCCTTAAGCCCACCAGTTCAGTTTAGTTCCAGCTGCCTAAGTGGATACATATCTGCATTTTTCTGAGATGGCATCAAGGTCATAGGAGACTTCAAAATGGTGGCATTCCTGATGGGTCTCCAAGGCGGTTTTACCAAGTTTCCCTGCTATCTTTGCCTTTAGGACAGCAGGGACACCAAGGCGCACTACCACAGGCGGGACTGGCCACAGCGGACCGAGTTCTCTGTGGGAAGGAACAACGTCAAGTGGGAGCCACTGGTGGACCCCCGGAAGGTGCTGATGCCACCACTGCACATCAAATTGGGCCTTATGAAACAATTTGTCGGAGCTCTAGATAAGGAGTCGGCAGCCTTCAAGTACCTTCAAGACTTCTTCCCTAAGCTGTCTGAGGCAAATGTCAAAGCCGGTGTCTTCAGATAAAGAAGATCCTGGAGTGCAATGAATTCCCCAAGAAGCTCAGTAGTAAGGAGAAAGCGGCTTGGAACAGCTTTGTCGCAGTGGTTCAGGGCTTCCTGGGCAATCAAAAGGACAAAAACTATGTAGAGCTTGTTGAGGGTCTGGCGAAGAACTACGGCACAATGGGCTGTAGGATGTCCCTCAAAGTCCATATCCTTGATGCTCATCTTGATAAATTCAAGGAGAACATGGGAGCGTACTCGGAGGAGCAAGGCGAGCGCTTCCACCAGGATATACTGGACTTTGAACGCCGCTACCAAGGACAGTATAACGAGAACATGATGGGAGACTACATTTGGGGGCTGATTCGTGAAAGTGATTTACAGTATAATCGTAAATCTCGAAAAACTACTCACTTCTAAATCTTTAAAAGGAATAGCATATTATTTACCAGCAGTCATGACTAACAGCTCAGAAACGACCTGAGGGCTCCCGGTGTATCCCTGGTTATTGATGTGAATGCGACATACTTTCCAATGCTAGCTCTGTGTATACTGCATGAGCTTCTGCTGTTACCATGGTATACCCCAGTCACTAATATGGGTTAAAGCCAAGGAATATTAAAATAAACCATGCATGAGCCAGCCCTTTTTTACAGTTCTATGCTGATGGAATTCACATTCTTTTCTGCAGCTCGGTCTGGTACAGCAGTCCAGATGGGGATCACATTAAATGCAGATGTATTAATGGCAACTGACGAAATCTGTTACAAGCCAGCTCGCTTATTTATTAGTCTTGCTTCATCAGCTCTTATTTTGGACAGAAGTTTGTTATGGTTACACTGTGATTGTAAGTCTTTCCTATAAATCTGTGGAGCAGAATTAGAAAAAACTGAAAGTCTTTAATCATTAGCCACTATAGATCTTATGTGTAATCCAAAACATAGAGAAAATGAGTAATTGGAAACAGATGTGAAATTAAACAGGGCTCTTGGGTGAAGGTATTTTTCTGTAGGTTTGTTAGGGTCTTATAAATACATATACATCTCTAAATGTACACATTAATCACTATGCTAATTGCAATACTATAAGACACATGTTGATTCAGTGCCAGTATTGGGCTCTGCTAAAATGGCACATACAAAGATCCAGGTCAGTTCTTTTAAACCTATAAATGAGTCCAGTTGGAACTAATTAGAGGGACAATAAACTTTCCTAGAGGAAGGGGAACCCACATAATTATTCGGAGTCCAAGCATGGAACCCAATAACCCATTTCTAGCTGTTATAGCAGCTACCACTTAACCTGTCTAAATCACTCGAGCACTGATGTCTTAACAGTGTGATGAAGGACTTGAAAGGCACGTGATCCAATGTTATAAAGTATCCATGTGCCTTAAAATATCATAATGTTTTAGTTCTAGATCCATTTAGCCATGAAACCAGCACAAGCAGTGGGAACCTGAGCTTCTCCACACTGCCCCACACACGTTTCTCCAGGCTACCCCGCCACTTGTTAAAAGGTAAGCTGCTTGCGCCATCTTAATCCTCTTTCTTGTGATCAGTACTACTTGAATTGTTTTAAAATATGTATTGTTTTATTGGGTATTTTTGTAGGGAGCGTTCCAGTGTAGTTTATGTGCAGGACGGACGTTTCTCTGAACTCTCAGAGGTCATTGTTTTTAATGTTTTCTTTTAATGATTCTATAACCAAATGGCTGATTGATTTATTGTTTTCAGAGCATTGGTTGTGCTGATGTTGTGTTTTGTTGGACGTCAGCCGGCCACTGCTTTCTTGTCTACTGTTTTTATCTGGGTTGTATCACTTTTGTTATCTGGGTTGTACTACTGTAGTTCTGTGTTGTGCATTATTTATTCTCTCTATTGAAGTATCGGTGGTTGCTCTCTGTTGAATCGGTGGTTGCTCTCTGTTGAAGAATCGGTGGTTGTTCTCTATTGAAGAATCGGTGGTTGCTCTCTGTTGAATCGGTGGTTGCTCTCTGTTGAATCGGTGGTTGCTCTCTGTTGAATCGGTGGTTGCTCTCTGTTGAATCGGTGGTTGCTCTCTGTTGAATCGGTGGTTGCTCTCTGTTGAATCGGTGGTTGCTCTCTGTTGAATCGGTGGTTGCTCTCTTTTGAAGAATCGGTGGTTGTTCTCTATTGAAGAATCGATGGTTGCTCTCTGTTGAATCGGTGGTTGCTCTCTGTTGAATCAGTGGTTGATCCAGGGCAGGTTTTGGGATCATAAATGAAAGTTGGCAGGTCGCTGGTGTGCGGTGAGCCGAGGACACCCTGGCCGACCTAAGCCCCCCCCACCCCGGGCGGCGCTCGGCCAATTGTGTACCGCCCCATGGGAACTCCCATTCATGGTTGGCAATGGAATAGCCTGGACTCAAAACCAGTGACGTCCAGGCTATAGGGCGCATCCTGCACTCCACGCCGAGTGCCTTTACCGGGAGCTCCTTCACTTGTCTATGTTTTAAATGCTTAATTTCTTGGAATGGTGGAATGTTTTAGCAACATGTGTTTTGACACTATGGACCAGCGTTAAGAAGGAAGCGTCGTCAAAATGACTGGACTGTGATTCAATCAATCCTACTCAAAGCACAACCTTGCAATAGTATTTCACAGTAGGAGGTGTGTTTCACATTAGATAGAGGTTGAGGTGTAAAATCCCAAGATGAGAGAAAACGCAGCTCATCTGACCTCAGACAAACAGGCCTAGCAGCGTGACTCTGTAACAAGACATCATTATTGTAGCTCAGTGACTCTGTAACAAGACATCATTATTGTAGCTCACTTCAGCCATTTAAAACACAGGAGGTGAAGGTGACAGGGTTGTTAAAACCTCAAGACAAGCAGAGCTGGTGTGGGCCTCGCATGTATATCTGTACCTCAATCCCAGGGTTCTGTTGGTTTTATAACTCACTCTTTTTGTTAATTTTGTAGTGGTTTAATGGTATAATTAAAGGTGACTTATTTTGGATCACTCTTAACCATTTGCAGTCCATTTATTAAGTGCGTGTCAGGCGCGTCAGGTCCAATTTATTTTCACACGCGCAGTTAATTTTAGACGCACTGTTTAAAAGTATTTTTTTTCCACAGTCAAACGGGTTTAAAAGGCCCTGCATATCAACAAAGCACTCACTAGGCATCTCCAGCCCCGCCCCACCCTTTCGTTCGCTATAGCTTTCACATATGCTAAGAAATAAATAATAATAATAATAATAATAGTCGTACATACCGATCAATCATCTCCCGATCACTCGTTTTATCACCAAACTCCTCAATAATACGATCCAAGTCATTATTTTATTATTATAACATCTGAAAAAAGCTCTGCAAATGTCCGTGATATTCTCTGTGCGCTGATGCAGTATCAGCCAGCTTGTTTCCTTATGGCCGCCGTTATCTGATGCCAGGGGCAAGTATGACTATGTATGAGATACGCCCTTTTTTTCGGCTTGTCTCGGCTGCTGTCGCTCCCACTCGGCCATTGAATGGTTTTCTCGGCTTTTTCTGGAGAAAAAACGACTAGAAACCCGTTTTTTGCGTCTTTTTGATGATGTCAGACAGGGTCCAACAGTGGACCGGATAGGAATAATTGCAATGTCGGACCAGGTCCGACATAGAACCGCTAAGGGTTTTAACACTGTACAATCTCCATTGAGAACTTCATTATATTTAATTAGGACATGCAGAGTTTAACATGCTTGAATGACCATGTTATGTCATTTCCTGTTAAACGGTTTTGTGTTTAAATCACAAATGTTCTGAAGCAGAGCTCGGATTGTCCAAGGATGACAATTAGATTTACTGTATCATACCTCTTCCTCTCACTAACAGTTAACATTTGTGGAAATTAACTTTTTGTGAAATTACCCTTTGTAGCACTTTGTCAAAATGTCCCTTTTATCATTCATTTCCATCTGACAGAGCATGTTAGATTCCTTTAGTATTCCGACATTAAAAAGTGAGTCTGTTGTTTCCATCATAGTCATGCAGACTACTGATGAGAAAAGAATTGTGTAAGCTGTTCACTTTTAGAATAGGGGACTTTTCATCCTGTACGTAGGGGAGTAACTGTGTTTGATCTGTGCATGTCATAAGAGAAAGATCACAGTTATTCATTGCACAGGGGAACAAAAAAAATGTCACTTTACCACATTTGCAACTCATTGAGATTAGATCGAAGAGGTTTGTGTGATGCACAGGAGAAGCATGGTTGTGAAACATGCAGTATTCAGAGAGGTAGCATTAGTGTTTGCCCTTTGTTCATGTCTTGCCGCTTCAGCCCCCCTTCATTATCATTTTATCTCAAAACCATCTGTGGCAGACGCAAATGTTATTTTTACCCCTAACTTTTTTTTTTTTTTAAATAGCTAATAAATAGTTGGTATTGCTTTAAATAAGACGGAGTGAGATTCTAAAAAGTGTATCTTCCACACTAAGAATGGAGATGATCCTGTTCAGAAGCATCTGAATCGAGATTCTAAAAAGTGTATCTTCCACACTAAGGATGGAGATGATCCTGTTCAGAAGCATCTGAATCAAGATTCTAAAAAGTGTATCTTCCACACTAAGAATGGAGATGATCCTGTTCAGAAGCATCTGAAGTGAGATTCTAAAAAGTGTATCTTCCACACTAAGAATGTAGATGATCCTGTTCAGAAGCATCTGAATCGAGGTTCTAAAAAGTGTATCTTCCACACTAAGGATGGAGATGATCCTGTTCAGAAGCACAACAGTGGAGGCTTGTTTTCTGTTTCATTGCAAATACAGCTGAGATTCTGAGCTTTTATGCAACAGATTTATTAATGACGTTTCTTTATTTACACAATGACGATTCTGAACTTGCACAACACTGCTGTTTGCCTTTGCTGATGTCAGTGCAGAATTGAGTGAAGCCTTTGAGCTTGGGAGGCATGGCTAAACATTGGAAAACAAAGAAAGAATAACAGCAGCCATGCTGGACTTCACTTGAAAATTAACCTTAAACAGTTAGCCATCGTAAATAAATCACTGCCCTTGTAAATGTTTGCTGTGGTATACCATTGGAAACAATAGCATGGTGTAGTAAGCATAGGCAAACATGGCAAATCCCAGATGCACCATATAGGTTTACTGTAGTTAGCTTTTAAAACCATGGTATAAACATAGTCATTTGCTATGCAGTAAACGTTGCTCTCAGCTATCGCTGTGGCAGTCGGATTCCCTGGCTCTGGAATGTAAAGGAACAGTGTTAGTACATCAGATAGCGCTTTTGGAATGGTCTGACCTGGACCTTTATCTTCTCGATTAGGACCTCCGTCACACACAATGCATTGCAGTGGATTAGCAGTGACAGTGTTACCACTCTGTGCCCATGGTTGTTGCCATTGCAGCTGTCCCCGTGCTCTCTCTCTCTCTCTGTCTCTTTGTCATTGTAGTGTAACTGCATTGTAATGGGAGGTAATGTGGTGAGGCTGGTCATTCGCTCTCAAAGAAGCTTGGCATGAGGGCAGTTTGAAAGTGGAAATTGTTATACAGACACGGTGCTAAATCTGTATCCCCTGCAGCAAGGATATGGGATTTCAGCTTAAGAAGTTTATCACTTGAAATAAACTGCAGAAGGCAATTCAAGATTGTTTTGGAAATACTATAACATACCAATAACATGTGTCCCTTCTGAAATAAACCAAGAACAAAACACACAAACATTAGCTTGTTTTTTTTTTTCTTAAGTAAATGACATTGACCCTTGACATCGCTCCATTGGCCAGCTCTAACTTCTTTTGCACAGTCTGTCAAACTGTACCAGATGGTTGTGAAAGCTTTTGCATTGTGCCCAATAAGTACACTTGGCACAGCCTCTTCAGGAGCACTTTAATGGATGAGAAGCAGTTGTAATATAACAGTGAGAACGATGCTCCCTGGGTCTGTTCTTCTGTAATATGGAAACTCCCTCGTTCATACAATGCCCTCAGCCTCTACTCAGGAGCTCT
Organism: Acipenser ruthenus; assembly: GCF_902713425.1. Taxonomy (NCBI): domain Eukaryota; kingdom Metazoa; phylum Chordata; class Actinopteri; order Acipenseriformes; family Acipenseridae; genus Acipenser; species Acipenser ruthenus. Next base: position 264,155 of record NC_081219.1, read on the forward strand.
GTCCCAGCAGCAGCAGCAGCCTGTGTTCAGAGGGCAGTGGGTGTGCATTCCCCACACTGGCTGTACAGCTGTTTGATGAGCAGGCAAGGGGTGCTACGTAATACAAGCATACCTGTATTCTACAATAGTAAAGTTCTACACTTCAAACTAGCTTCATACTTTTGGGCTAGCAACATTATAACAAATTACACAAGACAGCTGGGAAGCTATACATAGTTTTAAATGCAGTGGCATTGCACTTGCCGTGAAGAATAACCACGTAGTGTAGTCGGATTACAAGTTAAATGCAGTTTATTCAAACTCTGGCTGACACCTCTCAGGAGTCATTGTGACACACAACCCCTGCATGTTCAGCATTTGTATTCATTTCAGTTATTAACAGCAGGTGCTTGTAAATGAGACGAATACACATATTTGAACACTGACAGGCAGACCGCTTTCACACTACAAAGCTGTCCTTTTGTCTCCGTTGTTCATGTTGAAGCTGGGGATACCAAAGCCAGGCGCGGACAGGCAGAGGGAAGTTCCCTTGTGTGGTACAGTTTGTCATCTCATTTCTACTTTACTCCTGGAATAGAATTTCCTGTAACCCGTTGTTCCTTTTGTCACTCTGTGAATTCAGTTATTTCGAGATCAGTAAGTCATTTGTATACATGTGTGACAGGATGGCAAAGGGTTAGAGAGACTCAGAGACAGTACCTGTGGGTTGAAGAGCTGGGGCGCGCATTTATTAAACAAAATAAAATCAAAAACACTGCTCATAGATCAAAATAAAACACAGTAAACAAAACCAGTCACAAACACAAAAACATAACAATCCTTCGGGCCTGCTAGGCATTCGCCTTCACAGATCACAAACAAAATTACCCAGCACCCAGCACCAAGCAAGACTCGCCTCACACCTTTTCCAAAACACCCTCAAACAAAGGATTTGCTCCCTATATCCCATGTGGCTGGGGCCTAATTAATCATCAATTATTCAATTAAGGCTCCAGCCACATTCTCACATGTTTTTGGCAGGGATAGGAATTAACCTCCTCCCTGCCTACCACCACCACCAACACACAAGCAAACACTATGAACACCACAACGTGATTGAGTGATTTATTTGCTGACAAGCTCTTAGCAAATGAACCTCCGCTTTGCTTCACACGTTGTCAACAGTCAGAACAGCCAGCAACTCCATGTGCTGACTGACAGAAGAGGCGTCTAATTATGCATTTTAGAAATATTTACAGTAGGTTCTGCAAAAAAACATTTACAGTAATGACCTATTTTTGTAAAGTATGAATCTTTACTGAGTAGATCTTAAAATACGTCTTAAATGATTCTAGCAGATTGATAAGTGAAAGCTGTGCTAGCTGTGTCCCGTGGAGCATCTCGTCAGTGCAGGCCAGCTGCTAACTTCTCTTAATGGTGGACGTGTGACAGAAGGTTAAATCCTTGAGCAGTGGTTATGGTACACTGCGCTGGCAGAGGAGTTCCAGAATCCCTAAAAGGCACAGCTGGAGCCTGGAAGGTACACCAATTATATTTTAGTCACTAAATCCCTCTGCCTTTGGTATTTACACAGCCTTTGATGTCATATGAATCTCCTAGACATACCAAGGGGGCAGGTTTGATGTCATATGAATCTCCTAGGATTACCAAGGGGGCAGGTTTGAGGTCATATGAATGTCTTCAGTGTAGAGCACCCCTACAGTGCAGTCACATTGTGTGCAGTGTTGAGCTGTGATACTACTCTTCAGTGTAGAGCACCCCTACAGTGCAGTCACATTGTGTGCAGTGTTGAGCTGTGATACTACTCTTCAGTGTAGAGCACCCCTAAAGTGCAGTCACATTGTGTGCAGTGTTGAGCTGTGATACTGCACTTCAGTGTAGAGCACCCCTACAGTGCAGTCACATTGTGTGCAGTGTTGAGCTGTGATACTGCACTTGCCCGACATTAGAAGCACATCCCATTATTCCCTGAGCAGATCAACTAGCTCCACAGTGTTGAAGTGCTGATGCAATACAGGGCTTTACAAGTCTCATGGAGAGGGAATTAACTCCAGCTAATACAACCAGCTGGCTCTAATCTCAGTGTCCATCCTTTTAGTCTGCTCTAAATAGAATGCACATGTTGAAGGGAGCACTGTGTTAAGAGAAATAACCCTTCTATGACCTGTGTCAGCGCAATGCAGCTGCAAGCAGATATGCCCCATGGTTGTGACAGCTTAGGGGCACCCGTGTTTACACTGAGGTTCATTCACATGTGCAGAGCAATGTCAATAACGTTGGGTGGTAGCTATATTAAGGCCAGGACACTTTGAGAGGTTGTGCGTACTGTAATAGCAAAGGAAAGACCAACAAGGCTAGTTTATAGAACTTGTACCAGCAGTCTAGATGGGTAAACATGTGTCCATCCAGTACCTGCCTAAACTTGACTGACTGGTGTGTGATGTTACAGTGTGCTGTATTTATAATTCTAATACTGTTTCCTATAGTTGTTAATATTGGGTGTCTCTCTGTTTCTTTCAGGTGTGAAATGTCTTTAAGCACAGAGGAACAAATTCAGATGATTTTGATATGTGGCTTCCTGGTTTTATGAGAGCGCATTGACATTAGATGATATTGCTTAATAGCTATAAATTAAATTGTTTAATACAACTAAGATCAAACGTATTAAACATTTCTTGAGGAAATAAAATTGTAAGTTTCAAATATACAGCTGAGTGTTTCAGACATTTTTCTGGCCAAAACTGGTGTTGTTTTCTAACCTTCTATTTCACATTAATACTCGAGCTGAAGAGGAATGTGCAAAACACAGCACCATACAAGGCACACTATTCCAAATGACATCTAGTGTGCATAACAACTCGTGCCTGGAAGGCCCAGCCAGCTCGAATGGGTGTCTGGCAGAGTTCTTTATGCCTCTGGACTGGAGGGGGTCACACAGCAGATCAAAGCAGACTGAAGAGCCGTCTCCGGGACTCCAGGAATAACTCACAGGGGGTTATTTCTAGGGGACTGAAAAATAACAAAAAACAATTCAAACTAGGTCAACTAATTAACTTCCAGCCTCCTCATGTACTGCTAATCTTGATCAAGGTTGGCACACTTGTTTTGTATCAGAGTCCGGCACCTCGCAAGCCTCTCATCATCTGTGAGTGCTAATGTATCTGCTGATCACCGTCTTACCACAGGTAATATTGTGGCTTTACACTAACAATACACACACACATTTCAGATGAGTGAGGAGATGGGAGCAAGAGGAACTACACTGAACTACAAATCTCCATCACTTAACAAAATGAAGCAATACGTTTGAATAAAGCATTGTTTTTTGTGCCATGGAAATTTAATTTTCATGGAAAGCTGTGATTATTTCATTGGAACATATGGATCTGCTGACAGTAATGCAGACTAAATGAGTTATACTTGCTGGATATGCAGTGCATGCACATGTGAGGCAGGCCTCCTTCCGTTTCAAGAAATCACATTAAGGATGACTCAGTTCACCTTGCAGTTCTGGTTAGGGCTTTGTAACTATACCATAAACAAGCTTAATAACTTGTTTGTTTAATAAAAATAAATCCATGGTAGATTATTTGCAGAATTAAATTAAGCTAACATTTATAACATCATCATACTAGAGGCACAAACATGAAAGCACAGTTAGTTCCAGCTGATGCTCAGATGACTGGAATACATAGAGATAGTTGTGATGCCCTATTGGCTGTGCTTATTCAGATACAGATACCAATTATTCATTAAACAACTCCAGTACAGTCCTGTATGTTACACAAAGAGGGAGCTCCTATAGTTAATCAGATTGTTGCAATGCCTGGAGCTGTTGGGTCAGGGCATGTTGCACAATCATGACCTCCAGCCTGTATAGAATAGGCTGTGTGAACTATGCATCAGCTGCAGAGTCACTTACAACAACATCTCACCCGAAAGACGGAGCACAAGGAGGTTAAGTGCCTTGCTCACACAGCGAGTGAGTCAGTGAGTGAGGCAGGATTTGAACTGGGGATCTCCTGGTTACAAGCCCTTTTCTTTAACCACCAGACCACACATTGCCCTGAACACATTCTTTAAAGTGACTGTGAAAGGGTAGTGTCGCTGGCAAAGCTAGTTACCAGCGGCTGAGCAGTGGCCTTCACTAAAGGTTTTCTTACTCTCAACTAAACAAGGGCTCTGGTTTCCTTTATACAGCATGTGACTGGGGCTTGATTGACCATCACTTACTCAGTTAAGGCCCAGCCACATTCCCCATGTGGATTCTGACCGGGATGGAATTAACCCCATCCCTGCCAAACTTCAATTCAAAATAACACATCTTTATTTAAACCCAACCCCAAAACCATACTATTTCCATGTGCAGTGCTTCTGTCCTGCCACAGTAACCTACAGCAATGAATGAGTTTCATGATGTGTATCTTTCATTTCAATATTGGTACATGCATTACAATGTCATTATAACAGTAAATCAGAACCAAAAGAAGCTTAAAGATTTCAGTGACCTGCAAATAAAGTCTAAGTGGAGCAAAGTGGTGCTGTATATTTTACAGTGCCTTATAAAGGTATATACACAGAATTAGACCTCAGTTAACAGAATCATTCTGAAGTTTCTTTACAAAAATAGACACTCCACTATTCCATTGGTTTATTATTAAATATAGTGGCTCATTCCCGCTGATCCAGCCGGAGGTTTGAAGAGTATTGCAGGTGCAGAAGTGAGTCACTTTATTCATGCTTTTCATATGGAAATGGAAACTTCAAATGATGCTTCAGTGACACCGGGAAACCTCATTTACTCAATTAAGAAAAATGAGATGTGTATGAATGCATCTGCTGAAATGAATCTTCATTTGATTAGGCAGGATTTCTGTGCAGAATACATTTCTAAAATTAGAAGAGTGGTTTAATCACATGTGTGGGGACTCAACTCAGATATCCCTAATTAGAAAAAGAAGCCTTTATTTCTGTATATGGATATTTCTGGTACCTTTCTTTATATGCTATACATCATATGTAAGTGTTACCCTGGTACTGTACATTCCAATGAGAATGCTATGTTTAAACTGAAGCATTTCACTGTTGAATCAACACGCAACAGCTTTAAGGAGAGTTAGGAATAATGGCTTGAAATCCTAGGATTTGATGGGGTTATTTTAGCAGATAAAAGCTACACCTAAGCTGCGGGTAAAACCTTCCTTCAAATAACACTATTGTAAATCTTTAAGCTCAGCAGGCAGTCTGGCCAAAGCCAGCTGAATGAGAGCAAAGTACTAACACTGAGGCTGATCTTGCTAGAAGCAGACTGGGAAACTGGCAGTGTAGTGGGCCCCCGCTCTGTGCCCTGAAAGAGGGAGTGTAGTGTGCCCCTGCTCTGTGCCCTGAAAGAGGGAGTGTAGTGTGCCCCCCCCTCTGTGCCCTGAAAGAGGCAGTGTAGTGTGCCCCCCACTCTGTACCCTGAAAGAGGCAGTGTAGTGTGCCCTGAAAGAGGCAGTGTAGTGGGCCCCCGCTCTGTGCCCTGAAAGAGGCAGTGTAGTGTGCCCCCCCACTCTGTGCCCTGAAAGAGTCAGTGTAGTGTGCCCTGAAAGAGGCAGTGTAGTGTGCCCCCCACTCTGTACCCTGAAAGAGGCAGTGTAGTGTGCCCTGAAAGAGGCAGTGTAGTGTGCCCCCCACTCTGTACCCTGAAAGAGGCAGTGTAGTGTGCCCTGAAAGAGGCAGTGTAGTGTGTCCCCGCTCTGTGCCCTGAGAGGCAGTGTAGTGTCCCCCCGCTCTGTGCCCTGAGAGGCAGTGTAGTATGCCCCCGCTCTGTGCCCTGAGAGGCAGTGTAGTGTCCCCCCGCTCTGTGCCCTGAGAGGCAGTGTAGTGTCCCCCCGCTCTGTGCCCTGAGAGGCAGTGTAGTGTGCTCCCCGCTCTGTGCCCTGCAAGAGGCAGTGTAGTGTGCTCCCCGCTCTGTGCCCTGAAAGAGACAGTGTAGTGTGCCCTGAAAGAGGCAGTGTAGTGTGCCCCCCGCTCTGTGCCCTGAGAGGCAGTGTAGTGTGCCCTGAAAGAGGCAGTGTAGTGTCCCTCCGCTCTGTGCCCTGCAAGAGGCAGTGTAGTGTGCCCCTGCTCTGTGCCCTAAAAGAGGCAGTGTAGTGTGCCCTGAAAGAGGCAGTGTAGTGTGCCCCCCGTTCCGTGCCCTGAAAGAGGCAGTGTAGTGTGCCCCCCCCCCATTCTGTGCCCTGAAAGAGGCAGTGCAGTGTGCCCTGAAAGAGGCAGTGTAGTGTGCCCCCCGCTCTCTGTGCCCTGAAAGAGGCAGTGTAGTGTGATCCCCGCTCTCTGTGCCCTGAAAGAGGCAGTGTAGTGTGATCCCCGCTCTGTGCCCTGAAAGAGGTTGTCTAGTGTGCCCCTGCTCTGTGCCCTGAAAGAGGCAGTGTAGTGTGCCCCCCCACTCTGTGCCCTGAAACAGCATCTCTTCTATGCTTCCACCACGCACCTTCTTCTACAGAGGCACACTTGAAGAGGAGCTGTTCTCTGCATTGCCCCTCTGTGCTGTACTGCTGAGAATTCACCTTCATGCATTTCTCATTATTACGGTGGCTGGATGTGGGTTTGTTTTGAACCAATGAATCGGAGAGGACGTTGAATTTCACTACATTTCAGCGACTGACTTGCAAACACCGTTTCAAAGCCGCGAATTAAAAACTTGCTAATAAAGTTTTAAAATCAATCTTCTTACTTCTTATGAGCTACAGCAATGCTATCACTGCCCCCACCTCTTCTGCTGTGAAAAGATATTTTGGTGCTCTGTATGTATCTTATACTTTGTTCTGGAATATGCAGACATTTCAAAGACAATGCTTATGACTGTCTAAAGTCAGTTGTATTCTCCAGCACTGTGCCCTGAATTCAGTTCTATTCTCCAGCACTGTGCTCTGAAGTCAGTTCTATTCTCCAGCACTCTCCTGTAGTCAGCTCTATTCTCCAGCACTGTGCTCTGAAGTCCATTCTATTCACCAGCACTGTGCTCTGAAGTCAGCTCTATTCTCCAGCACTGTGCTCTGAAGTCAGTTGTATTCCCCAGCACTGTGCTCTGAAGTCAACTCTATTCTCCAGCAATGTGATTGTCTGCAGATGCTTTTCAAAGGTTGTTTGAAAAGATTAAAACCTTTTTTATGCACTTTATAAATGATGTATTGATGGTGGCAGAAACCCTTAATTAAGACTCGTCACAATCTTTGAATCAACAGGTCATTACAGTTCTGACCGTGCTACAAAACAGATTAGAAAGGGCGTTCTGCTGTTATGTTACTGAGATTTAAAAGCCTTTTCTCGTGGAATTCTCTTAGTTAATATGAAGGGATGCAATGCAATTACTGTCAATACAATGATATCTGAAACATCGTTAAGATGAATGTACACAATATCCATTGAACAGCATCTGCACAGCGAGTGCAACAGTGCCTACAGTAACCTGCAGTGACAGTTCATATGAAGCCTTTTTATAACAGCTTTTTAACTGAAAGCTTTTTGCAACTATAACAAAAAAAATGGGATGTTTTTGAATTGTAATTCGATCCTGAAATATCAAGTCAAGGGCTCCTGCTGCCTCACTGGCTGCTATTTTTAACCTTGACTTTAACACAGCAGCAACGTGACAAGGAATGTGCTTGATTTTAAATGGCAGTCGGGAATATACTTTGACAAGACAGAGACTTACTCATCAGAGACACACAGCCAACATGCTGTCTAAAATAACATTAAACACAGGGGCTTCTTTATAAAGAAGAGACATATTTAATACAACAAAACAATCAGGCATGAGTCATCTTCAAGAACCATCGTCGTTTTAAAGTATGATTCAATATATTTTGCAGACTATGTGCTGTTTACCTCGTGCCTCTGTATACCTATCTAATATACTTTAAGTTACTGAGAGATGAACTCAGAAACAATAGGACACAGAAAAACAGCTGGCTATTCCCGAGGCTATTGACTCAAGGCAGATGATAAAAACCCCAGTGTAGTTACCCCATCAGAAATGAACAGCAGCATTTCATTTAGGGGCTTATGGGTCATCTGCATTTGTTTTTGTTTGTGTTTTTGTTTTCTGGTAATGGTGGCTTTGAGAAAACTCTCAGCCACTATTGAATAACAAATAAAACAAAATCAAACTTTACCAGTTTCTAGAGTTCTATGGATTCCCTAAAATAACTAACTGTTAATCTTTCAAAACCAGAAATAATGTAAAAAGTAATCTGCATTGTGCAGTATGCATGCTTTCACAACATGTTTTTAAAGTTTACAAAGGAAATCGGCACAAAATCATGTATTTCTACAAAGGCTTTAGATGCACGAATCACCAAGGATAGCCCTCAATGGATTGCACTGACCACTAAGGCAGCTGCTGTCTCTTCAGTAGAAGATCATATCAGTTTATCAGCTGGGTTATTGAGACACGTCTGTTTACATCAATCGCTCAGTTGCCTGCTTCCAGAAATAGTCTCTGGAGATTGACTTGCCTTAAATGTGTCCCCACAGGATGCATGAACCTGGAAACAAAGTACCATGCTTGCTATCAAATGTAAAACTGAGGAAGATAACAGGTAAAGAAAATAAAAAAATGCAGGTTCTTTACCAAGTTGTTTGCTTATTTTGTTCAATAATTACAAAAGATATGCATGAACTGGAGCAATGGTAAGCTAACTATAGTTTGTATAACTATATACTTACTGAAGAAGAAAAACTTCAGTGAACCATTCTGAGGGTTCAATGGAATATAATAGTAATATGGGAGAGAGGAATGCAGAGCTCAATAGAAATGTAATAGTATTAGGAGGCTGTGTGGTCCAGTGGTTAAAGTAAAGGGCTTGTAACCAGGAGGTCCCCGGTTCAAATCCCATCTCAGACGCTGACTCATTATGTGACCCTGAGCAAGTCACTTAACCTCCTTGTGCTCCGTCTTTTGGGTGGGACGTAATTGTAAGTGACTCTGGAGCTGATGCATAGTTCACACACCCTAGTCTCTGTAAGTTGCCTTGTGTAAAGGTGTCTGCTAAATAAACAAATAATAATAATAATAATAATAATAACAGATTGTAATAGACTTCCCATTGGAATGTTTCTTTTCAGTACATCTGTACACATAAAGTGTGATAAGGTTACTTAATGGATGTGTTATCTATTCTAATTGTGTTGGATCATTATAGTGTGATAAGGTTACTTAATGGATGTGTTATCTATTCTAATTGTATTAGATCATTATAGTGTGACAAGGTTACTTAATGGATGTGTTATCTATTCTAATTGTGTTGGATCATTATAGTGTGACAAGGTTACTTAATGGATGTGTTATCTATTCTAATTGTGTTGGATCATTATAGTGTGACAAGGTTACTTAATGGATGTGTTATCTATTCTAATTGTATTGGATCATTATAGTGTGACAAGGTTACTTAATGGATGTGTTATCTATTCTAATTGTGTTGGATCATTATAGTGTGACAAGGTTACTTAATGGATGTGTTATCTATTCTAATTGTGTTGGATCATTATAGTGTGATAAGGTTACTTAATGGATGTGTTATCTATTCTAATTGTGTTGGATCATTATAGTGTGATAAGGTTACTTAATGGATGTGTTATCTATTCTAATTGTGTTGGCTCTTGCAGTGTCACAGGTGACTCACCTATAACCTGAAGCTCTCAATCAGAAGGTAAATTAACTCAAGTGGACAAACAGGAGTCTACAGGAGTCTGCATGATATGATACGCTCCACATGAGATGACAGCAGCTTCGGGCCAGACCGCCATGCTAGATAGACGGTCTCTATTGATCCTGTCTGTGAGCATCTCTCAATGTATTCAGCCAGGGCTTCATTCTAGATGATTCAGGAGCCTTCCAAGAGATGAAACGGTCTTTCTGCAGGGGCGGTTAGGTCTGCCAGCAGTATTGATGATACATTCTGTAGTTATTAATAACTCGAACGATTGCTTTACATTGGGTACCGTCCCCTTTGCAGTCATTTTCCATTAAATCAATAGACAACAGACAGCTTGTTGTTTGCAAAATGATGTATCTTATAAATAGGCTCTTGTGACTCACTTTGCTCTTCCTTGTGGCTTCATGAATACCTGACTTTCATCACTCACTTAGCAACTGCAGGTTTTATTAAATACAGAGAGGTTTTTATTTCTTTAAATAGAAAGACTATCTACCAGTCATATTAATCCTTCCTGTTCTGGTATTTCTTTCATGATGGTCTTAGAAAAACCAGGAAAGTGGATTATCTTTAACAGGGATAAATGCCATCATTCTAAACAGTAACATATTCTGCTATTAAGGATATTTATAATGTAGCACTGAGCCTAACAAGAAGACTGACTCATGTTTAATGATCCTTCTCTGTAAGCCATATTCTATTTGTCTAACAGTCACAATCTTTACCAAACACTGCAGTCAATGAAAACACTCGAAACACCCTTCATCAGCATGAAATGTGCTGTACATTCAATCACTAGCCTATGTAAAGTGATGCTAATGGCATTATCCTGGATACAAAACAGTTGGGCTGTTTGTCCATCACCTCTAATTGATGCTTTCTGATTCAGATCGTAGCAGACATGAAGGGCTTCATAGAATAGCAATGCTTTTGTTGGTTTGTTTTTATATTTACCGGATTCTGCCGAGTCAACTCCCCAGTTTGAACAAACACCCCACCCCACCTTTAGCTGAATGTCCAATTTTCACCATTAATTTCTGGTTTTTAATAACCACGTGCAAATAATGAGTGTAGATATATCGCAGCTCATGTGAATTAGTTGCTTTGTACAATTGACAATTGCTTGCATCATCAATGATCAATGTTCAGATGATGAAGAGTCAAGAGCTGGTTTAAAGCCAGCACGAGTAGCAATTGTTTACTTTCAGTATCTGTTCTTAATTGTCTCTTTTCTCCTTTGGATAACCCACCCCGTTCAGCCAAAGCTGCAGATCTTTTATACTGTGGTCAAGAGGTCAACTTGCTATCAATTACCTAATGTACCCCTCAACCACATTCGGCATGGGTTTTATCATATGCGTGGTCACCGGCCAGTTTACCAATAAGCACTCGCTGTTTACCACGCATTCTCATGATTTTATGTGGATGGGGCATTTTAACCCCATCCAGGCTGTAAACAAATATAAAATAATACACACACACACACACACACACAGGGGCGGGGTGTACCCTGTCACACTGCACGCCTTGATTCTTTAGCTGTGCTCTACCTTTGAATTTTAAGCATGTTTAATTGTAAATGTAATCTATCTACCTAATGTTAAAAATACTCCCTCTGCAATCATGCCTGTAATTTCACCCTGCCTGAGTCAACCCCCCCGGGCGCTGACCCGGCAGAATCCGGTAATTGTACAGACTACTGTCAAGGGGGTTCTATAGCTTATTTGGTTATTTATCCTTCAAATTAATCATTTGTTTCCAGAGGATTGGTATCAATTTAGTTATGAATGTGTTTTAAACACTTTACACTGAGTGCCTCCTCATTACACCTACTTACAGTGTACTGAGCTGTCCTGTAGTTACAATCCCACTACAAGGTCTATTATAAAGTTAACAGCTTTTGTGATTGCACCTTATTTACAGTGTGGGATGACGAGGTGATGGATAGGAGACATGAGGTGAAGCACAGGGCATGCAAGGTGAATACTTGGGGATACACCAACCTCTGCCAGGATTGTTCTAGTCATGCTGATAGTCTCATTAAAAACCATATAGTGTGCAAGTCTGTTGAGCTGTTAAAAGTATTCAAATAAAAAAAATGGCAACAATATTTGAGTTTGAAGTCAGCATTTTTTTTGTTCAGGTTTTGTGAATATGGCAGATTGAGTTGTGATTTATTTGTGTGCCGGTAAGTTGAGCTCTGACTTAAAAGCAAGAGAAAGCACACTGTCCATTTAAATCATTGAGCGTTTTTGTTTTACTGTTGCAGCCCAGAGATTTACTTTTAATGTTTTCTGGGATATAATTCACCTTCTGGACTTTTTCAATGCATGTTTGTTTTGACTTGTAAATCCGTGGTTGCTAGGATATATAATCGTACTTGTGGAAACAGAGCGTTTGGGATTTTTCCCCATGTTATTTCAGTTCACCACATGGGCCTCACAAGGTGTTGGCATTTGAATTCATCTCAATTTTAAAAGCATGAAATTGAATAGGGGCACTGACTCAGAAAGACATATTTGGATTACATCATGGTAACATTAAATAGAATCCAGTTTGCTGTTTGCTAGAAAATAAATATGAATATGTTAAATCATGTGATTCACTTGTAAAAACAAAACAAATAGAAGATACTGCACCTTACTATCCCTGGCATTGGGGGCACATAGGGATGTACACCACACTTACATTGTAGTGTCTACAGCATCTGGAGAACCAGTAATTGTTGTATGTCATACTTCCATTTCCTACCTGCCACTAATGTTCAGAAACACTCAGGAATTGTGATAAAACTTAGTGTGACATTTATTACACAAACTCTTGAGATCCTAGTCCCTCATGACTAGCTCACTAATAAAGGTTGTTTATTATTATTATTATTATTATTATTATTATTATTATTATTATTATTATTTATTTATTTATTTATTTATTTATTTCTTAGCAGACGCCCTTACCCAGAGCAACTTACAGGGATAAACCTACAGTTTATCTTGACAGACATTGACTTGAATATGATCAGCTGAACTCAAGGTCCGTTTTTTAATGTAGTGCACCCAATTATTTTATCCCTGGTTTTCTCCCCAGTTTAGAATGTCCAATTTCTTTTCCCCCTCACTGCAGCAGTTCCCCACACAGCTCAGAACCAAAGGCCTGTGGGCATCCTCCGATCCCACGACCATGCCAGCTTCCTCTTTTACACCCAGTGACTCGAGAGTGGATGTCAGCGAGCCACCTAACCCTAAGCCTAACCATAACCATACATCTAGTATTGAGGGAGTTGTTAATTCCAGACCTCACTAAAAACCACGTAATCACTTCAGGCCTTTCTTGTTAATAATGACACTAACCATATTGACGCTGGCGGTACTGCACGTTGAGCAAATAACAAATAAGGAAGCCACCTGTCCCTCCTACCACAGCATCTCTTAGCAAATAATAAAATAGGGAGTCTGGAACCAACTCCCCAATAATGTTGTTGAAGCTGACACCCTGGGATCCTTCAAGAAGCTGCTTGATTAGATTCTAGGATCAATAAGCTAATAACAACCAAATGAGCAAGATGGGCCGAATGGCCTCCTCTCATTTGTAAACTTTCTTATGTTCGTATGTTCTAAAGGCTAGTGACTTTAGTCTTCCTAGCTGGACACCATGTTTGTATGCGACCTAACCGACCATAATTAAAACATCCCACTTCTGACAGCAAGGTGTGAATATGATAGCCAGCTTGTCAGTTAACTTCTGGCATTAGATCTGTCCATGCTCCCTTACAGTCCTTGTCCATTATTGATGTACCTTTTGAGAGGATAGGGATGGATGTGGTTGGGCCTATTTGTGATTATGCCACATGCTACCCTGGAGGCATGTCCAGTGAAGGATGTGAAGGCTTGGCAGGTGGCATATGCTCTAGTTCAGTTATTCTTCAGAGTGCCCCACGAGATCCTTACAGACCAAGGTACCAATTTTGTGTCTAAACGCCTTAGAGTTTATATATATGTGTGTGTGTGTGTCTGTGTGCGTGTGCGTGTGTGTGTGTGCGCGCGTGTGTGTACGCCTTTTCAATAACATTTTAAACATATGCACTTAGTTCTAACAAACAACAAATCAACAATAATTTCTGAATCTGTTACTATATCAGTGTTGTATAAAATGCAATGAAGTATAGCTATCATATCAGCTCTGTCTGTACAGAAAATAAAGCAATTTCCAGCAGCGATGGTTCTAATGACTGTATTCATTTTTACACACAAATAATACGTTTTGTACTTTCCAGCAACTTCTGAGAATAACTCAGTAATTTCTTTTCATTCTTCAACTTGTAATAAATAATAGCACTCTTGGCCAGAGCAGGACCACAGTTTAAGCAGGTTATCTTTCTGACATGTGCCAGACCTCTCGTGTGGGCACAGATGCCAAAAGCAGAGAAAACAGATCAGAGCAAATTCAAGTGTCAAGCTTTTTTTTTGTTTTATTAGCCACAAGTTGAAAAGATTCTGTTCATGTATACCTTTATTTAATGAATCAAGGGCAGTGTATTTTTCACATATTAAAAGACAGATTTATACTGTGCTTTCAGAAAAATACTTGAGCAGCCAAAGAGATGAAGCTGAGCAGCCCTTGCCCTTTTTTTTGCTTAAATTAATTAGTGGGAAAATCCTACAACAATGCATTTTCAATCGCCCTCCTGCCTCGTGTCTCTCAGTGCTGTCAAAAGAGCCTCAGTGCTTGCAGGGCTTTATTTAGTTTAGGCACTGGAGTAGCGTCGTGTTGAGCGGGCCAGAGAGTACAATACAGCGCTGCAGTGTCTGTGCAGTAATGCGGAGGTCCTGATTCATAGCTGCACTTGTAGTTTAATCCTGCAACAGTGTTCTTTATTAAGACACCCAGATGTACTGCATCCACATTAAACACAATGGCAGAAAAGACACAGCAACAGTCATCTGAAAGGCATCTTCCAGTTCTTTACCAGCAGCTCTGTTGTGTAATGAATCCTTGTCATATTCTAACTGGTAATAAAGGTATTCCTCTCCATTTCCACACTGTTCCCCGTGTACGTGTGAACTGCTCTACACATGGGCACCTGTCCTGGAAGATACATGCTAAGCATGTGGAGATCTAATTGGAAACAGGAATGAGGTTTGGGAATAACATCCCTGAGAGAGTTTACCAGTTAAAAGCGTTGTTTTGCAATCAGGGACACTACATTAACTAACCTGGAGGAGGTGATGAAAAGCACAAGGGGATGAAGAAGCAGAATCACGGACACAGTGGGGTGTTTTTTTTGGTGTATTCTAAAAATAAAGAGACACTCTGCTTGTGTTCCATTATCTGTACTGTGGCTACACAGGTTTCATTCCTTTAAAGTTTGGAGGGACAGCATGTTAAATAATATGATTCAATGAATACAGAAATCAGACTGTTGGTGAACAGTAACAGTAATGCTGCTGTTTTCAGCCACATTGCTCTTGTACATCCGTTACTTTGCTGAGCTTGGTGCTCTGAAATCAATAATCCTTTTAGAATCTGGCTGTAGGCACTTGTGATGATGCACATCTTGACAGCACTCTAGACTGATGTAAACTTGACTGTCCTCACAGTACTGATGTTAACAATTGAATTGTAACGTCAATCTCTGCAGCATTCTTGTATTGATACCATTTTCATCATTGTTCTCATGGCAGCAGGAATGAGCGTGTCTGTTATTTTACAGTGTGGCAGGAAATGTGCCACAGATTGGAACATCACAATGAGTCCGTCTCGTTCCTATTCGTATCCTTAGGGCTTCAGGGAATCAGTAACTTAAACCAACGGCTTTTCTTATTTAAACCCTGTTACTGCAGCGTGACTGGAAACTGAAATTAAAACAAAACCAAAACAAAAAAACAGCAGCTGGGGACACAGTGGAAGCCTTACTGCGGATTTCTGGTGACATCATTGCTTCAAAACAATATAATACTCAAGATGTCATGAGCACAACAACACCCATACTGTACATGTCCCAATTGCTGTGCTGTCTTTTTGTTTTCACTTTGACAGCTGAAGCCATGGCACTGTAAGTCCACTTCCTGGGTTACAAGGTCCCATATGAGTTTAGGTTCTGTTTGCTGCACATAAGAAACATTTACATGACACTGAACTTGAAGCTTTCACCACCAGGTGTTACACCAAGGCTAATGCAGACTGCACTTATCATGCTCCTAAGCCTAGGAATTTCCTGCCCATCAGGAGTAAGATGATTTTGTATACTCGACTACATTGAATTGGAATGATCTACTATACCAATCACAAACCTTCAACAGTGTAGGAATGCTTGAATACTGGA
The DNA here is from genome assembly GCF_902713425.1 of Acipenser ruthenus. Lineage (NCBI taxonomy): Eukaryota > Metazoa > Chordata > Actinopteri > Acipenseriformes > Acipenseridae > Acipenser > Acipenser ruthenus. The sequence goes on from NC_081219.1 coordinate 280,178, forward strand.
ATAGACCATTCAAATGTTGTCTCAATCTACTCAGCAATCAGGTGTCTATACAGGCAACTCTGCATGAGCGAGATTCAAACCATGCTCACATGACTCAGCATGCACGCAAGTGGCTGTGCTTTTACTAGGTGAGCATGGAGGAAACCCAGCACCACTTTGAAACAAGGAGGCGCTCATAGGGAATTACTCCTTATGTACCAAATGGTGAATAAATGAATCAACAGAGAAGACTTTTTATTTAGCCAATGTTATACTTCTTTTGCCGTAGCTCAAGTGTGTCTAGCAAGTTCACCTTTGATGGTTTAACATTTGAATGATCCTGTTTCCACTGTTTGGATCCAGGCTGCCTTGTGCAGTGTGTTCCAGCGCCTTGGAGAGCACTTCATCAATCGTTGTTTGTTGTTGTTGAAATCAGTAGAAAGGATTGCTGCTGCATGTATCATCAGTCTATCGGTTCATCTTTCGTAATTTTTATATAACTGATGTTAAGGAAACTTCGAAGCACGCTGTAACATTGTACATTTAGTCCCCGGCATCACTGCTGTATCTATTATTCTTTAAATGTAATTGTCTTCGTGTGCTGATTTAATGAATTACGCTGTGTATGTTGGCATCACTGTGATTCCACAGGTTTAGCCTGATCCAGTTTAACAAGCTGACTTTGGACACGTCTGCGGTATTATGTTCTATTATGTTTGATTATTTTTACAGATCTCGCGTCACTTCGGTCAGTATGTATCTTTTGTTTTCTCAAGCACGATAAGAGATATTTTTGGATTATATTCAAAAGGGTTTGATCCATCATAAACAATACTGGTCCTGCTCTGTAAGCAGATTGACTTTTCGATTTGTATTGTGAGAACAATGGAACCTGAAAATATTACAGATTGGCCTTTCTTTTGAAACAATTCTTTAGTAGTTATCTAGTTGAGCTGCTGCCATATTTATTTATGTAAAGTTTTAGGATGAATTATAAACACTATTAACATTCAAAGATCAAATCATTTTATAATAATAGGCTGCAGTCTTTCTATTATGTGTACATCTGTTTCAAACTGAATTCCAGTCTTAATTCTAATTGGGAAATACTGCTCATAACGTTTAAATGTTCATCAAATACTGAGCAGAACACAGAGCTCTCTGTTGCTGGGTGATTGAGGCATGAGCTAAATTACTACTAAACTTGTTTATCTATTGTTAAGACTCGAATGATTCTCTTTGCTTGTCTCCAGTAGAATAAATGCAGAATTTGGAACGAAACCCACTCACAACATATGTGATCTGATCTGTATCGAAGTCCACAGATTATGTGATTCTTTTTTTTTTTAGATTTATTTGGGTAAAACTTTTAGTAATGTTTTAAGGGCTGTTTTTTAAAAGCCAAGTTTAATTAACCGAATCACGATTGCAGTTCCTGAATCCCTTTCTAGCTGTTTCAGAGACAGTTTATTAGTTTATTCTTGTATAAATTCTTTTAAAACAGCCCTCAAGTATAATGGAAAAGACCCAATGTGTGCAGCAGTGCTGTATCTTTGATCTAATCCTTAGATGGTAAGACAAATAAAGGTAAATAATATTTTTATTGCAAATCATAATAGATTCTTCCTTTCTAAATGGGCAAAGTTGTTATAGTAATTATTGCTGATTAAATCATTATTAATACTGAGATTCGTGCAAGAAACATTCCACAATGTGATATCTGCAAAAAATAATGACACATTTTTACCTACAGTGTAACCATGACCCTAAAATATAATTCTAGTCAGTTTAACCTTCTATAAACCCAGAGTAAATATTCTTCATGAGTCACTAGAATTAACATTTCATTTTAGGTCTTTCAAAGCCAATGCAACCTTTCTTTTGTGATATAAAAGCAATCACAAAATCGTGTTTTAAAGAACAACTCTTACAATGCATCCTCAAATTTGTATTCTTAAGAACTAGAAATAGTGAAGCTTCAGAACAGGCTCATTTAATGCATGCGGAAATACATTTTAATACATTTTAATACACATCACTGTACTTTGTTTGTCTGAGGTCATCAAATGTGTCCATGTATCTTTTCTTATCAGCAACATTTGTATAAGCCTTTTTTATGATATCTGAACTTACGGTTATGAACTTAAGGTTTTAGAAGTTTACTGTTGTCTGGAATTGTAGAATAACTGTTATTTATATTCAGTCAATAGAAACGTAAAGAGCAATCTCATTTAAAGATTCATGGCTTGCATTTCCATTTGCCGAGAAGCAACACTGACATTTTCCTAGCTGAACATTGTACCAAGTGTGCTGAGCCTTCCTGAAAGCTCAGTGATGGAAGCAGTGAAGCCTGAAGCCTCCCTGTACAGTACTCACAGCTGCAGTACACTACCACAACTATCTGCAGCTTCAATCCTTGTACTGCCCCACAGTAAGGAGCTAGTAATCACCAAGTGTGCTGAGCCTTCCTGAAAGCTCAGTGATGGAGGCAGTGAAGCCTGGGCCTCCCTGTATCTGCTGCTCGCCTGGTCTTTTCCCTTCCTTGTTTCTCCCACACTACATCACTGCTCCACTCTCTGCACTGGCTCCCTATCGCTGCTCACATCCAATTCAAAACTCTTGTACTGGCCTATCGCTGTCTCGACCTTTCTGCTCCCTCCTATCTCCAGACTATCATTTCTCCCTACACCCCCTCTCGCCCCCTCCGCTCCTCCACCACCAGCAGATTAGCTGTACCCCCCCCCCCCTCCGCTCCCCCGCTTCCAGAGCCTGCTCCTTCTCCTCCCTTGCCCCTCAGTGGTGGAACAACCTACCCACGAATATCAGGACTATTCAGTCCCTGACCACCTTCCGGCGCCTCCTCAAGACACACCTGTTCAGACAGCATCTGTAAACCTCAACTCTCGACTATACTGGACTTTATTGCACCCAATTGCACCAGTACTTGCATCAGCTTGTACTTACCTTGCCATATTCTACTACTGCTCCTAATTATAACTACTTCCTGTATCTGTGAATGAGCTCCAGTGAGAAAGCAGACGTGAATGAGCTCCAGTGAGAAAGCAGACGTGAATGAGCTCCAGTGAGAAAGCAGACGTGAATGAGCTCCAGTGAGAAAGCAGACTTGAATGAGATCCCCGTGCTGGTCAGTTAGACAGCAGACGTGAATGAGCTCCCCGTGCTGGTCAGTTAGAAAGCATACATTTAACTCTTGGGTTGCACACCTTCATGTATCTTTTAACTGCAGTTCATGTCACTTATTCCTGGGGTGGATAAAAACCGAAAAGCTATGAAGAAGAACCAATAAACATTTTTTAACCACGCAAAATATTTCTCTGCATACCTTACATTACGAACATTCTTCACATTGCAATCAAAACAGAACTCATGTCTCTGAGACCAACGGCGCTAAAGAATCTGCAATTACAGGCATGCAAACATTGACAGAGGGCTCTTATATACTGTATGCACAAGGGCTGTGCCATGGAACAGCAAGCAAAAACCACTAACATTGCAAAGCATAAAGAGAAGGCTATGTGGCTCCATTCTCAAACTGTTTCCATTGAATGTACACAAGTTCAAAAAAAGGGATCCTGAACGGTCACAGTGTTTCCCCACTTGTAAATGACCTAGCTAAGTCTGCACATCTTCTGTCTGAACCCTATTTTAATCCTCACTATTCTGTAATATCAGCATTTATAAATATTGCTTTAATTGAGGTCAACCTTATCAATACACTTTCTAAATAGAGGATAGCTGGGCGATGTCTGGCTTGGGGTTAAGTAATAGTTAAAACAGTGTGTAATTGTCAATTGATCTTGCCGTGGAAACTACCTTTAGTGGATGTAAACAAACTGAAAGAAAAAGGATTGTTTTTAATGCAGTAGAGTGAACAAAAGGATCCAAGAACCCATCAGTAGTAAAGACTTTAAGATTGTGGCTTTATCCCAGTGCTGGTCAGTTAGATATATCTATATAACAATTATAATATAAAATAAAGCACATTTTGTGTATTTAATACTGCATACATATCTGTCCAAAGTAGGTCACATACCAGTGACAACACATGCTCTCTTTAACAATAGGAAATGAGGAATATAATAGAGACCAGATTTCCCTTTGGAACCCTCAGCACCGCATTGAAGCCGGTTACAGAATTGGACAGAGCAGCTAATGGAACTCACCTTATAAAGAAGACAGATTCTTGGATTGTATTATTTGTCCTGGTTATTGAATCCAAATGGTACTTTGACAGATTCCAGAAAGGTAAAAGTACATCTCCACGTGTTGCTGCCACATTTAAATAACGTACCTGTCATTTTTCTTTTCATTGTTAACATCCTGGCAACTTTTTACACTTATAACTTTAAAGTCTGTTTCAAAGCTCTTTTCAAAGTGTCTACTCTAGTGCACTGGGGTTTGAGATCTGTCCTCTAAATCACTGCTGGAAGAGTGATTTAAAAAAAAAAACATAAAAACAACTGCTCTGGCTTTTCTGCACATTGTGGATCGCTATTGCTGTGTTAACTGTTTGACAATGTGGGCAATAATCCTTACACTATCAGTGCACTAGAGCGGACATTTTGAAAAGAGCTTTGAAACAGACTTTAAAGTTATAAGAGTAAAAAGTCATCAGGATGTTAACAATGGAAAGCAAAATGACAGGTATGTTATTTAAACAGTTGTAGCAGCACGTGGGGACGTGTAACGCTAGATTCTATGTAAGCAGGCAGGTGTATAAAAGCAGGTCACTGTCTCTGTGTGAAGGCGAAGGCCTGTGGAGAGACTAGTCTTCAGACCTGGAAAATGTAAAATGGTATTTAATACTTATATGGGTATACGAGTGGGGTTTTGGGTACCGGTTTATTAGTTAGAACTTGATAATGGTTTGCTAAGCATTCCTTGGTGGAGATAGGCTTTTGATTTGTTTCTTTTGTTTTGTGTATAAATACATATACAGACACAGTCCTGTTTTCATTTCACTTGCTGTTGTGAGAAGGCTTCTTTAATACTGACAGTGGAAAAGGTCCCTACAGTGACAAAGCACCCCCCCCCCCCCACTTTTCCACAGCATGCATTTCATGAGCTGCAGTGATAACTCTGTATCATTTCATAATCATTTCTGTAACCTGTGTCTTCCAGCTCACAACTTTCTGCAAACTGACAGCTGCTATAACTCCCAATAGGGCATGTGTGTCCTTTTGTGACCGAAGAGACCTTTACCAGCGTGGCACCTTTAATTATGTATTTTAATGAGATTTAAAATAGCCAGGAGTTAACACCAGATAATCCCCATGCTATTATGTAATCAAAACCCATGTGTGGTTCTTCGCAGCAAATTGAATGATGTCTATATTGAGCCTTTTATAAAATGTCTTTGTGACCTTCATTATCAGGAAGGAACAAAGTGAATCCTTAAGTGGCACTTCATCACTTCTCCAGCTCTAATCATTGTAGGTCATTCAAAAGGGAAGAGGAAGTTATTACCATACTTGCAAACCACAGCAGCATGCAGAATTAAGTCTAATGTTCAGCAACATTACTTCAAGTTTTCAGAAATGTGCTTGCTTGACTAACCCTTTGAAATAATGAGTAAGTTAGTATGCATGTGTATGCATGTGTATGCATGTGTATGCATGTCTATGCATGTGTATGCATGTGTATGCAGTGTCTTTTCAATTCATCATTATGTAAACAGAATTCAAGGGCAACCACAATTCCACTGTTGTGTAAAAATGGAATTGAGAATCCCTATTCACAATACAGTACTCACAGGTATGGAATACTGCTTTGAATCACACACTCACACACACACACACACACACACACACACACGTGAAACTCCCATTCAGATGTGAGAATAGTCCTGTTCCTTTGAGTTATCAGTGGAGAAGCACACAGTGTTGGAATAGCCTGGGGATTATGTGATTTGTCTGGTGGAAACTATACGTTACTGTATCATAGAAAATAGAATGGGATTGGGAAGTCTCAGGTTCTGTACATCATAGTATCTGTCATGTTAATTCCACTGTCCACTAGGTGCTTGGAAATGAATTGTTCCATGTCAGTGCCCTCAGGCAGTGTTGTTTGATGCACTGCCGTTATGGGTTCTGATCGATGAGAAGAGGTTAAAAGCTCTAAAACCACTCATGCTGTACAGACCAGCCTTTAACATAGTGGTTAATATGCTCAATGTGCGTTTCTGCCTGTCTGCTCCCAGCCTTCGCTCTGGTACTCTAGCAAAGCCTTCATCAGGAAATAGAAGAGTCCTTTTCAATAAACTGAGCATTCTCAAATATTCCTATTTCTTTATCCATTGTATAAAGTTTTGGCTATTCAGCATCCAGCTGGTTTTCAGCTCCCTTCCTATCCTGCAGTTATGTGAAAAACGTTTCAGATGACATTTTGAATGGGTAAAAGAGGCTGCAATGGGTCTCGGGGCCTACAGGGGTTAAACTTGAGGTGTGCTCATCTGAGAACAGGTGTGCAGCACATGTTGCTGTACTTCGTGCCCTGGATCAAATAAAGAAGAAATTCCTGACTGCATAATAGAGCTCTTTATTAGAACTCATGAGAATGTATACATACACTTTGTATATCTCCTTGGAAACCAGGAACCACTACCTAGAATCTGGTGTCCAATCAGAATGCACAAACAAAATACCTTGGTTAAAAAAGCAGCTGATAGTGACTGCTCAGATTGCTTGTGTTGTGAATCCCAGTTCCATGGTCACAGCAGTGACTGCTCAGATTGCTTGTGTTGTGAATCCCAGGTCCATGGTCACAGCAGTGACTGCTCAGATTGCTTGTGTTGTGAATCCCAGGTCCGTGGTCACAGCAGTGACTGCTCAGATTGCTTGTGTTGTGAATCCCAGGTCCATGGTCACAGCAGTTACTGCTCAGATTGCTTGTGTTTGTGTGAATAGAACATAAAATAAAAAAAGATAAAATAGAATATAAGAGCATAAGAAAGTTTACAAACGAGAGGAGGCCATTCAGACCATCTTGCTCATTTGGTTGTTAGTAGCTTATTGATCCCAGACTCTCATCAAGCAGTTTCTTGAAGGATCCCAGGGTGTCAGCTTCAACAACATTACTGGGGAGTTGGTTCCAGACCCTCACAATTCTTGGTGTAAAAAAGTGCCTCCTATTTTCTGTTCTGAATGCCCCTTTATCTAATCTCCATTTGTGACCCCTGGTCCTTGTTTCTTTTTTCAGGTCAAAGAAGTCCCCTGGCTCGACACTGTCTATACCTTTTAGGATTTTGAATGTTTGAATCAGATCGCCGCGTAGTCTTCTTTGTTCAAGACTGAATAGATTCAATTCTTTTAGCCTGTCTGCATACGACATGCCTTTTAAACCCGGGATAATGCTGGTTGCTGTTCTTTGCACTCTTTCTAGAGCAGCAATATCCTTTTTGTAACGGGGTGACCAGAACTGAACACAATATTCTAGGTGGGGTCTTACTAATGCATTGTAAAGTTTTAACATTACTTCCCTTGATTTAAATTCAACACTTCTCACAATATATCCGAGCATCTTGTTGGCCTTTTTTTTATAGCTTCCCCACATTGTCTAGACGAAGACATTTCTGTGTCAACATAAACTCCTAGGTCTTTTTCATAGTTCCCGTCTTCAATTTCAGTATCTCCCATATGATATTTATAATGCACATTTTTATTTCCTGCATGCAATACTTTACACTTTTCTCTAATTGCCTAATTCTGAATGCTGTGTAGATCATTTTGAATGACCTTTACTGCTGCAACAGTGTTTGCCACTCCTCCTATTTTTGTGTCGTCTGCAAATTTAACGAGTTTGCTTACTATACCAGAATCTAAATCATTAATGTAGATTAGGAATAGCAGAGGACCCAGTATTGATCCCTGTGGTACACCACTGGTTACCTCACTCCATTTTGAGGTTCCTCCTCTAATCAGTACTTTCTGTTTTCTACATGTTAACCACTCCCTAATCCATGTGCATGCATTTCCTTGAATCCCTACTGCGTTCAGTTTGAGAATTAATCTTTTATGCTGGACTTTGTCAAAAGCCCAGGTCCATGGTCACAGCAGTGACTGCTCAGATTGCTTGCGTCTGCGACACCCTGACCTGTTTATAACTTTCAACACAGGTCCATTTACACATTTCTTCAACTCATTCTTAACCTGAACCGTAACCCACACAGCTGGCTTAAGCACTTCCCAGCATTGTTAAACACAGAACTAATCTAAGAATGAACACACAAAGTGAATTCCTTTACAGTAATTGGGAATCACACATCCAGACCCCTATGAGTGGCCCTTCAAGAATTCAACTGGCATTGATTATACTGTGTTATAACATTGCCACCATGGAAAATCAAAGTCATTAAGTAATTGTAGCTAACAAAAAGACTGCTTCCATATTAAAGTGTTATGCAACACAGCATACACATTTGATAGAGTAATTACCCATCTTGGAGGATAAATACCATTCTAATCAAGCGCATAGTCAAAACCTGATTGTAAAAAGAAGAAAAAAATAACATGAACAATTAAACTTGCTAATAGAACAAAACAGAACCCACAGTAAGGGAACATATACACACACCAGCACTGTGTGTGGCAATGAACCATAAAGAATACCTGTCTGCCTTCCTGCTATACTCTACAGTATATATATATATATATATATATATATATATATATATATATATATATATATATATATATATATATTGCTCTGTATTTTCTGTGTTTGCAGTTTTAAACATGGGCTGTACATTGCACTAAAGGTTGATTTATTAATTTAGTGAATCTTAGTAACACTTTTTTGATGCCCTCTAAATGTCAATTTGTTCTTTGCGAAACACCAGTTATTGTTTTTTTTGCAGCATCCACCCACCTTGATCTATTTTTACATACAAACAGGCCCATCTACACCGCAATCTTTTTTGCATTATCATCTGGTATCTTCTGTCTGGTTGTGTTAATAACATCGGAAGCTGAGCAGTAGTTTCTGTTTCCCCTCAGAATATGTTCAGCTTCATTCAAGTGGTCGGCTGTTTGTGGACAGTAAGCACACAGGCTGTGAAATCAGATATGTGCTCTGAGTAAACGTCATGTTGCATATCCAGTGTGTGGGCATCAGCCCCCTTAGGGCATGAATACTGTCATTTCCTGTGATGTCTTACTCTATGACTCTCACATACATTCACACAGTGAGACAGGCCGTAGGTGTCTTACAGTGTCTGAAGGAATGAATTACATCATTTTAAAAAATACTAGATTCTGTGCTTTTAAATTAGCTCCTCAGTGTAGGGGAGAAGGGTGTGCTAACAAGGGACAAGCCTTGATGGGCCTAATGGCCTTGTCTTGTTCCCAGGCTTGTCTATGTTCTTATGTTCTTACAAACCCACAGTCAGCACTGAATTAGGGGGAAAGATAGTTAGACTGCAGGGAAAAGGACATGCTTTCTTCCCTTTGAGTTGGGAACTGAGATCTATTGATAGACAAGGCAGGTGAACCTGGGGATGGTCACGGTTTAATTAGAGCGCAGGTGACCAGTCTGCCTCACAGACTGAGCAGTCAGATTATGGGACTGGAGCGGGCAAGAACCAGGCCAAGGATTAAGACGCCCTGCAACACACAGTGACTGTAAAACTGAATATAGAATCCTGATAAATCATGTCTACTGGAAGCATGGGACTTGACAATACTTCAGAAATTCACTGTGGAGGAGCACAGGCTAAAAACAATACTGGAACGCTGGGACATTTAAAGGAAAACAGAGTGAATGGCTCTCCTGAAAGCACTGGGTCATGTACTGTATGTTTTGTTTTACTTAAGTGCTGTGTATATTCATTAACATTTAACTCAAAATGAGCACAACATTTCTTAAAAGTGTTAGTTAGCAACAGTTATTTTAAAAAAATGTCCCCTGTGAAATACAGTTACCTCAATGTGGTTTGCTTTAAAACTGACATTAATTACAAATGACCTCTTTCTCTGTTTTAGTGTCGTGTGGGCTTCACCTTATTGTTATTTTTCCTCATGCTATTTATTAATGGCCCATTATTTAGAAGAACTGGAAGCTGCTTTTTAAAATCACAGTCAAATTCAACACTACATGTTAATGAATGTATTTCAGTGAGGTGCAGACACCTACCGGTGAGGAAGAAAACACTACAGCGTTTACCCACTTCTCATATAAGGGATACAGAGTTTACTCACCTCTACACTCCTGTGATGTGCAAATCCTGGATTAAAAACAAGATGTATTAACACTGAGCTTCTGTGTTGTGTTGCTGCATGTGAGATTGACAGCTGAGAGCTCTCAGTCAGAACTGGAGCGAGCAGGGGGCGTGGCCACTGGACTGTTTGTTCTGTTTGTGTGTGTGTGGTTGTGGGTGTGCGTGTGTGTGTGTGTAAGTGTGTGTGTGTGTGTGTGTGGGTGTGCGTGCGTGTGTGTGGGTGTGCGTGCGTGTGTGTGTGTGGGCGTGCGTGCGTGTGTGTGTGTGGGTGTGAGTGTGAGTGTGAGTGTGGGCGTGCGTGCGTGTGTGTGTGTGGGTGTGCGTGTGGGTGTGTGTGTGTGTGGGTGTGGGTGTGAGTGTTCTGTGATTGGTTGTTTATGTTCTGTTAATGTTCTGTTAGACACGTTGGACCTGCAGGGCGGTGCTAGTAGCCTTCACCTTAGCCCTTGAAAGGATGCTCACAGAACTGTACCTGAGAGGGCCAATAACAATGTATCTCTTCATGTTTATCTGTTCAATCTAGCTGTTCAACGCCACCAAACAGGGGAGTTTACCTACTTTATTATTTATTATTTATTTATTTTTATAGTATTATCGAGATGCGTTGTGTTTGTATTATTGAGATGCGTTGTGTTTGTATTATTGAGATGTTGTGTTTTGTATTATTGAGATATTCTTGAGATGTGTTATGTTTGTATTACAGGGCAGCAGTGTGGATTAGTGGTTAGGGCTCTGGACTCTTGACCGGAGGGTCGTGGGTTCAGTCCCAGGTGGGGGGACACTGCTGCTGTACCCTTGAGCAAGGTACTTTACCTAGATTGCTCCAGTAAAAACCCAACTGTATAAATGGGTAATTGTATGTAAAAATAATGTGATATCTTGTAACAATTGTAAGTCGCCCTGGATAAGGGATTCTGCTAAGAAATTAATAATAATAATAATAATAGTAATTGAGATGCATTGCATTTGTATTATTGAGTTACGTTGTATTTTCATTCTTCTCTTGTGTTACATTCCAATGTAGAGATTAATTATTATTATTTTTATTTCTTAGCAGACGCCCTTATCCAGGGCGACTTACAATTGTTACAAGATATCACATTATAAAGATATCACATTATTTTTACATACAATTACCCATTTATACAGTTGGGTTTTTACTGGAGCAATCTAGGTAAAGTACCTTGCTCAAGGGTACAACAGCAGTGTCCCCCACTGGGGATTGAACCCACAACCCTCCGGTCAAGAGTCCAGAGCACTAACCACTACTCCACACTGCTGCCCTTAATAGAGAGGACTTCAGTCTTCAGTGCCACCAATTCAAAATACTTTTCACAAGTGTAACAGGCAGTGTTGGGTGATTCACTGCTGTTACGGATTCTGTCCCCTGTCGTTGATGAGATGAGGTTAAAAGCTCTGTAAGCACACATGCAGATGAGCCTGGCTCTTTTGCATTGTGGTTTTGACACTCACTTGAGATGCACAGGGTCACCGGTTATTACACACCTAGCATAAAACTAACAAAAAACCTAGCCTTATGAATTGAATAGCGACTTTATTGAGCTTTGAACTGTTAGAAATACAAAACTTGATCAAAGTAATTGGAAGAAAGCTCCACCTGCTGCATGCCTATAAATCGTTATATATACATTTGAATTACAGACATGTGTTGTGATCTTCTGTTGAATTCTAATGAGATCAATCCACATTATTACATGTCTTTTCATATGAAACCCTTAATCAAAATCACTGAAGGAGCGACATTTAATGAAGTAATTCATTCAGTTTCCAGAAGAGTTTCTGAACAGACAGCGCTGGGTGTTTTAGACTTGGCTCATGCACATCTAGACATGGAAGAGAAATGTCAGACATGACATCACACACTGTAATAGCCTCTGTCCTCCTTACACCTCTGGAGAATGGACCATATTCAAAAAAGAAATTCCACTCATTTAGGAATGTCTTCTATAAATAGCTCTGGAAGACCTCTTATGTGGATGAAGATTGTAGTCATGCTGTACTGCATGTTCAGCAGTTCTAATCAATGGTCAAAGTGAACTGTATGTTGCTGGTATTTTCCATTCTTCAATTCATTATGTTGTTTCAACTGCATAAGTACAGTTAATGGATGCATGTTTTTGTTTGTAGGTGTAAGTTGGATTGTTTTTACAAGGAAACACACCCTGTGGTCCCTTTGATGTTCTGTACTGGACACCCTAATGCAAATTAATATTTCATGGTGCTTTTGTGCTGTGTTTTTGTGTGCTAGTAAGAGTGTGAGTCCATGCATGTGAGGTTTTGTGTGGAAATGAATGAAATCAAAGACAGGACGAGTTGGAAGGAGGCTTTGATGTGGAACAAAGCAAAAACATCCACAACCAGGCACATCTCCAGATATACTTCAAAATGAATGAAATTTAACTTTCAGATTTGAAATGAAATGCAGATATTTGTCACCAAGTTTGTTCATTTTTCAAAGAAAAAACAACATCAATATTGTAAATACAGCCAGAGCTAGGACAAGTTCTTGATTTATTGAATGCATTTAATTGTTTGATTCTTTTCATTAAAAAACTTTACATTGGTTTCAACCCTGAATGTTTTCACAACCATAGCTAATGCACTCTACAACAGTGTGCTGCTAAAACTCTGAAACATGTAGCTGACGTAGTATTTGTATCTGTTTATGTATTTGTTCATTTGTTTAAAAAAAAGTATTATTGCAGACATTAAAGCAAGATCTTGCATAAATATCTGCAGTTTGTATTTGGAAGAAGCACCCTGCCTTTGACCCTATTCATTCCCAAAGCAGTCAGTCATTACTCTGTCAGTCTGATCTGGGTTACAAATCCTGACAATAATGTATTTCCAGTCCACGATGCTTCACAGGAAGCCCTTTATTAGTGCTTTTATGTTTTTTTTTACTGCAGTTTTAACCTTTGATTCCCACTTCCTGTTAAGTCTGCAGGATTACCATGGGGGGTTCCACGACAGCTTGAATCATGGGTTTAGTGGCCACGGACCCCTTCTGAAGTCAGAACTAAAATTAGTAAGCAACAGCCCAATAATTAAAGCACTGGGTATTTTTAGATATCGGAAGAAGGCTATCAGCAGACTCACAAATGAACAAGCCTCCTTTTTATTGAGACAAGGCCGGCCACAATCGTCCCATTGAGGAGCCCTTGGAATCAGGTCATTAGCTAACACACTATTATGAACTCAGTCGAGTAAGCAGTTTAAAAATGAGGAAAACAAGTTGCGAGAACTGAGAAACAAAGAAGCCGTTGTGCTACTGGCAGCACACACTGGCAGACCATGCACAGTTCGGAAAGAACGCTTATCAAACAGGACTACTGGAGCAGCTTGTGCTCCTTCACAAAGATATTTTAGTTCACGATTTCAAGAGAAAAAAGCAAGGATGTCAAAATATGAATGTTGAATAACTAGTTTTTCTTCCTAAACAAGGCGGTTTATGTTCCATTCATATATTGATTTCATTTTGGTTATCCCCTGGGATGCGATATCTTTTTTACAGTAAATCCATGGTCTAACCCACGGGGTCTAACCCAGAAACTCTTTCCTCCTCTCTACTCTAGCCTGTAGCCTTCGCTGACTTTAGGGAGGTATACTGGGGTTCAAAAGCAGGGATACCCCAGGAGTCACATATAGACTGATTGATTTGTTCTCTTCACAGTTCCTGAGACTGAGACACAGTGACACAGAGGTCCTTAACTACCTGTTGGAGCATTTGGGATAGTAACTAACAGCTCTAAGTCTTACATTGAGCCCACTTTGCATAGTATCTCCTCATGGAATGCATACGTTTTTTCCCAGTGTTTTATAATAGGTCACTTTTTGGAAGCAATAGGGAGTACAGTAGGCTGCCCCTGCAGTTTCCAGTTCTAATGGGCCTCTGCTATACCTACTTTACAGAGCTGTGGGACTGTAGGAAAGAGTGATCTCACCCTGTTGTGAAGGGCTAAGCAGGGATGTGAAACCAGCTGCTCCTGTCCTTTAACCACTCACCAGACAATTACAAAAACATGTGAAATCACACCGCTGGAAATTACTGGCATAACTCAAATACAGTATAATCAGTCCAGGGGGAAAAAAGCCTGTGTGACGTAAACAGTTGACTTCATGTATGCTGTAACAGGAGTTTGAATAAAAACATTCCATTTTCTTTTTCATTTATGTTTTAAAATATATATTGTTCGTATTCTGGAAATATACAATCTATAACAATCTATTTTCCCTACATATTCCCTTATGTCATTTGCAGGGTTGTTTGGCAGTATCCCCCTGCTTCCCCACATGTTTTGAATATGCTGCTATCCCTCTATGGGCTTTACATTGTTACACTAGGCTTCGTTACACTTCTAAATGCTTTTTTTCTCTTGGAAACGTCTCTAAATGCATACTTGATTATTTTTCTGAAGGTATCCAGATGCGTTTTTGTGGTTTTTATTTTGGAGGTTCAGTTTGTAAGGTTCTGTTGTTTCCCTTAAAGAAAGATGGTTTGACTGGAAATGCTGAGGGGATTGGGGCATGTGTTATAAAGAAGTTGCAGAAAGGATGCTTTGAAACAAGCAGATTACCAGGACATACTGGGATAATGAAAACGCTGTTACGTAAGATCACTACCCGAAGGAAGAGAAAGCAATTAGTCTCAGAATAAATGTGCAGCTCTGTGGGGTTTTGTTTTTTTAGTAGCCTTGAATGTTACCAAAGTTAGATATGAAGCTTCTATTCCAGGAGTCCCAGATGCTGGCTTTTGCTATTAAAGGAAACATATGGAAACGAACATAGTTATCCTAACCCTTCCAACCTTACCGTGAATGTCACCAGGAAGGGACCTGTAATGGGACCCCAGCCTCATTTAACCAGACTTCTCCACTTAGTTCAGTCTAGTCTGTAAATATTGGTATTTGTTCAGGCTTTGTATTTTTTTATCAGATTTTCTTTTAAGAGTAAAAATAAAAGAAACTTGGTCAAGCAGACAAAAGTTTCTGTTTGTGCCAAATATATGAGTGCACTGAAGAAAGCAAAAGGCGAAAAGTTTGTCGACTTGGCTTAGTTTCTTCGTTTTACATTAGAATTGTGATTGAGCGTTTTTGAAGTTCTGTCTGTTTGGCGAAGAGCTTGTGATGGAGTTCCTGGTTTATTTTGGATGAAGTGCAAAGCCGTGCATATCCCAGTGTAACAAGTCTATAGTAAAGTGTGTCACAAGGTTCTTGATTTGGGTACAGGAAGTTAACTGGCATTGCAATGTTGTTTATTTGGGTAAAGGAAGTTAACTGCCATTGCAGTGTTGTTGATTTGGGTACAGGAAGTTAACTGACATTGCAGTGTTCAGTTGTGGAAGATGAGCAGGTACTGTGTGCCAGAATGAAAATATATGCCAAAGAGCAAACCACTAATGCTGTCAGCACTACATCTAGAACCTTTTAAATGCTACCTACAATATCCTTTCACACATCCCAGTGCTTAGAGGGCAGAAAGGTGGGGACATTAACTCTTTACTGCCTGGCCCCGTGCTGGATTTCAAAGCTGCCATATTCTGGTGGCTGATGCAGAGGTTTGCCTGGATTTCACTTTGAAGCACATCGGCTGTACAGTGCACACATCCCCCTACATGTGAGTGGCATGCAGGGCTGAAAACATCAGCACATAAGAACATAAGAAAGTTTACAAATGAGAGGAGGCCATTCAGCCCATCTTGCTCGTTTGGTTGTTAGGAGCTTATTGATCCCAGAATCTCATCAAGCAGCTTCTTGAAGGATCCGGGTGTCAGCTTCAACAACATTACTGGGGAGTTGGTTCCAGACCCTCACAATTCTCTGTGTAAAAAAGTGCCTCCTATTTTCTGTTCTGAATGCCCCTTTATTTAATCTCCATTTGTGACCCCTGGTCCTTGTTTCTTTTTTCAGGTCAAAGAAGTCCCCTGGGTCGACACTGTCTATACCTTTTAGGATTTTGAATGTTTGAATCAGATCGCCGCGTAGTCTTCTTTGTTCAAGACTGAATAGATTCAATTCTTTTAGCCTGTCTGCATATGACATGCCTTTTAAACCCGGGATAATTCTGGTTGCTCTTCTTTACACTCTTTCTAGAGCAGCAATATCCTTTTTGTAACGAGGTGACCAGAACTGAACACAATATTCTAGGTGGGGTCTTACTAATGCATTGTAAAGTTTTAACATTACTTCCCTTGATTTAAATTCAACACTTCTCACAATATATCCGAGCATCTTGTTGGCCTTTTTTATAGCTTCCCCACATTGTCTAGATGAAGACATTTCTGAGTCAACATAAACTTCTAGGTTTCTTTTTCATAGTTCCCTTCTTTTATTTCAGTATCTCCCATATGATATTTATCATGCACATTTTTATTGCCTGCATGCAATATTTTACACTTTTCTCTATTAAATTTCATTTGCCATGTGTCTGCCTAATTCAGAATGCTGTGTAGATCATTTTGAATGACCTTTGCTGCTGCAACAGTGTTTGCCACTCCTCCTATTTTTGTGTCTTCTGCAAATTTAACGAGTTTGCTTACTATACCAGAATCTAAATCATGAATGTAGATTAGGAATAGCAGAGGACCTAATACTGATCCCTGTGGTATACCACTGGTTATCTCACTCCATGGAAGCTGTGTCTGTGTTGCAGTTCATTCTGTCTCTAGAACACATTTCCACCATTGTTGACACGCTTGCATTGCTGGGGTTGTCATTACTCTGATGTACCAAAAACAAAACAGCACAACCTTCAAAACATTGGAAAGAAGCAAAGTTAAACTGATGCGTCATTTAACTAACATTAAGTGTAATACAGCGTTTGCTTGAGGACCTAAACAGCACTGAAGAGCTGAGCTGAGCTGAGAGCCCTTATTCAGATCTGTTGTAGACCAGTGTCCTTTGTAAGGATATTTCCAATGTGCCATGAGGGAGAGCTGCATCTACTGGGCTCCCTTGCACTCAGCAAAAGCAATGCTGTAATACTGGACGTGCTCTTGTAAATATGTATTAAACAAATGGAGTTTACAGATGGATCATCGGTGCAATTATCAAGCTGCAATCTCTTGAAATAGCAGATGAGTGAATTCAAGGCCAAGGCTTAGTAGGACAGTAGCAGTGTACATTAGCTGCGAATCTTTTCAGCCAGGCCCATGACACCCATTGTTATACTGTTATTCAGTGTTGGATACATGATAATGTTCTCAAGGCCAGCAATGCACAGGACTAGCCAAAGTGCCTTAGAATGACGTTCCATGATTTAGAGGCCTCTCTGGCTTGATGGAGGCTATAACACTTTCACAATAGGCTGTCAGTTTGTTGTTTTAACCATTTTAACAAACAGACAGACAGACAAAGCACTGATAATACTGACAATACTGAAGTAAAGTTCCTTTCAATAGCATGTGTCAGTAAACACATGGAGTAGCACATTCAGTAACATTAGCATTATAAACACCCAGCATGAATATTAGTACTGGTAACCTTAGCCCTATAAACACCTGATTGATACCTACTGTACAGTTATCCTAGCTTGTGCCACTATAAACACCTGATTGATACCTACTGTACAGTAATCCTAGCTTGTGCCTCTATAAACACCTGATTGATACCTACTGTACAGTTATCCTAGCTTGTGCCACTATAAACACCTGACTGATACCTACTGTACAGTTATCCTAGCTTGTGCCACTATAAACACCTGACTGATACCTACTGTACAGTAATCCTAGCTTGTGCTACTATAAACACCTGATTGATACCTACTGTACAGTAATCCTAGCTTGCTCTGCAGTATATAGCCAGTAAGAGCAGTGAAATAGCCTCCAATCCAGATAGATACCTCCTGGACTAAAGGGTGAGACCAGGAGATTTCTTAGGCAGTCATAACCCTGAATTAAACTGAATAATTGAATTGATCTTAAGGCATACGCTTTTACCTTGAAAAAGCAAAACAAAACAAACAGTAGCACTGGAAGATGACAGAATCAATTCTGCATTTTGATGTAGTGTGTTTCAAGGAGAGCTTGTGTAAATGCCATGTGCTGGTGTCGTTATTGTGGGGGCGGAGTTGGTGGCTTGATTCCACCAAGCCAACTGGGAATTGCAGACTTGGATGATATGAAGGCGTTATGTACACAAATCTGTTTTTTTTTTACTTGGGTTACTTGGGTCAAATTATATTTTTAAATATTGGTAGACAACCAGCACTGGATCTGTGCCCAGTAATAGCATTGGCACAATATGTTCAACAACAGAACTCTCCTTAAATGGACTGGGTGGCACCACTGCCCTGACATAGGCTGTATTAGGCCCTTTTGGGGCGAGGGGTAAACTTATAACATAAGGCACAATGTTTATAATCTTCTGTTAGACTGGTGTGTATATACTCATGACAATGTGGCCTGTCTATTGATTGGAACCCTGTGTGACACGCCAGCTGAAAGTGTACAACAGGGGTTTGTCTGTTTCCTCACTAGCATCCATAGGTCAGGTTTTGAAACAAACAGTTGGTGAAGCCATCAGATTATCCCCGCAGCAAAGAAAAACAGAGCCCGAAAAGAACACACTGTAACTCTTACATTAAAAGGTATTGCATTAGTTCAAATGGAAATTATAGTTCAAACACCTATCTTTAGCTGTTCCAGGACACAGTGCTACTGCTGCAAGTGGTGTGTGCGGTGGGAGAACTCTGATTTATCAAAGATACACGCTATATATATATATATATATATATATATATACAGAGATACTGTGTGTCTGTGTACAGTATGGTGTATAGTGTATCTATAGGCAGTTCTATATAGATATAGTGAAGTGGCACAAACAGAAACACAGTACAGGTTAGCATTGAAATCAGTTCTGGGCGCTTTGTGTTTGCTGGTTCATCTGTTGTTGTTTAAATATAATTTCAACAAATACCAAAACATACATTACAGTTCTTATCTTTCCTTTTTAGCATCTGTCTGCTTATTTATAGTAGCTGCGATTAAGTATTTCTACAATCAAAATAAATAAATCTTTTATTTTTAACTCAGAATGTATTTAGGTTTCAAGTTTACCTTGGAGTTTGCCAAAGTTCTGTGTCCACCATGCTTATGGAAATGACTGATGATATTTGATGGGTTCCAAGTTTTGTACAATATTTCACTGGCCAAGCACTGAACATGCGCCATCTCTTTCTATGTTTTTATTGCTTGCATGTTATCAGAGTTGTTTGTTTATGATTTTGAAAGACATTTAAAAATGGATTAATCAGCCACAACCAATCAAAACATTTATAGCACATCAGAGTTAGGAGTCATCCTGCCCAAGCCAACTTTTACATCACAAGAAAAGGGTTATTCTTACAGATTACTGTAAAATCTGAAGACAAAAGCGGTTTGTTCCAAATCAATAGCTTTGTGTGTAAAGAATCCTTTGATTCCCAGCGTTGTTCCTGAACAGCTGCAATTTAATGCACCCCTTGGAATCAGATAGTGTAAACGTGTACGGACATTACAGTACGGAATTGCCCTTAACCACTGGGGAAAGATGGACATAAATTAAGCAGCAGTTGAAGATGTCACTTAAAATTAAAAAAGTAGGTGTTGCAGAGCCAGATGTTCATACAGATGTTAGCACAGGTGCAATGTGCTGCCAGTTAATGTTGATATTTTCTGAGGTTAAGGTTTAATGCCAATGGGACATTAAAAAATCAAGTCATTCAAAGGTTTTTCTTTTTTTTTCATGGAAATAAACGGCATTCTTTAAACATGCAAACTATTTGTGTTGAAACAATACATTGCATAGCACACAGGATTACACTGTGCTCGCAATCTGTTTAAATCACTCAGGTGGCAGATTGAGCATCAATTGCTTTGTCAATGTTGTAAATTCAGGCAATAGAATCCGGCAGAGACAGGATTAGTTTATAATGAATGAGCCCATGAGTTAGTTCATGTGTAATAACTTCCATGATATTTACTCTGAATAAAGCGTTACCAAAAAGGGGATACAACTTCGTCATTGAGTGACTTTCAGAAGGAAAGCTGGTGGGTGATGTTGCTTGCTGCGGTTTGTTTGCACCTGCTTCTTTGACAAATCAATAGTTTTCATTTGAATTCAATGATCAGTAATCGATAATAAACTGGATGGTCAAATGATAACTCCTTAAACTTCTTTAGGAGCTGCGGTCTCCCTAGTGAAAGAAAGCTGATCAGTGACCCAAACCACTCTGTAATCCCTGGCAATTCCCTCGGTGTGGGGCATTACTGATGACATCATCACAATCCAAAGTAACCAAAAACTCCTGGTGAAGGCGTACACATGCTGGGTTTGTCTGTCCTCACAGCCTTATACTGGGGCTGATCCTTCATCATGTCATACAGACACACAGCCACAAGCAAGCCACACGGTTAAAGAGGAGCATCCATGAGGAATGTCCCATTAGATTGTTTTCCTAGAACTGTGCGGAAAACCACACATATCACATCTGTGGATATTTTACATTTATTCTTGAATTCCAGCGGATTTTTGCTCTGTTAGTTCCAAATGTTAAAAAGAGGAAGCTGTCATTTTTTAGTGCCGTTTATCAACCAGGTGTCTAAAAGAAATGAATGGATGGGCCCTGGAGTGCAGTATGAGTAGAAACTGTCTTTGGGGACGCATTCTCTTCTGGAAAAGTTGAAAACAGTTGAAGAAGTTTGAGCCTCCTGCTCAGTTTATTCAAATCAGAATCAGGCCATAAGAAGCCCGGTTCTGATGTAAACACAGTGTTCTCTGTTATATAAGTAACCGCATTAAGGGCTGGCAATAGACTTTACTCCCAGGAGAGCGACTTATATAACCAACATGATTGTACAAATCACTCAACCTTCAAAGTTTAAAATAGAGCCAATGACATACTTCAGCTGTATTTATCATGATGATCCTTTAAATTGACTGTCGTCATTATCGTTAGACCACTGCAGTGCTGTACGATTAGTTAAAACAGAATTTAGAAATAAGAAATGCAAAAAAATGCAAGAAGGAGGATTTGAAAAGCAAACAGTAATATGTATCACATGCTGTTAACTGTAAATTGGTATCTGTTTAATACATTATTATCTCTGCACATTCTCCTGTACTGTACTTAATCTAGAAACAGGCCTTCAGACTAGCCAGCTTGTTTACCTGCTAAACCAGCTAACTGCAGTATTAGGAATGTCACCTTCAGATATTTAGACAGGCTTGTTTACATGTAGGTATGTATGAAAAGGCACAGTATGTGGCAATATCTTTAAATAATGAATTTGAATATATAACATTAATACAATGCATTTAGATAACTTTAGCCATGACATTGAGTCATTTGTATATTATTGTGACAGAAAGACAATTATTCTTGGTTGTAAATCTCCCTCCCGACCTGTGAGGGCGCTAAACAGTGAGAACAGAGTTCCTTGGACTGGCTGGTCTGACAGTTCTTTCCCAGGGTTCAAGGGAAGTCGGCCAGCCAGGAAGGGGGCGAGACTCCATTGCAATAACGCATTGACCCGGAAGGGAAACGACGTGGCAGCCGCAGATTGGAGAGGCAATTGCACTCTTTTACCAAGGGGTCATGTGTGACAGCATAAAAGGGGATGGAGAATCGTAATCTGTTCCCTCGCATTTGGTTTGTAATTAAAAACTGAGAAGGACTGTGA
The DNA here is from genome assembly GCF_902713425.1 of Acipenser ruthenus. Lineage (NCBI taxonomy): Eukaryota > Metazoa > Chordata > Actinopteri > Acipenseriformes > Acipenseridae > Acipenser > Acipenser ruthenus. The sequence continues at coordinate 302,074 of NC_081219.1, forward strand.
GAGACCCCGCTAACCAGAGTTTTTTTTGTTTGTTTGTCTGTGTGTGTAATCATCTTGTTTGTTACACTAGACGGCTGACACGATTCCGGATCTGTCGCCGAGGGCCAGCACAAAGCCAGAACAGCACCACTACTGTCACAAATAATCTGTATCGCCCACCACGAGCACCACTGCACTCAACCAGGACTGGTGACCATGTGTGTGTACAATGTGGGACGGATACGTGTTGGGTTATTGTTATTGTTTGGGTCTGCAAACCTGTTATTGTTTATTATTATTGTTGTCAACAGACCTGGATACAAAAATAAATTAATCCAAACCAGATTAAACCTCTCTGTCTGTTCATTACTGCACTGCATCACCCCTGCACCTGCATCCACTCAGCCACTTTGTCACAATTATGTATCTGAAAATTATTTGAAGATGATGAATTTAAATTGAGTGTTAAAATATAGTATTTGTTAAATTAATTGTAGGAGTTTGGATTACTGTTTTATAATGAAATGGTTCCTGTTCAGTGCTGTAATTCATAGAAGATGTGTCCAGCTTTCAGTTTTCTGAATGGTATTGTTAATAATGATTTGTTTTGATGGGTTTAGTCCATTACATGAGACTTAATATTCCATGTACCTGTACAATTCTGGAGTCCAGATTTATGACACATGTTAATTACATTAAGGATCTTTACCAGCGCTGACTCTCTGTTATAAACATGTTGTGCTGGTTTCAGATTCTTCTCTTAATTACATTAATTATCTTTACCATAATAAATTCCAGCAGCTTTCTGCTTTGCTGCATTAGAAAGAACACATTCATGTGCTTTCTTTTCTACTGTTCATGCTGGGTCTATTTTTAGTGAAGAATGTTTTATAACTCAAATTAAGTGCCTCCACGTGTGGAAACAAGATGAATAGAGGTGCTGCTCTTCGTGTTCTTAAAATAACATACCAGCGCACATCTCTACATGTGAATATGCTTGCTGGCAAATGCATTTGGATCAGCCTTGAGAATTGGACCATGCATATCACATTGGCCCTGGAAATAAGTTTTTCCTGGCTGTCTGTTTCCTATACTAGATTTCTTAGGTAAACAACCATTTAAGAGCAGATGCAATGTGGTTTGAGTTGTGCTCGTCGTATTGAAGGAAGGTTTAGGAGTGAAAAGGCTGACCAAGGTGTCGGGCAGGTCAAAGGGATTGTGGCAGGGACAGGTCATTGGGGAATGGCCACAATATTCTATTTCTGGCAGTGGAAATTAAAAACAGTTTCAGGTGCCAAGTCTCCAAACAGGCTCTGCGCTGCTTGATTTCCTGAAGTGCAGATGAAATGAAAACACCTCAGCTTATAAGAGTCTTTTAAAAGTCTTTTAAAATATATATTGTATTTTGTATTTGGTTCACTTGTTAGGGCTTCTTAGAATGTTGCTAGAGCATGCGTGTGTCTCTTTGCTGTTCTAGACTGCAGACAAAGCTTTTACACCTGGTCCCTATGACTCCCTCTGCTCAATCTCTGTGCTCAAAAGTGAAGGTACACACTTTCATACTCTCTAAACTGATGACCCTTTAAGCGAAACAATACAATGTTAATATCCCATTAGAGAAACAAGAAATGCTGAGTCTTATATAACACCTTAAAGGGGAAGTCTTTAGCACTTCATTAATTAAACATCTTCTTAAAACATAAATAATTAAAACTAAACTTCACAATGCTTGAATGGTTCCATTGCAAGATAGGAAAGTGGCTTTTAAAAAGCTAACAGGTAAATCTGTAATGGGTTTCCTTGCCTGCTCCTGGGTTTAATTACTGCAGTATACACAGGGTGTTGTTGCACATGGGCAAGTTTAATGCAAACACTTAGAGCCCGGTCTCTAGCCTCCAAGCTCCTTGTTTAATGCAATCACTTAGAGCCCGGTCTCTAGCCTCCAAGCTCCTTGTTTAATGCAATCACTTAGAGCCCGGTCTCTAGCCTCCAAGCTCCTTGTTTAATGCAGTCACTTAGAGCCCGGTCTCTAGCCTCCAAGCTCCTTGTTTAATGCAATCACTTAGAGCCCAGTCTCTAGCCTCCAAGCTCCTTGTTTAATGCAGTCACTTAGAGCCCGGTCTCTAGCCTCCAAGCTCCTTGTTTAATGCAGTCACTTAGAGCCGGGTCTCTCGCCCCCAAGCTCCTTGTTTAATGCAGTCACTTAGAGCCCGGTCTCTCGCCCCTAAGCTCCTTGTTTAATGCAGTCACTTAGAGCCCGGTCTCTAGCCCCAAAGCTCCTTGTTTAATGCAGTCACTTAGAGCCCGGTCTCTAGCCTCCAAGCTCCTTGTTTAATGCAGTCACTTAGAGCCCGGTCTCTAGCCCCAAAGCTCCTTGTTTAATGCAGTCACTTAGAGCCCGGTCTCTAGCCTCCAAGCTCCTTGTTTAATGCAGTCACTTAGAGCCCGGTCTCTAGCCCCAAAGCTCCTTGTTTAATGCAGTCAAGCTATGCCATTGAAGTTCATTTATTTGTCATTTTTTGTAAGGAATGTTCTGACTTTTGTGGCTTCAAGCTTAAACCACAGCTATATTTTTAAAGTTTTTTGTAACGAATATACACTTGGCTTGAAGATAGACAAAGCATGTCCATGGTGATTATCGTCTTTCCCTTGCTGTTTATTATGATGCAGCACCAAGAACAATAAAATGACAAGGAGGGTAAAGGGGATCACATGCAGCTCTGTTTCTTATGAGAGAACACAATGACATGTCCACCCTTTCGATGTCTGGTACCTTATTGAAGAATGTGGTAAAACCTGCAGAAGTGTTGACATCATGAAGATAGTCTGCTCCTGTCTGTCTTTATATCTATCTATCTGTTTGTCTGGTTCACCTGAGCACCTGAGCCCCAGTGAAATCAACGTGCTTGTTGGCTATTATTGGATATTGTTTGTACTGTTTCAAATAATTTCAGTACTAGTGCTGGCACCTACTCATTTTTCTGAGACTTCCTCTCTGAAGCTGTTTGCTACTCATAAAATGCAAATGAATGTCTCATCTGAAATATACATGGCTGGTAATAATAGCACCAATAGTAATGAATGCTTCAGATTTAAAGAGCTGGGTAATTTTAGCACACGGCAAGATGAAGGCCCTGCATTATTTAGAATAATTCTGTAACCCAGAAATTAAATCTGGGATAGAAATTAGCACTGATGCAATATGGATAATCTGGGATAGAAGCTAGCACTGATCCCACATGGATAATCTGGGACAGAAATTAGCACTGATCTGACATGGATAATCTGGGATAGAAATTAGCACTGATCCCACATGGATAATCTGGGATAGAAGTTAGCATTGATCCGACATGGATAATCTGGGATAGAAGTTAGCACTGATCCGACATGGATAATCTTGGATAGAAGTTAGCACTGATCCGACATGGATAATCTTGGATAGAAGTTAGCACTGATCTGACATGGATAATCTTGGATAGAAGTTAGCACTGATCTGACATGGATAATATGGGATAGAAGTTAGCACTGATCCGACATGGATAATATTGGATAGAAGTTAGCACTGATCTGACATGGATAATATGGGATAGAAGTTAGCACTGATCCGACATGGATAATCTTGGATAGAAGTTAGCACTAATCTGACTTGAATAATATCCGATAGAAGTTAGCACTGATCCGACATAGATAATCTGGGATAGAAGTTAGCACTGATCTGACATGGATTAGGGGAAGGGGGTCGGTTTAATATTGATCAACATCTAATGTAAAGCTTCCCTTGGCATGTGCAGTAGGCTTTTACCTCCAGGCACATTATTTGAGTCTTTTGTGAGCTGGACCATACCACAAAAACCTGAGGCATTGCTTCAGTAGTAGCAAGCAGAGTCGTTACTGCAGAGAAAGACTTTAATTCACATATACAGACGTGCTCAAATTTGTTGGTACCCCTCCACAAAAAACGAAGAATGCACCATTATCTCTGAAATAACTTGAAACTGACAAAAGTAATTGGCATCCACCATTGTTTATTCCATATTTAATAGAAATCAGACTTTGCTTTTGATTTTTTACTCAACATAATATTGTAAATAAGAAAACAAATGAAAATGGCATGGACAAAAATGATGGGACTGCTAACCTAATATTTTGTTGCACAACCTTTAGAGGCAATCACTGCAATCAAACATTTTCTGTAGCTCTCAATGAGACTTCTGCACCTGTTAACAGGTAGTTTGGCCCACTCTTCCTGAGCAAACTGATCCAGCTGTCTCAGGTTTGATGGGTGCCTTCTCCAGACTGCAAGTTTCAGCTCTTTCCATAGATGTTCGATAGGATTCAGATCAGGACTCATAGAAGGCCACTTCAGAACAGTCCAATGTTTTGTTCTTATCCATTCTTGGGTGCTTTTAGCTGTGTGTTTTGGGTCATTATCCTGTTGGAGGACCCATGACCTGCGACTGAGACAGAGCTTTCTGACACTGGGCAGTACGTTTCACTCCAGAATGCCTTGATAGTCTTGAGATTTCATTGTGCCCTGCACAGATTCAAGGCACCCTGTGCCAGGCGCAGCAAAGCAGCCCCAAGACATAACCGAGCCTCCTCCATGTTTCACTGTAGGTATGGTGTTCTTATCTTTGAAAGCTTCATTTTTTTGTCTGTGAACATAGAGCTGATGTGATTTGCCAAAAAGCTCCAGTTTTGACTCATCTGTCCAAAGGACATTCTCCCAGAAGGACTGTGGCTTGTCAATATGCATTTTAGCAAATTCCAGTCTGGCTTTTTATGTTTTTCTTTCAAAAGTGGAGTCCTCCTGGGTCTTCTTCCATGGAGCCCACTTTCGCTCAAAAAGCGACGGATGGTGCGATCAGAAACTGACGTACCTTCACCTTGGAGTTCAGCTTGTATCTCTTTGGCAGTTATCCTTGGTTTTTTTTCTACCATTCGCACTATCCTTCTGTTCAATCTGGGGTCGATTTTCCTCTTGCGGCCGCGCCCAGGGAGGTTGGCTACAGTTCCATGGACCTTAAACTTCTTAATAATATTTGCAACTGTTGTCACAGGAACATCAAGCTGCTTGGAGATGGTCTTGTAGCCTTTACCTTTACCATGCTTGTCTATTATTTTCTTTCTGATCTCCTCAGACAACTCTCTCCTTTGCTTTCTCTGGTCCATGTTCAGTGTGGTGCACACAATGATACCAAACAGCACAGTGACTACTTTTCTCCATTTAAATAGGCTGAATGACTGATTACAAGATTGGAGACATGTGTTTTACTAATTAAAGAAACTAATTAGTTTGAAATATCACTATAATCCAATTATTTATTATCTTTTCTAAGGGGTACCAACAAATGTGTCCAGGCCATTTTAGAATATCTTTGTAGAATAAGCAATAATTCATCTCTTTTCACAGCTTCTTTGCTTTATTCTATGACATACCAAAGGCATGCAAGTATACATGATAAAATAGCTTTTAATTTCATCACTTTTCAGGAGGAATGAAGCATTATTTCAATGAGCTGTAAGGGTACCAACAAATTTGAGCACGTCTGTAATTTACCCTTCAAAAGAAATACTACTGCCAAACCCAATATAGTTAAACAAGTACTTTCAACATAATAGTGTTACCCAGCCCTACTGTTGTATGGCATTTCACAATACTATAGAACAGCATTCATGTGAATTCCAAGTTTATGCCAAAACTGTTACAAAATGGGTTTGCAAATGGTCTATAAGCCAAGAAGTAATGCATGAATAAATTGTACAGTGCAATGTGATCTTATTTGGTAGCTTTCCAAGATTTTATTTTTATAAACCAGGGTGCCTATTCCAGCTCTGCCTCAGACCTCAGAGCCCTCACTATACAAGACACCATGTCCTCCAGAGCCCTCACTATACACGCCACCATGTCCTCCAGAGCCCTCGCTATACAAGCCACCATGTCCTTCAGAGCCCTCACTATACAATCCACCATGTCCTCCAGAGCCCTCGCTATACAAGCCACCATGTCCTCCAGAGCCCTCACTATACAAGACACCATGTCCTCCAGAGCCCTCGCTATACAAGACACCATGTCCTCCAGAGCCCTCGCTATACAAGACACCATGTACTCCAAAGCCCTCGCTATACAAGCCACCATGTCCTCCAGAGCCCTCGCTATAAAAGACACCATGTCCTCCAGAGCCCTCGCTATACAAGCCACCATGTCCTCCAGAGCCCTCGCTATACAAGACACCATGTCCTCCAGAGCCCTCGCTATACAAGACACCATGTCCTCCAGAGCCCTCGCTATACAAGCCACCATGTCCTCCAGAGCCCTCGCTATACAAGCCACCATGTCCTCCATCAACAAAGAGCTGAAAAAGCTCTCTTTCTGACACCCACTTGTGCTTATTCATGTCTGTTAGTTACACAAGTGAGCTCCAAAATGTTCAGATATTTTAGAATTTAAGTAAATATCTACAGCTTCACTTTGTTTTGTTAGACACAAGCATGCTGTAAATGTTAAGGGTTGGGGGTTTGTGAATGTGTGAGATACTAAAGAATTGAGTTGGTGTTGAAAAGGATGTGCCAATGAGCACTTTCCAAGACGCTGCTTTCCCACAATGCAATACTGCAGACACATGTTCTGCTGGGATTGTGTTTCCATTCACACCTAAAGTAACATGATTTCAGTCAAAAAGTAACTGAAATCATGACACCCTGGGCTGTCTTTAAGAGAAATATCCCAGCACATCACTTACTTTTGTAATTCAGTATTTAGCTGCTTTGGGATTAGTTCTACATTTTTGACAGCTGAAAATACATTTTTTCATCCTTAGGGTTTATGGCATAAGTCTTTTAGTACCATGGCTGTTCAATTCATTAAGAATGTGGCTCTGCTCTGCTGTGGGTGCAGGGGTGAAATTAGTCTTGCAGTTTGTAATCAGCAATGGTTCATCTTACATAAATCTATGCATGACACATTTTTTTGAAAGTTACTGTGATTCAATGTGTCTTTTGGGAGCATCAATCAAATAAGTTTCTTCTTTGACAGTGAAATGGTCTGAAATCCAATGCTGACAAGGTCAAGCAGCAGATTTACATCACATTCGAAAGCTGTTATTCAAATGCCACTTAGAGCAGATTGATGCATTGACTATACACAGCGGATCTGTTATAATGTCTACAACCTGCCCATATTATTCTCTGAATGAAAACCTACCCTCTGCTCTGCATATTATCACTGCACCTCTCAATGTGCTTTTATTCTTATTGTTGTTATTTGCTTTGATTAGAGATATGCTGGGACCATGGGAAAAAAAAACACCAATCAAAACTGCTAAAAGATCACAATGGTAGGGAGAACAGTGGAAATGTTGCTAGTGAGAGATAAAGACGTATCTTAGTCACAATGCCATCACTGACATTACAGAAATGTTCTGACTATAAAAATGTCTTATTTTAGTCTTCTTCAGCTGGCTCTAATGGGTAATTTGACTTACAATAATACACACTATGTTCACAGACCTGTTTCCTTTACTCATGATCAGTATGTGTGTGTGCTGTACCAGTGTGTAATAGAAGTGTGTGCTATACCAGTGTGTAATAGAAGTGTGTGCTGTACCAGTGTGTAATAGAAGTGTGTGCTGTACCAGTGTGTAATAGAAGTGTGTGCTATACCAGTGTGTAATAGAAGTGTATGCTGTACCAGTGTGTAATAGAAGTGTGTGCTGTACCAGTGTGTAATAGAAGTGTGTGCTGTACCAGTGTGTAATAGAAGTGTGTGCTGTACCAGTGTGTAATAGAAGTGTGTGCTGTACCAGTGTGTAATAGAAGTGTGTGCTGTACCAGTGTGTAATAGAAGTGTGTGCTGTACCAGTGTGTAATAGAAGTGTGTGCTGTACCAGTGTGTAATAGAAGTGTGTTCTGTACCAGTGTGTAATAGAAGTGTATGCTGTACCAGTGTGTAATAGAAGTGTGTGCTATACCAGTGTGTAATAGAAGTGTGTGCTGTACCAGTGTGTAATAGAAGTGTGTGCTGTACCAGTGTGTAATAGAAGTGTGTGCTGTACCAGTGTGTAATAGAAGTGTGTGCTGTACAGGCATGTAGCAGATGTCTGGCCAGTCCTGTGTCTTAATAAGGTGTGTGTTACATTCAGAGGATTGAGGTTAGGGCTGTGTTTCTTTCATGGTAAAAAATGGCATATTTCATGGAATTTCACCATCAAAAATAGGTATTTCAAGATATTTCACAATTAAACATAATATTTATTAAAGCAGAAAAAAATATTGAAATGTGTAGAATATTGTTATGTCCACCTTTTAAAGACATTCTTTTTTCACCATCAGTGAATTATCAAACAAAATACTATAAAAACATAAATCAATTTAAAAATAACAATACACACGTGAAATGTCCCCTTCTTGTACTGGACAGAAATATTTCCGATCTTTAATGCAGCTGGTGTCAGAATCTGTGATAACCGTGAAAGAAATACAGCCTTAATTATGGTAAACCAAGATACAGAAGTGTCTAGAGAAAACAACAGCCAATATAAACCATACCATGTATGGATCTTTCTCATGGGTAATTAACTGCAAGATCGACAGCGACCTCTTTTATAACATTCTGCCTTTGTGTATTAACAATTCAACAGCGGCAGTGACTCCTGACATCTGGAAGATCTCAAGAAGACACATTCCAGCATCACTAATGTTGAGGTTTTAAACAGATGTGAGGTGTTCATTATCACACACGGTGGGGGTGGGGGTTGGGGGGGGGGGGGGGGGGGGGTGTATAAGGACCTGCACACATGGGCACTGATGTGAATGCTTAAAATAGAATCTGTGAGGATAGACATTCTTCACTATAAATTACCCAATATCCATTTACACACACTGAGACCATAATATTTTCAAAAGCATAATGGGTTGTAAATGGATACCCTCACATTTTGCAATAGAAACTGTATCTCTCTGGCACATCTACTCCACAGGCAAAGAGCGCTATTACAGATTACAGTATCTTGAATCTCCTCTGTGTGGCAGCAGTATTGCTTCACCCATACAGACATTAACACTCAGAGTGTGGGAGACGGGTTCAACAGGCTTGTATTACAATTGTATTACAAGTATTATAATAACTTGAAATGGCAAACTCCTTTCCTGCTGTCACACTAAGTGTCTTTCTTCAGATGGTTCTCCCTGCTTTAACAAAGTTAAAGATCCAATAAAAATCTATTTGAAGTAATCTGTTGAAAACGTAGCAGTACACATGCTTTCTGGGCTGTGAATTAAGTCTTTGGATGACGCATTACATAATTGGTGGTATATCCACAACAAATTGATTTTCCTTATTGCTTGTGTAATGTAGCCAAAGAGAAAAACAGGGGGTCGTGATTTTATTGTGTCAAGCATGTGATTCAGTTTTGGAATCCAAGGAATTTGACAACATCAGATCCTTTTTTAGCTCACAAGGGGAGTCTCATGTGTGCTGTGTAAGATGTGTGTGGAAGTGTACAGTATATCACTGGATACAGACCTGGACCTCTCAAGGGGAGTCTCATGTGTGCTGTGTAAGATGTGTGTGGAAGTGTACAGTATATCACTGGGTACAGACCTGGACCTCTCAAGGGGAGTCTCATGTGTGCTGTGTAAGATGTGTGTGGAAGTGTACAGTATAGGATGTTATCATGTCAGGGAGCGGTAGAAACCAAATCCACCCACCTTACTTCTGCAGTAAAGATTCCATAACAGCGTCAGTGTTTAAATATACTTCAAAGAGACAATAGGAAGATCCTTGTTTACAAATATACTTATAAGAAAACAAGAGGAGCAAAATAAACTTGTACCACCGCTTGCACGATACTCTAAAAGAGAGCTAGTTAACTGCAGAACTTCATCAAATATTACTGCTTCCTGCTGGAACATGGGCTGCCTGCCTCAGCACTGTCAAACAAAATAACATCACTAGCTTTTAAAAGCTATTTCTGAAACAGCTTCCATCCATTAGGTGAACAGGGTTGAAAAAGAATATGAGCTGAGTGTTATTGGCCGAAGTGCTTTTCCTTGTAATGTCCTTTCTATATAAATACAGTATGGAGAATGCACACTCTCAGTATATTGTAGAGCATACTGCATGTTTTCAGAAAATCCTGCGTGCTTTGTGATTATTTTAAGTCAGTCGACACCTCAAACCATTCAGCAGGATGCAAATGAGCAGCTGTCTGTGCCCCTGAGCAGCCGTGTACTGTGCAGACTCACCATTCCTGTAATCCTTCAGTGAGCAGCCGTGTACTGTGCAGACTCACCATTCCTGTAATCCTTCAGTGAGCAGCCGTGTACTGTGCAGACTCACCATTCCTGTAATCCTTCAGTGAGCAGCCGTGTACTGTGCAGACTCACCATTCCTGTAATCCTTCAGTGAGCAGCCGTGTACTGTGCAGACTCACCATTCCTGTAATCCTTCAGTGAGCAGCCGTGTACTGTGCAGACTCACCATTCCTGTAATCCTTCAGTGAGCAGCCGTGTACTGTGCAGACTCACCATTCCTGTAATCCTTCAGTGAGCAGCCGTGTACTGTGCAGGCTCACCATTCCTGTAATCCTTCAGTGAGCAGCCGTGTACTGTGCAGACTCACCATTCCTGTAATCCTTCAGTGAGCAGCCGTGTACTGTGCAGACTCACCATTCCTGTAATCCTTCAGTGAGCAGCCGTGTACTGTGCAGACTCACCATTCCTGTAATCCTTCAGTGAGCAGCCGTGTACTGTGCAGACTCACCATTCCTGTAATCCTTCAGTGAGCAGCCGTGTACTGTGCAGACTCACCATTCCTGTAATCCTTCAGTGAGCAGCCGTGTACTGTGCAGACTCACCATTCCTGTAATCCTTCAGTGAGCAGCCGTGCACATTCATATCTGGTATGTTATGCTGTTTTTGGTCTTTTACATCTTTTTATAATTGAATGTATCAGATTTTCCAGGCTTTTATGTCGTTTTTAATGTAATTTATCATATTTTTTCACCATTAAGAAAATAGTATGAGAATATTTTTTTCTGACGAAAGAAGATTAGACCCACGCGAAAAAGGATATTTTGTCGTGAGGCCAATTCCTTTTTCAAGCTCAAACACCTAACTGCAAGAGCTGTACTGAGCATGCTCAGAACAAAGTGTCAAATTCCTATAAATCAGGAATAGATTCATATTTTTTCACCAAACCAGAAAAAGGCACTATTCTGGGCCAGTTCCTTTGTACCCTAAAATTGTTAAACAGAAATTTCAAACCGTTTTAGCAAAAAACACAGATTCTTAATTTTTTTTTACAATCTGGATCGGAATCCGTACATTTGAGCAGAACGAAATGGCCCACATCAAGAGATCTAACCAAAGGGACCACACATCCACATTTTTGTGCAAATCCTTTAAACGGGGTCAAGTACAGAAATTGGGGTTTAACATTAAGCATGGGGTTTATTTTGACTCAGAAATGTCTTCATCTAGACAATGTGGGGAAGCTATAAAAAAAGGCCAACAAAATGCTTGGATGTATTGTGTGTTGAATTTAAATCAAGGGAAGTAATGTTAAAACTTTACAATGCATTAGTAAGACCTCATCTAGAATATTGTGTTCAGTTCTGGTTGCTACAAAAAGGATATTACTGCTCTAGAAACAGTCCAAGAAGAGTGACCAGAATTATCCCGGGTTTGAAAGGCATGTCGTATGCAGACAAGTTTAAAGAATTGAATCTATTCAGTCTTGAACAAAGAAGATTACGCAGCAATCTGATTCAAGCATTCCAAATTCTAAAAGGTATTGACAATGTCGACCCAAGAGGGCTTGCTTCTGTGACACAGGAAATTTCATCTCCGTGTCTTCCCTTTAGGCAGCTTACTGATAACAGGCCTCCATGATGACACTCTAGGATAGTTCATGGATTCTACAGCAACAAATGAGGGTGCTATTCTGGTGATAAGGATTGTAATGAATTATTGGAATCTACATCCAACACCTATCCAAAGTGATTTTTTTCCATCTTAATATTGCTCCAGGGAACTTTAATCACAGTCATTTGTTTTGATGCCACTGCACCAATACAGTGTTTGTTTCTTCCTTTCATTATATCATTTGGCTCTGGAGAGCCATGCAGCTCTCAGTGATAATTATTTCAGGCTTAAGGCCTTTGCACACTGGATCCGTTCTGTCATTTATCATCTGAAGAAGCCGCGCGTCAATCCATTGCACACTGGATGCGTTAATATCGTACTTCAGAGCGCTGGTGTGCAGTGGAGGCTTTTCAGTAAATATACCTAGCTTCAGTATTTTAATAACAAATAAATACAATTCTGTTGTACATAACTTTGAACATAAAAAAATGTAGGATAAACTCAATGACCAACAAACACTGTTGGAATTTAAAACGTTTGCAAATTATTATGTTTCTACTAGATCTATGTAGTTACGCAATACATAATAAAAAAAATTAAAAACGTATGATATTACACAGTTGTCATAGCATCAGAAACCATATGACCAATATTTATCACTCACTTCATTAATAAATATATCTAAAAGTTGGGAAGGTAGCAATGAGCTACTGAAAATGCTTTACAACAATGACCTTCTACTACTCTCTGTGTGTGGAGGCAGAAATTCCATCACTTTCATGTACTGCCCCTCTTTTGTGACTGTTCAGCCCTGACCGCTCTTGCTCTGTCACACTTCTTTCTCTGATATGTGCCTCCAGGTTAGGCCATTGCTTCTTTACTTCCTTGACTACAATTGAAATAAAAAGTATATGCTTGTAATAACCTATACTGCACAAAATCCACGTGTTTATGTATGCTATCAGTTCATAATTTCATGTTTTACAATACATATCATTCATGCCCATTCATGAGGGAATGTGTTTTCAGAACCCACCCCTGACAGGCTGAGGACCGTGAGGGAATGTGTTCAGAACCCACCCCTGAGAGCCTGAGGACTGCGAGGGAATGTGTTCAGAACCCACCCCTGAGAGGCTGAGGACCGTGAGGGAATGTGTTCAGAACCCAACCATGAGAGGCTGAGGACCGTGAGGGAATGTGTTCAGAACCCAACCCTGAGAGGCTGAGGACCGTGAGGGAATGTGTTCAGAACCCAACCCTGAGAGGCTGAGGACCGCGAGGGAATGTGTTCAGAACCCACCTCTGAGAGGCTGAGGACCGTGAGGGAATGTGTTCAGAACCCACCCCTGAGAGGCTGAGGACCGTGAGGGAATGTGTTCAGAACCAACCCCTGAGAGGCTGAGGACTGCGAGGGAATGTAATTAGTTAAAGTAGCTGCTTCCACAGCTAAGAGACTTATACAGTATTGTGTTGTTATCGTCTTTCATTACTGGCCTTAAGTTCTCTCCCAATCATTGTGCAGTTCAATTTATTTGATTTTTTTTTAATCAAGAAAAATATATCTTGGTTTCTTGGCCAAATTAAATCTATCATACATTTTTTTTTTTATCTAAAAAATGCTTCATTGTATATAAAAACACAATGATCTTCCTCATCCCATGCAATTGAAAGCAACAGATCGCCATGAAGCTCTTGAGTGTAATTGGTCCATGCTTTCCATTCTGTGTTTCTTAATGGAGAAAAATACCTGCATATTTCTCTTTGTTTAGTATCTGAGAAGCCTGCCCAAGTCATGCAGTATAATGGGGGGAGATAGCAGCCACACCTCAAATTCCTGAAGCACCTGGCAGATGAATATAGGAATGAGGGCTTTCTTTTTTTAGCTACTCAACTTTAAGGTCTTGTCCCAGGGCATGGAGAATGGCGCAGATGGCTGATAAATGAAGCTGAAGAAAGGATAAGGCACTGTATTCATTACCCTGAGATAATATAGTTTATTAGTGCAGGGTTGGTTTGTTTTTCTCAATAACTGCACCTCGTTGATCCCACAGTTAACTAATGGGATTAAAAGGAAAAGAGGCCCTGGGATGGTAATAACTTTCAAAGGGCTTGTTGTAAGAATTTGATGGAAACAGGCTTATTGTAAGGGAGAAGACTACTTTTGATGTTAAAACTTTACAGACGTAGATGTCTTTCATCTCTCTGAGCACTTACTATAGAAGATCTTTAGCGTCAGAAAGCTGCCTGGCTGGTGTCTCACTATAAGTCTGGGAAGTGTATTAAATCTGCAGCTATTTCTATTTGGATTCCATTTGGGGACAGTGACATTCCTCCTGCTCATAGAAAACAAATGCCGTGTTGAGTTCTTAGATATCTCATCTAGACAGGAAGATTATTCAAGGTTTTATATTCTGAGATATCTCATCTAGATAGGAAGATTATTCAAGGTTTTATATTCTGAGATATCTCATCTAGACAGGAAGGTTATTCAAGGTTTTATATTCTGAGATATCTCATCTAGACAGGAAGATTATTCAAGGTTTTATATTCTGAGATATCTCATCTAGACAGGAAGGTTATTCAAGGTTTTATATTCTGAGATATCTCATCTAGACAGGAAGATTATTTAAGGTTTTATATTCTTAGCTATCTCATCTAGATAGGAAGAGTATCCAAGCTTTTATATTCTAGATTTCTTATTATCCAAGTTTTTATATTCTAGATTTCTTATTATCCAAGGTTAAATACTACAGTACGCTCCAGTCATACGATGGGGTGGTGTGGCAGTATGGCTTGTGTGTGACGTCAGACCAGGAAGGAGACACACACACAGCCCTGGGGTATGAAGAGCTGATGTGCGAGTTTAAAAATAATAAATAAAACGAGTGGACAAAACAAAATGAAAGGCATGATGGCCAAAACAGACAAACAAAACAGACATGGAACAAACACTAAATAAAACAAGTATCGTGCTGGTTTATAACCTGCACGCGTAGCAATTGTTATTTTTATGGTCTCTTTTGCTTTACCTCCCGACTCTCTCTGAACACACTAACCCTGATGAGCGGCCGATAATTGTTTGATTAATTTGGTCACATTATGCACATGTTTTAGCTGGATGGAGGATTTTAACCCCATCCATGCTGTAAAATAATTAACAACAAAACAAAGTTAAAACAAAGACAGTACCTTTAAATAATAATAATTCAAATACAAAATAACACAAAACATAAAGTACACACAGGGGCGGGGAGTACCTTAAAGGCCATCTCCCCCTTAAAAGCCTAAAAGTCTTGGTCAGGGTTCAGGGCCAGGAACGGAGGTATCAATGAGCCCACGGGTGGCCATGTTGTCAGCAGCAATGCTGGCCTGGGTGATGGTGGCTCCTCCCGTAGGGGCAATTCTGGCAGCGGAAATGCTGTCGGCGGAAATGCTGACAGTGAGGCGAGGTCCTCCTCCAGTGCCCCAACATGAAATGGAAAGGCTGACAGCGGGGTGGCACATTCCGGCAGCTGAAACGCTGCTAATGGCAACACCGACAGTGGCAATGCTGACAGCGGCAATGCAGTCTGTGGAAATGCTGACAGAGCCGAGGCTGGCTCCTCCAGCAAAGGCAGTTCTGGCAGCGGAAAGGCTGCCCATGACAATGCCATCAGTGGCAATGCTGACAGAGCCGAGACTGGCTCCTCCAGCAAAGGCAGTTCTGGCAGCGGACATGCTGCCAGTGGCAACGCTGGCAGCAGAAAGGCTGACAGTGGTGTGGCACACTCTGCCAGTGGCCACAGCAAATCCCTGGTGGTCAGCAGCAAACGACCCCCAGGCAGTGACAAACAGGCATCCCTGAACGATGGTGAACTGGCCTCCCATCGCTCTCCATCTCGGGCCCACAGTATCAAAGGAGATGGGACTTTAATTTCCGTTTTGCCATTTTATACTATTCTTATTAATTTTGTTGTTTTCAGACATCTGATTATCCATCAATTCACCCATCTCTCTTTTCAAGTGAATTCAACAGAGTGTAAAGTATGGCCATGTCCGTTAGGATCTCCATTCATTCAGTTCATTCCATAGCTCAGGCCTTGAGCACTTTCTAATATTACAGGCTTGTTTCCCTAAAGATCATCAGTAAAGATTAGCCGGGGGCCTAGAGATGCCGTTCTGCTGAAATAATTAAATGGTTTAAAAATAAAGAACAAATTCAATTTCCTTTTCAAAACCCAGCCGTGACACCGCTGGCAGGCTCAGATTATCAGGTCATGCTTCATTCTAATAAGGAACTTTAATTTCACTTCAAACCTTTTCTTTCTATAGTGTGACCCCCTCAGGCCTGCTGACTGATGTACAGCACATACGTACAAAAAGCACAAACTCATCCAGATGCAACAATCAAACTTGGACTGCATTGCACAAGTGCAGTTGGTATAATTGACCGACTTCTGAGATTTTAAAACCTACATTTGATTAGCAAACACCACTATATTTCAAGTGTGAAAATTAGGTTTTAGGTTTAAGGTTTGAGTCCAGTTTTAGATCTGAAAATGCCAGAAGTTAGTTTTTCAATTGCATTTAGCCAAGACATTTTTAACTGGTGTTCATGGCAACTTGTGGAGTTAACATGTTTTATTGAGAAAATGACTCTTTCATTTATGTTGTGTGTGATACTTATTAAACAAAGTAAGTTGTCTGTTTCTGCTCTGAAATATTTGCACAGTACTCTTTCCATGCTTTATTAACACAAAGTGGGTAGAAACACAGTTTATATACAGTGTTCTTCCTGTGGTAGAAACACAGTTTATATACAGTGTTATTCCAGTAAAACAGTTCAGAAACACTGAAGACTCTCCAGTGAGGGGTACGTTCAGAGCAGTAAAACGTGAGCCTCCTGTTGTTGCGGAGAGCATATTTATAGGGAAAAGAAACCAACTTCCAAATATGAAATATATTTCCTATGCTGGAAACACTTCACATACTTCTTATAAATATAACCCTTCTGTTTGTCAAAGTAGTCTGCCTCAAAATAATTTTCATGTGGTTTACATAATTTCAGTCAGACTGACTTTTTAAAGTGAGCAACATTTTAAAAATATAACCACGCTTCTATCACACCATGTATTACAGGATCAAATACACTGCATTTTAACTGAATTGCAGTGCATTGTATCTGTACTATACAACAGCACTGTCCAGTAACTACAATGCTATTATATAAGGAATCTGTACCCCTAAGAGACTATTTGTGTTAATAGTACAGAGTTAATTGTGTGTCTGTGTGTGTGTGTGTGGGGGGGGGTTCTCAGGTAATCATTTGCAGCTGTTTATCTGTTTAGCGTGAGGCTCATGCCCCCCCACCCCCAACTCCAACTCCCACTACCACACACACACACACACACACACACACACGCACACACGCACACGCACACACACACACACACACACACACACACACACACACACACACAGTGCTGCTTTGGTAACAGTCTAGTTAGTGAGTGGCAGGGGAAGTGCATTGTGTGTGTGGTTTGACGGATTGCTCTCATCTAGTGGTGGGAAGGAGGTTATTTTAGACACATATCTTTCTAACGCAGCTTGAACAGCTGTCATTTAGGCTGACTTTCCATTAAAATTATAAATAGGGCTGTAAAATTGCTTATTTCACGGTCTAAAAATAGGTATTTCAAGATATTTCATGATTAAACATAGTATTTATTAAAGCAGAAATAGAGCTGTCAAATAAAAAACTGATCATTTTCTCTAGAGTTGTTATACAACAAGCGTTATTAAATATTTACAGTAAATGCTTATCTGAAAAACAGTAAATGCTAAATTGTAGAATATTTCATGCTTTATGTCCTCCTTTTGAAGTCATTCTATTTTCATCATCAGTGAATTATCAAACATAAACAAATGTAAAAATAACAAGAGACACAGGAATGAAATGTCCCTTCTGGTACTGGACAGAGCAATCTTTAGTATAAATAATTCTGGTCTTTAATGCAGCTGGTCTCTTTTTCATTGGAGACATTTTGAAGAAATCGTGCAGCTCTATTCATTTACCGGAAGAAATCTAGACCGACTGCCAGGTTCCTAAATGCAGTGTAACAGGTAGTGTGTCAATAAGGCAAATGTTTGCTGTATTTAGTTTTAAGTTATAAAAATATGTATATTTAAACTATTCTTTCAGAAATGGAAATTTTCACAGGGAACTACATATTGCACGGCAATGGGTACATCTGTGATCACCGTGTAAAAAGTACAGCCTTAATTATGATTTCCATTACACGAGAGTAGATGTTAAAACTTCATGCTGATTTGAACTCGGCTCTCGCAAAGATAAGCACCAACTAAGACGTAGCTTTACAGTAAACTAATGTGGTCCATCTGTGTCTCCATCCATTTGCGTTTCCTTCCATATGATGATGTAGATATCCTTCTGCCTGGTGTTGATGGCTGAAGTGTAATGCTGGCTCCAGGGATCAGTTTATTTTGCCTCCCTAGCACATCAGCACACACAACGGCTACGATTCTGGCTCCGGGGATCAACCACAGAGCAGTCTCCCCAGCGCATCAGCATGACAACCATCTGGATTGGGCTAAGTAGGGTACATCTCTGAGGTCTTCAAGTGGGCACTTTCCATCCTCTGTGTTTCATCGACTAGCCCACGACACCTCAAGAGGGCTCTATGGTGATTCTGGCGTCCCAGCATCACCCCCGTCCGTCCCCCACTCAACTCAACCCAGCTTACTTACCCATACATCAGCGTTTCTTTCTTTCTATTGTGCTTGAGATCCCTAACCAGAATCTTTCCGTCTCAAGCCAGTTGCTGCTCCTCTCTGCTGCTTCAGATAAGTTCTTCACTGTGCGACGCAACTCTTGGCCACTGAATCCGATTTCTCTGAGAAACCGGGTTGTAGAGTGTGCCACAAATCCTCGACAACCCACCTCCACTGGGTAAACCCGGACTCTCCATCCTCGCTGATCCGCTTCAGCAGCTAGTTGAGCATACCGCAGTTTCTTCCTCTCATACGCCTCATCTACAGCATCCTCCCATGGCACTGTTAACTCTACCAGGTGAACAAGGCGTGCTGATCCAGACCACAAGACAATATCTGGTCGAAGGTTAGTGGTGGCAATCTCAGGTGGAAAAATAAGCCATTGACCAACATCTGCCAGCATTTTCCAGTCTCTAGCAGCTTCCAGTTGTCCTGGGTGAGGCTTGGTTTTAACACCATTTCTTGGTGGTTGCTCTCCTGGGCAGAGGAATTTTGTCTTTTGTGTGTAATTTTTTGATGGAACTGGTGGCAACTTATTGGTCATGTTACGCTTGTCTTCCAATGCTAAGGCCAAACATCACAGTATTATAAACATCCACATTCCTTTCTGTGCTGTGATTAATGCTTATTTCCAATGTGTACTACAATCCAGTACTCCCAATTCACACACCACTGTGCTGCAAACAGTGCAATGGGGATTGTAATGAATGAAGGCAACAAAATGTACTCAAAACAACAGAGGCATTGTGGAAGACTAAACATTAAACACAGTAGTACAGTATTTCATGTTAGAACTGGAAATGTCACATTTTTCAATTTTTGTCAAGTTTTTCGTTAAGTACATGGAAAAATACAAAGCAGTATGTAATTCAATATGTTAACATAACATTATTCAGCAGGTTTCATTTGACTGAAGCAAAATGAGTTAATTCTATAGGTGATGTAAACCTTTTGGTCATACCTGTATACATCATGCTGTGCACACAATATTGAACCTATAGATTACTGGAGCCAGAGATTATTAGGACCTCTGTATGTAGGTCCACTGGTGAGTACTGCAGACAGACAGACACATGCTGAGTTTCACCTATTACCGAGTGAACATTCAGCCTGAGCTCTGGACTCTTGACCGGAGGGTCGTGGGTTCAATCCCTGGTGGGGGACACTGCTGCTGTACCCTTGAGCAAGGTACTTTACCTAGATTGCTCCAGTAAAAACCCAACTGTATAAATGGATAATTGTATGTAAAAATAATGTGATATCTTGTAACAATTGTAAGTCGCCCTGGATAAGGGTGTCTGCTAAGAAATAAATAATAATAATAATAATAATAATGAAAGCCTTTAAGCAAAATTTGGAGAATATTAACTGGGAAGAGATAAGGATGTTATCAGTCAGTGCAGGTGTTACTGTGCAGAAAGCACAGCCAGTCTCCTGGAACACTCTTTATGGTACAGTGAAGTGTGTAATATTACAAACACAGTTTCTGACTTTTTGACAGAAAATGTTCCTATTGGTTTTGGTGTGTCATGTGCATGTGATAAAGTAACTGCCTTACTTTTACAGAGCTTGCTAGAAAATCTGGGCTGGAGTGATACTGTGTTGAGGCATTCTGAGAACTGCTCAGATCAGACAACAGCACAGATAAGCATCATAGTGTGAACTTTACTTCTATTGCAACACAATGTAAATCAAACAACAACACAGATAAGAAGCAAAGTATGAGCTGCTTCTACAACGCAGCGCTCTGTACAAAAACACCCTAACCCTAACCCCAACCCCAACCCCAACCCCAACCCCAACCCCAACCCTAACCCTAACCCTAACCCTAACCCCAACCCCAACCCCAACCCTAACAAATTCTGCTGTTCTTTCAGTGGCGTGGGTTACATGCACAAATATATATTAAAAAAAAAAAGGCTTACCTTTTTGGCACGGCTATTTTGGTCGCACCTCTTGGGCAATTTGGATGTGGTTCTCTTTTAAGGAAAGAAATTATTCTTCAAAATTCAAATGACCGAATTAATATTAAAACATGAGAGGGAATATTTCAATGTATCTGTCTGTGTTCCAGTTTGGCCTTGCGAGACGACTGATTCAGTGCAGCTCTCTTGAACCAGGTTTACAAGAAGATTTTAGGTTGTGTTGAAGAACCGCAAGTGCAGACTGCCTTGTTTGAATGTGCGTGATACGTGCGTGCTACGTCCCATTCTCACAACAATGGAGAGACAATCTGGAGTTTCTAAACTGCATGGAAACCACGCCAGTGTTTATAAATTAACATATCATTTGAAACCTAAAATCCTGTTTATAGTAGATGTTAAAATTCAGCCAAACTACAGACAGACGGTATTATGCAGATTTAGCCTTATTTCACAAAAAGATTATTAGTCATGTCGGGCTCAGAATTAGTTCTGACAATTGGAACACCAATTAAAGAAAGACATCTAGATTTTAAGAAGGACACAAAAAGGGCCAACTTCTCTGAACATCTCTAGCAGACACTTGTTGGAAACGAATGTCTAAAGAAGTAATCCAAGGGGCCTGCAAATAGACGCAATTGCAGGAGAACACTACCTTAATTGCAAGTCTTCTGGGCTGCAGAGAATCAGAAGCTACCTGGAATTGCTCAGACTGGTTGTTTTTCAGTTTCCCTGCCTGAGGTTTTTGTCAAGTCTGAACTCAAACCCTTCACTCTGTAGCTAAAAACAGCCAGCGTCTTGGATCCAGATAACAGATTTAAACTGCTGTTGCCATCTGTTGCTATTTTCCTGCCTGTTATTTATTTCAGTAAATACTGACTTGAGTGTCTGGACAAATTGAAAGCAAACACGTGGCATGTTTTAAAGGGGTGCTAACCAAGGTTTTCAAATCTATTATAAGCACTACTGGGACCTCCTTTCGCCTGTTGAAGATGTATTGGTTCTTTGCCAGTGTTTTATACTGTAATTTGTAAGACAACGCTAAGAATGAAAAGTTGCACTGTTTACATTTTATCACTTCACGTGTGGTTCAAACTCACTCTAACAGTATAGCTGCAACTAGAACATGTGACCTACTGCAAAGGTACCAGGATGCAGTAGTGTGCCTACAGCTTTCTATTGCATTACCATAACAAACAAAACAAAATAAAAGTCAATAATGCAAGAACTGGATTCCAAAGCATTGGTTACATACCCGGTACCAACCATGACTGACAAGTATAGCAGGAGGCTACGAGAGGGACTGATATCTCTGAAGTTTCACAAAGGTGATGATTATGCGAGACATTCTGGAAGACATGTTTTCATACAGATTCCCATCCCCAACAAGGAATTCTAGGCGGTGATCTGTGAACAGTCAATCCTTCCAAAACTTAAAGCGGAGGGAACACAAAGCCACTTTGTTGATTGGAACTTGGTTTCTGGAGACTAGGTTTCAGGCCACTGCATGACCCACCAGGGGAGACTTGGGGTTTGATACAGCAATGTTGCCTCAAACAGATGGGTTGCAGAAAGCCCTCCATGGTGAGGGCTAGGTTCCTGCAAGCCAAGTCTGATGGAAACTTTACAATCTTGTCAGATGTTGGGTTCAGATATAAGAAGCAGCAGCTAGGCAGTGGAGCGAATGTTAAATATAAAGTTATGGTTTTATCTTAGTTCTAGAAATAAATATGTGTACTTTATAAAACGTAGATCTTTTTCAATGTAAACATTAAGAGATCAACAACCTTTTTCACCCCAACTCTCAAACACAAACAAACAAAAAACCCGATGCATGCATTAGCCAATGTATTTCTCTATATTTTGCATTAGCCTATAATTCTTAAACCCAGGCATATGTTATATTATTGTATTAAATGCACGTTTATTACAGTTACCATGGTATTTTTGCATGTGTCTTTGCTCTACATTATTGTTGCTACAAAGATCTCTATTGTTTTGACCTCTGTTGTATAAATTGAAGATCATTACACATCAATTAGGTAATGTCACTGAGTAATTGCTGTTAATGGCACCATAGTTGGGTGTATAATATGCCATGTCTGTTACAACAGCAATTATTTCCAAAGGAATGGTGTTGATCAGATTCTACATCAAAGGTGTCTTTTTGACTTCATAATCACTGTTGGAACATTACAATTAATGTGTTTTATACCCTACCAGGCATTATGCTGATTATTGATTTAGTTTTCATTAGCAACACATTTTGAGAGAATTGATGATGCAAATGTGTTCTGTTTTCACATGGTAACCACTGGTGCAATAAGCGTGTAATGGAAGTTACCTGTGCTGTTACCCAGTTATTACGATGTAATTACACAGCTGTCCCTGCCCTGCAATCTGCCGAAAAACCTCATTAAATCTGGCTCTATTGAGGGTGGCAGAGGAATGTATGAATGACCTTGACATATAATGTGTTCCTTACGGAATCAGTGAACCATTGTGTAATTCTGTTTATACTAGATTCTCAGTTTGAGATGGTGCAGATCCTTTCACTCCATTGTGAGCCTTGGTGTTTGTTGAATTATACTAGATTCTCAGTTTGAGATGGTGCAGATCCTTTCACTCCATTGTGAGCCTTGGTGTTTGTTGAATTATACTAGATTCTCAGTTTGAGGTGGTGCAGATCCTTTCACTCCATTGTGAGCCTTGGTGTTTGTTGAATTATACTAGATTCTCAGTTTGAGGTGGTGCAGATCCTTTCACTCCATTGTGTGCCTTGGTGTTGTTGAATTATATTGATTCTCAGTTTGAGATGACGCAGATCCTTTCACTCCATTGTGAGCCTTGGTGTTTGTTGAATTATTCTAGATTCTCAGTTTGAGATGGTGCAGATCCTTTCATTCCATTGTGAGCCTTGGTGTTTGTTGAATTATACTAGATTCTCAGTTTGAGGTGGTGCAGATCCTTTCACTCCATTATGAGCCTTGGTGTTTGTTGAATTATACTAGATTCTCAGTTTGAGATGGTGCAGATCCTTTCACTCCATTGTGAGCCTTGGTGTTTGTTGAATTATACTAGATTCTCAGTTTGAGATGGTGCAGATCCTTTCATTCCATTGTGAGCCTTGGTGTTTGTTGAATTATACTAGATTCTCAGTTTGAGATGGTGCATATCCTTTCACTCCATTATGAGCCTTGGTGTTGTTGAATTATATTGATTCTCAGTTTGAGATGACGCAGATCCTTTCACTCCATTATGAGCCTTGGTGTTTGTTGAATTATACTAGATTCTCAGTTTGAGATGGTGCAGATCCTTTCACTCCATTATGAGCCTTGGTGTTTGTTGAATTATATTGATTCTCAGTTTGAGATGACGCAGATCCTTTCACTCCATTATGAGCCTTGGTGTTTGCTGAATTATATTGATTCTCAGTTTGAGATGACGCAGATCCTTTCACTCCATTGTGAGCCTTGGTGTTTGTTGAATTATACTAGATTCTCAGTTTGAGATGGTGCAGATCCTTTCACTCCATTATGAGCCTTGGTGTTTGTTGAATTATACTAGATTCTCAGTTTGAGGTGGTGCATATCCTTTCACTCCATTGTGAGCCTTGGTGTTGTTGAATTATATTGATTCTCAGTTTGAGATGGTGCAGATCCTTTCACTCCATTATGAGCCTTGGTGTTTGTTGAATTATACTAGATTCTCAGTTTGAGATGGTGCAGATCCTTTCACTCCATTATGAGCCTTGGTGTTTGTTGAATTATATTGATTCTCAGTTTGAGATTGTGCAGATCCTTTCACTCCATTATGAGCCTTGGTGTTTGTTGAATTATATTGATTCTCAGTTTGAGATGACGCAGATCCTTTCATTCCATTGTGTGCCTTGGTGTTTGTTGAATCTGCTCACAGAGGGATAACCAGCAGGACCCAGCCCAGCAGAACGTTCTGGGATCACAGCTTTCTTTTATTGCTGGGAAAGAGGTTTCTATATATAGTGAGAGCATTAGTAAAATGTCAAAGCTCACTGTTGAATCAAGGCGGGTCATATTCCTAATGGATGAGTTTTACTTCTTACTAATTGGTTTTGTTTCACTTATTCTTTTATTCTGCACTATTCAGACGTGCTGAGGAAGCTAAACAGTACAGAATGGTAGAACATACTGTATGTTTACACTCCATTTTATTGATCTGTTCTTGAAATGGTGCTGACCATTATTCTGCCCTGCCCTGCTTTACCTGTCATTCATTAGTGGGAACACCTTCATTCCTTTCATTAACCAACCAGCTCCTACACTCAATGACTGGCATGCTTTGTAGCCAGTGACGTTCTTTACAATAACTAACTCTTAATTATCAACATTGTCATGGCCTGAAAAATATGTTTATGAGTTGATGACTGATTTGACTGCAAAGATGCAAACTCAGTAATCTTTCAGAAATAGAAACAAAAGCGCTCATTACACTAATCTATGAAAAGTTCATATTTTAGAACATTCTGGCACATAAACTACGCTGATTAGCAAAAGTGGAAGCGCTATACTGGACCTGCCTACCCATGTGGAAGGGAAATCGGAGTCCTATCATGTAGACTTTGTAAAAATGCCTTCAGGTTCAGCAATACAGTTCAGTTACAGGCGGGTCATTTCAATAGAGGAACTGTGGAGGATCTAAACACTGCCACTGTTTCAATAATTAATATAGGGCCCAGAGTTCTAAAAATGAGTTGCTTTGGAAAGTTCCAAGCTGATTTAAATGTTGTGGTATTTAGATCACTTTTGATTAGATCGAGTAAGTAAGATTTGAGGAAATGAGGCTCCCCTATCCCTCACTAAATATATCCTATTATGTGTTTTCTGTCAAATTGTCGTTACTGAATAGATCGTTATTTACCAGGCTTAGTAATTCATTCCCGGTTCCCTTTCAAGTCGAAAATAACCATCAAGGTATGGGATATTGCCGTCAGGCAGTAGCGATTGGCTGAGCTTTTATAGCAAAGCTGCCGATAGGCCTCTGCGCGAGCTGCCACGTAAGCCCGCCCCCTTGGGAGCTTACTATACGCAGCGCGCAGAGACTCACTTCCTCTTTTGTCTTCAGCATTGGTAGCGGTAGGTATTAGAGCCTGTAGCTGACTGTACTCAAAAAGCTTAAAGCTTGAGAAGCTGGTTTTTGCCCCTTCTCCGAGTTTATTTCAGTTACACTCTTCGGAGTCGTTATTATTATTATTTAAGGATTTTATATATTGTGTATATTTTTATATATTTTATATATTTCCTTCACGCTTTGCTTGCATCGCGTTTCTCGTGGTCTCCCGTCTTTCCTTTATTAATTAATTTTGATTATTGTGTTGTGTTTTGGGTTGTATTAAAATATATATTTTTCTGTGTGTATTGTATATATTTGTGACGCACGTTGCGTTGGCCTTGGCCGCGCGCGTGTCTGCAGCCCCGGTCTTGCCTTGGCTAGACCGCGTGTGTGTGGAGCCTGCTCTGCTGTCTCCCACGTACTGCCTGCGGTAAAAAAAAACAAAAAACAAAAAAAAACGCGTGGTAGTTGTACTGTGCCCACATATACTGTGTCCCAGTCACATAATCACCACCAGCAGTACTGCTGCAGCAAAAAAAAAAAAAAAAAATCCCATTCACTACACAGAGGAAGACGACCACTAAGCCTCTATCCCCAGCACCAGCAGGTAAGTAGTGCACAGCATAAGACACTGTACCAGCACATAGCGTCTCCGCTCTGCGGGTCAGCTGACGCTTAGGCGTCTGTGCTAGCGTTCTACGCTCGGTACTCACGCTCCGGCGTGCTGCGCTTAGGCGCTTGGTGTCGGCACTTTGCCACTTGGTGCAGCGCTTCGGCGCTTTGTGCAGCGCATCAGCGCTTGGTGCTAGCGCGTCTGCGCTTGGGGACTTCGGCGCATCGACGCTCGGTGCACGCACCTCGACGCTCGACGCTTCGGCGCTCGACGCTCGGTGCACGCACCTCGACGCTCGACGCTTCGGCGCGTCGACGCCTCGACGCTCGGTGCACGCACCTCGACGCTCGACGCTTCGGCGCGTCGACGCCTCGACGCTCGGTGCACGCACCTCGACGCTCGACGCTTCGGCGCTCGACGCTCGGCGCGTCGACGCCTCGACGCTCGGTGCACGCACCTCGACGCTCGACGCTTCGGCGCTCGACGCTCGGTGCACGCACCTCGACGCTCGACGCTTCGGCGCTCGACGCTCGGCGCGTCGGCGCCTCGACGCTCGGTGCACGCACCTCGACGCTCGGTGCACGCACCTCGACGCTCGACGCTCGGTGCACGCACCTCGACGCTCGACGCTTCGGCGCATCGACGCCTTGACGCTCGGTGCACGCACCTCGACGCTCGACGCTCGACGCTCGGTGCACGCACCTCGACGCTCGACGCTCGGTGCACGCACCTCGACGCTCGGCGCTTCGACGCCTTGACGCTCGGTGCACGCACCTCGACGCTCGGTGCACGCACTTCGGCGCTCGCTCGGTGCACGCACCTCGACGCTCGGCGCTTCGACGCCTTGACGCTCGGTGCACGCACCTCAACGCTCGACGCTTCGGCGCTCGACGCTTGGCGCATCGACGCCTTTACGACCAGGGCACGTCCACGCTTCGGCAACCATGTCCGGGTTCCACCGTTGCGTCACCTGCCAGGCAAAATTGCCAGCGAGCGATCCCCATGAGGACTGTGTGGCGTGTCTGGGGCCAGAGCACGCCGCATCCGCGTTGGCGGATAGGGCTTTTTGCCATCTTTGTGCTGGTTTCCAGACACGCACCCTCCGCCAAAGGGCGAAGAAAGCAGTGGGTGGGCGCTCTCCTTCCACTGGATCGTCCCACACCATTTCTGCCCCGCCGTCATCTACGGCGACGCCGCCAGGGCGGCTGCAGCTCTCCAGGAGCCCGTCCTCCCAGCTAACGGCTGGTCAGAGGTCCCCCACCAGACGCGCTCGGGAGCGCAGCCCCTCCCCTCGTAGGGTACGCCCCCGTCGGGAGTCTAGGTCGCACTCCAGATCGCCTCGACGGAGAGCACGCTCTCGTTCCCCTCGTCGGGACAGGCGATACAGAGACAGGTCGGGGGTGGCAGAGCTAACCTCCAAAATGTCCCAATTCATGGAGGTTATGATGGGGCAGCAGTCCATCCTCATGTCCTTAGCAAATGTGGTGCCTCCAGTCCCAGGACAACCGACTGGGCCCATTGCTAGTCAGCCAGTGGCCCCTCCACAACCTGCACCGGTCGTCGCTCCTCCAGTGCAGTCTCAAGGGGAGTGGGATATCGATGCGCTGTCTAGAGACGCATCTGACATCCTAGAGGGGGACAGGAGGCTGAGGTAGCCTCCCAGCACTCTGAGGACGAGCTCCACGTGCTGGACACCAATGACCCTACGTGGTCTGTGGTGGACAGAGCAACCCGCCACTTGGGCGTCGAGTG
Organism: Acipenser ruthenus; assembly: GCF_902713425.1. Lineage (NCBI taxonomy): Eukaryota > Metazoa > Chordata > Actinopteri > Acipenseriformes > Acipenseridae > Acipenser > Acipenser ruthenus. Next base: position 330,064 of record NC_081219.1, read on the forward strand.
GCCGATGGCGGAGCCGCCTCGGCGCTCCTTGTTTGAGTCGCCTTCAGCCCAGTCCAGTCAGTCCAGGATGCTTCCGGCATTCCCGGACTTTATTAAGGAGGTACAGTCCACCTGGGGGGCTCCGGCCTCTGCCCCGGCGACTTCTCGCAAGGCCTCGGCCTTTAACATGCAAGGGGCAAGTGAGGCTGGGTTGGCGTCCTTCCCACCTGTGGACGCTGCGTTCGCCGCGTTGGTGAAGACGCCAACACTATCGGGGCTGACGAAAGATCCTGCATGCCCCAATAAGCAGTGCAGGACCACTGAGGTACACCTCAAGAAGGGGTACGCTGCGGCCACAGAGGCGGTCAAGCTCTCTAATGTGGCCAGCTTGCTGACGGTCTACCAAGCGGCATTAATTAAAGACCTGCCTGAGTGCCCTTCGGCGGCCCTCAGAAGCGAGTTGGGGACCGTCAGTCAACTGCTGGTGAAGCTGGCCCAGCTCAACGCGCGGGCTCAGGGCAGGAGCATCGCGTCTCTGGTGGTGGCCAGAAGGCAGCTCTGGCTCTCGCAGGCGAGAGTGCAGGAACCTGATAAGGCCCCGTTGCTGGATGCCCCAATTACACCGGGACACACATTTGGTCCAGCGGTGGAGGAGATGCTGCAACGCTCCGCCAAGGCGCGGGAGGCGTCACAGCAGATGGCGAAAATGTGGCCAAAACCGTCGTTCCAGCCGAAGCGGCCTCAGGAACATCAGTGGCGCAGGGCACCACCACAGCACCAGCCACGGCCAGGGGGGACTAAGACCTCTCCCTCAAGCACAGCAGCGCGCGGTCAACCTCCTTTTTCAAGACCGCAGCGCGGAGGGTGGCGCCCTAGAGGTGGTGCCAAGCCACGCCCTCGGGGCTCTGGCCAGGCCCCTCGCGAACGAGCCCAGCCCAAACAGCCCTGAGAACACCAGGCAGCTGTTAACCCTCCCCTACACTGTCTCCCAGCTCCAGTTCTGGCAACAATGCACCAACGACATCTGGGTGCACAAAACTATATCCACCGGGTACACCCTTCAGTTCCAGTTAAAACCTCCCCCCTTTCGGGGGGTGGTCGTAACTGCAGTGAAGGACTCGGTTCAGTCCTCAGCTCTGAATGTGGAAATACAAGCATTGCTCAGCAAGCGTGCCATTCAACAAGTAGACCCTGCTCTGATCGACCAGGGGTTCTATTCCAAATACTTCCTGGTGCCCAAGAAGGACGGCGGGCTCCGTCCTATTTTAGATCTGCGAGTACTGAACAAATACCTGCGGGTGTTATCGTTCAGGATGCTTACGCACAGGCACATCATCCAGTCAGTCCGACACGGCGACTGGTTCACCACCGTGGACCTGACAGATGCGTACTTTCACGTTCCCATCTGCCCGGGTCACAGGAAGTATCTGCGTTTCGCATTCCAGAGCAGGGTATACGAGTTTTGTGTCCTTCCGTTCGGCCTGTCACTAGCTCCTCGAACCTTTTCGAAATGTATGGATGCCATTCTAGCTCCCTTGCGGGCTCAAGGTGTCCGACTGCTGAATTATCTGGACGACTGGCTCGTCTGCGCGCAGTCAAAGGAGCAGGTGGCACAGCACACAGTGATGGTTACAGACCATCTTCGGCGGCTAGGTCTGAAGATCAATTCAGAAAAGAGCCGCCTAGTGCCGAGCCAACAGACCGAGTTCTTGGGTCTGCATCTGGACTCAGTGTCCATGGAAGCGACCCTGTCGACACAAAGAGTTGCCTCAATAGAGCGGTGTCTTTCCCTATTCAGGTTGAGACAAACAGTCAGCATGGAGCTGTGTCAGCGCATGCTGGGGTTGATGGCTGCCGCCTCACAAGCCCTTCCTTTGGGCTTACTACACCAGAGACCTCTGCAGGCCTGGTTCAATGCCTTCGCGTTGCATCCGCGGAGAGACAAACACCGCAGGCTAAGGGTATCCCGAGCCTGCTGGGAAGCGCTACGCTGGTGGAGAGTTCCGTCAAACCTCCGCCAAGGCGTACGCTTGGGTCCCATTTTCAGAAGGCAGGTCATCACGACCGACGCTTCCAACCACGGTTGGGGAGCAGTCTGGAACGGGACAGGGACCCGTGGAGTGTGGTCAGGACCCTGGAGGTCAGCCCACATCAACGCTCTGGAGCTCAGAGCGGTGGACCTCGCCCTCCGGCACTTCTTGCCAGTGCTTCTAGACAAGCACGTGTTAGTGCGGTCAGACAACACCACAGTAGTGGCGTATATCAATCGCCAGGGCGGATTGCGGTCCCCCAGTCTTCACCAGATGGTAACGCGGCTGTTGCTCTGGGCTCAACCGCGCTTAGCCTCTCTGCGTGCAGTTCATCTGCCGGGCAGAGTCAATTACGCAGCGGATCTCCTGTCCAGAGGAGGTCCTCTTGCGGGCGAATGGCGTCTCCACCCTCAAGTGGTGGAGCGCATCTGGGAATGGTTCGGCACAGCGCAGGTCGATCTCTTCGCTTCGCGAGAGACCACGCACTGTCCTCTATGGTTCTCGGTGAAGGACCTCGACAGCCCCCTGGGGGTGGATGCACTGGCTCACGAATGGCCGCCAGGGCTCCTGTATGCCTTTCCACCGATTCCGATGCTCCCCGCCTTCTTGGAGAAGGTCAGGGTAGAGCGAGCGACAGTGATTCTGATCGCTCCTCGGTGGCCTCGGAGAATATGGTTCCCGAGTCTAGTGCAGTTACTGCACGGTCGCCCGAGGGAACTCCCTTTGCGAGCGGACTTGTTGTCCCAAGCTCAAGGACAGCTTTGGCATCCGAACCCCAAACTCATGCAGTTGTGGGCTTGGCCCCTGAGCGGGAGCGCCTGTCAGCCTTAGGGCTTTCGACTGCAGTTATATCGACCATCCAGAGTGCGAGAGCGCCCTCTACTAGGTCGCAGTATGCGTATAAGTGGCAGCTGTTTCAGAGTTGGTGTCTGGCTGAGAGCCACGACCCAGTCTCCTGTCCTATGGCAGTAATATTGCAGTTTCTACAGAAACTGCTGGATGAAGGGAAAACTCCTTCTACACTTAAAGTGTATTTAGCCGCCATTTCGGTTTGTCATGTACGCATTGACGGGTTATCACCTGGTTGCCATTTTTTGGCATCTCAGTTTCTGAAAGGTGCAAGACGCTTGCGGCCTCCAAGAACGACCAGTTTACCGTCGTGGAGCCTTGATGTGGTGCTAGAAGCCCTTACCAAGGCACCGTTTGAGCCTCTCCACAGCGTGGATATGAAGCTCATATCTATTAAGACAGCTTTTTTGCTGGCTGTGGTATCAGCAAAACGCGTGAGCGAGTTACATGCACTTTCAGTGCATCCTTCTTGTACTCGTTTTGCAGGAGACGGTTCTAAGGTCTCCATGCGCCCTAATCCGGCCTTTTTACCAAAGGTTATATCCCCGTTCCACATGAACCAGTCAGTCGAGTTGATGGCGTTCCATCCTCCTCCTTTTTCTTCCCCAGAGGAAGAGCGGTTACACATGCTCTGCCCCGTGAGGGCATTGAGGTGTTATATGGACCGTACAAAGACTGTGAGGCAGACAGAACAGTTGTTCATATGCCATGGTTCTAGATCTTTGGGTCAGCCGCTGTCTAAACAGCGCCTTTCCCACTGGATAGTGGATGCTATTAAATTAGCGTATGAATCTGCAGGCCTTCCACCACCAGGGCAGTTGAAGGCGCATTCTACCAGGGGTATGGCGACATCCTGGGCCCTCTTTCGAGGGGTGCCGGTGTCTGATATTTGCGCGGCAGCCAGTTGGGCTACGCCGCATACTTTCATGAGGTTTTACAGGTTAAATGTACTGGATTCCTCTGCTCCACTGTTTGGAGCATCTGTTTTACACTCTACGACGCCTCAGGATGCGGACGTATAGAGTGGTTGATAGCATGGTGTTGACTGTTCCACCTTTAAGACAGGTGTCATTACGAGCATAGACGCTGAGGCGCAGCTCCGCATATGCCTAGATGTTCTGCCTACGCAGTTGCGTTATGACGTAAGTCTGTCCTACTGCCGAGAATCCTCCCTCGCGACGGCTTGGGTACACTGTTCCCATACCTTGATGGTTATTTTCGACTTGAAAGGGAACGATAGGTTGCGGATGCAACCCCGGTTCCCTGAAAGAGAAAATAACCATCAAGCCGCGTGGTCGCTTCAGAAGCCTTCACGGCCTGAAGAGCAAAAGAGGAAGTGAGTCTCTGCGCGCTGCGTATAGTAAGCTCCCAAGGGGGCGGGCTTACGTGGCAGCTCGCGCAGAGGCCTATCGGCAGCTTTGCTATAAAAGCTCAGCCAATCGCTACTGCCTGACGGCAATATCCCATACCTTGATGGTTATTTTCTCTTTCAGGGAACCGAGGTTGCATCCGCAACCTATCGTTCTGTTGAATGAGGTAGTTTGGAGGGTGTGTAGCTGTCTGCTTCTGCTGTTGGTTAAAAGAGACATTAAAACACATGGTAGGAAATGAAACCGGTTAGAAATGACTAGAATCAAGCCTCCCTGTTTCAGTCCCTCCAGTGTGTCCCTCCGTCACGTACATTCTGATTCTGTACACTGGTCCCATTAACACACTGGATCAACTGGTCCCATTAACACACTGGATCGACTGGTCCCATTAACGCACTGGATCGACTGGTCCCATTAACACACTGGATCGACTGGTTCCATTAACACACTGGATCGACTGGTCCCATTAACACACTGGATCGACTGGTCCCATTAACGCACTGGATCGACTGGTCCCATTAACACACTGGATCGACTGGTTCCATTAACACACTGGATCGACTGGTCCCATTAACACACTGGATCGACTGGTCCCATTAACACACTGGATCGACTGGTCCCATTAACACACTGGATCGACTGGTCCCATTAACACACTGGATCGACTGGTCCCATTAACACACTGGATCAAATGCTCTCATTGAAACGTTTGGCATTTCATTTGAATTTCATTTAGTATTTCTGTATTTTCTACAGATGCAGCAGATCTCAATGATGGGTGAACAATCAATTTTTTCCTTTCAAAATGGTATCTTTATTTTTCATTTTTTGGTGTCGAATATTTGAAAGAGAGAGCTATTAGAGAAACAGAGTACTGTAATACAGTATGAAGGAATGCCTATAGACAAGCCCAGAACAATGCAGGCCACGAGTTCCACCTGCTGGAGAACCAATAGTACTACATCCTCTTTCACCAAAGGGCAATCCAAAGTGCTTCCATTGGACTGTTGTGTTTCTTCATTTGGTTTTATTATTTGAGTCCCTTTGCTAATTAGACAGTTCCATGTAGATCTGTTGCCCTGTTTCAGTCAGTTTCTGCCTGTTTCAGTAATTGCTCTTATTGTATTACTTGTATTGTAACGCTTGAAATGTTTTTGCTTACGATTGTAAGTCGCCCTGGATAAGGGCGTCTGCTAAGAAATAAATAATAATAATAATAATAATAATAATAATTAGTGGTCTCATTCCAATGCGTTAGTAATCTGCTCTATCTCAGGTTCATGTGTGCACTTACATCACAGATATATAAAGACAATGTTAGCAGGTTAAGCCATTGTTTATGTGGGCTGGTAAATACTTATATGATCACATGTGCAATCTACTACATTCTAATTAGTACTGAAAAAAGCCTATTTTAAAATCACTTTTGCTGCTGTCACAGCCAATGCACTGAAGTGCACTTTGAGGTAATAAGAAGTGTCATAGACTTGAAGAGATAAGAAGTGTCATAGACTTGAAGAGATAAGAAGTGTCATAGACTTGAAGGGATAGGAAGTGCCATAGACTTGAAAGAAAGTGCATCTAAGGGGGGGGGGTAGGTTGAATCGAACCCAACTCATGTCACTTCATGTTGGGCAGACTATAATCACTGTAACAGACTGTAATCACTGTAACAGACTACATTTATTTTTATTTGTATGTATTTATTTCTTAGCAGACGCCCTTATCCAGGGCGACTTACAATTGGTACAAGATATCACATTATTTTTTACATACAATCACCCATTTATACAGTTGGGTTTTTACTGGAGAAATCTAGGTAAAGTACCTTGCTCAAGGGGAATGCAGCAGTGTCCCCCACCTGGAATCGAACCCACAACCCTCCGGTCAAGAGTCCAGAGCCCTAACCACTACTCCACACTGCACTGTAATGATGGTCTGTAATCACTGTAACAGACCATCATCACTGTTGCATACTGTAATCACTGCAACAGACTGTAACAGGCTATAATCACTGTAACAATTATTTTAATTTTTTGCAGTATCTGCTTTTCTGACGGGTGACGAGATGGTAAGCATACATTCTAAAGTTACACCAAACATTCCAGAAGAATCGAATTCAGTGGATGCATACCCTATAGAACAGAGGAAGCAGAATAGGCATCATTAGAAAGCACTAAAACCACTTTACAAAGCAGCTGGTTTTTATTCAGCATTTGCTGGCAATAGTTCAAGATAATCTTGTACCATTTGTCACAGGAAAAAAATCAAAAACATTTCTTCTATATTCTCTTCTCACTCCTGAAAGCAATCCACTTCATATACTGAAACAATCTTCCAGAAAGGGACATCAAACATTTGAAACGTTTTAGCATCCTCTGTAGTTCAGCTGGTGGCCCAGCTTTTAAAGTATGTTTTCTACTTGAAAGTGTTTTTTTCAGATAGATTCCCATTTTGCATATAAAGCTCACGTGGTGATCATTTAGAACTGGACAAAAAGGCACCTCAGATGCCAATGGCATGTTTGGTTAATCTGCAGTATTCATGGTAGAAGTGCTGCTGTTTGCTTCTTGTAAATGTCCACTATGGGTTTGGGTTTGTTGTACTTGTTCAAAAAGTGCTTTCAGTTTGGTTCTTAACATCTGGCACTTCATTGTTACAATAGTAGATTAAGGGACATGTATGGAATAGGATTGAAAAACTCTTTGGACTACTGCTTATGGAACAGACTAGGATTGCTTTAGGATGATGGACTGAGGTGTGTCGGGAGTAAAACCCGTTGAATAAGGAACCGTTTTGTTCTGGGAACAATGTATTCCTAGATATCCACACAGAACACAATGTTTTTATTTTCTGTCAGGCCATGTGCTGTATTTACAGACGCGTTAAATTCAATCTACAGAAATGTGTGACATATTGCATGATAGTTTTCCAGTTGTTCCAGTTTTCTTTGGCACAGCATTAAAGACTTTAAAGCCTTTAGCGTCACTGTGCTTCAGTGATAATAGATCAGATAAGGAAAGGGTTACAATGTTATATTGCAGTGGAGAGAAAAAGCAGGTCTGTGTCTGATAGTTTAAACTAACGAAATACAATCTTTTTAATTAAATTGTTCCTAAGAAGTGCAAATCAATGCTTTGAAATCTTACCTATTTGTAGCTGTTCTAACATTATTACTGCCCCCCTTCCTTTGTGCTAAAACAACGTTACTGATAAAAGACTGTTTCTTTATACAAGCCAAGAGGTTTTGGTACAAGCCTAAGTTGATATCATAAGGTACCTTGAACTTGCTCTCTATCCCTACAATTAGCAAGACTTTGTTAAAAGGCAGGGTGTAACAGAGGGTGCACTCCAGAGATCCCAGCAACACCTGACCTAACATGCAGCTCCCAGTGGAGGGCTTCAGGAAACTGGACCCATTTATCCATCCTCTTAACCAAAGCAGCTGTCACCTGCTTCACACATTTGGAAGTACAGTAGCTGCTGGTTTGAGTCTGTGAAATGTGCCAGTACTAGCAGAGAGGCTCGATGGTGCTGTGAGCTTCTCTCACAATGCCTGGCTTGTGTGGCTCTCTGCAACAAACCTGGATCTGATCCATCAGACATGCAAACCGGTTCAGCTGTTCAGACAGAGCGTGATAATGCCTCACAATGGGCTTTATTAAACTGATCTTAAAGAGCGGTGCTTTCACACTTTAGATATGTACAGGCCTCTTTACCAAGGTCTTTGCATCAGTTTGGACTGTTACTAAATTGGCAATAAACACCAAGTCAATTCATCTCTTAAACGGACATTCTGAGCTGCTTTGAAGTAGATTGAGAATATTAATGAATGCCTCTCCCTGAGCCATTATGCATTCCTAGAAAATGAATCATATTTAAGGGTTGCACTGCATTTGTGAGACGGCTTGCTTGTTAAAATCTGTTGCATGTGTTTGAAGAGTAGATGATTATCTATTGATCATAGATATCAGAGATAGCAAGATATTTAGCATCCAGGGGTATAAGTGGAATCAAATGAATAACAAACATGCTTCTCCAATCGCTGTGCATGCATGCATCTGGTCCAACACTTGTTATTATTATCAATTGAAAATCTTCTTTTTTTGCTAGCCATTCAAGACCATCAGACTTCATGATAACTGATGGATTACACTAACAGCATTCGCCTTCATTCCTTTCCCCCAGATACAATTTTCACATCCTTGTGACAGGGAAATAGCAGCAATGTCAGACATGCCTGGCAGTCTTTGTCTTTGAGCACTGCAATCCTTCTAGCCTCTGTTCAATAAAAGCTCTGCTTCTCTGTCTGTTCAGTGACAGCACTACCCGGAGTCAATCTACAGCACTGCAATTCAATCACCTACATTCAAAAGTGGCTCAGATGTAAAATCGATGCAGTATTCTACTGAACTATCGTACTGTACAGTAAAATGTGAACATACATGACAGAGGAACTGTTTGTCAGATTAAGACTTCATTTATTCATTTAATAATATCAGAATAGCAGTAGCAATGTAAAAAGGCTAAATCATTTCAAACAGTGTTTTAAAATGGACATGGAATCAGACGTATTTTATTATATTAGTATTAGCAGTTTAAACACACTGAATTGTCTTTAGGCGCTTGTGGAAGTTGGGGGTAGTCACATAGAGCCTCTCTCATGTAGTAATTCTGCAAGGTGGATTCGGTTCATTCTGCACAGTATATGATTATGCCAGTATATGAGTCTGGTGCTTAGCTGTCATCATGTCTATGTACAATTGTTTTGTTCTGGAACTTCCCTTTCAGGCATTGTGCCCAGATAACATCAACATTTTCTTTATAATTACCCAGTATTCCTGGATAACTAACTCATGATATAGTCTAAGAACGGGACCTGAAACTCCCAACAGGAAATTTCTTAGCAAATGAAGCAAGAGAATGAGCTGTCGGTGGGCAGCGGTGTGTGCGTGTGGACTGGAGGGCTGTGGCTTTGATTCCCAGGCACACCGACTCAGTTCACTAGTTTAGAATAGACTCTGGGAGGCTGAAGACTCAAGTTGTTCTAAGATAATATAAAAAAAGAAGAATTACTGTAGAATAAACAAAAGTGGGCCTACATAGGATTCAACAGAATTTGTCAATATACAAGTTATTGCCATTCCATTAAAGGTGAAAGAACTTAGTAAAAATGCATTCCCATCTCAGAGCCTCTTGTCCTTTGTATTGTATAATGAGGATGTGAAAAAGTAATGATGTTCCAATGGATAAGGGCATCTGCTAAGAAATAAAAAATAAAAAAAAATAATTTGTCATTGATATACATACTATTCATGGAGTCTGTGGTTTGCAGCCTCACTGGGTCCGAGAGCCTGGTATGCATTGCAGACTCGTGTGTTACACAGCTTCAGTTACACAGCTCAGCCTTGGTATGCATTGCAGACTCATGTGTTACACAGCTTCAGTTACACAGCTCAGACTCGGTATGCATTGCAGACTCGTGTGTTACACAGCTCAGACTCGGTATGCATTGCAGACTCATGTGTTACACAGCTTCAGTTACACAGCTCAGACTCGGTATGCATTGCAGACTCATGTGTTACACAGCTTCAGTTACACAGCTCAGACTCGGTATGCATTGCAGACTCATGTGCTACACAGCTTCAGTTACACAGCTCAGACTCGGTATGCATTGCAGACTCATGTGCTACACAGCTTCAGTTACACAGCTCAGACTCGGTATGCATTGCAGACTCATGTGCTACACAGCTTCAGTTACACAGCTCAGACTCAGTATGCATTGCAGACTTGTGTGTTACACAGCTCAGACTCGATATGCATTGCAGACTCATCTTTTACACAGCTTCAGGTTCGCAGCTCAGACTAGAAGTGGTAATTAAAGTTATTTTGAGAATGGCATTCTTTTAGCTATTTCTGTACCCCTGGACTGAAAAAGAATTCAAAACAAAGTATCGTGTCTGGGCTGGTCGTTGTTTCCTGTGTGTTCTGTAAGTGTGGCCGTGGGGCATGCCTCATGTAAACTGTCACGTCATGTCTTAATGGTTAATCTTGTGCCTTTCAATAAAATAAAAATAATAGCAGGAGGGGAGGGAGTGGCAGTATTGATACCTGGGTTAACATCCAGATAGTGGTCTCAACGCATCTCTTAGTGAACACAGACACCCAATTGGCCTGAAATTATGTTGCAGTATTTATTTTGTTAACCTTGGTGGATGCTTGAACTGTGATCAAACCAACTAGTTTCAAATAATGTGGATTCCTTCTCATGAATTCAGCCTGTTGGGTCCCAAGTACATTTTTGAACCGTGTTCGCTGTAACTGTGTAGGGACCCTATTATTTTCAATGGTCTATTATATATATGGAACAAGCTCCATTTTCACATCTCACAGTATTGGCTCTGAAATTCTCTTGTTTTGCTTTGTTTACCATCCCTCTCTCGAATTTGCACAGCAATCAGTCCCGCCAGGGTAGTCTCACAATAGAAAAAGCCGAATTCAGGTAAGATAAATGCGATCGACATCAGACTTCACCTTCCAGTGCTAACCTCTTCTTACCTCTTATAAAACACTTGCAGATATTTGCAGATATTTTTGTTCTTTGCTTGTTTTTTTTTTACTTTTTTTTTAATTGGGATTTTTTCAGAACGTTGTTAAAAAAGAAATCCTGTACAGTACTTCTTTCTTTCCAGCATCGTAGCCAGAGCTGACATTCTACTGAGGTCACACTTAGGTTTCAAGCTATAGCTGGCAGTATTTATAGGACTGCTTGGTATTTACTGTTCAACCTCCAAATATATGTTACATGTCAAACCAACAGAGAAAATGAAGGAGTTTTTTGTACTTCACCAGAATTTTTACCTGAGCATCAGCATTGATGATGCAAAAAAACAACCGAAGATACGACCTCGGTGTCCTCATAGCAAGTTACGGTCATGCTTCTTCCTGGTACAATGTCACTTCCTTTGTTGTTTGGTAGTTGTTACTTTGCAGCAGTGGTGTAGTCGAGCAGGAACGCGCCGGAACAGAATTCCAGAACGCGCAGGAACAGAGTTCCGGAACTTCTTTCAATAGGCAGAGCCTTGACTTAAGAGTGAACTTAAGAATAATTTCGATGCACGCGCACTGATGAAGCAATCTCTTTTCCGTGTGGAAATCAAAATAGTCTTTCTGTACCATGCCATTGAATAGGAATTAGGAACCAGATTCCCTACGTGCCACTACTGATGGTACACGAATTGGAGTCTCTGTCTCCGATAACCGGCACGTATTTTAAATGTTTGCAGAGTCAAGTCACACACATCTCCTCATTCCTGCACAATTGTGCGATTCAGTCAGTCGTCCTTGTGATGCAATGAAGAGAACATTAGGAACTTCTATTACAAACTACAGTACTAAAGTTTAATAAGGCTAACAATGTTGTTTTTAGTAAAAATGCTGATGAAGAAGCCAATTTGTGTTTTTCAAAGCAGCCAAAAACTGCACTTACATTTAAGATTGTATATATATATATATATATATATATATATATATATATATATATATATATATATATATACAGTACTGTGCAAAAGTTTTAGGCAGGTGTGAAAAAATGCTGTAAAGTAAGAATGCTTTCAAAAATAGACATGTTAATAGATTATATTTATCAATTAACTAAATGCAAAGTGAGTGAACAGAAGAAAAATCTAAATCAAATCCATATTTGGTGTGACCACCCTTTGCCTTCAAAACAGCATCAATTCTTCTAGGTACACTTGCACAAAGTCAGGGATTTTGTAGTCATATAGTCAGGTGTATGATTAAACAATTATACCAAACAGGTGCTGATGATCATCAATTCAATATGTAGGTTGAAACACAATCATTAACTGAAACAGAAACAGCTGTGCAGAAGGAATAAAACTGGGTGAGGAACAGCCAAACTCAGCTAACAAGGTGAGGTTGCTGAAGACAGTTTTCTGTCAAAAGTCATACACCATGGCAACACTGAGCACAGCAACAAGACAGAAGGTAGTTATACTGCATCAGCAAGGTCTCTCCCAGGCAAAAATTTCAAGGCAGACAGGGGTTTCCAGATGTGCTGTCCAAGCTCTTTTGAAGAAGCACAAAGAAATGGGCAACGTTGAGGACCGTAGACGCAGTGGTCGGCCAAGGAAACTTACTGCAGCAGATGAAAGACACATCATGCTTACTTCCCTTCGCAATCGGAAGATGTCCAGCAGTGCCATCAGCTCAGAATTGGCAGAAAACAGTGGGACCCTGGTACACCCATCTACTGTCTGGAGAAGTCTGGTCAGAAGTGGCTTTCATGGAAGACTTGCGGCCAAAAAGCCATACCTCCGACGTGGAAACAAGGCCAAGCGACTCAACTATGCACGAAAACACAGGAACTGGGGTGCAGAAAAATGGCAGCAGGTGCTCTGGACTGATGAGTCAAAATTTGAAATATTTGGCTGTAGCAGAAGGCAGTTTGTTCGCCGAAGGGCTGGAGAGCGGTACACGAATGAGTGTCTGCAGGCAACAGTGAAGCATGGTGGAGGTTCCTTGCAAGTTTGGGGCTGCATTTCTGCAAATGGAGTTGGGGATTTGGTCAGAATTAATGGTCTCCTCAATGCTGAGAAGTACAGGCAGATACTTATCCATCATGCAATACCATCAGGGAGGCATCTGATTGGCCCCAAATTTATTCTGCAGCATGACAATGACCCCAAACATACAGTGAAAGTCATTAGGAACTATCTTCAGCGTAAAGAAGATCAAGGAGTCCTGGAAGTGATGGTATGGCCCCCACAGAGCCCTGATCTCAACATCATCGAGTCTGTCTGGGATTACATGAAGAGAGAGAAGCAACTGAGGCTGCCTAAATCCACAGAAGAACTGTGGTTAGTTCTCCAAGATGTTTGGGCCAACCTACCTGCCGAGTTCCTTCAAAAACTGTGTGCAAGTGTACCTAGAAGAATTGATGCTGTTTTGAAGGCAAAGGGTGGTCACACCAAATATTGATTTGATGTAGATTTTTCTTCTGTTCATTCACTTTGCATTTTGTTAATTGATAAATATAAACTATTAACATGTCTATTTTTGAAAGCATTCTTACTTTACAGCATTTTTTCACACCTGCCTAAAACTTTTGCACAGTACTTGTATATATATATATATATTAAATCTTAAATGTAAGTGCAGTTTTTGGCTGCTTTGAAAAACACAAATTGGCTTCTTCATCAGCATTTTTACTAAAAACAACATTGTTAGCCTTATTAAACTTTAGTACTGTAGTTTGTAATAGAAGTTCCTAATGTTCTCTTCATTGCATCACAAGGACGACTGACTGAATCGCACAATTGTGCAGGAATGAGGAGATGTGTGTGACTTGACTCTGCAAACATTTAAAATACGTGCCGGTTATCGGAGACAGAGACTCCAATTCGTGTACCATCAGTAGTGGCACGTAGGGAATCTGGTTCCTAATTCCTATTCAATGGCATGGTACAGAAAGACTATTTTGATTTCCACACGGAAAAGAGATTATATATATATATATATATATATATATATATATATATATATATATATATATATATATATATATTAAAAAAGCAGAAATAAGTGCTACACATTTATTAAAAAAAGTAATGTTATAAACTATGTGTTTATTTATGTGTTTTGCTTGTTTTTTTCTCACAATGTCCGGTACCAGAAACGCTGTTTTTTATTTTAATTTATCTGATGAAATCAAATGCGGCCGGTCCAGGAAAAAACATGTATTCAGAAAGTCGTGTAAAATGAAATTGTCCAGAACTGTCAGCGGATACATTCTGTAAAAATCTGAAACTGGTGACAAATAAAAAAAAGAACTAAGCGTTTGTGTGATTCGGAATGTTGTTGAATGCAGAGTTCCAGAAAAAAGACGTGATATACTAGTGGGCATCGTGGTGATTGAAGTTCTGTGTGCTGGTGATGACCTCATAATAGAAAGGAATAGAAAAAGAACACGCACGATAAAAATAACTAAACCACCAAAGACAGTGTTTACCCGCAAGATGATTTCAAGACAAGCCAGATCTGGCAGCACTGACTGGGGATGATGCTAGAGCTGCACAAAGTGATCATTCAATAACTCTGATGGAGCTCTCCACAGAAATCAGGGGCTGACAATCAGGTGAAGATCACTGGTGTTGATTGGGTTACTACTTTACCATTCAAAAACAGCTGCTTGGGTTTGTGTGGATCGCTGTTCTGAGTCTAAGAGAAGCAGCAATCAGCACAAATCCAAGCAGCTGCTTCTTCACCTGTTTCACTTTGAATGGTAAATTAGCCTGATCAACAGCAATGACCCTCACCTGATTTCTGTAAAGAGCTCTACCTTATTGCTTAATTGTATTTGTGTTTTGTTAATTGTATCAGGCTTATTTAATTAAATGAGTTCCCATATGAGCTGGAAGTTTGTGATTAATTCTTCACAAGTAAGCTGTCATACTGTCCGTGAACTCTGAATCCTCTGACCTTGAACACCACCAATAAGAGGAATACAATTATATATGTGTTTATCACTGCTCTCAGCCCTGTATCACTGCTCTCAACCCTGTATCACCTCTCTTAGCCCTGTGACACCTCTCTCAACCCTGTATCACCACTCTTAACCCTGTGTCACCTCTCTCAGCCCTGTGACAACTCTCTCAACCCTGTATCACCACACTCAACCCCGTGTTATTGCTTTCAGTGTTTAGAATTTTTAGAGCAGTGCTTTCTGGTATTGATCTATATTATTGGTATGAGGGACAGGGCAATTGCTAGCAACAGATATATGGAGCTTTCAAGTTTGACATTAAATTGTCCAGTAAGCTTTATTTGTGTCTCTTGATGAGACTGCAGTGGTGCTGAATCAATCTGTGGAATAGTGTGGTCACTCCATCCAGCAGCTTTGACATGTTGTGCACTGACCCGAGGGTTCTCACAAATACACTGTTGGTAATGGACTGTGTTTGAAGTGTAACTCTTCTTAAGGAAAGGGTGGCTGGAATGTAAAGTGGATTTGCATGAGGGTCTGTGCTATTTATATGTTTTCTGATTCCAGATCCCATTGCTGGTCTGCTTACAGTTGTGCGGACGTGTCTTCTGGGTAACAAACAGGTTCAAATGATTGTCACCTGCAGTGTCAGTATTTCAGGAAATTGAAAAGGGATACACTACTGTTTTTTCTATTACAATGCATGAATGGAGGTAGGCAGAGAGGGGAGATGAGAGGGGGGAGGGGGTGGAGAAACAAGACGACACAGGGAGAATGTCAGAATAATTGGCATGTGTTTTTTTTATTATTGCTGATTTTATCATATGATTAAGTGATCTAAGATGGTAAGATGGATCATGCTTACACTGCTTCTTATGACTCAATAACCTGCTCCATATTAATATCTAATGTACTCAAATATGTATTTTTGTTTAATGCTGACACAATAACTTAATAATGTCCTTCTGATTAAGGATGACTAGATTGTCCATTCTGCATTGACTTTCATACAAACAGGAAATGTGTTCCAGGGTTTAATTTTAAATCAGCATTAATGATAAAATAATCACACTCTTCATTTAAATGACAATGCAGCCTGTGCCAGAAATAGTAGCTGTGAAATGGCAATTTAGTACAGAATTACTGATTCAGGCTAATGCTAATGAGAATGAAGAATAAATGCAAGCAGCTGAGGCTGGGTGAATGTTGAACAATATGTGTGGCATGCTCCTGCAGCGAATAAAAACAGTATACCACAAATTAATTTATTCTCACTCTCTCTCAAAACAAAAATTGTGATTAATCTCACGATTACAAATTATTTTTTATAACTTGAAAATATCTAAATAAAACAAAGCATTCACTGAGTACAGGTTATTATGTTCCTTAACAATATATATTTTAAAATCAATTTGGTAATTTAAATAAAATTACAAGTCAGAATTATCCACTTTGCAACAGCATTGGTTATGCAGGTTGTCCCACTGTATTACAACGTACAAGTAAATAATAAATAAATGATCCCATGATGGAGCAGCACAGGCATGTACAGGAATCCTCGTTATTACAAACTCGCTTCATACAGGAATGCCACTCCCAACGTGGGCATGGACTGAATGCCAACATCTAACTGAAATACTTAAGCCGGGACTACTTTCACGCGGGACACCCTGTACTGTACTGACATGATGTAGCTTGGTTCACAGACTTGCAGAAATCCTGAATTTCTAAAAAAACAAGTACTATGTCCAAACTGACTGTTTCATATGTTGCTGCTTGTAGCAGAACTGCTATTTTGAGAAGTGATGGCGTACTTACTGCACACAGGTTGTACAGCAGACTAGATGGAACTAACAGTCTTTCTATCCAGTGAACTGTTAGAAAGTTAAAAAAAAAAAAAACACTTCCCATTCATAAGTCCTTCACTTTTACTGCTTTGCTCCAGAATGCAGTTCTGTGACTAGCTTTCTATTCAAACGATGACTGCACTTATTGTGTTGCATATTAAAATAGTGACACAGTGAATTAATTAAGGTATGCTGAGAGGATCAAGACAAAGGGCGATTAACAGGCAATAAAAACATTGATCTAAAAAGCAATTCACTTGTTAATCACATAAGTTAACTGATTATATATAGTGATTGTAAATCTTGGTCTGTGATTGGTTAAAACCTCATCATCGGAGCAAAAATAGATTGAACTATTGCCCTGACATCCTTCTACTACCAGGCTATAGTCTCCTTCTGTCATGTGATTGGTTCACATCCCTGTCAGTCCTGGCCCTTTTCAAAGGAAGGCCTTCCTCCCCTGCACTCCTCACAACAAGAGAAAATGGCTGAACACCCATTCTGTGATTTAACAAAAAATGAATTACAAAACATACTACAAAAGAAAGATGCTCAAACACTAAAATGGTAATTAAAACGGTACTGTCACTGTTTTCTGACTCAATGTAAACAAATGTGACGGGCGGGATATAAACTGGATTATGCAGCAGTCAGCAAACCAGACAGACAGAGAAAAAGTTTGCTAACGATACGGTATGAACTTCAAAAACATTTTCTGTTATTTATTTTATTCATTTATTTGCTTGTACTGTATCAGCAATATTGAAACAAAATATATAAAGTCGTATTTATTATCCAGCCTTGCCTCACTTATATTCTTGACTGATTCATGTATTAAATATGTACTGCAGACTCAGCTCATAGTGGAAAATTAAATGACCCTCAGGAAGACTATTGTTACCTCCAGGGGAGATAGAGATAGAGATAGAGATAGAGATAGAGATAGAGATAGAGATAGAGATAGAGATAGAGATAGAGGCAAGCACTGGTTGAATCGTAAACAACCCCCATTAAATGGTTGCATTGAGCAATAACATTGGCCTGGTACGTAGGTTTCTTCAATTCCAGTTAACAAAGACATTGTGCAGAATGTCCTTTGTGGTTCTTTTGCACATTTTAATTGCTGTGAACAGGGCCTGTTGTCCTGATTTGTTCAATGTTGCTGTGGTGGGTTGGTTATGAATCACGCTGTGTAACACGTAGTCCATGGACTTTGGAGAACGCTGTGCCAGAATTCATATTGTATGAGTGGCTGTTAGCAAGATGCGTTGATTACAGTGCAGTTGGTTTCCTGGCATGCTTTGTTCCTTTTCCTGTCCTTGATGATAGCTATGATTTTCTCAAGCCAAGCAGAGGAACCATAATGCACAGGTACAGTATACAGAGACCGACACCCTGGATACATACCCCGGACCCAAGCAGAGGAATGTGTAACTGCTGTGTTATTACAGTATAATTACATTGTAATTAGAGACACTTCATTTAAAGTGTTACCCTGAACACAAGGATTCTTGGACATGCATGTTCAGGTTTCAGAAGGACCCAGGTGTGCATGGTGGATACTTCTGTTTTAAAGGCCTCTGTTTTCAGCTTGTTCAATGAGTTCCTGGTTGTTACCAAGGATAATAAAGAGGAAGATCAGACAGAGTGGGCGGGGCTTAGATTGGAACCCACTCAGCCCAGTGTTCCGAGTCTGCTGTGGAAAGAAACTCTTTGAATGGGCGTTTCATAGGCTGGAACGTCTACTGCATTGGTATATTTACTGCCATTCTATACTTATTAATAACAAACAGGAGTTCACTAGTACTTTCAAACTAGTACTTTCAAATCAGCTGACCACACCTCGATTGATGCAGCAGACGGCTCGAGTTGATGCTGCTATAACCTTGCATTTGGGTAATGAGTTCATTTCTGCACATATTTCACAACTACTAGGCCTGTTCAGCAATATTCGATAGTCAATGCAAAACTCTTAAACCTGACACGTTTAATAACCTTTGTTGCATTTTCATTATAGCATAACTACAGTGCCTTTACTGGATTAATGTAGTATGTAGGTTAAGTTCATTAATAGTGAAATAAGGTGACAAAAAACGCTAAAAGCAAGTCCTTCTATCAGTATTATCTTGTTTATTCCCATAGACATTATGGTTATCAATGAAATCTAAATTAAAATATCGACTCATTGGAGTAATAAACAAATAACAAACAATATTTATTTTTTTTAATCCAAAAGGGACATTTCAGTTCATTACCAACATTATTATTTGGTCATTTAGCAGATGCCTGTATACAAGACGATTTACAGGGTTTTCGGGGATTAAGAGTACAATGTAAGACGCCCTTTCTTAGATATTCATAAGCATTCACTCCACAAGCAACTCCCATCTCTAGACTTTCACAGACCGTCTCAGAGGACCACTTGTACACTTCGCTTCCCAATCCACATGAGTCTGTAAAATGTCATTAAAAAATTAACAGCAAAAGGTAAACATTTGATTTGACATTTCTCAAAGTTGCTGCAATACATGCATACACAGTTAACCTGTCAAAACCCCAGCCCTTCACAGACAATTTCCGCCTGGGGGGCTGTGCCCTTAAATAAATCACAATATCTTCCAAAGTATAGACAGCACAGGCATGGTTCAGGGCTTGAATTCAAGGTAACCCCTTGGGCATCAAGACTAAAACCTCAGGTGTGATAAAAGTCTTACTCAGTACCACACTGGAAGGAGATATCCAGAAAAAATACATAAAAAATCAACAAACGCTTTTCATTTTTTTATGTTCTATAGTAATTTTTTCAACTTGTAGCATATGAAAAGAGACAGATTTTTTCATCAACATATCTACTATACTGGGTAAAAATTTGGAACTGTTTGAACAAAGGGATCAAATTCTACAGGAGTTTTTACAAAGCTAAGCCCAAGGGTCCCCAAACCTCTCCAAAAATAAACATTGTGTAAATCTTTATGTCAATTGATACACTAAGTTCTAAAAGGGATGTTAACTTCTGGCACCTCACATGCTATCCATTGCCACATGCATTTGCCTTTGAAAGGCTTTTTTTTTCCCCTTATCTCATTCAAGAGGTGGGCGTGTTTGTTTGCACATCGATTACTCTGTGATGGATTGGGCTACAAACAAAGTAAAGGTATGAATGGAAAGCTTGTGACCTCCCCTACAACGTGATCAGGGAGACTTTACCATCATCAAGGTTGTAAGACCAGAGCAGCAAAACGCAAGCTAGTCGATTGCTTTTGTTTTGAATGCATGGGGGTACTAGACACATTGCGAATGGGATATTATTATTATTATTATTATTTATTTCTTAGCAGACACCCTTATCCAGGGCGACTTACAATTGTTACAAGATATCACATTATTTTACATTATACAGATATCACATTATTTTACATACAATTACCCATTTATACAGTTGGGTTTTTACTGGAGCAATCTAGGTAAAGTACCTTGCTCAAGGGTACAACAGCAGTGTCCCCCACTGGGGATTGAACCCACAACCCTTCGGTCAAGAGGCCAGAGCCCTAACCACTACTCCACACTGCTGCCCATATCTCAGCTGTGAAATGACGGATTTGAAAAATTTCTTCGCTGTTTGACGGTAGGAAAACAATGATTTTGATATTTGCTTTTTTTCTCTTTTGCTTTTGTAATAATATTAAAAATGAGTTATGAAATATAATATTTACGTGCAGTTCCGTGTTCCGCCCGCGGGACTAGAGGGCGTAAGAGGTTCCATGAAATGATTTGTTTTTAAAAAACATTTCCTACCTGTTCAAGACACCATTTGATCTGGCCGTAAAATATTGTGCTAGCATTTGTTCCTGCAAAAACGAAACACTACTATTCATAATAGTAAAGGCAGCTCATGAACTATGTGCTCTTAACTGTTTATGTCAATAATACTTCAGTTCTTAATTATTGGCTTCTTACCCTTTTCTCCAACTCTAGTTTTGGTCTGTGAATTGATTCATCTTTTCCTTTGGAAGCAATAGCGTTGACAGTGTCTACAGTTCTCAGTGTGGCCCCTTGTATCCCTTCTGGTAGAGCAACACGATCATGGAAGCAGGTGGAATCTCGCAGAGATGTGTCACGAATACTCATTGCACTGCTGGCCTCGATGCTGTGAGATTTGGTGAATGTGACTTTCTTTCCCCCACATACAGATGCTGTGCAGTATTCTCACTTTCTTCCTAAGGGTGATCCTTTAAATGTATTTTGCAATAGGAATTACTGCTACACTTTTGGGCTCCAACAATGGCGTTTGTGATTTTAAAAGCATTGAATTATGGGTAAACTCACTCGGAATTATGGGAGTCTGTCTGATCCTTCTTTTTATTATCCTTGGTTGTTTATGAATCATAGGAGTCACATACTTGCATGACTCGGGGACAACATGCTTATTGGAGGGGTTGCTTCCTGTGGTAAAATATCTATTGTCATTGAAGTGTTTCTTCATTTATTTAAATAAAACCGGTAGTACTTAAAGGATTGATTCATTAACTAAAAGCACAGGGTGACCACACTGCCTGCCAGATTATTAAATTCACTTTTATAAAAGGGCATTCACTGTTTCCTCTAATGGGAACCATCTGGACCAGAATGAAAACAGAAAGAACTGTAATGTTTTAATAACTATGCAGCATCCTGTAAACATCTGTACCCCAAACCCTCTGAACCTCTGGAGAACTAAACCACTGGATGGATGACATCATGATTTAAAACATCTGATCGAGGCTTCCATATGGGGCCAGGAAACAGGCAGATAAATCCCAGACTGAAATTCATTTATTTTCAGGCTGTGAAAGAATGAATATGTTGCACACTTGAAATAAAAACAACTCAAGCGTGTTGTAGAAAATAAACCTCTGTTTATTTCTGAAAATCATAAAATACATTGCTTTAGTACAGCGCCATATCATATTACGACTGATCGGAGCAGCAGCTGTTACGCCATCCTGTAGCTCCCTCTACTGACACAGTTGCACTGTCCTCCAGCAAACCACACCATTCATGCATTTGCAATTCACCAAAATAACTTGAATGCCTAAAGAAATGTAACAGTTAACAAAAAAATATGGGGGTGGGTATTTTACATACCTGCCACAAATACACTGACTAATATTCTTTTTCTTCTAAATTCGGAACTTGTAAATTCCTTTAAACCTGTGCGAATGACTCACAGCATTCTTTCCATAAATTAGACAATACCTCACTCCTTTATCTGGATGAGACACATACAGGAGTTATTTGAGGCTCGGTGGCGTTTTACTGAATTACTAACTTTCCTAGGGATAATTAATAAAACATGGTTCTCACTGTAGATTAGACAAGCAACAGAA
The DNA here is from genome assembly GCF_902713425.1 of Acipenser ruthenus. NCBI lineage: Eukaryota > Metazoa > Chordata > Actinopteri > Acipenseriformes > Acipenseridae > Acipenser > Acipenser ruthenus. The sequence goes on from NC_081219.1 coordinate 352,015, forward strand.
CAGAAATTGAGTAACTCTGATGGTAATAACCTGGATTCAGTGCTTTCCTGTAATAACTGTAAATCAGGGTTTGGATTAGGCTGCTGTGAGGATAATAAAACAAGAGAATTACAGCTTGTTATTGTGCTTGAAGTGCCTGGTTAATAGCACGTTTAACCAGCCTGTTCTCTTGATTGGAGGTTCAAAGCTTTGGTTAACTGGACGACTGGTTGAAATATTTAATAAGGATAAACAAAGCTGGTTACAGTGGGTGACCTGGACCCAATACAGGCCATACATTTACAGCACGCAATGGTTTGGAAAAGTGCAGTTTTAAAACTAAATCAGACGATGAACCAGTTAATCCTAACTAGCTTCCTGAAAACTCCTGGAATTCTTCTGTGCACGGAATCGCGTTGGTTATTGATCACACCTCACACCTTTTAATATTTATTACAGTTCACTTATATATGAACCTTAGCTTGTGCAAAGAAGTTGATCTTGTTTTTGCCAATTTAAGTCTAAAATGTGTAGAGAAGAAACAAAGAAAGAAAAGTGTTCTTGCCCTGGTGCCTTTTAAATCTATCAAAGCACAGCCACTCGTTCCATCAGTCAAAGCACAGCCACACGTTCCATCAGTCAAAGCACAGCCACTCGTTCCATCAGTCAAAGCACAGCCACACGTTCCATCAGTCAAAGCACAGCCACTCGTTCCATCAGTCAAAGCACAGCCACACGTTCCATCAGTCAAAGCACAGCCACACGTTCCATCAGTCAAAGCACAGCCACACGTTCCATCAGTCAAAGCACAGCCACACGTTCCATCAGTCAAAGCACAGCCACACGTTCCATCAGTCAAAGCACAGCCACACGTTCCATCAGTCAAAGCACAGCCACACGTTCCATCAGTCAAAGCACAGCCACACGTTCCATCAGTCAAAGCACAGCCACACGTTCCATCAGTCAAAGCACAGCCACACGTTCCATCAGTCAAAGCACAGCCACACGTTCCATCAGTCAAAGCACAGCCACACGTTCCATCAGTCAAAGCACAGCCACACGTTCCATCAGTCAAAGCACAGCCACTCGTTCCATCAGTCAAAGCACAGCCACACGTTCCATCAGTCAAAGCACAGCCACACGTTCCATCAGTCAAAGCACAGCCACACGTTCCATCAGTCAAAGCACAGCCACACGTTCCATCAGTCAAAGCACAGCCACACGTTCCATCAGTCAAAGCACAGCCACACGTTCCATCAGTCAAAGCACAGCCACACGTTCCATCAGTCAAAGCACAGCCACACGTTCCATCAGTCAAAGCACAGCCACACGTTCCATCAGTCAAAGCACAGCCACACGTTCCATCAGTCAAAGCACAGCCACACGTTCCATCAGTCAAAGCACAGCCACACGTTCCATCAGTCAAAGCACAGCCACACGTTCCATCAGTCAAAGCACAGCCACACGTTCCATCAGTCAAAGCACAGCCACACGTTCCATCAGTCAAAGCACAGCCACACGTTCCATCAGTCAAAGCACAGCGACACATTCCATCAGTCAAAGCACAGCCACACGTTCCATCAGTCAAAGCACAGCCACACGTTCCATCAGTCAAAGCACAGCCACACGTTCCATCAGTCAAAGCACAGCCACACGTTCCATCAGTCAAAGCACAGCCACACGTTCCATCAGTCAAAGCACAGCCACACGTTCCATCAGTCAAAGCACAGCGACACGTTCCATCAGTCAAAGCACAGCCACACGTTCCATCAGTCAAAGCACAGCCACACGTTCCATCAGTCAAAGCACAGCCACACGTTCCATCAGTCAAAGCACAGCCACTCGTTCCATCAGTCAAAGCACAGCCACACGTTCCATCAGTCAAAGCACAGCCACACGTTCCATCAGTCAAAGCACAGCCACACGTTCCATCAGTCAAAGCACAGCCACACGTTCCATCAGTCAAAGCACAGCCACACGTTCCATCAGTCAAAGCACAGCCACACGTTCCATCAGTCAAAGCACAGCCACACGTTCCATCAGTTAAAGCACAGCCACACGTTCCATCAGTCAAAGCACAGCCACACGTTCCATCAGTCAAAGCACAGCGACACATTCCATCAGTCAAAGCACAGCCACACGTTCCATCAGTTAAAGCACATCCACTCGTTCCATCAGTCAAAGCACAGCCACACGTTCCATCAGTCAAAGCACAGCCACACGTTCCATCAGTCAAAGCACAGCCACACGTTCCATCAGTCAAAGCACAGCCACACGTTCCATCAGTCAAAGCACAGCCACACGTTCCATCAGTTAAAGCACAGCCACTCGTTCCATCAGTCAAAGCACAGCCACACGTTCCATCAGTTAAAGCACAGCCACTCGTTCCATCAGTCAAAGCACAGCCACACGTTCCATCAGTCAAAGCACAGCCACACGTTCCATCAGTCAAAGCACAGCCACACGTTCCATCAGTCAAAGCACAGCCACACGTTCCATCAGTCAAAGCACAGCCACACGTTCCATCAGTCAAAGCACAGCCACACGTTCCATCAGTCAAAGCACAGCCACACGTTCCATCAGTCAAAGCACAGCCACACGTTCCATCAGTTAAAGCACAGCCACACGTTCCATCAGTCAAAGCACAGCGACACATTCCATCAGTCAAAGCACAGCCACACGTTCCATCAGTCAAAGCACAGCCACACGTTCCATCAGTCAAAGCACAGCCACACGTTCCATCAGTCAAAGCACAGCCACACGTTCCATCAGTCAAAGCACAGCCACACGTTCCATCAGTCAAAGCACAGCCACACGTTCCATCAGTTAAAGCACAGCCACACGTTCCATCAGTCAAAGCACAGCCACACGTTCCATCAGTCAAAGCACAGCCACACGTTCCATCAGTCAAAGCACAGCCACACGTTCCATCAGTCAAAGCACAGCCACACGTTCCATCAGTCAAAGCACAGCCACACGTTCCATCAGTCAAAGCACAGCCACACGTTCCATCAGTCAAAGCACAGCCACTCGTTCCATCAGTCAAAGCACAGCCACACGTTCCATCAGTCAAAGCACAGCGACACATTCCATCAGTCAAAGCACAGCCACACGTTCCATCAGTCAAAGCACAGCCACACGTTCCATCAGTCAAAGCACAGCCACACGTTCCATCAGTCAAAGCACAGCCACACGTTCCATCAGTCAAAGCACAGCCACACATTCCATCAGTCAAAGCACAGCCACACGTTCCATCAGTCAAAGCACAGCCACACGTTCCATCAGTCAAAGCACAGCCACACGTTCCATCAGTCAAAGCACAGCGACACGTTCCATCAGTCAAAGCACAGCCACACGTTCCATCAGTCAAAGCACAGCCACACGTTCCATCAGTCAAAGCACAGCCACACGTTCCATCAGTCAAAGCACAGCCACACGTTCCATCAGTCAAAGCACAGCCACACGTTCCATCAGTCAAAGCACAGCCACACATGAGCATGCATGACCCCGCTGTTAATATAGTTCTATTAATACAGGCGAATGTGAAGGGCATTAACCTTGGAAATAAAATATGAAAAATCAATTAAATGGTCTCTAGGAGTTTGTACTCAAGATATTTTAAGAGCAGTGCTCATTTAATTCCTTATAATTGTGTTTTTAAATATCCAAATTGCTGACTTCCTAAAACTCCTTTTGAATTTACAAATCCTCAAGTTAGTTACAATGTCCTCTTGCTAACAACGTAATTGTATTATCTGCCATTATGGAATGGTTTCCTTGGTTTTAAAAAGTATTTTCTTCAGAGTGAATCAGCATATACACACCTGCAATCTGTTGGGAAATGATTGTCACTTCCAGCAATTCCAAAAAAGTTTTTCATTAAGGACTGGCTCCAACCCACGAAGCTGCTGTCGTGTCATTCAGCTGCTTCACATTCAATAGCTTGTAATCTGTTTATAGAACGTGTAAGGCAGTGTGCTGTGCCACTTCACTCAGATCATCTCATCACATTAAATAGCTTGTAATCTGTTTATAGAACGTGCAAGGCAGTGTGCTGTGCCACTTCACGTGGCTCATTTCAAGCAGCACTGCTAATGAAAGCAGGAGCGATTTATTTGCATCACATTTCATTAAACATCTTGGTGATTAATGCCATTTGCAGTCACTAAGTTATTAAACATCTGACAGTAAGCTCTATTTTTAGGCAGTGATGTATTACATTTAATTTTGCATTATGAAACCAAGTTGCATGTTTGTTTTTGTCTGACATTTTCTTATTGCTTAGTGCTTGCTCTATAATAATCAGCACACACTTGCTGCACACGCACTGTTTTTATCTTTTCATGTAGGGATGTTTGTTCTATTAACATACAAATGAAAGTATGGTTTTAGACTGAATGCCTCTCTCAGGTTGAGGCGTCATTGTTTTGCTGCCATAAACACATTGGTTTTCCGATTGATAACTTCAGGGCAATTCTTGGAAATCGTGGGACTCCAGTTTATTGTATTCACTATAATACGTAGCAGCACTGATTGGACACAAATGTATGCGCCCACTCAGTGTTTGCCCGTTTTCTTGTTTACAATCAATTCACTTTGGATGACTTTTGTTCATGGTTTCCAATATTTGTATTTCCATGTCGTAGTTGTTGCTTGAATTTCAATGCTCCTGTGTGTCCAAATATTATTGTTTTCCAGGATCCTTCTGTCCCATGTGGGAACCTAGTTCTGTTCCCGTGGATTCTCATTGTAAAGCACCTGTAACAGTTATTAGATGTGGATGGATCTCAAAGGCACAATCTTCTCATGTATTGTGGTTCCATATGACTCTTCCATTGGATTTGTTTATGCTGAGGTTCAGGTTTTACTTTGTACTGTGAGTGTGTTCTGAATTCCTGTCCTATGTCAGTTGTGGTCAAAGCTTCCATTTAAAATATAAACATGAACAGTAATAGCCTGAAAACATGTTCATCTTTGAATATAGAAATCCACCCATGTGAAAAACACATAGCTGCATTTCTTAATTGCTTTCAGGCATTGTAGCATCCATCATTGTCATCATCACCATCATACTTCCCTTAATGTTCTGAGTTATAACTATAACAAAGCAGGTCAAGTCGACATTTCAGCCTAGTGTTAAACAATGTTGTAAAACTGACAGACATTCACCATTAAGTTTGTTTAAAAGTTTCTCAATTTATGATAGACTGTTTTCAAAGTAAGGAATCACTCAAAATAAGCAAATCAATATATTTAAGTGTTTATACACCAGAAGGACAAGCCATTGTTTGCAAACATGCTTACCAACTACAAAAAATGAAAGTCATCATTTTATCACCCTGTTTTCAGCCCGTAGCAGTAAAACCAATAATTCAGTCAGCGTGTGTGATTCTAATTTGCAGCAGAGTTGATTCGTGTGTCTGATTGGGTCTGACTGAGCACCAGGCAGTGAGCTCAATTCTGGGCTTGGCTCAAACTATTCCCTCATTTCCTTTTGGCCCATAAAAGCAGGCTCATTAAAAATCTCAAAACGCAACAATAGTCTTATCTAAGCCGCATGGCAGGATTTAAATACAGAAACACACACACAGCGCAGTACTGCAGTAACGCATTGAAAAGCAACACTTTGCATTTCCTCCTCTCAGTGAGTTCAGTAGGGCCCCTTCCTGAAGTCTGGTAATCATGTTTCTTGCATCACAGATTAATTGGGTTCAAGAACACTGAGACACATGAATGTCAAGTTCCAATCCAGTCTTGGAGCCTCTACTGAAATATGGATAATAATATAACTGAAGAAGAAATCAGGTCATTGCATAACCCCCCCATCTGTCCATATCTATGTGCCTAAATTAGCATCTAGCTACACATTGACATAACTATGTAGACATCAATATAACCATCTTCTCATAATAGTTGTTTTAAATGACCTGCTAGGATACATTTCTTCCACTCAGTAACACATTTTATACATTCAGGAAATGTTGTTGGTTTCATTATAAATGTTGTGTAAAAGCAGAGTAAGATCAAAAGGTCAATCCCAGACATGCATGCTAAAACTGAAAATAAAACCTGGTTAACGAAGCATGGGGCGCTCATGCCATGCAGCTTTGTGGGTTGGTGTCATCATTGTCTCTACTACTCTCACTTGTTATAACCATGTTCTATTACAATACATGCTACCTTGCATCTACGGTAAGTCAGAAGGTTGTTAAGCCTGGTCAAATACTCTCCATCTTCCATCATAATCCCAAATGAACTAGAAGAGGGTGTTTGGTGGGGGCAGGGCAGCATGACCCATGCAAGAGTATAAAAACACACACTTCATTATTGAGCGGTCACAATGGTGTGCAGGTTGGTTTAACAGACCCGGATTAGTACTAATCTTAATGTTTGTTACTGCCAATTTGCTCTAGTAGTTAAAGGTTAAAATGATGTAGTGGTTGAGTCATTGGATTTGAGTTTAGCCCCATGACCTAAATCACAAGTAGATTTTAAATGGGGTGTGTGTGTGTTTCCTAATTCTGATACTAACCTCTCACAGCAGGGCATCAGATTTCTTACAGCTCTTATTTGTTGGAAATGCAATAGCAATTTCTGGCTCCCAGTCAATAAAAACAGATGTCTCTGAGGACTGTGATGCGCTGCTATTAAACACTCACTTCTCAATAAAACGATGGCTAACCTACCCAGGGAACCAAACTTCCCAGATCTGAGTCACTTGATTGAAAATGCTGGAACTCCAGATGCAGGAGGAAATCTGAAGTGCTTTTGTTATGACTTCAGCAGCTATTTTGCTATTATATGTAGTAAGGCTGGTGGATGCTTTTAGGTCTCTAGTACTGTTAAAATGTATTTGCTAAAGTCATAGTATCAACTTCCTTCAATAAAACTACAGGAAATCTACACAGGGAATGACTATTGCTTTACATGTGGTTTCATCACTAGCATGCCCCACTCCTTACAATGGTCATTCGGAAATACCATAGGCAATTTCTGAGCAGCGTTTAAAAAACTAACATCGACAGAAGGGAAATACACAGTGCCAAATGTGTGTTTAAGAGTATATGGCAGTTTGAAAAAGCTCCCTTTTTAACAGTGAAGGACAGTAACATACAGTACATAATAATTTACTGTCTACATGGCACTAACCGTGAATTCAGCAACTTCTTATTCAAATGACCAAACTGTGAAATAATGAGGGAGTTCTGTAAAAGGTGTGTGTATGTATGTATGTATGTATGTATGTATGTATGTATGTATGTATGTTTACACACATACATAGAAATAGGCTACTTAACTGAATAGAAATTATTGAAATATTAAAAAAAAAAAAAATACTGTTAGTTCAAACCATGGTCCATATTCCCAGACTGCAAGAGCTTTTTAAAGGAGCCCTTTTTTAAAGTGCAGCTTTTAACCCTGTTTTCAGCTGTTTAAGAAAGAGGGCTTGTTAGTTCATTCTCTTTTTATAAAGCACCGTATAGAAACCTGGCCATGAAGTTTTGTGAACAGGGCCCAATATTTCAGAAAGGCTTAACAGATTGACAGTTTGGTTCTTCATAATTTATTTGAAATGTATTTTGAGCATTTGTTTTTTTAAGTATTAAATATTTTAATACAAAATTCACAATCCCTCTACAGTACTGTACATGTATTCTCCTTACAAATGTCATGGGTAAACAACAACAAGGTAATATAATAAGCACTATTTGAATGGGTTATTTCATTTTTGCCACCCACCAAATCTATCTGAAACTGCAAAAAAGTGCAAAAGTGGCATCTGCAAGAAATATGTCAATTATACAAGTGATTGTAGGAGCATGAAAAACAATCAATATTAATCTCGTCAAGAATACATATGGAGCCCAATGAGAAACATGATCTGCCACCCTCACCCACACACTGCCATAGTGAAATGCATCTAAATATCCAGCCCATAGGGTAGCGAGGTGGTGGCTGCTACATGAGACGAGGTGATCAAGTGATGTTTTAAATGCAATGCCCTGGGACACTGTGCTGCAGATACGTGAGTCAAACTCGCTTCTGATTCCACCTGTCATTCTAGTAACAGATATAAAGCTGCAAGTCCATTTTAATATATGTATTTGTATTACACCAGAAAAGCAGATGAAGTGAACAGTGGACAGGTCACACTATCCATGAGGCAATGTCTACATTATTTTTATTTTCATTTAAAGCTAAACTCCATTATAACCAACTGAGTGCCACAGCAGGGGGATTCATTCTATGCTGTTATTTCATGTTCAGGGACAATATTTAAAACATAAAACAACCCTGTTTTATTAATTAGAAGCACTTGTAACATGGTTATAAAAGCACAATGTAATTAGTGTTTGCTGCCCTTCCATCTGTAATGTTGGCTTTATTTAGCTAATTACTGGGGATGAATTTTCATCAGTAAACAAATAGCAGCTGTTGAGTCAATTAAAGGAACATTGACCTTTAGCACAGTGAAAACAGAGGCATTAGCAGTCAGGAATACAGGAATGAATCGTGTACAATTTTTCATCCGGGAGTAAAAACATAATATACTTACTCCTCATTTTAACTACATAGTTCAATGGGCTTTGTTTTACTATATGAATATAAATTTGAACTACAAACGTTTTAAAAGGAGACATTGAGAAAGATGTCTAGTTGAAATGTTTGTCATTGAATTCATTCATTTTCTTTAGTATCTCCAATCTTCAAAATATTTCAATAACAACAACAACATTTCTACACACAAAAATGAATTTCCACTGGTGCTACAGTAGAAACATTTAAATCAAGTCCTCTGATATATACTGTAACTGGGTAACCATACAAGTTTTACTAATAAGTACCCTATAGCCTTTGTTGTATCCATGGCAGCATTAGCTACCCCAGTACTATTGTGCAGGTAATGCTGATCATTATAGGAAGGCAAGGCCTCCGTATCCATGGCAGCATTAGCTACCCCAGTACTATTGTGCAGGTCATGCTGTTCATTATAGGAAGGCAAGGCCTCCGTATCCATGGCAGCATTATCTACCCCAGTACTATTGTGCAGGCTATGCTGTTCATTATAGGAAGGCAAGGCCTCTGTAGGCACATTTCTTTTTCCATCTCTGCTGTCTGATCTCATGGGCAAACATTCAGCGTGCCTCATTTCACAATGATGGATCTTTTTCCATTCTCACTGACGCAAACGTGGGGAGCATAAGAGGTTTAAAATAAACACTTTGATGCACTTAATCATTTGTGTGTTTTTGTGGATTGATACAAGTCCAGTGGCAGCTGTTCAGCACTGTTTCCGAGTCCCAGTTCATAACTCAGCAACATGCCCTGAATTGCATGCCCTTACACTGCACTTGCATTGTTTAGGCACTGAGGCTCATATAGCCTCCCTTGTAGTTACACTTTACAATAAGAGTCTCTAATTACTGTGCATTTACACTGTAGGTACTTAGTAAATACATGTGAACTTACAATTACAATGTTATTATGCTTAGTTACAATGTAACTAATGTGTACATCTTTTTGTAGCCTATATATGTAAGTACACAATTGTATCAGAAAAGGGTTTAGGTTCTATCCTATAAGTGTTAGCAAAGTTGCTTGCTGTTTAGGTTTATAAAACGTACTGTATGTACCAAGCCACTCCATTTTCAGAGCTGGCCGGACCCTTTAACAAGTTTATAATGGTAAACGCAGAAGTGTAATAAAGCACAGCGAAAGTATGATAAAACATATGTTTTGTAAAGCCCAAAAAACAGAACCCAAAATAGTTTAAATAAAATTATAGCTTTAGGATAAGGAATTTCAACACTGTAGACCTGAATGTAACTTCATTTAAAACAGTACTATAGGAAAGAACGCTACTCTAAAATGAATAGACTTTATTCGGGATACAGTATGTCTATCTATTCCGGTATAAGAGACACTGAAAATATTCTACGATGCTCTTTCTGTAAAGTTACTTCATACTAAGAGTTACAGATCAAATCCTTTATAGCGTTTAGAATATAGAAGAATGTCAGTTTATAAATCCGTGATGATAATTCAATGTGGAATACAATATGAACTCAAATATAGTTCCACAGAAGGGCTCCCTATCCCATAAAGGATTCTAAATGCAGCCATATTAATCACCGACTTCCAAAGCAGCCTTCAGTTTCCCTCAAGATGAAACCCAGTTTTGTATTAATAGGATAAATGATCTTTGATTTCATTAAAATTAATAAACAAAAAAAACTGACATAAGGATCTGAAGATGAATAGTGTCCTGGATTGTAACAGTTATGTAAAGTTAAGGATTTACAGAGGAAGAGAAGCCCCTCCATGTATCTACATGTTTAAATGTATCAGTGTTTGGACAGGTCAGTTCAGAACTGTATCAAAGTGTTTGGACAGGTCCATTCAGGGTTTGATGTCTTTACTCAGGTGTTGTGCACACAGGTTGCACAGATGAACTTCCAGTACTGCAGGAGAATAAATCAATGGGTTTGGAAGCTATTGTTCTTCACAATTTCTACTACTGTGAAGAACAACTGTTAAGAGCACCCTTGCATGCTCACATCAGTTCTGAAGTGTCACAACGATGAAGAAACAGTAAATACTGTGTTCAGACTCTTATCATATTACATTAACATGTACATCTTTTTTTTCTCCAAAGGACTACGGTACAGCCACTTATTTTAGAAAAACAGAACAAACTGTACAACTGTATTTCTATGCCAAAAATCCATAAACAAATATTGCAATGTACGTAGCAAATGAATAACAAGAGGACTTTGACACATTACTCACAGGAGACAATCTTTCAGATATGTTCTATAAAGTGTCTGAATATACAAGGAGTCATTTTTAATACTTGGAAACAAAAATATGCAAAAGAAAAGTGGAGCCGCATCCCAGCCCTTTACCGGTGAAACATTTTGCAGAGTCATTTCTATTCACAAGGTTTCTGTCAATGATAAAAGCAGAAAACAGAAAGTTAGTCGCTTCTTCACAGTCTCTTAAACGTCTCTGTGAGCTACACCAGCTGTGTTTTCCAGAAAGCCATGTTTAGGAATACCAAGCAAGAATGCAGACCGAATCTGCTTTGTGTAGAAAAAATGACTTTTCTGAATTCAAGGATATTACCAACAGGAACACACTGCCCTGACACAGCTCTAGTATTTATGAATGGTTTTTGATTATTTTAAAATTGCAGGTTTCAATTATTACTAGTACGACTCTGTGGGAGGGATTTTCAAAAACCAGTCACCTGTGGCCCTTTAAAAATGACCCAGAGACATAGAAGGACAATGCTGCCAAGCCAACACCTTCATATGCGGAGGAATACACGGCCCCTTTTCATAGAACTTAAATACTGTTTCATGGGGAGTTACACACTTTTTCATTAATTAAAACACTCTTTTTCCAAGTGCAAATTAACTACTGATAAATTGACAATTAACACAGATTCTCGGACCTGGTCCGACATTGCAATTATTCCTATCCGGTCCATTGTCGGACCCTGTCTGACATCATCAAAAAAACACAAAAAATGGGTTTCTAGTCGTTTTTTCTCCGGAAAAAGCCGAGAAAACCATTCAATGGCCGAGTGGGAGCTGAGACAAGCCGAAAAAAAATAAATAAATAAAAAGGCGTATCTCATGAATAGTCATACCTGCCCCTGGCATCCCATATGGGCGGTCATAAGGAAACAAGCTGTCTGATACTGCATCAGTGCACAGGGACTATCACGGACATTTGCAGAACTTTTTTGAGAAGTTATAGTAATAAAATAATGACTTGGATTGCATTATTGAGGAGTTTGGTGATAAAACGAGTGATCAGGAGATGATCGATCGGTATGTACGACTATTATTATTATTATTATTTATTTCTTAGCATATGTGAAAGCGATAGCGAACAAAAGGGTGGGGCGGGGCTGGAGATGCCTAGTGAGTGCTTTGTTGATATGCAGGGCCTTTTAAACCCGTTTGACTGTGGAAAAAAATGCTTTTAAACTGCGCGTCTAAAATTAACTGCGCGTGTGAAAATAAATTGGACCTGACGCGCACTTAATAAATGGACTGCAAAGGGTTAAATTCCCCACGCAAACAAAATATAGTCGCAAGAAACACTGCTCGTTAAGATATCAACACTATTTCAGAAATCAACATAGTTTTGGAAATCACAGTAGCATGATTATTTAACAACAATAGGCATCACGACCTCTTGAAAAAGCCAAGATCAATGCGACATACCGATGTGTTCATTAACACTGCAGTTATCATGTAGGCCTACAAACTTGAAAATCACCCCCTATGAAACTAACTATATCATGTCAGCCGTAATGTGAGAAGCAGATCCATTTAATTCTGTCCCATTTGGTTTAGTTTGCCAAAGATGATTTTTATCAGGAGTACTTTCAACAATACCAGGCCTGTAAGTGACACCGATTCACACAGGATTGAAAGAAATGTTTCAAACAAGATTGTTTTACTTAACCTTTTGTACATCTGCCAAGACCATGGCCTGAAAACAAAACAAAAAAAGATGATTTCTTAGAACTTCTATTTTACAGATTTGTGTTCAAGATTAAAATCTAAGTGAAAATCTGGTTTATGAGTTTGTAAAAACAGACACAATGATTGTAAACAATGCAGAGATTGAAGAGGCCTTGATTTACAGCTATGGCCAAAAGAGTGAGACATACTAAAGAAAAAAATGATCATTTCAATCTTTTATTTAACATCATGTAAGCAAAGAAACTACAAAATCAGATCGCAAACGTATATCTGAAGCCATAGTAGTAGCACAGTATTTCATGTTAGATTTCGAAAAGTCATATTTTTCAATTGTCAGTTTTTTGTTAAGTATATGGAAAGTATTAAAGGCGCAATGTAATTCAATATGTTAATGTAACATTACTCAGCAGGTTTCATTCGACTTTATGAAGCAAAATGAGATCATTCTATAGGGTGATGCAAAACTGTTGGCCAGAGCTGTAATCTGTCACAGTGAAGATGACAATCGATTTGCAGTCCTCGTGTTGTTTTCCTTTAGGTGGCAACTGGCAAGAGCTAAAGCTAAATAAGGTAAGCAATGCAAACTGTTCTGCAATGCGTTATTACATAAAATTACAGTAAAAAGTGCAATTACTGGAAATCAGATATAGTTTCTGGATAGTGTACTTGTGCAAAAGGAAAGAGAACAACAAGTCAAATTTCAAACGATCACAGATTAGAAGGAACCATGACTTTATTCACTATTCCATGTTGCCAGTTTCTACATTATGGACCTACATAAGTCACTGGCTGTCATGCGGTTCACTGCTGTGACCAACACACTACAGCAAAACCGCCTGAGCAGAGGAAGGATTCCACCACGTTTAAAACTGTAGAATCCACCGCTGAACCTCCAGGAAGAGACCAGTATGTGTGCGTTCCCAGCTCTGGAAGTAGACTGGGTGCCTGGAAAAGGATCTGGACAGCTTGTGATAAACAGCACTTGGGTATAAAGCAAATAATCATGACAGCAAGTTTATTTTGAGGGCCTTGTCTTGTGTGTGTACATCAGCCAAGCTAGATCTGACGCAAACATACATATCTTACGCAGACATTATGAGGATTACAGTAATTGTGTGCACTCTGTTTGACTCATGGAAACAGTGCTTAAGACTTAAGAGTAAAAATGAAAATGGCAAGCCACACAATTTTATTTCTATTCCCTTTAATGTTTTTTTTTTGTCTTTTTTATGTGGTTTTATGGTTTTACAACTTTACCATGCTTGCACTGTGCTTTACCATGCTCACTGTGCTCCATGTGCTTTACCATGCTTGCACTGTGCTCCATGCTTGCACTGTGCTTTACCATGCTCACTTGCTCCATGTGCGTTACCATGCTTTCACTGTGCTCCATGCTTTCACTGTGCTTTACCATGCTCACTGTGCTCCATGCTTGCACTGTGCTTTACCATGCTCACTGTGCTCCATGTGCTTTACCATGCTTTCACTGTGCTCCATGCTTGCACTGTGCTTTACCATGCTCCCTGTGCTCCATGCTTGCACTGTGCTTTACCATGCTCACTGTGCTCCATGCTTGCACTGTGCTTTACCATGCTCCCTGTGCTCCATGCTTGCACTGTGCTTTACCATGCTCCCTGTGCTCCATGCTTTCACTGTGCTTTACCATGCTCACTGTGCTCCATGCTTGCACTGTGCTTTACCATGCTCACTGTGCTCCATGCTTTCACTGTGCTTTACCATGCTCCCTGTGCTCCATGCTTGCACTGTGCTTTACCATGCTCCCTGTGCTCCATGCTTGCACTGTGCTTTACCATGCTCCCTGTGCTCCATGCTTTCACTGTGCTTTACCATGCTCACTGTGCTCCATGCTTGCACTGTGCTTTACCATGCTCCCTGTGCTCCATGCTTGCACTGTGCTTTACCATGCTCACTGTGCTCCATGCTTGCACTGTGCTTTACCATGCTCACTGTGCTCCATGCTTTCACTGTGCTTTACCATGCTCCCTGTGCTCCATGCTTGCACTGTGCTTTACCATGCTCCCTGTGCTCCATGCTTGCACTGTGCTTTACCATGCTCCCTGTGCTCCATGCTTTCACTGTGCTTTACCATGCTCACTGTGCTCCATGCTTTCACTGTGCTTTACCATGCTCACTGTGCTCCATGCTTGCACTGTGCTTCAAAGCCATGTAACATTCACAGGCTCTTAGACTGGTTTAAATATACCTCTGAGCTCCAGCACAAAGTACGCCGGTGACCTTTGATTTAGAAGTTTGCCCTGAGAGAAGATTTAAACTCAGACCTGGAACCTGAGCACTAGCTTCAGCACGCTGTGTTCATTTCATTAAAAAGAGGAAAAACTGATTTTATCTTGAAACAAAAAAATTGCTGAAATCAAGAAGAAAGTTGACGAAGGCACTGTAGCCAAATACTGTACCTATATTACACACATTATATAATATATAAATATAATATGTTATGGACCAATGCAAAAATCGGGCAGTTGCCGAAATGCCCGGGCTGTTCGAAGTGCCCAGCTGCGGTGGGCAGATGGCAAATTAGCATCGAATTTTGCCCGGGTAGTTCATCAACTGCCCACAGCCACCCGGGCTTATGGCGAAGAAAGATTTTCAACAGATACAGTATACTACTAATAGAGAGTGAATTACCTCTGTTGCCTTTAAGCACAAAAGAGCACCACCATGGAGCCACCCATTGCTGCATTTATTTAAATAACTTAAATACTTTGACAACAGCTAGTCTAGAGCAGTGGTACTCAACAAAATATCAATGCACAAGGTTATTTTCATCATGGGTTAGAGTGAGTAATTGGGGGAGAAAAAATGAGTCCAGAATAAAATGCAGCAATATTTTATTGGGGCAGCAGTGTGGAGTAGTGGTTAGGGCTCTGGACTCTTGACCGGAGGGTTGTGAGTTCAATCCCTGGTGGGTGACACTGCTGCTGTACCCTTGAGCAAGGTACTTTACCTAGATTGCTCCAGTAAAAACCCAACTGTATAAATGGGTAATTGTATGTAAAAAGAATGTGTAAAAAAGAATGTAATTGTATGTAAAAATAATGCGATATCTTGTAACAATTGTAAGTCACCCTGGATAAGGGCGTCTGCTAAGAAATAAATAATAATATTGTGTTCTTATTGCGGCAAGTAGTGTAATGTAGAGTTATGTTGAATAAGAGATCATGATATTTTGTTGAGTACCACTGCTCTAGATCATTCAATATCAGCTAATATCACAGTTTAAATGTGTAAAAGCCACCCAGTTAAATAGTTACCTGAATCTCAGGAAGAACGCAGTGCCAAACAACTCATTTATCATAACAATATTAATCGTATTTTGGGAATACAACTGGAATAGAGAGAAGTGCTGCATGAATGAAAGATGTCACCAGTGAAGTTTGACCAGGACGCGGCTTAGTGGAAATTAAAGTTTAAAAGCATGATGTGGTAGATATGAACTCCTTTTTACATAACTGAGATTCTGTATCTTTGCCTGTTTTATGATCTCTCATTCAAACAAAGCAACTCTGCACTGAGATCTGTATGCATTACTTCAATAAGAACACAATAAAACATTGCTGCATTTTTGAGTTCCGTTGCTCTAAACTGCGTTGTCAGAAAGTATTTAATAAGTGTGCGCTTTTGCCAGAAGTAATTCACTCTCTATTAGTAGTTTACTGTACCTGTTAATCTTTCTTCGCCATCAGCCCGGGTGGCTGTGGGCAGTTCACAGTGTCTGGGTAGATGCGGAAATGACAAAATTCGATCCTAATTCGGCATCTGCCCACCACAGCTGGGCACTTCGAAACTACCCAGGCATTTCAACAACTGCCCCGACTAAGGCATCAGTCCATCATTTTTTTTTTTTTTTTTTTTTAAATATATCACAGTAGTGACATCAAAAAGTGGGAATTCCTCGAGTTAAATATACTTGAACTCTGACCCATACGACTCCTCGAGACCATCACTTTCAATTCAAACATAAAATGTTTCGTTTTCAATCACTCGACAACACCCACAGTACAGAAATGTTTATTAATGATCAACAAAATGAGAATACCTTAAAAAAAAAAAAAAAAAATGTAAAGTTGGTACATTTGTATCTCAGAGAAACTGGAGAAAGATAGACATAGAACATCTGTACAGCACTGAAACACTACGTTTAAAAAACGGAACTGTACTGCTGAACCTCCTTCTTTAATATCAGCATCGCAAGGGTATCCATGTATTATAAAAAATAATAGATGGGCCTCTTCAGTGAGTTACAGGAAAACAACTCCTTCTCGGGTTTCTGTGACAGTTTATAAATTACGAAACCCTAGATGAAATTATTTTCCTGTAACTCACTGAAGCCCATCTATTACTCTCGCTCCCTATATAAATGAATTATTTTAAATGCATTGGCTGTCCTGTAATGGATTTGTCACAGGGTGAAATTCTGCTTCAACATGCTTTCCACTCTGCCTAACAAGGTAATGGAGTTCACATTAAACTAATGCTCTCTGTAAATTGTATTAACGAATGGGGGAATTGGAGCGGAGTTACAAATGATTAAACACACACACAAATCAGTCGTTTGATTCCCTGACCCTGAGAACCAGATTTTCGATGCCTCAGTATGTTTTCAGATCTGCTCTAAAATGGTGAAGAGATGCAGAGCTGGAACACTTGAGTATCACTGGGTGCAGCTGTTATCTGTAGCATTGCTTAACGTTAGAGCTGTTTATCTTTAGCATTGCTAATCCTGATTAATTATAGAAAGTGAAGAGCAAACATATACCCAGCACAACAAGAGATAGAGCCCTCTAATAATGTTAATAAAGTCAGTAAGACGAAACACCAGATTGAAAGCTTTAGTTAACACTTCAAAGCGCAGCAGGGTGTAGGTTAACAGCAGACAATGGCACAGCAACAGCTCAGGAGAACATGCCAGTACAGTACAGACTCTCGCTAATCTGAACACGCCTCATCTAATCGTATACTCGTATTTAACCATAGACCTACAGTTCAGATTACAGCTGTAAACGCTTTTGTAACCTGAATATGTTTAAAGTATACATTTTGAAATAATGACCTGCACTGTACAGTACATGTGCCCCTCACTGTTTACAGTGATTTATTTCGCCAGCGTGAAAAGGCCAATCAGAAACGCTGACGACTTGCATCCACAGCTTGCGGTTCATGGGCCTGTAGTGTTGGGTCCTGGTTTATCAGGATGGTTGACTAACTGTTCGTGGGGATGTTAATCTGTAGCAACATCTTTATTTTTCTTGGACGGTGGTGCATTATCCACCTCTTTCAACATCACTTTTGTTGGCAAGGACAGCGCACGTTTCTACACTGCTTCATGAGAATGACACTGATGCATGAGCACCAGGGCAACTCAAAACTCATACGATCAGCTATCCCAAAACAGCCCTAAAATCCAGAACAGAGGCGCCAACCTGGATGGGATTTGTATTTGGTGTGCAGTGAACCATGGATTGCCCTGCCAACCTAAACCCTCCCTACCCGAGTGACGCTCGGCCAATTGTGCACCGCCCCCTAGGAACCCCCGGTCACTGTCGGCAATGACATAGCCTGGATTCAAACCTGTGATCGCCAGGCTATAGGGCGCATCCTGCACTCCACGCGGAGCGCCTTTAACAGATGCGCCCCCTTACAACTTGTTGTCTGGTATACAGTGCCTTGTATAAGTATTCACCCCCCTTGGACTTTTCCACATTTCGTAGTGTTACAACCTGGAATTAAAATGGATTTAATTGGGATTTTTACCATTTGATTTACACAACATACTTAACACTTTGAAGGTGCAAAATATTTTTTATTGTGACACAAAAGTTAATTAAACAAAAAAAATACATTTGTTGGTTGCATAAGTATCCACCCCCTGAGTCAATACTTGGTAGAAGCACCTTTGGCAGCAATTACAGCTGTGAGTCTTTTTGGGCAAGTCTCTACCAGCTTTGCACATCTGGATCCTGCAATTTTTGTCCATTCTTCTTGGCAAAATTGCTCAAGCTCTGTCAAGTTGGATGGGGACCGTTAGTGAACAGTAATTTTCAAGTCTTGCCACAGATTCTCAATCGGATTGAGGTCTGGGCTTTGACTGGGCCACTCTAAGACATTCAGATTCTTGTTTTTAAACCACTCCAGTGTAGCTTTGGCTGTGTGTTTAGGGTCATTGTCCTGCTGGAAGGCCACTCTTCCATAAAGCCCAGCTTTGTGGAGCGTCCGGGTTATAGTTGTCCCATGGACGGTTTCTCCCATCTCAGCTGTGGATCTCTCCAGCTCCTTCAGAGTTACCATTGGCCTCTTGGTTGCTTCTCTGACTAATGCCCTCCTTACCTGGTCACTGAGTTTTGGTGGATGGCCTTCTCTAGGCAGAGTCGCGGTTGTGCCATATTCTTTCCATTTTTTAATAATGGATTTAACGGGGCTCCGGTGCTCCAGGGGATGTTCAAAGTTTGGGATATTTTTTTATAACCCATCCCTGATTGGTGCTTCTCCATAACTTTATCCCGGACTTGTTTTGATAGCTGCTTGGTCTTCATGATGCTGTTTGTTTAGATATGCTCTCTAACAAACTCTGGGGCCTTCCAGAAACAGGTGTATTTAATCTGAGATCATGCGACAGGTTATAACACTACAAAATGTGGAAAAGTCCAAGGGGGGGGGGGGGGGGGGGGGGGGGGTCAACAACAAATGACTAAGGCATCAGTCCATCTTTTTTTTTTTTTTTTTTTTAAATATATCACAGTAGTGACATCAAAAAGTGATGCGGCCACACCACCTTGCAAAATCCAGATCATTTGTCACAATGCACGAGCTAAATGTGGGTATTTTACTTTTACAACAGTAGAGATACAATGGCACAGTTGAAACGCATATTAGCATGGGGTTTATAAAAACAGGAGTTAAAGACTGGAAAGAACCCTTTGGAAATATGGCCCATTGCAATCATGGAAAACCACCAAGTTACAGAATACCGTTTCCTTTACTGTACAACAACACAGGATTCACCAAGTATAGCTTACATTGGTCACGACTGATCCAGAATAGAGGCCGATTAAAATAAACACAGAAGCGCTGGAGTGGGTTTAATTATACCCTCAACTGCATAAACATGTTATTAAACCTGGAGGTGCCAATAGGCAAGAATAACTGGTTAGTCCTCTATAATGTTATGAACACTACTTGTGTAAATGTCTCATTTTATAAATTGCAAGGTGTTGTTTAATGCCATTAATAATTACTGAATTATTTTGATGATATCAGTCTACTAGTGTTAATAGTGCATTTATAGATGTAATTTTATAAATATTACAAGTCCTTAATCTCCTCATCTAGCTTGTTCTTGTGGGGATAATGTGGGATGTGTTTCTCAAGTTCACCGCTGAAACAGTACAGGTTTTCATGTGGATATGCAGTCATTTATTATATTTTAAAACAGGAAAATATGTTTGTGGAATGTCTGCCCCCCTCCTGCACCCAGGTTGAAGTATCCTTCTTCAGTCAGACAGCTGGAGTCCTGAAGCTCAACATGTGCAAAACCATGGGGGTGAAGCATCAACATTATTTCAGCCAATGCTGCACAATACCATCTCGCTTACACCCGAGCTCTGGTATGTACTTTAAAAAGGCTGTTTCAGTCCAGCACATCATGCTTCTTGTTTTACCAGAGCCTACTGTTCATGCCAACTAGTTTTAAAAGAAATGCATGATTTTGCAAACCTGTATTTTGAAACACTTGTAAACGATCAGTCTGCACAGCTGAGGCAACTGCCCTGTCCTCCCTAAGGAGATACTACTGGCCCTATTCCTATAACTAAATAATAAGCCAGCAAGAGTGACATACAGCAGAAGCAGGGACATCAGAGGTGTCCATTTCACAAACAACCAGTTTATTGTTGTGAACTGTGGCAAAGTGCCTGGTAAGGGGAACAGGTGTAGCGGTGATGCGGTGCAGGAGTGACAGGCAGACAACGGTATTCCAGTGAAAAAGTGCTTTATTCTTTTTCCAGGTCTGGTGACCGAAAAATAACTAAATCCCCGGCGATACACAACAATGTGTAATGCACGGGGATAACAATAAACAGGGCACAGTCCCGAACAAAAACAAACAGACGGTCACCAGTCCTGGGTGAGTGCAGTCGTGATGGTGCTTTTGTTTAAACACAGATAGTGCGGGGTGCAGTGGTGCTCCGGATAGTGCTGACCCTTGGCGACAGCTCCGGAGTAGTGCTTTAACTGTCTGGTGGTGAAAAACACAGACAATTACACAAACACAACACGTAATTCTTTCTCTTATTCTTTTTAACAATGAGAGCTCCTCTCTCGATCCTTCTCTCTCCAAACGCTAACCCAAACGAAGGAAAAGAACAGCGTTACCCTGGCCCCTATATGTAATCCCGCATGATATCTAGGTAAACGGTTGCAGCTGCCCCTCGTTTACCTGTCAAATCAATACGGTCTTACAACAGAGTCTCGCTTCCTTCCAGGCTGACCCACTTCCCGGTCCCGGAAACGAACTGTCAGGCCAGCCCTTCCAGATACTTCTCCTCCCGTTCTTTAGCGCCCTCACAGGTCGGGAGGAAGATTTATCACCAGAACTCATTGTATTTCTGTCACAGAACAATAATATCAATAAATGAAATAAACAATACAAAATAAGTAAAGAACAGATAAAGGAGAGAAAAAGAAGAAAGGTTGAAAGCAGCAACAACAATCATCATAAGAAAGAACACAAATAATTGTAGGGAACAGGCAAGTATGTAGGAAAGTAAAGTGAACAAAACACAAGGCCAAAAAATAAACACAAAGGAGAAATGGGTGTAGTGTCCAGTGGGCCTCAAACACAACACACACAAACACAAAACCAATGCACAGGCAGACAGAGAAAGATAAAGGTGAATGAAATAATTACTGATGGAAAACAATTTCAAAGACACTTGATGGCAATGGATGATGAATGAAAGTGAAGTCTAAACAAGTCCAGCAGTGCAGGGTCATTGAAAACCAGAGTAATAAAAAGAACAAAACCAAAAAATACAGGAAACAAAGTATCAAATTAAAGGAGAAAAAAATCCAAAACAAACAGAAAAGGAATGATCTCACCAACTGATAAGGAAGTCCAGAAAAGAGTCCAGTACTGATGGGGATGGTGGAAGGTTGATGAAAACATAGAGAACGTTGGAAATGATGAGTCTGTCCAGTAGTGCGGAGTTGAATGCTGAACAGTTGTTTGAAAATAATCAGGAAAAAATGGAAACCAAACACACAAAACAACAAACATTAAACAGACCTTGAAAAACAGCTAAACTTAACAAGTAACAGTGAAAACAAAAAGAAGAGTTTAGGCAAAGTGCAACAACAAAAGAAAATTAATGGATGCACTGGAATTATCTAAAAATGCTAAAGGATTCACTGATATTTACACAAAGAAAATACTGTTGTGATCATGAATTCCTCAAGAGCAAGGGAATCACCCTCAAGACCTAATCAGCCTTCTTTAGTACAGGTGCTGGCTTCTAAGGAGCTCTTAGATTGGAGGAATGGATATTTGAATGAGCCAATGGGGAGAGAGGATGAACAGAGGGCGGTTGCAAGGAACTGTGGGAAATGAAGTTTAAACCTGGCCAGGCTACTGACCCTAATTAAAGGGACAGGTGGGTGAGACTTACACCCACATTATGTAGCATGGAAATTGCTACACACTATACCTGGTAAAAGAAGGCTCTCAGTTTGCTTTCCAGCAGGCCTGCTTCACTGCATTGCTTGACCATTTCACCTCAGCAGTGTCTTCAGGGTCAAACACATAACTGACTTCAAAGCATGTCAGCCATTAAGGAAAGTCAGGAAAGAAGGCCCTGAAGGAGTGGAGACAATTTCACTGTGATCAGGAAAGTGCAAGACTATCTGAAAGCATGCTTGCTAACAGAGGTTTCTTTAACCTTGTGTAGTACCAGATAGGTTTCCTTTCACAACTACCCATTTGAAGCCTATGTAGTGAATGGATGTGCATGGTGTAAGAATTTTTGTGTTAGCTCCAGTCGGTCTAAGCCATTACTTTGCTTCGGGGATCTTTATGCAAGAAAAGCAAAGTTTGTTATTGTTTCATTTTCTTTTTTCTTCTTTGATATTGTAAGTGTTTTTAGGTTCTCTTAAGTATACCACTAAGCCTTATTTTATCTGAATAATACATTCATGCAACCCAATTCAGCAGCACAAGATAATATCAAGGGTGGCTCCGTCAACAAGCACAGTTTTGATCTCCAGTCAACAGAGACTAGAGACACACACAGGAAGCGGTTTTGAAAAGAGGGCATTCTTGAACAGAAGTCGCTGCCACTGATAATATTTATTAAACCTGCAAGCAAAGTTAAACCCCAGTAAAGGGCTTGGATTCAAGGATTTCAAGCAAATATAATCACTGATTAGGGCCTTTATTAACCGCCAACAAAAGCATTTGCTAAATATTTTCCTAATAATACATGAGAATCCAAGGAGAAGGTTACCATAATTAGATCAACCTATTTTAAAGCCATATAAAGGACAGGTGTGGTAAATCTCCTTCTAATGACATATCATAGTAAAAATATAGTACAAAATCTGTATTATACGGGCTGAGAGTGGAAAAGAGAAGTCACCCAGCTGGTGGGGCTCAGTGGCAGGTTCCCCTCTTTGAACCAGACCTGCCAGCTGGTGGGGCTCAGTGGCAGGTTCCCCTCTTTGAACCAGACCTGCCAGCTGGTGGGGCTCAGTGGCAGGTTCTCCTCTTTGAACCAGACCTGCCAGCTGGTGGGGCTCAGTGGCAGGTTCCCCTCTTTGAACCAGACCTGCCAGCTGGTGGGGCTCAGTGGCAGGTTCCCCTCTTTGAACCAGGCCTGCCAGCTGGTGGGACTCAGTGGCAGGTTCCCCTCTTTGAACCAGACCTGCCAGCTGGTGGGGCTCAGTGGCAGGATCCCCTCTTTGAACCAGACCTGCCAGCTGGTGGGGCTCAGTGGCAGGTTCCCCTCTTTGAACCAGGCCTGCCAGCTGGAGTGACACTCCAGCACAGGGAGACACTCCTTATTCATCTCTACAGGATGACTTTCAACTGAAAGATTCATCCAGAGCAGAATTACAGGCGGGTCTGAGGAAGTCCAGGTATTCAGCTGTCAGGCCCGCCCTTAGCAGCTGTCGAGAGAAGGGGTACATCGCTGGAACCTCCAGCCTGGTTGGATCCGGATAAAACAGAAGGTTCTGAAATAAACCAGACTCCAAAAACACATTCACAACAGTACATACAGCCCTCATTGACTGTGTTCATTTGGAAGCACCTAACATGTTCCATAGTCTTTGAGAGATGTTTACTGGGTTTTAATATGAAGAGACAAGAAGGGCATTCTCCCAGTAGGAGCAACCCCAAGCTTGCCTATTATTATTTATCCGTGTGCTGCACTATAAGCACCCGATAAACAAGAAATAAATAGTTACCATTACCAGCTTTCATGAGAACAGGCCAGTTTTCTCAACACATTTCAATGAGATGATTTGTATTCATTTTGTGTGGGGAGTGATCTCTGATAGCTATATTTTTGCTCCTGTTTTCAAATTATCTAATGGTTCCTATACAGCAGTCCTGAAGATGATTTGCAAAAAAGTAATTTTAAGGCAGCCTGCCTTTTATTACATTTTTGTGGAGTATGTATCAGAGAGATTAGATTTTGTAAAATTATCTTTTGTTCTGTCAGTAATCTCTTCTTTTATCTCAAGTCTCTGACAGCAAAATCTCTATAGGGAGGGAGGGTGGCAGAATATCAATAGGGAGAATTGCAGAATATCCATAGGGGTTGCAGTATATCCATAGGGAGGTTGGTAGAATATCCACAGGGAGAATTGCAGAAAATCCATAAGGGTTGCAGTATATCATTAGGGAGTATTTCCTGATTGTTTCCCAGCCCCACATTACTCAGGGTACTGGACAGCTGAAGTGAGGTCAGATGTTGAAATGGAAATGTAGGCATGAAGGTCAGGGTATAGTTATGGATTCAATCATACAGCTTGCTGCTGGTGTGCCTGCCAGAGCTGTACTGGGTCCCAGTAAGCTAGTTTATTTCAATCTAACACTGGTTACTGGTGTAAAGTTTGCTGAGTTTTCACTCACTTGCAGCACTTTCTCCTTTGATTGAAATGAGCTTTTTAAATGATATTTTTAATTAACAGTCAAAACTATCTAATACTGTTAACTATTGCAAGTATTTCATGGTTTCCTATCAATAAGGATGGAAAAAAAACATCGTTGAAGAACTGGCGGCCCCACTGATTTGTCAAAAAAACAAAAAACAAACATAAGGTTTTTATTATCCCGTCAATTGAGCATGCAAGTACTGTTATAGCTCTCTTCATTGTAATGTCATATTGAACTGCTCATAAAGGTAACTGACATCAAGACAGGAGAGATGTTAACGTAGTTCTGAACACAAGGTCAATTTTTCATTGCATGCATCAGGTCCTGTTTAGCTCTGTAACTCAGACTTCCTGAAACCTCACACATAATGACATCACTTTACAATAAGTGTTCAGTTTCCCATCAATTTACACTATGTTGGAATCTCCAGTAAATTTGCAAATAGAATTATTGTTGGTTGGCTAATAGTTCTGCTTGTATATATTCAGGGTAAAGCACTGTGATTATAATGGTGTCCCAATGGTGTATATTCAGGGTAAAGCACTGTGATTATAATGGTTCCCCAATGGTATATATCCAGGGTAAAGCACTGTGATTATAATGGTGTCCCAATGGTGTACATTCAGGGTAAAGCACTGTGATTATAATGGTGTCCCAATGGTATATATCCAGGGTAAAGCACTGTGATTATAATGGTGTCCCAATGGTATTTTTCAGACTTTTCTGATGTTAACGAGGGAAGGCTTGGACCAGCAGAATCCCTTGCACTTCACTGAATCGTTCCAGTATCATTAGAATCCAGCCCTGGAGACTTACTAGGGAAAGTAGCCAGCAGGAAAGTTTGGCATTGCCCTATCTATTGTGAATGCAGTAACTAAGCAAACAGGTTCGATGTTTCTGTCAGTCAAGCTTTAATAAATGTTTAACTTTCCACAGTTTAAGAGTGCATCTTAACGTTCTATAAGCAGCTGACAACATTGTATGTACATTGTGTACTGTTCAGTACACACATGTATTAATCAGCCAACGCAAAGTGAATGTGGAGCCCTAATGTTCAGAGCACTGTATGCATCTTGGACAGAGCAAACAATACAACATAGTGCTGTTATATATTGATGAAAAGTGAAAGGCTCTGTATAGAAATAACGTGTTTTATCTCATAATGTATGCATTATTCTGGACAGGAAGATTAAAGTGCTCGAATTCTAACTCCAGAAAAGTTCAATGCGTTTTTAATCTAGGGTGGGTTTCTGGCCTGTTCCAAAGACTGGAATTATCATTTAGTAACAATTCTATTTTGGATTTCATTCCCTGTGGCTCCGCTCCTTCCCAGTTTATACACAATATTGATAAAATGCCAACTGCACCTCAGTGAATCCAAAATTCCATTTGAGTTGCAGATAAATCATGAAAATGGCACTTCAGTGAAAAATGGATAAACTTAGTCATTTTTCAACCTCCACCACATAGTGAAGTTAACTAATGATAAAAAGTGTTAGGTAGATTTGTCTTTGTTGTATATTAGTCTGAAGTCTCTATTCTGTATATAAAGAATTATGCTGGCCTCTCTGCAGTTAAACATATCTTACGCCTCCCCAGCTCTGACACCCTAATCCAGTATGGAGAGCATCAGCTGTTGACAGTCTTGGCCTGGATAGCTGCAGTGATGCCATGGCTTTCTATCAGACCATGCAGATTTAGGGCAACTTAGTTTAAAGTGAATATGCATGGGGGCAAAGATGACCTTACTGCAGTTAGTTCCTGTTAGGTCGGTCCAAAGAAAGAGTGACGACCAGGTGGTGGGGGAATGGAGGCATGGGTTTAAATCCAGCTCAGGACACAAATGAAGGAGCCAGGTGGACACATGGGTTTGAATCCAGCTCAGGACACAAATGAAAGAGCCAGGTGGCCACATAGGTTTGAATCCAGCTCAAGACACAAACGAAAGAGCCAGGTTGACACATGAGTTTGAATCCAGCTCAGGACACAAACAGAACTTAGTGGACATTTATTCACAACACTATAATACAGTTTGCTTTAAGTGAATTAAAGAAGACAGATAAGTTATTTGCAATTTTCTTCATCAAGTATCTTTAAGCCAAAATGAGTCAGATTTTAGTACCTGCATGCCCTTGTTCATTGATTGACCCAGGAAGTGCAAGTATAACTCATATCCTGAGAATAAGACACAGAAACTGAGAACGTTCTTTAACCTAATGTAGTACCAGATATTAAGATTTAAATGAAAATATATGTTTGCTATAACAAACGTTTCATTTGATATCAAACCAAGGTTTCAGGTACATAACAAAACTGAGGGTAAGTACAGTAAGTCAAGTACAACAACAACAACAACAACAAACATTTAACTCTAAAGAGCTTTTCGTGTGAGACACACCTCACAGCTCTGTGCAGACTGAATACAGAACTACACCAATAACAGCAAATGATACATGCCTAGGAAGCTGCAAAGGCCATACTATATCAATAAGTCTTCAAGTTAGTTTTGATGGATTAAACAGAATCCAAGTCCCTAATACCTTTTGGAACTGAGTTCCAGGTCCTAGGCGTATAGTTTGAGAAGCACATGCTCCCTAACTCTGTGCTCCACCAATAAACCAGGATTCTGTGACCGCAGGGCACGTCCAGGGACATGGAATGAGCCTCTCTGCAATATAAGCTGGAGCAGAACCGTGTAGGGACTTGTGCAGTAGGGAAGTCATACAACCTTAAAATCACTCTGGATTGCACCCAAAGCCAAAATACTTCAGTTAATGTCTTCATCAGCTGTCAAAACCTCTGCATTTTTTAAGTTATGGATTCTCATTCAGTCTGTAATTTAAAGCTACAGTTCTCCTTCCTGATTTGGAAGAAGGATTGCACAAAACACGAATGAACAAGATTATTATAAAAGGTGAAAGCTCTGTTAAACCCTTAAAGAGTTGCATAGTTCGGACTGCTATTTAAATTCATAGAAATCATGTATCTTCACTGTGTCTAACAGACATGTGCTAAAGGGTATAACGTAAAGAACCTTAGTTTGTTGTTACTGTCTTGAATATGTTTTAGTTACACATTAAGAAGAAGCATATTTTCTCAATTCCATTTCAGTGTTTTTTTTTTTACTTTCCAAAAGAAATAACTAGATCCATATCTACTGAATGCTGTGCAGTTTTGTAACAAGGTTTACTCAACAATGATGTTAGCATGCAGGCAGGCATCCAAACCTAAACAAAATAACCCTTATCAGCAGATTTTAATCAGCAAAGTGAACTCTACTATGCAGTGGATTTAGCTGTAATGCAAGAATCAATATTATTTTAATTAGAATAATGGCACCAGATGTATTTGCAGACTTATCCAGTGGGTCTAGAAGGCTGGTTTCACTTTTTAAAATGATATCTTCAATCTATAAACAAAACAGAAAACAATTAAATCAGATTGAATTCAAAATACTCTAAAACTGATGTACTATAAAACTTGCACTCTCCAGACTTCTTCCCAATGATGCAATAAAAAAGGGGCCACATGTGCAGCCCTCAACCACTCCTGAGAGCTAACCAAAGGGTGACATGTGCAGATCTCAACCACTCCTGAGCTAACCAAGGGGACGCATGTGCAGCCCTCAACCTGATTCTATCATCATACAACACAGTTCAAAACAGTTCCTTCTTGGATTTTGCAATTTTTTATTTTTTTTAATGTAGTGCATCCAATTATAATTTCCCCACAATGTTCTCCCAGTTTGGAATGTCCAATCACTTTCCCCCTATGTGCATCAATTACCCACATGGCTCAGGAGACCCGAAGGCTCAGTGGACGTCCTCCGATCCCATGACCAAGGCATCCACCTTTGAGCTCACTGGATGCCTGGCCAGCAGAGTTCGCTGTAGCACGACAAGGAGAAACAGTCCCTGCTGGTTTTGCCTCCCTAACCCACACGAGAGCTAGAGCCAATGCGACACTGCCTTCGGAGCCCCCAGTGAAGTCCTGCTTCACACAGCCAGGACGCGAACCTGCGCTGTATGACTCACCTTTAACTGTATTAAGGTGTCATTATTAAACAATTAAGTAACCTTTGCTCCCATGCATTGCATAACAAAGCATCCCTGTAGGGTGGACTTACTGTATACTGTCCTTCGGGGCTCTCGATCATTGAAATAGAGTTTGAAACATTACAAGATGTTCTACTCCTTGCAGAAAGAAATTGCAAGTTTGCACTAAACTTTGGCTAAAATTGAAATTGTTGAGAAGATAGTTTAAACGTTAAATTTGTGACAACACTTTCAATTAAGTGTCTCTAATTACTGTGATGACCCCTCAAAAGAGCTGATCACACAATAAACGAGCTGCTGTTATTCAGTGCCGGTGCCGGTAAATAATACAGGCTTGAGAAGAAGCCATCTACGGATGAAACAAACAGGTTTAAAGATAAGATGCTATTTGTGTTGAAGTGCCCAATCCTGAGAAAGAGATTTTAAATGTATGCTTAATTAGCACCCCTCCATTTTTAACCCGTAAGTAACTGAAACTACATTTTGGAATATTGACAAGCCATCCCTGAGGAAAAAGAGCAGGGTGCACAAAATTGCATTTACTGTATTTATATAAAAGCATGCTGGTGGGAGTTCAGAAATTGAAAGCTTTAAAAAAAAAGGAAAGCAATGAATCTTCAGCTGACAAAGAAACCCAAAGAGGACCAGTTTCAGCGAGCTCTGTACAGTAAGCACATGAAACCCAAAGAGGACCAGTTTCAGCGAGCTCTGTACAGTAAGCACATGAAACCCAAAGAGGACCAGTTTCAGCGAGCTCTGTACAGTAAGCACATGAAACCCAAAGAGGACCAGTTTCAGCGAGCTCTGTACAGTAAGCACATACAACGACTTTAACACATATATGTATATTTTTCTGAATATATTTTGGAAGATTTTTTTTTTGGGGGGGATGTTGTGTTTGTTTGAGGGAGGAGCGACTTTGTTTGGGCACCAGTGCATTACCATGGCTTCAGAATTAGCCCCCCCCCCCACACCAGCAATTTGTGACATACAGCACACTGATTTGCCACATTGCTTCCTATGACATTCAGCACACTGATATGTGTTTTAACAGGGATCTCTGGGGACTGAAAAAAATGCAGCAGCTCTATGGATGAGGTCATTCCCATTCCTCTGACACATTTCATATTTCAAAAACTTGAAATGACCTCATCATTTCCACAAATCCCTTCATGTAACTCTGTGATCTGATTTTACTGCACCGCTTTGGTCACACAGTACCAGAGTATCACACTATAGATTCCAGGAGAGTTAAAAAAATACCATTGGGATGCCATTGTAAAATAATATCCAGAGCTTTAAACTCTAAAATCATAAGGGCTTTTAAGCCTGCTAAAATGTGCATGAAATGTTCTTTAGGGTATCAGCATGAAGACAGCTTGTCAGACCCATTAACAGACCACAGCATTACCAGGATGGAGTTTAACAAATATTTCCCAAATAAGTATATGTATTAAGAAAAATATATATATTGCCAAACATGCTTTACTTACAGTACTATACTTATTGCAGTCAATACAGCAAATGTTATACTTTATATGTGTACTATGGGATTGTTACTGTAATAAACTACACAGCTTTATCATGTCGGCCAGTTCTAAGGTTTAATGCTTATGAAATCAAGCATAGTGGAAAATCTGAGACAGCAAATAAACATGTAATCATTTTGCAGACTCAGCCAAGAAAGGGGCATTATATTTTTCGTAATATTTGCTCTTTGGGATAAATGGCAAACTCGGTTCACTAAAAAGGTTTTCTTTGTCATTTTCAGTAAGAGTGTTTTTTTTTTATCCTGTGCGGTAAAATACTCTCCTGGGTCGTGTTTACTCAGAATAGCCATTTGGTTTCTGAAGTTAACACAATAGACGATTAAAGAGAAGCAGTGCCATTGTGAACCCACACTGCCCTCTAATGGATAGCAGTGATATTACATGCACACTGTTACAAACAAGTCTTAGTTTCCACAAGTTTTTATATGGTTCAGCCCAGTTTTCATACAAGGACAGGACCTTTGTCACGTGACGTGTTTAACTTTTTCATATAATAAATCTCAATTGAGTAAATCACATCAAATAAATTGGGTCATTTTATAAAAAATAAGTTAATTGTTTCTTCCTGATGTGAAACACCCAGGTATGTTCCTCTTATGGAGCTGGCCATTAACATTTTAATATGTATAGTTTCAGTTTCTTATATATCTCAAGCTGGAGCCCTCGGTGGGAAGTGTTGATACCTCTCACCACCTTGCTGCAGTATGCTTGTCCATTTCAAATACACACCTAACAGTAGAATAAATAAGGTGCCCAACATTAAATGATACTCTCACCTACGTACTAGCAATATACTAGCAACTATGGCTGGTATTGTATATATACAGCTTTCTTTGCAACAAAAAGGTTTTTTTGTTTTGTTCTGTTTTTTCATTTATAAATTGCATAATTCTTACCTGTTAGACAAAATCCAGCAGCCTGTGGTTATCAGCAGGTAAATGGCTGTAGTCCCAATTTCTTTGCAACAAATCTGACACAAATGAAAGGAATAATCCACTAGATCTAGGATTGCACCTACTAAACAGTGAACAATAAATCATCAGTAACTAAGAAGAGATCAAAACGTGATGTTTCAGTTTCAGGGCCGAATTGAATTCCTTGTCAGTACCTTTGTCAAGAACATGGTATTCCATTCTTCTTTCCGGGTTCTGTAAGCCAAGCCCAGTCATGTGTGTTTACCTTGCAACTGAGGCCACATGTGCTGTGTGTCTCTGCTTATTTTTACTGAACACCGTGCTGCTGGGCGACTCAACATATAACCAGGTAAGTGGATTGTATTTAATTTGATAGTAAAAATCGTTGTTGTTGGGGTAACTATCCCTGTCTTTAACAATTGTTATTTAAGTTTTGTAAACTGTGTTGGGCTGTGTTGAATCGTAGGGTTGATTAGAATATTGTATACGGCTGTAGGCCCACAGGATAGTATAAATGGCAAACAGTGTCTTAGAACGCAGGCCGTTCTACGTGGCAGCCGTCTAAGGGCCACACGTCCAAGGGCAGTCTGAGCTGTGGGAGTCAGAGCGAGGACAGGTGGAGTAAAGACTTTTTCCTAATCTCTCCCAATGGCTACTAGAGGCCTCATTCCCACCTTGACACCTAATGTCTGGATCCCCTGGACACAGCGGGCTCACTCTTTCTCCTCTCCTAGAATGAACACTGGTAAGTACTTGCTCCAGATACCATTACTAACTCCCTCTCCCCCTGTACTGCCTGTTACAAACTGTAAACTCTCTTTCCTAAATTGCCGTTCTCTGACTAACAAATCTCTGCTTCTCAATGAACTTATAACTGATACTAATCTTGATCTTCTCTGTCTAGCTGAAACCTGACACTCTGTAAATGATAAGCACTCGCTACATCTCTCCACCCCAAATGGCTACTCGCTGTTTGACAAGCCACATGCTTCCCTTGGGTCACCTCATCTGCCAACATAGCCTCATGTTTCACTCCTATGCAAATGACACCCAGCTCTACCTAAAACTAGACCCTGGGTGTCCTTCTGCCATGGTCTGGCTCTCAGCTTGTATCCAAGACATCGAGGCCTGGATGTCTGCCAATTTTCTTCAGCTCAACACCAACAAATCTGAACTACTTCTAGATGGATTGAAGAACTCAAGAATTTTAATATTGCCACCTTGAACCTTGGAAACTGTTTGCTGCTGCCTTCCCCCACTGTACGAAGCCTTGGTGTACTTCTGGATAATAACCTCTCCTTTGATGCCCAAATGTTCTCTATAGTCAAATCCTTCGTCTACCACCTCTGAAACATCTCAAAGGTCCGTCCCTATCTTTCCCTCCCAGATACAGAGATACTCTGTCATGCATTAATCTCCTCTCGAATCGACTACTGCAACTCTCTCTACGGTGGTCTTCTGTCACGTGCCATAAACCAATTGCAGCTGGTTCAAAATGCCGCTGCTAGGACCCTTACCAGATGTAAAAAACATGATCACATTACCCTCTGTCTTGCCCAGCTGCATTGCCTAGCTGTAAAGTTCAGGAATACTTTCAAAATTCTGCTGCTTGCCTACAAGGTCCTTCATCACACAGGTCCAGAGTATCTCTCCAACCTGCTGACCCGCTATGTCCCCGTATGTAAGCTGAGGTCCCAAGCAAAAGTGTACCACACTCGGAGAGCGCTCTTTTAGCTTCATGGCCCCGACTCTCTGGAACTCTCTCCCATATGAAAGGCGCTATATAAAATAAATATTGATTGATACATGTAGCTTTACTGGGTACTAAATCACGCAGCTTACAGGAACTGCCTAGATATGTTTTGGTGACAAACCTTTTCAAACCTCTTCATGTCAGTAATTACGTAAGAAAAACATAAGAAAATCTACATTTTTGTTCTACTAGTAAAGCAAATTATCTTCGAAGGTAGTCTTCTTGCCATGTGCTGCAATCTGTTTCTGCAATAGTTTTTGGGATAACACCAAAAGAAAAGTCATTTGGTGTCCTGCTGCTTTAATGAATAGTTTGCATCCTTTATTACTGTGGTGCTCTTTTGGGCACCATGAGAAAACCATTCCCGTTTGCACCCGCCTCTTCCACAGGCTGGAGAGAAACTGGAGCTCAGCACTGAAACCATTCCTGTTTGCACCCGCCTCTTCCACAGGCTGGAGAGAAACTGGAGCTCAGCACTGAAACCATTCCCGTTTGCACCCGCCTCTTCCACAGGCTGGAGAGAAACTGGAGCTCAGCACTGAAACCATTCCCGTTTGCACCCGCCTCTTCCACAGGCTGGAGAGAAACTGGAACTCAGCACTGAAACCATTCCCGTTTGCACCCGCCTCTTCCACAGGCTGGAGAGAAACTGGAACTCAGCACTGAAACCATTCCTGTTTGCACCCGCCTCTTCTACAGGCTGGAGAGAAACTGGAACTCAGCATTTAAAAGGAGGCTGAGTCTGTCAGTAAAACTGCAGCTCTTTATTTAGCTTCATTAATAACAATGGAATTATTTAGAAACTATTTTGACATTGTTGTATCGCTACACCTGATGAAGACATAATGTGTGTCAAAACAAGTTGTGCTTTTTCTTTGTTTTGTTTGAATCAAAATGTTTTTGGTTTGGATGGTTAGTTCACCATTACTAAAAACTATTTTATGACTTTGTAGAGACATTCTTTAATATACAAAGTGACTTCCTCCTCTCCTCCCTCCCCTCCGCCACCCCCACTGTTCTATTAGGTGACTTCAACATCCACCTCTCCAACCCTGGCCACTCTGCTAGATTTCTTCCTCTTCACTCTCACTGCCCTTGCTCTACTCCCTTCCATGCACTCTCTTCTCAACACCTATTGTTTCCCGTCTGCCTTCAAACAGGCCTGCATCACCCCCACCTTACAAAAAACTGTCCCTCGTCCCTCCAGAACTACCGTCCTGTCTCCCTTCTCTGTTTCTCTCTAAACTCCTCGAGCGAGTGGTACATCGCCAGCGCTCTGCTTTCCTGTCAACACATTATTATTATTATTATTATTATTATTATTATTATTATTTGTTTATTTAGCAGACGCCTTTATCCAAGGCAACTTACAGAGACTAGGGTGTGTGAACTATGCATCAGCTGCAGAGTCACTTACAATTACGTCTCACCTAAAAGACGGAGCACAAGGAGGTTAAGTGACTTGCTCAGGGTCACACAATGAGTCAGTGGTTGAGGTGGGATTTGAACCTCCTGGGGACCTCCTGGTTAGAAGCCCTTTTCTTTAACCACTGGACCACACAGCCTCCTTAACACATTCTTACCTATAACACTGTCTTAACTATAACTGCTTCCTGTATCTTGCACTTTTACTCATAGGTATCTGTATTCACGTTTTGTGTAATTGCTCTTATTTGAAATGGTTCTTATCCATTTATTATATTTACTATGTGCTCTTAATGGACTTTACTCATAAAAGCAAATATTTTTACAATAAGTTTAACTGCTCTTAGTTTAACTCGCGCTTAAATGTAATTATTTGCTGTTTTCTTTATTTTGCTCTTATTTATAAAAATATAATGATTCATTTGCACTACTACTGTTGCAGAACTGCACCCACAATACTGCAGCACTGTTTGGTAACGCTTTCAAACAGCATTCAACACAGACAAAAACAACAGAGCATGACAGAGAGGACTGGCGCTTCCAAGTAAAAGATAACAAACAAGTGGGTTCCAAACTCCAACAGCCTGTTTTTCTTTCCTTTTTTGTTGTTGAAATATCTGGTCTTATCAGACAAATGAGCAAACACAAACCACGCCAGCTTCTCTTCCCTCACAAATATTTTGCTTCCTCAGAAAAACACAGTCCTGAGGCGGATGTATCAAAGCCAAGGTTGAGTTAATTTAACAGATTTGTTTTGAACCAGTGCATGGACAAGCAGACCTTGGCGGCCATTTATCAGACTGTATTTTTGTTGTTAACATAGCCAATATAAACTGACATCTTACATTATTTACAGTATGTCCTACACCTGCTATCTACACCCATATTCAATTAATTATTGCTACTACTTGATCCTGCCTCATAGACACCCTGCCTCATAGCTCAGCCCTGCCACTGACACCCTGCCTCATAGCTCAACCCTGCCACTGACACCCTGCCTCATAGCTCAGCCCTGCCACTGACACCCTGCCTCATAGCTCAACCCTGCCACTGACCTGCCACTGACACCCTGCCTCATAGCTCAGCCCTGCCACTGATCTGCCACTGACATCCTGCCTCATAGCTCAGCCCTGCCACTGACACCCTGCCCCATAGCTCCACCCTGCCACTGACACCCTGCCTCATAGCTCAGCCCTGCCACTGACACCCTGCCTCATAGCTCAGCCCTGCCACTGACACCCTGCCTCATAGCTCAGCCCTGCCACTGACACCCTGCCTCATAGCTCAGCCCTGCCACTGACACCCTGCCTCATAGCTCAGCCCTGCCACTGATCTGCCACTGACACCCTGCCTCATAGCTCAATAAATAGCTCAATAAAGAGGCTGTGTGGTCCAGTGGTTAAAGAAACAGGCTTGTAACCAGAAGATCCCCGGTTCAAATCCCACCTCAACCACTGACTCATTGTGTGACCCTGAGCAAGTCACTTAACTTCCTTGTGCTCCGTCTTTCGGGTGAGACGTAATTGTAAGTGACTCTGCAGCTGATGCATAGTTCACACACCCTAGTCTCTGTAAGTCGCCTTGAATAAAGGCGTCTGCTAAATAAACAAATAATAATAATAAATAGCCCAAATAGCACAGTGTTTCTGGTGCTGGTGGAGAGCCTGGAGGCTGGGCTGCTCAATTGTTGGAGAGCTTTAGAGTGCTGCCCAATTTTATGTTCTGATTTAAAGATTTTTTCTAAATGTTTGGCTACTAGATTAAAGAACTGCATGGACAAAACAATTCACCCTGACCAGACTTATTGTATACTTGGAAGAGAATATTCAATAATATTTTTTTAATTAGGGACTTTTTATCATTAGCCAAGAAGGGTGATTTTAAGGGTTAGGGTTAGGGAGTGTTCCTTGGTACAGATATCTACATGGAGCAGAAATGGCAGGTTGGTGTGTCTGAACCCACCGAGACTTGATGACCAGCCTTCAGAAGCTCCTTGTGGGGTTTTTCTGGGGAGGGAAGCACTGGCTGAAGTCAGTTGTGCTTTACCTCCCCGTGATGAGGGGGGGCAGGGGCTGGTCAGCATCGCTGGCAGAGTGGCAGCCTTCCGACTACTAACAGTGCAGAAACTCCTGTACACTGGGGAGGGGGTTCACTGGGAGCAGCTTGATGGGATTTTTAAGTAAAGTAGGAGGACTGGGATTTAAATATGACCTGTTCTTAATTAACCACAGTGCTCTGGGCAGTTCTGACCTGCCGTCTTTTTAATCACAGTATTTTACAGACTTGGAAAAAGGGGAAGGTGAAGAGAGAGGAGGTGACTGACAGGCCAGAGGCTGACAGAGGAGCCCCTGCTCTTCAATCCCCTCTTTTCAGCACAGTATCTCCAATCGGAAACTCTGCGGGCCAGCTTTGTGAGGGCTGAGATTGTCAGGCTAGCTCACCTGATGGCCCCTGGACTCTCCCGCTCGCTGAGCTGGCTGACAGGCTGGACTGGCACTGTGGGAGGCAGGCAGGGAGGGTGGTGAATCAGGTGAGGGGCTGTCTCTTCCCAGAGCTCAGGGAGGCCCTGAGGGGAGAGATGAGGGGGAAACAGAGACAAGATATTGACTTCCCAGGGCTGCTGGTGACTCCTGTAGAGATTGAATAGGAGGAGGGGAAGGAGGAAGAGAACGGGAAGCTTTTAAAAACACAGAAGGTAAAAGAACTTGATTTAAAAAATGTAAATAATAAGGAAATGTACAAACTGTGTATAAAGATAGCACATTGCCGTGAGCTGAGAGGGATGGTGGACTTTAGGCTCACCTGTCCCTGGGGGACGAAGGAACCCCAGAATGGAGGGTACTGTACAAACCCCCCTGGACAAGAGAGAAGGAGACCTGCAGTGGAGGCTCCTGCATGGCATCCTGGCTCCTGCACAAAATAGACCCCAATATCAGCTGGGTCTGTGAATTCTGCCAGCAGGAGGAGTCTGTTGCCCATACATCAGAGACTGTAGGAGACTGAGGCCTTTCTTCAACCTCTTGCAGGAGCGGCTGCACGAGCTGGGGGCAGATTTGACTTCGAAAATGTTTATTTTTGGGGTCCCCTATTGGCAAAAGCAAAGGCACATATGTGAGCTGATTATTTTTAGGTCAGGCAAAGCTAGCCATTTTAAAATCAAGGAAGAACATGCTGACAGGTGCAGGGCACACAGTTGTGGTCAGGCTGTTCAGAGTGCTGGGGGTCAGAAGGTTAAAGGTTGATTTCACCTATTTTAAACTTGTTAATGACCTGCAGAGATTCCAGGAGAGGTGGTGTGGCATTGTTCAATAAAGGATTGGTAAAAATCAAAAGTTTATCTCTCTCTCTTTCTCTCCCTCTATAGTTAAAGTTAAAATTAGCTTCCCATGTTAAACCTGTTTATTGCACAGCTCAAAAGGGGGTTAACATAAATCGATCTGGCTGAAACAGATTTTAGGTAATCAGTTCTTAATTATTTAGAAATGAGATTTTCAAGAAATATCTTAAACATTAGTGTACTACACCTAGTTTCATACAGTCTTTATTAACACTCGGGATGCTTTGGGATCTAGCACCTCTGCTCCACATTCACATGGGCTGCAGATGCTGCTATTCAGAAACACGTCCAGGGAAACACAGAGCTTTCAGATACTAAGATATATATTAGAAATGTAGCTTTTAATAGGCAGCAATCCACAGCTTTAGATCATTCTTTAGCAGGCTTACTAACTATTCGAGTGTAACAAGGTGGAGCCGAGATGAGTGGTGACACTTAGCTTACTACTGTAACTCAACCACAGTCGGCATTGGAGATCACTCCTACCAGCTCAATTTCACATCTAACAAATCACCACTGGGGGGTGTGCAGCTGTAATGCCTTGTTCTCTCTGTCACTGCTTTTGAAGAGAGATTTTCCATTTACTAACTCACAGTTGTACACAGAATTTGGGGGCCCACATTAGAGCCACATACCCCCCAGTGGTTATCTCAGATGCAGATACTGTGCTATTGTTACAGTTCTAAGCAAAGTAATTACTGATCGAAGCAGAAATAAAACAGAGAATTATATGAAACACAACCTGGGCTTGTAAGAGGGCACTGAACTACATTGTCCTATTCAGCCCCTGTGCTTTTAGGCTTGAGGGTGCTCTTCTTTGCTAATAACTCTGCTAATATGTGTCTCACACGATGAACGCTCAATAGTTTTCACACTTTGGGTCCTGTACTTTTTGTTATGAGATATTTGAATTAAAGGAAATATTTTTTTAGATCAGCTTACCCTTTCATTGTTGTTTACTTGGCCTTGCTTGCAGATATCACGTCTATAACACAGTGTAACAATTTTTTTTTTTGTTCCTGGGTAGTAAGTGTTATTTCCTAATTGCTAATGCCTCAAAAGTATAGAAAATGGCTATTATTCCCCACAAACTTTGCTTTTGTTATTATTATTATTATTATTATTATTATTTATTTCTTAGCAGACGCCCTTATCCAGGGCGACTTACAATCACAAGCAAATACAAAATACATTCAAGTGTTACAATACAAATAATACAATAAGAGCAAGACAGTGATATTTTGAAATTTACCTATTTTACAGAACATTCCAGATAGATTCAGTGCTGAGTAAACTTGGAGTAACTTCTAGAACTTTCCAGTAATATAAATAGTAGTATAAATACAGGGGCCTTAAGCCCACCAATTCAGTTTAGTTCCAGCTGCCTAAGTGGATACATATCTGCATTTTTCTGAGATGGCATCAAGAGGCTGCAAGCATCCGGCAGATGCATTTTGCTATGTCTGCGGCCAATTTATCAAGATAAGAGCGAAAAAGTACTCCGTGGAAGCATCTGCTAAGATGTGTGAGGCCTACAAGGTAGGGTTGGAACAATAATCGATTATCGTGATATTATCGATAATTGTATTGCGTTGAAAAATAATTATCGATAATCATTTTATCGTCCGTTACCCACTATGATATGCTTGTGTGTAACAGTAACTCTGCATTGAAGCATTAAGACAGGACTTAACTGTGCGTGAGACGCAACACGTGATCTGTGCGCGCTGCGTAGTGGGAAGTTGTAACATGTGACGTAAGATTCACGGAGTAAAGGCAAACGTTTGAGCTAATGGCGATGGCAACTGCAGAAACTACGAAACCTTCCGAAAAGATTTTAGAAAAAAGAAACAGCATCAATCCTGTGTGGCAGTTTTTTGGAGTGACAGAAAGTGATCCGCAAGGTAATAAGCCCGTCTGTAGGCAGTATGGAAAAGCTGATATTTTTTAATCGCAATTTATAATTTGTTTGTTTGGTTTTTTTTAAACACTTTTTTTAATAAGTAGCCTATATTTCAAAAGTTTAAAAGCTACCAAAGATTTGGTTATATTTAGGCGTCTACTTAAATCGCGGTAAATTTACGTATTTTTCACGGGTATGTTGCGGAATAAAATTAGGATTTCGAGGTCATTTCGCGGACCTGTTTAAACATTAAATAAACCCAAGTAGACAGTATTTCAGAACACTATAAAGCCTAAAAACAGTGGTACTTGCTTCATTTCTAAAACAGAGTGCTGGCATTTGTTAAAGTCGAGTATGCAGCATCACCTGCAGTTGACTTGCCCATACATTGAGACTGCACGTCTGCATCCACTGAATTGCTGGAAGTTAAGGCAAAGCTTTACCAAGTTATACAGATGTGGAAATCAATTAGAAACAGCCCAAAAACTCGGTTACACAAGGGCATCTGGCATACTTTAATAAAGGCAATGTATGCAGCACGTTCGTTGTCATGTTATTTGTCCCATCCAATCATTTATTTTATTAGTACCGAGTCAAAACAAAGAAGACGTGGCTATTCGGGTCTAAAATTCCAACTGTAATGTAAGCAGCAGGTTGAAGCGAGGTGGCTGTGCTGGATCGTTTAGTACTGATTTAACTTGCAGACAGGAATACTTCTTGTCTGCGCTGACTTTCCAGTTTGGTTTCTGAAAGCTGTTTATTTTACGTTCTGTTCAGCAGCCTCTGAAGTAGCCGTTTGTTTAATGCGTGATTTTGAAGCTATATAGCAATCGATCGTACTTTCTCCAAATTCACATTAAGATATGGAAAACAATTACCTCTGTCTGCATGTAGTTTCTTTGTGAAATATCTTTAAACGATCATCAGCCGAAATATACTTTGCTTTTTTTGTCGTCCATATCTACTATTTTCCCTCCAATGCTGAAAACTAGATTTTAGCAACCTAAATGAAAACAATGCAGCACCTTTGTCCCGCCCTCTCCTGCACAGTACAGATCACATAAAATCAGTAAAGACGCACTGATAGGCTGAAAACTTTGTCATTTGAATAGTAAACAAGAACGTTAACTGCTTTGGAGAAATTATTTTGTAAATGTTACTTGTGGACACTTTTTTTTTTTTTGCTTAAGTGCAATGCACACGGGACGCCGAAGGAATAAAAATGGGCTATCTACAGAAGGAAGATACGTAGTTTGCATCGCTTGTGTTGTGCAGTAGTTCATTTAAACAAGTTTTCTTTTTTTTTCCTCACCGTACTTGTTTGTATGCATTGGCCCCTAAGAGGTGAATTTTGCGGTGACCCCTCAATTTCACGATTTCCGCGAAATCGCGAATTAGGTAGGTCCCTAGTTATATTATTTGTGCTTTTTTGTAACCAACCATTGTTTCATAACTTTTATTAAAGATGCTGGTTTTATTTCTTCTAAACTCGTAGAGGCAGTTGTCATATATTTTCAATTTGATAAATTCCAAGACATTTTACATGTTATTTTTTCAGCCGATAATCATGATTATCGTGATAATTTAAAGCCGATAATCGATAACTGAAAAATGTCATTATCGTCCAACCCTACTACAAGGCATATTTCGGCATGCCTGTCGGGGATCAAGACAAACCCTGGGCACCTCATTTCACCTGCGAGCACTGCAAAAAAAACTCTGGAAGGTAAGATGGACAATTGTTGCTCGGAATTTTATGTTATAAAATTTGTTAAATTTTTTAAAATTGTAAAAGTTTTTAATTTTAAAATGTTTTACAATTTTCAATGTTATTGAAAAAAATATATCAAATATGAAAAATGTTCCGAGAATCTCTTACACATTAGTCATGGGTGAAATAAATGTATTTTTGTAGGATGGTACAGAGGGGAAAAGAGAGCCATGAAGTTCGCTATCCCAAGAATTTGGCGGGAACCCACTGACCACTCAAGCAATTGCTACTTCTGCATGGTGGACCCTTCCAAGCGGACCGAGTTCTCTGTGGGGAGGAACAACGTCAAGTGGGAGCCACTGGTGGACCCCCGGAAGGTGCTGATGCCACCACTGCACATCAAATTGGGCCTTATGAAACAATTTGTCAGAGCTCTAGATAAGGAGTCGGCAGCCTTCAAGTACCTTCAAGACTTCTTCCCTAAGCTGTCTGAGGCAAAGGTCAAAGCCGGTGTCTTCGTCGGACCACAGATAAAGAAGATCCTGGAGTGCAATGAATTCCCCAAGAAGCTCACTAGTAAGGAGAAAGCGGCTTGGAACAGCTTTGTCGCAGTGGTTCGGGGCTTCCTGGGCAATCACAAGTCCGAAAACTATGTGGAGCTGGTTGAGACTCTGGTACGGCACAATGGGCTGTAGGATGTCCCTCAAAGTCCATATCCTTGATGCTCATCTTGATAAATTCAAGGAGAACATGGGAGCGTACTCGGAGGAGCAAGTCGAGCGCTTCCACCAGGATATACTGGACTTTGAACGCCGCTACCAAGGACAGTATAACGAGAACATGATGGGAGACTACATTTGGGGGCTGATTCGTGAAAGTGATTTACAGTATAATCGTAAATCTCGAAAAACTACTCACTTCTAAATCTTTTGTAGTCATTTTTGTATTACTTTAGTATAAATACATGTTAATTTGGATTCATATGTTGTTTTTTTCTGACTTTATGTGAACAAAAAGACACAAATTCACCCGTTTTCTCATTGGAAATAGGTAAATTTCAAAATATCACTGTCGTGGTCACAAAAGCAAAGCTTGTGGGGAATAATAGCCATTTTCTGTACTTTTGAGGCATAAGCAATTAGGAAATAACACTTACTACCCAGGAACAAAAATTGTGTTACATAGTGTGATGAGAATCTGTTTTTTCTAATTTAGCTGTTTTAGTGAATGATGGGTAACTACGTTTGCTATAGTCTTAACTAAGGTTTTGTCCTACCTCTTATTAGCACTACCAATATTATCATCAGTCCTTCTTCTGTTGAATATTTTTTGGTTGTCTGCTATTTCAATTGGGAACAGCGCTATAGATGGAAAGCCATTGCTTCCTCCTGTAGTTCATAAAAACCCACATGGTCTTGCTGCAGTCATACTATGGGACCCACAGTAAAGGTACCAGGATACAGCAGTTATGTTATAATGTTGTATTTGTGAAGTACCAAAAGATATTGAGCACAATACAATGGGTACCAGTAATACTGTTAATAAAGCTTTGAAAGATACTCAGCACATTACAATGGGTACCAGTAATACTGTTAATAAAGCTTTGAAAGATATTCAGCACATTACAATGGGTACCACTAATACTGTAAATAAAGCTCTGCACTTACTGTCCCTGAACCCATTGATCTATTGATTGCAATACTCTGCACTTGCTGTCCCTGAACTCATTGATCTATTGATTGCAATGCTCTGCACTTGCTGTCCCTGAACTCATTGATCTATTGATTGCAATGCTCTGCACTTGCTGTCCCTGAACTCATTGATCTATTGATTGCAATGCTCTGCACTTGCTGTCCCTGAACTCATTGATCTATTGATTGCAATGCTCTACACTTACTGTCCCTGAACCCATTGATTGCAATGCTCTACACTTACTGTCCTTGAACGCATTGCCAGATCTAGTTTAGATTTTTCTTTATTCTCCTAGTCTACTTCGATTGGTGGTTGTTCCACGTCACAGTAAAGGGGCTGATAGGTGGCGCAGTTTGACCAAGTGTCTGGCTTCCAATCTGACCCAGGTTATAGTAGAACAAGTTTGGTGATCTCCATTTAGCCCCCAGTAGTAGCCTAAAGGTCTATTCACACCAGACTATGTGATTTGTCCTCCATATAATATGATACTTTCACTGCGACACCACAGGCCTCTACACACCGGACGCGATGCGACAAGAGAATGTGTCGTACAACACACTGCACCACGACAATAAAAATAAAACATGGATTTGATACAAGCCGTTCACACTGCCTGCGATGCGATGGGCGACACTGAAGCAGCACTGAAGCTAGAACTGAAGAGATACAAAAGACAGAGCTAGATATGTGTGTTCAATAATGCATGAAATCCATTGATTTTATTTGAGGGTTCTTTTTAGAATACCTACTTACACAGTATGTTTTACTGCTTAAAATGTAACTTTCATTTCATTTTCAAAACAAAACATTAGAAACAAAACATCAACAACAATAAATAGTTCAACAATGCAAGTTGTTCACATTAATATAGGGAGACCATAGATGCATATTTAAAAGTAAAAAAAAAGAATAATTTTTACACGTATAATTTAATTAATTGACTATATACAATACATTCAATAAATACAATAATGTTTTCACTGTACAACCCAAAAAGTAAATGTTGTAGAGACCCCTATTATAATATAATTCATACTTCATTCAGTACAAATAAATAAATTAATGAATAATATTACTAGTTTATCTAACAATGACACATTTGAAAACAAAAAGTTCCATACACTGAAAAATTGGGACTTTACACTCTGGACAGTATGA
This sequence comes from Acipenser ruthenus, assembly GCF_902713425.1. Lineage (NCBI taxonomy): Eukaryota > Metazoa > Chordata > Actinopteri > Acipenseriformes > Acipenseridae > Acipenser > Acipenser ruthenus. Next base: position 396,185 of record NC_081219.1, read on the forward strand.
GATTGATATAATTAATTATAATTATTTTCTGCAGTTACCCAAAGAAATGTACAACATGGGTACAGTGATTCAAATGCTTGCTAAACTTTATTATTTATTTATTTGGTTATAAAACATAAGAAACAGAATGAGTGTAAATTACAGATTGGAAAAGTTCTAACAGTGTGGCCATAAAGAACAAGAATGCTGTACCTAAACAGATGTGTGTAAAACATACAAATATAATGCAACAATACAACAAAACCCTAGAGTTTGTTTGTCTTCATTTGGTAGATCTGTAGAACAAATATGATTACACTTATATACAATACAGTTTTTTTGTAGTTTTTTTCTTTGCTGTTTTTTTTTCCCCTCTCTCCTACCTCGTCTCTTCCTATCTCGCTAGCTAAACTGTCCTGAGGGCCACAACTTTCTGGCTCACTATCTTGGTCAGCAAATAGAAGACCAACAGCCTGCAGTGCAGTGTATTTTTTTGCCATTTTAAAAATAAAAAAAAAATAAACAAGTGGAATAATTTAAGACATAGACAGACCGCACTGCCAGGGCTATTTTATTTTCTATTGCAAAAATTATTTTCAGCATTTTCACCAACTTTTTCTGAACTGATTTTGCTGTTCTGTGGGCAGCATTTTTATCTGTAAAAAGTAATCAGGGACAGAAAGGCAGTATAGCCCAAGACGTCTTTGAGGGGGTTTGTTTTGAATCTGTGTAAGTTTCCTGCGGCACGCAATCTGACAAGCTGCCTGCTATGCCCTTCAGAATATCCTGGTATGTAAACTGGTATGTAACTGTGCAAAGCAGAAGTCACCGCGAAGGCAAACAGAATGGTTGAACACATGCAAACACAAGGTAATAAAAATATGAAGGATAGCGCTCAGAAATTGTCTTTAAAAAGCACAATGGAAGCTTGCTTGGTGAAAATGCAGGAAAACACAAGAATCCGGTGCTGGTTTCCCTCATGATTTAATGCATGGTCTGTGTTTTGAAGCGATTCTGCTCAGTGCTACTAGTTGAGGGAGGTGTCGTGGAAACATGGTATCTGAGTCCAGCTGTGCTGAAGCGAGGAAGAACGAAGCAGGCGTCTGGCGATTCTGCCTCTACAGCTGGAGAGAGGGGAAGCTCAGACTCCGAATAATAAGCAGAGGCTGCTTATTATTATCAGATCTGTGGCTTTTTTAGTAGTGAAATAATAATAATAATACATTTCCGTTTACATAATTATTAATGTTAAATGTGTTTCATGCTGCAGAAGTGTTTGTGACATCCGGTGGCCATATCCCACTGCTGATCTTGTTGTTTCTAAACATGGCATACAAGCACAGAAAGCAGCATGTGTCATTTCTTTACAAAAGCAATGCAATTTGCAGTCTGGAGTTTTATTACTTTGGATTGTTTTGCAATGTATGGTAACTTGTTTTGGGTTTAGCCTATGATATTTCATTTTATTTTTTTCAAATGTAATTTAATTTTATTAGATTTACAGTAATTTGTGTTTCAGGTGATCAGGGTGACGTGATATATGAAGGTGTCCAGCTGACTAAGGATAAACGACTGCACAGACGAGTCTCTGAGAATGCTCCTGACAGCAAAGCAGATTGTGGACCATTTAAGTCAGACTTCACTAAAAGAATTGATAACACAGTGAAGTACATGGATGAGAGATTCCAGAGCTTCTCCCAAAGGCCCCTGTTTGACACATCTCTGCTGCCACATGACCGAGAGAAGCTGGCTACCTATGGCTATGACGAGATAGCTGAACTAGTAAAGAACTTTGAAAAAGTCTTGACAAAGGAAGAGTTTGACCTAATCCCACAAGAATGGACTGATCTCAAAATCTGGTTGGCTGCTCATAGTGGACAGAAGCTTCATCACTTGTACACAGACTTGTTGCAGGATAACCCTAATCACCTTTCTCTGGTTCTAGTGAATTTTCTCCTTACACTAAGCCCTTCAACATCCATCTGTGAGAGAGGATTTTCCTGCATGAACAGAATGAAAACATGCTATCATACATCTCTGAAAGCCAAGACTTGACGTTGCTGTCCACAAACAGTTGTGATGTTAACAGCTTCTCTCCAGACAAAGCTGTTAAATATTGGTTCTTCTCTGGCAAAGGGAGCAGGCATCTGACCCATAAAACTCCAGTTCAGAGCCACAAAACTAGTGTTGACAGCCAGAGTGAGGATGAATCTGTGGATGAGGCTCAACCATCAGGGTGTGAGGAATGTCATCAGCTCACTCTGTTAGTTAAGATATCTCATAGAATGACAGCACGGCTTGATTACATGTTCACAGCACAAAGCTATGATCACTATAGTGTTTATTGTGTTGACGACAGCAAAGAATCTTTTTCAGACCGTTAATGTGCATTTTAGAAGCTTTGTGCAGAACTCAGAAGCTGTTACTTGAGACACAACGACTTGTGGAAATAATGTTTAAGTCTTTGGTTTAAGTCTTTGTTTCACAATGTCAGTGACTTTGTACAAATCACAGTCCATATGGTCAATTATGGGCAACTTGAAATTGTTTTGGACAACCAAATGTCTACTATGGCCTGCCATAAGGACAAGTAGCGTTACCAAAATTTAGCGAGCCCTGGACTGTGCACAATAAGCACAGTATGGTGGGCAATGCACAGTATACATAGTACGGTATAAACGATACGGTATAGTGCTAATGATATACTATAATGCCCAATGTACGGTATATACAGTCAGTATATAGCGCACAGTACCCCTGGTACGGTACACATGGTACAGTGCAAGAACAGTACACATGGTATGGTGCAGAGCACGGTCCACTACCGTTACAGTAACCTCGTTCACTAAGAACAGTAGTAGATCAGTGACCTACAGTACCGAAGAAGCAATATGCAGGTATGCCCATCCGTATAGCTTCTGGCTTAACACAACACAGCCCTAAGACTGGAGGAAGCCTGCTGTCACCGTGACAGCTTTCACAATGGTACTGCAAGCCAGAGCGGCAACGAAACACTGCAAGCAATCAGACCCGAAGCAGAGCTGAGCCCAGCAACTGCTAGTGAATCTGAAGACCTCGTTCGATGACCCAGCGCGCACGTCTCTGTCAAACCCCCACAGCTGAGCCCATACGCCGCTTTAGCATTTCTGTGAAAAAATAAATAAAATACAGAGAAAACAATTTGTTCACACAAAACAGTTACCGTTATTTAATATATTTTTATAAGAAAATACACTTCAACTGAAGCTAGCAGCTTATGAGAGAGCACCAAGACCGCTGAGGAACTAACGAACAACCACGGTTGAGTGGACAGCACGTGAAGTAAGTTTTTACTAAAACACGTAAAATAATCACAATGAGTGATATGACATTGTGTACTTACCTGCTCGTTGACCTCTGTCAGTTCGGTGAAATGAAAAATTATGACGTTTTGAGTGCCTGCAGTCTCTTATGCCCTCGGGGGCGGGCACGATTGCGTCACGGTCACTACGTGCAGCTTTGGAATATCGACGGTTTTCAACCTTTTTTTTGAAACTGCACCCGTTCTGTTGGGAGGTTTCAGCTAAAGCACCCTTTACAATTTTCGCTCACTGAATGCTACCACAGTTGCAATAAAAGGCAAATTAATCTGTTCAACACATTTCTTTTTTGTAGCAAGTGCGGGGTGAGGGGGTCTTTGGAGAGTGACAATTGAAAACCATAGATACCAATTAACCCTGAAGCCAGACTACACCACTGAAGGTATTACACCTTCAGAATTAATTTTTAAAAATTTACCAGATCACTCAAAATACACAAGTTCGTTATATAGGCAATTAAAACATTATATTGGGCAAAGATAATGGAGCGTCAATGAAGTAGTTAAAGAATTTCATACAGAGAATTGTACAGTTAAACAGGCAGCTCATAGAATCAGGACAATTGTGGCAAAACAAGTTATTAGTACCCTAAAAACAATTAAACATAATACTACAACCAAATAACTGATACACTCCAAACCAAATGAATATCACACAAAATAATAATAATCCACCACCAACACAAAAATAACCCACAATACAGCAAATCACTCTCCAATAACATTGTTACCAGTGTTGCTCTCATTCAATGAGAATACAGATTAACATGAGGTAATATAGTAAGCACTGAATTACTCGAGTTCACTCTAACCCACTATAACCCACTATAACACCAATCAATCCCCTTTAAGTAACCTAAACTAAGAAATAAAAGGCACATTTTCCTTCCTAACGGGCAGCGTGCAAGGCTCCGGGAATACAGACGCACACAACTCCTTTCAAAACGTTTATAAGCTTAACTCCTGTAAGGACTGTCAAATACCACATCAGCCCAAATTTTTCACACAGCAGGTACAGGTTGATTACAACCACAGACTGCTTAACAGCCATATGCACAGCTTTAACTGCACAAAACAGTTTAGACCAAAAGAAAGCTAAAACCGATGATACTCCCTCCATTCACGGGGCATACTCGCCAACAAACGCACAGATCCGACATTCCCGCAACCTTGCATCTCTCGTGTCTCAGTTTACACTGCCCCTTTAAATGGTAACGAGGTGAAACGATTTATCTAATTAAATGCAATTAATCAATTATACCTGCCACATTCTCTCAGTAATGAAACTCACTTAACAGGTAGCACCCGCTACATTTTTTTTTCTTATGTTTATTTAATATATAATTTTTCGCAACAGTCTGGGACTGACAAACTGCTGCAACAGAAAACCAAACAGTACTTATTCGTAAAACTTAATTACGTGTGTTTGGATTCACAGAATTAAAAGTATTTAGGAATCTTTGGAAACACTCGTGTTCGATTTCTATTGAGCAAAGTCATTATAAATAATACAAACTAGTCTAAATGTTTATCATGTTACTATTTACTTCCCACCTCAGCATAATTATGTGTGCCGTTTAAAATGTTTATAATATCAAAAACAGTAACATCAAGATAAAACTATAATTAAATAACAATACTACACTTGTATAACTTTTTATACTCTTCTGTGTTCTTCCTTCGTTTTTCTTCTGTAAGTAAAATAAACTCCTGATTAGACTAATCACAGGTGCGCAGACCAAATAACAAAATTAAAAAAAAAATAAAACACTCCTGCACGCTGTGTTTTGCCAAATCTCACTTTTTTATTCTTTAAAAGAAAATAGAAAATAACGTTTCGTCAGAGCACGAAATGTATCAAACACCGAAAACATATTCAACCCGCCGCTACTGCTGTTAATAAAATGCAACCGCGGTAATAAATAAAATAAAAACCGTCAAAGTGTGAGTATTGTGACGACTACTTATGTTTACCGGAGCATTTATACTTCCAAACACAGAAACATTGTGCTTCACTGACTAGTTGAAAACAGCACAGATGATGAGCAGCACAGAGCGCTATATGCTCAATCGACAGACGCCTTGCGTGCTTCACCTCTAATGGAAAACCACGCAATCGAAATCGCGCATGCGCACAGCAGGAACATGTGGACGTGATAGATTCTGTGTGTTTTGTAGTGGATCTGCGGTTCACTTTGAGCTGCTAAACAAAGATTAAATACAATGGTTTAGAGAATATATAATACCGTTAAAAAACAAACAATTCAAGATCACCATTTTCCATTACTTTCATTTTTATTTTGCATTTGAGTCGTCCTGCGTACCCCCTATGACCCTAAGAAGTACCCCGTGGGTACGCGTACCCCCGGTTGAAAACCCGAGTTAGACGGTATCAAAGGATTAATACCCATGAGGTGATGGTTATATTTCGTAATTGAAAGAGAAATAATTAACACACTGGAATTCACATATGTATAGAGCAACAGAGGTGAGCTATTCTTTTTAAACGTGTCATCAGTTTTACTGAAAAAGCTACATTTCACCAATAAAACATACTATAAGTAGGTATTTTAAAAATAACCCTCAAATGAAGTCATGCATTATTGAACGCATATATCTAACTCTGTCATTTGTATTTTCATTACAAGTAAAAAATAAATAATAAAAAAACGTAAAAAAAATACTTTAAAACCCATATGCTCGCAAAAGTGGGTAAACACATTTAATTTTTTTTACTGGTATTGTCATGGCAACATGAAACACCAACACGTCCTTTGTTTGCGGAACATTTACATGAAAGGTCATCGAATACATTATGCAGAACAAATGGCAGGAATTTTAAGCAGGTTCGATGAAAATAAATGTGCTCATACATACACACACACACACACACACACACACACACACACACACACACACATATATATATATATATATATATATATATATATATATATATATATAATTAGCTAAACTAAACTAATCTTGCTGAACGTTTGCCAGATTATATATTGCTACCAGCCCAGTTTGTATTGACAGAGAGAGAGAGAGGGCATTAACTGTTAATTAAGAAAAGTATCTGGTGGGGGCTGATTGGCGTTACAGAAATTCAAACGCAGAAGCCAAGACGGAGAAGATCGAGGTCATGTGAAACCACATGTAAAAAAGCAGTGGACCGGAGAATCAGCCACAGACATATAGCCACGTGTTGATGTGTGTGTATATATGTAGGTAGCACACCCCTTTGTCTTCACATTTGGTACACAGCTGTCAAGTCACGTTACAATGGTGCTGTACTGAGAGAGGGCATTTTGTGGGCACGCTTGTTTTAACCTACTGCCTTATTTGATGAACTGCTAACAACACATTTCTTCCATGTTACAAACACTATTCCCTTTTGCATCATCCACAAACCATTGTGTCAGAGATATCATTTCCCTTACATTCTGTATCCTGGGGTTACTTTATTTTTGTTCACAAAAATGGGTCACTTATTTTTATTTTTTTTGTCTCGCATCAACATTTGTTATTTGTCTACACATAAACGAATTTCATTGATTTAAATCCTGTCGGTTGAGCAACACAAGATTCATTTTTTTCCCCACTGCTGTCAACTCTGCCTCTCTGACAACAGAAAGAAAATTTAAAAAAAATAAAACGAAAAATACCCCGTTTATAAATTGTAAACTACAAATTATTTTCAAGGGCAGGAGACAGTAAATTATAAAATTTCACCCAGCGTCAGAATTTTTTTTTTTTTTTTTTTTATGTCGCGAGACGTTTTGTAAATTTATTTGAAAGTCTGAATTTTCTGGCCGACTATGAAGTTACCACAGGTGAATCAATGATCTGCAGTGTTGAAACTGTCATATACGTCAGTAGGCCATATATCTACATACAGTAAGTTAAACCAATTAAAAAAAATACACACACGCTTGTAGTTTTTGAGGACTTTTCATTGACCTCCATACACTGTAGATCTCCTATCTTAAAGTCCAGAGGGACCTGGGGGTCAACACATTAACATAATAATGAGAGTTACAGGGGCTGAAGCAAATACTGCTGCATTTTTATGTTTGAAATATCTATTTAAACATTACAGGGACTTGGCCAGTGTAAGGTAGGCTCCCTTCTTTGTGGGGACTTTTTTTGACTCAGCAAGCACTATAAACGTACACACACACACACACACACACACACACACACACACACACACACACACACACACACACACACAAGCTCTAATTCTACACAGTTATTTCCACCATGTGTTTTAGGAATTTTAAATACAATTATTTTGAATGCAGTCGCAATAGTAGCTATAGTCATATGGTTTCTGGATATTTACACAGACATGCTTCGGTTTGCATTCAATATACTGCAGGGTTGTTACATAAGCAGTGAACCAAGGACAGAGATCATTTCAGTATTGCAAGGTAAATGTTACTGCAAACATTTCACACCTTCATTTCCCCAAAGAGTTTGATGTTTTCTCCATTTATTTTTCAAACTGTTTTCATCTTTTAACAGTAACCAGTCTCCAGATCACATTGCTTTTCCCCTCACGTTGTAGAGTGGTGTATGGGGTGCTGTGTTCAGTAAGTATTGTTTCGTGGTTATAATGTTTAAAGGTCTCCAGGTACATTTCCAGGTAAATTCACTGCTGACTCATGATCGGCCGGACTTCCTCATTCCACAATGAGATTGAAATTCCAAATGTGTTGAAATCCTCTGTGAAGGGGATGCAGTGGAGGAATCGCATGTCACACTTCACATGTGTGTTGAAATCCTCTGTGAAGGGGATGCAGTGGAGGAATCGCATGTCACACTTCACATGTGTGTTGAAATCCTCTGTGAAGGGGATGCAGTGGAGGAATCGCATGTCACACTTCACATGTGTGTTGAAATCCTCTGTGAAGGGGATGCAGAGGAGGAATCGCATGTCACACTTCACATGTGTGTTGAAATCCTCTGTGAAGGGGATTCAGTGGAGGAATCGCATGTCACACTTCACATGTGTGTTGAAATCCTCTGTGAAGGGGATGCAGTGGAGGAATCGCATGTCACACTTCACATGTGTGTTGAAATCCTCTGTGAAGGGGATGCAGTGGAGGAATCGCATGTCACACTTCACATGTTCCCATGCATCTAAAGAACCGCTCGTACAACTGTTATGAAACCTGCTACTTACATAATGTAGTAGAGTTATTGACTAGATACTGGGGTTATATGAGGAGGATAGCTGTCTGTCTGAGCTTTTGTATGTCATACTGTAAATGGTATATGTATCTGGACTCTACTATCAAATTGTGATGAAATGTTTCATTGCTAATTCATACTCTACACTGTTCTGGATATACTGTTGATATAGGTCATGGTCATCACCTGCAATGTCGTATTGCTGCTCTGATCTGAATGTGCAGCCGTGACGGGGGGTGTATGTTACTGACATATTTGACATTGCATTCTGTAGAGCTAACAGAGCCAGTAAAGACAAAAGGTGAAAGCAACACAACACTTTGGAATCAGGAGATAAAACACAGTCACTTAGAGACAGAGAAAGCCAACGGGCAAAAGGGATTCAAACTCAAACATTCGAGCAATAGAATTGAGAATGACTTCAAATGTCATTGTGCCAGTGTATCGTGTGAATGCATTAAATTTAAGTTTTACCCAGGTAAGCACAGTATATGCAATTTTAATCTATATATCAGTGAGTGTGTTGATATTGTGAATATAGTAGCAGCTGTTAGCTTTTAACTGGATTTACATTTTCAAAGTTAAAATAAATACAGTGAAGCAAACCTCAATACAAAACAGGTGCCAATGCATTAACTGAGATATTAGCCAGCATTGCCATTATGTTTTAGAGCCTAATTAAAATATAAATGTTGTTATTTCAATGAACATTTTGGGACAAACCACTGCAAATATTTCATATTACACTTCTAGGAAATGTATTTGTGGATGAAGTATGTGCATTGAGCCATGACTGAGGCAGGCTGTGGTTACAGACAGCTTTGTGATGCAAGGGGTGCATCAGCCCATCCTCGTCCCCTAGGCCTGCTATATGAAGTACTGTATGTGCATTGAGCCGTGACTCATGGCAGGCTGTGGTTAGAGACAGCTCTGTGATGCAAGGTGTGCACCAGCCCGTCCTCGTCCCCTAGGCCTGCTATATGAAGTACTGTATGTGCATTGAGCCATGACTCATGGCAGGCTGTGGTTAGAGACAGCTCTGTGATGCAAGGGGTGCATCAGCCCATCCTCGTCCCATAGGCCTGCTATATGAAGTACTGTATGTGCATTGAGCCATGACTCACGGCAGGCTGTGGTTACAGACAGCTCTGTGATGCAAGGTGTGCACCAGCCCGTCCTCGTCCCCTAGGCCTGCTACTGCAAACAGACAGGTTCTATTGCTCTAAGGCACATACTTTTTCATTTCAAACACTTTGTACACCAACAGCAGTAATGCATTAAAAGAGAAAATGGGCGGTTGATTCTCATCTAACCAACAGAAAAAGGGGCTACTCCAACTTCATGAACACTGAGACAAAGGCTGCACAAAATGGGACTACAAAGTAACAGAAATAAAATTTAAAAAAAAAACTTCAACAAAAATGTAAAATGAATAAATAAACGAAACAAAACCAAACAAAAAGAATGATTAGAAACCACAGGTGATAAAATCTTCGATTCCTGTGTAATGTTATGGTCGTTCAGCCCTTTTGTCTCTCTGCTTTTTGATGTGAACAGTGCTGAAGCTGTGGTGGAGCTGCCTGTTTTGTGATGGCGGACCGGGGTCTGAACCAGGGCATACTGAAGCACACACAGTCACACAGCGCAGCTTTTCAGCATTGCTTTTGATCCACCGTGTCCAGACACGGTGAAAAAAACAGCAGATCCTCAGCCATTTATCATCCTTGCTGGGTGACCAGAATAACTATCAGGACCGGCCCTTTTTCGGTGTCCTCACAGAGCCCCCTCTGCACTTGTGCCGTCATCCTGGCGTGGGGAGATTGATCGCGATCCAGGCAGCGCGGACCGCATGAACCGCATCCTTTGGGAAGGTAACCCAGCATATCTACTTCATTATTTAAAAAAAAAAAAAATTTAATTTATAATTCTTTGTTAAAAAAACAAACAAAAAAAAAACATTAATTAAAAACAACGTCGAAGCGGTTTTAATTTCGGGAAGCGTTTTCCTGGGTTATTTTTCTTGTGTGAATTTTAGTTTGGGGGAAAAAACAAAACAAAAAAACTTTGGAGTTTTTCAGCATTTAAAGTTGAAACGCGGGTATGTGCTTCACTAGTGTCAGACGCGGAGAATTATTTCAAAATGAGAATGAAAGTAGTCGCAGTGGTCGAGTTCAGAAAACCACAAATTAACAGCAGCCATCTTCAGCTGCAGATTTTTCCTTTTTTTTTTTTTTTCAATTTTTTTAAGACAATTTTTCATTTCTGGAAAATGGGCAATGGTGCATATTGTGGTTCAAATATTGAATAAGTATCTGTGCATTCGTTTTTCACTTACAACTGTTATATACTTTAAGTTAATAAAATAATCTTAGTGGAGGATTGCATTTAAAAAAAAAAAGGTAATTTTATTTTATTAAAATAGCGCCCTCTGTCGGAGATATCTGAGATTTTTTTTAATTTCTTTTTTTTTTTTTTTTTTTTTTTTTTTTTTAATTATTTGCAAATTATAATTTTTTTTTTTTGGTAAAATTGTATTACTTTTATTTTCGTGACGAGAAAGATATATAGTTGTGCATTTGATGAGCTAAATTATACCTTTAAAAAAAAAAAAAAAAAGTTTTTCCAAGTTTTTAAACCCAGTGCGATTTATAATTGCATTATACATCGTTTTATGTTGTTTTCATGTGTTTAAATAATTTTGTCGTGGTAGTCACTGGCAATCTCAGTCTATAATTGTAGCTGGAAGTATTGCCTATTAACCTTTGTGATTTCAGTGCAGATACAGAATTGCAATTAGAAATCACACTGCAGACTTGTGAATTCCTGTACCACACTTTTAGAAATCAGCCAGGATTTGTTGATTTGGCACAGTGTTGTTATTTGTAATGTACATATTTACAATGGTGGGTGCAATAGAGTGACCAGACAGCACAGATAAAGGACTAGTTGCTCCTGAACAGTATCTCATGTAAAATCATGAATTTAAGGATTGGATTTAGATAGAGAAAGTGAGCGAAGAAAAGGTAAAGCAAGTGGAATGTATATTTGATGGGGGGGGGGGGTCTGGCTGTTCACTATTAAAGCAAAGTGGAATGTATATTTGATGGGGGGGGGTCTGGCTGTTCACTATTAAAGCAAAGTGGAATGTATATTTGATGGGGGGGGGGGGGTAGTGCTGAATGCAGAACATGGATGTGTGTATATTGATTGATTTATTGATTGATTTTGTATTTATTTATTGATTGATATGTGGTGTACTGAAGAAGTCTTGAGCTGCTGTAAATTGGTTGTGGCAAATTATCCAAGCAACTTCTAATTGGTTTCTTTTGATAGTGCAGTACTGGGTCGCTCCATGCCACAAAGACTGGGAATGTTACTGGTCTGATTCACAGAGCACATGCAGTATGCGCAATCACAATCATTATTATTTGATCTGATTCACAGAGCACATGCAGTATGTGCAGTGACAATCATTATTATTTGATCTGATTCACAGAGCACATGCAGTATGCGCAATCACAATCATTATTATTTGATCTGATTCACAGAGCACATGCAGTATGTGCAGTCACAATCATTATTATTTGATCTGATTCACAGAGCACATGCAGTATGCGCAATCACAATCATTATTATTTGATCTGATTCACAGAGCACATGCAGTATGCGCAATCACAATCATTATTATTTGATCTGATTCACAGAGCACATGCAGTATGCGCAATCACAATCATTATTATTTGATCTGATTCACAGCACATGCAGTATGTGCAATCACAATCATTATTATTTGGTCTGATTCACAGAGCACATGCAGTATGTGCAGTCACAATCATTATTATTTGATCTGATTCACAGAGCACATGCAGTATGCGCAATCACAATCATTATTTTATTGGAATCAACAACAGTTGAGGTGCCTAAAAATATTAGGCTTACATTTTATTTTCCTAAAAATTAAACACTGTTATAAATTTAGATATATATATTTTTTAACAAAGGCACCTTAGTAAACAGTCCTATAGGTTGCACCTCTTTACTGAGCGATTACTGTACTGCGTGTTGAGGAACTGACACTGACAGCACAGCAGAACAATTCTCTCAGCGTGTCGCCTTGCCGACTACCAAGCTCCGCCTGAAACTCACACCGATGACACAAATATGTGTTGCTATTTACAAAAATGCTGGCTGGTTTGTGGAGTTGAGGGTTACAGCCTGTGAGCGATTAAATAACTATGAATTGCTACCTACAATGTACTCACACGGTCTTCACTAAAGTCTCAATTTAAAGACCGTACGTTTCACTGTAACCCTCAGGATGGAACTGTTAGCTAGGTGGTTAAATATATATATATGTAGATATATATTTTTAATTCGAAGTGGGAGAAAACCGCTTCAGCAAGTACAGTAGAATCTGCCGGAACTGACGGACGCTGAATCTACTATAGGCTGGATACTAATGAAAGAATAAAAAATACAAAAGAAAAGCAAGGGAAGCACAGACCTTTTCAATAAAGCTGGGGGGCTTTGTATAAATGTATTTGAATGTCTGGTTTGTCAGCCGCCAGTGAATGTTTTGCTATTAAAATGGTACTATAGTACTGTATTGGCATAAGAAAAGGGCGTTTTCAAAATGTAACTTCAGCTTCCAGTCACTTAAAATATGCTGACGATAATATAAACAACACCAAGCTACAGACAGCGAGTCCCAAGCATTAAACGAGTTACTGTTGTTTATAGGTAAGAACGCACCTTTATTATGAATACATTGTGTTATGTGTTGAGCAACATATTATGTTAATGCTCATTATGGTAATTGTTTGTTTATTAGTTTTAAAATGTTTGGTAAAACGTGGCCTGTTTTTTTGATCTAGTCCTCATCGGATTTAATTTGCCTTGGATGAGCGGGAGTTTCTAACCTGCATATACAGTACAGTAATCCGTCACGTGTAAGACTGCGGTGGGACCAGAGTAAGGGCGGTAATGTAATAAGTTGGATAAACGAATCCTGTTTTAATTACCATTGTACTTAGATTTAAAAAAGTTATTGTGTCTGTGAAATAGAATTCCATAACGAGAGGCATAGTAACTAAAAGCCCTGGTACTATAAGGCTACACAGAGAAAAAATAATAAAGAAATAAATAAGTAGACGTGGTCCAGGAAATTAAACAGATTGTGAAACACACAATCCATAAGATTGTTTATTTGATTTTTGAATGGTGTTTACACATCCTAAGACATTACTCGGCTGTTAACTTGCTGATCACACTGCATTAGTTTTGTATGGTACTCTAAAAATGTACAATAGCAAAACCAGGAACATTTAAGAATTGTAGTGTTTCCCAGTGACAATCCCAGTGTTCCTGAGACTCCTGGGAACCGTGGAGCGTCAGCATTCTGTCTATTTACACCACAGAAGAACATCCCTCGCAGCCGTATTCTCAAATTCCCTTACTCCTTGTTTTACAAAGTGTATTTCATGTGTGGATAGATGTTATGCTGAAGGCTCTTTTTACGCTGTGAATACGAAGTCCTTACAAACGACTGCGTTGGCATGACAAGGGACTGCTGTAAAATGACCAGCCCTTACCTAACAAATGTGCAGTTTAATTCACTTTTATTTAGAACGCTTACTGTTTTATGTATTCTGATTGGTCCAAATCAATACGTGTACTACGTGTGCGTTTTTGACCCAGATGGCCTTCCATACTCTCCCCAACGCAGCTGTGTTACCTGAGTGATTACAAAAAAGAAAACTCAGACGAGCGAAAACAACTTGTAAGTATTGTGAACATTTCTAAACTACTAACCTGAAAAAAGTATCAAGTTTTGCACATATTTTTGCAGATTTTAAAGGCTTTCTACTTTTTTTTCTGAGATGGCATTGTTACACACGATAGAAATCCATGTGTTTTTTGAAAGGGTCGTGATCTTTGCTCATGTTTTTTTGTTGTTGTTTTTGACCATCTAAATATATGGTCATAAATATTGGCTTGAGTTTAAGGCAGTTCAGGAATTGTTTTAGCGAGTTTCATTTTTTGTAAACTCTCAGTAGGTTATACAGTATCAGTGATTTATTTATTTTTTGTTCTGCAAGTAGTGTTGGGACAAACATCTGAACAAACATTTCTTTGCATCTATTCAAAGGCCAGGAATGACACAATTGATAGAAATTAGAAAAATGTATTGAAGTGTGTTTTGTCTTGTACTGATTTACTCGCTTACCATTTGTGTGACACAGTTTCTAAATTAGCAACTGGAAAAATAGCTCTGTCGGTGTGGGATTTCTATATACAGTCGAAGGCAAAAGTATTGGCTCCCTACGCTTACTAAGTATTGGCCCCCTACGCTCGTAGAGAGAAATGGGGACAGATGAAGAAACATATATCCTAAAAAATAAATTTAGAAATCAAATGAACAGGCAACAAATCAGATGAAATATACAATGATTATTTTTATTATTATTATTATTTATTTCTTAGCAGACGCCCTTATCCAGGGCGACTTACAGTCGTAAACAAATACATTTCAAGTGTTACAGTACAAGTAATAATACAATGATGAATAAATGTTTTTTGGGGGACGGTAGAATTAGATCTAATATAAAATTATAAAGTAAGAAAGATGAATACTGGGATTACAAAAATAAGATGCAGTATTCGAAAAATATGTAAAATAGATCAATCCTATGCGCAAAGTCACTAGCCTTACAGTTTCTATCCAACCAACTAAACCAGACACAACAAATCTGAGACACAAGGTTTCACACACACTAACTATATACAAAAAACATGTGGTTCCTAATGTTTATATTTACCCTCTGATCGCTGAGTTTACACCACTGGACAGAAAAAAAAAAAAAAAAGGTTGCAACTAGTACCTCCCACACACTCGATACATTACAATGGTGTCATGTGATCAGTCAGGAGCAGGATGTATCTTCCTCTACCATCAACAAAACAAGATGTAGACAAAGAGTCAGATGAAATTTCAAAGCTGATTTCATGAAGCACAGCTCTATAAAACAGCTACTAATCAAAGGTAAACCTTTTCTATTATCAATCCTCATTGAAAAGAAAACAAAAGTTACACACAGATTGTTTTAAATTCAATCGGGATGTTTCACAGTACAAGCCAAAGAGAGCCACCGCTTGCGTTCAAATAGGCTGTAAATTACATTTAACAACTGCGTCACATCAAATACATTTTATCCGTGTAACATAATGAAATTTAAAGCCATCGACTGGACCTCTGCCTAATCATGACGTACCAGGTACATCCGTAGCACAGGGAAAGCACTTTTTATGATGTGCCAGCTACGTCCATAGCGCAGAAGAGGTTCATGGAACAAAAAGCAAATACACAATTTCTACTAATTTAACAAATAATCTTTATAAAAAAACAAACTTCATTTAAAGTATGACACCCCTGCCTTAGTCGTGTGTCCTTCTTTAGTTACAGCTTTCAGACGTTTATGATCATTCTTAGCAGTGTGTTATATCTTGTTTATGATCATTCTTAACCACTACGTTACATCTTGTTTATGATCATTCTTAACCAGTATGTTATATCTTGTTGGTGAAATCTGTGCACAGTCAGTCTTGTGTATTTCCTTCAGCTCAGACAGACTGGATACATGGTGCTTGGCTACAGGTTTTTTCAGATCAGTCCAAAGATTTTCTATTAGGGGTGCACCGATAAGATTTTCTATTAGGGGTGCACCGATAAGAGTTTCTATTAGGGGTGCACCGATAAGATTTTCTATTAAGGGTGCACCGATAAGATTTTCTATTAGGGGTGCACCGATAAGATTTTCTATTAGGGGTGCACCGATAAGATTTTCTATTAGGGGTGCACCGATAAGAGTTTCTATTAGGGGTGCACCGATAAGATTTTCTTGGCCGATACCGATAGCCGATGGTTCTCTACCCGATAATAAATACAGTGCAGGCAAACTACTAGTTGTTGTACTTGTTGTATTTATGACAAAACGAACAGGTATTGTTTACTTGTTACATTTACTTAAGAAAATAAATACAAAGAGTAACGTAGTATTATATTGTGTGCTTGCAAGCAATGTCAACTGCAACAATGTTCGTAAAATTCTTCTTTTAAGCATACACTGCTTAAAAATGCAGCCCAACTTAAATTGTTCACTTAATCAAAAACAAAAAGCTGTCATGAAAATATCTGGTTAAAATTCAGTCAAACTTGAATTTATTACTAAACAAGATGACACAGTAATCAATTCCAACTTCAAAATGCGGCCTAATACACCCACAGCCAATGCAGATTAAGATAAACAAACAGAGCAAGCGGTACTCCAGCACTCCATTCCTGCTTTCACCACTGGAAACCTACCAATCGACACCAAACTGAAATATTTATAGGACTCCAAATTGCAATGGGTCTAGTGATAAAGCCACATATTTCTCATTACTGGAGTACTAATGTTCAGTTAGTTACCTGGTCACCGAATTTTTCGAAAGTGTTGTCCAGAAAACCCTATGAGATTTTAAATTCTGTTCTGAGAGGCCTCAGGCAGGTTACGACCCCCTGTTTAAAATCCGCTCCCTTCTGGATAAATTAATTGAAAATTTCCAAAGAGAGTATTATCTTTTCCGAAATTTGGCTGTGGATTAGTCAATGATATCATTCCAAACAAACGTCACCTTTTTGGAATTAAAAATGTTGTCCTCGCTGACTCGCACACAGTCTACACTTCTGCGTGGGAAGTGTACACCCTGGAGGAGCATATTTCTATGATAAAGATGTGGGGATTGGTTACAGTGTAGTCATGGTGCTGCTGAACACAGCAAAACTGCTAGGAAAGGGCCATGTAGTGTACACTGACAACTTTTACACCTCCCCTGCTCTCTGAGATGCTGCACAAAAAAAAAAAACACCGGCGCTTGTGGCACTGTCAGAGGAAATCAAAAATAATAAAATGAAGCCGGGAGATCCCCCGTTGTTTTTGGAGAAAGGGCCTCTTTCAGCTTTCAAAGATGCAGGAACAGTTACTTTGCTTTGTACCGTGCACGACACATCGGTGATTTCAAAGAGAATCCACAGCAAGGGGCCAGAAGGGTTTTGAGTAATCCGAAAACCAGAGCGCGTCGAGGATTATAATTGATACATGGGAGGTGTAGAAAGAGCTGACCAACTCTGCTCTTATTACAGCTTTCAGCACCGCTCTGTCAAGTGGTACATCACCATGCAAAGGAGGTAGCGCTAGTGAATGCGTTCATCATTTTTAAGAAAAGCACAAACGCAAACACGACGGCTGCTGAGTTCAGAGAGAGGATTGTGCAGAGGCTTCTGAACAGAGTTACAGCAAGAAACGCAGTACCAGCCCCAGTGATGGCAATGCCAGGAGTGCCTGCTAGACTGTAGGGGGATGTTTCCTGGGACAGCATGAAAAATCAAAGCGTGACAGTAAAGTCTGCTCTGACAGAAAGAGAGGATGTTCAGATCAAGGACCTAAAAAGTCAGGGAGAAAGCAGAACCTGCTCAGATCAACCAGCGCTATGCCCAGCCCCTTGCTTTGAACTTTACCACACAAAGTTAATCTACAAACAGTGACAAGTAAGTTTACACCGAAACGTCGGCCAAATTATTAATTAATAAGAAGAATAAGAATTTCCAAAGGCTAAACATTAACGTTTATAAAAATGTTTATTCCTACACTGAAGTAGTTAATACTAAAGAAATAAAACATCAATATTAAATACAAACATTTGCTTAATGAGTAAACATTAATATGCATAAAATGTTATTTTATTACTTCAGATATTTCTATAATATTTAAGGTAATAAGCAGAAACAACATTTTTTAATGCATTTATATGAGGAAAACCTGACATTTGCAATTCATACATAAATTATAGTTGCATATGTAGCAACACTGATCTGATTATAAAATACTTATAGGTGCAAGTTTAGGGACAATGTGCAATATTTTGACAGGGAGAAGACAGGAAAGGAAGAGAGGAGCTTTTTTTGCAGATCAGACTCTTTTAGAATGTTGGCAGCCATCTTGGTTGGGCAGGCTGGTAGCACAGTGTTCCAGAGCAGGAAGGCAGTGAAAGAGTTAAGCAGGTAAACTACTAGAACAAGACATAGGGCCCCCGTGAATGTTTTATATGGATTACCTGTTACAATAATAGGATATTTCAATCAAATATAAACAAGTAGCTTTGGTGACGTCACCAGTAAATGATGTAAATGAGTACCATGGAAGGTTGGAACCTTCCTTCGGTAATGTGTTCCGAGCCTTCGAAGGTCAGAATGTACCCTTCGTTGCAGCCCTACAGTATAGTCATCAGGCAACACAAACTATGAATACGGTTTTGCCTCGAAGTGAGTCAAGATGGCCGGGTGGTCTTAAGGTTTTGTCGCAGTCTTTCCTGAAGGTGTGGGTTTGAGTCCCAAATAAATAACGAAAAAAACATTCAAAACAACTAGAACTCATTTCACAATTCAGAGTGAAAGATTCAGCCACCTGACATCATGTCAGTAAAACGAGTCAAAGGCTCAGTTTCGGGGTCCGAAAGTCTGCATCGGAGTGTCTCTGTCGCATTAAGCCATGCGCTGTGTGCTTCATGCAGTCGCAGGATTCATGTTTCTGAAAAGGAATTGATAAGCCTTTTACAAATTCTACATTACACTTTTAATACTTTAGATTTAATATCCCCCCTCTAAACAAAGATTTTCGATTTGCACTGCAGTATCACTGAGATCCTGGACTGGCAGCCCAGAAATAAGAGGTACATTTATAAAACCTTGTGCTATGAAGGGAAGTCTATTCCTTGTGTTTAATGAAACCATTAATCCTAGTTTAGAAGATTTACTGCCTCGTATCTGTGTGCAGTGCAATGTTAATTTCATCAAGAATTTAATCTCGCAGCGTACAAGAGCTTAGCTGCAGCCCTCAGGCTGCCCTGAATTTCTAATTTTAGAGGGTTCTGATAGGGTTTATATTCTTATAATTCAAGCCTGCTTTTCAATAGCCGCAGTTATTACATTTTAATGTGGTGCATTAACATATTGATTTTTTTTTTTAATGGAATTCTTCGTTTGGCAGATACATTTTCAAGTCGATTGTATACTGTTCAATGTCAGGTTGATTTACTTTATGTATAAAAAGCGAAGGATTTCTTGTGCTTGTTTTTGCGGCTCTCTGTGTGTTACGTTTTATTATGTTTTACTGCAGATGTTTCTGGGTTTGAAGGGCTCCAAGTGAAATGCAAAAGCAGAATGACATTTTCAATGTGCTGAATTTTGTACTGCAGTCATTGTGAGGGCATCATATAGTCTTGATTTGTACAGTAGGTTCGGGTGTCAAACTTAATGAGCCATTCTATCTGTCCACATAAACGTGGGAGTACGTGCAGTTGATAAAGCTCAGTGCTCTGCAGGCTGCTAAGCAATGTTTTTCTTTTATACACAACAGCTTCACTCCCCTATTGGCCCACAGTAAAACCCTGCTGTAATACTGGAGCAGTAAGTGACACAGATAAGGACAGCGATGCATTGCAGTGCATGGTATGCAGGCATGAGTCAGGAGATGAAGTGATGAATACAGTTTAATGTTCCAGATGCAGTAGCTGTCCCTGTAGTGTGTGGCATCATGTGTGTTTACAGGGTGCCATTTTGTGCAGCAGTATACTGTGCATTGTCTTACAGTGCATCAAGGTTAGATCAATATTGTTATTATTATGGGTGACTTACAGAGACTAGGGTGTGTGAACTATGCATCAGCTGCAGAGTCGCTTGCAACAACGTCTCACCCGAAAGACAGAGCACAAGGAGGTTAAGTGACTCGCTCAAGGTCACACAGTCAGTGAGTGAGCTGGGATTTGAACCGGGGACCTGCTGGTTACAAGCCTTTTTCTTTAACCACCGGAGCACACAGCCTCCTCTAGATACAACTGCAGACTTGACTTCCTTCACTACCTTTCTTTCCTTACACCTTTCATGACGGCATTAACTCCAATTTCCAGCTTTTTTGGGGAGGTGTACAGCTCTGGCCAAATGTTTTGCATCACCTAGAATTGTAGGATTGAGACCAAAAAAAACAAAAAACTATACAAACATAATTTAGATCTTTTATTTAAAGTCATGTAGCCTAATCAAAAGCAACTCCAAAATGAAATCGCAAGAGTCGACCCGAAGCCATAATAGTAGTACAGTATTTCATGTTAGATTTAAAAATGTGACATTTTTGAATTTGTCAGTTTTTCGTTAAGTATGTGGAAAACTACAAAGCGGTATGTACTTCGTTATGTTATGGTAACATTATTCAGAAGGGTTCATTCGACGTTATGAAGCAAAATGTGTTCATTCTGTAGAGTGATGGAAAGCTTGTGGCCGTACTGTAGCTGTATGTTAATGTGCTAACAATACTTTAGGGCAGTGGTTCCCAACCTTGTCTCTGCCACGGCACACCTTGATACCTTTAATTATTTTTTTGAGGCACACCACCATATTGTCTCCTAATGAACTTGCCCCCTGATCGCCTCGGTTTAAGCTGTTTACCACCCTTGCCATTCCTCTAACATCATTAACTTTGTTGTACTTTGATACTATCTCCGTCAACGTACCTTACATTAGCCAAGAGTTGCGCATGGCCACTGATATCTGTCCATTCATCAAGCTGCAATGCAAGTTTTCCGCTTGATTTTCATTTCTCGGAGCACCATCTCAACATCACCTGACATGCCATCAATGCAGCAACTTACCGTGTTACCTGAAAGGGGAACTCATTTCGCTCATTTCACTGTATTCCACCAGTGTGTGATCCGTCCGTACCTCTCATTTCACTGCACTCCACCAGAGTATGATCCGTCCGTACGGCTCATTTCACTGTATTCCACCAGTGTGTGATCCGTCCGTACCTCTCATTTCACTGCACTCCACCAGAGTGTGGTCCGTCCGTATGGCTCATTTCACTGTATTCCACCAGTGTGTGATCCGTCCGTACCTCTCATTTCACTGCACTCCACCAGAGTATGATCCGTCCGTACGGCTCATTTCACTGTATTCCACCAGTGTGTGATCCGTCCGTACGGCTCATTTCACTGCACTCCACCAGAGTGTGGTCCGTCCGTATGGCTCATTTCACTGTATTCCACCAGTGTGTGATCCGTCCGTACCTCTCATTTCACTGCACTCCACCAGAGTGTGGTCCGTCCGTATGGCTCATTTCACTGTATTCCACCAGTGTGTGATCCGTCCGTACCTCTCATTTCACTGCACTCCACCAGAGTATGATCCGTCCGTACGGCTCATTTCACTGTATTCCACCAGTGTGTGATCCGTCCGTATGGCTCATTTCACTGCACTCCACCAGAGTGTGATCCGTCCGTACGGCTCGTTTCACTGTATTCCACCAGTGTGTGATCCGTCCGTACGGCTCATTTCACTGCACTCCACCAGAGTGTGATCCGTCCGTATGGCTCATTTCACTGCACTCCACCAGAGTGTGATCCGTCCGTACGGCTCGTTTCACTGTATTCCACCAGGTGATATTTTTCCAGAGGGGCCTTCATGTTTATGGTATTTCAATGGTAGCAGTATTCGCATTTGCCTATTTTACAAATCATGTATTTATTTCTTGCAGCCGATCATCCAAAATCCAAAATAACAGCAGTAGATACTTTTGTTACCTGGAGGTGTAGCGATGGTTCACTCAGGAGAACTGGAAACTTCAGCCATATCCGCCACATTGGAGTTGAAATGAGCCCACTTGAGAGAATGCCCACAATGACAAATACACAGAGGGCGAGCACTTAAAAATCATTTTCAAAACTGATTCGCTGGCAGGCAGGATGGGACCAGCAAATCAGATGCTAGTTAACACTTAAGCATGAAAAGAAGAGCACGTCCACTGCTTGTCTTTGGCAGAAATACTGTAAATAGCAAGGCAAGGATTTCGGTGCAGTTTCGTTGATAAACTTAAATACAGTGCCTTGCATAAGTGTTCACCCGCCTTGGACTTTTCCACGTTTTGTAGTGTTACAACCTGGAATTAAAATTGATTTAATTAGGATTTTTTGTCACTGATCTACACAAAATAGTCCATAATGTCGAAGTGGGGAAAAAAATCTACATATTTTCCAAAATTATTTACAAATAAAAAACTGAAAAGTCTTGATTGCATAAGTATTCACCCCCTTTGCTGTGACACCCCTAAATAAGCTCTGGTGCAACCAATTGCCTTCAGAAGTCACATAATTAGTTGAATGGAGTCCATCTGTGTGCAATTAAAGTGTCACATGATCTCAGATTAAATACACCTGTTTCTGGAAGGCCCCAGAGTTTGTTAGAGAGCATATCTAAACAAACGGCATCATGAAGACCAAGGAGCTATCAAAACAAGTCCAGGATAAAGTTCTGGAGAAGCACCAATCAGGGTTGGGTTATAAAAAAATATCCCAAACTTTGAACATCCCCCGGAGCCCCGTTAAATCCATTATTAAAAAATGGAAAGAATATGGCACAACCACGACTGCCTAGAGAAGGCCGTCCACCAAAACTCAGTAACCAGGTAAGGAGGGCATTAGTCAGAGAAGCAACCAAGAGGCCAATGGTAACTGAAGGAGCTGGAGAGATCCACAGCTGAGATGGGAGAAACCGTCCATGGGACAACTATAACCCGGACGCTCCACAAAGCTGGGCTTTATGGAAGAGTGGCGAGAAGAAAGCCATTACTGGAAAAAAAACCCTATCATATCCTGTTTTGGATTTTGCCAAAAGGCATGTGGGAGACACAACAAACGTGGTAAAAGGTTCTCTGGTCTGATGAGACCAAAATTGAACTTTTTGGCGCAAAACGCTATGTGTGGCGCAAAGCCAACACTGCTCATCACCCAGAGAACACCATCCCCACAGTGAAGCATGGTGGTGGCTTTTCATCGGCAGGGACTGGGAAACTGGTCAGGATTGAGGACAAGATGATGGAGCCAAATACAAGGAAATTCTAGAGGAAAACCTGTTTCAGTCTGCAAGAGACCAGGGACTGGGGCGGAGGTTCACCTTCCAGCAGGATAATGACCCTAAACACACAGCCAAAGCTACACTGGAGTGGTTTAAAAACAAGGACCTGAATGTCTTAGAATGACCAAGTCAAAGCCCAGACCTCAATCCGATTGAGAATCTGTGGCAAGACTTGAAAATTGCTGTTCACCAACGGTCCCCATCCAACTTGACAGAGCTTGAGCAATTTTGCCAAGAAGAATGGGCAAAAATTGCAGGATCCTGATGTGCAAAGCTGGTAGAGACTTACCCAAAAAGACTCACAGCTGTAATTGCTGCCAAAGGTGCTTCTACTCGGGGGTGAATACTTATGCAACCAACACATGTCTTTTTTTGTTTAATTAACTTTTGTGTCACAAAAAAAAATATTTTGCACCTTCAAAGTGTTAAGTATGTTGTGTAAATCAAATGGTAAAAATCCCAATTAAATCCATTTTAATTCCAGGTTGTAACACTACAAAATGTGGAAAAGTCCAAGGGGGGTGAATACTTATGCAAGGCATTGTAATGTTGTGAACTATGCCCGTTACAAAAATGTAGTTATTTAATGGATTATCCAGTATGTATCTCGATGTATATAGGAATGGAATCCATTGAAAAATCGGTTTTAGATTTTAATCGTAGCAGTCCTATAACTCATCATCAAACTTCAATTGAAATGGTTTATTCAGTCTTTTCAAATGTGACTTGTCATCGCGAGAGTGTCTTGAGGCACACTGATTGGTTTATTCAATCTTTTGGAATGTGACTTGTCATCACGAGAGTGTCTTGAGGCACACTGATTGGTTTATTCAATCTTTCCAGAACAGTCGTCATATCATTGCCCACAAGCACCTCATCGCTACAAAATGGCATGTAAACAAATGGTGAAAAGTGCCGCTGTTTCTCTTAATACAAAAAGGGAAATTGTTCAAGCTCCTGAAAAAAACCTGAATCAGACACAAGTCGCCGAGCAATTTGGTGTTTTCCGTTCTGGTGAGCTGCTGTACCATTCTGTTAGATAATGCGCATGTCTTGAATATTGCTCCTGTACAGGTCTTAATAATTAATCTAGAGCTGCTACTGCATTTTGTAACGTGTGTTGGGGTGCTGTGTTAATTTAGTTTGACAGTTAGTTTATTAACGTTAGTTTGTCTGTTACTTTATTATTATAGTTTATTAACGTACACTTGCCTATTGCTTTTCTCTTACTTATTCTATTCATTTCAAGTGTTGATGCACGTGTGTCATGACATTCATATTGTGTCTGGTGGTCAACTCCGTCTTTTAAAGAACACTTCGGCTAAGAGAACACTCCGCTTGATTCCCGAGGGGTGTTCTCTTAGCCGGAGACTACTGTATAGACACCAGATATGTAATTTTTGGCACGGTTCATGATATTTGACTTTTGGTTGAGGAAAGCGATCCTCTAATGTGTGTGTGCTTTCCAGCTCTACCAGAGTGTAGAAGGCAATGGAGCGCCAGCAGCTCCAGTTATTTTTCTCCGTGTATTTTTAAAACTTTTCTTGGGACTATCAAGTTCCTTTCTGATGTAATGTGGTTTGCAGTATCGGTGTATGTCATGAGTAGGGGTCTACTTAAATCGCGGAGAATTTACATATTTTTCCCGGGCAGGTTATGCAATAAAATTAGGATTTCACAGAACTTGTTAAACATTAAATAAACCTAAGTAGATATTTCAGAGCACTATAAAAGCCTAAAAATAATGGCGCTTCCTTACTAAACACAATGCTGTCATGTGTTAAAGGCAAGCATGCAACATCCCCCAGCAGGTTCTGCAGACATTCTCTGTCTTTGTATTGTGAAGACTTACATACATTGAGCCTGCACGTTCTGCATCCACTGAATTGCTTGGAAGTGTAAAGCAATGCTTTGCCAAGTTATACAGATGTGGAAATCGGTTAGAAACAGTCCCAACACTTGGTTACCCTCAAGGGCATCTGTCATTCTTTAATAAAGGCCATTATGCAGCACGTCCATTGTCTTGTTTGTCCCATCCAGGAATGTATTTTATTAGAACTGAGTCAAAAGAAAGAAAGCGTGCCTATTCCGGTCTAAAATTCGAACTGCGTTTTAAAAAGTAAGCAGCAGGCTGTTTGAAGTGAGGTGGCTGTGCTAGATCGTACCTGTAGTACGGATTTAACTTGGCTACAACCGACAGGAATACTTTTTGTCTGCGCTGACTTTCAAGTTTGTTTTCTGAAAGCTGTTGTTTGTTTTACGTTCTGTTCAGCAGCCTCTGTAGTAGCCTTTCGTTTAATGTGTGATTCTGAAGCTAAATAGCGATAGATTGTATTTTCTTCAGTCGCCTTACAAGATGTGCAAAACATTTTATCTCCATTTGCATGTAAAGTTTTCTTTGGGAAATTTCTTGACACGATCCTCAGCCAAAATATACTTTGCTGCTTTTGCTTTGTCATCTATTTTTTGGTATTTTACTTCCAATGCTGAAAACTAGATTTTAGCAACCTAAATTAACATAACAGTGAAACACTGACTTTGTCCCACCTCCTACTGTACATTTACAGGTCACAGAAAAGCCAGTACAGACGCACTGATAGGCAATTTAAAACATCATTGTCATGTGAACAGTACACAAGAAAGTTAACGGCTTTGGAGTATTTTCCTTTTTAAATGTTATTTGTCTAAGGACGTGTTTTTTTTTTTTTTGCGTGTCGGTACAGGCTCGCATACAGGATCGGCACATTGATTACAACCTGCTTAGACAGTCGTGCACAACCCTGATCTCAATCGCAATGCCTTACTCAATTATTCCTTTTCGTTTGTAATAGAGTAACTCTGTGAACTGTGCCGGGTGCTGCCTGCTCTTTTAACCCTTGAAGGACCGAGCGTTTTTCAGTGGGCTGCTCCCCCAGGACTAGTGTTTTTCCATTAGAAATCAAACAGTAGCATCTTGGACCATTCTGGGGAACATTATAAAGCGCTTCAGAAACCATAAACTTTTTTTTTTTTTTTTTTAGCATTTTATATTATGTATTCCACTTGGTGTTTTTAAAGAGAGAGATGTATACAAACTTGTTGTTCTATGACCTGAGGGGACTACACAGTACCTCCTGTACTGATGTTTGGACAAAATAACAATAATTAATATTTTTTATTTGATATAGCACCCGTCACACCAAGGTGTGTCTCTGGGTGCTGCACAATATGGAAAAACAAAATCAGGAACATATTATTGTAATAATAAAACAAAATAAAGTCAATTGAAAAATACATTCAAAACAGGTACGATACAAATAAAAACCAATTCCTAAGATCATAAAAACAAGACTTACAAAAACAAGTCCACAGGATCCCTGTAAAAAAGCTGTGTGTCTTAAGAGTGGATTTGAAATTCATCACTGATGTGGAGTCTCGAATTACAAGGCATTGTTTCATCTGAGTGATTTTGTGATTTTATTTATGTATTTATTTGTACACATTTTTAGCTGACTTTTTGCCTTTCTATCTTATAAAATTCATCAAAAAATCAGTTTTTAGTAGTAGAGACTTGAAATGGTATTTTGGTTCAGGACACTCTAGAGAATATTATCTAATTTATATTTAGAAACTATAAAAAATACTTTTACTGATTTTTCCACTGCAGTAAGTTATTATTATTTGTTTATTTAGCAGACGCCTTTATCCAAGGCGACTTACAGAGACTAGGGTGTGTGAGCTATGCATCAGCTGCAGAGTCACTTACAACTACATCTCACCCGAAAGCACAAGGAGGTTAAGTGACTTGCTCAGGGTCACACAGCGAGTCAGTGGCTGAGGTGGGATTTGAACCAGGGACCTCCTGGTTGCAAGACCTTTTCTTTAACCACTGGACCACACAGCCTCCACACCATTCACACCATTTTGTAAAAACACAAAAGCTGGTATTTTTTGTAAATGTTCCCAGTGTTTTAGATGCTACTGCTTCATTTGGTAGGCTATCCCGTGCATTTATAACTCTGTAAAAACGTGCTTTCTGTTTTAAACGTACTTTCTCAACTTCCATTTATGCTGTCTTGTTGTTCTCTCTGTGTTTTGATTTGAAGTAGTGTCCTGGGTTAACTTTATCCAGACCGTTTACAATTTTAAAGACTTCAATCAAGTCACTCTTCCCTTTCTTTTTTCTAGGCTGAAGAGCTTCCATTATTTGAACCTGTCCTCACAGCGCATGTCATTCAGTCCTGGAATCAGCCTCATTGCCCTTCTCCTTCTTCAGTGCAATGATGTATTTTTTGTAGTGAGGTGACCAAAACTGCACACCGTATTGTAGGTGGGGTCTGACTAGGGCATTATATAATCTTTAGGGCTGTGTTCAAAGGTTCGTTCACTAGCCAGGAATGCAAAGGTTTGGCAGGTGGCATTCACGCACTATCAGATGTTGTTGTTTTTTGCTTTTGACTGCTGACAAGTTTAAATGTTACTTTAGAGCACAAAACTTTCACACCAAAGTAACATTTATTTTTCTAGAATACAGTACTGTACGATGCAGGCTTTCACACCGGCCACATAGCGAAACAGACAGTGTCTTAATATATATTATATAATATATATATATAAATTTTTTTTCAATAATAAGAACGACACATTTAAATTGGTGTCGGTTGGTTATTGGTTAAAAATAAAAACAAGCAAAAAAACTGTTAAAGTCAAATCACACAGGCAGCACCGTGTCCAAGATGCGGGGCATCACGAAGATAAAAAAAAAAACAACTACAAAACAACTCATTTTATATACAGTTTGCATGAAATAATAAAAAAAAATGTTTAGCAATGTTTAGAGTGAGTACAGACTAATTGTTCAAGAAATAAAATGTACGTATTACTATTTTTGGAAGATGCAGCCAGCTTTTTTTTTTTCAAAAAATAAATTAACAAGCGCTGTATGTATGAAGATCACAACTGAGTTTACAGTAACATACGCTCTGTTCAATTACATGGTCGCTCAGCTACAAAATACAAATCTCATTCGCTGACCTACATAGCTACACGTAAATGCTGTTTGCATACACAACCAAACAATTTACAGATACTCGCAGATTTGTATTTTCCGTGCATGACATACTGCATGTTTTAAGGAAATACAGTGCCTAACCAAATGTGTGTCTACATCCATTTCCAAGATTTCACTCACTTTTGTATAAAAAAAGAAATACAAAGGATTTGAGTTTAACAACTGAAAAGAGTATGTGTGCGTCCTGTATCAGATGTCACTTTAACATTGTAATAATAATAAAGAAGACTATTTTAACAGAAGTCATTTCTATCTGAATTATGGTTGTTAATTACTGTTAACATTATGCCCAAAAGCAAAGCATTTGAATTAATCTCACAAATCATCCAGACTAAATGAACTATCGTACTAAATTCTGCTTCTTTTTATATAATATTGCCATATAATCCAAACACAACATGCTTTGAAACAAAAGAAGGTAATTGGTATATTTAATAGATTAAAAAACAAACAAACAAAAAAAACACGTTTTGCCTTACGTTTTACATCAAGAAAACGTGACTACAATAGGCCTATTTCTGATTTGGCTTGTCCAACGCGAATGTAGAGGCCTAAAGTGTGTATCCTAGCAACGTGCTAATCTACCGTACTAGCACTAAAAGAAGCGCACTCACACGGTCAAGTTTTAATGCAAACCGGCAACAGGAGACTTAAAAAAGGGTCCTAATTTGATGCATCGATTCACCAACATGTAATCAAAGCTTGGGAAAATTAAGGACAGATGATCAATAATCGATGCATCGATTTTAATTGTTGCACCCCTAAACGTTTGACAGTGTTTGAATACTATAAATTTCACATTAAATGTCACTGTGAAATGTGATCTTTTTGGTTTTGTATAAGGCCTATTAAAGTTGTATTAAAATCCACTACCAGATCGTTATATGTAGCACCTCTTTATCAATGATGCTGCTGCCGTGCATTGGAGCAAGGTATAATATCAAAGCACTAGGGGAGTGCCTATAGCGGCAGTATCGCTTCAATTAAACATGTACTGAATACTTAGTGCACAAGATGTGAGAGTGTGAAATAAGTTATGGTAGAATAAGTGTGGAACATACAATATTCACCAACACTAATCATTTTTAAAACACTGATTAGGCTAAAGCACCGCCCCTTTAAAAAAATAAATGAACCACGTTTTTCTCCAGGAATGGGATGTACATGTTTCATTGTAACACTGAAGATGTCCAGTAACACAGCTTGTGAAAGATTCATTTGACCTGTGAAGAGAGCAGCACATTGACAGACGGAGGATGCACGAAGACATTCTTGTACTGTAGAGACTAGCTTTTTATTTTTCTGGTAAAATATCGCTGGCTGTAGTTGTCAAATCTTTCTTTTAAATGTGTAACATGTGAAACAAACAATGGTGATGGATCCCTTGCTTATTGTTTCACATTTTGGATTGATATAAAAGATCAATGCATGTACCGAGAAAATCCAATAGGAATACAAATGGTATGTATTTTTAATGTTATTGGAAAGCAAGTCCTTTTAGTAAAGAAACCCTCTTAAGATATTTATTATCTTATATAAGATATTTGTTAAAACTGTCGCACACATTATTAAATCCTGATTGATCAATCTTGCATAAGGCACTGGTATGCACGTTTCTAAGTAATAGGTGTTAATAAATCTCAATGTCACAAATTGTTTACACATGGAAATGTGGCATTTAAAACCCCTCTATAGAGACATGTATGGTAAATGTGTGCGCTTGTTTGGTCTGTGCAACCTAGGACCCAACATCTGACACGGTTCCATTAGGACTGCCTTTAGAAACCGTCAGGAGAAAAAAACACACAATTCGAAAGCAAGCTTAACATACTACAGGAGTGCTACTAAAATATTTATTAAACAGATTACAGTACTGTGGAATGTAATCTATATAAACTAGACACGAGTTTATTAAAAGTCTTTTTTTTTTTTTTTATTCAGTGACAGCTGCAGCATCACACATTGCATCTTGTTAATACTGTACCACCTAACCTTCACTATATCTGTGAAACACACAATGTGGAAATCCCTGCCTAAAACATAATAATAATAATAATAATAATAATAATAATAATAATAATAATAATAATAATACATCGATTTACTCACCACAACATGCAGACTCGCTATAGGTCAAGCTGATCGTTACTCCAAAACTGTGTTTAACATCTGTGATTGTTTGTTTGTTTGTTTGTTTGTTTGTTTGTTTGTTTGTTTATTTATTTATTTATTTATTTATTTATTTTAATATTATTGAATATTAATTATATGACCGTTCATTGTGAAACTCCAAAGAAGCACACGCTATATCCAGTCAGTTTTCTTCAGTGTGCACAGTTTATTTCCAGGCTGTTTGCCAGGAATACAAGCCTGTCGTTCTGCTCTGGATTCAAGGCGCCGTGCTTTTTCTGTTTGTTTACACCGAATACACAGAGGGGCGTACTTACAAAGCATTTTCAAAACTGATTCTCTGGTAGGGTGGGACCAGCAAATCAGATGCTGGTTAACACGAGCAGGTAAAGAAGAGCACGCCTACTGCTTGTCTGTGGCAGAAATACTGTAAATAGCAGGCAGGGCGATCGGTGCAGTTTCGTTGATAAACTTAAATGTTGTGAACTATGCGTGTTACACAAATGTAATTATTGAATGGATTATCCAGTATTTATATCAGTGTATATAATGAGGAATGGAATCGATTGAAGAATCGGTTTTCAATGTAATCGTAGCAGCCCTGTAGCCTGTTATGTGTTTTAAATGTGAGGTTTTGTGCGGTGGGGGATTCTCCTGCACTTCTACATTTCATCTGCAATATACTGCAGTGAAGTGTTTAGCAATCTGATATTTAATCAGGTCATCCATTTGAATAGATTAGGTATGGTATATAAAATTAAATTCAAAATATGTTCATTTTCCTTTTTTTCCATTGTCCTATATGTCCTGTACATGCACAGCGGCTCCATTCTCTGTTCTACATTATTTGAATAGAACTCTATGGCTGTCAGTTGCCAAACGTTAGTTTGGTTTGCACCCCTTGCTTTTCAAGCTCTTCATTGTTGGTATTGGAAACTTCATGAATTGTGACAGCATGTCTTTGTGCATCAACCATTCTCAAAGCAATCCCTGCCTGTACGTGGCTTGTGACAACACGTTTCCCATCCATATTGCAACAGCAGCCTGCCTCCCCTCTGCATAACCTGCTGAACTTCCCCTTGCTCCCACTAGATAATCCACTAGATAGTGCACATTCTTTCAGCTGAACTTCAGCATTTCTTTTGCTTTTGGCTGTTTTACAATATACTGGAATTTGAATTCGAGTCTATCTTTAAATTTAAATGATATAATGTAACGCAAACGGACGCCAGATTGTAGTGTTAAAAACCTGACAGTGAGGATTTGTTTTTTTCATCACTACTTTCCAGACTTGCTCTTGTCAACGCTGCAAGGATTTGGGTCAGAGATCCTAAGACAGTCCTAGAGGTTATTATTAGGGGTGCACTGATAAAGAGGTTATTATTAGGGGTGCACCGATAAAGAGTTTCTATTAGGGGTGCACCGATAAAGAGTTTCTATTAGGGGTGCATCGATAAAGAGTTTCTTGGCCGATAGCCGATGGTTATCTACCCATATCGGCCGATACTGGTAGGATGCTGATAATAATAGATAGTACAGGAAAGCGATTGTAAACTACTAGAACCAGACACGGCCTATATTTCAACTGTTTTATAATTATAAATTTTAAAAAATGAACAGATGTCGTTTACGTTGTGTTTATGACAAAAATGAACAGGCATTGTTTACTTGTTAAATTTACTTCAGAAAAAGAATGCAAAGAATAACATAGTATTATAGTGTGTGCTGGACAGCAATTTATACATTTGTTTTACAACATAGTCCCACAAAAATAACATTTTGCATTTGTACTAGTAAAACACTTCTGTACAGTACAAAAAATGTAGCCCATGCAATGTCATCTACAACAACTTTTGTTACATTTTTATTTTAAGCATACTTAAATGCAGCACAACTGAAATTATTCACTTAATCAAAAAAAAAAAAAAAGACTGCGCTGTAATCAATTTCTGCTGCAATACACCCGCAGCCAGTGCAGATTAAGCAAGATAAACACAAATTACAAAAGGCCATTTTGAAGTACGTTGTGTAATAATAATATAATGTAACAACCCGGCAAACACTCCAGAGTATTCAAAGAGAGCTTTTTCAGAAAGCACCAGAATAATATTCTGGATTTAATGTAGCATCAAGTCTGTTTTCCTGCACACAACTCGGATATCCTATTACAGGTTTCCCCCCAGGAATTCTGTACAGCCGGGCGGCAGAACATTATAGCCGGGAGCACTTACGGATAAATAAACTTGCCTTACCTTAAATATATAATACGACAAAGAATTTATTGTCTTTTGTTGACTATGTCTGGTTGCTGTTTTTTTATGTTCTACATTTTTTCTTTTTCATGACTTCTTTTATATTGGTAAATTACTGTGCTTATTTAGGCACTGTACGACTTGACTGGGGAAAGATAACGTAGGGTTACTGGAGTTCACAAAAAAACAAAACAAAAAAAAAAACGGTAACCTTTGCACTTCCTTTTTAGCTTAATTATTGGGCTTATTGCTTCATTTAAATTGTTTTCTTTGTTTTCAGGGCATTTTGTTAATATAATAATAATAATCTTTATTTTATAAAGTGCCTAAATGCATGCATCTCAAAGTGCTGTACAAACACAGAGAACCATATATACATACAGCATATTAAGAGTATACATAACAAAAAAGAAATTACACAAATCAAAAAACAAATCATGATAAAAATGCCTAAACATAAAAGTGTGTCATTAACTGTTTTTTTAAAAGCATCTACGGTCTTAGCATCCCTGACAGATTTGAGGAAGGTCGTTCCAAAGCTTGGGCGTATAGCGGCAAAAAGCCCTATTGCCCACGGAGCGAAGCTTAGTTTTGGGCATTGCCAATAAACCCGAGGATGAAGAACATAGATTACATACGGGTGTGTAACGTGCAAGTAATTCAGCAATGTAACCTGGAGTTAAACCGTTCACAGCCTTATAGGTTAACAAGAGTATTTTAAAATCAATCCTCCTCTCAACCGGCAACCAGTGCACAGAAGCAAGAACCGGTGTAATCTGGGCACCCAGTTTAGTGCCAGTTAAAATGCGAGCAGCGGAGTTCTGAATATATTGTAGCCTGCTGATAGCAGCCTTGGAGACACCTGCAAACAACGCGTTGCAATAATCGAGCCGGGGAGAAACAAAGGCATGAACTAGCCTTTCTGCGTCGGGCACAGACAGCATAGGGAGCAGACGAGCAATTTTACGAAGATGAAAAAAGGACACCTTGGTGACATTGCGGATATATGACTCGAAAGTAAGGATAGGGTCAAAGACCACACCAAGATTCCTGACTACAGAGCTAGATTTAACTTCAAGCCCGTCGATCACGATGCTAAACGAGTCAAAATTTCTAAGTTGTCGAGGAGAGCCAAGTAGCATTACTTCGGTTTATCGCTATTTCAATTCACGTCTGTTTGTGTTTTTCGCTGTTCTACATTTTTTGAATGCAACTTCATTTTAACCTTTTTTTTTTTTTTTTTTACAAAACAGTAGTTGCCTGTTTGGTCACCATCACAACTGTTGCATGAAAACGGAATGTAATAATCCAGCACCGCTGCACTTAAGCATTTGTAGGTCAGCTGACAATGTTCAGCTGATATCCCATCACGCCTTTCTTCTTAAAGGTATACAGCCGCTATATATTATCCCTCAATATCTCTCACAAGCACCTGGGTACATACTGTTACGATATCACAACAAAAGGAGTACGCAGGTTTTTTGGTGCATATGTATAGCTATTATGTACTATCTATCACTTTACAGTACAGTAATATGACAAATTTACTGAATAATAATACCCGAAAATAATCGTAATATTTAATAAAGTAGCCGGCGCAAATATATTATTAGGCGGTAGATTGCGCCGCTCGTCTGCTTATTTTGACCCCCTGCATTCATTCACTATTTTTGCTTTGAAAATAATTAGTTATTTTTTTAGCAGTCATTTTTAACGTTTTAGCCTCTCGTGGTGCTTAACACAGAAAACCCGCCCCTTCAACTCTCTGATTGGTTAAATGTTGTGTCAAGACGTAACACAGCTGTCATGTGGTTCCAAGATTTTTTTTTCACGCAGCAACGGTCTGCTACAAGCGAAATCAACCCTTATTGTTAAAGGCACAGTAGCATCTGCAAGACGGGCGGATCAGGATGCTTTGCCGGGAGTCCCGTCTGGCTGAAAAAGCCTGGGGAGAACCCTGTGTTGGTGTCTTCAGATGTTTAAAAAAACTTCTCTTTTTTTGAGACGTATTTACTGCAGGTTGATCGCCCGTCACACGGCGCTTACTATACTAATGACGTGTTCTTGCGTCATTAGTATAGTAAGCGTGCCTGACCAAACATTATGCTGGAAGAAATTCAAGCATGAATCGGTGTACATTATTGGCTAAAATAACACAAACTGACATTTGCCGATTGTGGGGTTTTTCCTTATATTTTCCCTTTTTTGGGACTATATTCAATGGGAAAGGCTTTGACAAGAGTGGAGGCAGTGTTACATTTCTATTTTTACCCTCAATTTAATTTGGTACTGCATACTGTATCTGTTACCAGGTACACCCAGAGCTGAATAAAGAGGTTCAGACTTCGCATTGGCATTAGGATGTCGTTGCAATACGGTAGTTAATAAGCAGTCGATTCTATAAAAAGGGGAGGCTTGGAAACTTCTCTCTTGCCAGTAAATGGTTAAGTTTTGACTGCCAGAGTTAGTGGCAGTTGATCCGAAATGATGCATGCATAATCTACCCTTTCCATAAAGCTTTGTCCAAGGTAGTCTGTCTGAGCTATTCCGCTGAAGTGAGTGTGTATCACAGTAATAACCTGCTGCCCTCCTGTGTTGCAGTCTGAATGGACAGCAGGAACACTCCCAAGCCCAGGGGGCCAGCCTCTCAGCGCCCTGCTGGCACCACGTCCTCACCGATGACACTCAAGTCTGAGCTCAACGAGGACTACGACCTTCAGGAAGTGCTCTGGCAAGATGATGCCAAAGACAGGAAGAACGGCAAAGACAGCGGCGGGAAGCTGCCAGCCGAGATCTGCGTGGTGATTGGGGGGCCCCGGAGCCCGCAGACCCTTGGTAAGGAATCTGGTTCTCTGTGGAGCCGCCACTAAATGCTGTACGTGCTGTATGTCTGAATGATGTCTCTGCATTTCCTTTTCCTGTTCCTTTCAGGGTCCTACGTGTGTGGAATCTGTGGAAAGAAATACAAGTACTACAACTGCTTTCAGACTCACGTGCGGGCTCACCGAGGTAATACATTCACCATCCCTGCAGAAAAACCACAGCTTGTACCTTTCTGAATCCCATTGCAAGGTGGCACAGCATTCACCATCCCTGCAGAACAACCACAGCTTGCACCTTTCTAAATCCCATTGCAAGGTGGCACAGCATTCACCATCCCTGCAGAACAACCACAGCTTGCACCTTTCTAAATCCCATTGCAAGGTGGCACAGCAGGTTAATGCATGTTACACTGTACCAGGGGATACTTTGCTTGTGTTACTTATCTTAATATTTTATTGTAACAGCTGACCTGTTTAAATAACAAAATGAACTCCAGGTCAGCTGACCAGCGGTCTCGCTGTCTGCAATGGGCTTTAAAGATGTGCAGTTTCTGTTTTGCGATAAGGCATCTTAGGCAAAATTCATCCCTTACCTGCTAATAGAGCAAAACTGCTAAAATACTACTTTCCAAAAATTTAAATTAATAAAAACATTTAACTTACATGAAAAACCACTGGCAATTTAACAATCCCTCACTGTGTGCATTTGTTTTAAATGTCAGAATCACCCTTTTGTATTTGTGGTCAGTTTTATTTTGTTTTACTTTGTGCTGCCAGAAGGGCGAAGCTGCAATGTTATTATTTTTAAAAAGAGACTTTTGCTTGAAGTTAATGATCACAATGGAGTGTCCTGGTCTGGAAAGGATTGTTTATAAAACTGAAAAAAACCTTGCTGCAGCATTCCTCTGCTTAGGATATCTTTGTAATGGTAATATAAAAAAAATAAACTGTAGTAGCACAATATCTTACTGAAAACACGGCAATACAACAAAACAATCCTTTGTTGCAAAGTGTGTGTAACAAGTAACAGAAGGAACCTGATAGAGGCTGCCATGCTGCTCCAAGGGTTTAGTAAACAGGACGTAACCTGTTTCAAACGCATGTTAATACAAGAAAGGCAAAGTGCTCATTAGCCTCTTCATATCTCCCTGATTATCAGATTCAGTGCCAATGAGCCTTTTCATATCTCACTGATTAGCAGAGATTCAGTGCCCATGAGCCTCTTCATAGCTCCTGATTATCAGAGATTCAGTGCCCATGAACCTCTTCATATCTCACTGATTATCAGAGATTCAGTGCCCATGAACCTCTTCATATCTCACTGATTATCAGAGATTCAGTGCCCATTAGCCTCTTCATATCTCACTGATTATCAGAGATTCAGTGCCCATGAGCCTCTTCATGCTCCTGATTATCAGAGATTCCGTGCCCATTAGCCTCTTCATGCTCCTGATTATCAGATTCAGTGCCCATTAGCCTCTTCATGCTCTCTGATTAGCAGAGATTCAGTGCCCATTAGCCTCTTCATATCTCACTGATTATCAGAGATTCAGTGCCCATGAGCCTCTTCATGCTCCTGATTATCAGAGATTCCGTGCCCATTAGCCTCTTCATGCTCCTGATTATCAGATTCAGTGCCCATTAGCCTCTTCATGCTCTCTGATTAGCAGAGATTCAGTGCCCATTAGCCTCTTCATATCTCACTGATTATCAGAGATTCAGTGCCCATGAGCCTCTTCATGCTCTCTGATTATCAGAGATTCAGTGCCCATGAGCCTCTTCATGCTCCTGATTATCAAAGATTCAGTGCCCATGAGCCTCTTCATATCTCACTGAATTAGCAGAGATTCAGTGCCCATGAGCCTCTTCATGCTCTCTGATTATCGGAGATTCAGTTCCCATGAGCCTCTTCATGCTCTCTGATTATCAGAGATTCAGTGCCCATGAGCCTCTTCATGCTCCTGATTATCAGAGATTCAGTGCCCATGAGCCTCTCCATATCTCACGGATTATCAGAGATTCAGTGCCCATGAACCTCTTCATATCTTGCTGATTATCAGAGATTCAGTGCCCATGAGCCTCTTCATGCTCCTGATTGTCAGAGATGCAGGTTCACCCTTTTAGCATGTTATGGATTTCTCTTTGGGCAATTTATTTTTTCACTTAATCTGAAAATAGCCTAAAATGCAGTTGCCCTATTTGCAGGTAAGGGACGAATTGTTAATACTGGGTTCACTCTATTTCTTTCAGGTGTGAAATCAACGTCTTTAAGCAAAGAGTAACAATCAGGATCATTTTGATGTGTGGTGCAGATAGATGTTTAACAGAGAGCATTCAAATCCACATATATACATGATGCCTGGCTTCCAGTATAGACCGTCAGGTAGAATCACCTTCCTTGCAGCTTTTAACCAGGCTCTATTCATTAACATTGGCAGCACAGTCACTGGACAAGATACTACTGTTGAGCCAGAAGTAGAGACGTTAGACTGGTTTGATTCTGTAAACGCATGGGGGATTAGACAAGCAATCATGTGTAACGTGCAGAGCAGCAGTGTTATTTATAGTACTCTGATGATATCGTATTAACTGCCTGTTTTCTCTTTCTACAGAAACAGAAACGGGAGCAGGAGAGGGGAGTTCCCAAGGAGCAACCAGTGAGTGGATTCTTTCAAATTTACCAGAGGAACAAATACACCAAGAAACACAAAATGTCTCTTTGCTTTCCTGTTTCGTAGATAACTTCCGGTATGCCTGCGACATCTGTGGGAAGAAGTATAAATACTACAGCTGCTTCCAGGAGCACAGGGATCTGCACGCAGTGGATGGTAAACCCTTTCATTATAGAGATAATGTCATTTATTTGTGAATGTAGTGCTCTGGTTCTTCCAGGAGCACAGGGACCTGCACGCAGTGGATGGTAAACCCTTTCATTATAGAGATAATGTCATTTATTTGTGAATGTAGTGCTCTGGTTCTTCCAGGAGCACAGGGACCTGCACGCAGTGGATGGTAAACCCTTTCATTATAGAGATAATGTCATTTATTTGTGAATGTAGTGCTCTGGTTCTTCCAGGAGCACAGGGATCTGCACGCAGTGGATGGTAAACCCTTTCATTATAGAGATAATGTCATTTATTTGTGAATGTAGTGCTCTGGTTCTTCCAGGAGCACAGGGACCTGCACGCAGTGGATGGTAAACCCTTTCATTATAGAGACAATGTCATTTATTTGTGGTGCTTGTGAATGTAGGGCTCTTGCTCTGGATCAGCACAGCACATCAGTACCTGCTTTTCAGTCCTGGCCTCAGTCAAGCAGAGACTTGCAGAGCTTCTGCATTGTGTGCTGGTTTTGCAGATGGAAATCTGCATATAAAGTACAGTGCTTGTTTGTATACATTATGTAAAACACCACGGACTCTGGGGAAAACTGGTACAAGAATATCTGTCTGCCATTTTTATTTATTTATTTATTTTTTTAATTATTTTTGGAAGGAAAGCAAAGAGGTTCTATTTATAAAAGAAAATTGTTTATTTCAATAAAATTGATAGCATCACATGTTTAATTTTAGTATTTCATTTTGAGAATCGTTTTTTCACATATTGAATCCAAAAGCATGCAGTCGCACACAAGTCACGGATCAAAGGTGTCTAAACTATACACAGATTGTATTGGCTGGTGACAGTTTGTATTGCCCCTATTTTATCATATAGAAGAGTCAACCCCTCACATGCTGCCCTCCCCCTTTCAGATCCCTATGATCAGGCTGTCATTCCAGTGGACGATCCCAAAGAGGAGGAACTGACGGAACCTTTCCAAAAAATCGGACCAAGTAGGAATTGTACCGTCCTCTTTATTTTGTGTTTAATCCCGAGATGATCAATTTCAGACCAGGAAACCTTTCACACTTTCTGTTTTCTCATTACAGAAACCGGGAACTACATTTGTGAATTCTGTGGAAAACAGTACAAGTACTACAATCCTTACCAGGAGCACGTAGCTTTGCACGCACCCATAAGTAGGTGAACGCTTGTTTTAATTGGAGAGGAATGTGCTCTTAGTTGATTTTGAAGATTCAAATTGAGAGCATCTGATAAAATGCAAGACCTAATGTTTTAATTAGGGAGTAACCCTTTTTAATTGAAAGATTTGATTTCAAACCTGCTTAGGGATAGTTGACTCTCACACATTTTAAAGTTAGCTCATCCCGGTTTAGTGCTTCAGGTATTCATTCCATTGGGTCCTAGTGCAAGTTATTTAAAGTAAGAACGTGTATTTGTTGAGTGTGTTCAGAATAGTTTTCTGACGACACGTGCTGTTTTAGCTGGTACAGTGCTGGTACAGTGCTGCAACTGGAAGCGCCTGAGTGTGTTAGCTGGGGTTTAATACGGGAATTATGTCAGACCTTTAGCATCTAACTGCATATCTAAACTGACCTCATTGAGGAAGAAACCCAGGAATTCCCCTCCGTCATTAACGTTGACCACACGTCATTGCTGCATGCACACGGTAATGAGTATTAGAAAAAGGACACCGCACTTTGCACATCTTCCACTTGCTCGCACTTAACCTGCAGGTTGTCCAGATAGTAACATCAGTAACAAGCACACCTGCTTCTCGGAGTTCATCCACTTTCTATTCTTTTTTTTTTTTTTTATTTAGTCGTTGCCAATTAGTTTTTATTATTTTCTCCCCAATTTGAAATGCCCAATTATTTTTAAGCTCAGCTCACTGCTACCACCCCTGCGCTCACTCAGGAGGGGCGAAGATGAACACACGCTGTCCTCCGAAGCGTGTGCCGTCAGCCGCCCGCTTCTTTACACTCTGCAGACTCACCGTGCAGACGCCTCAGAGCTACAGTGTCGGAAGACAACGCAGCTCTGGGCAGCTTACAGGCAAGCCCGCAGGCGCCCGGCCAGACTACAGGGGTCACTAGTGCGTGGTGAGCCGAGGACCCTGGCCGCCCTAGCCCTCCCTCCCCCCGGGCGACGCTCTGCCAATTGAGCGCTGCCCCCTGGGAGCTCCCGTCCACAGTCAGCTGTGGAATAGCCTGGATTCGAACTCGTGACGTCCAGACTATAGAGCGCATCCTGCACTCTAGCGAATGCTTTTACTGGATGCGCCACTCGGGAGCCCCAGCGCTTTCTATTCTGTATTGTTGTGCAAGGCTCAGGAGCTGCAGGCTACATTCCTCTTGTGCTGCAGTGGAGCTCATGCTGTTGGTTAGGGTGGGCTCCTCCTGTGCTGTGGAGGCCCAGTCCAGTGGTATGCAGAGTGAAGCAGAGAGGAGTTGAGAGGAGCTGGACAGACACACAGATGAGTGCACTGCTTGTATGGGATCCAGCTAGTTTTGCATATGATTTGCATTTTTATATTAGTGCAAATTATATTAGTGTGTTTTTAATCTTTTATTAATCTTTGGCCCTCACTAATGCAGTTTTCCACTCTAGTCCTGAATGGCCATTAACAGGCCGTGTTTTTTGTACTAGAGTCTACCACCTTATTATTTATATGGGTACTCTAACCTGAAAACAGCGCTTTGACTGCTGCCTTGTGTGTGCTCTGGAAAGCAGTGCCTATTGAAAAAGCATAGCTGGATACCAAACGTAGAGGCATATTAATCCACACGACAGCAAACGTGATCTTGTGTGACTTTGGAGACGAGTGTGCTACATTGTGTGTTTTAGGAAGGGTTAACTCTGTTCCTGAATGTGTGAGGGCTGTCTTTAGAAACATCTGTCAATGTCTTCATAGTTTACTGTTCTCTTAGTACTCACATGAATGAGTGTCTTTGAACTTCTTGATGTAAGAGAGATGCTACATCTCTGTATAAAGACTTGTGTAGTCACTGTGTCGACCAGGCAGTAATTGCCAAAGGATTTTTGTATTAAACAGGTTAACTATGTGTGGTATTAGTTTGATTTCTCAAGTCATTGTTATGCCTATTATTGGGAAAGCGAAAGCGAGCCATACAGGCTTTTGCCTTGATTTATTATTGATGTATTTATTGATCTGGGCAACAGGCAGCAGCTTACTGTATACAGGTGTGTCTCAGGGAAGCAATGCTGTGATTGATTTACAAGAAGTTATTTGAACAGGTTGGTCCATTGAGATGCAAGCACCTCGTTCACGGCTACGTCCTGCCAGCAGCAGAAAACGTGGCCCCCCACAAACAGAACGCAGCCAAATAGGTAAAACAACACAGCCGTGTGAAGAAGAGCCAGGAATCCTTCAGCACATGGATATTACCTGAACGTGTTTTATTGGGCTTGGGCTTGGGCTTGTTCAGACATGGCAGCATTAGCACAGCACAAGAGGACAACCCAATTGAGTGTGCAGCACAACCCAATTGAATGCTTGAGTACACAGGTCTCAATCATATATCATCTCCATGTAGTTTTTATTTCATCACATTCTCCACTGTTGTTACCTATTGAACAAAGACTTCAGTATGTCCAGTAATCTTTATTGAACAAAGACTTCAGTATATCCAGTAATCTTGAGATGATAAAGGGTTTTCCAAAGCAGGTAGTGAAAGTGCCATAGGCAGAGATT
Source organism: Acipenser ruthenus (assembly GCF_902713425.1). NCBI lineage: Eukaryota > Metazoa > Chordata > Actinopteri > Acipenseriformes > Acipenseridae > Acipenser > Acipenser ruthenus. The sequence continues at coordinate 438,528 of NC_081219.1, forward strand.
GCCATGTAGCCCTCATGTAACGGGGCTCTTATCACATCCAGATTTGCTGCTGGACACGTCTCTCCGTGGCCCTCTGCTTGTTTCACAGCCCACGCCGTGTCCTATGAAAGAGAACTAATTGTGCGATTTGGTTCTCTTAACTGTTTTGCAGAAAGTGCTTTTAGCAGGAAAGCCGAAAGCAAAACACAAAACAGCGTGGAGGAAACAAACAGTTCCCAGAACTCCAGTGGTGAGTGCATGCCTGCACGCCTTTGTATGTTGTGTATTGCCATCGCACTGTAGTGCAACGGCTGCTTCGCTGCCAGCTTGCATTGAACTATGAGGTTTGGAAATAGCATGTCAAATCTGATTAGCACGGTTATCATTCAAGGTTGACAAGCAAACAAAATGTCTGGGGTGTAACCCTTTTAAAATGAATGCAACTTAATCTCAAAATACAAAATGCTTCTGTTCAAATATGTCTTGTAAAATGTAGCCATAGTGTTACATTGTAAGGATAGACAAAGGTTCAGATGTTGGTATTAGTGGAATGATTCCCAGCCATGCAGAGAACATTTAAACCCGTTATCTAATAAAGAAAGCGACTCATGTTGTGCAGTTCAAATGCAGAATCCAGCCAGTCTGTTTAAATGCAGAATGCCAGCCGGCTCGGTACAGGATCCAGCCAGTCTGTTTAAATGCTGATGTCTTCCACAGGAGGAACCAGCCCCTTGATTTCCAACCCCTTTCCTCTTCTACAAAGTAAGTCGTCTCTTTAATAATGTTTGTTAAAGCAGGTGGTGTACCAGCAGCAGCCCCCTGAATTCCTTTCTAATTCACAATGCATCCAACTGCTGCCAGATCAGTTTTCATGTAAATGTTCTTTCAGTGTGTCGATGACAGTGTCCTGGATTTAGCAGGGTGTCTTATCAGTTACAAACACATTACTCACTGTGCTTTTCATAGAGCTAACAAATACATTCCAATAAATCTTACCCACTGCAATACCATCATTGCACAGGTCTCTCATTTCCCTATGTAGTGTAATGTCTCATTATGGTAAACATCTATTTTATTTTTGTAATGGTATTTATTTTAAAGCTACCAATGAACCAGTTCCATGCATATATTCCAATGCTGCACTCTGCTTCAGGAGGGGACACAAAGGAACCCAGACACACTGAAAACACGTGAATCATTGAAAAAGCAGCCATTAACTACCCAGGCGCTTCAAACGCAATCGCTGTGGAAACAGAAAGAATCATGTTCTCTTTAATTCAAGAATAAACTGCTCTTTGCCTTGTAGAGCCGTACACATGTGGTGCTTGTGGGATTCAGTTCCAGTTTTACAACAACCTGCTGGAACACATGCAGTCCCATGCAGGTGAGGCTGGGCTGGGCTGGGCTGTCTAATCGTGTGTTACTGGGAGTTTACGTCTGCCTTTGACGTTGGGGGAAGATCAGTAAAAACCTGTGGCAGGCATTGTAATAAAATAATAACATTTAAAAGTGTGATGTTAAAAGATGAAGTTTAAGTCAAACTCAGGGGGGGTTGTCCCCTTAAAGGAGTTGAAAATGAGGTGAGAGAATGCAAACAAACTCAAAATCTCTTAAACCTGTAGATGTTTTTTTTGTAACTCATGTACACAATACATTCATATTTGAATGATGCTGCCAGAAAACCCAAAAAGCACTTTAAAAGAAAGCTTGCTGAATGAGGAACCAGTTAGTACATAATGTATGTCATCACAGTATGTCTCATTTATTTTAACCATTCTATATACCGTCCAACTGTTGGACTGGTGTTCCTCTTCATTTACTTATTAATGTTGCAAGATCCCTACATAGCAGACTGCAAACGCATCACCACTGACTGTACTCTGTTCTTTCCTCTCTCAATACAGCGGACAATGAAAACAGTGTGGTGGTTGAGCAGCCCAAAACATCTTCCACCCCTGCTCCTGCTCCTGCTCCTGCACCTGCTCCAGCACCTGCTCCTGCCCCTGCTCCTGCTCCTGCCCCTGCTCCAGTTACCAGTGAACAGCAATGGAAATCCCCACCCCAAAGAAACCACACCACCAACTGTAAGCTATAATCTTTATCTTGCATGTTGCAGATAGGAGTGGGGAATGACTGACAAACCTCAGAAAATATTCCATTTAAGGAAGGGGCATCACAACTTCTTACATAAAGTATTCTAAAATGAGAAATGTTAATGCTAAAAAATATGGACTTGAACATACAATGTAAAAGCAGATAAGTGCTGCATATGAGTGTTTTATGTTGGGCCATCCTCGTACATTTGGTTATCACATGGCAAACCCTGGACTATATTAGGGTTTTCTTTTTTTTGGGGGGGGCGGGGGGATGTTTGGGTAAAAGAAGCATACAGTTTATTATCAAACTGGGAGCAGATTATAACATAGCAGCCAAAGGCAGCATTTTATCTGTGTCACTGAAAATGATACCACAGAAAATGTGTCACTACAGGTTTATATAAAATACATTAATCACACATGAAAAAATAAATCTGTTCTTCATTATGCCTTCCTTATACATTGTTTCTCTGAATTATTCTCACTCGTGTCCCGTTTTAAATTTTCTAAATTTAAGCTCCCTTGTAACTTTTCATGGAGTCTCCATACTATTTTGTTTTCATTTCTTGGTTTCTTACATAGCAATAGTCTAATCATCGTGTATTCTCTCTCTGCAGCCAACAGCACTGTACCAGAGAAAGAACGGCAACAGATTGCTGAGAGACTACTGAAAGTGATGTACGCTGATCTGGGAGCAGCGAGTGTCCTGAACACAAAAGACTTCATGAAATTAACACAGACGCTGGTTGATGCTGGAGCGCAATACGGCGCATTCTCTGTCACAGATGTTCTGGGTGATATGAACACGCTAGCCTTGAAGCACTTACCCAGAATGTATAACCAGGTGAAGGTGAAGGTGACCTGTGCCCTGGGCAGCAACACCAGCCTGGGGATCGGCGTCACGTGCCACTCCCAGATGGTGGGTGTCGACTCCTGCTATGTGCTCACCGCGTATCAGGTGGAAGGATCCCAGAGGAAGCGCTATGTCCTGGGGGTCAAGGAGGTGGACGTGAAGGAGTGTGGCGAGCAGGTCCATCACTGGGTGCAGAACGTCCTTTCGGAGTTTGTGATGTCCGAGATCCGCACCATTTACGTGATGGACTGCAAAGTGAGCTTGGCTGCCTTCTTCAAGGCTGGGATGTGCCTGGGCTGCTCAGCCTGTGCCTTAAACTGTGTGGTGCAAAGCGCGCTGAATAAGAGAACTCTGCAGGCCCGCAGCATGCACGAGGTGATAGACCTTCTCAACGTGTGCGAGGACATGGCTGGATCTGCTGGCTTCTCCAGAGAGACCTTTGGCTCCCTGGAAGAAGCACCAGCGCCACCCTGCTGGGACTCCGTCACAGAGTCTCTGCTGCTGGTGAACGAACGCTACGAGCAGATCTGTGAGTTTTACAGCCGGGCCAAGAAGATGAGCCACATCCAGAACCTGAACAAGCAGCTGCTGTGTAACCTGGCGGCTATCCTGGCCCCAGTAAAGCAGGCAGTGGTGGAGCTGAGCTGTGAACAGAAGCCCACGCTACAGCTGGTGCTTCCCACCTACGTCAGACTGGAAAAACTCTTCACGGCCAAAGCCAACGACGTCGGTGCTGTAAGCAAGCTCTGCCACTTCTTCCTGGAGGCTCTTAAGGAGAACTTTAAAGTGGAGCGAGCACACAAAGTAGCTATGATTCTGGACCCCCAGCAGAAACTGAGGCCGGTTCCTGCTTACCAGCATGAGGAGATAATCAGCAAGGTGTGCGAGATGATTACAGAGATCCGAGAGATGAGGGGAGAGGACACCGATATGGAGCCCAGCACCAAGAAGGCCCGGCTGGCCAGCAGCAACAGTAAAGCTCAGGGAAGTGACGAGAAACAGGTCAAGAAAGAAGTTTACGAATATTTGGCAGAACCTCTGTTCCAAGCGACTCCGGATCTGTTCCAGTACTGGTCGTCAGTCACCCAGAAGTATCCCAGACTAGCCAGGCTGGCTTTCTGGCTGCTGTCTGTGCCGGCGGTGGGTGCGAGGAGCGAGTCTGTCAGCATGTGCGAGCAGGCGCTGTCAATGAAGAAGAGGAGACAGGTGACCCCAGAGGAAATGAATAAACTTCTTTTCTTGAAGTCAAACATGCCTTGAACAGGTCACTAGGAAAAATAGTTTTCAAAATCAAAATAATACTAAGAGGTGCTAAATCTTAACTAAAGGCCAAGGACAAACACTCCAATAGAAATGTTTGATTTGCACCGTGCTGAATATCGGGAGAACAGCCTGCAGCCATTAGTGCAAACGTGTGGATAGCTTCTAGAGGAAATGGCCAAATGGACAGAGTTCTGTATTGTACTGGTCAAACACTTTCAGCTTGGTAGGGTCACGGCTGCTGTCCTGTTTTATATAGCAAAAGAAAACAGCATCAGAAATCCTCCACACATCTGAAACATTTTAAACGCTTGGATTTATTTAGATTAAGTTGGTCAGCGTTCCCCTTCTGTGTTTTTTTTTTTTATCTTCTCCTGAACAGTTTGTTTACGTGTTTTTATTTTATTCTTTTAATATCACTATGTTACACAATTTGTGTTCCTGGCTAGTAAGTGTTATTTCCTAATTGCTTATGCCTCAAAAGTATAGAAAATGGCTATTATTCCCCACAAACTTTGCTTTTGTGACCAGGACAGTGATATTTTGAAATTTACCTATTTCCAATGAGAAAACGGGCGAATTTGTGTCTTCGTTCACATAAAGTCAGAAAAAAACAACATATGAATCCAAATTAACATGTATTTATACTAAAGCAATACAAAAATGACTACAAAAGATTTAGAAGTGAGTAGTTTTTCGAGATTTATTATTATACTGTAAATCACTTTCACGAATCAGCCCCCAAATGTAGTCTCCCATCATGTTCTCGTTATACTGTCCTTGGTAGCGGCGTTCAAAGTCCAGTATATCCTGGTGGAAGCGCTCGCCTTGCTCCTCCGAGTACGCTCCCATGTTCTCCTTGAATTTATCAAGATGAGCATCAAGGATATGGACTTTGAGGGACATCCTACAGCCCATTGTGCCGTAGTTCTTCACCAGAGTCTCAACCAGCTCCACATAGTTTTCAGCCTTGTGATTGCCCAGGAAGCCCCTGAACCACTGCGACAAAGCTGTTCCAAGCCGCTTTCTCCTTACTAGTGAGCTTCTTGGGGAATTCATTGCACTCCAGGATCTTGACTAATGTGTAAGAGATTCTTGCAACATTTTTCATATATGATATATTTTTTCAATAACATTTTAAAATTTAAAACTTTTACAATTTTAAAAATTAACAAATTTTATAACATAAAATTCCGAGCAACAATTGTCCATCTTACCTTCCAGAGTTTTTTTTTGCAATGCTCGCAGGTGAAACGAGGTGCCCAGGGTTTGTCTTGATCCCCGACAGGCATGCCGAAATATGCCTTGTAGGCCTCACACATCTTGGCAGATGCTTCCACTGAGTACTTTTTCGCTCTTGTCTTGATAAATTGGCTGCAGACATAGCAAAATGTGTCTGCCGGATGCTTGCAGCCTCTTGATGCCATCTCAGAAAAATGCAGATATGTATCCACTTAGGCAGCTGGAACTAAACTGAACTGGTGGGCTTAAGGCCCCTGTATTTATACTACTATTTATATTACTGGAAAGTTCTAGAAAGTTCTAGACGTTACTCCAAGTTTACTCAGCACTGAATCTATCTGGAATGTTCTGGAAAATAGGTACATTTCAAAATATCACTGTCCTGGTCACAAAAGCAAAGTTTGTGGGGAATAATAGCCATTTTCTATACTTTTGAGGCATAAGCAATTAGGAAATAACACTTACTACCCAGGAACCAAAAAAAAAAAAATTGTTACACAGTGTATTTCATAGTATTTTAGAACAGTATTGTACAGCCACGAATGTCATTCAATACTATTTTTGAGAACAAAGCTTGTTATAATGTTTTATATGTAAAGCCACATATATTTAACTATTTCATTCAAATTGATAGCATTTTAATAAAAAATGGGTTTAGATGCAAACCGAGGAGTGTAAATTCAACCTAACCTAGCTTTACTAACAAAACCTGCTTGTGTCCCGAGATCTGCCACTTGTACATAGATAATAAATCCGCCACATACCTGTTTAACACACACAGTATCTATCTATCTAACAATGGCGAACTCGCTGCAGTATAGAGTATAAATACAGGTTGTATTAATTCATAAGCAATATTCAAATCAAAATAAGTTGCCTATTGCTGAAACATTTACACATACAAGGCACCACGTGTCACAGCTGCATTTGAGCTTGCCCTTGTGTAAGTTTGTTTTCTTTTAAATATCATTGTATGTTTGGGTGGTGTTGCGGGTGCTACATCAGTATTGATAACAGCCCTGCCCAGAGTAAGCAGGAAAGCAGCGTTGTATGTATTGCATTGTATATAGAACTATTTTTGTGAGGGGAAACAGAACATTTTGGATGTCAGACACTGAATGTATAGGAGGGTACGCATGTCCATGCTGTGTGAGTACTGTAGAGTCAGGGGACTGTATCTCTAAACTACCAGAGAACACTCATTATTACAGCTGCTCCCTAGAGGGTCACTTTTTAAATATTTTATTTTTAAACGGGTGGTGGATGTTTTATGAAGCAATGTCCCAGACGATTATAATTTCAAAAACAAAGGCAGTTACAACACCTTTTTTTATTTCATTTTTTTTTTCTTCTAATTTACAAGGGAAAATCAGAGTGAAGGGGATTATATACTGTATAGACCTACCCCGCACACCCAGACTGGCACTGTGCTGGCAATGGTGAAATTGATTTTCATGCCAGCGTTTCCAGTTGAAGAGAACAAAATCACAGCGCCATGATTGCATTAAAAATCCTGTTCCAACCAAACCTCTTCAAAGGGTTGTTTTTTGGACAATTTCCTGTTGAGCTACACAGCTCAGGGCTGGCACACACCCCTCAATGCATTCACTTTGGGGGGGGGGGGGACGTTTTTTTTGCAGTTTAATATTTTGTGTTACTGTTTCAAGCTCAGGTCCTAATAACCTAAGGGGAGGTTAGGTGTTCACTTTCTCTGTCTGTTCTTCTGAGCAACTACAAATGGAAACTAATGTCAGACAATACAATTCAAGTTCATCTAGAAATAATTAGCCAGACAAAGCCTTTGTGGTGGGGGTGGGGAAACGGAACAAAAACACCTATCAGTGTTTGTATAAAAATGCATGTATTTTACCTTGCAGTGAAGCAGAAGCTGAACATAGCTGTATATGATACTGTTACGTCCTGGATGTCTCAATATTTGACACATGGTAAAGGATTGCAGTATTGAACCGGCATGTACATATAAGCTGCAGTTCTATTTTCATCCCAGTAGAGGGCGCTACTGTGAAACAAACTGGCATCCCTTTGCTCCTCAGAACTATTCTGTATAGTACTGCTCCTTTACACTATACACTTGGTAAACTTGCAAGGCAGACACTTTGAGCACGCTCTGTGTTTCTGTGAGAGAAGTCAAACACAAAGAAAACATGGTTTAAAATGTTCTGTACTGTTGCTTTGTAGTAAAGACATTTTAAGATGAAAAGAAACCAAATAGTCCTTTCTTGAAAACAATTGAAATTGTGTGTATATAGTGTTATCTGTAGCAAACCAAGCTCCTCGCTTCCTACTGCCATCACACATGTTGTGGGTTTTATAGAAATATGGGCTCTTGTCCTTAATAAATAGAAACTCAATTAACATATTTGTTTAGAACTCTGTCCTTTTTTTTTTTTTTTTTTTTTTTGCATTCTGTCATATTAGAAGCAGGCACTCCAAACCTAACCCTGCTTTAACTGTAGGATGTGTTCATCTCTAAACAGATGCTACAGTTTACGGCAGTGTTTTCTACAGGGCTTGCCAGATATTTCTTATTCCTCATATGATTTATGTATTTAATATTTCTTAACTACCGGTAGTAGTTTTAATTTATACTTTTGTAGCAACACACTATTTTTCTAAATTACCAATGATAGCATTAAGTCATGTTTCAGAATGCCTGGACCTCACAGCACTGTATTCTGTATTTAATAAACATTACCTAACATTGTATGCGCTGTATTCTGTATTTGATAAACATTACCTAACATTGGATGTGCTGTGTTAATAAAAAATGAAGTGTCACTGAACAGCCTTGCTTGTCTTCTTGTGTAATGTTGGAAAGAATCACAGAAAACAGCTGACTATAAGGACACTATGTCACAGTGTGTTCTGTATCATTGATCAGGCCAGTGGTCAAAATGATGCAGCAGTCTTAATAACTCAAAGTGAACTGTCTCTACACCCCAGCAACTATACATGTCATAACAATACCATATGGGGTTAATGAGGCTTATTTTTTCTTGTATGATCCCCACAATCAAACTGTGTACCGAGTATGAAGAAAAGATCTCAAAGCGTGTGGGAACTCTGGAAAGCAAAAAGTTACATTGCCCAATATGGCACCCATCTTACATCGCAGGTCAAAGCAAAGGGTACACTGAACACAATCATTCAGACAAAAGGTTTGAGACATTAGCTGTGGTTTGTTTCCAAAGACAGAAGCTCCCCTCAAAGGGATGCTTACTAACAGCAGTAGTATTTGCCCATTGCCGTCACACCAGCGTTCTTCAACTGGGCATATTCGCTTTCCATCTACTCCCCTGATAAAGCAACAATTATAAGGAGCAGAATTAGTCAAAACAAATCATTTGATCAAATTCAAAACAGTTTATTAGTTATTATTTAGACGTGTAGAAGAAAAATAACTTCTCTATTTTGTACATTATTTAAAGACATTCGAGTACATGATAAAAAATAAAGCGGCTGTACACAAAACTCATTTGTTCCCCTGAGAAATAAACTCTGATCCGAACCTTTTGCTAACCCACAAAGTTCGACAAAGGCCTCTTCATTTACACACGCTGCTTCTGCTGAACAATCGTTTGCACAGCGCATTCTTACTGAGGGTTTGAAGCTCAGCTGTGTGAGGTGTGAGCAAACGAAAGCAGACTGGGAGTTTGATACATTGCTAAAAGTGTGATGATCCAGGCAAAGCCACAGACCCAACTGATTGAATGTGGATGTGATATCACCATGTGTGCACTGTGGGGGAGAGCTACGCTACCAAACACACAGGTTACACTTCCAAACTGATTTGAGCATCATCTTAGCTTGTGCTGCTGATACTGCACTTCCAAACCTGACTCGAGCATCGTCTTAGCTTGTGCTGCTGATACCGCACTTCCAAACCTGACTCGAGCATCGTCTTAGCTTGTGCTGCTGATACCGCACTTCCAAACCTGACTCGAGCATCGTCTTAGCTTGTGCTGCTGATACTGCACTTCCAAACCTGACTCGAGCATCGTCTTAGCTTGTGCTGATGGTACTTGCGCTTGTAGGTTTTGCATAGATGTAAATGTAAACAGACATTTGCATGGGCAACATCAGTTCAGTCTCTTCTGCCTGTGCAATGACTGCATTAACAACGTGAAGTCGCTGGGTACATGCCGGTGACCAGACCCTTGAAGAAGAATGCAATCAGAGTTGCTTACAGTCGCTGTGATGCTTTTGGATATGACCCTGAAGGTGATGTGCAGTTTTGTATTTCTTTTTGCATATGTGACACTTCAGGCTTTCTAAATCTGAAAATAAAAACAGAACAAAAAAGGTCGATTAATTGTGGGTTAATGGATTATTTAAAATAATTTACTGAACACTTTAGCAGCAACTATGGCAGTTATTGGAAAATCAATTTCAGAGGGTTCAGAAATTAGTTGCACACCCCCTAGTGGTAATTACAGATAAAAAATAAAAAAAACCTCACTTCCAAAATTCTGCTTTCTAAGTGGCTGAAAAGGGAAATCTTGCTGGATTAGTTAGTAAGCATGGTAAATAATGATCAACTAATTGTTTTCAGTGGCTTCTACTGCACTGCGTGTAAAACCACAGGGATGGAAACACTGGATCTGTGTTCCTGTCGTCAGCTCTTCCACTGCATAGTACTAGATCAGGACATGGCTGGAATACCAAGCTTAAATGGAACAGTCTGTCGTCTATTACTGTGCGGGCGGGACACAAACATACCATACTAGCAAACGACTATACTGTACCTGAGCCAGGCAAGAACAATGCCATGGAGTAGAGTAGTCACAATCAATATGCAGTCAATTCTCATTAAAACAAACTCGGATTAAACTAATTAGTTTGAACTACATATGTTCTACATAGTGCTCACGTATCAATGCCATTTCCATAAAGCAGCACAGAAAAAAGTTTATCTGCAGATTTCAACATTCCTGTGAACACGTTGTCAATAACACAACCAACTGCAGGTGCAGGTCGTCAGCGTTTCAGATTTTTTCAATACCCTGATGTTGAGAACGTCTTGCTTTCGTGGTTTAAAAATGCCTGTGATCAGAACGGGACATGCAGGTTTCAAGTGCAGTTCATTTGCAATGTATACTTTTTACAAGTTCACTTATAGCTGTATGTTCAATAAAATGCACAGTACTTCTACATGTGTATTACTTTTCATTGTACTGTGATTGAAATTTGATTTCAGTGTTACTGTGACTTCAATAAAAACTGAAAGTATGCATTTGGCTGAAACTCTTAGTAATAAGAATTACTGATCTGGCATTTTTTTGCTGGTCCCTTGAAATCCCCTTAAATGAGAGATGACTATTTGAATCCAAACATTATTTAAAATGGGTCTTTGTTTTATTGATTCAATACATACTGTTCTGTATATGCATCGCACTGCTAATTTCTGATACAATCCAATCACAATGACATCTACCTCCTTGAAAAACTATACAACATCTGGGAGATTTCATGACAGAACTGTATGACAAAGAGGCTCTTTACCCTGAACAGATGTTTACCTTCATTTTACTAAACAGACATCTGGTGAACTCAAGCTGCTGTACACTGAAAACAGGCTTGCACTCACCACAGTGTGCCAGGAGAACGTGCTTACAAAACAGCACACGCCGACTGAAGCCCATCTCACAGTGCGTGCATCTGAACCTGAAGCTTTGAGAGTGAACACAGGCAATGTGCCTGTCAAGGTCCTTTGGCTGCAAGAAGCTTCTCCCGCAGAGCAAACAAAAAACTCGCCTTCTTCGAAATGAAGTTAAAACAATAAAGATGACATGGGATTTACGCTGGCCGACGTCAGCTTCATTAAAACCATATTCGAGTAGACCCTTCCAAGCATCTCCAGGGGCGCAATGCAAGGGGAAAGGCATCTCTGCTGGAGCAGCTTGGAAACATGTGCATCACTGACACTGCCAGAGGTTACAACGAGCCAGTGAAACATATCATTGTACTGGACAACACCGCTAATGGGACCTGGCTGCAAGAATCAGAGAAAACAGCTGTGGACCAACAATAAAGCCAGCCAACCATGCTTAAATATGGTGAAGGGTGCCATTTCCAGTCCATGTATTAAAGTCACTATTGCTGGCTTGTTACCTGGTCAGCCATTTCTGTTGTCAGATTTGATTCGATGAACGTGGAAGGATTAGTAAATATAAACAATAAAAACCTTCAAGCAGTAACTGGAAGAACCCCACGTGCTAAAAATCAGGGAAAACAGATGACTGCGCTTGGGTCTGAGGAAACCCTGAACCCCCGGCCCCCCGAGACCCGCTGTGTGCACAGAGCTAACCTTAACACCTACCTGAGTGCACCCGTTTGTGTTTCAGGAGACTGGAATATAACCTGTGTTCCTGTCCACATACCCCACAGATATACTTTCCTAGAGGAAAGAAAGTGGAGAAGGAACAGTTACGTGAAAAGCACAAAGCCCTTTAACCACAAGCTCAAATATCCAACGGTATGCACAGATTGCACAGAACACCACTGTCGTGCACAACTGTAACCTGCTACTGTGAAATCACCCAAGTCTCCAGGAGAACCATTGTCAGAAGGGAAGGCTGCTGCATACAGTACTTCATGAGCACAGAACTTGTAGGTGTCCTAAAAGCTGGTGTTAAACTAACCCTCAGAAAATGAAGACATACTTGCATGCGGCTTTGTCTGCTGAGATCTTGCTGAACACACAGGACTCGCCACGCTGCCCCCTTCAATGACTTCATCTGTACCTGTGGAGAACCACTTCATTTTAGACAGGGCTGTTGCACAGTTATCTGTGTTTAGCTGGGCTTCATAGAGAAGTTTAGAGAGGTTTCCTATACTTTACAGTTACTAAACAGGGACTTGGGAGCATGTGTGTGCATGCATTCAGGAATCTGACTGGTGACCAAATATACAGACAGTAGGAATGCCACTAGGTAGAGGCCAGCTTTGCAGCTCTTGCACATAATTACATACAATCTCACTGCACTCCTCCCCACACAGCTATTAAACATGAGAACACAGGGGATGGGACCTTTTCATCATGATGATGTTTAACGGCATTATTATTATTATTTATTTCTTAGCAGACGCCCTTATCCAGGGCGACTAACAATTGTTACAAGATATCACATTATTTTTACATACAATTACCCATTTATACAGTTAGGTTTTTACTGGAGCAACCTAGGTAAAGTACCTTGCTCAAGGGTACAGCAGCAGTGTCCCCACCTGGGATTGAACCCACGACCCTCCTGTCAAAAGTCCAGAGCCCTAACCACTACTCCACACTGCTGCCCACACTCCACACTGGCATGCTCAGACAATCATGTTCCTCCTGCATCAGTAAATGTAGCACACCCTTACCTGGGGTCTGAAGGAAATCCGCTTGAGACATCACCAGGGAGGTCACATTACTGATCTGGATCATTGACAAACCATCTAAAAATAACAAGCAGCACGTAATGCATCCTGTCAAAACAGGGCCATTCTACATGCATACTATTGCTAATTAAAAAAGAAAAGACAAGAAAGACTGACCTGAATCATCAAGTTGGGAGAGTTGATTCATGTAGGTAGAATTCTCAATCACAATGTCATTAGAGCAAGGAGCGTGCACAGAACTCCCATTAATAATGTCATTGTTGCCAGGCGTGTGCACAGAACTCCCATTAAGAATGTCATTGTTGCCGGGCATTTGCACAGAACTCCCATTGCAAGCATCACTTAAATAGATCAGCTGCTCAGAATAGCCATCATAATCTTCTTTAGAAGACAGCATGTGCTCTGAATTTTCATTGGAGATTTAATCAAAACATGCAATGAGCATCGAATTCCTCTGTAAAACTGCACTGCGTTTCATCAGGCTCACTGAGTTCTCATTTTTAATCTCACTGGAAGGTGCAGTGGGGTTGGATTGTTTCCTAGGCAGCACAATTTGGATTTTCTTCTCTGTAAATAGCAAAGCAAAATAAAAACAGAATAAAGCACAGTAGTAAAGGTACTGTCAAACACTGCAGAGCAGTACAGGAGATCTAAGAAAGAAGCCTTGCAAACTCAGTACATAGCAATGTCCTTGTGAATAGTTACTTCGTAAATATGGCATAACATTTCACTGTTATGCGGAGGAAACACAGGTTTACAGGCTCACTTCTCCAGGCTTGGAGTTATCAATATCTTGTCTTTCGCTTTGTCTAAGTGACATTAAGAATTGGATGCAGCTACATTTTTTCAAGTTGAATCCTGACAAGACTGAGGTGATGCTGGTCGGCTCCTCATATCAATTAAATAAATATGGACATTTTAAACTGTTTGTAGACGTACTTGAGACCCAGCCTAGCACTACTCTAAAGAATCTTGGTATTATTTTTGACCAAAACTTGGCTTTTGATGAGCATATTCGTAATATTACTAAAGTTTCTTTTTACCATCTACTTAATATTGCTCGTATTCACTCCTGTCTTACTCAGGGAGATGCAGAAAAGCTGATTCATGCCTTTGTTTTTCTCGTACAGACGATTGTAATGCTTTGCTTGCTGGTGTCTCAAAAAAATTATTTAAAAAAAATTACAATATGTTCAAAATTCAGCGGCTAGAATTTTAACTAAAACCAAATTCACTGATCATATTACTCCAGTCTTAGCCACGCTGCATTGGCTCCCAGTGGAGTTCAGAGTAAAAATTAAAATCCTATTGCTGACTTTTAAGGCTCTGCATAGGTTAGCGCCAAGCTATATCTGCAAGCTTCTGGTACCATATACCCCAATGCGCAGACTTCAATCCTATGATTCCGGTCTAGTCAAGGTACCAATAACTAAGCAACGATCTTTCAGGGACAGAGCCTTTTCATGTCGAGCCCCAAGACTGTGGAACGACCTCCCGAAGGTCATAAGGGAGAGTGACTCTGTAACCACTTTTAAATCTAAGTTGAAAACACATTTTTATTCAATGGCTTTTATTGTATGAACAAATGGTTATGTTTTATTGTTCAGCGCTTTGAGATGCACATGAAAGGCGCTATATAAAATAAAGATTCTTCTTTTTAATACTTTTAGTTGAATGCATGAAACAGATACAGAGCTCAGTGTAATCGAGGTTCACACTGGTACTTGTTGATAGCTAGTGCAGTAGACTATTGTTAATTCAGAGCCCGGCAATCCAAACTGGTTTACAATCCGATCCACGCTGCCATCGCAATCAACTTTCAAACTTCATTTTAGAAACCCGCCTTTTCTAATCCCAGCGTTTTTTAGATTATCCCTAAACATACGTACTTTTTCTTTGCTCTTTTCTCCCGGCAGCTTTTTTCCTTTGGTTTTCAACCTTGCCTGTATGAACACAAGGGGTCGTGTTTAAAGTGAGAATTCAATGCGAGATTAAAAAAACATGCTGAAACATTTACAGAATCCAGAGATTGTATCGGGCATACCTGTGGAACACGTAGGGCTTTACAGCAATACTGAGAGCTAAATATTGGACATTGTTTTCATCAGGTTATTATTGCAAAAAGGATTGTCTGCTGTCAATAAAACACTTAGAAGAGTCACATGCAGGGTGATTTAGACAGACATTGAAGGTTGAATTAAAAATGTTCTTTTTTTTAGGATGAAGCGATTTTACATACAGCTCTGACCAAAAGTTTTGCATCACCTGGAATTTTAGGATTAATCAATAATGATATGAA
Source organism: Acipenser ruthenus (assembly GCF_902713425.1). Classification (NCBI taxonomy): domain Eukaryota; kingdom Metazoa; phylum Chordata; class Actinopteri; order Acipenseriformes; family Acipenseridae; genus Acipenser; species Acipenser ruthenus. The sequence continues at coordinate 453,658 of NC_081219.1, forward strand.
CATAAAATGTAGATCTTTTATTTAACAGAATCTAAACAAAGAATCTACAAAATGAAATCGCCAAAGTCTACAGGACGGCAGAACAGTAGTAGAGTATTTCAGTTAGATTTCGAAATGTCACATTTTTCAATTGGTCAGTTTATGGAAAAGTACAAAGCGGTACATAATTCAATATGTTAACGTAACATAATTCAGCAGACTTCAGCCTCAGTATCAGCCCTGTGCTGAGATGTGCTTCCCAGCAGTCCTAACAGCCAATCCGTGGCAGCCTCAGTATCAGCCCTGTGCTGAGATGCGCTTCCCAGCAGTCCTAACAGCCAATCCGTGGCAGCCTCAGTATCAGCCCTGTGCTGAGATGCGCTTCCCAGCAGTCCTAACAGCCAATCCGTGGCAGCCTCAGTATCAGCCCTGTGCTGAGATGCGCTTCCCAGCAGTCCTAACAGCCAATCCGTCTGCCATGCTCTAGATCATTCCCAGGCATACATACTGCTTCCTTGTTCAACTTTCTCAGTTTCCTTTGTCCTTTGGTACCCAACCCCACCTGTATGAACAGTAAGAGTTGTGTTAAAAGGCAGAATTCAATAGAACACGTTTATATGTGTGTAAATATTTCACCAGACAGTCAACTGCACGGTTTACTAAATATGTTGTATTTTATTGGGATATTTAGAGTCAAACATAGGACAGGGATAGATTACCTTATTTATCGATTGATTGATAGCTATAGATATTTTTATTTTACTTAGCAAAAGACATTTATTGTAACACAAATAAACAATTCAAATAAACAATAAAAAACACTTTACAACCCCCTTCCCCCCTGACCCACAATCACCGCCTCTTACAGACACATCACCAATTCCCATCTACAACATCTACCAGGATCTTAATGCCATGGCTCACAAACGTTTGATCGGCCCGATCTGCCCCCAGACTTGGCCATAGTGACAAGTCAGCTTTACATAAATAAAAAAACGCTCAAGAGACTGGTATACTGTGAGAGCAATAACAAGAAGGAAAAGAAAGGGGAGAACCTGACCTACAGAGTGCACAGCTCACGCACACAGCTCTCTTACTCCCAGCGCACACAGTGACAGACAGATAGATAGTCAGACACACACACACACACAGACAGGACTACTTGGTTTGGTTCACATTACTGATTTGGCATTCTGTCACTTCATTTAGGGATTACTGGACATATTAAAACACTGGGATATATAGGACCATTGGGCTCTGTTAAATGATCACATAGATCATCTGGCGCTTGCAGTGCAGCAGACACATACACATTCTAGCTCTGCACTAATTAACACAAAGTCACTGTACCTGCGTGGCATTTCTAAATATGTTTCTGCAGTTCTGAGGGTCGGGTATACTGCTGATCACACATGTCACAACCATGTGGTCGGTACTTCTCGTGAACATACAGAATGTGGTCGTACAAATGCCCTCTGCGGGAAAAATGAGCTCCACATAGTGGACAGCTTAAAGAACCTGTCAGAAAAAAAAGGAACAGTTCAGTACAGAGCTATAAGGTGTGACACGGCACACAATCCACAAGAATATCTAGTAATCGTGCTTCAGTACAGAGCTATAAGGTGTGACACGGGACACAATCCACAAGAATATCTAGTAATCGTGCTTCAGTACAGAGCTATAAGGTGTGACACAGGACACAATTCACAAGAATATCTAGTAATCGTGCTTCAGTACAGAACTATAAGATGTGACACAGGACACAATTCACAAGAATATCTAGTAATCCTGCTTCAGTACAGAGCTATAAGGTGTGACACGGGACACAATCCACAAGAATATCTAGTAATCCTGCTTCAGTACAGAGCTATAAGGTGTGACACGGGACACAATCCACAAGAATATCTAGTAATCGTGCTTCAGTACAGAGCTATAAGGTGTGACACGGGACACAATCCACAAGAATATCTAGTAATCCTGCTTCAGTACAGAGCTATAAGGTGTGACACAGGACACAATTCACAAGAATATCTAGTAATCGTGCTTCAGTACAGAGCTATAAGATGTGACACAGGACACAATCCACAAGAATATCTAGTAATCGTGCTTCAGTACAGAGCTATAAGGTGTGACACAGGACACAATTCACAAGAATATCTAGTAATCCTGCTTCAGTACAGAGCTATAAGATGTGACACAGGACACAATTCACAAGAATATCTAGTAATCCTGCTTCAGTACAGAGCTATAAGATGTGACACAGGACACAATCCACAAGAATATCTAGTAATCGTGCTTCAGTACAGAGCTATAAGATGTGACACAGGACACAATTCACAAGAATATCTAGTAATCCTGCTTCAGTACAGAGCTATAAAATGTGACACGGGACACAATCCACAAGAATATCTAGTAATCCTGCTTCAGTACAGAGCTATAAGGTGTGACACAGGACACAATTCACAAGAATATCTAGTAATCGTGCTTCAGTACAGAACTATAAGGTGTGACACAGGACACAATTCACAAGAATATCTAGTAATCCTGCTTCAGTACAGAGCTATAAGATGTGACACGGGACACAATCCACAAGAATATCTAGTAATCCTGCTTCAGTACAGAGCTATAAGATGTGACACGGGACACAATTCACAAGAATATCTAGTAATCCTGCTTCAGTACAGAGCTATAAGATGTGACACAGGACACAATTCACAAGAATATCTAGTAATCCTGCTTCAGTACAGAGCTATAAGGTGTGACACAGGACACAATCCACAAGAATATCTTGTAATCGTGCTTCAGTACAGAGCTATAAGATGTGACACAGGACACAATCCACAAGAATATCTAGTAATCGTGCTTCAGTACAGAGCTATAAGATGTGACACAGGACACAATTCACAAGAATATCTAGTAATCCTGCTTCAGTACAGAGCTATAAGATGTGACACAGGACACAATCCACAAGAATATCTAGTAATCGTGCTTCAGTACAGAGCTATAAGATGTGACACAGGACACAATTCACAAGAATATCTAGTAATCCTGCTTCAGTACAGAGCTATAAAGTGTGACACAGGACACAATTCACAAGAATATCTAGTAATCCTGCCCCCAACCCACAGTAATAAATGACCTACTTAATAACAATGTTCAGTGCTATTAAAATGCAGGTTTATTTCAACAGTCCACTCAGATTGAAATGCTAAAAGTAAAGGCAGTACCTTGTATTGCTTGAAGCAATCTCTGTGTGTTGTTTTTTGCTGTGAAGAAAGAGGACACTGTAAATACAATTTTTTTTTGATATACAGGTTATTTATATTTTTTTGATATATACACACAAACACAAAATACATTACGGCACACACAGTGTCAAAAGACTGCAGTATCTTCTAAATTTTACAGAAATTTCTCCTAGAGTCTAGACAATAATGAATAACGTTGCTCTATTGGTAACACTTCTGTAGCATTGTACCAAGACTAGAATCTGCCATTTAAAGACTGGGTGACATCAAAATGGATAGATGGATTGTCCACTCATGACTCTCTAATTCTAACTGAAAGATGGTGCAGAGAAAGAGCAGCTTCAAAGAGAAGTGTCTGCTTCCTCCATCTTTTTACCTTTGCCTGGTAAAGCTTCCAGGGTTTGAACAGATTAGCAAACGAAAGACGTTTTCCAGGCTTTACTTCTGAGTGCTAACCAGATCTTTAAAAAAGCAAAGTTCCTAACTCTTATTAGCATGACCAACCTGATCGCTGGCTTTCTTGTGGTTTAGTTTTAAACAGGTACATGTATTTCAGATACAGCACTGGCGATTCCCACTTGTGATCAGTAACAGGCAGTGTATTTGTTGCGCATGGTCAATCTGTATATACTCAATTAAAGTCATTTAAAAAATAAGCCACGAACCAGAATAAGTATAATAAAGCTGCCTCCACTAACAAGGACATCATGCTGGCGCCCATCTCTGGCACTGTTTCTGGTTGACCAGGTTGTCTTCGTTACCTGCAGTGCGCACAGCGGCTCTGTCTGTAATGGGTTTGCTTAGCATCTCTGTCTCGACTGTCAAATCAATTTTAACTGCTCAACTCATTTCCTGGTTTCGATAAAGAGGCCCACAGGTTAGCTGTTCTGCATGCCAGGCTTCTTTACTGCCCCATCCTCAGATTCTCTCTAGACCAACATGTTTTTATGTTTCGTTATTTTTCAGCTAGACTTCCTCTGATATATTGTTACTATTCTAACCTCACATTAAACATATCTGTTAACAGGCTTTTGTGCAAATCTAGTAGAATCACAATATCCCAGAATATCCCCCGTGTTTGAGATCTTCACCTGGCAGGTAATTCCATGCATTTAAAACTCTCAGTGTAAAAAAGTGCTTCCTGCCTTCTGTTCTAAACTACTCAGCTTCCCTCGTGATCTTCTCTCTGTGCTACATTTGAAATCGTGTCTTAGGGTAACTTGATCTACACCATTTATGATTTTAAAGATGTTAATCATCCCTTCTTTCCCTTCTTTTTTCAAGGCTGAAGAGATTTAATTATTTTAACCTTTCTTCATAATTCATGTAATTAAGTCCTGGGATTTCAATCTAACCAAAAGTTCCACACACACACAGTGTAAACAGAGCAAAACTACCATACAGTTCCTTTCATTCTCACTTAAATTGACATTTTCATAAATGAACATTACCTGCAATTCGATGGTCTTTCTTGTGCTTTAAATAGGTATGTCTGGACCTATATATTTTTCCACATGATGGTATTTTGCATGCATAAAGAAATGACACTAAATACAAAAAAATAAATTAAAAAAGTCATATAAATGAAACTGCAAGCTGCAAATGTGATCTAATCATATCCAAGGCTGCTCATTTCACAAGACAAAGAAAGCACACAATATAACTAAAACTAAACAGAAAGTGAGCTCTCATAAGACACACCTACATTAACAAGACTCCGTGCTTTTGTATTTCTGCAACAAAATCAAACAGGTCATAAACTTGGACTACCATTCATTACACACAATCGTCTGCTATTTAGAGGAGTTTTGAGATTTTAAAAAAGCAATCTGTAGAGAAGCTGCGTCAGCTGCCTGCTCTTGATACTTTTTGTTTGAGAAGTCAACATTGCAGATACACACTAACCTGACTCCTCCTCTTCCAGTTTGATTTTTTTCTGTGTAGATTCCTTGACAGCAGACACACACAGGATAGCTGAATTTTTCAAAAATATGAAAAATAATAATCAGTTTCCTACAGATCTCCCTCATTCAGAAACAGAGCGACACATTCTCATTGTACACGTGCCGCTCTGTTGATCCACGCTCCCATTGTTTCTAGTAACACCGTTTCACATACACTTCCATTCTCAGTTTAAAGTGGTCTGGCTGCAATGTCCCTAACAAGACATTATTGAAGATCCAACGTAGAAACTGGACTGCACTGAACCGCTGGAACAACACACAGGAGGTGCGACTACCTCCTTCTTAAGTGGGGAATTAAGGAGTCTCCAAACTGTGACTGCGGTGACGTGCAATCCATCACTCACACCACCGATCACTGCACCACACACGCTCGCGATGAAGTGCAATCCATCACTCACACCACCGATCAATGCACCACACACGCTCGCGATGAAGTGCAATCCTTCACCGATCACTGCACCAAACACGCTCGCGATGAAGTGCAATCCATCACTCACACCACCGATCAATGCACCGCACACGCTCGCGATGAAGTGCAATCCTTCACCGATCACTGCACCAAACACGCTCGCGATGAAGTGCAATCCATCACTCACACCACCGATCAATGCACCACACACGCTCGCGATGAAGTGCAATCCATCACCGATCATTGCACCACACACGCTCGCGATGAAGTGCAATCCATCACCGATCACTGCACCACACACGCTTGCGATGAAGTGCAATCCATCACTCACACCACCGATCACTGCACCACACACGCTCGCGATGAAGTGCAATCCATCACTCACACCACCGATCACTGCACCACACACGCTCGCGATGAAGTGCAATCCATCACTCACACCACCGATCACTGCACCACACACGCTCGCGATGAAGTGCAATCCATCACCGATCACTGCACCACACACGCTTGCGATGAAGTGCAATCCATCACCGATCACTGCACCACACACGCTCGCGATGAAGTGCAATCCATCACCGATCATTGCACCACACACGCTCGCGATGAAGTGCAATCCATCACCGATCACTGCACCACACACGCTCGCGATGAAGTGCAATCCATCACCGATCATTGCACCACACACGCTCGCGATGAAGTGCAATCCATCACCGATCACTGCACCACACACGCTCGCGATGAAGTGCAATCCATCACCGATCACTGCACCACACACGCTCGCGATGAAGTGCAATCCATCACCGATCACTGCACCACACACGCTCGCGATGAAGTGCAATCCATCACCGATCACTGCACCACACACGCTCGCGATGAAGTGCAATCCATCACCGATCACTGCACCACACACGCTCGCGATGAAGTGCAATCCATCACTCACACCACCGATCACTGCACCACACACGCTTGCGATGAAGTGCAATCCATCACCGATCATTGCACCACACACGCTCGCGATGAAGTGCAATCCATCACCGATCACTGCACCACACACGCTCGCGATGAAGTGCAATCCATCACCGATCACTGCACCACACACGCTCGCGATGAAGTGCAATCCATCACCGATCATTGCACCACACACGCTTGCGATGAAGTGCAATCCATCACCAATCACCACCGATCACTGCACCACACACGCTCGCGATGAAGTGCAATCCATCACCGATCACTGCACCACACACGCTCGCGATGAAGTGCAATCCATCACCGATCACTGCACCACACACGCTCGCGATGAAGTGCAATCCATCACCGATCACTGCACCACACACGCTTGCGATGAAGTGCAATCCATCACCGATCATTGCACCACACACGCTCGCGATGAAGTGCAATCCATCACCGATCACTGCACCACACACGCTCGCGATGAAGTGCAATCCATCACCGATCACTGCACCACACACGCTTGCGATGAAGTGCAATCCATCACCGATCACCACCGATCACTGCACCACACATGCTCGCGATGAAGTGCAATCCATCACCGATCACTGCACCACACACGCTTGCGATGAAGTGCAATCCATCACCGATCACCACCGATCACTGCACTACACACGCTCGCGATGAAGTGCAATCCATCACCGATCACTGCACCACACACGCTCGCGATGAAGTGCAATCCATCACCGATCAATGCACCACACACGCTCGCGATGAAGTGCAATTCATCACCGATCACTGCACCACACACGCTCGCGATGAAGTGCAATCCATCACCGATCACTGCACCACACACGTTTGCGATGAAGTGCAATCCATCACTCACACCACCGATCACTGCACCACACACGCTCGCGATGAAGTGCAATCCATCACCGATCACTGCACCACACACGCTCGCGATGAAGTGCAATCCATCACCGATCACTGCACTACACACGCTCGCGATGAAGTGCAATCCATCACCGATCAATGCACCACACACGCTCGCGATGAAGTGCAATCCATCACCGATCATTGCACCACACACGCTCGCGATGAAGTGCAATCCATCACCGATCATTGCACCACACACGCTCGCGATGAAGTGCAATCCATCACCGATCACTGCACCACACACGCTCGCGATGAAGTGCAATCCATCACCGATCACTGCACCACACACGCTCGCGATGAAGTGCAATCCATCACCGATCACTGCACCACACACGCTCGCGATGAAGTGCAATCCATCACCGATCAATGCACCACACACGCTCGCGATGAAGTGCAATCCATCACCGATCACTGCACCACACACGCTCGCGATGAAGTGCAATCCATCACCGCACATCACCGATCACTGCACCACACACGCTCGCGATGAAGTGCAATCCATCACCGATCAATGCACCACACACGCTTGCGATGAAGTGCAATCCATCACCGATCACCACCGATCACTGCACTACACACGCTCGCGATGAAGTGCAATCCATCACCGATCATTGCACCACACACGCTCGCGATGAAGTGCAATCCATCACCGATCACTGCACCACACACGCTCGCGATGAAGTGCAATCCATCACCGATCAATGCACCACACACGCTCGCGATGAAGTGCAATCCATCACCGATCATTGCACCACACACGCTCGCGATGAAGTGCAATCCATCACCGATCACTGCACCACACACGCTTGCGATGAAGTGCAATCACCACCGATCACTGCACCACACACGCTCGCGATGAAGTGCAATCCATCACCGATCACTGCACCACACACGCTCGCGATGAAGTGCAATCCATCACCGATCAATGCACCACACACGCTTGCGATGAAGTGCAATCCATCACCGATCACTGCACCACACACGCTCGCGATGAAGTGCAATCCATCACCGATCACCACCGATCACTGCACCACACACGCTTGCGATGAAGTGCAATCCATCACCGATCACTGCACCACACACGCTTGCGATGAAGTGCAATCCATCACCGATCACCACCGATCACTGCACCACACACGCTCGCGATGAAGTGCAATCCATCACTCACACCACCGATCACTGCACCACACACGCTCGCGATGAAGTGCAATCCATCACCAATCACTGCACCAAACACACTCGCGATGAAGTGCAATCCATCACCGATCACTGCACCACAGACGCTTGCGATGAAGTGCAATCCATCACCGATCACTGCACCACATATGCTCGCGATGAAGTGCAATCCATCACTCACACCACCGATCACTGCACCACACACACTAGCGATGAAGTGCAATCCATCACCGATCACTGCACCACACACGCTCGCGATGACGTGCAATCCATCACCGATCACTGCACCACACACGCTTGCGATGAAGTGCAATCCATCACCGATCACCACCGATCACTGCACCACACACGCTCGCGATGAAGTGCAATCCATCACCGATCACTGCACCACACACGCTCGCGATGAAGTGCAATCCATCACTCACACCACCGATCACTGCACCACACACGCTCGCGATGAAGTGCAATCCATCACCAATCACTGCACCAAACACGCTCGCGATGAAGTGCAATCCATCACCGATCACTGCACCACAGACGCTTGCGATGAAGTGCAATCCATCACCGATCACTGCACAACATACGCTCGCGATGAAGTGCAATCCATCACTCACACCACCGATCACTGCACCACACACACTAGCGATGAAGTGCAATCCATCACCGATCACTGCACCACACACGCTCGCGATGAAGTGCAATCCATCACCGATCACTGCACCACACACGCTCGCGATGAAGTGCAATCCATCACCGATCACTGCACCACACACGCTCGCGATGAAGTGCAATCCATCACCGATCACTGCACCACACACGCTCGCGATGAAGTGCAATCCATCACCGATCACTGCACCACACACGCTCGCGATGAAGTGCAATCCATCACCGATCACTGCACCACACACGCTTGCGATGAAGTGCAATCCATCACTCACACCACCGATCACTGCACCATACACGTTCGCGATGAAGTGCAATCCATCACCGATCACTGCACCACACACGCTCGCGATGAAGTGCAATCCATCACCGATCACTGCACCACACACGCTTGCGATGAAGTGCAATCCATCACCGATCATTGCACCACACACGCTCGCGATGAAGTGCAATCCATCACCGATCACTGCACCACACACGCTCGCGATGAAGTGCAATCCATCACTCACACCACCGATCACTGCACCACACACGCTCGCGATGAAGTGCAATCCATCACTCACACCACCGATCACTGCACCACACACGCTCGCGATGAAGTGCAATCCATCACCGATCACTGCACCACACACGCTCGCGATGAAGTGCAATCCATCACCGATCACTGCACCACACACGCTTGCGATGAAGTGCAATCCATCACTCACACCACCGATCACTGCACCATACACGTTCGCGATGAAGTGCAATCCATCACCGATCACTGCACCACACACGCTCGCGATGAAGTGCAATCCATCACCGATCACTGCACCACACACGCTTGCGATGAAGTGCAATCCATCACCGATCATTGCACCACACACGCTCGCGATGAAGTGCAATCCATCACCGATCACTGCACCACACACGCTCGCGATGAAGTGCAATCCATCACCGATCACCACCGATCACTGCACCACACATGCTCGCGATGAAGTGCAATCCATCACCGATCACTGCACCACACACGCTCGCGATGAAGTGCAATCCATCACCGATCACTGCACCACACACGCTCGCGATGAAGTGCAATCCATCACCGATCACTGCACCACACACGCTCGCGATGAAGTGCAATCCATCACCGATCATTGCACCACACACGCTCGCGATGAAGTGCAATCCATCACCGATCACTGCACCACACACGCTCGCGATGAAGTGCAATCCATCACTCACACCACCGATCACTGCACCACACACGCTCGCGATGAAGTGCAATCCATCACCAATCACTGCACCAAACACGCTCGCGATGAAGTGCAATCCATCACCGATCACTGCACCACAGACGCTTGCGATGAAGTGCAATCCATCACCGATCACTGCACAACATACGCTCGCGATGAAGTGCAATCCATCACTCACACCACCGATCACTGCACCACACACGCTCGCGATGAAGTGCAATCCATCACTCACACCACCGATCACTGCACCACACACGCTCGCGATGAAGTGCAATCCATCACCAATCACTGCACCAAACACGCTCGCGATGAAGTGCAATCCATCACCGATCACTGCACCACAGACGCTTGCGATGAAGTGCAATCCATCACCGATCACTGCACAACATACGCTCGCGATGAAGTGCAATCCATCACTCACACCACCGATCACTGCACCACACACACTAGCGATGAAGTGCAATCCATCACCGATCACTGCACCACACACGCTCGCGATGAAGTGCAATCCATCACCGATCACTGCACCACACACGCTCGCGATGAAGTGCAATCCATCACCGATCACTGCACCACACACGCTCGCGATGAAGTGCAATCCATCACCGATCACTGCACCACACACGCTTGCGATGAAGTGCAATCCATCACTCACACCACCGATCACTGCACCATACACGTTCGCGATGAAGTGCAATCCATCACCGATCACTGCACCACACACGCTCGCGATGAAGTGCAATCCATCACCGATCACTGCACCACACACGCTTGCGATGAAGTGCAATCCATCACCGATCATTGCACCACACACGCTCGCGATGAAGTGCAATCCATCACCGATCACTGCACCACACACGCTCGCGATGAAGTGCAATCCATCACTCACACCACCGATCACTGCACCACACACGCTCGCGATGAAGTGCAATCCATCACTCACACCACCGATCACTGCACCACACACGCTCGCGATGAAGTGCAATCCATCACCGATCACTGCACCACACACGCTCGCGATGAAGTGCAATCCATCACCGATCACTGCACCACACACGCTTGCGATGAAGTGCAATCCATCACTCACACCACCGATCACTGCACCATACACGTTCGCGATGAAGTGCAATCCATCACCGATCACTGCACCACACACGCTCGCGATGAAGTGCAATCCATCACCGATCACTGCACCACACACGCTTGCGATGAAGTGCAATCCATCACCGATCATTGCACCACACACGCTCGCGATGAAGTGCAATCCATCACCGATCACTGCACCACACACGCTCGCGATGAAGTGCAATCCATCACCGATCACCACCGATCACTGCACCACACATGCTCGCGATGAAGTGCAATCCATCACCGATCACTGCACCACACACGCTCGCGATGAAGTGCAATCCATCACCGATCACTGCACCACACACGCTTGCGATGAAGTGCAATCCATCACCGATCACCACCGATCACTGCACTACACACGCTCGCGATGAAGTGCAATCCATCACCGATCATTGCACCACACACGCTCGCGATGAAGTGCAATCCATCACCGATCACTGCACCACACACGCTCGCGATGAAGTGCAATCCATCACCGATCATTGCACCACACACGCTCGCGATGAAGTGCAATCCATCACCGATCACTGCACCACACACGCTCGCGATGAAGTGCAATCCATCACCGATCACTGCACCACACACGCTCGCGATGAAGTGCAATCCATCACCGATCACTGCACCACACACGCTCGCGATGAAGTGCAATCCATCACCGATCACTGCACCACACACGCTCGCGATGAAGTGCAATCCATCACCGATCACTGCACCACAGACGCTCGCGATGAAGTGCAATCCATCACTCACACCACCGATCACTGCACCACACACGCTCGCGATGAAGTGCAATCCATCACCAATCACTGCACCAAACACACTCGCGATGAAGTGCAATCCATCACCGATCACTGCACCACAGACGCTTGCGATGAAGTGCAATCCATCACCGATCACTGCACCACATATGCTCGCGATGAAGTGCAATCCATCACTCACACCACCGATCACTGCACCACACACACTAGCGATGAAGTGCAATCCATCACCGATCACTGCACCACACACGCTCGCGATGACGTGCAATCCATCACCGATCACTGCACCACACACGCTCGCGATGAAGTGCAATCCATCACCGATCACTGCACCACACACGCTCGCGATGACGTGCAATCCATCACCGATCACTGCACCACACACGCTTGCGATGAAGTGCAATCCATCACCGATCATTGCACCACACACGCTCGCGATGAAGTGCAATTCATCACCGATCACTGCACCACACACGCTTGCGATGAAGTGCAATCCATCACCGATCACTGCACCACACACGCTTGCGATGAAGTGCAATCCATCACCGATCACCACCGATCACTGCACCACACACGCTCGCGATGAAGAGCAATCCATCACCGATCACTGCACCACACACGCTCGCGATGAAGTGCAATCCATCACTCACACCACCGATCACTGCACCACACACGCTCGCGATGAAGTGCAATCCATCACCAATCACTGCACCAAACACGCTCGCGATGAAGTGCAATCCATCACCGATCACTGCACCACAGACGCTTGCGATGAAGTGCAATCCATCACCGATCACTGCACCACACACGCTCGCGATGAAGTGCAATCCATCACTCACACCACCGATCACTGCACCACACACGCTCGCGATGAAGTGCAATCCATCACCAATCACTGCACCAAACACGCTCGCGATGAAGTGCAATCCATCACCGATCACTGCACCACAGACGCTTGCGATGAAGTGCAATCCATCACCGATCACTGCACAACATACGCTCGCGATGAAGTGCAATCCATCACTCACACCACCGATCACTGCACCACACACACTAGCGATGAAGTGCAATCCATCACCGATCACTGCACCACACACGCTCGCGATGAAGTGCAATCCATCACCGATCACTGCACCACACACGCTCGCGATGAAGTGCAATCCATCACCGATCACTGCACCACACACGCTCGCGATGAAGTGCAATCCATCACCGATCACTGCACCACACACGCTTGCGATGAAGTGCAATCCATCACTCACACCACCGATCACTGCACCATACACGTTCGCGATGAAGTGCAATCCATCACCGATCACTGCACCACACACGCTCGCGATGAAGTGCAATCCATCACCGATCACTGCACCACACACGCTCGCGATGAAGTGCAATCCATCACCGATCATTGCACCACACACGCTCGCGATGAAGTGCAATCCATCACCGATCACTGCACCACAGACGCTCGCGATGAAGTGCAATCCATCACCGATCACTGCACCACACACGCTCGCGATGAAGTGCAATCCATCACCGATCACTGCACCACAGACGCTCGCGATGAAGTGCAATCCAGCACCGATCACTGCACCACAGACGCTTGCGATGAAGTGCAATCCATCACCGATCACTGCACCACACACGCTCGCGATGAAGTGCAATCCATCACCGATCACTGCACCACAGACGCTCGCGATGAAGTGCAATCCATCACTCACACCACCGATCACTGCACCACACACGCTCGCGATGAAGTGCAATCCATCACCGATCACTGCACCACACACGCTCGCGATGAAGTGCAATCCATTACCGATCACTGCACCACACACGCTCGCGATGAAGTGCAATCCATCACCGATCACTGCACCACACACGCTCGCTGTGAAGTGCAATCCATCACTCACACCACCGATCACTGCACCACACACGCTCGCGATGAAGTGCAATCCATCACCGATCACTGCACCACACACGCTCGCGATGAAGTGCAATCCATCACTCACACCATACTCTTCTACAGGAGGTACAAATGGAATCTATCTGGCAACGCCAGACACCTTCGAATGGCGTGTGCTGGTTGGAACACACGTGTCTCTAAACATACGTCTGCTGTACTACCCCAGAGGTAAATCCACAAACAGCTTGCTCTGTAAGAGCATCTTATTTATTCTGATCCTGAGCTAATGCTCTGGCATCCCAGATGTTCTCCTTGTTCCTCTTTTAATAACCTGATGGGTCAGACAGGAAATGATAGTAGTAAAAACATACAGATCACTGCCCAGAAGTTCTCTTTGTTCCTATTGTAATAACCTGACGGGTCAGACAGGAATTGATAGCAGTGAAAACATACAGATCACTGCTCTATTATGCAGACCCGTCAACTCTCCCTTATTTACCGGGACTCTCCCATATTTTGGACACGCCTCCCAGACAACTCCCGGGACAGATTTTCTCCCGTATTTTGCTCAAAATTCTACTGTTAAACCCTTTTCGGTCTGCAAACCTTTAATTTCTGCAAAAGTCAATTTCTTGCTAACATTTCAGATACTAAAATCATGGATACTGTGTCATGTAAAGTGTGTGGTTACTGCAATCCCCGTCTGTATCTAGCAGGGTTTAGGACCCAGGGGAGCCCTGTGGGAGGAATGCATTCAGTGCGCGAGGCAAGCTCACATACTTGACCATCTACGATGGCTGTGCGTGCGATAAGCCCTCCTCATCCGGTTAAAAAAAAGATACCAATTTCAAGCTTGGACCACAACATATTCTCATAAACAACGTTGGAGAAATGCATACTTTATGTAAACTATGCAGGATGATTTTAATGGTGGGAGATGGGAGCAAGAATAATGTTTGTGGTAAGCACGAGAGATCACAAAAACACCAAAAATCCAGCGGCGCACAGACACCCAGCGCGTCAATAACATCTTTCATTGCCAAAGGAAAAACAGAGCTCAATAAAATTATATATGCAGAGACCTTTACATGTTGGGGCTAGTTTAGCAAATCTGTAGTAGACAGGATTGCAGTATTCTGCAAGAAAGTCTAAAAAAGTCACACAAATAGTGAAAGATAAGCGTTTCTATTACAATTTCAGCATCAACAGTACTTTAGAAATTCAGAATGATTGATAATAGGTGTTTAGATACAGCAATAGTTTGTTCATTTAAAACAGAACAGTTGACAATGAAATGTTACTGACAGTGGTACAGTAGACTCTGCGTATAGGAACACCTCCTAAGAGAACACCCTTGATTATTCACATTGTAAATGACCCGCCCTAAAAGAACAGGAACTTCACTTAATAGAACACCTCTTTGGCACCGCTAGCGATTCGTTCACAACTGATACAGTACTGTTTTGTAACCTGAGAACTCATCATCATCAAACTTAAATTCAAATGTGACTCAAATGTATTCTGATTTCCACAAGTGCACCTCATCGCTACAAAATGGCATGTAAACAAAACTGCAAAACGCGCCACTTTCTCCTGCTACAAAAAGTTGGAAATTGTTCGAGCTCTTGAAAAATACCTGCAATCAGACATAAGTCGGCGAGCAATTTGCTGTTTCCCGTTCTGGTGAGTTGCTTCACCATTCTGTTAAATAATTTTGCGCATGTCTTGAATATTGCTCCTGTACAGGTTTTCATAATAAATCTAGAGCTGTTACTGCATTTTGTAACGTGTGTTGGGGTGCTGTGTTAATTTAGTTTGACAGTTAGTTTATTAACGTTAGTTTGTCTGTTACTTTATTATTAAAGTTTATTAACGTACACTTGCCTATTGCTTTTCTCTTACTAACCCTAACCCTAACCCTAACCCTAACCCAGTAATACATATTTATTGATTCATATTGTGTCTGGTGGTCGACTCCTTAGAGAACACTTTGCTTGCTTCCCGAGGGGTGTTCTCTTAGCCGCAGACGACTGTATTATTGATGCACCACATATGTGCAGAGTAATGAATAACATTGCAATACCGAGTTGTTGTGTATTTTGGCTTTATTTATTTAATTTTTTTATAATTGACTTATTGAATTTAGAGTTTCTTGTTACGAAGTTGGTGCCATATCTCGACCTTTAGGTTGGTTGTGTGATGAAAGTAGCTAAGCCAGCTGTCTATGCTTTGCTGTTGTGCAAAATCAACTACAGTGGACCTGTTTACAAAGTAATCAGCCGCCTACAACTACAACTTAAATACACCACGCTTACCTGCAGGCTCTTCCTCATTCTCCAGCTTGATCTCTTTAGGGACATGTGAGGCAGATGCAATGGGAATAATCAAAGTGTCTGTATCTTTCAAAAAAGAAACATAAAGAGGATACATCCGACGCAGACATTCTGACAGAATCCTTGGTTACGTGTCTCAAAATGATTTCAGAAAATCTTCCTAAAAAAGAAAGGGATGCAATTCGGCAGCTGGCAAGGAATGTTCCAATCAGTCTAGCAACAATAGTGTCCCGAATAAAGGAAATGGCTGAAAATGTGGAAAATCTGCTTCATTAGAACTCAGCGAGCGCCTGTCTTTCAGCATTGCACTGGATGAGTCGACAGACATTGTGGATATTGCTTAGCTTTTCATCTGGGTAAGACACCTGACAAAAGATGGGACAATAAAATAACTGCTTGCCTTATATCTGCTGAAAGATCACACCAGAGGTAAAGACTTTATGGACGCCTTTCTTGCAGTGGCATTGAGATGCGATCTACCAGCGGTAAAGACATTATGGACGCCTTTCTTGCAGTGGCATTGAGATTCGATCTACCAGCGGTAAAGACATTATGGAAGCCTTTCTTGCAGTGGCATTGAGATTCGATCTACCAGCGGTAAAGACATTATGGAAGCCTTTCTTGCAGTGGCATTGAGATGCGATCTACCTGCGGTAAAGACATTATAGACGCCTTTCTTGCAGTGGCATTGAGATGCGATCTACCAGCGGTAAAGACTTTATGGACTCTTTCTTGCAGTGGCATTGAGATGCGATCTACCAGCGGTAAAGACATTATGGAAGCCTTTCTTGCAGTGGCATTGAGATGCGATCTACCTGCGGTAAAGACATTATAGACGCCTTTCTTGCAGTGGCATTGAGATGCGATCTACCAGCGGTAAAGACTTTATGGACTCTTTCTTGCAGTGGCATTGAGATGCGATCTACCAGCGGTGAAGACATTATGGAAGCCTTTCTTGCAGTGGCATTGAGATGCGACCTACCTGCGGTAAAGACATTATAGACGCCTTTCTTGCAGTGGCATTGAGATGCGATCTACCAGCGGTAAAGACTTTATGGACGCCTTTCTTGCATTGGCATTGAGATTCGATCTACCAGCGGTGAAGACTTTATGGACGCCTTTCTTGCAGTGGCATTGAGATTCGATCTACCAGCGGTAAAGACATTATGGACGCCTTTCTTGCAGTGGCATTGAGATGCGATCTACCAGCGGTGAAGACTTTATGGACGCCTTTCTTGCAGTGGCATTGAGATGCGATCTACCAGCGGTGAAGACTTTATGGACGCCTTTCTTGCAGTGGCATTGAGATTCGATCTACCAGCGGTAAAGACATTATGGACGCCTTTCTTGCATTGGCATTGAGATGCGATCTACCAGCGGTGAAGACTTTATGGACGCCTTTCTTGCAGTGGCATTGAGATTCGATCTACCAGCGGTGAAGACTTTATGGACGCCTTTCTTGCATTGGCATTGAGATGCGATCTACCAGCGGTGAAGACTTTATGGACGCCTTTCTTGCAGTGGCATTGAGATTCGATCTACCAGCGGTGAAGACTTTATGGACGCCTTTCTTGCATTGGCATTGAGATTCGATCTGGATTTGGGAAAACGTGCGTCTTGCACCACTGATAGTGCTGCAGCAGTGACTGGCTCTGCTGTCGGATTCTCAGCTTTGCTGCAACAGCACCTGTTGGATTTGTTACACCCAGACAATCGGCTGTACGCATTCCACTGCATTATCCACCAGGAAAGTTTGTGTGCGCAAAGGGAACAATGGATAAGGTAGTGAAAATAGTTTTCATCCGCGCAATAGCGCTCAATCACTGTCAGTTTCGAGAGTTTTTGCTGGAGGTTGATGCTGAATACACAGAGATCGTATTTCATGCTGAGGTACGTTGGGTAATGTTCTGAAGAGATCTGTCTGTTCTGAAGAGATCTGTCTGTTCTGAAGAGATCTGTCTGTTCTGAAGAGATCTGTCTGTTCTGAAGAGATCTGTCTCTTTGCTGCCACATGCGATTGCCTTTCTGAAAGAAAAGCACAAAATCTCTGTTAAATGTTTATATATATATATAAAAAGCACTGTTTAATGTATTGTTTGTTCAGATATGTTAGAAAACGTTCCCACCGTTTTATTTATTTGTTAACACAGTATTGCACAATTAAGCGCTGTGTGTAACTAAGGTCACTATGTCCCTTTGGGTATGTGTTGACCAGAATTGTTCTGCACATTGGAAGTGCTGTCACTTTTTCTACTTTCAATCAAGGATCTATTTTTAAATAACACCTTGCATCAAAAAAATTGATTCATAATAATTACCTTAAAGTGAGCAAAATACATGCAGAAAAAATAGCAATGTGGCACGTTCAAATACCAATTTTTTTTTACTTTTAGGCAAAATTCCAATCTTAATAACCCTTGTCCTTAAAAGAATCTCCAAAGTTAAAAGTAAAAAACATACCATGATTTTCAGTTTTCTCCACTGGATGGTAAACCTGCGAGTTCTGAAGCACTGGTTTCTCATTGTGACTGAGGCGACAGTTTCTGGAATGTCCTGTAAACAGATGAAAACATGTGAAGCTTAAACACTGGGAGCAAACGTGGGCTTCCTTTTCAAAGCCATTACAGAATGGGGTTAGTTAGACTGAACTACCTGTACGTCTCCCTGCACAGTCTTGCATTACCCAGCTAAACATACCTTTATAAACCACATGGACTGTCAGCAAAGGCTGCTTTCTGAAAATGCCGAGTGCTTAGAATTAAATACAGAAATTAAGGGCATTCATGAAACGGAAAATTACAAATAGTTAACAAAAAAAAAAAAACACACAGCCCGATGCTCTGAAAGCTCGCCACACAGACTCCATCCTTGCCTGATCACGTCTTGTCAGATCACACCAGATCATCCGAGACAAGCCTCTTGTTTCTCTCAACAAACACCATCATTCTTTAACACTTCTGCTATGAGAACCTTAGTTTCACGCTCAGAAAATCCGAACGTTCTTTTCCTGAAGGGATTGTAATCTTCTACTTCCAGCTGTGGCGGAATCTGAAACAGAATCGAGCCAGTGCCTTTGATATGTGCGAATCGTGTAAAAAGCATGAAGCTGAACGCATATCACTGTTTAGGCGCAACAGTAAACCTTCTATGCAAAGTATTAAATAAACTGACTCACGAGACATGATGGGGTTGCCTCCCAATACTGTGGTGCTATGCTCTTCTGCATGTTTCAAAAAACTTCGGAAATACTTGTAGGATTTTCCACAAATGTTGCACGTTGAAGCACCTGCCAAAAGAAACCATGGTTAGATTAAGACAGCAGCACACACACACACACACACACACACACTGACACTGAGACACACACACACTCGTAAGGTATAAACCATGACGGGCCGTGCGGTTCCGTGATACATATCACGACTGGGTTGGTGATAAGGCCCGAGGCGTAAGCCAAATATATTAAAGGAAACAGGTGGAATGTCACTCATTTTCATTTTTGTAGCTAATAGCAAATAAAATGGCAGTTTGTCATGGAATTTAGAATGTAGTGGTGCGTAGTGATTTATTCAGTGTGAAGCAGCTCATTAGTATGCAAGCCATTGTATATGCTATGTAATAAACGAGAACCAAAAAAGTTTTTTCCCTTTCATCTTACAAAGCCAAATAGACTCACAAAGATAAGTGGTTGAAAATGGAAGCAACACTTTCATTGTCTCGGCACTAGCAGTAAATATTGTCTCTCTCTCTCTTCACCGATCGCACGCAAGTTCAATCACCAGGCTCATTGCTGATGACACCGTCCACTAACGCTAACTGGCTGCATTTTCACATGCATTAGCAATGAGTTTGAACGAAAAACTAAAAACACAACCAATTCAATATACGATGAGACACACCTGAGATTTATTGGCGGCACCCAATTTGGGAAACACTGGCTTACAGTATACCAAAAAAAGCAAATTAAAAACTAAGTTCATATTTTTAATGACTCACTTTGGCTACCTTCCAATTACATGCAAGCTAATATTTCCAAACTGTCAATTACATGCAAGTAAATATATGTATAACAAACATAACCTGGCATTATGAAACACTTAAAGTAAACAGCATGCTGTTAGTATTAATAATAGCTATAACTTACACTGCAGCAGTACTAAAAGTTGTATTTCTCTATAATGTATTCGTATGATCACTACAAGTTAGCACAGCACTCTCCACCAGGACCCCGTGGAAACACCAATCAACTGAGGCAATGCTGGGGTGCAATGCATTATGGGTGATCTCAAGCAGAGAGGAGAAAGCGCAGCCCAGTAGTAATGAATTATTATTTTTTTATTATTGTGAAATTTCTCAATCATGAGTCTTAATAGTATCATATATTTAATTTGAACACTGGAATCTTAATGTCTGTAGAGTGGTTGTGAAATACCCCTCCTGTCCCCCGAAAAGGGAGTTCATGACTGAAAAAAGCACCAACCTAAATGAAATGAATGTTTATTTCTAATTTGATTAGGATATGTAACTTAGATATAATAATCTTCATGCATGCCCCAGTGACATTATATATATACAAGCGTAAGATAAAGCATATAAGATAAAGCATATAAGATAAAGCATATAAGATAAAGCATATAAAAGAAATCTCTTAACAACCCATTGATCGTAGCTTTGTTACACTTCCATAGTACCAGTTATATCTGCAACACCATTGTGGATTGAATCTACCAAGGCTTAACATTGTGGCAGCACTGATAAACACTAAAACGACCACAACGCAATCTCCAGGTAACCTGTTCATGTGCTGTCATTCAGAGCAATAGCAAATATGTCAAGACTCCTGACCTTTTACAACAGTGTGAACATGACTGTTATCATTATTATTGCCATCGTTTTAGGATGATTCTACAGCTGCATGTATCATCAGTGTGCATGCTAATCCGCATCATTATACTGTACCTTGCACAGAGCAGAGCTGCCCATCATCTCCAACCACAAAGGCAATCACTTCGGTGGCAGAGTGGTGCGCATCCTCTGCCAGGCCATGCTGGGGATTCATGTCCTGCAGACAAGGCTCTCACATCGGACACGGACCCTAACAAACATGCTAAAAGACAGAGAGATTAAAACCGGTATTTACTATTATTAAAGAGATTTCAAATTAGGGGAAGAAAGGTGCCACCCCTAAGAATATATTGTCATCTTCGATTTGTACTCAATGTCACAAGTGAACTGGCCTCTCCCTAGGTTTTAGTTTTATCTTTGGAATGCCCAGATCAATAGTATTTTGCTATTCCCATCGCTAAAAAAAAAAGTATTCGCAAAAGAAAGAAATCCTACACGGGCATCTTGTGGCTTAGAGTGGGTTTTCATTGGTGTATCATTAGAAGCAGAGTATCAAAACCAGCACCGAATGAGGGAAATCTCCCTCTTTCCCTATCAATTAGTTAGAACAAGAGATCTTACTGAGAGATCTGACTCCAGAGTAAAGATGTAAACAGAAGAAGTCAATTAAAGAACAACCATATTCAATTTAATTTGTCATGTGTATAGACACGTCTGTGCAGTTCTTTCTATAGTACTTCACCAGACACCTATCTAGTTTCCTTAGTTTAACTTAGGTACAGTAGATTATGCACGAAAGTGTTCTTTTCCCAGCTGGTGGTGCAGTTATTGAACACAGAGGAAACTTTTATCTACGTTTTAGATGTATACAATCTAGGTAGTGCTTTTACCTTTTTTTTTTTTTTTTTTTTTTTTTTACATGCTGCTCTTCAGTTTTCAGTCAAACGAGTTTTTACACAAATCATAACTTACGTTGTCTAACATGAACAAATATCGCTTTATTCCATTACTTGTGCAAACACTTGATTAAATGTATTACCAGCCACCTTTTATAGGCACCCGGCTGTACTTACGTTGTTTTGGTTTTTACGCTCCAAACAACACAGAAAGCAGACTCTGCGTTCAAACAACTTATTTATTTGCATACAGAGTTCTGTTGTAATAATATTATATATAATATTGATAATATGATAATATATGATAATATTATTACAGCGCTTTCGAAGCAATGTTTTCCCCCTACTCATTTCGGCAGCAATAATTTTACATTTGAGTTTTATCTGCGATCTCGCGAGATGTCTTCTTCCGTTTAGGGTTTGTTGGCGCGTGCCCTCTACCTTATTTATATATATATATATATATATATATATATATATATATATATATATATATATATATATATATATATATATATAAATTAATGTATCTATTGTAGTTCTTTCCTTATAGCTTCTCCCATTTCCCTATGCTTTTTATGAATTGTAATATACATTTCTCTTTCTCCGTTTGTTTTTCTCTCCCTTCTACCTTCAGAATATCATTTACTGATGCTACTTTGATTTCTGTATCCCTTAAACTCCTATTTAATCTTTGCATTTCCTGAATGTATGTTCCACTGTTTCTTGTTCACCAATTACTACATAACCCATTCTCATGACTCCCAATCCTGTATAAATGATGATTTAACGGTGTATGTCATAACCTTAGTCTATTAATATCGGTTTCTTCCTCCCTGTTTTTCCCTTTTGCCATGTTTGTATTTCCCTACTTCTGAGTGACTTTTATAATTACATCTTCTCTTTCCACTGTATTGTCATCGCGAGATGCGTGCCGGTGTCACGTGTGTCGGGTCTAGCGAGCTCCTGGGTGATGTAGTCTATTGAAACACAGCTACCACCAAAAAAAAGTGCAAAATCCATAAATAGACTGTATATTAATTGTTAATTAATGCTGCTGCCGTTTTCATTCACATTTTGAAGTAGGCCTACATTATTGCAAGTTCCTCTTATAAAACGCCCCAACGTTCCTTTTATATCAAAAATGAAATACATAATACAAAATTGTTTTAGTATAATTGAAATGTACACCCTAAGAACTTTTGCGAAACCTATTAATATTCCAACCCCACATAACGTAAATAAATATAATAAAACAAAGACATAACTGGACCGGGGGACTATGTGTGGCTGCATTATTTTATCTGGCCTTCTGAGAGATTATGCAGTTTTCAATAAGAAAGAAAGAAAGAAACATATTAAACAAATGAGTGAAGTAAAAACTGCAAAAACATGTTCCTTTTTTATTTATTTTTATTGTGCTTAGTGACTTTAATCTAGGCATTAATCTTGCATTGGTTCAAAAGCTAAACAGGCAATAACAGCTATTGCTCTGCTGACGATAAAGACTGTTTGGATCGAAGCCATTGTGGTTTAACCAGACTGACTGTGGATTTAAAAAAAAATCAGTGATTCTCACCTTTTCAAAACGTGCAAGTAACCTAGTAGGAAGGAAGGTCTGAATCCTTCAGTAACGTAGGGGTAAGAGAGGAGGGAGGTTTCAGTGCTGTGGTTATATTGCTGAACTCGGTCAGCTGCGTGTGTGAACTCTCATTCTGATCTGTTCACACTGATCAAACTTGCTGAGGACATTCTTTACACACTAGTGTATCAGAATGTGGGTGCACAGTATGTCCATCTGTAAATCACACTTACAGTCAGTCTCGCATATATCGAGAGTCCTGCTTCTCCACTTGTGATGAAACTTCCTAAAGACATTCCTTAAGATCAGTTATTGTGTGTATCACAATCTGGATAGACTAGACTAGTCACAAATCTGAAAAATGAAGCTCTATAAGAAAGGTCAGGCATTTGAGTAAAATATTGTTTTTCTAAAGGATTTGGGGGTGCTGAATCAATTTCTGCTGTCTGCCAAGCTGTAACTGTCAAGCTTGAGCTTTGAAAAGCAGAAAAACAAAATGGCCGCCAGAAACAATGGAACTTGTAGTATTACCACATGATTTTATCATTATGAAACCCAATACTTAACAATAAACACTTCATTCTGAATAATTTGAGGTTGCAGAACCTAATTCGTTGTCAATGTTCAGGTATAGCTATTGGTTTGTGCATCTGAAGTACTGACAAATTCAAAATGGCTACAAAAATAGAGCAAACGTCATCATTCTTAACATGTGTTTTTTGTGGTTTGTGAGTTAGGAAAGTAAATATTAAAAATGATTTTTGTAACTACTCAGATAGGCTTAGGAAAGCGGAACAGGTGATGGCTGGCAAGTGCTATGCCAGAGGAATGAGAGCACACAACCTGACCCTACAGGCCATGAGGAGAATTGTTATTCCACAGCTGCTCAACAATGAGAACCACAACCAAAGAAAGATACAGAGGACAAATCAGACAGCAATGATCTCCCTGCTTGCTACCAAAGAGTTCAGAGATGTCATGTAAGCTTTTGTAGCATCCACTGACAATGCTAACTTCAAATTCTGGTGGAGCTACATGCAAATGGTAGAGATTCTTCTCCTGTTTGCTCGTGCTCAGAGAAATGGTATTTGGGAATTCCATTTACGTACATTCCAGTCCATGCTTCCCTTCTTCATGAGGTACAATCGCACAAACTATGCCCGCTGGGGAACAATCTACGTGCATGAGATGCACCAGCTTCCCCCAGAAGTGAAGACAGAATTTGAATTTTGCAAAGTCTACAATGTACCAAATACCACCACTGTGAAGAAGGCACATTCAATCATGTTTGTCAAATCCCATGTACTGGAGACCCTTCCACTGACAAGTGATGCCTTGTCCTTCCACATTGAACGCACACATTATCAGGCAGCAGTGTGGCGACAAGCACACATGCAATACCCAGAGCCCTCCTGAGACCATGGGGTGGAGACTGGAAGAGACCTCACTTTTGCCCATCCTCATGTCTCTACCTCTCATCCCTGTGCACAGCAGCTTGCAAATGCAGAGCCACCAGTGCAGCTTGCAACAATGATTAAAGAACTGTGTACCTGATGTTGCTTGCAAATTGAAGTAAGGACTTAACACAAGTTAAATGTCTTAAATGTTAGATGAGACTGTATAACTGCATCTTTATTAAGGTATAATAAAGTAGCTCTCAACAAATTACATGGCATTATCGTCTTGGAATAACGGTGCTGCTCCTCCGTGTTGGTGGCCATTTTGTCTGGGTGCAGTTTGAAGGTCAAAACTTTGCCCTAGGATTTAATAGACATGAAATTTGGATTCAGCACCCCAAAATCATGAGGATAACACTGTTTGAAAAGTTTTACCATAACGGTATTATGCAAATCTCATCCTGTTTTCTGGTGGCCATTTTGTTTGCTTGACAGATACAGCTTAGCAGAAATTGATTCAGCACCCACAAATCCTTTAGGAAAAACTATCTGACAACTTTTTTCAAAAAAGCTGGATGGGTGTTAGATTTTGTGAAAATCGGATACATGCAGGCTGTCTGTCTGAATTTTTGAATCCAGCAGATTAGGTGATAGGAATCTTCTGGGGAAAGTGTAGAAATGACATACTTGTTATAGTTATACTAACTCCTTGACATCTCCTTTCATTTTCCTGTCATGTTGTCGTGTTGCTTGACAACCTCCAATAATATTTCTACACCACTGCCATACAGATGAATAGAACATTGGGTTTGGTACCCAGACTTTAAACCATTGATTTTGTATTTTTTCATTTGTCTTTATTTCACATTTACATAGTTTTTTTTTACACACAGTATTAAATTATAATGCATCAAGATACTGTAACTGCTGAAACTTTTTGTAAAAGTGAGGAAGCCAAAGCAAACATCTTTAAAGAGTTTGTAAAATCCCATGATGTTTGGGCTTTTTATTTATTATCGATGCCACAATAGCCCCTGGGTCCTTGTTTGCCTCTGTATTGACGTGTACAGCGTAACTCCCCAAAAAAGCTGTACAATGGAAATGTGTAACATTAAATATTCATTGTGATGCCAAAGAAAACAACATCGTCTGAAGGAATTCCTTCAGATTCTAAGCCAGCTTCCAGGAAATACCAAATGCACCTGGAATGCAAAGTAACATTAAAGTGAACAAGAGTGATAAATATAAAAGGAAAGTTGGAGGTGATTAATCACACAACCCCAGGAGGTGAGGAAAAGCCCTCGTTTTAATGAATTCATTAAAATTGTTTCCAGTAATGAAGCACATTTAGTGTAGTCTACTGTTGCAATAAATTACAGTTAAATACATCGAGATGCTATCCAGTAGTGTTTACTAAGCCCCCTGCCATGGTAGAGTACCTGGAACTACATCGCAATGCATGGAAACGAATAGCAGTTGGGGAGGGCACAAGCATTATAAGCAGTTCCTTTTGAATGGCAGTTTAGAATGTAACAGGACTGAGACCGAGTGCAAACCTGCCAGCGAGTGTGTAAGCCACTATGCAGAAGAGCCAGGGGCCTCTTGAATCCATAATAGCAGAGCATCACACACACACACACTCTGCCTGTTACATTACAATGCATTGCTTTCTTTAATCAGTGACTCAGTGGATAGCTGTGTGTTGAGTGATTTAAGATTCTTCATGTTGTTTTAACAATAACAGCCTTGCCAGTTCACAGCCAGGTCCTGGTATGCAATATTCCAGTGCTGATGTTACAGTGTTGAACAGAGTCTCGTCAAAAAGCGTGTCATTGTATTTAAGTTTCTTTTATAGTATGTAATGAAGTTACCTTGTATTCTACGACATGCAGCAATGCATTCCCTCAATACAATGTGCTAGTGTTGGGTTCAAGGGTTTCAGTGAATTACAAATAATGAAATGGAATGAGACTTTGTGTTACTGCAATCTGTACTTGAGTGGCCTTCGCCTTTGCAGATATGAGGGCGCAATGGTTTCTTTGTCCATTAGATGGCGCTCAAGTTTAACAAATGCCTTATGTTTTCTGAAATGTTTTCTGAATGTGTCATGAAAATGTAAAAATATTTTGGTTAAGTAATAATCTACACCAAGAAGTAGCAGGCTTTAAAAGTTTTACAGCAAATCTTTATTGGGGTGATGTGTGCGTGTGCGTGTGCGTGTGCGTGTGCGTGTGTGCTTTTCAAAACACCTGCTATTCGTGTATATTT
The DNA here is from genome assembly GCF_902713425.1 of Acipenser ruthenus. NCBI lineage: Eukaryota > Metazoa > Chordata > Actinopteri > Acipenseriformes > Acipenseridae > Acipenser > Acipenser ruthenus. The sequence continues at coordinate 481,329 of NC_081219.1, forward strand.
TCTGTATTAGAGAACATCACTCAAAATAAGCGCATAAACTACTCTTGTTTTTGGTAATACATAAATATATGCCTTTGTATTTATTTGTCAGTTTAAGACAATGCAAACTATTTCATAAATTGTCTTAAAAGAATACTTTATACTGTACTTTGTATCTCCAGTGTTCCCCCATTATAACGCTATATTTGGGAGCCATAGTTATGACACCTTGTTATTTGTGTTCCTCCTTATAACAAGAATGACTCTGCTAGTAAAATAGCATAATGGGGCAAATAAGGTTAAAGGGCGGCCTGCGGCTTCGGACATTATAGCCCCCTGTTGGTAACATCATTTTCCAATATAGCCCTCCTCTCCAGTCCATATATACCAGTGTGTGTGTATATATATATATATATATATATATATATATATATATATATATATATATATATATATATAAATATAATATTGCAAAATTCTTAAAGCACAGTGAAAGCGTGGTAAAGCATAGACGAGCAAACGCATAGTATAACCATGGGAAAAGTTACTGTGGAAATGTACTTGTCAGATTGTCAAGGGCAGCCCTTCCTCTGTACATACAGTATTATGGATATCTAAAGAAAGACAGCTGGAATGCTGGTCATGTACATGCCTGTATGTGTATGAGAATTATAAAGCTACAGCCATGTTGCTGTGCTGCTGTTCAAGTTTCTCTTTTGGTGATTTTCAAATAATAAGTATGTTGTTCATTTTTCCATTTATCATCATTCTGGGGGCTCAGAGTAGCAGCAGCCAGGCCACCAGTTCAGCAGTTTCCAGAGCCTGTTCATTATTGATTTAGATACATATATTGTATTTTTGCTTTCTACGTATGCATTACACTCTTGTTTTTCAAAAAAAAAAAAAAAACACTTGACTGTTTCACAGAAGTTCAGCTTTGGATAACCTTTTTTGAAGAGAGTTGTTTTAAAATATTTTGTTACCAGAAGCAAGAGGTTTGAAGTTGAGGGTCATAAAGCTTTCTTTATGAGAGAAGGTTGTTTGAACTGTATTAGAATATATGAAATCGAGGAAACGTGGTGGAATAAAAACAGAAAGCAAATAATTGCAGGATCTGGGTTAAACATACTGAATGAACTGTCTTGATTACAAATCCCACGCAGACAGCTCTGATGTTGTCACATTGCATTAGCACACATTTTGTTTTCCCTCTCTTTTTTGGTGAGCAGGAAAGCCCCATATTTGACATGAATCAGCCATAAAAATTGTAATTTCCCAACCTTTTTAAGCATAACCACTACCACATGTTTAATATGCGGGTCAACCTTTTTCCATTTAAAAAGTGGAAAGGATATGAAGTTAACTATTGCTGAACCTCGGGCTTGGGAGCCAAGAGTCTGAAATACATTTCTATGAGCTCTTGGGAGTCAAGAGTCTGAAATACATTTCTATGAGCTCTTGGTAGCATCAGCAGCATTATCACTGATACGCTGGTTTTGTTTTTCCCTTTTTTGTTTTTTGCTGCTTCCTGGTAGCTTGTAACTTCCTGTGCTGTAGGTCAACCACACTCTGATGATCCTGTAGCTTCTGCTTCGTCTTCTTCTGGTGTGAGTAGCGCTGACAAAAAACCTGAGCTCGCTGATTGGTTTTAAATTAGCACTGGAAAAAGTTGTGGGAAAGAATGGTATTATTCATTTAAACCCCCCCCCCCCCCCACCACACACATGCAGAAACACGCAAACACACACACACACACACACATACACATACACATACACATACACATACACATACACATACACATACACACAAACACACACACCCACGACTGTTTTCTATATTCATAAACATTTACTAGATGTAATTTCTGACCCATTAGTAGCAGCCCCTAAAGGAATTGCAAGGTGTCAGTAATGCAGGTATTGCTTGCATTGTATACCCCATGCATACATGGCATTTCTCTGATACATTGCAGGTATGGGACACATACCGTGAATGTATAGAAACTGCACTCCATGGCATTATAATTCTTAATTGTCTGCAATATCAAATCAATCATTCAAAAGGAATCTGTGAACAGCGCCTCACGGCCTGCCCAGGTGTTACTGATTCATGGCTTAACAGTTCCACGCTGTACCAGCGTAAGGCAGAAACAGTCTATTGCAGCTTTGCAGTGGGGATATTTATGCACCAGGTCAGGATTATGAGGTAATTGCCATCCGTTAATTGAAACAACACATTGATCATTTCATTATTTAATGATGTCTGCATTTAGATGCGGTTTCTCCTATTGGTCAGCTCTAGCTATCCTTAAAGACCACGGAATCTTCCGCCAATGGAAGCAGCATTGTGCAAGTCCAACACAGGGAAAGGGTTTTTGCTTTGGGTTTCCTCAAATTGAAACTTGTTGCCTTTTTAAAGTGATTTTCTGTTCAGTTAGGTCTTCTATTTTCTTGTTATTTTCTTGCTCTGTATCTCTCTCACACACGGTGCTTTTCCCTCTCTGACTCTGAAATGCATCTTTCAGTCAGAAGATTGCAATACTGTCTGATTCTGTAGACTCTTCAGTCTAAGAAGGAAGACACAGTAACAAAGACAGTGTGCAGTGTTTAGGGTTTTCAGATCATACTAATTTGCCTGAAATGTAATCCATTTCTGTTACTAAGATGATTTCCACAGCATGATTAATGCACATATGCATTTATTTTGAGGCAACAGCAAGTGCCAGAGTTATTCATAGCAAATGATGTCTAAGAGTGGTAATTAATGCATTCCCATTTAGAGTAAAGTACAGCTTTTTATTTGGAATGGAGAAGTCATTCCAACATTTTGCAGTGACTTCACTGAGTATTTAACAAAAGGTCAGTACTGTGCATTCCAGAACTAAAGCAGTGGTATTTAGACTGGCTCAATAGAGCCAGGTGACTCTAAGCTAAATAGAGCAGTGTCTGTTTAAAGAATAATACCCTGTTCAAAGTAACTTAGTATTGCATGATCATTGAAAGCATGGTGGTGAATAACAACCCTGTGTTCAGCATGCATTGGTCTTCCATTAGATAAGGAGTGTGAATAAGGTAGTAACATGGTAAGTTGGTGAATATACACATTTACAACCACAGAGTTCATTGAGATGTAACATCTGGTTTTCAATGGCGTTTTTATCATAAACTTCGAGATCAAACTCAAAAGAAGTTCCAAATGTTCCAATGCATGCTTTTGTCAATTCATTAGAAGTCAATACTGTGATGCTATCTTCTTCATCAGCGTTGCACGGTTGTGTATCGTGTAAAGTAAACTATTTTTAAGATTGTAATCATCCAGAACTATTGAACACTCAATGGTGCTAAGTTTAGAAATACTAAACGAAAGTGGCTGAATTCAATGACAAACGGTTTGACTAGAAGTCTTTCTCAATGTCTTTGATGACAATTTGATTCATTTTCTACAGATCGACATGTCTACTGTAGAGCTGTCCCCCATTCCCATGATGGGTGGGACCCCTCACTTGTGCAGAGGCCCCCAGCACAGATCAGTAACTGTGCTGCTAGAATGAGAGCTGGGGTGGGAATGTGCAGGTGCACTGATGGTACCAATGAAATATAACCCTTGTGTTTGTGACAGGCATACAGAATGTTTCCTAATTCAAGATGACTGCATCGATGAAGTTGCTTGCTCAAAAATGTCAGGGAAATCCTGCCCTCTTTCTAGCCACACCACATAATGGAGGTTTCCTATGATTGAAATCCTGAGAAAACCATCCCATACTCACATGGGGACACTTTCTAGGAAAACACAGAAAATAAGGTTCTTAGAAATATATTTAAATATCATTGCACACGAATATTTTGATAATGGCTACATTATCTTTAGTTTAGGGATTTAATGTACTGTGTGGCATACTAATCCTGTATGACACATGCAAGGAAGGAATGGAATTTGACTTTTTTTTTCTAGTAATTTTCTTCCAGGGGACATTTTTTGGCCTCTTCAGCCTAATATGGTATTTTATGTAATTTTGAATTTTCTTGTTGGTTGTATTTCAAGACCGAACCTCTGTCTGTTCGGCTTCACTCCTGGTTTTACCTCAGGAGTGAATCCAACAGAAATGGAAAGTCCTGGAGGTATTCCAGCCCTGACAACGTAAGGGAACGGCACGCACCAATGAGAACGAGAGCGAAGTAGCATGTCAGGAGTGGAAATGTTTTGCTTTTGCCAAAAGGGCTTTACTAGGTTTAGCGCACCAGCAAGGGAGCTGCCTTCTGTTACTGATGTTAAGCTATGGCCTTAGGAGTGATGCAGCAGAAACAAGCACAGGACTGAGAACTGTAATTCCAAACATTAATCATTGGCTAACAATGTACACCTACACTGGCAATCAGGAACAGCCAGAGGAGTAGTGAATGGAGGCATTAGACATTATTATTATTATTATTATTTTTTTTTTCTTAGCAGACGCCCTTATCCAGGGCAACTTACAATTGTTACAAGATATCACATTATTTTTACATACAATTACATTATTTTTTACACATTATTTTTACATACAATTACCCATTCATACACTTGGGTTTTTAAAGGAGCAATGTAGGTAAAGTACCTTGCTCAAGGGTACAGCAGCAGTGTCACCCACCAGGGATTGAACCCACAACCCTCCGATCAAGAGTCCAGAGCCCTAACCACTACTCCACACTGCTGCCCTGCATTGCACTGACATGCAATGCAGCTGTGTCAAGTCTACCTTTATCTTAGCGTGGGAATCGTCTGCATTGTTCCCAGCGCTCTTGTTTGCCATAGATGCAATATAGCGATGAATGACAGATTGAATATGGCAGAAACGTATGGAAGTTCATTTTCCAGATTCTGTGTTGTCTCAACCCATAACCAGACTCAACTCACTGAAGGGATAAAAGGAAGCCTCTGTTCAAGCCATGCACCCTGCAGAGACTTAGAACAAATTGAGATGTATATAAAAGCGAGCAGCACAGACCCTGAAGTATCTCTCAGGAGTAGTGTAGTGTCAAAACGAAGTTTCTGTAGGATACCACAGGTCAAGTCAAGAGGAAACACAACATTGGATTCAAAGTCTAACTAAGTAGTTCCCAGTTTTTTTTTTTTTCTTTACCAAAAAGGTGCAACTTGGCAGATGTACCAAAGTGAAAAGACCCTGATAAATGGAGCCCATTGTCTTGTGCTAAATCCCAGTTTCCAACACTCCGACACTGTCACTGCCTCTTGGTATGGTATATTATAACAAGTGCTTTGAATGTGTTGTGTAAAAAGAATTCTCTATTGCCTCTTCACTGAACTCTGAGCCCATTGGATGCACTCAGAACTTTATTGTCTATTCTCAAAAACATATTTAAAAAAATGTAAACATGATTGAAATAAATGCAAGTTGCATAACACGACACAAATCACACATGTACCACTTTACTTCTTAAAGAGATGCAGTAACACGACACAAATCACACATGTACCACTTTACTTCTTAAAGAGACGCAGTAACACGACACAAATCACACATGTACCACTTTACTTCTTAAAGAGACGCAGTAACACGACACAAATCACACATGTACCACTTTACTTCTTAAAGAGACGCAGTCCTTTAGGCTACGTTCATCAAAACGCAACTTGTTCCAAATTCTGTGTTACGTCTTTTGTTTTTATTTTTGCCTAGAAAGGCAATAATATGCCATGGAAACTTTCAGGTAACTTGTAGAGCAACTTATTGTAAGTGACAATTTCAAGCAATTTTGTGCAAAGTTTGAGAAACAGTCAAAACATTCTTGATTTCAGCATCTTGGTGAAAAATGCTTGAAGATGTCTTCTCCAACCATCTCCTTCAACTGTTGCCAGAAAAAAAGGCCTTGAGATTCTGTCCCTATATAAATGACCTGGTGTTCCAAGGCCTTGAGATTCTGTCCCTATATAAATGACCTGGTGTTCCAAGGCCTTGAGATTCTGTCCCTATATAAATGACCTGGTGTTCCAAGGCCTTGAGATTCTGTCCCTATATAAATGACCTGGTGTTCCAATGCCTTGAGATTCTGTCCCTATATCACAAAGACATTCATCCCTTGCCACCACTGTTGGGTGCATGTCCTAAGTGGCCATGATGTAAACGCATCTTCAGTCCATGTATTGTTGGCAATGGAATAGTTTAAAACAGTTCTTAAATTGTATAAATGTACTGGATAGCTGGGTCTGACTCACAGAGTTCCAATGATTAATAATGGGATGCGAAAGACCTTTTGGCGATTAGTTTCTTTGACTTATCACTCACTTTAAAGGCGTCCCATGTGGGAGGCATTATGATGTATGGGTCGTTTTCAAAGATCAGCGCTTCATCTAGTTTCCTGGAGGCTGCTGTTATTTTAACTGCTGCCCTAAAACTCTTAAACCTGAAATATCACATACGCTTTCCCTTGTTTTTATTGTATTAAGATGTTACTAAGGGAACACTGAATATTAGATTCAAAAATGGATATTAAATTGGTTTAAAACAAAGAGTATACTCTCAAGAGGTGTTGATGTTGGACCTTGCATATCAGAAAATTCAAAGTTACACTTGAGGAACTCAACCATGCTGAACACAAACCACCAATCTTAGACCACCTCAGCTCAATGCTGTGTTAGCTGTGCAACATGCAGACACATACATGCCGTGGGTGTGTGTCAAGACCATTCGTCTGCAATTCATCTCTGTCTGTTTTTTCATGGTTACCAGCAGACCCTTTGGTCTGATCCCAGAGGCCCTTCTGTATCTGCTTTGAGAATAACTTATCAGTTTATATGAAAAAGTAGGGTTTTATTATCATTGCCCTTGCAAATCCCACCCTGCCATGGACTCATAGGAAACCCTTCTTTTTCTCAACCCCCTCCTTCACCTTCTGACTTTCACAGCTCAGCCTGGCAGTCCTGATGTCAGTTCAAGGAGCTGTTTTGTATGATGTGGCAATGGGTTAAGACCACCAAAGAAACAGCCAACACATAGCACTCGACACGGCAATGTTCTGCTCCGTTTTATACCAGGATCACTGGGACTTATCTGCAGTGGAAACCATTGTGGTTTGGGAGGGTGACCACAGGCACTTATGATGTTTAAAACCACAAGCTGCATTATTTCCCCCCATGTTAGCCTCACGAAGAAACAAAAGTGTACAATTTTAAATAGCACTAATGCATGAAGTGTGAGCACCTTTCAAACTACAATGAAATCCAAGTTAGCATGCAGGAAGCATGGCTATTGCCTAAGGTACTGAACCACATTGCAACCCTCAACAGCTACAATAGTTTAACATGGTGGGAAGAAGACTGTAACTCATTATTTTGTCAAAGCACAGAGTGAGTAGGAAACACTCTTCCCAACCTAAAGAAAATTGGCTCTAAATGAGGAATTTAAGATCAGTCATCATCTGGTAGTAGAAATGACATATTCTTTCCCTTCCTTTCTTTTCTCAAGGGAGGTGCAATTGCTTCTCCAAAGATCAAGCAGAAATACACAGAAGAGTAGTTGATTAGACTGAGGTTGCATTACGATGCTGGTGGAAAGGTCTTAAATTACAACACAGGGTCCCAATTACAAAAAGGCAGTGCTTATTTACATTGGTTTTATGCATCTGGCACTGATTAATCTTAAAGATGGCCTGGACTGACTGCAGGTACTGATGTAGATGACCAAAACCTACTTGATGGAGTCCAGTCCAATACGTTTCTGTCTCTTTACAAATCAGCAGCCACAAAGGCCAGCACATGAAGGAAACAGACTGGGTTCCTGGGAAACACTGTTTTCTTTATTGAAGGTTCTGAGGCAAGAATAAATTATGAGTGATCTTACTTTCCAGAAATGTCAGTTTATTTGTACTGAACCTGAACTGACTGGTTATTGCTCAAAGAGTGGAAAACCTGCATTTTAGCATGCCTTGGAATAAATTGGTCGCCTTGCTTGGGTTCTGCTGCCTAATCTAGGGATACCACCAATCTAGCAATCTGTCTTCCGTGGTCATACCTGCGGCACAGTTTGGAAATGACAGTGTATGATATCTGGATAATAAAGTGGATGTAGCTAACAAAATACCTTCAGGACTCTTACCTGACAAGAACTTGCATTAACTACTGTATACAGGTCTTAAATGTGCAGTCTCAAATGAAACATGTCACAAACATGTATTTGAGTTCTAAAACATGACTACACATGCAACTACACTAGCCTTGCCTTCCTGGAAATCTGTTACACTTACATCTCCGAGTTCATTTCATCTCAGTAGTGTCTTTAGGGTAAACCATCTTACTGGCTGTAAAGCATGTCAGTCATTAGGGGAAGCAGCTCATTGGTCACTGACAGAAAAAAGGCCCCGAGGGGGTGGAGAACATTTTACTCTCCAGATGAAATTATCAAAAAGTGGAAGACTGCAAACAGAGATTTCTTTAACCTTCATTGTAGTACCAGATTTGTGTTTTTAAAATGAAAATCTATGTTTGCTAAAACAAAGAAACTATAAACAGTACACTGTAATAGTGCAATAAAGCACAGTGAAAGCATGGCAAAGCATAGATAAGCATGCAAAAGCCCAGAAAGGTAAAGGCAATCAGTAAAAAAAAACATGGCAAACCAGGCTAAACTCTGGTAAATGCATAGTATAACCAAGGAACTAGGAGCTCTTAAAATAAACAAATCCCCTGGGCCGGATGAGATCCTCCCAATAGTATTCAAAAAAATGAAAGAAGTTATTTACAAACCGCTAACCAAGATCATGCATCAGTCTCTTGACACAGGGGTTGTACCGACAGACTGGAAAATTGCAAACGTAATACTGATCCACAAAAAGGGAGACAAAACCGAACCAGGTAACTACAGACCAATAAGCCTGACTTCTATTTTATGTAAACTTATGGAAACTATAACAAGATCCAAAATGGAAAATTACCTATATAGTAACAATATCCTGGGAGACAGTCAGCATGGTTTTAGGAAAGGGAGATCATGTCTAACTAACCTGCTTAATTTTTTTGAGGATGCAACATTGAAAATTGATCATTGCAAAGCATACAACATGGTTTATTTAGATTTCCAGAAAGCTTTTGACAAAGTCTCAAACTGAACGCAGTAGGGATTCAAAGAAATGCATACACATGGATTTGGGAGTGGTTAACATGTAGAAAACAGAAAGTACTGATTAGAGGAGAAACCTCAAAATGGAGCGAGGTAACCAGTGGTGTACCACAGGGATCAGTATTTAAGTTCTCTGCTATTCCTAATCTACATTAATGATTTAGATTCTGGTATAGTAAGCAAACTCGTTAAATTTGCAGACGACACAAAAATAGGAGGAGTGGCAAACACTGTTGCAGCAGCAAAGGTCATTCAAAATGATATAGACAGCATTCAGAACAGGGCAGAAACATGGCAAATGCCATTTAATAGAGAAAAGTGTAAAGTATTGCACGCAGGCAATAAAAATGTGCATTATAAATATCATATGGGAGATACTGAAATTGAAGAAGGAATCTATGAAAAAGACCTAGGAGTTTATGTTGACTCAGAAATGTCTTCATCTAGACAATGTGGGGAAGCTATAAAAAAGGCCAACAAGATGCTCGGATATATTGTGAGAAGTGTTGAATTTAAATCAAGGGAAGTAATATTAAAACTTTACAATGCATTAGTAAGACCTCATCTAGAATATTGTGTTCAGTTTTGGTCACCTCGTTACAAAAAAGATATTGCTGCTCTACAAAGAGTGCAAAGAAGAGCAACCAGAATTATCCCGGGTTTAAAAGGCATGTCATATGCAGACAGGCTAAAAGAATTGAATCTATTCAGTCTTGAACAAAGAAGATTACGCGGTGATCTGATTCAAGCATTCAAAATCCTAAAAGGTATAGACAATGTTGACCCTGGGGACTTTTTTGACCTGAAAAAAGAAACAAGCACCAGGGGTCACAAATGTAGATTAGATAAAGGGGCATTCAAAACAGAAAATAGGAGGCACAGAGAATTTTTACACAGAGAATTGTGAGGGTCTGGAACCAACTCCCCAGTAATGTTGATGAAGCTGACACCCTGGGATCCTTCAAGAAGCTGCTTGATGAGATTCTGGGATCAATAAGCTACTAACAACCAAACAAGCAAGATGGGCTGAATGGCCTCCTCTCGTTTGTAAACTTTCTTATGTTCTTCTTCTTATGTTCTTATGCTTGCTGACCTCCAAGAAAAGCTTTTTATGAGCTATCCCAGTGTGTTACAAAGAGTATGTCCCAAGAATCCTCTACATATCGGGTAAAGGGCACACACACAGTATTTTTCATTGATGGTGTGCATCTTTTTTTCCACACTGTATATGCAAAATGTCCTTTTCAGTATTTTCACAACATATCCTTTTATTCAGAGTGGATCTAGACTAGCACAGCCTCCACAGGCTCTCCAGAGCTCTGCTGTTCATCATTCTATTAAAACACAGATTGGAAGTGAAGGCTTAGATATAAAATGGTTGTAGGCAATAAAAGTGCACATTTAATTTCTTGTAAGCATGGGTAATACTCTGAAACACACTAAAGTGTGAGTAGAAAAGGATATCAAGAATGGCAAGCTACATACAAGAAAACACTAAAGCCTGCAATGCCGGCAGGTTTTCTCAGTTACATTCTGTTAAAAGTCAAACTCACATACCAGCCGCAGAGACTGCAGCTTGAGCTATTTCTCTAGGTAAGCACTTCCAAGTAGTTGTGGGTGGTAAACAAAATATATATTAAAAGCTCAGCTCTACCACAGTAAAAGCACACGTCCAAAAACCTCTCTTCAGACTAATTGATCGTTACATTTTACAGCTGCAGTAATAAATCTAGTTGTACAGTTAAGGATTCAGCTTCCACACCCTATTTATCATCTGTCTTTATGCTTGCCCAACAGGTTTGTCCTAAAGTGCCCTTCAGAATAAACCAAAACCAAATGCTTCAAATTACATAACAATAATTACATAAGCTTGTTAACTATAGATGGTAAATTATACCATCATTAATGAAATATACCAGGGAGTCCCGCCATTGTTTGCATCTTTAGAACAAGGTGCCTTTAAATTTGAATCCATGGGTTTACTTTCTTTTATTCCCTTTTTAAAATAATTGAGAAGACTTAAAGGTGCAATAAGCAAGGGGTAGGTTTTAAATGGGTTGCAAAATGATTTTTAATGAATCGCTGTGTCTTCAATCTTCCTCTTCTTCCTCTCCTCTCCCCCTCTGACTTCGACATTTCCTCCGGTATCTCTGCCTGCCTCTCGGCCATCTCCTCCTGGATGCACTCTCATCATCTCAAACTCAACCTCTCCAAATCAGACCTCATTTTTTCCCCCACTGCTGATCTCTCTCTCTCTCTATAACTATGTCCTGTATCTTGTACTTGATTTTACTCTTATAGGTATCCGTCTTCACATTTTTTTGTAATTGCTCTTATTTGAAATCATTCTCATCCATTAATTGTACTTACGAAGTGCTCTTACTGGAATTTACTCAGATAAGCAAATATTTTTTACTGTAAGTTAACTGCTCTTAGTCGAACTCGCTCTTAAATGTAATAATTTACTGTATTCTTTATTTTGATTTTAATTTGATCTTATTTGCTACTGATTTTATTGTAGTTTATAACTGCTCTTATCTGTAATATGATATTTCATAATGTGATATTTTGCAATGTGACACTTTGTACTGTGATATTTTGTAACACTTGTAAATCGCCCTGGATAAGATTAATTTCTGAGATTAGCTATGCTGAAGGATAGCCTATGTACTTGGTAAAAGTAAAGCATAAATAAATACCTTAATATAAATATTGAAATAAATGAAACATACATGAATACACAGACATTTATTTATTTATGTATTTATTTATCTTGATATTTATTTATTTATTTTCACTATCATATAAACACTGCCATTTAATACTGTATGAAACAAAAATAAATAAAATAGTCAACAGTTCTTGTTCAATTATATATTAGTGAAGATTTTTGTACATACGACCCCGACAATTGCTTTGTTGCAGGACTTGTTGTCTGTTCAGTTTGTCTCATGTGTCTTTTATATATGTTACATGTATTGTAAGGGGAACAGGTCACGCTGTTAGCATGTTGTTGAAGCTGACACCCTGGGATCCTTCAAGAAGCTGCTTGATGAGATTCTGGGATCAATAAGCTACTAACAACCAAACGAGCAAGATGGACTGAATGGCCTCCTCTCGTTTGTAAACTTTCTTATGTTCTTATGTTCTTATGAGGAGTGAGTGAATGAGTGGGGAGCATGTGTGTTGTTGTTTATACAGGGGTTGCAGAGTATTTTCAAAATTCAGCTCCCTCTCCCTGAGTTAGGGTTGCCAACTGTCTGGGTTTGACTGGACAGTCTGGGAATTGGCATCTGTGTCCGGGTGGCAGGAATTAACAAGCCTGGATGCCCTAATGTCAAGTTTTTAAGTGAAACGCGTAAGAAACACCAACCTCCCTATAATATTTTCTTTGCCATACCTTAGTTGCTTAAACAATTTCCACTATCTTAATAGAAAAATGGGTCATGCTTTATTTTAAGGCTGTTTTTTAGTTAATTAACTGTTAACAAACATTGTTAATTATCCTCTGGTGTTTGATTGATCATCCATAGGGTTCTGGTGTTTACAGTTTTAGCTGGCCTATTATATATTATTAACTAACAGAAAAGAAATAATGTACATTAACATATTTATTAGCTGTTTGTTAACAGTTAATAAACTAAAATCACGCCCTTAAAAATAAAGCGTGACCGAAAAATGTACTGTTTAGTACTGATCTCTACGTTCTACATATTGAATAATGCTGAAGACAACGAAGATATCCACGTGATGTAAACAATCCAAGTGAGGGGGTTACTTATTCCCGGTTCCTTATTTGCGATGTAGTTGACAAAGCAGCGTGTCCTTTTTCTGTGTGTTTTAACTCACTTACACATCTTGCTCAATTAATATATTGCCACTATTTAAAAAATAATCGCTCCTTCTTTAAAAACAAAACAAAAATATTAATATCAAATCTGTATCAGCAGCATAGCGGTACCCTATATTACCCGCTTGTTTCGCCCCATTCAACCCCCCTTAGACGGTTAGCTCACTAAATATCGAGGTATCCCTAGAGGGTTATCGTCTCCTCTTTGCAAAAACACTAAAGATTTTAGTGAGCAAGCCGTACCCCACAATCAGCAGCACCCCAAACTGTAGCCCATTATAACCAATAGAGAACGCATGGGGGCACGTCTTTGATGCCCATTCACCCCCCTTAAACGGTACAAAAGCACTATGCTGTGCAAAAAGGAGCACAGCGGGAACAATATGTAAGGTACGTGCATAACGATTTCTGTTCAGTTTTCAAGTAGATGGATGTTGTTTGCAATTATTGTACTTTGCAATTATTGTCTGTGATTTCATATTAGTTCAGTAAAATAATACATGTAGCGTAATGCATTCTGTTAATGGTAAAGGCATATTTTATGTAAGGACTGGGAATCACCAACCTGCTTAATTGTGTTAAACTGTATTACAGCATACTGCAGTTTGATAGACCAAGGCTGACTGAGAAATATGTCCGGGTTCGGTCTGTGGAAAAGGTGGCAACCCTACGCTGAGTACTACTTCCTAAACATGAACATGTTACAATATAGTAAATGAACAGATCAAGCTTATTGTGATAGTTGCAAAATTAGATGAAAACTTTCTATACGATCGGGATAATACAGAATCTACAAAATCCTGTTCATCTCGTTACTTGTTATAAAAACTGTAACTTTATTGCTATACTTGGAGGCTGTGTGGTCCAGTGGTTAAAGAAACAGGCTTGTAACCAGGAGGTCCCCGGTTCAAATTGTAGCTCAGCCACTAAAACATTGTGTGACCCTGAGCAAGTCACTTAACCTCCTTGCGCTCCATCTTTTGGGTGAGACATAGTTGTAAGAGACTTTGCAGCTGATGCATAGTTCACACACCCTAGTCTTGTATCTTGTGAAGTGCTTTGTGATGGTGCTCCACTATGAAAGGCACTATATAAAGATTATTATTATTATTATTATACTACTTGCAAATGAAGCAGTTGTTATTTTAAATGTTAGATCTTTTATTTACAAGTGTATTTACATTTTCAATATTCACTTTCCTTCTGCTTTGCTTTATCAAAGCTAGACATTCTATCTGAATGTTCCATGGCCACCTACCATATCGTAGTGCCCTTCAGTGGAGCTTCCTGATTGGTGCATGCGGTTTCGACGCAAGCTTTATGTACCGTAGATACCATTTTAGCACACGCTTCTTAAGGAAAAACGCGCACAGGTTTGTATTTTTTATAATGAGAGTGGCCATAAGTATGGTCCTCACCACTGTGTAGCAGCAGTTCAGAAGAATGCTGTGCAGTGTCCTGGCTGTGCAAACCTGAAGACCTGTGGAAGTCCACGCACGTAGCTTCTACCACTGTAACCACAGCGACAAGCGAAGCTGCTGTTTTTTCCATGTTTTTTTTCCTTCTGAAAGAGCAGTGAGTGAAACTAGTGTGTCAGCTTAGTTGACTACCTGGCCGCTACACCCACGTTTAATAAGAACCAAATAAACCAAAGAGACTGCATCCCAAGGAGATATTGGATTAAGCTCCTTGCGATGAACGGCAGCCAACATAAGCACACAGCCCACTTTGAGGTAAAAAGCCTTAAGCTTTGCTGAGTATTATTTCAAACAACTTTTTTCGTGTGTATCGGTTTTTAAATGAGTGGAGAATATTGGTCGCCTGCATCCAAGCACTAGTTTCAAAAAGGAACATATTTCATTTTCAGAACATTCATATTTTTGGCCACAGATGACTCAGATTGATAGTTTTGACATAGGCTTCTATCATGTTTAACAATGCCTAGCTAAATCATATTTCTATTAACAAAAACCAGGATCTGTTTTCAATTTGTATTTCTTCCATTACTAAGGTTCAAGTTAAAACTGCAAACTGCAAGTGCATTTAGAAAAATACTCTGGTTAAGTTTTAAATTACAGGGGCATTTTTTCATACCTTCCCCAGAGGAAATATTTACAGCAAAGCATCTATGAAAATGTTGGTGAGTTGTTATGTTTAGTAATGAATTAATAGCTCTGCTTGGCATCAGCTCTGGTAGTCCCTGGAGAGCATTAATAACTTTTATTTGAGATGATTTATTTGCTAATAATAAAGAAGAATGACACTGTGCCAAGCAGGGGCCCATATTGTTGGGGCTTAGACAACTTTGTCCTGCAATTGTCTGTATGTTTTATACAGATGTATTCTACAGCAATACTTTTACCACATGCATCAACATGGAATACTTATACTTCTTGGTTACAGAGATCTAAGCTATAGTAACAATTTAACCTTTTCAAACCAGAAACTTTAATGAAAAAAGGAGACAAAATACTAATTATTATTTGTAATTATGAGACACCACTCTGTATTGCTCTCCACACTACAAAAGCATTGTGGCAAAAAAGCCTAACCCCAGGGCTATGGAGTGGAGGTTATGAGTGGAGGCTGAGAGAGCTGAACCTGTCTAACCTGGAAAGCAGAGGGGCTGGTGAGGCTTCTAAAAGAGATCAACAGTCAACTTCAGTATGTATTTCAGACTTTGCACAGAGACCAGGACCAGGGGGCACACTTAAGTTGAGCGGAGAAAGATATGGGTGATTTAGTCAATCCATGGGGCTTCCCCGGAGCTGTGAAATGGGTGATTTAGTCAATCCATGGGGCTTCCCCGGAGCTGTGAAATGGGTGATTTAGTCAATCCATGGGGCTCCCTCGGAGATGTGAAATGCGAAAAAAAAAAAATCCAACTGTGACTCTCCTGCCTGCAAAAGGGAGCTAGACGAAACTTTATAATAATTTCCATTAATTATATTCACAGCAGAAGTGCCTGACCTGTGTAGCTATAAGCATATTATACCATTTTATTTTTTAAAACAGATTGTCAGAGAAAATGACAACCTCTCCTTGAGGGACATCTACAGCACGGGCCGCCCCAGCGTACCCTGTAAAAGGCCCGTTTTATTTTTCATTTTATTTTCCATGCAAACATGTTATGTTTGAATCAGAATCAACTTCTTGGGTAACTTAAACAAATGGAAACAAAATAAAGCAGCTCTGAGACTGTAGTGGCACTGGGTTTTTACTTCCCCATAGGTAGAACAGTGGCTTACTATGAAGACAACTTCTAATATTTCAAAAATATCAGCCCTTTCAATGAACCCTTGTGCTGCCAGTATCTTTTAAAGATCTTACTAAGCAAGTTCAAGGTTATGCAATGTTTTCAAAAGTTCAGAGGGTTACAGTTTAACATGCGTGAGTAGCTTTTGGCAGAGCCACTGATGTAAAGAAGCTCAGTTAACGCATGATAAATGTAAAGAAGCAAGGCTTGCAAATGAAAAGTATATGAGCAGTCTATTGGGAAATACCTGGCAAGCATAACCTATAAGAGAATTAGAGGCCAATGCTATGGGGGCTGTCTTGCATTTCCAGATAGCTGGATAAAGGCCGTCTGGCCAAAACGTTGCTTTGTTTTTAACTTTGTTCTTTTTAAATAATAATCACAAAGAATGGAGATTTGATCTATTATTATGGTGTTGCACCTCTACTTTCATGTTGGGATATTTGGGAAACTGATCCCGGAGGTAGCACCCAGTAATGAAAATACCGGGAATTATATTAGAAACCAATGGTGTGTGATATTAGTTACATGGTTTGGACTTTCCAGATATGAAATAAGGACATTTTGATTGTAAAATATGTTGCTAATTAAAGGGGTAGCACAGCTTCCAGAGATTCGAGGTGCCTCAGTTTCACCTGCACGTACAGTAGGTCATATTGTTTCCCCTTTACCTTAATCAGGTAATACTGTACTTCCTGGCTTCTTGTGCTGTCTGTCACATCACTAGAAAGCACTGCTGTGCTCCTGCTCAATACAGCAGGAAAGCTCTTGTCAGGTACCTGAGGAACAATGTCCTCAATTCAATTGATCTCAATACAGATCCAATTTACCAGGTGCGTCTCCTTCATTCTGTAACAGTATGTAAAACGCCAGGGAAACTCAGCCATTGTTTAGATCCATTGAACCACCCATGACTATTGAACACTCAGTAGTGCTGGCATTCAGAAATACTGAAGAAACTACAATTCAGTGACAAACATTTAGACTAGAGGTCTTTTTCAATGTTTTAGTTTGTTGTAGTCAAACCGTTTGTCATGAAGTTTCTCAAGTGTCTTTTCACTTCTCATTTATGTAAATATCTTCAGGACAGCATCACAGGTGGCACTTTTTTCCTCTTGCAATGTCATCCTGGCGTGCACTTCTCCCTGCTTCCGATTTAGATAAGGCAATTTACAGCAACCTGCTTGAGTGGCGGACACACACATGATTGGATTTCCAGTAAAGGAGATATTGGAAATTTTAGTTTCTTTTAATATTTCTAGATCAATTAACTATATATGTATTAGAATAAGTCAGAAAAGCATTCTAAAAAACATTGTGCA
This sequence comes from Acipenser ruthenus, assembly GCF_902713425.1. NCBI lineage: Eukaryota > Metazoa > Chordata > Actinopteri > Acipenseriformes > Acipenseridae > Acipenser > Acipenser ruthenus. Next base: position 498,851 of record NC_081219.1, read on the forward strand.
AAATTAATGTATGTAAGTACAGTAGTACATGATTATTATTAATATTAATATTTCTACTGGCATATACCAATATCAAAAAGTTGAACAGAAATTCTGTCACTTATATAAGAACATAAGAACATAAGAAAGTTTACAAATGAGAGGAGGCCATTCAGCCCATCTTGCTCGTTTGGTTGTTAGTAGCTTATTGATCCCAGAATCTCATCAAGCAGCTTCTTGAAGGATCCCAGGGTGTCAGCTTCAACAGCATTACTGGGGAGTTGGTTCCAGACCCTCACAATTCTCTGTGTAAAAAAGTGCATCCTATTTTCTGTTCTGAATGCCCCTTTATCTAATCTCCATTTATGACCCCTGGTCCTTGTTTCTTTTTTCAGGTCAAAAAAGTCCCCTGGGTCGACATTGTCAATACCTTTTAGAATTTTGAATGCTTGAATCAGATCGCCGCGTAGTCTTCTTTGTTCAAGACTGAATAGATTCAGTTCTTTTAGCCTGTCTGCATACAACATGCCTTTTAAACCCGGGATAATTTTGGTCGCTCTTCTTTGCACTCTTTCTAGAGCAGCAATATCCTTTTTGTAACGAGGTGACCAGAACTGAACACAATATTCTAGATGAGGTCTTAGTAATGCATTGTAAAGTTTTAACATTACTTCCCTTGATTTGAATTCAACACTTTTCACTACATATCCGAGCACCTTGTTGGCCTTTTTTTTGTAGCTTCTCCACATTGTTTAGATGAAGACATTTCTGAGTCAACATAAACTCCTAGGTCTTTTTCATAGATTCCTTCTTCAATTTCAGTATCTCCCATATGATATTTATAATGCACATTTTTATTGCCTGCGTGCAATACTTTACACTTTTCTCTATTAAATGGCATTTGCCATGTTTCTGCCCTGTTCTGAATGCTGTCTAGATCATTTTGAATGACCTTTGCTGCTGCAACAGTGTTTGCCACTCCTCCTATTTTTGTGTCGTCTGCAAATTTAATGAGTTTGCTTACTATACCAGAATCCTCAAAAAAATCAAGCAGGTTAGTTAGACACGATCTCCTTTTCCTAAAACCATGCTGACTGTCTAACAGGATAGTGTTACCATATAGGTAATTTTCCCATTTTCCATTTATAGTTTCCATAAGTTTACATACAATAGAAGTCAGGCTTATTGGTCTGTAGTTACCTGGTTCAGTTTTGTCTCCCTTTTTGTGGATCGGTATTACGTTTGCAATTCTATCTGTACAACCCCCGTGTCAAGAGACTGTTGCATGATCTTGGTTAGCAGTTTGTAAATAACTTCTTTCATTTCTTTGAATACTATTGGGAGGATATCATCCGGCCCAGGGGATTTGTTTATTTTAAGAGTTTCTAGTCCCTTTAACACTTCTGCCTCTGTTATGCTTAAGTTATTTAAACCTAGATAGGAACAGGTTGACATGTGGGGCGTATCCTCCTTTGTAAAAACTTGTAAAAAGTAATCATTTAATATATTTGCTTTTTTTTTTCTCTTCATCTATGAATTTGCCATTTGTATCTCTTATACATTTTACCTCCTCTTTGAATGTTCTCTTGCTGTTATAATATTGGAAAAACTTTTTGGAATTGGTTTTAGCCCCCTTAGTAATGCTCATTTCTATCTCTCTTCGCCTTTCTAACTTCCTTTTTGACTTGTGTTTGCAGTTCCAAGTACTCGTTCTGTGTACTTTGTTCTTGGTCCCTTTTAAACAGTCTGTAAAGTGCCTCTTTTCTCAGAATATATATTTTTTAATTGATCTATTAAACCATTTTGGCAATTTTGTTTTAGATTTAGATTCATCTACTTTTGGGATGTAATTGTTTTGCGCTTCTAGTACTACATTTAAAAAAAAAAAAACAGCCATTCTTTTTCCGTGGATGTTTTCTCTATTTTACTCCAATCTACTTCTGTTAGTCTCTGTCTCATACCTTCATAGTTTGCCTTTCTATAATTGTAAACCTTAGCTTTAGTCATTACTTTTGGGGTTTTAAAAAGCACTTCAAATGAGACCATGTTGTGGTGAGTTTGCCAATGGTTCTCTGACCTCTGTTTTAGTTATTCTGTCTTCATATTTGAAAAGACTAAATCAAGGCATTCCTCCCCTCAGTGGTGGAACGACCTACCTGCGGTTATCAGGACTGTTCAGTCCCTGACCACCTTCTAGCGCATCCTCAAGACATACCTGTTCAGACATCATCTGTAAACCTCACAACTCTCGACTATACTGGACTATAAGGCACCCAATTGAAAATAATAATAATAAGAATAATAATAATAATAATAATAATAAGAATAATAATAATAATAATAAATGGTGTGTGTGTGTGCATGTGGGAATGTAAGGTTGGCAGGGATGGGGTTAAATTTGTCCCTGCCAGAAATCACAGGTGTGGCCATTCCTCAGTTAGGTAATTGATTCTAATTGGAGAGTGGCCACATGTATATAAGGATAAATCCTTTATCTGGTGGAGGAGTGTATATGCCACACATCTGCATTTTTGAACAATTCTATAATTTATTTCACTAGATGCATATCACTTGACATTATTATTATTATTATTATTATTATTATTATTATTATTTATTTCTTAGCAGATGCCCTTATCCAGGGCGACAATTGTTACAAGATATTACAATTGTTACAAGATAACACATTATTTTTACATACAATTACATTATTTTTTACACATTATTTTTACATACAATTACCCATTTATACAGCTGGGTTTTTACTGGAGCAATCTAGGTAAAGTACCTTGCTCAAGGGTACAGCAGCAGTGTCACCCACCTGGGATTGAACCCACGACCCTCTGGTCAAGAGTCCAGAGCTCTAACCACTACTCCACACTGCTGCCCGTGAATATGACCATATCCTTCTATCAGAACGATGGAGGCTATGAATTTTAATGTAACATTATTAACCATTTTGTTCTGTCACATATACGCTGCTATTGAAAATATTTGAACTAGTTCAGGTCCATCAAGTGTCCTGGGCCTCAATGAGCTAAACATATCAAACTGACCTAACTAAAATAATCATAAGACTTTAATAGACCGGCCTCATAATGTGAGTAACAGTGTTCCTTCTTGTTTCCATCATTCAAGACTGCTGAAAGCCTTCATCAGAATCGCTGTATCATTTAGTTAGTACGTTGCATTTATAATGTTGTGTGTCTCTTGAGACTTGTAAAGTTTCAGTCCCTGAAGTTTGTACCAACTATGCTGTCTAGACCCATATATGAAAAAACATCTGCATCTACATACAGCAGCACAAACCAGAAACTTTCTAGAATGTCTCTGCCAATCAGATTCAGAGCAGAGAGTTCTTTATCCCACAAGTAGATGCCCTCTAAAGGTAAAATAATCTTCGGTTTTGTAATACAGTAGCAATAATATCCCTGGCAAAGGTCATTCGTTACCTGCTAGATTGTTTAAGCTTGGGTTCCTGCAGTCAATGGTACAGTAATGCCAATTGAACAATAATGCCGATACAGTCAGTACAGTCATCCTCCACTCTGTTCTAGGTTAGAGGTCTATTTTAAAGATCTAAAGAGCGGTAGATCTTTAATACTGCCACCAATAAACTCCTTACCCTGCCTATTGTGGACCTCTTTCCAGCATATCTTTATGAGTATTGTATTTAAGGATGCTAATAAGGGGGTCATTAAATCACCCTTGAGTGAAAACAGAAGCATGAACAACACACAGTATAAAGAGAGTTAAAGTTAACCCTTTCCATTCTCGTGACAGGCATCCTGGCTCCACTGCTTCACAATATGCCACAGTTTTCTTTTCTTTTGGATGCTGCAATAGCTGTAAAGCAGGCAGTCTTTAGTGCTGAGCTAAAGCTCATTTTACAGAGATGACTGCAAGGTGTAAAACACACACCAGAGGGAAGGAAATCCTTTGATAAAAGTACAGTGGCTGGTACACAGAGAAGTTAGGGATTAAACTATTATTACAATTCCATTACTCAATCGCTGAGCAGTCACACAGTTTTAGTCCAGCTGTCAGGTCCTCTGCCAATGTGTTTTGAGCCAATTTAAATCAGATTAATATCATTCACATTAATCCCAGTGATTCATAATATCATTTGCAACATATTGTTTTATTTTTTTTACGTTGCAGTTGTGGAAAATGCATTTTCTGAAATAAAAATCTAGATACAAGCAGAGTGAAGGTGGCACAGCAAGTTATTTCAAGAGCTTCTCATCTGTATCACATAACCACTATGCAATATTCTTAGTCTTAGAGAGGCCCGGGACTATACGGAGGGAGGTGTTCATGTCAGGGTTTGAAGCGCAAGCGCAAAGATCAAAGTTCAATGCAGAATCTGAAAGATTTCTCATACTTTACAAGAGCTACTGCGTGCACAGAGCCTCAGAACTTTCATCAGTCGCCAGTCTGGGTGGGGTTTTAAAAGAAGTTTAAATAATAATGTTCAAGTAATATCCGAAATATGATAGACACGGCTTTCCAACTCCCACTCTCCTGACCTCGATCTTCCCTGCCCTTCAACCACAACTGTAATAAGATGCCATTTTACAGTGAGAAAAAAAAAATTGTTTATAAAACCCTGATAATAATTGTGATACCATTTTATTATCAATATATTACCTGAAGAGAGATCCATTCACAGACCACAGTATTAGCAGACATAGCGACACAATGGATTGTGGGATTGGAGTTCTGCGCTGCTGTCCAGGGGACCTCAAATGTCAACGTTAACTTCCTACTACAGCAGCACCCTTTAGATTGACTTGTTTTTCATGTATTATTACATAACAGTATTTGTGAAGGTTTTCAGTGTTTCTATGCGTTTGATATTGATCGGGACTGCTTTTGATGTGAATAAGCATCACATTTTTATTAGTTACATTCAGATCTTTCTTGCAGTGGCTAGTTCGTTTGCTGTGTGTATAGTTTGCTTCTTGCCCAAGACAGGCAACACTTGCTTGTAGTTCCTAAGGTAAGGTATGGTATGGAACATTTGATTAACAGAAATGTTTTGTAAGCTCATCGTTCTGCCCCAAAGAAACTGACATGATCTCACGTTGGCTGACAGGAGTGTGATTCCTGATCCACCATGTATGAAGTTACAGATAACAGTGGCAACGTCACTATAGCACAAAAATACTCAACAATTGCCAAACAATACATTAGACAAGGCCTGATCCTGACTGTTATTAATTCACTTTTTTAATGTTATGCCAATTTTTGTAAGTAGCTGGGTCTGTACTCCTTCCTATACAGCAGCGCCTAACTAGCGTTTCTAAACATCACACCTCCAGGATGATGCTGTCTCAGTGCAGCCCACTGCTCAGTCTGGTTTCTGATCAGCTGTTGGTCAGCAGTAGCGACCAAACTGCTTCCAAAATATTTAATGCAAGTTAACTATATCATTCCACAGGCCACTGTGCCAGGACAAAACAATAGCATCGTTCTCTATTACTGCTGCACAATTAAAAGATATCATTCCACAGGCCACTGTGCCAGGACAAAACAATAGCATTGTTCTCTATTACTGCTGCTCAATTAAAAGATATCGTTCCACAGGCCACTGTGCCAGGACAAAACAATAGCATTGTTCTCTATTACTGCTGCTCAAGTAAAGCAGGTAAACTCAGTGGTGTGCTTATGTTGTGGTGGCTGTCTGAAAATAGACCTTGATGTGAAATAAACATCAAGTCGAATGCACAGACAATTTAGATATTTTACAAACGCCAGACAACTATTCCAGAACACAACATCTTCATTTTAGAGACTGCAAAAGGGGTCCAATATTACCAGTATTTACTATTATACAATTCTACTTCTGGAGATATATAAAATACCTCCAAGGTTATTACAAAGAAAGTCACCGTGGCACACATTATTTCAAAGGTACAATTGAATCCAGTTAACAGTCACTTTTTTCCATTTAACATGGTTTGCATCAAATCATTATATTCTGTGCTATTAGTCAATAGTTTATATTACAATTTTCTTCTATTGTAATATAACAGTTTTGTATTCAGTTTTCAAGTTAGGGAGGTCAGAGTCAGCCAGAGTTGTTATGCTACAGTTTCATCATATCTGCGACTGATGCACATACTGTACACTATACAACATCCACACATTGCTGTCCCATTGTTAATGCACATACTGTATACTATACAACATCCAGACATTGCTGTCCCATTGTTAATGCACATACTGTATACTATACAACATCCACACATTGCTGTCCCATTGTTAATGCACATACTGTATACTATACAACATCCAGACATTGCTGTCCCATTGTTAATGCACATACTGTATACTATACAACATCCAGACATTGCTGTCCCATTGTTAATGCACATACTGTATACTATACAACATCCAGACATTGCTGTCCCATTGTTAATGCACATACTGTATACTATACAACATCCAGACATTGCTGTCCCATTGTTAATGCACATACTGTACACTATACAACATCCAGACATTGCTGTCCCATTGTTAATGCACATACTGTATACTATACAACATCCAGACATTGCTGTCCCATTGTTAATGCACATACTGTACACTATACAACATCCACACATTGCTGTCCCATTGTTAATGCACATACTGTATACTATACAACATCCAGACATTGCTGTCCCATTGTTAATGCACATACTGTATACTATACAACATCCAGACATTGCTGTCCCATTGTTAATGCACATACTGTACACTATACAACATCCACACATTGCTGTCCCATTGTTAATGCACATACTGTATACTATACAACATCCAGACATTGCTGTCCCATTGTTAATGCACATACTGTATACTATACAACATCCAGACATTGCTGTCCCATTGTTAATGCACATACTGTATACTATACAACATCCAGACATTGCTGTCCCATTGTTAATGCACATACTGTACACTATACAACATCCACACATTGCTGTCCCATTGTTAATGCACATACTGTACACTATACAACATCCACACATTGCTGTCCCATTGTTAATGAACATACTGTATACTATACAACATCCAGACATTGCTGTCCCATTGTTAATGCACATACTGTAAACTATACAACATCCAGACATTGCTGTCCCATTGTTAATGCACATACTGTACACTATACAACATCCAGACATTGCTGTCCCATTGTTTGGAGGTCAGTCATAGACGCTTGAGCACTATTCTCAAAAAGTGAATGCTTTCAATGGATTATAACTAGGGCTTCTGTTTTTTGGGTTTTATTAATTGTATTTTCTGGTGCTTATTTTTAGCTATTTTCAAGTTTTATGTAAATCGTTTTTTCAATTTCATATACTGTATGAAATTCGTGTTTTCAGTTACTTTCCAAAATGCTTTAGCGTCTTTTTTTTTTTTCAGTCAAAATATGTACAGTAACTCGATAGTACTTGCACACTTAAGTTGTACCTTCTTTCCATTGCTGTCTTCCACAACAAAATCCCTATGGTCACGAGCACATTCTTCTGGGGTTTTTGTGTGTAAGCATTTTTGTACAGTTCGCCACAATTCTGTTTTAAATCCTCTGTATCTTAACTGTAATACATCTTGAAATCCCGCTAACAAGCCTCCATCCTGATTGTAATTTAATTTTAAATCTTGCAAGTGGAGTCTCCAATAGAAATGTAGGAATGTGCTGTCACTCAGTAGTTGGGGCGGGTTTAAAGTATTTAGAACAAATCAATGATAGATGCAAGTCAGGAAGGCGGGACATTGCTTAGCAGCACTGGGAAATGTATTTATTATTATTTTTCAGCAGGTTTTATTTTTTAATGGGAAAAGGGTAAAGTCAATGTGAATTGATTAACCATTTCCACGGTTTTCCCGGTGTTTTCCGGTGTTTATTGGCTATCCACCGATTTCATTTTTTTTGTATTGGGGGTGTTTTATCGGGTTTTATCGGATAAAAGCAAAAATCAGAAGCCCTAATTTTACAATCACTATTTCAGACAGGTCAATAAATACATAACTTTTAAAAGTTATAGCATAAAAGTGTCCATGGCATTGTGGTGTTGTAATGTAATCCCCAAGCTCAGAAACATGACTTCCATCATTACCTTGTAACATAGCGATGCCGTTATCTCTTAATGAAATCACTATATTTTCACTGTATGATATATTTTCACTTCTTGAATATCACTGTTTATTATGTTTATTATTTGTTCTTATTTCATTTCACACACCATTATTTCTTGATGCAAAAAGTACCATTAAATGTGTTTGTTATTTGCTGTTTTGTGTTAAATTTGCTTTGGCAGCATGTTATGAGATCCTGCACAGTACAACACAGCAAGCAGAAGAGTCCCGCTGACTGCACATGGCAAACACAGCACCGTATGGGATTGTCTTCAGGGTAAAGGAAGAAGATGCCTCGCTGCATGACCTTGGAACACTTTATTGTAATTGTAATCATCGGTAATCATTGCTGGGTTAATATAAAGCATGACCCAGGCTGTTCTAAATTGAAAAGAAAAAAGTACCATCTGTGCCTACTATATATATTGTAACACAGCAGGTAGGGGGTTAAAGCCTCCCTGCGTGGAAAACATGTGCGGAATGCACATTTGTTTAGTTTAATTGTTTTACTTTATTGTTTAATTGAATTTGTTAATTGTTTTATTAATTATCCCCTGCACCTGGTAGCCATTGTTAAATTAGTACCAGGTGCAGGGTATTTAAGAGAGGCAGCTAGTCTGCTCATGGCTGCTGAGTAGAGGGAGGCAGAAGGAAGGTGCTCTGTCTCTGAGTAGCCAGAGTTAAAAAAGTAAGTGCTGTGTCAAACTTGTGTTTTGTAAGGACGGGGAAACAGCTTAGCTGTCCCGTGTTAGTCAGGGTTTTCCTGAAAGTTGAGTTAGTGCTCCAAAAGAGCTAGGTGTTTATTTTGTGTTTGTTTTATCTTTATGTGAATTAAAATAGCGCATCAGCGCAATAAAATCCAGTTCCAGTGTGTTGGGTCGTATTTTTTAAAGGGGCAACGAACCCGAGTGGGTGAGTTTCTTTTACTATATATATATATATATATATATATATATATATATTTATATTTAAGTGTATCCAGTTTCTATTGCCCTGGGGCAGCTGCAAAGTCACATACTATTGCAACTATAGGGCTAGATTTAGTTTGATGTCATACAGGACCCATAAAGTTCCAAAGTGTAAAAAAAAATGAGTATATTTTGCTCAATAAACTGCAATAAATAGCACTTGGGGTATTGCGGTTTATTTTGTGTTGCTTAAACACCATGTTTTCAATTTACAGATTTTATTAACAAGAGTTAAATCCAGTCAGAAGCAACATACGTTTCTGGCTCAAGATAACTTTTATATGTTTGTAGTTGGTAACCAGACTACCTTATTAGAAGAACTTGACAAACTGATACTAAACAGAAGAGCAACGCGTCCATCAAGCAAACTCCGCTTCTGTTGAGTCACTCAACCTGAAAACAATATGTACAAACATTTACAAAACAGCTAATGGCAAATACTGAACCATTAAAAATTAGATTTGAAATGGCAATAAACTACACACTCACAGTATACATATTTTACCATTTCAATCCAAGTCATTTGTCATTTCTTAGACAGTAAGTGAGTTTCAATGGAGCTCAATGTGTGTTGCAGGGTATGTTTTCTAAGTGAGTTTCAATGGAGTTGAATGTGTGTTGCAGGGTATGTTTTCTAAGTGAGGAGGCCATTCGGCCCATCTTGCTCGTTTGGTTGTTAGTAACTTATTGATCCCAGAATCTCATCAAGCAGCTTCTTGAAGGATCCCAGGGTGTCAGCTTCAACAACATTACTGGGGAGTTGGTTCCAGACCCTCACAATTCTCTGTGTAAAAAAGTGCCTCCTATTTTCTGTTTTGAATGCCCCTTTATCTAATCTCCATTTGTGACCCCTGGTCCTTGTTTCTTTTTTCAGGTCAAAGTAGTCCCCTGGGTTGACATTGTCTATACCTTTTAGGATTTTGAATGTTTGAATCAGATCGTCGCGTAGTCTTCTTTGTTCAAGACTGAATAGATTCAATTCTTTTAGCCTGTCTGCATACAACATGCTTTTTAAACCCAGGATAATTCTGGTTGCTCTTCTTTGCACTCTTTCTAGAGCAGCAATATCCTTTTTGTAACAAGGTGACCAGAACTGAACACAATATTCTAGGTGAGGTCTTACTAATGCATTGTAGAGTTTTAACATTACTTCCCTTGATTTAAATTCAACACTTCTCACAATATATCCGAGCATCTTGTTAGCCTTTTTTATAGCTTCCCCACATTGTCTAGACGAAGACATTTCTGAGTCAACATAAACTCCTAGGTCTTTTTCATAGTTCCCTTCTTCAATTTCACGATCTCCCATATGATATTTATAATGCACATTTTTATTGCCCGTATGCAATACTTTACACTTTTCTCTATTAAATTTCATTTGCCATGTGTCTGCCCAATTCTGAATGCTGTCTAGATTATTTTGAATGACCTTTGCTGCTTCAACAGCGTTTGTCACTCCTCCTATTTTTGTGTCGTCTGCAAATTTAATGAGTTTGCTTACTATACCAGAATCTAAATCATTAATGTAGATTAGGAATAGCAGAGAACTTAAATACTGATCCCTGTGGTACACCACTGGTTACCTCACTCCATTTTGAGGTTTCTCCTCCAATCAGTACTTTCTGTTTTCTACCTGTTAACCACTCCCTAATCCATGTGCATGCATTTCCTTGAATCCCTACTGCGTTCAGTTTGAGAATTAATCTTTTATGCGGGACTTTGTCAAAAGCTTTCTGGAAATCTAAATAGACCATGTTGTATGCTTTGCAGTTATCCATTTTCAATGTTGCATCCTCAAAAAAGTCAAGTAGGTTAGTTAGACATGATCTCCCTTTCCTAAAACCATGCTGGCTGTCTCCCAGGATATTGTTACTATATAGGTAATTTTCCATTTTGGATCTTATTATACTTTCCATAAGTTTACATATAATAGAAGTCAGGCTTATTGGTCTATAGTTACCTGGTTCGGTTTTGTCTCCCTTTTTGTGGATCGGTATTACGTTTGCTATTTTCCAGTCTGTCGGTACAACCCCTGTGTCAAGAGACTGTTGCATGATCTTGGTTAGCGGTTTGTAAATAACTTCTTTCATTTCTTTGAGTACTATTGGGAGGATCTCATCTGGCCCAGGGGATTTGTTTATTTTAAGAGCTCTTAGTCCCTTTAACACTTCTGCCTCTGTTATGCTAAAGTTATTTAAAATTGGATAGGAACAGGTTGACATGTCGGGCATGTTGTCCGTGTCCTCCTTTGTAAAAACCTGTGAAAAGTAATCATTTAATATTTTTGCTATTTTTTTTTCTTCATCTATGATTTTGCCATTTGTGTCTCTTAGACATTTAACCTCCTCTTTGAATGTTCTCTTGCTGTTATAATATTGGAAAAATATTTTGGAATTGGTTTTAGCCTGCTTAGCAATATTGATTTCTATCTCTCTCTTGGCCTTTCTAACTTCCTTTTTGACTTGTGTTTGCAGTTCCAAGTACTCTTTCTGTGTACTTTGTTTTTGGTCCCCTTTAAACGCTCTGTAAAGTGTCTTTTTTCGCTGAATATTTTTTTTAACTGATCTATTAAACCATTTTGGCCATTTTGTTTTAGATTTAGATTTGTCTACTTTTTGGATGTAATTGTTTTGTGCCTCTAGTACTACATTTTTAAAAAACAGCCATCCTCTTTCTGTGGATGTTTTCTCTATTTTACTGCAATCTACCTCTGTTAGTCTCTGTTTCATACCTTCATAATTTGCTTTTCTAAAATTGTAAACCTTAGCTTTAGTCATTACTTTTGGGGTTTTAAAAAATATTTCAAATGAGACCATGTTGTGGTCTGAGTTTGCCAATGGCTCTCTGACCTCTGTTTTAGTTATTCTGTCTTCATTATTTGAAAAGACTAAGTCAAGGCATGCCTCCCCTCTAGTCGGTGCCTTGACAAATTGCGTTAGGAAGCAGTCATTTATCATTTCCACCATTTCAATTTCGTCCGTCGTGCCCCCCATCGGGTTTTCCCATTTTATACAGGGGAAGTTGAAATCCCCCATTAGAATGGCTTCTCCTTTTCTACATGCATTTCGAATGTCATTGTACAACAGATTATTTTGCTCATTGTCTGAATTTGGCGGACTATAGCATGCTCCTATTATTATGCCCTTTGAATTTGTGTCCATTATTCTGACCCATATTGATTCTGCATTGCTTTCTTTGTCCTGATTTAACACCTGGGCTTGAAGACTATTTCTTATGTATAGCGCTACCCCTCCGCCTCTTCTGTCCTGCCTGTCTTTCCTATATAGTGTGTACCCACTAATATTATATTCGTCTCCATCACTCTCAGACAACCAAGTTTCTGTAACACCTATCACATCGTAGTTACTTGCTAGTGCAGTAGCTTCAAGTTCTAACATTTTGTTTCTGAGACTTCTAGCATTGATAAATACATTTAATAGTGGTCTTACCTGAGTTGTTGCCCTTGTTTTGATGTGGTCTCCCTTCTGTTTTTTTGTTTTCTCCCCCCTTCCTTTCTAGTTTAAATGCTTCTGGACCTCCTGAAGGATCCTTTCTCCGAGTAGATTGGTTCCCTTTCTGTTTAAGTGCAGTCCGTGCCATCTGTATAGATAGTCCTTGTTGTAGAATGTGCTCCAATGTTCATGTTGGCGAAAAAAATACTAAAGTTGGCAAAAAGATAATTTGGCAAAGCTGGTGCCAGAAGACATGAATACTTCGAGACAGTGGTTCCAAGGGCCTGGCTGTGGAGCCAGGAGGGCTTCCCTTCTAAGAGCCAGGAGATCATGTCACGGGTGACTAAAATTATGTTTTGTAATTCTTTTTTATTAAGTGTGGATTATTAGTTGTGTTTTTTGGTATAATTTTGTATTATTATTATTATTATTATTATTATTATTATTATTATTATTATTATTTGTTATTTCGCTGTTTTTGTAAAAAGGATATTTGTTTGATTGTGTGCACACATTATGATTTCTTTGGAATGTCACTATTTTGTTTGCACCCGGAGCACTTGCGCAGGAGAATTGCTTAGCAACAGACACAACTGACCTGTCCTAGATTGTTCACAGGTGTGCCCAACAGAGCCACCGTATATGTTAGGCCTCAAAAGAGAGGAGAGAGCAGCGGCGGCAGTCGAGGAGGAAGAAAAAGAGAACGAGAGCAGCGCTGGCGGTCGAGGAGTAAGAAAAAGAACGAGAGAGCAGCAGCGGCGGTCGAGGAGGAAGAAAAAGAGAACGAGAGAGCAGCGCTGGCTGTCGAGGAGGAAGAAAAAGAGAACGAGATTGCTGCGCTGGCAGTCGAGGAGGAAGAAAAAGAAATACAGAGAGAGCAGCGGCGGCGGTCGAGGAGGAAGAGAGCAGTGGCAGCGGTCGAGGTGAAAGAGAAGGCGAGAACAACCATGAACCCGCATACATCGACCAAAAGGGGAGCCGATACCGGAGACGTGAAGCCGGGGTTTGCAACCGAGATCGGGAAGACGGCAGCAGTACTCGGAGGGCGAGAGAGACTGGAGGGAAGCAGCTGGTATTATAACAACCTGAGCGCTGGTGGAAAGCGTGTGTTTTGGATTGTCAGAGAATGAGTAGAACACCAAGTGCTTGCGAGTTAAGTAAACACAATTTATATTGCACAAGCTGTATAGAAGTATATTTTCCTATATAGAAGCATATGCTCTGATCATATTAAATACAGCATAGTAATTTTTGCTTGTCACATTTTTACTGTAGAGAAACAAAATACTATAAGACCGACTGCTCGCTGCATTTATATACGGGAAAACTTGCACTTTGCCTTTTTTTTGTACTGACGATTTTAGGTGCTTTTAAATTTGTCTGCTATAGTTATTCTGTAAAGTGAGGTACTTTAGCATCCTTACGGTAATTGCATAATATATGTGATCTATAGAGATAATACAACAGTTTTAGTTATTTACAAAACAGAATGGATTGCTTAAATTGATATAGTTGTTGGAAATTAAGTACAGTGAATAACAGTAATTAGGATTTTAACTGCACTATTTTGCCTTTGACTCTTTTTTGATCCTGAATACTCCACGGGGCTGGGCAGAGCAGTGACTCCTGTTGGTATGCTGCATGACTGGAACCAGAGCTCAGTTGGAGTGGACTCCTTGCGGCACGAATTGGAAAGTGTACACGGCTGATCCACCATAGTCTGTCGGTTGGGCTCAGTGGCAGAGTGGCGCCCTCTGCTGTGGGAAACGTGAAAGCAGAATGTTAGCAGATTTGTAACCTATTTTAGTTATATTCTTAATATTTTCTGTAATAAAAATATTGGGGCTTGTGCAATTAAATATTTTATTCAATACTTACCTGGTTGTCCAGTCTAGTGTCTCCTGCTGTGTTCCCACTGGATGCCTCGAACCTGTGTGACCAAACATGTGGAAGTAAAACAAAATTTTAGATATTGTCCTGTTGCCATGGGCACAGGACTGGTGTAGTCGGACTACAATTTATAGCACTCAAAGGTATTGGGCCATATCACTTGATTTGTGGACGGGCCGCGACAATCAGTCTGATTAAGCCAAGGGGGCTTCTCTTCTAAGAGCCGAGAGATCAGCCTGATGAAGCCAAGGGGGCTTCCCTTCTAAGAGCCGAGAGATCAGCCTGATGAAGCCAGGATGGTTTCCCTTCTAAGGGCAGTGAAATCAGCCTGATTAAGCCAAGGGGGCTTCTCTTCTAAGAGCCAAGAGATCAGCCTGATGAAGAACAACAGAGCTTAAATCAATTAAACAACAGAGCCTTACTCAAAACCTGGCTTGGGCAACATTTTTATTATCCTGTTCCCCAAGAGCTAACATTTCAAAATAAATTGTTTATGAGTAAAATAAAATAGAGTATTCAAGAGGTTCAAACATTTTATTATTAGTTTATTTGGCAGATAACCTATTTCTAAATAGGTTGTCATGCAAACCCTAAACCAATGAGGTGTTACAAACAGCCATGATGTATTAACACATGCAAAGCCTAACAAACTGCACCGGGAACCCAGAACCGACTCGTTACAAAGCACTGCTCACCATTAAATGCATTGTTTTATAACCATACTGTTTCTTATACATGCCAACTCCAATACAGTAAAACCACCATTACCCAAACTGATTGGGACCAAGGGTGTTTGGATAATCATAATCTAATTACTGCTGTGACATTGTTTAAATGACTCTCTCAATCAAGAAACTTCATAAAAAGGCATTATACAACACATTTTCTTTGACAATAGGACAGAACAAGACAGGTTAACTGTTCAGAGTACTGAGGTGTTTGGATAATAGAAGTTTGGCTAATCAAGGCTTTACTGTACATTGTTTCCAAACTGTGGCTTACTTCAATACACCACAGGCAGGATTTTCAAACACCAGTGTTACTGTATCAAACTCGTGGTACAGTAACGAGAGCTTTAGTAGCAGGTGAGTTTCAAACGAAATCTGTTAATTAAATCAACCCGTTAATGCTTTGATATTGAGTCGATGAGGTCGTTAATGAACGCATTTCTTGTTAAAAAGCTTAATTGTCGCAGGTCACATACATCACTTCCTGTCTCAACGATTTGAAGGGGAGTTTGTTAATCAAAATGGATGTTAACAAGATCAAGAAAAATGAATGGAAGCTGTTATGGAAACTACTAGCATACAGGGAGATGGCTCTTGCACCAGCGAGCAGCAGCCAAATGGAAATAAAAAATAATGGGAATATCTATTTTGTGTATAATTTGTAAACTTCATTTAAAACTGTGCATTTTGTCATGCAGAATGTGCATTTATTTAGAACACTTCACATATAAAATGCTGATTTACGATTATCTGGCATGTGGGTAAAAATTAATTAAAATAAATTAAAAAATTAAATAACAAATTAAACCCCATTAGTCATTTACTCTCATTCGGTGGGATATTTTGCCACATTTCACTATATACAACTCTCTTAATGTGCATTTTGCAATCTTTTTTTGGTTAAAAAGAAAAAAATGCCGTAAGCCATCCATGTATATTAGTTGGAATTAATTTTCTTATGATGACATCTACTTTTGTATGTGTTTTCGTATGTACGATTGTAGGCTTGTGAATGTGTGCTTGGTGGTACACAGGTGTAGTTGGTGCAGTGCAATAATAACACACAGAGACAGATAAAGTTCAATAAAACAGCTCTTTTATTTGGCTGGGTTGAGTGTCAGCAACACTTACCTAATAAGCACGGCGCTACACAGCCATGTGTATCCGTGCAAAACAAGGGTTTACAGTCCCCAAAACAATAAGACACTTTAATTAACACACAGCACAGACACGGTCACTTCTCCCGATAGTGAGTGCTCTTGTGCAGGTGTGTTGAAAGACAAACAGTTTGTAAATAAGTGGTGCAGTGTAGTCTGGGTTTAGTGCTGGCTTGTAGCGACAGCTCCTGGCTAGTGCTTAGCCGTCTAACAAAGACAAACAGTTAACACATCAAACAAACAAAACACGAAAAACTCACGATAATGAATTACATCCGTTTCCTTTTTGGTCAAATCTCGTAACCACATCAAAGGAAGAGATCACTGGGGCCACTTCCCCTAAATACCCTCCGTCACGCCCTCTATCGGTAGTGCGGCCTATCACGTCTCCTCCAATCCGTGACTGACATATCACCTACCTCATTAAGGTGCTGACTTCTGGTTTCATGGCCCCGCCCCCTTTCTGGATGGCCGGCTTCCGACTGACCCTGGAATGAACTGCCAAACCATCCATTATGGGGCACTGCTCCGGTTATACAGTGCCCTCACAGGTCGGGAGGGAGATTGTTGACGCGGATTCATTCGCTCTCTGTCACAAGGCTAAATATAAATACATATGTTTCCAGTGCCATTGGTGTTTGTAGTTGTAGTTACGAGAAAACCATTCAATGGCCGAGTGAGACCAATAGGAGCCAAGAGAAGCCGGAAAAAAAGGGGCGGATCTAAGCAATACACATAGCCCCGGCACCACAGAGATAACACGGCCATAAACAAACAAGATAACTGCTTCCGCATCCAGCGCTCAAAGAATATTACTGACATCTACAGAGCTTTTTGAGATGTTATAGTAATAAAATAATGACTTGGATCGCATTATTGAGGAGTTTGGTAAAATGAGTGATCAGGAGATGATTTATCAGTATGCACTATGAAGAGGTATGTGAATAATACAGCGAACAAGGGGTGGGACGGGGCTGGAGATGCAGTACTGAGTGTCCTGTTGATATGCAGTGCCTTTTAAACCTGTTTTACTGTGAAAAATACTTTTAAACAGCGTGTCTAAAATAAACTGCCAGTGTGAAAATAAATTGGACCTGACGCGCCTGAGACGCGCTGAATAAATGGACTGCTAAGTTAAGCTTTTAAAATTACCATAGAACTCCCTAACCCAATACACAATTTGTTTATAATTAATTGTTCGGTGAATTCCTCTAATCATGCATTTTCTCTGTTACTCTTTGGCCTCTGTGATAAATAAAAACATGAATGTGGCAGAGTAGGGCTCTGCCCTTAGAAATACTGGCAGGGAAGGAGTTAAATTCTCCTCCCTGCCCAGATTGATTGCGTCAGGTGGGAGCAATCAACCCATTAATCATTCAATTAAGGACTCAGCCACCTGGCATAAAAGGAGGCCTCAGCCTCCCATTTGGGAGAGAGAGAGTTCTAGAAGAGAAGAAGTGTTTTTTGTGTGTGCTGTGTTTTTTTGACCAGTGAAGGCAACACCCAGCCTGGAAACTTTATTTGTAAGTTTTGTTTTGTGTTTGAAACCTTTTTGTTTGGCCCTCGTGCCTGTTTATTTTGTATTTTTGTTTATTAAAAACTTTATTTTGAACTTTCAAACTGTCTCTGAGTCTCAAGGTAGCGTTGTCCCACTTCTGAGCACCAAATGTGACAAGGATGACAGAGGTTGAGACTCGGAGACAGTTTGAAAGTTCAAAATAAGTTTTTAATAAACAAAAATACAAAATAAACAGGCACGAGGGCCAAACAAAAAGGTTTCAAACACAAAATAAACACAAAACAGAACTTACAAATAAAGTTTCCAGGCTGGGCATTGCCTTCACTGGTCAAAAAAACACAGCACACACAAAAACACTTCTTCTCTTCTAGAACTCTCTCTCCCAAATGGGCGGCTGAGGCCTCCTTTTATGCCAAGTGGCTGAGTCCTTAATTGAATGATTAATGGGTTGATTGCTCCCACCTGACGCAATCAATCTGGGCAGGGAGGAGAATTTAACTCCTTCCCTGCCAGTATTTCTAAGGGCAGAGCCCTGCTCTGCCACAATGAATAACCACCGAACACTTACAGTATTATAAGAGCATTTTATATGCATACAAATGTGTGAAGGTGAAAGTGTGCATTGTACATAAAGTGTGGGGAGAGTCTGACAACATTATAAACACGTCTAGGCAAAATCCATGTCAATGATCTCGATCACATTCCTAGTGCATCGCTGTGTGTCCTTGACGCCTGTTCTTCATTCTTGTGTGGATAAGACACAGGTGTTAAAAGCAAATCCGCAGTCACCTAAGGAAACTTTATTGTAATATCTAATATGCCATTTTCTATACCAAGATTTCAGTTGTATAATTCAAATAAAATCTACAGTAGATATCAGCTGTCATATAATGTATGTATACAGTTGCATTGATAATTTCTTGGTAGTCACTAGGTGCAAATAACTTTCCATGAGATTACAAATGGTTAAAATAAGTGAATAAATCTAATTAATAACCACACGTATAGAAAAGGCTAAGATATTTTCATAACTACAAATTGAATTATCGAGGTAGTGTGTAAGAAATGAACCCTGGTCCTGTAAACTCTCTCTCTGTAATGCACCACAGACACGGTCTGTTAAATGTGCATTTCAAGGAGAGTTCTATACTCTTCCGTTAATTAAAACCCTCCTTTTCCAAATGCAAATTAACTCATGATAAATGATGACAATTAACACGGATTTGCTTTTAAATTCCCACGCAAACAAAATAAATAGTTGCAAGAAGCCCTACTTGTTAAGTTAGTAACATTAGTTCGTAAATAAACATAATTTCGGAAATCACATAAGGGTGATTATTTCATAACGAAGCAGACATAACGACGCTTGAAAATGCCAGAATCAATGTACATACCGATTTCTTGATTAACATTGGACTTATCATTTATGAAGTTTTGAAAATCCTGCCCCACTGTACTAGACAACCTGCCAAACTTGTGTTAGTATTCCCAAGAGATAAATCTAGCGCAAGAAATCAAATTGAACATAAAATAGAAAGCTTTCATTACATCTTCTACAATTCTTACCACAAGCAAGTACAAGCTAATGTAGTATCCTATATACATCTAATCCTACCCCTAACTCCTAGCCCTTAACCCTAACCCTAACCCATTACCCTAACCCCTAACTCCTAGCCCTTAACCCTAACCCTAACCCTAATGCATTACCCAACCCCCCCCCCCGACATGCTGCTCTACCAAGGCGTAGAACTACAGGGAGTAGAGTCTTCTGTTAAGTAGCGCCCCCTCTATCTTGGATTACCCAACATATCTTAATGAGAAATGCAGCACTATCACTGGTGCCGCTAATAGGGATGTTAAATAACTAATTGGAATCAGTCTGATATTGTTACTATTACCAAGAGTGGCCCAGACCTTCTAAAAATATATTATCATGGGCATTAAATAGAACAAAATAAGCAATGGTGAAATAGCAGTAGTAGCTTTGTTTAGGCACTGTGTGAAGATTTAATACAGGGTAATAAAACCGTTTACACTGAGTGTCTTTTTAATCCTGCAAGCCTGCCAAGACAGTGCACGCTGGCATACAGAGCTGATGTCTGAGTTAAGAATATGCTATTGAAGAGAAGTCTGTTAGCAGATCCTAAGAGGGTTGAAAACAGACAGTTTTCTTCCTATTAGTCAGACTTGGACAAGTGTAGCTGTTAGCTTGAGATCTTTATATGATAGAGCTGCAGAGATGCAACACCTCGCGGTCAAGGATATCTTGTCACCCCTTTTACAGGTTTGGGGAAAGAGGACTTAAGAGAAGATAGAGGGCCTCCATCCAGACAGGATTGCATGTGTCATTTCTGCATTGTTTACTGAAAAGCTAAAAACCGACAGTAGCCCATTAGCTCACCTTTTCATGGTAACCTAATTAGAAACTAAAATCTGTTGTTAAAAAAATTGTTGCTGCTTTCAGTTTGTTTTATTTGATATATATATATATATATATATATATATATATATATATATATATATATATATATATATATATATATATATAATAAAAAAACAGGTTCTTGTTTTCAACTAATCCCCTGAAAGAGTTTGTCTTATATGTTCTTCTTTTGTAAACAGAAAACCAGGCTGTTTTTTTTTCTTTATTTGTTATTGGGGCCCCATTTCTGTGCAAACCCCTTTGGACACAAGTCTGGAAAAACATAACCTTTCTGGCATACACAGTGACAGCAGACAGATTAAAGACTGGACTTCTTTCAACATGTATAAGAGCAAACTATTTCCCCACAGCCCTCGCTGTGCCTCCTGAGCTAGGTTTGATGTGGAAAAAGTTCAAGTCAGGACACTCGTTCTCTGGCTCCAGCTTGGAATCTACGAATGAGAAACCTAGCGCTGGAAAGCAGGGACTGACTTTCCTAGCGTTCGAAAGCACTCTTTATTTATTTATTATTGGGGCCAATATATGGATTAGGTGGTGTGAAGGACCCATCGAATGCCAAACTTTCTGAAAGCAGTGTAAACTGTGTGTGGAAAGAGTACAGTGGGTGTGTGGCAGTGTGGCAGGGAAAGCCCTGCCTGTTCACATGTGTATGT
This sequence comes from Acipenser ruthenus, assembly GCF_902713425.1. NCBI lineage: Eukaryota > Metazoa > Chordata > Actinopteri > Acipenseriformes > Acipenseridae > Acipenser > Acipenser ruthenus. Next base: position 519,767 of record NC_081219.1, read on the forward strand.
GTTGGTGTGGGGAATAATGGGTTGGCAGGGATGGGGTTACATTTCTCTACGTCAAAGCACGTGGGAATGTGGCTGTGAATTGAATAAATTATTAAATGATTCATTAAGGCTCCAGCCACAGGTGTACAAATAGGGTGATCACAGGTGTTAGTGAGAAGTAATGGTTCGAGTTCATGTTGTCCTGTCACAGGGTCACATCACAAACACCACTGTACAATCAACACCAGTGTGTCCTGTTACAGGGCCACATCACAAACACCACTGTACAATCAGCACCAGTGTGTCCTGTCACAGGGTCACATCACAAACACCACTGTACAATCAACACCACTGTGTCCTGTTACAGGGTCACATCACACTGTACAATCAACACCAGTGTGTCCTGTCACAGGGTCAGATCACACTGTACAATCAACACCAGTGTGTCCTGTCACAGGGTCACATCACACTGTACAATCAACACCAGTGTGTCCTGTCACAGGGTCAGATCACACTGTACAATCAACACCAGTGTGTCCTGTCACAGGGTCAGATCACACTGTACAATCAACACCAGTGTGTCCTGTCACAGGGTCACAGCACACTGTACAATCAACACCAGTGTGTCATGCATTGGCATACATTGTTCCAAATACAGCCATATACTGAACAAGCAAAAAGCTTATCAATTTAGCCTAATTTTATAAATAATATGTACATGCATATAAGCAACAGTACTTGGCTAAATGCAGATTGTATGCAGGTTGTAAATACCATTGTTAGTATGAGCAATTCTACGGTGCCTGTTTATTTCAAAGTACCTGAAGTTATACAATACTGTACATGTAATTATCTTGGTATCCTTTCAAAGTAATGTGGCATTAGGACAAGGTGCGTAAAGCATAGTAGTACAAGTTTCAAAGGATCCCCCCCAATCTGTGTTTGCATTTACAAACAGCAGTGCCTTGGGAAATGTAAGATTTGTTTTATGAAATTGTTTTAGATACGGGTTGGAGAAACACAAGGCATCCCTTTTTTAATGTCTGTGTTTCAGATGCATTATATTCCCTTAGAGCTCAGGGTAGTGTTTAACAAATCCATCAGCCAGAAACAAAAGGCTATTGTTACTTTGTAGCTGTTTAATGGCACAAAGCATCATTCTGAAGAGCACGGCTCTGTTTTGTGGTACATCTGTACAGTATTTAGCACATAACACCTGTAATGACAACACCAGACATTGAGAATCTAACAATGGACCGTATACAGCTAGGGCCAAACATTTAGCATCACCCTATAGAATTAACTCATTGTGCTTCACAAAGTCAAATGAAACCTGCTGAATAATCTTACCTTAGCATATTGAATTACATACCGCTTTGTAGTTTTCCATACACTTAACGAAAATGTGTGTGACAAATTCTAACATGAAATTCTGTACTACTATCATGGCTTCCGGTATACTTTTGCGATATCATTTTGTAGTTTCTTTGATTACATGATGTTAAAAACAATATCTAAATTATGTTATGTGTTTCTTTTTTTAAAGTATGTCTCAATTCTAAAATTCTAGGTGATGTAAATTGTTTGTCCGTAGCTGTACATACTCCCAACACAAGCTGTCCTTTCTTTTATATAATTACCATCTTGATTTAACATACAAGGAAAGCAAATTAATCACAGTTTCTGAAAGTTAATCACATTGTACAGCCAGTGCAGTACAGTCATTCTGTCATTGTACAGCCAGTGCGGTACAGTCATGCTGTCATTGTACAGCCAGTGCGGTACAGTCATGCTGTCATTGTACAGCCAGTGCGGTACAGTCATTCTGTCATTGTACAGCCAGTGCGGTACAGTCATTCTGTCATTGTACAGCCAGTGCGGTACAGTCATTCTGTCATTGTACAGCCAGTGCGGTACAGTCATTCTGTCATTGTACAGCCAGTGCGGTACAGTCATTCTGTCATTGTACAGCCAGTGCGGTACAGTCATTCTGTCATTGTACAGCCAGTGCGGTACAGTCATTCTGTCATTGTACAGCCAGTGCGGTACAGTCATTCTGTTAAACCAGGCATTAGATCAGCATTGAACCTTGTTTTAGTTGTTTAAAAGCTTGGCTTAACACACACTGTATGTTGCTAAGATCAAAGCTGCACGTAAGCCTTGATTGTGCTGAAAGGGCTGGCTGTCTGAAATATGTGAGGGGACTCTCTCATTCACCAGTTAGCACAGCAGAGTCAATTAAAGCAAAGTAATTTAAATGCAATACATATAACAGCAGAAATTCCATCCTCAATAAGCAAACATGTCCTGTAAAAGTTTACATATTAGAACAAGTGACAGAATGTCATTTACAAGCCTCCGCCTCCTCACCCACTCACATTGCCCCTATGTTTCCTATACCTTCAAAGTTGTGTTTAAGCTTGGATACAGATGTACACAACTGCATTGAATGTGTGTCCCAGGTCCATTAACCCCTTCATCTTCGGTTCATTTGTCCCCCTACAGCACCTCATGAAGGACACACACTCAGTAAACTAACCCAGGCTCTGGATGATATGCACCCTTGGCAGTGTATTTATAGGGTTTTTAGTGTATTCTTGATTGTGTTCACAAATGTAATCCCTTCAAATCCGTGCCACAAACACATTCACACATCAGTGGAATAGCACTTTATAAAAGGTATTCATGTGAAACTGTGAACGTGTGGTTTGCAGTGCGCAGTGAAAGGGTGATGCAGGTGCTCCAGACAACGATAAAACACAAAGTTCATGGTTCAAGTTATTTTTATTTTCTGTTTCCACTCTCCTTGACCGTATAAATAATAAATACTAGCTCTACCCAACTATGGGTATTGCCAGCGTATCAACCAAGGGGTTGCAGTCCTGAAATAATAATACAAAAACACAGACACACAACACAGACACAGACACACCTCCAGACAGTGCGTGCTCTATGTGCTGGTGCGGTCCTTGATCCAGGGGTGCTTGATGGGGTGCAGGTGCAGTGAAGTCCAGGCTTATGGCTGGCTTGAAGAGGCAGCTCCCTGGTATGCATAATAGCCGTCTGGCAAAGACAATGATACACAGTTATTTGCAACAGACAATTCACTCATTGTTTTCTCTGTCCTCGTTTCCTCCCATCAACCACAACAAAAGGAACCGATTACTGCGTCACGTCCCCCTAAAGTACCCTAAGCCCCGCCCCCTCCGATAGCTGGTTCAATCACGTCTCCTCCAATTCATGACTGAAACTTCGCTCACCATACTAGGGCGATGACTCCTGGTACCGTGATGCCGCCCCCTTTTCCTGAATGGCCGGCTTCCAACTGCCCTTAGAATGAACTGCCCAACCATTCAGTACGAGGCACGCAGTTCCTGTTGTGCAGCGCCCGCACAGGTCAAGAGGGAGATTGTTGATTCGGATTAATTCTCTCTGTCACAGAAACGCATGGTAGAAATCAGATGAGAAAAAGGACTATTAAAAAGAGAGCTTCCCTAAAGCCGCCCACAGAGTCGCAACAAGATCTTTTAGTTATATGGAAAACAAGCCTTTCTGAGTAATGCTTATTTATTTATGTATGTATTTATTTTAATTTAGAGTGACCAATTATTATTTTTATTTATTTATTTTCTTCCAATTTGAAATGTCCAATTATGTTTTTTCTCCTCACCGCAGCGAGTCCCCACACAGCACGGACGTTCTGAGGGCGTGTGAGCGTCCTCCGATCTCAGAATCGCTGAGCAATCCAGAGCAGAAATGGGTGGGCTACAGATCCCGGAAGACAGAGATCAGCCCTGCTTCTTATCCACTCTGAATGTGCTCGCTGTCTGGCCAGTAGGGTTTGCTATTGCGCGATGAGGAGAATAAGTCCCTGACGGTTTCATCCCATTTTAACCTGTCTGCTGACACGATTGACTGGACTCTCCAGCACTATACCTGTCTGCAGCAATGCCATCCCGTCTCATCCCATTTTAACCTGTCTGCTGACATGACACGATTGACTGGAGTCAATTGGGAATGGGAAGATTTTGTCATTGCCAATATGTCGTTGCGACAAAATCATCCCGTGTACTAAGAAAAATTGTCCCTTGCCTGCAAGGAACGGCAAGTCGCTTGTAATCAACCAATAAGCACTGCTGTTGATATCACATGGTAAAAGCCGTCCATAGTTACGTGCCAATGGGAGTCAACTGATAAACTGATTGACGTTTGAGAAGTATCTATGCATATAAAATACAAAAAACAAAGAATACCACGATAGAAATGTGAGGAGCAAGGCAACAGAGCACATTGCTGCCGAGATCAACATGTCAGGTGAGTTTTTGATATTTAGATTTGAAAAAGGCAGTCCGGACAGACAATTTTTAAATATAAAATAAAAGTACCAGTATTCATATTATCTTTTAGACTACAGACATAAGTACTTATTTTAATGAAATGTTTTTTCAGTGTTGTATTCTAAATAAAATAATTACTATAGATACCAAACATCTATGTGTGTGCAATATGTTAAGCAATCATGTATTTAAAGCAGATATAGGCTAGAAAACCATGTGATGCACATAAAGCTTATAGCAGTAGCCTCTACAACATTGTAGGGTTAAAATACATTTGAGAACACAATGTGTTAAATGAGAAACAGAAAGCACTGACGATAAATTGATGACGACAAAATCGCCCCATGTATGGTGGCCTTTAAAGGTACAAACTATTTCTTAGAACAAAATGCACAATGGCTCTGCCTACAACATAACACTATATTACATGTGGCCCTGCGAGTAAAACAATGGAAACAGTTGCTAAACAAATCTACTCGTTTCAAAAGTTCTCAATACAATGTTCCCTTTATTATTATTATTATTATTATTATTATTATTATTATTATTTCCAGATAGCGAAATAACAAGGAAGCAGTGTTTATTATTCATATACCGTATGCTAAAAATAAATGTTGGTTGCAACTTGCACCCACTACAGCATTGCTTTTCGAGATAGTATCACTCTAGAGAGAAAAACATCATTATTATAATATCATAACAAGCTTGGCCTTCCTGAGCAAGGGCTTGAGCTGGACTGCGTTATCAATTACCACCAGCGTTCCTCTCCAACAGCCCTTTGAAATCTCAGATAAGGATTTAGCAGCCGGACTGGCGGAGAGTTTGAGAGCGCCTTGTGAAACCTACTGGGATCCAGGCTGGGGGGCTGGGGGGATATGCCTTCTGTACTGCTGGACTGGGGGGCCCCAGCTCAACTCTGTGCATTGCAGATGACAGGGCTGGGGGGCTGGGGGGATATGCCTTCTGTACTGCTGGACTGGGGGGCCCCAACACAGCTCTGTGCATTGCAGATGACTGGGCTGGGGGGATATGCCTTCTGTACTGCTGGACTGGGGGGCCCCAGCTCAGCTCTGTGCATTGCAGATGACAGGGCTGGGGGGCTGGGGGGATATGCCTTCTGTACTGCTGGACTGGGGGGCCCCAACACAGCTCTGTGCATTGCAGATGACAGGGCTGGGGGGCTGGGGGGATATGCCTTCTGTACTGCTGGACTGGGGGGTCCCAGCTCAGCTCTGTGCATTGCAGATGACAGGGCTGGGGGGCTGGGGGGATATGCCTTCTGTACTGCTGGACTGGGGGGCCCCAGCTCAGCTCTGTGCATTGCAGATGACAGGGCTGGGGGGATATACCTTCTGTACTGCTGGACTGGGGGGCCCCAGCTCAGCTCTGTGCATTGCAGATGACATCTGTTTGATCAGGAAGTTTTTTTTTTTAATAAAATGATTCAATCAGTGTGGCTTCATCGTGTTGAAAAGTCACTGCACACATAAAGAAGATTCCCTGTGCATTCTTTTTTTTGCTGATTTGTAAGTATATCTGTCAGGATCCCCAAGCAGATACAATGACCCCACCGGCTATCTGGGGTTCATATATAACTTCTCATAGTCAAAAGCTTTTCATCTGTCATTCAAAGGTGCCCTCCCAAGTCAAAGACTGCACTATTATAGTGTAACCTAAATACCTTGAGACGCAGTAGAGCTAAAGATTGGTTTTGAGTTGCACCTGGAAACATATTGTATTTGATTTGCTGAAGAGGCTATCAAAATCCAATATACAGTACAGAGGTTACCTTGGCTTGCCAAATTAAAATCTACTTGTATAAAAAAAACGTACCTCCTGGATATTTCAGTTAAGTTGGGCTTGTGAAATACTGTATCGAGGGATGGTTGTATATGATGCAAAGGCATGCAATGTCCCACGCTCCAGTCGTTCCATTTGAAGGCTGGTGACCCCGTGATTCTGACTGCCCACGTAGCTCACAGGGGCTCGATCTGACCTCAACAGCACCCCTCTGCTGGAAACCAGAAGAACATGTTGTAGGAACATAAAGAGCTGCACAAGGGCTGATAGCAGAGCGGTGAGGCTTCTGCAGCTAATAATGGGAGCACCACCCTTTCAATGAGTTTGATACAGGAATTTAGCATGTACAGTTCAGAGGCACCTGGTCCTTAGAATCAAGTTGAACTGTAGGGGCTTTCTTTGTGTTTAATTTACTTTGTCATTGGAACTGGTATCTGTCATTGGAACTGGTATCTGTCATTGGAACTGGTATCTGTCATTGGAACCAGTATCTGTCATTGAGGGAGAACATCTGGCAGTCCATTTCTAGGGAACTGGATATAGCTAGTGTGTATGATTCATTTACCTTTACTGAAATAAGTATTCTGAAAAGCTATATGTATTCTACATTTTTATCAGCTGTATATAGGACTATCATATGTGTGAGTTTTTTCAGCTGATGATGTAATCAGATAAGAGTTGCCTATCACATTGTGCACGCCTGTCATCATTGGTGTGAAAGGTAGTGTCGCAGCGAAAGTATCATTTTATCACATCACGTCTGGTGTGTGGAGACCTTGGCATCTCATATGAATGCTTAAGAATGTGACAGATTTCAATAGGTTCTTATCAAGGCTTTTACACCAATGCTCTTTGCAAAAAAAATGCATCTATGACATTGAATTTCAATTTTGTTATCTTATTAGCTTCAGAAACCTATATTTTAGAAGCTAAATAGCAGTGTTTTCCCCCCCTTTTTTTAAAAGGAAAGTGAAATCTTTGAAACTACTATATGTTTTCTGCCTAATTTGACCTTAATTCATTGCAAAACATCTATGTTAAGATAATGTTAAGTTTGCAACATAAACTTACAAAACTAGGCAATTTGGGGTTGTATTTACTGTACACTGCAGCAATCTTAACTAGACATGTTCTACCAGTGCATTTACCAAATGTGACTTAGTGTTTACATAATTTATTTTAAACCCAAGTTATTCATACCTATGAAACTTATTATTATTATTATTTGTTTATTTACCAGACACTTTTATCCAATGTGACTCACAGAGACTAGGGTGTGTGAACTATGCATTAGCTGCAGAGTCACTTACAACAACTTGACTGAGCACAAGGAGGTTAAGTGACTTACACAAGGTCACACAGTGAGTGAGCGGGGATTTGAACCGGGAACCTCCTGGTTACAAGCTCTTTATTTTAACCACCGGACCACACAGCCTCCTGATAACTAGGAGGCTGTGTGGTCTAGTGGTTAAAGAAAAGGGCTTGTAACCAGGAGGTCCCCGGTTCAAATCCCCCCTCAGCCACTGACTCATTGTGTGACCCTGAGCAAGTCACTTAACCTCCTTGTGCTCCGTCTTTCAGGTGAGACGGAGATGTGTAAGTGACTCTGCAGCTGATGCATAGTTCACACACCCTAGTCTCTGTAAGTCACCTTGGATAAAGGCATCTGCTAAATAAACAAATAATAATAACTAATAACTTAACTGTAGAGACGCCACTAGGCTCTATAATATTATGTTGAGGTATGATTAAGAACCTGAGTCAAAGCACACAAACACAAGTCTTCTTTGTTTTTTTAACATTCCTTTCAGAAACGGAAATATATGTTTTGCAATCAGTAAGGGAAATACACACACTTTTTAAGATGGAAGTGTAAACTCTATAGTCAATCCTCATATTGGAGTGCATGCCGTATGCAGCTTCTCAAAATGGTTAAGTAGATTTAAAAAAAAAAAAATGACTAAGTGCCAGAGGTTTTCATCTGTATTAAATTATCAACACTTTACTTAGATGTTATTTTTTTCATGTACAAGTTGTTTTAACGAGTCGCTGTTGAATTAATTTGAAAAGCTAACGATTTGGTAATTTACTACAGATGCACTCATGATGCATGTGCGCTGTGTGAAATGTGCTTTGTCTCTTTTTCTTCACTTTCCAGAAGGGTTTTCAATACTGTCTTTGATGCAATGATATGGAGAAGGCTGCTATTTCAGACCGTTTTTGGCATTCGTTTGAGACATGTTCCAACATGCTCAGGCATGTTTCAGAGATTATACAAGCTTGTAAAAGCTGTACTTGCTGTGGTACCATTGAAGCACATATGTTAGTTTGTTTTTAAATTAATGTTAAATCTTTTTTTCTAAATAACTATATCACATGAATATACTATTACTACTTCCACTAATAATAATAATAGTAATAATGAAAGAAATGTGTATCCTAAATAATTGAAGATGTTTCATTTTAGGGAAGCGCCTGTAAATATAACTTTTTCCCCCTGAATCTTTTAAAAGTCCTAGTTTTAAATGCAGTCGTTGGAAAGATGTATTCATAACATATGAACTGTATTGCACAACAGTGATGGTGACGCAACTCAAAAACTGTCATCATAAAGAGCAGCAGAGAGCTTTTTGTTTTTCAAGCCTTGTTAAAAAAAGAGCGCAGGAGATTTATTATGGGCTTGCCAGATGTTAACAGATGCTGACAAGTTGATGAGCAACACACAAGTCCCTTAGATGCCTTAAGACCAATTAAGGTACCAACACCTTAACAGTTAACTCTCTCCCCATTTTATCTGCAACCGTTGTTTGTTTCTGCTTCTTAAATAAGAATGAACAGCTTGTGTGGCAGAAAGATGAGATCTGGGGGGTTTCTTTGGGCCACAGATGGGCATTTGAAACAAGGGGCCTCACACCATGCATACTGAGGATACAGGTTGGCCAAAAATGTAAGTAGCATATGGCCCAAGAAACAGGCCAGCAGTGAGTAAGTTTGGACAGATGTGTTTCCAGGGAGTGGAAGCTTCGATGCTCCCAGACTGCTTTACCAGGATAGCCAATGAGATCGCTCAGACCCTTTTCAGCACCTCAGCCAATGAGATCGCTCAGACCATTTTCAGCACCTCAGCCAATGAGATCGCTCAGACCCTTTTCAGCACCTCAGCCAATGAGATTGCTCAGACCATTTTCAGCACCTCAGCCAATGAGATCGCTCAGACCATTTTCAGCACCTCAGCCAATGAGATCGCTCAGACCCTTTTCAGCACCTCAGCCAATGAGATCACTCAGACCATTTTCAGCACCTCAGCCAATGAGATTGCTCAGACCATTTTCAGCACCTCAGCCACCATACAGAGCCCCACAGCCAATGAGATCGTTCAGATTTCGTTGCGACAATTTGCAAACTATACATTTTGTTGGATGTACTAAGAGAAAATATGTTAATGAAAAGAGCTGCAATATACTAATTAAAATATTTGTTGCGTCTTAGTGAGATCTCTAGCATACATTGCGTGAGTCGTGCGACATTGTTCAAATAATTAGCAGGAACACCCATAATTACATATTCATCTAAGGTTGAACCGCAAAGAAAAACTGCAGCCGCAAAGGCAGCAGTAACACTTTAGTAACACAAGTGTAACTCATTAGTAAATCTATCCCTTAGTCTGTGGATTGTTAGTATGCACCCGGCTCTTCTATCCTTCTCCATCATGCTGTGGTTCTTCTGTTAAATCAAGACATCAAACCACCCCTTTACTCTCATCATACCAATGAATAGACTCTGAATAGAAAGCAAGAGTTCTCTTGGAATGCCAGAACTCTCTCTGCACTGTGACTGAAATCCCTAGAGAGCTTTTGCTATCTTAGTTCAGTTTGGGATTATCACAAAGTCAACAGGCTGTACTGCCCAATGGGAAAAGGAGTTATTACCTAAAACAGAAAATGACGTCTGTTCACATTTCAACTGGAAACTGTCCATAGCTGCAGCACAGTAACAACAACATCGCCGCATGTGCATGGTTTGGCGTTCTAGGAATTTGCGTTTCAATTCTATATTTGTTTGGGAGGTTTTGTTTCTCTAAACCATTTGAAATAGCATTATACCGGGATATAAAGGGTTACATTGTGTCTTTGAAAGCAGTTCCCGAAGTTACAAATCCATTGCGATAACCACATTATTGCAATGACCAATACTGTTCAAAGCTGAGTGCTCTGTAATTATCATAAATCAATACAAGATGTAGTAATGGAGTAGTCTAAAGACATGTCAATCACTTATCCCAGCAACATGCCTTTACAATTGAATTTGATCCGGATTCCAATACTATTAAAAGCAGGAGTATCAGCCATACAGAAAGCAGTAAAGTATCCTTGTAAATATGATTGGATGGAAATGAAGTCTGACCTCAACCATGCTGCTATCCCTGCATCACAGCCCAGAAGGCAATGAATCTTTTTGTCCTTTACAAACTCACAGCTTTGCATTCCCATTGTTTCCAGGCACCTGCTTCTCTTGTCCATGTGTACAGGGCTCGTCCCAGATTCAAATCTCTGTCTGTTTTCTGCTCTTCCTTCATTGCCCTTTCCTTTTCCTTTCTGCTTATTTGGATTATTCCATTGGTTCATTTTTCTATTGATTTATGTTTTGTATAATTGTCTAAAAAAGCAAGACTAAAAATAAACCACCAAGGGCAACAAATGAGGCTGGCCAGTAATGTTAGTTATCTTTCTTCTGTGCTCTTCAAACCAGTCCCTGGACATTCAATGGAATTGAAGGTCTCTTTAGCATAGTTTGAATTATCAGTACCTAAAGTGACCCTAACTTAAACATGTAACTTTACCAAGAAGTGAACCTTCAATATATTTACATTCCCAACAATTTGACCTACGGCTATGGTGTTTAAAACATTTGAAATATTCTAATCATTTCCATGCTGTTGTTTTGAATGATGCCATTTGGTGACATTCTGGTGTTGGGTCATAGAACCCCAAGGATCCTGCTTCTCCTTGATTGAGGGCGCTGCAGTCCTCTCGCTGAAGGAGGATAAGTCATGTACAGGTAATTAATGCACCTTTAACTTCTATTGCACTCTCTGCAATACATAAGGCACATTTGGGAGAGGTCACATTTGTCACGCTTGCACTGCATCTGACCAGTTTCATTAAATAATATTAGTAATGAGCATGGAAATTTGGAATGGCTCATTGTATTAAGAGACAAGACGCTAGGGGTGTGCATCAATCCAGACGTTACTGAAGTTAATAAGAAGCGTGCAGCTCTTAGGGTTATTAAAGACCAACCATGCATGACATTGGTCTACTCAGTCTTAATCTTCATCCAAAAACAAAGCACTGCTTGTATCTCAGACTCTTTTCAGTGGCAAAAGAGGACATTGTTGTTGCGCTTCCAATCTTTCTTTGTAAAGGTGTTACAGTATATGCCTGTCAGTGACAAAAAAATGGGGAGGCAGAAAAAAAGGAAGAGGCTGCAGCAGTAGAATCTTATTATTGTATTCTGACTGACAATACTTTCCATATCTTCTTAACATTTTACCCCAATTTGGCTGTTTAGTGCATTTTCTCCATTAGCCAGCAGAGAAAATAAAATAGTAGCCCATCATAGTTTATTCTAATAGTTTATTCCCACATCTGAGGGAGGATTCACGGAACAACCAGCCACGGCACTGGCATGAGGGAGGGGCTTCTCAGTGTGAGGCCGTGGATGGAGGAGACGTCTTTTTGTAGAAAGGATCCTACTCCAGGTTTTGTGGTCTTCAAGAGAAGAGTTCGAAAACTTATTGGCCAGGTCGCCCCAATGCAGGGCCAACAGATGCCACACCCAGTGTGGCTCATGGAGATTGACGAGAAATGCATACTGGGAGCAGACTTGCTCATGGCGATGGGAGCCACCCTGGACTCCAGCCACCTCAGGAAGACCCCCAGGTCACAGTGGGCCCTAAATATGCCCAGAAGCTCTAGGACAGGGTTGACCAAGCTCACCAGTTCGCTCGATTCCATCTAGAGGAGGCAGGGAAGAGACAGAAGTGTTGTTATTCGTTTAAGTGTGATTCTGAAGCTAAATAGCGACTGATCGTAGTTTCTCCAAAGTCACATTACAAGATGTGCAAAACATTTTACCACCATTTGCATGTAAAGTTTTCTTTGGGAAATTTCTTGACACGATCCTCAGCCAAAATATACTTTGCTTCTTTTGCTTTGTCGTCCTTTTTTGGTATTTTACCTCCTATGCTTTAGATTTTAGTAACCTAAATCAAAATAACAATGCAACACTGACTTTGTCCCACCTCCTGCTGTACATTTACAGGTCACAGAAAAGCCAGTACAGATGCACTGATTGGGTGATTTAAACATCGTTGTCATGTGAACAGTAAACAAGAAAGTTAACCGCTTTAGAGTATTTTCTTAAATTTTATTTGTCTAAAGTCATTTTTTTATTTGCCGAAGTGCAATGCACACAGAACGACGAAGGAATAAAAAAAAGCCTATTTCAGAAGGAAGATACGTAGTTTGCGTCACTTGCACTGTGCAGTATTTCTTTTAAATTAGGTTTCTTTTTTTTCCCTCTCTGTACTAGTCCAGTATGCATTGGCCCCTAAAGAGGTGAATTTCGCGGTGACCCCTCAATGTCCTTTTTTCTTCCATTTTAGACAATATTTTTGTTTGTGTTTTATTGAACGTTATTATATTATAATGCTGCACACCAATATATACAGTAAATCGCATTGACCCTGACTCTCAGACAGTCAGGGAACACAGGTTTGTGTCCTGGCCTTAATAGGTATAATGAATAAGCAACTGCTTTGGAGGTTTAATTGGCCTAATTAAATAATTAAGTACAGTTTGAACAAACTCCTGACCTGGAATAGCTAGAGTTGCCTATCGTTGCGAGTGCAACGCTCAGACCAAAGCAGGGGTTGGGCCAGTCAAGATCTTAGTTCCAGTCATGCTCTAAATGATTTCATTAAACCTAAAGTAATTCATCATTTCATTATACCCCCTGTCACTGGAACCTGTGAGCTACATTTTCAAAAGCCGCTTTGCTTTGCTTTGCTTGTATTTTTTTATCTCCATTTCCTTTCCACCAGATACCCATACACCCTGTATTTTGCATGCATACAAATTCCCTGGTGCAACAGAAGCCATTAGGAGCTATCAATGGCTATCAGGCTTCATTAACAGACAAAGCATAACAATATACAACACTCTGTGTTTCTGGTCCTGATCAGGCTAAAGACCCGGTGGGAGACATGGATAATTCTAAAGCCTGCACAATTAAAGTAGCAATGATCCTCAGCACAAAAGAGACCAGTGATAATCTCTCTAATGACAGTAAGAGGTAAGAAAGCGATTATCATTCCATACCCCAAACATGGGATTTTGTTCACATGCGTTACCTTGTTCATCCTAGAAAAATTCATATACTAGCAACCAACACTTTACCACCCACATACTACAAAATAATAATTCATATTGACGTCATGAGAGAAATAATAACAGACCAAACCAAACCAAAATATCAGAACAGACCCTTTTTGGATAAAAGAACCATAGTGACTACCAAGGAGGTCTTACAGAGCCATACAAAAAATATAGCTCACTAATGAAAAAGCATTGTTCTGCTCATTAAACATGTTGCATGTTTAAAAGACAACCTCAATATGCTTCATTTTGAGTGTGCTTGCTTATACCTCAAAATATAGATTGCCATTGCATTCTTTTCAAACCAAGTCTTTAATGGGATACTTCAAAGTAACTAGTGAGGTTCTCAAAGAGCCATGTATGGCTCAAGATCCATCTGTAGGACAGCCCTGAATTACATGCATTTGACATGTTTTGATATTGAATGACATGCCTTTGATATGTTTTTCTATTGGATGACATGCTTTTCTATTGAATGACATGCTTTTGACATGCTTTTCTATTGAATGACATGCTTTTCTATTGAATGACATGCTTTTGACATGCTTTTCTAATGAATGACATGACATGCTTTTCTGTTGAATTACATGCATTTGACATGTTTTTATATTGAATGACATGCCTTTGATATGTTTTTCTATTGAATGACATGCTTTTCTATTGAATGACATGCTTTTGACATGCTTTTCTATTGAATGACATGCTTTTCTATTGAATTACATGCTTTTGACATGCTTTTCTGTGGTTTCCAAAACATCCCTCTGCTTTACTTCACTTTTACCAGCATGCACTGCTTTTAGCATCATAAAACACAGTGAACTTTTTAAAAGACAGCCACTGATGAAAATAAATATATGAAATAAGCAATAATCGATATAAGTTTGATTCACGAACAATACTATATATGTATATGGGTAGATGTGAAAACAACCTTCCATGAGAAAGATTTAAGAAGCCTAGAAACAAAAACAAAAAAACAGAATATTTTAATATTAAACATATGCTGGCCTTGTGTAATGCTTTTTTTTTGCATTACATAGTAAAGCTTAACTCTTGAAAAGGAATACTGCATTTCCAATTGGCATGGCATCAACACTTATTCAGAAACACAGGACTTCCAGTTCTTACCAAATCTAATTTAAATGATTTATACACATTTTTGTTGGCATACCAAACAGGCTAACACATATTGTGCTTTTTTTCTATTTGCCTTCCCCTGTTTGGTCCCCTGTCTCAATCAAAGCCATCCTTACATTGTTTTACAGGGATTGCTGCAGGGAGATGGCCTCACTACTGGGAGAAGCTAGTGGTAGCACTCCAGTCTTTGCACCTCTGTCCATTAAGATCTGGAGACCATCCGTCTCGTGAAAGTAGAACTTGTGAATATACTAGTCTCCAGCGAGAAGGCAGCCTGTCACATATTAATCACTGCTATTTATTTAAACAAAGAAGCTGTCTGCATTCCCAAAAAATAACCACTAGGTGGTGCTAAAGCCCTGATTTGGCTACTGCAGTCTAGTAAAAAATACTTTAATTCATAATGTATCGATAACTGTGTTATGTAACAGTGGATGATGTAGATTGCATAATAGTATCCTTTTATCCTTTTGTTTGTGCTGAATACAATAACACATTAGATGAAGGTGTAAGTGGATTTATTGAACTGAAATGTTCTTCCAAGGAAGGAAAGTGAACTCACAACAATGCCCTTTCATACATTGTATTGTTAGTAATAACACGGCACAATGTTATTTTTAAATCGAGCAAGAACAAATTAAAGCAAGAGAGCCTGGAGATCCTGGTGGAGTTCAAACTGGAAAGGGGTTCATTTGTACAGCAAGAGAGCCTGGAGATCCTGGAGCGGTTCTAACTGGAAAGGGGTTCATTTGTACAGCAAGAGAGCCTGGAGATCCTGGAGGGGTTCAAACTGGAAAGGGGTTCATTTGTACAGCAAAGAGCCTAAAGCCTGCTGGTCTCTACATCACGCCGACCCACAGGGAATACCAGCACCGTTACAATGAAAAGTTAAACATCTCAGGAAGTAAAACACACATTTCCATATGGTGCTCTTGTGTGATAGTATTTTACGTGAAACACTGTCATTTAAAAGGCTTGAGTTTAAGAACTCTAAAACAGAACCATCTGTGTGTGTAATCTGCAGAGCAGGTACTATGCTGCCCAGTCAAAAGCAACATGTCAATTTGGAGAACCCCCCCCCCCCCACACACACACAGTGTGGGTATTATGAAGTGAATAACAGTGTTTGGGTATTATGGAGTGAATAACAGTGTGGGTATTATGAAGTGAATAACAGTGTTTGGGTATTATGAAGTGAATAACAGTGTTTTGGTATTATGAAGTGAATAACAGTGTTTGGGTATTATGAAGTGAATAACAGTGTGGGTATTATGAAGTGAATAACAGTGTTTGGTTATTATGAAGTGAATAACAGTGTGGGTATTATGAAGTGAATAACAGTGTTTTGGTATTATGAAGTGAATAACAGTGTTTGGGTATTATGAAGTGAATAACAGTGTTTGGGTATTATGGAGTGAATAACAGTGTGGGTATTATGAAGTGAATAACAGTGTGGGTATTATGAAGTGAATAACAGTGTTTTGGTATTATGAAGTGAATAACAGTGTTTGGGTATTATGAAGTGAATAACAGTGTTTGGGTATTATGGAGTGAATAACAGTGTGGGTATTATGAAGTGAATAACAGTGTGGGTATTATGAAGTGAATAACAGTGTTTTGGTATTATGAAGTGAATAACAGTGTTTGGGTATTATGAAGTGAATAACAGTGTTTGGGTATTATGGAGTGAATAACAGTGTGGGAATTATGAAGTGAATAACAGTGTTTGGGTATTATAGAGTGAATAACAGTGTTTGGGTATTATGAAGTGAATAACAGTGTTTGGGTATTATGGAGTGAATAACAGTGTTTGGGTATTATGAAGTGAATAACAGTGTGGGTATTATGAAGTGAATAACAGTGTTTGGGTATTATGAAGTGAATAACAGTGTGGGAATTATGAAGTGAATAACAGTGTTTGGGTATTATGAAGTGAATAACAGTGTTTGGGTATTATTATTATTATTATTATTTATTTCTTAGCAGACGCCCTTATCCAGGGCGACTTACAATCGTAAGCAAAAACATTTCAAGCGTTACAATACAAGTAATACAATAAGAGCAAGAAATACAATAAAACAAGTAAAGTACAAGTTTGACAAACCACAATTCAATAATACAGCAGGTAATAGTGATAGTTACATCAGGATATGATTAAATAGTGATAGTTACATCAGGATGTGATTAAATACAAAGTACTACAGGTTAAAAACTTGGCAGATTACAGTATTCTGAAGTACAGGATTAAATGCAGTAAAATAGGGGCTGATAAGAGCAAAATAAAGCACATTTACATGAAGGGTGATAGTGTCCCAGGATACAAACAGAGGAGTTCTACAGGTGCTCTTTGAAGAGGTGAGTCTTAAGGAGGCGCCGGAATGTGGTCAGGGACTGGGCAGTCCTGACATCTGTAGGAAGGTCATTCCACCACTGCGGAGCAAGGGTGGAGAAGGAGCGGGCTTTGGAGGCAGGGGAGCGTAGCGGTGGTAGAGCTAGTCTTCTAGTGCAGGCGGAGCGGAGAGGTCGAGTGGGGGTGTAGGGAGAGATGAGGGTCTGGAGGTAGCTGGGTGCAGACTGGTCAAGGCATCTGTAGGCTAGTACAAGAGTCTTGAACTGGATGCGAGCAGTGATCGGGAGCCAGTGGAGCGAGCGGAGTAGTGGAGTAGCATGGGCGAAGCGAGGCAGAGAGAACACTAGGCGGGCAGCAGAGTTCTGGATGAGCTGGAGCGGACGGGTGGCGGACGCAGGGAGGCCAGCCAGGAGGGAGTTGCAGTAGTCTAGGCGGGAGAGTACCAGGGCCTGGACCTTATGAAGTGAATAACAGTGTTTTGGTATTATGAAGTGAATTAACAGTGTTTGGGTATTATGAAGTGAATAACAGTGTTTGGGTATTATGGAGTGAATAACAGTGTGGGTATTATGAAGTGAATAACAGTGTTTGGGTATTATGAAGTGAATAACAGTGTTTGGGTATTATGGAGTGAAGAACAGTGTTTGGGTATTAGAAGTAAAAACGAGATTCCCTTTTTACCTGTTTTTCACCCTTTGTTTTATTTGTTTTCATGAATTGTGTTATGATTAAGAGTTTTATGGATGGCTCTTGTGTGTCTGCCTTTAAAGCACATAAACAAACTGGCAGACCAACAACGTTTGGATTTTGATGAAGTCTACATATCAGAATGTAGTAATCCATGGTCCTTACCTGAATCAATTTGACAAGCTGAAAAGCTATACAATGGTACTAAAGCTAACGAAAAGACAGATAAAAGGGTCCATCCATAACTAGGAAACACTCAACAGTTCTACATTTAAAATCAGAATACATTCAACAGCAAACATTTCCACTAGAAGTCTTTTTCAGTGTCTTCAATGATATATATTTTTTTTTAACTTTTAATACATTGTTTTCTCAAGTGTCTTTTCACTTCTCATTCATGTAAATATCTTCAGGACAGCATCACAGGTGGCACTTTTTTCCTCTTGCAATGTCATCCTGGCGTGCGCTTCTCCCTGCTTCCGATTTCGATAAGGCAATTTACAGCAACCTGCTTGAGTGGCGGACACACACATGATTGGATTTCCAGTAAAAGAGAAGGGTTATCATTGATGTCAATTTGCATTCTCTCAGGTAGCAATCGATCACAGCTTGCGTGGGCACTGGTGAACATTAGCTGTATATCTGAAGCTAATCTGCACACCCAGCCCATGCCAACAAATATCATCATCAGTCACAGCTCTGTGTCTTCCCAGAGATTTTATGAATTGATGGGCAGAATGACAGAGGAAACAAAAATGCACAACAAGCAGAAGAGCAGACAGCAGCCTGAATCATGTATCTGGGTGTTTGCTTCATTGCAGTGCATTGAAGGAGTGCTCACTGAATAGGAAGTCTTGTCATTAATTTCAGGAGTACTAGGGGGCTGGTTCAGATGGTTGTTAGTTCAACTCTCTGTAACAGGGACAACGTGTCGTCAGTGGTTTCTCAGCAGCATGCGTGCGTCTGCAGGAAAGACCCCGATGCTCCACCTGTCGCACTGCCAGCTGTGTTTATTTACATGCAATGGTAACCGGTGTTGGCTGTTGCGGATCCTTGACCAGCCAGCGGGTGTATCCCGGCAGAGCATCTCGCTATAAAAGGGAAGCGCTGCCACCCCCCAGGCTCATGAGCCAGATCTTTCAAGGACAAAGAAAAACTTGTGGGAGTAAAGAAACACCCCATTGACCACCACGTGTGGAACCGGGATCTTGGTTTTAAACTATTAGAGAGAGGGGTTAGTTTAGGAGATGTTAATACCCCACAAAAGTGTACAGAGGGTGTGACAGCACAGAGTCCTGCAATGAGAACTCCCTTTTCAGTGGAAGGAGCGCTTGGCCGCTTACAGGCAATTTTTATTTTTAGCTGCCTTCTCCTTATACTGTTTTGCTTTGCTTTTTTTGTATATCCTGTATTTTTACACTTGTGTCACGAGTGACTATAATTAGCTGGGGGTGTGCACATTATACTTTGGTTTGTTTTGCTTTTATTATTATTGTTGTTATTGTTATCATTATTTATTTCTTAGCAGACGCCCTTATCCAGGGCGACTTACAGTCGTAAACAAAAATACATTTCAAGAATCACAGTACACGATTCAATAACGGAGCAGATGACAGTGTCAGTGATAGTTACATCAGGATATAATTAAATACAAAATACTACAGATTAAATAACACTTGGCAGATTACAGTACTCTGCAGGATTAAATGCAGTAAAATAGGGGGCAGATAAGAGCAAGTAAAGCACATTTAAGGAAGAGTGATGTGTCCAGAGGGGAAAAAAAGAGGAGTTCTACAGGTGCTGTCTGAAGAGGTGAGTCTTGAGGAGACGCCGGAAGGTGGTCAGGGACTGGGCAGTCCTGACATCTGTAGGAAGGTCATTCCACCACTGCGGGGTGAGGGTGGAGAAGGAGCGGGCTCTGGAGGCAGGGGAGCGTAGAGGAGGTAGAGCCAGTCTTCTAGTGCAGGCGGAGCGGAGAGGTCGAGTTGGGGTGTAGGGAGAGATGAGGGTCTGGAGGTAGCTGGGTGTAGTCTGGTCAAGGCATCTGTAGGCTAGTACAAGAGTCTTGAACTGGATGCGAGCAGTGATCGGGAGCCAGTGGAGTGAGCGCAGTAGTGGAGTAGCGTGGGAGAAGCGAGGCAGAAAGAACACCAGGCGGGCAGCAGAGTTCTGGATGAGCTGGAGCGGACAGGTGGCGGACGCAGGGAGGCTAGCAAGGAGGGAGTTGCAGTAAGTCTAGGCGGGAGAGTACCAGGGCCTGGACCAGGAGCTGGGTGGCGTAGTTGGTGAGGAAGGGTCGGATTCTTCGGATGTTGCTCAGGAAGAATCGTCAAGTGTGTGCCAGAGTGGAGATGTCCTGGGAATAAGAGAGGCAGGGGTCCAGGGTGACTCCGAGGTTCTTAGCTGAGGAGGAGGGAGAGAGTGTGGTAGATTCCAGAGGAACAGAGATAGAGAGATCAGAGGAGGGGGAGGAGGAGGAGGGAAAGAACAGGAGGTCAGATTTAGAGAGGTTGAGTTTGAGGTGATGTGAATGCATCCAGGAGGAGATAACAGACAGACAGGTAGAGATACGGGAGGGGATGGTGGAGTCAGAGGTGGGGAAGGAGAGGAAAATCTGAGCATCATCAGCATAGAAATGGTATGAGAAACCATAGGATGTGATGAGGGGGCCCAGGGAGCGGGTGTAGATAGAGAACAGGAGCGGACCCAAGACTGACCCTTGGGGGACTCCTGTTGAGAGAGGGCGAGGTGTGGAGGTTGCTCCACACCAGGTTACCTGGTAAGTGCGGTTGGAGAGGTAGGAGGAGAACCAGGCCAGAGCAGTGCCAGAGATTCCCAGGTCAGCGAGAGAGGACAGTAGAGTAGGGTGATCGATAGTGTCAAAGGCAGCAGAGAGGTCGAGGAGAATTAGGACAGAGGAGAGAGAGGCAGCTCGGGCAGAGTTTAGTGAGTTGGTGACAGAGAGGAGGGCGGTTTCAGTGGAGTGAGCAGAGCGGAAGCCAGATTGGAGAGGGTCGAGCAGAGAGTGGTTGGACAGGAAATCAGAGAGCTGGCGGTGTACAGCCCGCTCGAGGGTTTTGGAGAGGAAGGGTAGGCGGGAGACAGGACGGTAGCTCTGGAGGGAGGTGGGGTCGAGGGTAGGGGGAAGGGAGTGATAGAGGCTTGTTTGAATGCAGAGGGAAAGAGACCAGAAAGGAGAGAGGTGTTGAGAAGGGAGGAGATGAAGGGAAGTAGAGCAGGAGCAGCAGCTTGAAAGAGGTGAGTGGGGAGGGGGTCCAGGGCACACGTGGTGGGTTTGTGACCCTGGAGCAGGGAGGAGAGGTCAGAGTCTGAGAGGGGAGAGAAGGTGGAGAAGGAGGGTGAGTTAGTAGGGGATGCAGTGGGTGTAGGGGTTGGAGCAGGAGGGGGTTGCGATGGAGGGAGAGGTGTTAAAGAGTTTGCGGATATCAGAGATTTTCGAAGAGAAGAAAGTGGCAAAGTCATCAGAGGAAATAGAGGAGGGAGGAGGAGGGTGGGATTAGGAGGGAGGAGAAGGTAGAGAATAGTTTACGTGGGTTGTTAGTGGAGGCTTGGATTACAGATTGGAAATAAGTACATTTAGCAGAGGAGAGAGTAGAGGAGAAGGAGGAGAGGAGAGTGCGGTAAAGGTCTAGGGCAGCAGGGAGTTTGGTTCTCTTCTATTTCTTTTCAGCCGATCGCAGTGTGATTCTTACTGAGCGGAGCGCAGAGGAGAGCCAGGGTTGGGGAGGGGAGGGGCGAGCAGGTCGGGAGGTGAGGGGACAGAGGGAGTCGAGGGAGGAGGTGAGGGAAGAGAAGAGGGTGGAGGTAGCAGAGTCTACAGAGAGTTGTGAGAAGGAGTTGATAGGAGGGAGGTGAGAGAGAGCAGTGGAGGCAAGGACAGGGGGAGAGAGAGCGGAGATTACGGCGAGAGGTGACAGTGGGGGAAGGAGGAGCAGAGAGAGAGGGCAGGGACAGAGAAAAAGAGATAGTGATCAGAGAGGTCCAGGGGGTGACAGAGAGGGTGGGGGGGCAGCAGGCCCTGGAGAAGGTGAGGTCCAGTTGACAGCCAGCTTTGTGGGTAGGGAATCCAGCAGAGTGGCTGGGGTTGGAGAGATGGATATTGAAGTCACCTAACAGGACAGTTGGGGTAGACAGAGAGGGGAGGGAAGAGAGTAGATAGTCGAGTTCATCGAGAAAGTGAGCGAGAGGTCCAGGGGGGCGGTACAGTACAATTAGCAGGAGTTGACAGGGAGAGGTCAGTTGGACAGCATGAAATTCAAAGGTGTTAACAGGGAGTGAGGAGAGGTCGGAGGGGACAGAAAAGAGTAAGGAGGGAGAGAGGAGAAGACCAGTCCCACCTCCCCGTCCAGTGAGACACGGAGTATGGGACAGGACGTAGAGAGAGGACAGGGCGGCAGGAGTTACAGTGTTGTCAGGGGACAGCCAGGTTTCAGTGAGAGCAAGGAAATCGAGAGAGAGGTGGGAGGCAAAGGCAGAGATGAAATCAGCTTTGTTAGCAGAAGAGTGACAGTTCCAGAGTGCACCAGAGAGTGTGCAGGAGGGGGGGAGAGGCAGAGGGATGAGGTTAGAGGGGTTGGAGGAGCAGCAGTGGAGGGAGGGCAGAGGACGAGGGCAAGAGGACAGAACAGGGATGTGAGAGACAGTCATAGCAGGACAGGCGAGACAAATAGGCACAGTGGGAGCAGTGGGGTGGAGGGTACTGACCTGACTAGTAGATGGCATCTTCCAGAGCGCTGTTAGGTTCGGATCTATTCCAACAGCGTCTCGGCGCAGGCCTCTCCTTGCTGGACTCCCACAGCTAGACTCCCGGCTCTTTTGTTGAGGCTCTTCTGTTTGCTGGTGCTTCGAGCTATCTTGCCTCAGACGCTGGTTACCTGTTGAGGCTCTTTGGTTAGCTGGTGCTTCGTGCTAGCGCTGAAATAGCCTGCCTGATTAATGTAACAACTGCGTGGGAAAAGAAAAAAACTACTGTGTGGAAGCCAATCAAATAGCTAATCAACTTCTATTCAATTTAACCACACTCACCTGGTACTAATCACTCACTGCCTCACCTAATTCAAACACCACCTTACAATGTTACTGAATGTAGTTAATTTAAAATTACTTGAAGCAGAAACTTACCTATCTGCCTCAGACCCCGGTTACCTGTAGACTGTATGTTTGTATTCAGTATTCAGTATGTTCTTATTTTATTTTTTCACATGTTTCACATTGTGTTTGGTTTATTACCCAAAGGGAGGCTCATTGTTGCTTATTTTGTATTGTTGTGTTAAGTTATTTTTGTTAAGTGTGTGTGATTATTTTGTACGACAGCACGGTGATTAGAGGGAGAAAATAGTAACATTCCCCAACTTTCAAATGCAGCCAGGTGTTTTTCATTTACATCAATTAACTAACATTGATAGTCCCCTATAAAGAGGAACTGACAGTACAGGAAGAAGAGTGCGTGGGTCTAGGGGGAATTGAATGGAGGACACAGGAAGTCAGCCATCTTGACAGACAGACCTGGATGACAGCAACAAGGATGATTTGGAACTCGAAAAGGAATATGGCAGGATAAAGACACAGCAGCCCGATGGAAGGAAGGATCGGTCAGAACCTGATAGCAAAGCTAAGTATTCATCCTTGAAGTACGCTATTAAACCGGCACTCTTTTGATTAAAGAAGACTATTAATATTATTATGCTGAGGACTGTGTGGAGTTCGACAATTGATTCAGAAGTAAAGACACTTTTCAGAAACATTTATAGTTACCGATATTAATTGTGATTTATGACAAGGCGTTGTACTGCTTCCCTTCAAGGCACCCCCCACTCCATGACTGACGCCCGGAGGAGTGAACAGACACCAACTGAGGGATGGACCGCCAGCTCCCTGTACACACCGAGACGCAAGATCCTACCCTACTTAAGCTAAGTAACAGTGCCCGGGTTGGAAGACCAAATCAGAGTAGGGAGGGCTGAGATCGGGGGGGTACGTAGGCATGACCAAGGACACAGAGGGAGTGTGGACATTTAGTGCTGTTCGTTCTTCTGGTGCTGGAGAGGGGGGATTGAGCCTGAAGGGAGCAAAATAAAAGCCATAAACTGGGATGAACAAACGGATCAGGAGGTTCTTGGGTTGGTCACCTTCAACTTTATCTTTCCTTGTTGGCGTTTCTACCGGGACAGTGTTTGGCGACTTGGATTCAGTACAGGACCCACAGGCCTTTTTTAGGTGCATATGAATATACTGGAACTATCGTTTTACCAAATTGCTGTTTATATTGGTCGGGACTGTGGTGTTGTAACATAACATGTTGAGTTTAAGAATTGTATTACTAATATCTCCCTGAAGTCACAAGTAGCTGCTAACAGTGTTTAATGGAAGATTTTAGTGGTTTTACTTGGTGCAATAAATCATTATTTTTACTTACCTGTTCATGTGGTTTCTGTACACTCATTGGGAAGGTCCAGTGGTCAGTTCAAAATCCAAACAACCTGTGGACAAAGGGTTAGAAAGATAATTATAAAAACTTGTACTTACCGGGAATCAGCAGTATTGGACCCTAAAGGTCTGATTACACTGGGCACGGTAGTGGAAAGCGGTAAACTGTGTGGCAGAAAAATAGACTCTATTGTTTTGAATGGGTGCAATTACACTGAGTGCGGAACGGAAAAACGGCATGGCAGAAAACTGCACGGGATCGAAACCAGAGCGATATTTTAATAATACCGCGTGGCAAATTTCCATCTAGACCAATCAACTGAAGTGTTGTGTGACATTATCTGCACTGTGTACAGTGAGAGATGGCGAACGAAAGACTGGTTTTTAGGGTGCAAAAATGCCATCAACTGTATGATACGTCCCGTCCAGATTATAAGGATACGCAAGAAGCAAGACACCTGGGACACCATAGCGGCCAAACTTGACATGTCAAGTAAAAATATTTGCATTTGAAGAGGAACATGCCGTAGACCTCCAAGCAAAACACTTCAAAGTTGAAAAAAAGAGGTCTCAATAATGATGGGCTTCTTGTAGTATTTCATGGAGGCTTTTTGTACAGGTTTTTAAATTATATTGTCACAAAACCCTTGGATTCGCCATGCCATATAAGCAATTCAGTCATGCAATGCACAAATATCTTTATATGGTGCGGAATAACATTATTTGGTTCAGACGTGAGTTGAAAAAAATCTATATATATAGGTAGTGGACAAAAAAATGGAAACACCTGGGTAAATGAGGGACACCAAGTATATTGAAAGCAAGGGCTTCCACACAGGTGTGGCTTAGGGTCATGTATAAAAATGCTGGACAGGCCTGGTTGCCTATAATTATGGATAGCATGGCTGCAAGAGGAGACCTCAGTGACTTTGAAAGAGGGGTGATTGTTGGGGCGCGTTTTGCAGGAGCTTCAACAGTGGGCGGAAGTGCATACTCCAGGATCCTGATATCCGTGCATTAATTCGAAGTGCAAGGCAAAACAGGCGAGCAACTGCAGATCAATTGACTGCAAATTTCAACCTGGGGCGCGAGCAGCCAGTTTCATCAACAACGGTCTGCCGAGAACTCCACAGAACGGGATACCATAGTGGCCCAAAGCCCTATTAAGTAATTTTAAATTGGTGTTTCCATTTTTTTGTACACTACCTGTATATAGAGTACTGTGCAAAAGTTTTAGGCAGGTGTGAAAAAATGCTGTAAAGTAAGAATGCTTTCAAAAATAGACATGTTAATAGTTTATATTTATCAATTAACAAAATGCAAAGTGAGTGAACAGAAGAAAAATCTACATCAAATCAATATTTGGTGTGACCACCCTTTGCCTTCAAAACAGCATCAATTCTTCTAGGTACACTTGCACACAGTTTTTTAAGGAACTCGGCAGGTAGGTTGGCCCAAACATCTTGGAGAACTAACCACAGTTCTTCTGTGGATTTAGGCAGCCTCAGTTGCTTCTCTCTCTTCATGTAATCCCAGACAGACTCGATGATGTTGAGATCAGGGCTCTGTGGGGGCCATACCATCACTTCCAGGACTCCTTGTTCTTCTTTACGCTGAAGATAGTTCTTAATGACTTTCGCTGTATGTTTGGGGTCGTTGTCATGCTGCAGAATAAATTTGGGGCCAATCAGATGCCTCCCTGATGGTATTGCATGATGGATAAGTATCTGCCTGTACTTCTCAGCATTGAGGAGACCATTAATTCTGACCAAATCCCCAACTCCATTTGCAGAAATGCAGCCCCAAACTTGCAAGGAACCTCCACCATGCTTCACTGTTGCCTGCAGACACTCATTTGTGTACCGTTCTCCAGCCCTTCGGCGAACAAACTGCCTTCTGCTACAGCCAAATATTTCAAATTTTGACTCATCAGTCCAGAGCACCTGCTGCCATTTTTCTGCACCCTAGTTCCTGTGTTTTCATGCATAGTCGAGTCGCTTGGCCTTGTTTCCACGTCAGAGGTATGGCTTTTTGGCCGCAAGTCTTCCATGAAGGCCACTTCTGACCAGACTTCTCCGGACAGTAGATGGGTGTACCAGGGTCCCACTGTTTTCTGCCAATTCTGAGCTGATGGCACTGCTGGACATCTTCCGATTGCGAAGGGAAGTAAGCATGATGTGTCTTTCATCTGCTGCAGTAAGTTTCCTTGGCCGACCACTGCGTCTACGGTCCTCAACGTTGCCCGTTTCTTTGTGCTTCTTCAAAAGAGCTTGGACAGCACATTATTATTATTATTATTATTATTCATTTCTTAGCAGACGCCCTTATCCAGGGCGACTTACAATTGTTACAAGATATCACATTATACATTATTTCACATTATTTTTTTACATACAATTGCCCATTTATACAGTTGGTTTTTACTGGAGCAATCTAGGTAAAGTACCTTGCTCAAGGGTACAACAGCAGTGTCCCCCACTGGGGATTGAACCCACAACCCTCCGGTCAAGAGTCCAGTGCCCTAACCACTACTCTACACTGCTGCCCCATCTGGAAACCCTTGTCTGCCTTGAAATTTCTGCCTGGGAGAGACCTTGCTGATGCAGTATAACTACCTTGTGTCTTGTTGCTGTGCTCAGTTTTGCCATGGTGTATGACTTTTGACAGTAAACTGTCTTCAGCAACCTCACCTTGTTAGCTGAGTTTGGCTGTTCCTCACCCAGTTTTATTCCTCCTACACAGCTGTTTCTGTTTCAGTTAATGATTGTGTTTCAACCTACATATTGAATTGATGATCATTAGCACCTGTTTGGTATAATTGTTTAATCATACACCTGACTATATCCCTACAAAATCCCTGACTTTGTGCAAGTGTACCTAGAAGAATTGATGCTGTTTTGAAGGCAAAGGGTGGTCACACCAAATATGGATTTGATTTAGATTTTTCTTCTGTTCACTCACTTTGCATTTAGTTAATTGATAAATATAATCTATTAACATGTCTACTTTTGAAAGCATTCTTACTTTACAGCATTTTTTCACACCTGCCTAAAACTTTTGCACAGTACTGTATATATATATATATATATATATATATATATATATATATAAATATAATGTCATTATAATATAATGTCATGTATATATCATATGTAACGTTTATTAATATAAATATATTGGTTACTCTGGAGAATGCTACACAGGGGAAACGCTGCATGTTTTTTTTTTTTTGTATATTGTTGTCCATGCTCTACCATCACTGGTACAGTCACGTGGTCTGTTCTGCTGCACTCCACACTAGGAGTTACCATCGCTGGTACCCTAGTGGTGGCTACCTGCAACTACAATTACAAATGTAAATAAATTGTGAGCGACTGAGTGGCATTTCAATGTCAGTTCCTGTGTCTCTCCTGTCAGACATTGGATACCCACGCTCCTAATACAAATGTGCACTGGCTTCAAAAGCTTTTGAAACTGCAACATAAACGAGGATAAGTGATCACAACATCTGTAGTAGCCTCCTCTTTTCTTTCAGTTTTTATAACACAAACATCAGTTTAATTTTGTATACGTGTGTGATAGAGTTCTGGTTGTAAATCTCCCTCTCGACCTGTGAGGGAACTAAGTAGCGAAAGGGAAAGGCTTTGGACAGGTTGCCCTGACAGTTCATTCCCTGGGTCGGGAAGTCAGTCAGCCTGGAAGAAGGCGAGACTCCGGTGCGGGAATGTATTGACCTAGAAGGTAAACGAGGTAGCAGCTGCAGGCAATAGAGTCAGCTGAAATCGTTTACCAAGGGGTCATGCATAATCGCATAAAAGGGGCCGGAGAATTGTAAATGTTTTCCTTCGCTTTTGTTTTTGAAATAGACCCGGAAGGACCCATGCACTGTGTATTAAGAGTATCGTGAGTGTTTGTTTTGTTTGTCTTGTCTATAATTGTTACTTGTGTGTTTATAGACGGCTAAGACGTTCCGGAGCTGTTGCTAAGAGCCAGCACTGAACCCGGAACAGCACTGCACTATTTGTCACTCTTTAAACTGTATCACCCACCACGAGCACTACAGCACGCACCCTACTGGTGACCGTGGTTGTATATTGTGGGAGAGATACTGTGTTTATTGTTTAGGGCTGCAATCCCTGTTACTGTTCTCCGTCTTTTACGCATCGCTGTGTATAACCAGAGTTTATTATTTGGTCACCAGACCTGGATTATAATGAAAATAAAACGTATATTTTTCCATACCGGATTACAAATCTCTGTCTGTTTATTCCTGCACTGCATCACCTCTGCACCTGTACATAATCAGCAACCACTTTACCACAACGTGCTATTGATAAAACCTAACATTAGTAAAACCCAAGTGTAATAGGAGCCCTGCAACAGGATGCATTGCCCAGCTTTCATATCTCATTTCTATAAACATAATAAGCATATTGAAAATAAAGAAATACATGGAAAGAACAACAATGTGACGAGCAACAGGAAATAAAAAGAAAGTTCAGTTATTTTAAAGGCTATAAATCATAGACTAATTTCCCATTTTCAAGGTAATTATATCTCAATCTGGAAAACGTTGGGTTTAGTAGTAGGACTGAAACAGCCTTTGTTGCCCATAATCCTTAAAAAGGAAACGTGTTTCCCAAGATTGTAATCATCTGGGAGAAGGAGCCTGGACTTGGCACAGAGTTGTACCCCAGCAGGAGTGAACACAGCAGGCAGACTCAGACAGGAGGGGCCCCATTTTCAAAGCGACTACAAAGTTTGGCCCCATTTTTTGTGAAAGGAAAAAATGTTGAGTTCATAAAACTACACGAAACAAGTCAAAATAGAAACTCATTTAAATAACATAATTTATACTAGAAAGATTCATGATTTGGGGATACGTGGCTCATTGCAAATAAAAGACATTCCCATGGTATTTCCCCATCGAGTTTTATTTTTAGAACATCATGGAAAGGCACTGAAAAGTAGTACAGTTAAAAAACATAAATTCAGCAGGTAGCTGCTTTCTGTGTCTTGATAAATCGAACCCTCGCTCGTCTCCCCTGGCCCTTGCGGCTCTTTGTGCCTCTTTCCTCTGTTTACAGTTCAAAATGGATAGTGGATTTTATTTTCTATTTCCGTAGTTTCCCTGATGAATTTTTCATTTTACCTGAGAGCCACAGCTTTTATCTTCTATTCCTTCATGACTCCTGTCTGTGCTGTCTATTTTGGTCAGTCACCAGGAGCTGATTTAAGTGAATATGAATGCCTTTCACTCATCCCAAAGTGACTTGAAGAAACACCCTGGAATATGGAATTCATAACTGTGTGAGTGCAACATATTAAACCAGCACTCCTTTAATTGGTCCATATTTTTTTGGTGCTTTTTAAGTAATGCTTAAAAAAAAAATCTTGCTTCTGCAGACACTGAAAAGACAGTTGAGCTGTCCATATGTGTTGTCACTGTTTGCGCACCTCCCAGCATTGATTAAGATGCAGACAGAGCACATGTTGGGAATCAAGGTCAGAACAGACCCTTGAGATCAAGAGGCAAAGGTCAAAGCCGGCATTAGAATACAGGGCTAGAGGCCACTGCAGCTCTGGGAATACTGACGTGAAAGTCAATGGAAACTGGGAGAATTGGGATGCAAAGGTTGAAGGTAACTATGGCGACTGGAATAGGTTCTGAATCACAGGGCTGACAATAACAGAGAACAAAGACATATTTTTGAATTTTCAATGATATGACATTCCTGGTGGTTCAGCAATTCATTTTTTTCACCCAACAGTGTAATGCAACCAATCCTATACAGTATGACATGATTGATATCATCTAGACATGTGGACAGGAAAAATACATCACCTCTTTTACAAATCTTAAACTAGTTAGCCTTTTACCTCTAACCCTAACCCTAACCCTAACCCTAACCCTTCTTACGTCTCAAATTCAAATATAGCCGTTTTTCTAATCCTGTCTGGGAAAGGGAGCAACAACCAGATGGGTAAAAGTGCAAAAAGAAAAAAAAAGATGTGAAAATCCTTGAGACCTATAAAAGGTAGATATACATGTAACCCATAGCGACATTAAACAATCAGCAACATTAATTCTAGAAAAATGTTTGTAAAATAAATGAGCACAATCAAAATAAACAAGATCAAAGAATGCATCCAGTTTAAATGAGAAAAGCAAAAGCACGCTGTAAAAACAAAAACTACAACGCCAATCAACAGCAAGATTTCTAGGCTTTAAAGTGAAACCTAGCTTTGTTTAGAAGTGTCATCAGTCCAGTTAAAATTAAATCACAATGAAGCAAAACAATGCGTAGGAGAGTCATATTCTTAGGTGTCGATGAAGACGGAGGTACCCACCTGAGGACCCCTGTGAAGAGCCCCGCCCAGCCCAGGAGGCTGCCATGCTAAGGCGCTAGGGAGACCACACTTTGGTTGATCTCTGGAGCCAGCATTACACTGGAAAAGCACTGAAGGTTCATGCATTACAGTGAAGCTAAACCTGGCTGATCTCCACCACAACTACCTCATTTTATCTTGTCAAAGACAGTGTCCAATATCAGCATAACGTTTAAAAACAAGCAGTGGACAGACTCATTTATTTCTATTACGTCTATTAATCTGCTTGTAATGTCATTTACTGCATGGTTAATGACGTAACTACTATTCATTTCTATTTAAACCTTCAGGCATCATGGGATTGAGTTTATGTATCCATTTGTTTTCCTTTATCTATAAATATTGTACATTATCTAATTTTGTTTCTTCTAAAACGACACATTTTAGGTAATTCATGTTATGATTATCGACAATTTATCTTTACAAATATATTTGCATATTTTACATGTGCTCTCACAGGTTTTAATGTCCTTTAATGTAATCCATTTATGTTCATACTGTGACCATTATGAAGTGTTTCAAAACTTAAAATAACTATTTTCTAAAACTAATCATATTTAATATTTCTTCTGAAGGTATTATGTTCTTATCTGTTATCAAGTGCTACTTCAAATCTTGCTAATGTGTTATTCCTTAGAAAATGATTCAGTACCATCATCCAATCAGCTTCCAGCTCTAGCAAGCTTCTATCAGACAGTAGATGCCCATTGGAATGTCACGGCATCAACTGTGAATCAAACTTCAGATCAATCCACGCAAGTGCCAGCTTTTTCATTTTGCCTTGCTGTAATGAAAGCTCAGTTCAGCAGACCATGTAACTAAGCACTCTGCTGTCTGTACATATATACTGTTAGTGTATGTATACAGTTTTCTCTATAGCATATACAAATATGTCAAACATATAATATTGTCTATGGTAATGGTAACATATTTCCGCATGTACAATAATAAATGACGGTACAGTATGTTTAGCAGCGGCAGCTATTTCTGCATGCATGTAGGGTGTATGTACTATAACACTCCGGGGCCATGCGTCCCAGAAAGCTGTGAAAACATTTGTAAGGTAGTTTCAGTCATGTTGCTAAGGGTTGAAAACAACCGGAAATCAATGCAAAAAGAAGCATAGAAAAAAATGTGGTAAACGTCTTCAATTGAACATGATACTGTGAGACAGCTGCAAGGGACCTGTGGTATATTGCTACACCGTCAAAACATTAAGGTTTAATTGAAATGTGAGGCTGTAGAAGTTAGATATTTCCTGGGTGTAATATTAAGCTGATTTAGGAGCGACAGCACTCAACATTGACTATTTTTCTTTGCAGCACATTGTAAATCCCTTAAGAGAAATCCCTGTTAGAACACAACAACAACCATGGACAAAGTAAACCAATATCAGTTACTGGAGATATGAATTCATTACTGGAAGCCTCAAATAGGCTGCCACTGGAGAATAAGCGAGGGCTGCTGTCATGTGGATTAATCAACAGTAAAGCTGTCTGTGCTTGGACACTCTGGAACAATATAGCAGCAGGTAAAGAGAAGTCAGACTGGGATTTATATAAAAAATAAAACACACATTTATTAAAAACACAAGAAGGCTTTTATTGCATTTCTATGGCACTGGAATGACTTGCAGAGGGACATTTTTAATTGGGTAAAAAACACATCTTTTTTTGAAGACAGTGGGGGGGGGGGTGAGGAAGAGAGAATTTCAGTAACAGAGAAGTATAAAAATGACCAGCAGGAGATCACTAGGTGTGCACACTGGCCATTCCTTTACCTGTGAAATAGTGAGTTTGTTTTAGATTAAAGAAACTGGCCTAATTACAGAAATATTCCTTAATAAAATAGTCAGTAGTTTTGTGAACAGAGCCTTAAATGACTATTATCAAATGTGTTTGCCATTGAACAAGTAACCTGAAGACCCCAGAGATGTACCCTACTTCGTCAATCCAGACGGTTGTTATGCTGATGCGCCGGGGAGGCCGCACTGTGGTTGATCCCCGGAGCCAGCATCACAGCCGTTGTGTGTGCTGATGCGCTGGTGAGGCAAAATAAGCTGATCCCTTGAGCCAGCATTACACTTCAGCCATCAACACCAGGCAGAAGGATATTGACATTACCAGATGGAAAGAAACGCAAATGGATGGCGATGCAGATGGATCACATTAGTTTACTGTAAAGCTACATCTTAGTTGGTGCTTATCTTGGCGAGAGCAGAGTTCAAATCAGCATGAAGTTTTAACATCTACTTTCATGTAATGGAAATCACACACTGACAGGTTTGGAAATTTTGTATAAAGACTAAATGTTTGCAGTTGATGAGATTTAAGAAAACGCAGACTATCAAAACCCACGTCAATATTTTGGATGTAGAGCTGGTATAGTATTATATCATTCCAGTCACAAATCAAACTTTAATTTACTAATGCACAGCAAATGTCTTGGGCTCTGATCAAATAAATTCAAATGTCTATCAAGCGAAAACACTGAATGTAAAAAAGGCAAGACAGAAATGATAAATACGACCTTTAAATAAATCAGCATTTGGGATCTACTGCAGAAAGTTGTTGTTATCAAAATGAAAACTACTTGCATCTCTTTTTGTAAAAATGCTGGATTAATTGCCGAATACCAAATGATCTTCAATAATGTAGATTCAACACAGAAAAGTGAAAGAACTGTAGCACAGCACACAGCAAGACAGCCTACCAAAGAGATGGTAACAGAGGTTACTAAGAGAATCTGTGTTGGGATAATCGAGGTTCTATAGCACATGACCAGAGGAGTGGGACTAAGATTGACTGGGAGTGATGACTGTGCAAAGAGGCAGTATTCATGGGTGCAGCTCATTGAATGCAATCCACACACACATGTAGTCAGGCCATAAGTATTTTCAAATGTCACCAATATGTTAAAAGTTATTCAGTATCCATATCAAGTTAGTTACTATGGATACAAGTGAAACCAATATATATATAGGCATAGCCAAGGTTTAGCCCCACACCCTCCTCCTCATGTGTTCTATGAGTGGATAAGCCTTTCGTTTTGTATGGAAACTCGGCTCCAGGATTAAAAGTGTGCCCAATATAATATATATTTATTTTTATTTTAATGTTATGAGGCTCCAAAGGAAACTAGTGCAGGTAAAGTGGTTTATATTTCTATTCCGCAAGCTCAAAGCTAATGAACAAGTACTCCTTTTAGCTGAGGGACAGAGTTTGGCTGTTTTTACCTCTACAAGAAGTCTGTGTCATGGCTCACATCCAACTCACATAAAATTAGAGTTCCCCTGCCCGGAAATTATACCCATATAAAGCTAGAAAGCCCCCGAATCAATCCTGCATCTACCGGCAGAACAGCACTGCAGCTCTTACATCAAACAGACTTCAACAGCTATGAAACAGCTGGAAACAGCCCATTCTGTCTGTCCACTTCCACCTTTTTCTACAAAACAAATTATGCACAAAAAACACCCTGACTTGTCGGGTGAACCTGGACCCATGTGGTGCTGTAATGTGATGGGCACCCCTTCACTAAACAGGTCCTTTAAAGTGACTGCAGCTTGCAAAATAACTCACAATATTGTAGCAGGCAAAGCAGTGTGCATATTCCGGGCCAAGTGCGTCCTTAGCGGTGTCTGGCGAGTGGCCAAACAGCAGCTCAGTTGGGGATCCTGGCCAAGTATCAGTAGTGCGGGGGCGCAGCTGGTGTACTCTTGGACGGCAGTGCGGCAAGCCAACAGTATCAGAGGCAGCTGAATGTCCCAGTCCTTCTGGTGAGTGGCAGTGGCAATGGCTAGCTGGATGGAGAGGGTCTGATTGAACCGCTCCACCAGCCCATCACTCTGAGGGTGTAGAGGTGTGGTGTGTGTCTTGTGTATTCCCAAGAGGAGACATATCTCTGCAAACACCCAGCAGGCAAAGTTGCATCCCTGGTCTGAGTGGAGCTCTTGCGGGATCCATTGCCACCAGTATGAAGCAGTTCCTCCGGTCAGACCGAGGGAAGGCAGCCAAGATGTCACCCACCACTTTTTCCATGGGGTCCCCGACTGAGAACTGCTGTAGCAGGGCATGCAACCAGCCGAGAAGTCCTTTCCATGCCATGCACTCATCGCAGCGGAGGAAATAGTCCTCAACATCCCCGCTGCAACACCCCCAAGAAAATGTCTGTTGTAGCCACTGTAGGGTTTTGGCGACTCTGAAGTGTCCCGTACCCGGGGTGCCATTATGGGCCTGAAGCACCACTGCTTTCAAGGAACCTGGCACCAGCACCTTCCAACTGCAGGGTGATCTCCTCTCAGGTGTGTTTCCAGCCAACGCAGCACTGGTTGCAGGCCAGGATCCTAGTCTTGCTGCCACCGCCACACCTCATGAACCCAGCTGGCTCACCAGCTTGCAATCATTTCACCTGCAAGGTGAAATTGTCCCTACCCTTTCCATGGCTTCTTTCCTGTCAGTAACCAATCAGCTGCTTGCCCTATTGACTGACATGCTTTCAGCCAGTCACATGCTTTGACCCAGAAGACACTGCTGAGGTGAATTGACCCAATAAGTGCAATAGTCATATCAAATAAAATACAAGTTTGCTACAATATGTGTTTCAAAACTGCACAGTTGAGACTTATGTAGCTAATAATAATAATAATAATAATAATAATAATAATAATAATAATAATAATAATAATAATAATAATAATAATAATATGTTAGCTACAAATACAGTACTTATAGAAAAATAGTAAATGATTTATTTTTAATATATATATCAAAAAGTCAAAAGTTTACATACCCCAATTTCTAGAAATTTCTTGAAAATAAAGAATTATAGGAAAAATCTTTTGTAGCAAAAGTTTTGCTTTTGTGGATCAGGAAACAAAGTTACAAGAAATAGATGTCTGCAATTATTCATTTCAGTATTTTTTTTTTTAAAACTCCAAAAATGCTAATTCAAAAGTATTCATACCCTTTGATGCTATGATAGTGTACTCTACAAGGTGCTAGAAATTTCAATATGATAATGCAGAACCTAATTCTAGAAAATGCTGGCTTGCAGGTGAACATTCTTAGATAGTATAAAATGGCTAGGCCTTAGCGGTCCTATGTCGCACCAGGTCCAATATTACAATGTTCTCTTTCTGGTCCGATGTCGAGTGAGACTGATAGGAGCCGAGAGAAGCCAAAAAAAAACAACAACAAAAAGGGGCAGATCTGAGCAATACACAAAAAAGGGCATATCTCATGAATACTGATAGCCCCGGCACCACAGAGATAACACGACCATAAACAAACAAGATAGCTGCTTCTGCATCCAGCGCTCAAAGAATATCACAGACATTTGCAGAGCTTTTTGAGATGTTATAATAATAAAATAATGACTTGGATCGCATTATTGAGGAGTTTGGTGATAAAATGAGTGATCAGGAAATGATTTATCAGTATGAACGACTATGAAGAGGTATGTGAAAAATACAGCGAGCAAGGGGTGGGGCAGGGCTGGAGATGCAGTACTGAGTGTCCTGTTGATTTGCAGTGCCTTTTCAACCTGTTTTACTGTGAAAAAAAAAACTTTTAAACAGCGTGTCTAAAATAAACTGCGCATGTGAAAATAAATTGGACCTGACGCGCCTGAGACGCGCTGAATAAATGGACCGCAAAGGGTTAGGCATACTTGATTGCTGTCATTACCAATAAGTCAATATGGGAAAAAGTAAAGAGCTATCTGAAGACCTTAGGCAGAAAATTATTTATTGTCATAAAGCTGGAGAAGGGGGTGCTCCAGTAAAAGCACCCCGTTTGGAGTGCAGGATGCACCCTATAGCCTGGAGATCGCAGGTTCACAGCCAACCGTGACTGGGAGTTCCTAGGGGGCGGCGCACAATTGGCCGAGCACCGGCCGGGTAAGGAGGACTTAGGTCGGCAGGGGAATCCACGGTTCACAGCGCATCAGCGACCCCTGTGACCGATAGGGCGCCTGCGGTTCTGCAGTGGAGCCGCCAGATCTGTGTTGTCCTCTGGTACTATAGGTCTGGTGGCCTCATGTGGATCCGCAGTGTGAAAAATGACACGTTTCTGGGGTAAAAAATTGGTGACGACTAAATTAAAAATAAATAAATAAATAAATAAATAAATAAATAAAGCTGGAGAAGGATACAAGAAGATTTACAAACATTTGAGTATCCCAATTTCAACTATTGTTTCTAGTATTAAGAAGTACAAGACTGCAGAGATGGTACTGTCACAACGGTCCTTTGACCAAGAACAAGTAGAAGAATTGTGAGGAAGGTTAATAACAATCCACAATTGACTACAAAGATATTCAAAGTGAATTGGCTGCAAGTGGGACTGAAGGTCTCAATGGTCGCAGTCCAAGGAAAAAGCCACTCTTCTGAAAACATCTCAAGGACAATCGCTTAAAGTTTGTAAAATGACATATGAATGATGTATATGAGTTCTGGTCAAAGGTTTTGTGGAGTGTTGAAACAAAAATCGAGCTATTTGGTCACGCTGATAGTCGTTACATTTGGAGAAAGTCTGGTGAGGCGTACAAAGAAAAGAACACCATACCTATAGTCAAGCATGGAGGTGGTAATATCATTCTATGGGGATGTTTTTCTCTAATGGTACAGGAAATTTAGTTCCAATACATGGTAAAATGGATTCCATAGCATACCAAAAGATATTGGCCAATCATCTGAAACCCCCCGCGTACAAAACGTGGTTTAAAGCGCAACTGGATGTAACTTCTGAATGTGTCTTTTGCACAGCAGTGTATATGTATATATTTGTCACCCAATGGGATGCACATGATGCTAAATATTATTGGTAGCGACCCATTCATTTATAGTTATCAGGAATGAGACTCTCTTGGTCTTTTAACCATCGCTATTTGTATCTGAAAATGTAGTCAACATTACATAACCATTTGATATTGATTTGAACGTTTCTAATGCATGTAATAATTGTTACACATCCATGTGCCACCACTATCATCATCAAAAGAGAATGGTTATGTCATGGGTACACACACTGCTCAAATCAAATTCTCACTGTCTGTATCCTAACTAAACAAGACCACCTTACAAAACGCATTGAACGGAACATGCTAAACTAGAAACTGTGCCTGCTGTGAATGAAAGTGGCTTCTGTCATTTTAAAGTGAACAGACCTGAGGCAGACATGATTATGTACTGGATCTTACTCATCAAAGTGCTGGCTCCTTTCCAAATTATGCCATCTTTAAGCTGCTGTGAATGAAAGGCAATCAATTTGTAATGATTTGTCAGAATCGGGAGGTGGGATTCAAGCTAATCCGGTGTAAATCAGAAATCTGAAGACAAACCCTGAGCCCTTTGTCTGCAGCAACACACTTGTGTAAATGGACTGATTGATCTGTTTGTCAAATGACAGCCCTGGAATATAATATATACACCCTACGTCTCCCTGTTTCATGTCTGTTTCAGTCATGATGGGAAAGACAGCAGGTCTGGCATACTTTGATCACTGTGCTTGGTTGGTAGGTGCTTCTAAAATCCAGAACAAATGATTCCTTTTTTTTTTGTTATTTAAAAGAAACGGTCACAGAAGTGATGAAACTGTTCACTATACCCAGCCACTTCTCCATGTGACCAGAACACACGCTGTTCCAGCCTTTATCTTTATATACAGTATATATATATATATATATATATATATATATATATATATATATATATATATATATATATATATATATATATATATATATATATACCTGTAAGGCATGTTGAGGTCTCTTGTCATTGTAAAATGACAAGGGCTTTGACTGAGTCTATATTTTGGGTTGGCAATAGTGTAAACGCCTCACAAGAATAAAAGTCATATATAAGATTCAACAGACATGTTCCTACAGTGCTTGCTTTTAGATCCTGGATCCTTGGTTTTTAGTTTTCCACGTACATAATATTATCACAGTGGCATGTGCTGTTCACGCAGCACCAACTATACTGCAAGTCCTGCTGCTTCCAAATTCACGAGTACCAGTAACATTCCAGAATCGGAACTTCCTTCTTTCATGATGGCAATCTGTTGAGTGTTCCAGTTATTTCCTTCTTAAGATAGCCTCATTGAAGTCACTGTTTAGATCATCTCATTGAAGTCACTGTTTAGATAACCTCATTCAAGTAACTGTTCTTGCTGTTCTTTCTTTATTTCAAAAGAATATACAAATCTGATTTAGCCATCCCATGGCAGGCGCTGTTAATCTGAGGCTCCAGCCATTAAAGATCACTTAGAAAGGGTGGTGCCATTCATCTCAGTGGATATTTAGCAGAGGGTCCTTATGGTGCAGCCTCCTCTTTGAAGCCCTGATGGATGTGCTGTACATGATGTGCACAAGATAAGCTGAGAAATAGGAGCTTTCGAATCCACGACTGTTACAGTCATTCTCAAATGGTAAAACTACAACAATCAAAACTGCTGACACAAATACTACAACATGTAAGGTTAATATCGAAACTGCTAACACATTTGCAAAACTGATCACACTCATAAACACACATAGCACAACATGTAGCACCCCCTCTCATTGTATTCCTAACACACCTGTTTCTTATGAGATGGATTCCTCCTCAGAATGCAGTACTTTGTTCAATTGCCAGCAACCAACGCTCATTTATTTAATCAAGTGTGCCACACACCTGGAAACTCAATTAATTTAATCAAGTGTGCCACACACCTGGAAACTCAATCAGCTAAAGCAAAATATTAGCACAACTTTCAAAACAGGTAACACAAACACCTAAACTGACTCCTCATTTGCAAAACTACTAACACATTTATATGGTTAGCACACAAAATGCACAATTCCAAACCATCTGTATGGTTCACTTAATGCAATTCCATCATCCATTAATACAAGTTTCATATGTGAGTGTCTTGTTTTCAAAACACATATATCTCTGTGTTGTTGCTCACAATTAATGCTCATTACTTTAAATACAAATTCCACACATGGAAATGCAAATTTCACAATTGATCTATATTCACTCATGCATACAAGGTTACAAATTGTGCTGAAACAAGGAGCAGGAAGGAGAAGGTGGGCAAGTGGGTCGACGTGGATGTGAACGTGGATGTGGACGTGGACATTGTAGTGATTTTGGTTGTGGACATGGACATGGATGTGGACGTGGATATGGACGTGGTCATGGATGTGGTCATGGGCGTGGACATGGAGGTGGACGTGGTTGTGATCATGGACGTGGACGTGGTCATGGACGTGGATGTGATCGTGGTTGTGGTCGTGGACGTGGTCATGGACATGGATGTGGAAGTGGACGTGGACGTGGACATGGATGTGGATGCGAACAGAGGGGTAATCGTGATCGTGGTCTTGGTCATAGTATTCGACACTGGAGCCAGCCAGCCCGGGTGAGACCACAGCATATTGCTGTAACAAATTAAATCTGGGCAACAGTATGACAATGAAGGAAGCAGGGCTGGCAGTGGAACCAAATCTGCGGCGACCAACAGTTGCTTCTATAATTTGTACATTTCAAACTGAGAATAGGTAAGTGTGAATAGCAGTATTTTATGTAACCTATTACATGTATTTATAGTTTGCAGCTTGCATGCTGACGCGGCTCCCTACTTTGTTTTATACAGTAAATATGCATATGGATTGTACATTAGTATATCAATATTCATTAATATTCAGGATTAAAAGAAGAGCTGCCCATGGCGGCTAGGGAGAACATCCGCTGCAACGTAAATGAAAAGATGTGGCGAGACAGAGCCGAGCGGCTTCGTGATGCACAATGAAAATAGAATCGTAATACCAAACAGTGATCATGCAAGCTTATTATTATTTTTAATTAGAAATGAATGACTAAATATAGGGTCTATGAAATGACAAAAACTTTCAAAGTCACCATATGCTCTGGTCTGTACATACTCTGAGAAAACAGCAGGCAAGGTCCCCCAAACAGCAGGCAAGTTTGAACTACACTGCGATATATACAGGAGCAAATCCCCAAACCCCACAAATACATGATTACTGGATAACATCTGACAACGAGAGTAGTTCCTGTGATAATGTTAAAAATGCATGAAAAGACCATTAAGTTATGAAAAATAGATTCATACTGACAGGCTAATTGAGTACTTTTCTGGGACGATTACGTGCACTGCATCATTCAGTAATTTCTCAGTGCATTAAAATGATTACATTATAGAAGCCATTGCATATTTAATTCAGTCTTGAACTGAGGAAGGGTTGAGTTTGAGATTATGAAAGCTGTTTAAAGATCAGTAACCAGTGATTTCTTACCTCTCTTTACAATAGCAAAAGTCTC
This sequence comes from Acipenser ruthenus, assembly GCF_902713425.1. Classification (NCBI taxonomy): domain Eukaryota; kingdom Metazoa; phylum Chordata; class Actinopteri; order Acipenseriformes; family Acipenseridae; genus Acipenser; species Acipenser ruthenus. The sequence continues at coordinate 560,666 of NC_081219.1, forward strand.
AAAAGACTGTGGGCAATTGGTATCATACTGCAAAAAGTACAGTACTGGTGATAGAAAGAAAGAAAGAAAGAAAGAAAGAAAGAAAGAAAGAAAGAAAGAAAGAAGAAAACTGCAATGTTTTGAGCACAGCAGCTTTGCAATCGCTTCTGAAAAATAATAGTGCAGTTCATAATACTGCAGTTCATAATACAGCTGCATTGTGACAGTAGAAAGATTAAGATACTTCCATGCATTGAGATATGCCAGAAAGTAAGCTGGTTGTTAACAGTTAAATAAAAAAATTAAAAAACTCAAAAAAGGGTCTGAGGCAGCGCTGAGGCCCTGCACATGCAAATAGGGTGTTTTTGTTTGAATTGTGCAAATAGAGTTTAAATATTTTTAATTTAAGTTTGGCAGAGATAGGGTTAAAATCCCATCCCTGCCAAATCCATGTGTGGAATGTGGCCAGGTGTTGATTGATTCACTGAGTATCAGTTAACTCTGGCCACATGCCTTTAAAAAGGAGCTGGAAGCCTGGAGAGGAATCGGTGGAGAACCCTCACGGCTGCGTGTTTAACCAGGGTGAGCAAACAAGGCAGCCAACGAGTTCTCACTGCGTGTAGACTGGGATAACAACAACTATAAGGATAGGAATTAATTTAGGTGATTCTAATCCCACCCAGTGTGTTTTAGTTTGTGTTAGAGAGAATAGGATCCTGGTGTGGGACCTTCCTGTATAGAATAGAATAGTATCCTGGTGCGGGACCTCCCTGTATAGAATAGAACAAGATCCTGGTGCGGGACCTCCTGTATAGCGCACAGACACATTACTGTTGGCCACCTTTTGTTTGTTAGCTGTATTCTGTTTTGGCTTTTTGTATTATTCCTTTTGTTTACATTTGTGTATATGTTCTCCTTCGCTAGGGCTACCATTGCTGTTACCCTAGTGGTGGCCACCTACCACTGCAAAGAAACATTGTAAATATTGCAAATAAATATGGCAAAGACAGTCTCCAGTCTCTCTACAATCTCTCTTGTCTGTCAGAGGATACCCACCCCGTAAGAACCCCCCTATTACAGCGCCTCTGAAAATACAGCCTGTTCTGTTGCTCCTTAAAATCTCATGGCCAAGCACTTCTTTACATAGCACCTCATCCAATGCCACTGGCACTACTCTTCAGAGTCTCTTGCATCCAAACCTTATCTTCTGTGTTCTCACAAGATGGTAAGTTGCATTTTTGTTTCTCTGTCAGAAATGTTTTGTTGCCATTTGTTCCTGCAAGGAATGTGCAGAGCGTTTATAGCCTGCTTCAGAAATTCCTGCGAGGTCAACTCCTTTGATTGCTCGCTCCAGAATCCTCTCACAGGTTGAGCCTGCCGGGCTGCAGTGCATCAGACCAAAAACTAGACAGCAGTTCCCCTGCTTCAAAGAAATACTACTCCTTATAAATATAATGGACACTGCAATATTTCTTGCAAACTGTAATATACTGTAGTATTTACTGGAATGAACTGAATGAAGTATTAAGCATTTACCGAAGTATCTCTCAAGGCATGGGTGTCCTACAGGAATTTGATATCCATTCTGTCCACATTAATAAGCTTTGTTCCTTGTCATTTCTGTCCACACTGTATTAAACTACAGTGACCATAGCAAACACTCCACACTATTCCAACTTCCTTGATTCATTCAGAATAATTTCACCTGTGGCATAGTAAATACTTACTAGTATGAAGTATGCATGAAATATAGTAAACATACTAATGCAGCTTACCACTGCAAAACGACTACTTTCAATTGTAGTGTTTACTGTAAAATACTGCAGAAATGAATTAATACTAATTTATCTATCCCTTTTACTTTGTGTACCTGAGAACCTGTCAAGTTCTCAGGTACTTCTGTGGAGTAGTGGTTAGGGCTCTGGACTCTTGACCGGAGGGTCGTGGGTTCAATCCCCGTGGAGGACACTGCTGCTGTACCCTTGAGCAAGGTACTTTACCTAGATTGCTCCAGTAAAAACCCAGCTGTATAAATGGGTAATTGTATGTAAAAATAATGTGTTAATGTAATTAAATGTAAAAAATAATGTGATATCTTGTAACAATTGTAAGTCGCCCTGGATAAGGGCGTCTGCTAAGAAATAATTAATAATAATAATAATAATAATAATAGGAATCCAGAAACGACAAAGAACATCAAAAAGAATGCATTATATATACAGGAATTCCAATATAATTACACCTGGACTCAAATCTGATCCCTGTCCGATTGTATTCTAATAATACAACCATCAGGCCGTGGTGACGTCCACACACAACAGCTTTAATCCAGGAGGTAGTCAGGTGGCCTGCCACTTCCTGTGCATATCTCTAGAAACACAAAGTAAGCAGCCGTGACCGGGTAGCTGCTGCTGCTGCTCGTGTCAGAGCTAGTGGGGCTTTTTCCTTGTTGCCTGAAGGCTATCATTAAGGGCTTGAGTAACATTCCATCGTGTGACGCTTCCCTTTTAGGCCCATCCAAGATATTTTAGATAACTTTATCTGTTGTAACTCATTCTTTATGTAACTATCACCCCACACTTCATTGATCTTGGTTTCATAATTCTGAAAAGTTTCATTCTTTTCAGGACCGTCCAAAGTCCACCCACTTTCCAAATCACAGGGCTTTGTTTGAACATTTTGTTCTCTGAAATAGTCCCCAGGTACTGCAGGTCTGCTCTTTGCATTTGAAGAACGTGTCACTATCCAGTCGTGTGCAAGACAGAGAGGAATTACTATACACGGCACACTTTATTTTACTGTATTTTTAGTGTTAAACAACATTTATAAAGCTGGTGAATACAGTAAATAGGACATGAATGCTCTTGAAAGTACACTAATGCTTTATCAATATGATCAATACTGTATAGTGCCAGTTATCCAGGCTTCATTTAAAACAGTGATTAGCTCACTTATCCTGCAGTCAGACAACACTGGTCTCTCCATTACCCTGAAGGTTTCAGGTAAGCGTATGCTTGGATGTCACGATAAAGTCTGCACACACAATCATTGCTTCTTTGGGGTGCGGGTGGCCTTAGTGCTTATAGATCTGGCTGCTGGTCCAGCATCTTAAGGGGTGATGACTGTAAATATTGAAATATATATAAGGATGTAAAACAATAGCAAATAAGACTCATGTGTTTAAAAGTGATTTGAATTCGACAAATGTGGAAATAACATTCCGCCTCATAAAATAGTTCCTGTTTTCCATTTACAGCTGTAGTAAAGTATTCACTATGACATTCTAATAGATATACTAAAGTGTTATTTCTGTTCAAAGTGAGTTAATAACAACAGGGCTTCTCAAGTTTTTGATGTGTGCCGTGAACACATTGTTGGCAGAGATGACCTTTGCATTTGACAGTATATAAATGTTACAGCTCAGGGGTAGTTCATTTAAGTATCTGTTTAAGCCTGCTCTGAGCCCCACATAGCTGCTTATGCCATATGGTTTTCCAGAACTATTTCTGACAGAGGCATACAATTATTGTAGAACTGTATTAAGGTGTTCTATTGTGACTTTTTATGTTTTTTTTTTTTCTCTCTGAGAGGTGCTGTCTGGTCTCCTGGCTGCTCTGTGTTTGAAGGTTCTTTGCCAAGCAAGGTTTCCACAGTTGTCATGGAATTGTGTCATTTATTCTGTGTTATTGACAGTTGTGATGGATTGATATGTCTAGCTAAGTTTTTCAGTGAGGAGGTTGATGTTGGAATTTTTCTTGCCATTGTATAATAAAGTTTTAAACAGTCAATTTACAATCGGGAATTGTAACCATGTGAAAATGGCAAGATGCCAGTATATTTCCAACACATTAATATTTGTTAGTGGTCATAATGAACATAGTTAACATGCTTATGGAATATGAGTACAGCATTGCAATGGCATTCTAAAGCCAGATACACATATTGCTTATCTGTTGACGTGTGACTGAACTTCAGTAATTGCAGATCAATTAAATACGTATTTTGTGTCGTAAGTGTGTCGCCTCATGTCCCTTTTCCGAAGCAGGGGTGACAGTAACATTGTCATGGGATAAAAGAGAAAGACGTTATTGACAAAATATTTATTGAAAATATAGTAAATGAAAGATTGTTACTTCATTTAAAGAAGTGTCAGTGTGCTCAGGTGCCCACGAGAAGGTATAAGAAGAGAGACGCAGTCTACAGTAACTATTCAATTGTGCTACTAAACATGACAGAGCAACACAGCCAGTGAAGCATCTCCATGTGCCAATACCAGTCTCCATGGAAACATAGATGTACAGCTTTGGCCAAAACTGTTGCATCACTCTATAGAATTAACACATTTTACTTCATAAAGTCAAATGAAACCTGCTGAATAATGTCACGTTAGCATATTAAATGACATACCGCTTTGTAGTTTTCCATACACTTAATGAAAACCTAACAAAAATTGAAAACTTTGACACTTTGAAATCTAACATGAAACACTGTACTCTTATTATGGCTTCCAATAGACTTATGCGATATCATTTTGTAGTTTATTTCATTACATGATGTTAAATAAAATAACTAAATTACGTCCATATAGTGTTTTTATTAAAATTCTAGGTGATTCAAATCTTATGGCCTAGCTGTAGGTGTCTCAAAGGGTCTGAAGCTGTTCCCAGACAAAAGTAAAAGCCTTGAAATTATAATGGAAAGAGAAAAAAGCTTGTGGTGTTGAAGTCTTCAAGATTAATTCCAGGTGACATGGAGCTGCCAGCTCTCTGGTCAGCTCGCACTATCCCTTCAATGAGCTGAGTGAGGCTCAGCAGTGCTACGGCTAGAACAGTGTGGATTCATTCCCACAAACCTCATGACAGCACACCCCGCCCCCCGCCCAACACTCCTGCAAGCAGAGCTTACAATCACCCTGCCGTTCAATGCATTAGTAAGACCTAATCTAGAATATTGAGGCAGCAGTGTGGAGTAGTGGTTAGGGCTCTGGACTCTTGACCGGAGGGTTGTGGGTTCATTCCCAAGTGGGGGACACTACTGTTGTACCCTTGAGCAAGGTACTTTACCTAGATTGCTCCAGTAAAAACCCAACTGTATAAATGGGTAATTGTATGTAAAAAATAATGTGATATCTGTATAATGTGAAATAATGTGATATCTTGTAACAATTGTAAGTCACCCTGGATAAGGGCGTCTGCTAAGAAATAAATAATAATAATAATATTGTGTTCAGTTCTGGTCACCTCATTACAAAAAGGATATTGCTGCTCTAGAAAGACTGCAAAGAAGAGCGACCAGAATTATTCCGGATTTAAAAGGCATGTTGTATGCAGACAGGCTAAAAGAATTGAATCTTTCGACCTGAAGAAAGAAACAAGGACCAGGGGTCACAAATGGAGATTAGATAAAGGGGCATTCAAAACAGAAAATAGGAGACACTTTTTTACACAGAGAATTGTGAGGGTCTGGAACCAACTCCCCAGTAATGTTGTTGAAGCTGACACCCTGGGATCCTTCAAGAAGCTGCTTGATGAGATTCTGGGATCAATAAGCTACTAACAACAGAACGAGCCAGATGGGCGGAATGGCCTCCTCTCGTTTGTAAACTTTCTTATGTTCTTATGTTCTAAAGCAATTGAAAAATCCAGTACCCAAGGTGGGCATGTTGGTGCTCACCTCATGAGGGCTGAAGTGATGTGCAGAGGTCATGAAATACGTTATGTCAGTGTGAGCCCCAGTCCCATGCACACTTCACAAAGACGGCATCCTCCTTAATAATCCCCTACTACAGCTAAGATTCCAATCTGGTCAAGAGACCAAATGAGTTTCGTTCTGGTAAGAACTGACATTGACTTTAAAAAAAAAAAAAAAAAAAAACAGAAAAAAACAATATAACTGGTATGATAGGCAGAAGAATAAAAAAGTGCACACTGGCCACCATGTCTGTGGTGTTAATAAAACATAACACATCCCAAAGTGCTTCAAATATCTTTTGAAATGAGGTCCTTCCTAGCAGAGGGGTGATGTGCCTTAAGCAAACCATATTAATGATTACAGGTCAAAAGAACCTGAAATTGAAATGCTCACTCATCAGCTCCTGGATTTGCTGAACTGACCTATGAAGAATGAAACAGTACAGAGTAGTGGACAAATGCAAGTCTGTTGTTAGATCTTTGAAGATATCTTTCAATATACACCTTGTTGAAAGTTTAACATGGAGGTACTGGAGATTTGCAGGACTACCTTCCCTGCCTCCCTCTGGCCTTGGCCTTGGGTTCGAGGGTGATGGAGGTATTGGAGATCAATGTCCTGGCTTGTTGGCAGGCCATCTACTGTCAGCATATCAAATTCCATATAATGTAAAATGTCATGAGGTACCACAGCACTCCATTAGGAAAGAGGCTGCTAGCCAACAGTATTGCAACAGCTTTCAATAAAACCATATTTCATCATGTCTGGTCAGCTTCCATCTGAAGCGTACAGTGATCTTGGAAGCACAGTATTGTACAAGAAAAAAAAAATCCATCTTTTAAAATTCGATATTTCATTCTGCACCTGGCCTTGCCTTTTTGTTTTATTTACTGTTGATAGTTTATCAAGCACAGCTTTTTGACTCTGTTAGTGTAAGTTTACAGAAATGGTCTTTGAAGTTTGCATTTATAGCAATTAAAGTACGTTGAGGTTTATTTACTGATTGTAAAATGAGAAGCCTTTTTTTACATCACTGAAATGTAAAAGACATGCACAATAATTCTAGTAAATCTTAATATCAGGTACTTTCACTTTGTAGGTCTCACAATTCACTGTATGAAAAACACATATATTATGGTAGACGTGTGATTTCTTCATAGTAATTAGTGTGCATATTTCAGCCCTGCACTTCTGAGGAGATGGGAGTGATATGATCTGGAGAACTGGTCCCTTTTTAAGGTTTGTCCACACCTATTTTTAACCAGATGTCATCCTTCAAACACTGAATAGTTATTCCAGGTAAAAATATAATAGAAACAAACGCCAAGTAGAGAATCATTTTGGCTGACGGCTTTGTCAGTGTGCCGAGTTTCACTGTTTGACTGCGCTGGTGTTTTTGGTAGAGGGATGTGGTTTCGTAATGTATTTACATTACGAAACCTGAAATGTATTAGAAATGCAGTACTACAAAGCTACTGTGTCCGGAGTACTGCAGTATTAATAATTTTGTCGTTTTTTGTTACAGTGTGGTGAAAACGCATATAAGAACATTCAAATGAAAGGAATTCCCCAGTTTTGATGCCTCAAGCTCTTTGGCATTTCAAACGCAAACAAAGATGATTTTCATTTCAGGTGCTTCTTTGTTTACACTCTACAAAAAAGACCATTCTAATTAGCTGCATGATTGTAACAATAACCCTCCACTGTGTACCCGCTAAAACATTAAAGGGAAACTAAGGAGCGGCACTGCAGGACACGGCACAGGTTTGTGCAGATTGTGGTTCATTCAGCTAATTCCAAAAGATCAGATGTTCAGATAATGTTTCTGAATTGGCTGGGGTTCAAGGGTTGGTTCAGTCTGCAATGTGTGAAGATCATGCCTATTCACAGCTCTTTGCTCAATATTTGTCTATTGCTTCCCTTTGGTATACTAACAGTTAGATCATTCACTATATTTTTTGGTTGACAAAATAATTTTATAGTGGGACCTTTGTCAACATTGGCTACATTGGCTCTGTTTACAATGACCTTTGGCACCCAGAATGGAATGTTCTTTTTCTAGATTCGTGATGTCATCCTACCGTCATCATACTAGTGTTCTAGATTTGTGATGTCATCCTAAAGTCATCATACTAGTGTTCTAGATTTTGGAGATGCACAGTCCCAGTGTGGACCGCTGTGACAAGCAGGCTGTAGTGGATGACGTCAGACCAGAAAGGAATACACAGAGACAGACAGTACTGGGGTGGAAACTAAAAACGTAAATGGCAGCGCTCAGTATTTTAATAAACAAATAAATAAAAGGTTGAACAAAACACAGGACACGGCACTTGAGGCCAAATAAAACAGACAAACAAAACGGGCTAACACTTAACAAACGGTGGACTAAGAGACAAACAAACACGGTGAGTACAAATACTTATGGTTATTATTATCGTTTATTTTCCTTTCTCCTCTCCACACCCGTTCTCCACTCACCGAACACACAACACCGTGTGAATGAAATGTGCATCCATATATACTGTTGTGCCGGGATTCAATTACTAATTAATTATTCACTTGAATCCCAGCACGTGAATTAATTATGTGCAACCTCGTGCTCGCATATTAATTAATTTAAATGCACGTGAAGTGATGTGCAATCCTCGTGAAACACAGACCCGTTTATATCCCGTGTACCAATGCCAATACACCAACATTAACACACGCAACATACAACATATAACACACAAATGCACACAGGGGCGGGGCACATTGCCACAACTGCCTAGAGCAGGGAGGCCAGTGCCACTTTGGTATGATTGACGCTGTTGCGTGGGTTAACATGCGGGAAAGGGTACAGTGTATCAATGTTTTCCCACGATTGTCAAAAGTGTATTCTGAGGAATTTCACAACATACCTCTCTGAAGAATGTCAAACAGGTTAATCTGTTTATACTGTAGAATTTTATAGTGTAAAATTATAAATGCAATTGATATACATACCTCCAGGAATCCCTTTGTGTTACGAGGGAATCGTAATAGAAACATTTAACAAATAATTACATGTAACCATGTAGCCATTGTGACTACAAGCGAGAGATCCCAGCACCAAAGGACTCCGTTTGAAATCTACTCTAGTGGGACAGCTTTAGAATGAAGGCACGTAGTGGCCACTGTATGGAATTGGCCACCAGGTCCTGTTGTTGGTGCTAAGGGGATCTACAACATTTTGAAGTCAATCAGTTAGTAGGAACCAGACTTGGCACTGATCCTCTCTGAAGTTGGTACCACAGCTTTGAAATATTAGCAAGACTGGATAGACAATCAGCTGAGCTTTTCACAGTTTTGAGAATAAAGACACCACTAGGGAGAGGACAGAAGAGGGTGTTTGTGTGTCGCATTGCTTTAAGACATATAAGATTCTAGTCTTTGAAACAGTACTTGCTGTTTTTTATGCATAAATAGACATGATAACATGTGAGGAACCCCAGGCAACTTCCAAGAGAGTGTAGGGTTTGAATACCATAGAGAGTCCTATATCCCCTGACTGGAGTGTGTATGAGGGCAGAACCAAAGAGTCCTATCCCCTGACTGGAGTGTGTATGAGGGCAGAACCAAAGAGTCCTATCCCCTGACTGGAGTGTGTATGAGGGCAGAACCAAAGAGTCCCTATCCCCTGACTGGAGTGTGTATGAGGGCAGAACCAAAGAGTCCTATCCCCTGACTGGAGTGTGTATGAGGGCAGAACCAAAGAGTCCTATCCCCTGACTGGAGTGTGTATGAGGGCAGAACCAAAGAGTCCTATCCCCTGACTGGAGTGTGTATGAGGGCAGAACTAAAGTATCCCACACTAGCAGCAAGGTTGCCACCTCTGGGGCACAAAAATAAATACATCAATAAATAAATAAAAACATTCTGCCAGGAATCTCCTAAAGAGAGGTTGTTACATTTTATTTATTTAGAAATTCTGTATCTGTATAAGTTAAAAGCTACTATTGGCAGCCAATTGATATTGCAAGTCGATCTTAGAAACTTTGTATTTTGTTTTTCTAATCAGGAAGCAAGACCCATGAAGGTGGAATGAAATCAAGGGACACCAACAGAGACAATACAGAGAACAGGAGTGTGCACCCGTTAAAGTGACACCCAACTCTTTGGCACAGCATGGCTTTCAGAACTGCTGATTTAATTAAACTGGTACGATTAAAAACAGTCGTGTACATGCAGGTCCTGAGCTTTAACTTTAGCAGGTCAGGCCATTTGGTTCCAAGAACAATACAGTATCAGTTTTCTCTTTCGTTTTCAAAGTGGTATGATTGAGAACAGCTTTTCCTATAGGATGACAGAATATCACAGGCTCCTATGTATTTCCACCTCCCCAGGACCTGACCACTTTATTAGAAGCTGAACCTTGTATTGCATTGGGCCCACGTTTGCCCTGATCGTGACATAGACTCAACAAGGTGTGACTCGAGGAATGGTAATTCAGTCACTTACGTTTCACGCCATCGGTTCACAAAGGTAGGCAGAAAACCGTACAAAACATACATAATTGTGATGGCCGTGGACAATCCTGCAATTTCTGTCAATATCCTCTAACCATTCAGACACAATTCTAGCACAGTGAAAAGGTGCATTATCGTATTGAGAATAGCCACTGCCTTCAGGGTATCAGGACAGCATTGTTGGGTAAACTAATTTGCATCTCAAATTCAGGCTGATGCTAAATCCAGTGGGGTAGACAGGTCCTGACAGGAACAGGCAGTGTACATTAAACTAACATTAGCAGATATATCTAGAGAAGTGGGCATCCTTTTGGGATGGTATTGGAATCTAGCTTATGGTTACTTATAGCTAGGGCTTCTGTTTTGGGGGTTTTATTAATTGTATTTTTCGGTGCTTATTTTTAACTATTTTCGAATTTTATGTAAATCGTTTTTTTCAGGGTTTTCGTTTTTGATATACTGTATGAAATTAGTGTTTTTGTTTACTTTCCAAAATGCTTGAGCGGTTTTTTTTTTCTGTCAAAATATGTATAGTAGTAACTCGAAAGTACTTGCAGTACTTGCAGTAACTCGACAGTACTAACACCTTCTTTCCTTCGCTGTCTTCCACAATGAAATCCTTATGGTCACGGGCATATTCTTCTGGGTTTTTGTGTGCAGGCATTTTTTTACATTTTGACACAGTTCTGTTTTAAGTCCTCCGCATTTTAACTGTAGTATAGCTTTAAATCCCGCTAACAAACCTCCATCCTGGTTATAATCGCGTTTTAAATCTCGCGAGCGGAGTCTCCAGTAGAAATGTAGGAATGTGCTGTCACTCAGTAATTGGGGCGGGTTTAAAGTATTCAGAACGAATCAATGATAGATGCAAGTCAGGAAGGCGGGACATTGCCCAGCAGCAGTAGTAACTTGTAGTAGGTTTTATTTTTTAATAGAAAAAGGGTAAAGTCAGCGTGAATTGATTAACCATTTCCACAGTTTTTCTGGTGTTTATTGGCTATCCACTGATTTAATTTATTTTGTATCGGGGGTGTTTTATTGGTTAAAACCGAAAATCAGAAGCCTTACTTATATCTGATCTCCTTAGTGAGTGATTCATGTGAAGGCTACATCATTCTAATTGCTCATGAATTTGATCAAGGGTATTTGTTCCAGCACATTCAGTGCTGATCACACCACAGGAAACACGCTCCGGTAATTCATTTATATAAGGTCTTGTTGCTGTCCTCATAGGGGATGTGTGTGTTATACATACATAAAGCACCCACAGTTGCTGGTTTACTATGGAAATGTTCTTCACTTTACACAACCCTCCAGAGGCTGCTTTCCATTGTAGTTTAGCTTGAGTTACTCCTTCAAATCCCAACCACTTACTGGAGCTTAATCCTCCCGGCAGCCACAGGCAGCATGTATGTGGATTGCGGGCTTTTTAAAAAAGAGTCCTCAATAAGCCGCCTTAATCACTCCCAATGGAAAAAATCAAACACGCTGCATCTGTGATGGTTAATCTTCCATGTTTGTTATCCTGGTGTTGCCTGTATGAGGAGGTGGCACAAAGATTTGCAGCTCTCTCCAAAGCTGCGGCCTGGAGTGCAATTTGCTAAAATGATACGTCTTATGAAAACACTGTAAGCAACCATTTGGCTTATATGTATTGTGCGCTTTGGTTTTGATATTTTAAAAGCAGCCAAAAACAATACAGAATTTTCCTAGCAGTCTGAAGCCATTGCAATGCAATATGCAATATGCTCCTCATTTAAGAATGCTTTTACTACGAGTGGAGCTTTTACTACGAGTGGGAATGTTTAAAAGATATTGTCCTGAGGCGTTCACTGAATTTAAATCTGTTAGCTGTAAAATTGGATGTTAGTGTTAGCAAAATTGGAACAGATAAATGACTGCTAGACTTTTGAAAATTGTCAGAAGACATTTGACCCTTAGCAGGGGGAAGCAGGTGAAATACAGTATGGAGGGAAAGTCACGGATCCTGTTTTGTTTTCTTTTCTACTTGTAATAGCAAAATATGTTGATGCCTTTCCAAGCTCAATTGTTACATAGTTAGATTGTTCTACTGTCAGAGTGCGTGCAGTGGGAGGCTAATGTGTCTGCTCTTCATTACAGCAAGTGGTATCAAGATACAATACAAACAATAGCTGGTTGTTCCAATATTATGAGAAGATTCAGCACCCCCTACTCAGAGATGTTATTACCTTTCTTCAGTGATGCTACCTCAGTGAAATAACCCAGGAAATGCAACGTATGACAGAGAACCTTCTTTAAACTTGTGTGGCACTGCGGCAAAGTGGTTTGCAGTGCGTAGGTGTAGTGGTGATGCAGGTGCTCCAGACAACAACAAACACAAAGTTCACGGTTCAAACAATTCTTTTTATTTTCTTTTTGGTCAGCTTGACCGCTGCAATAATAATGCTGGCTCTACCCCACTATGGGTATTGCCAGCGTATAAACCAAGGGGTTTCAGTCCCGAAATAATAATACAAAACACAGACACACAACACAGATACAGACACGTCTCCAGACAGTGAGTGCTCAGGTGCAGGTGCGGTGGTTTAACAGTACTGATATTAAAGTTACAGACAAACAAAACACTTCACTCAAAAGTACTAATAGTTTGTTTCCTTTTTCAGTCCTAGCGGTAACCACATCAAAAGGAACAGATTGCTTGGGCCACTTCCCCTAAATACCATCCGTCACGCCCTCTTTCGGTGGCGCGGCCAATCACGTCTCCTCCAATCCGTGACTGACACATCGCCTACCGCATAAAGGTGATGACTTCTGGTATCCCGGCCCCTTCCTGGATGGTCAACGTCCAACTGACCCTGGAATGAACTGCCGAACCACCCATTACGGGGCACTCTGCTCCAGTTATACAGTGTCCTCACAGATCGGGAGGGAGATTGTTGACTAGGATTCATTCGAATCCTAGTCAACAATTTTCCAGTACCGACAGACTGGAAAATTGCAAACGTAATACCGATCCACAAAAAGGGAGACAAAACCGAACCAGGTAACTACAGACCAATAAGCCTGACTTCTATTATATGTAAACTTATGGAAACTATAATAAGATCTAAAATGGAAAATTACCTATATGGTAACAATATCCTGGGAGACAGTCAGCATGGTTTTAGGAAAGGGAGATCGTGTCTAACTAACCTGCTTGACTTTTTTGAGGATGCAACATTGACAATGGATAATTGCAAAGCATACGACATGGTTTATTTAAATTTCCAGAAAGCTTTTCACAAAGTCCTGCATAAAAGATTAATTCTCAAACTGAACGCAGTAGGGATTCAAGGAAATGCATGCACATGGATTAGGGAGTGGTTAACATGTAGAAAACAGAAAGTACTGATTAGAGGAGAAACCTCAAAATGGAGCGAGGTAACCAGTGGTGTACCACAGGGATCAGTATTAGGTCCTCTGCTATTCCTAATCTACATTAATGATTTAGATTCTGGTATAGTAAGCAAACTTGTTAAATTTGCAGATGACACAAAAATAGGAGGAACGGCAAACACTGTTGCAGCAGCAAAGGTCATTCAAAATGATCTAGACAGCATTCAGAACTGGGCAGACACATGGCAAATGACATTTAATAGAGAAAAGTGTAAAAATGTGTATCAAATATCAGTTTATGTTGACTCAGAAATGTCTTCATCTAGACAATGTGGGGAAGCTATAAAAAAGGCCAACAAGATGCTCGGATATATTGTGAGAAGTGTTGAATTTAAATCAAAGGAAGTAATGTTAAAACTTTACAATGCATTAGTAAGACCTCACCTAGAATATTGTGTTCAGTTCTGGTCACCTTGTTACAAAAAGGATATTGCTGCTCTAGAAAGAGTGCAAAGAAGAGCAACCAGAATTATCCCAGGTTTAAAAGGCATGTCGTATGCAGACAGGCTAAAAGAATTGAATCTGTTCAGTCTTGAACAAAGAAGACTACGCGACGATCTGATTCAAACATTCAAAATCCTAAAGGGTATAGACAATGTCGACCCAGGGGACTTTTTTGACCTGAAAAAAGAAACAAGGACCAGGGGTCACAAATGGAGATTAGATAAAGGGGCATTCAGAACAGAAAATAGGAGGCACTTTTTTACACAGAGAATTGTGAGCGTCTGGAACCAACTCCCCAGTAATGTTGTTGAAGCCAACACCCTGGGATCCTTCAAGAAACTGCTTGATGAGATTCTGGGATTAATAAGCTACTAACAACCAAACCAGCAAGATGGGCTGAATGGCCTCCTCTCGTTTGTAAACTTTCTTATGTTCTTATTTGCAATAATCAAGAAGCAGTGGCTGGTTAGCCAAAGGTGAGAGTTTCGACTGGCCAAGTGTAACCATTAATTTGTTTCCCTGAAGTTTGTGGTTTCTCCTCTCCTCAGCTTGAAGGAGGCGGTGCTGTGCAGAGTATGGACCTCATCCATGACACATGCTGTGGGTTGGGCTTGTGCCATTGCTGCATAATAAATGAGGAGCTGCGATTGGCTGAAACCACCTTAAGCATTGTATAAATACAGTATAACTGGCAACAGATAAGATGTGTGGCATTATTGAACTGGCTGTACACTCTTTAAAACATGCTATATACAGAATGTATTGCACTGTAAGTATTTCACCAGTGCTAAATACAGTACACCATGAAGTAAGCTGAGTTTTTAACCAGCTTTCACATGGAAATCAAGCTGGGCCTAGGCAAATTAGCACGCTGCTTTGTATTAATCAATACAAAAAGTAGGAACATGCAAAGCCTTGTCATGTTAGCTGCATAGCTCTGGGGAGTTGCACTGATCTACAAGCAGGCGTGTCTTCATATTCCTGCAGGTCCTTGCGTGTACATCACACACGCAATATGTACATTCATTTTGTACTGATGCTTATTGTCTGGATGATGAGTTTAGTAATCATGAATAAGGAATTCCCCTTTCTGTAGATACAAAACCACATAGATTACAGGGGATTAATGAAAGAAACACAATAATTACACTTTGGGCCTGTTTTTTGAAAGTTTGGAATAATTTTCCTCTTAATGGAGAACTGCAGTTAAGATAAGATGCTGTTAGCATTACTAGACAATATGAGTTGAGCTGGAATGATGAGAAACAGACATTTTGAACATGTATATCTGAAAGAACAAATAGTATTTGCATTTTTCAATTTTCAGTCAGGACAACCACCTTTATTGGAAAACAAAGTCTTATATGTATAAAAACATAAAGATAAATAAGTAGAGTAAAAATAGTTGGAGCACAGCCTCATCCTTCGGAGCATCCCGGTGACACCTGCTAAAAAACAACCAATACAATAGTCAGTCTATGCGACGTGTTCATCCCGGTGAACAAAAATATTAGGCAGAGGAATATTGTGTACCCCCCCCTCCCCCACCTCTCTTTCAAGTCGGATGCCACAAGGTAAGTGTAAACTTCTCAAGCTGAGAAGGGATTCATTGTGAATCATCTTTAGGTTCAGATGACACTTTGATTGAAGTACCTCCTGTCGTAAAAATTCCAGATGTGAAAACAACGTGGTGCTGGTGTCAGTCCTCTCCTGAGCTGCAGATGGCTCTTCATTCGAGTGCAGATGAAGCATGTGTGGTCTGAGCAGGCAGGCAGCACTCATAAGGAGTTCTGTTACGATGTTTCAGAGCCGGAATTTACTCATTTAATCATTAGGCTTTACAGTGAACAATGGATTCAAAAACTACAAAAACACACTTGAATGCTGATGATATATAGAGCTGAGCCCACGTTTTTATTGTCAGATTTACAAGCCCAGAAGACAATTGTATCTTCCATGAATCAGCTTAGGGCTCAGATGACAGTCTGACTGATGTATTCCCTTCAGTTAAAATTCCAGATGTGCAATGTGAAGAGTTATCAGGCTTCAGCCTAGCAGTTGAAGACTTGTTCCTGGCTTTATCAGTCCATTGGGTGCAACACAAGGAACTCCTCACTGCTATGATCTTTCTAATATTGTAATTGTCCCTCTAGTTTCCATTTGTTTTGAAAAGCTTATTCATCAGTCATTGGTGCAGCTTTATTCTTGGAACCTGCAAATACCTTCCATTTAGAGAGAAGCACCATAGTGGAGGGAAAACAAAGGTAATTCAGGAGATTAAGACAAGGCCCAGTATTTAGTAGAGCACGATTTTATTGAACAGAATTGTCAATGAAATTGACAAGGGAAGATATTGAAATGACAGCAGTGTATTGATACATTATTTGGCGTCTTGCCCACTGGGCTTAGTGAGACGATCGCCTAAGCCTAGGGGCAGGGGGGCTGTAATAGTGGGAATTGATCCTCTTAGGGAAGTGCTGTAGTGCTGGGGCTGTTTCTCTTCCTGAACCGTGCTGAACAACAAGCACCATGTTGGAATGAACGTGAAGCTTGAATTCTCTTCCAGTGAAGCCCCACAGTTTGAACTGTCTTGATGCCAGCTTTGCTTCAAACCGGATTTTACAAAGCAAGCCCCCTATAGGCTTCATGAAATGAAAACCTGTATAACCATTAGAGTGTTTTTATGAGGCTAAACTGCCCCAGGCATTGCAGAAGACTAAGATTACAAGGTAGACCATATACATGTAAGTAGTATCATTTGGTGATATAACCCATCAATTACTTTTTATTACACAGTTTACAAAGTAATTACCACAATTTTAGGTCTACACCGATTGAGAGGAAGCAATCCTGCACTCAACACAACTAGTCAGTCACTCTTACTTACAATGTATAGGAGCTTGCACAGTAGGAGTCTGCATGTCTGGTGTTAGTCTAAAAAATAAAACTGTTGAATATAGATGCTTCATAATTTCTTATTTCATTTCCGGATTAAATACCAACAATTATTCTGAAATTCAGAAGTTTAAAAATGAGCTATACGCAGTAAACTTAAGGACTCTGTCCATTTAGAAATGAGTGTGCACGCCAATTCAAGGGAGACTTATTCCCCTGGAGATATAGTGTAGGCAAACTGAGTTGGTCTGCTTGTGACGTGGTTGTTCAGCTGCCCAAGTGGGTCCCAACCCGGTTTGTGAACTGCTGCTCTAGCACAAGTCAAAGACAGAATGTGGGTTTAAGTCTACATGGAGGAATGTCAGTTTGTACATCCATCCCTCTACATGTCACACGTACTTTTTAAATGTTCACAAGGCTGATGCAGGACCTGGTGATTTCCCTCTTCTTGAAGTCAAGGTTAATCTAAGAATCTAAGGATCTACTGACATTTGCAGTGTGGTTTTCCTTTCCTTGCAGTCCATTGTGTTTTGACATACAGACCTTTTACCCAAGACTGTATCGTTGCAGGAGTGCAGACAGGTAGCATCACCCAGAAGGTAAGCCATGTTTAAAATCTGGATAAAGATGACACACTTACAGACGTGCTCAAATTTGTTGGTACCCTTACAGCTCATTGAAATAATGCTTCATTCCTCCTGAAAAGTGATGAAATTAAAAGCTATTTTATCATGTATACTTGCATGCCTTTGGTATGTCATAGAATAAAGCAAAGAAGCCTTATTCTCCAAAGATATTCTAAAATGGCCTGGACACATTTGTTGGTACCCCTTAGAAAAGATAATAAATAATTGGATTATAGTGATATTTCAAACGAATTAGTTTCTTTAATTAGTATCACACATGTCTCCAATCTTGTAATCAGTCATTCAGCCTATTTAAATGGAGAAAAGTAGTCACTGTGCTGTTTGGTATCATTGTGTGCACCACACTGAACATGGACCAGAGAAAGCAAAGGAGAGAGTTGTCTGAGGAGATCAGAAAGAAAATAATAGACAAGCATGGTAAAGGTAAAGGCTACAAGACCATCTCCAAGCAGCTTGATGTTCCTGTGACAACAGTTGCAAATATTATTAAGAAGTTTAAGGTCCATGGAACTGTAGCCAACCTCCCTGGGCGCGGCCGCAAGAGGAAAATCGACCCCAGAGTGAACAGAAGGATAGTGCGAATGGTAGAAAAAGAACCAAGGATAACTGCCAAAGAGATACAAGCTGAACTCCAAGGTGAAGGTACGTCAGTTTCTGATCGCACCATCCGTCGCTTTTTGAGCGAAAGTGGGCTCCATGGAAGAAGACCCAGGAGGACTCCACTGAAAGAAAAACATAAAAAAGCCAAACTGGAATTTGCTAAAATGCATATTGACAAGCCACAATCCTTCTTGGAGAATGTCCTTTGGACAGATGAGTCAAAACTGGAGCTTTTTGGCAAGTCACATCAGCTCTATGTTCACAGACGAAAAAATGAAGCTTTCAAAGAAAAGAACACCATACCTACAGTGAAACATGGAGGAGGCTCGGTTATGTTTTGGGGCTGCTTTGCTGCGCCTGGCACAGGGTGCCTTGAATCTGTGCAGGGCACAATGAAATCTCAAGACTATCAAGGCATTCTGGAGCGAAACGTACTGCCCAGTGTCAGAAAGCTCTGTCTCAGTCGCAGGTCATGGGTCCTCCAACAGGATAATGACCCAAAACACACAGATAAAAGCACCCAAGAGTGGATAAGAACAAAACATTGGACTATTCTGAAGTGGCCTTCTATGAGTCCTGATCTGAATTCTATCGAACATCTATGGAAAGAGCTGAAACTTGCAGTCTGGAGAAGGCACCCATCAAACCTGAGACAGCTGGAGCAGTTTGCTCAGGAAGAGTGGGCCAAACTACCTGTTAACAGGTGCAGAAGTCTCATTGAGAGCTACAGAAAACGTTTGATTGCAGTGATTGCCTCTAAAGGTTGTGCAACAAAATATTAGGTTAGCGGTCCCATCATTTTTGTCCATGCCATTTTCATTAGTTTCCTTATTTACAATATTATGTTGAATAAAAAATCAAAAGCAAAGTCTGATTTCTATTAAGTATGGAATAAACAATGGTGGATGCCAATTACTTTTGTCAGTTTCAAGTTATTTCAGAGAAAATTGTGCATTCTTTGTTTTTTGTGGAGGGGTACCAACAAATTTGAGCACGTCTGTAAGTTGGACACAATAGCTATTGTTGCAACTCTTGGCTTTTATATTTCAAAGCAAAACTATTTTTTGCTTCTTATTTGAATTCGTAGTCAAATAGTTTTGGTATTATTACTGTGGCAGGGCAGAGGCCCTGCACAAGTAAATGTGTGTTTTTGTGGCTGGCAGCTATCTTGGGCTCAGGTGTGGAGGAAGAGCTTGGGGCTAAGATGGTCGCCTTTGCATAGTCACATGTTAATTGCAGGTAATGTTTAATTGGTTATTAAGAAAAGTGTGAAATGCTTAATTGTTTTATTAGAAAAGTGTGATTTTTTTTTTTATTCATTTATCATCATTGAACCCCTGGCCCCTTACTATATAAAGATAAAGACATGTTTGTTAGGGGCAGCAGAAAAGAGAGCTGATTCAGTGAAGGTACTGCCGAAGTGTGTGGAGAAGAGGGAGGCACCGTGATAGCTGAAGCTTTGGTGCTGTTTTGAGTTGAAGAGTTTGGATTAAATTATGTATTTGTTTAAACCCGTTGTTTTGGTTGTTTTGGAGAATTGTTAAAAGTGTTGATTTGCAGTTTTCAGTCTGGGGTTTACTATCTGCAGACCAGACTTGATCACGACCACATTACTCAATATCAAGTCTTCTTTTGGCTGCCTGACCATATCTCTATAATAGGTCCCAGTATCTGTGGCTGAATCTGTTATAGCATTCACGTGAATTGGGAGGGCCTGGAGGCCCACACTGTATGCTTTGAGAGCTCTAATCTCTAAGGTTATTATTTTTAGCACAACTTTGTCTTCAAAGACCATAATGGAGTTTACACACCTGTTAAACACGCTAACAGCTTTTACCGGGCCCAAGGGAAGACAGTCAGAGGACTGAAGCATTTCAACTTTGAGTAGCATCTTTGCACATGTTTTAGTGGATATCCACTCTTGTATTCCTCTGGTCAGTGCCCTCATTCCACACACTTTATTTAAAGGCGTAAGACTCGTTATGATCTATAAAACACCTTTTAAATCAATTGCCACGAACATTATGCTGAACCTCTGTTATACCACAAAAAGTCAATCAAGTAAATTAGGTAATTATGTTTCAAAACAAATAGGATTATTTGATTTGGCTTTCTGACACGCAACGGCTTACATGGCAGAAACTTGAAAGCCAGAATTTCACTGACTACAAAAACTGAATATAAAAGGACAGCCAGGCACTTTGTTCTGTCAAACAAGATCTGTGTTTTTAAAGTCGACAGACTACATGTACTGATATAACTATGGATGGTTACGACTGTTTCTAATTATGTTATGAAAGGCTGACTTTGTGTCCATTTCATTCTCCTGTGTCACCTCTAAGATTAAAATATCTCATTTATTAGCACATGTGCCATTGTTGATATGATATTGTTCTACATATTTATAGTGTAACACAAATGCTCTTTGTGTACACACCCGTTCATTAGTCACCCATTAAGAAAACAGACGTTTCCTGGCACAAGGAAGGGTGTGAAAAGTGACGTTTTGGTGCCTGCTGCTTTCAAAATGTGTGCTTGATGACATACATTTAATCTTTTCATTGTTTCATGATTGTTTTAACTTTTTAAATATTTAGAGTTTATAAAATAAAGACAACCACAAATATCACTAAAGTTCAAAAACAGTGTTGATTGGGAAATGCTGTTTCTTTCTGAAGGGTGACTTATTCAAATCATTTTTTGGGATAAAATTTGAAAATCATGAAACTTTTTTATGACTGTTGCAGAGATCAACAGCAGTTCCATGCATTTAAAACGGAGGTAGCAAATTTAGAATAACTATGAACTCACTGCATTTGCGTAAGGTTACTCTGTATGAATTTGATCTCTTATTGTTATACTTTGTAAAGAAAATGCTTTATTTTAAACATGCAGTTTATATGCTCTGTCATTCCACATGCTTATGATGAGCCTAATCTTAAACCCCTCTATGGCTATTTTTACAGTAGTCCTCCAGGGTAGAGTTTTGCAAATGACAGCCTCCACAGAGTACAGACTATACTTTGTCCTATTACTGCAATAAGCTTGCACAATACAGTAATTAGGTATGTAGGATAGAGTGATATCTAAAAAAAACCTTGTTTCTTCACAGATGGGTATTTAGATAGTACTTGCGTGACATTTCTGGATCAATCATGTGATTTAGAATTCATAGTTTTTGGAACTACTATTAGTTAGTTCTAGAATGATATGAAGTTGATATGTTGCAAAAGGAAAGAACAAAGCTTCCATTCTAAACATTGCTGAGATAAACATCCCTGCAGATGATATTCCCAAATCTAAAAGGAAAAGGTGCTCCATCTGTCCTAAAGTCAAACATCTCCTTTGCCTAGTGCAAAAATCCACCAAATCCACCCACTTTTTGTAAAATCAGACCCTTTCAGCATCTAAGGAATGGAACTGCACCGAAGGTAAGACTGCAAGAATGATTTCACTGGCTTTGTCAGTTTGAAGGGGTTAGAAGTTCATCTCCAAGTGATACCCTTTCTGAGTTTGTACATTTTTGGAATTGCAAGGGAACTGAGATGAAGAAAAAACATTAACATGTGACCTAGATTCAGTTAAAGATAAAAAAAAAAAAAAAGACGAGCCATAACAGGGGTTTCTTGTTCAATTTGCTTAAAGTCTAAAGAGACCTATGAAATATACAGGGACCTCCCTCTGGAGAGCTGCATGCAGAGGCAGTGAGGTAAGTGATAAACTGCAGCAACACCAAAAAAAGGCTGGGAAACATTTATTTTAACTCTCACTAGTCACTGATGGCTGGCAGAAGCAATTCAGGGAAGAACAAAGTCATAAGAGTTGCTGCTGCTGGGCAGCCACATGGAGCTTTGTGGAATGGTAAAAGAAAATAAAAAAAACAGCCCAGTGAGTTTTACATAGGAAGCAAAGAAAGAGGTGTATGACCAGTACTTATCCCACCTAATGAATGAGATGATCCCATTCATCGCACTGTTCCTTCAGGCATTCTGTGCAATTGTATTTTTGTTCATCTTTGTTTTACAAGGAACATAGCCCCCCTTAAGTGTTGGCCAAGAAGGTTAGATCATGCTTACTGTACATATGAGACACTTCATACATCAAATCCATTCCATGAAGTCCAGAGATAAAAGAAAACGTTTTTTTCTGCCAATTTCTTTCCTAATCATAGAAATATTAGAATATCATGTGTTCTCAAATCATAGCGATTTAGTGATTTTGAGAATATACCTAGAATATACAATGGCTTTGATATCTGGGTCAGTTCATGAGGAGTCCTCTACAATTACTTTAATTATACTATTAATTAAGAGTGTCTTGGTCCATCACAATTTTTGAAAGAGAATATACAGGTAAACCATTTTTTGTGTTTTTAGGCTTTTTATTGATGGCCTAATGTCAGTGTTTATCTGGGCTTTATTTTAAATACTGTCCAAAAAGTGAAATGGTCGGTTAGTGTTGATGTTAATGTGTTGAGTATTTGTTTTCTATATCCACACTGAGAGCTGGTCAAATTCTACAACACTAAAAGTGCTGACACAGTGTTAATGTTGCCAAGCATGTGAAGAGGGCAGGAAGGGCAGCAGTCACCTTCCTCCAGCACATTCAGCCTCATTTCAGCCCCGGGAAGGCTATTCACACGAAATCCAGGTAAATCCTACCTGGTTAGAAGATAAACACAGTTCAGTCACATAGATAAAGCAGGGGTCATCATCAGTCCAGTAACTTAAACCCATTGAGGTACTTCATGTGCAGAGTGGGAAGAGATAGATGGAATGTGAGAAGGATGAATGTCAAGGATACAGAATTCGCCTACATCCAAACACAGTAATCATATAAGCTATAATGGTCACCAATGGGACCGGTGCATGCTATAAATGCTAGGACATCTGCAATCACACTTTGCTGTTCAACTTTTTTCCACAATCCCCCGCAGCCTGATTCACTAACCTCCTGTGTTTGTATCCCACAGGTCCTCTCTGTTTTCCATCCAGTATTAACCATGACATTAAACTCACTAAAGAAAGGACTTCTGGCTTGGACTGACCACATCACCTCAAAAGCGCAATCCATGCATCCTGAAGACCTGTGTGGCTGCCACCATTCTTTTAGTTTCTTTCAAACGGTTTTATAACGTTTTGAAGAATCCATGAAACTTTTTAAACCAATCGTGAGGGAGTTTCACACGGTTCAAATACAAAAAAAACATCACAGTGCAGCAGTGTCTGTTGGTCATTTTAACTGCTGTGGTTAAAACAGAATTGCACTGCAATGAAAATGCCTTTATTGATTTCCATGTAGGGTAAAGCCTCTGTTGGTTTGTGGTGCTGGGGATGGGGCATTAGTGGAGCATTTCCCCCACTAAGTTCACTTCCTTAAAGAGCATGTAGCGTCAATGAAGATGATCTTAGTTTTTATTTACTGTTCCCTTACCTTTCAATGGCAACTGCAACTAGAACAGCTACTGAACTTAGGTGAAAACACATCAACTTATGATTTGTTGTCCATTTTAACTCCAATTATCCAATTAAACCACTGACTATCTTTGAACCCCTGTTTAGCTCATTCTCCAAATTAGAATTGGTGTTTTGACTTTCAGTGGAAAACAATGTTGAAAATGTAGATCAACATTTTACTCATCAGATTTTCTAAAGTCTAAAATTTATTTACTCTTTTGGGGTTTTGCTCCAAGACCACGGAACCAAATAACCAAATGAAAATGTCTCAATTTCTGGATCTACCTTAGGGACCCCAAAGTTCAAAATCAATAGAGACTTGAGTTCTTGACAGACCATTAAGATGGGATAGTAGTTTTACTCGGAATTACTTTGTAAACAAAACCGAGCTAGTGATTCAATCAACTTAATTTTGTGTTCTTTCATTTCTCTTGTCCTTGTAAGCATTTCTATTAAGAACAGCAAAAAAAAAATGCATTGCTCCTTGCTTCTAAGTGACTGAATGGAAAAAGTCAGGAAGAGATAAAATGCTAACTAAAGGAGCTTGTCAGCTTTGATTACATTGACACTGTATAGGAGACAGTTGTGAGAGACCTCTTAATCTTGTCTTGGGTGATTTGCAAAGTTTAATTTCTTTAATGCACTTCCTCCTCCTGAAATCCGCAGTGACTTTCCTATTGGAATTGCTGAATAAGTGTGTGACTCATGGTGTGGGTGAGAGGTAAAAAAATCAGCTTTCGGTACTGTGCTGTTTGAAAGTGCGGAGGACCCGGTTTGTCTTCCAGATCAGTTTGATCAGGATCCAACCTAACAGAAATAAGATGCAGTTCTTCAGATTGGACTATAACTCCAGCACTGAATGCTTGATGGACTAAAATCTTCATCGGCTGGAATCGTTTACTGGAAATGTCCTCATTGGTGGGCTTTGGTAGATAGGAAAGCACAGCATTAATATTTAACGAAGAGCCAAACATACATTTAATACACAGGAAGCTACTGTTAAAATAAAAAAAAACTCCTTAAAACAACATTACTCAGTGTGTTTGAACAAAGTTTAACATACAGTCATGATGAACCTGTGATAGAAACAGTTTGGGTGTTTCAATCCCTTTTATACAGATGATAATCATTCCCAAAAGGGGGTCCAGGAATAAAGTGTTAATAAAAGGTAAGAAAATAGATGTCAAGACTTTTACTAAATGACTTTCATGAGAGAGAGTGGTGACTATTCTTCACTACCTTGTAAATTGGATTGAACAGTTGAGCTTTATGGCATTGAAGAAATGCCATCATTCCTGTGCTGATTCATAGATGCAGCTCACATTTTGCTGCTTGCCAAATTAGA
Source organism: Acipenser ruthenus (assembly GCF_902713425.1). Classification (NCBI taxonomy): domain Eukaryota; kingdom Metazoa; phylum Chordata; class Actinopteri; order Acipenseriformes; family Acipenseridae; genus Acipenser; species Acipenser ruthenus. Next base: position 585,624 of record NC_081219.1, read on the forward strand.
TGTTGTCACTCATTTGCAGTTCGACCAGCCAATGTCTGGCCTGTGGTTTCAGACAGCATTCAATCCAGAATTATGAACTGACTGACCAAGCGAAACGGAAATCAATATTACCTATATGAGGTCATTGATAGTGATTCAGTAAATAAAGAGGGAACATTATTGGGCTGTCTCAAATTGCAAATGACGGCCACTCAGAACATTTACTTACACATCCATTGTGTTCAATAGAAACCATTTTATTATCAAACATCATTTATTCTGTGGAACGCAATTGTAACCTGGTGGTATACCACACCTCCAAACAACTTACCTACCTCTAATTTAAAGTGTCTTAACCTGCAGAATGAATTGCCAAAAAAAAAAAAAAAGCTTTGAATAAAGACATTGAAATGGGTTTGTAGTTGAAACGTTTGTCATTAAGTTTCTTTTAGTATTTCTTGAACAAAGAGACTGTTGCACACTGTTCGGTTTGCTTTTCAGATAATATGTGTTGCGTTTATATAACTAAAAACAGATCGGTATTCAGTAGACACCAAGATATCAGCAAATGTGTGCTCAAGTATTCAACTATTGCTAGTCACTGGCAAGCCAGCAGGTACTGGGATTTCAAGAAGGGGAAGGGAGGTATTATATCAGGACCTTACAAATTTTATTAATAACAAGAGTTGAGATAAGCATGTATCACAGGTTTTTGGACTCACCTTTTGGGGCACTTGGTGCTGCTTCAATCCCTCACCCGACAGTTTGATAGCCAACCCCACTGGGTGGAGGTTAGAGAGTATTAGCTGGTGTATTTCAAGTTCACTCCCTGAAAGCATTAAAAAAAATCAAAAAAACTGAAACAATACAATTTATTAAATGTTGCTACTGGTAACTTTCAACATGACTTTGCAATGATTTTAATATAGCTTTATCCTTTTGAGCAAACGCTGCTGCAGTGCTTCCTTTCAAAGCTAGCCCAGAAAACACAAGGCAAACAAACATATAATAGAATGGCAAGCAGGACAGGACCAGGCCATAGGAATTCTCCTGGGATGAGCCTTCAAGGTGGAAGCTGGGAATACCGTACATGGCTTGTCATTGGATAACCTCAAGAACAGCTGTCAAATTAACACCTTGCTAACTTTATACAAGGCAGTTTACTGGAAAAGGAGATCTCCAGTGTCTTAAAACAAGCTTTTTCAATACTTCAATAAGTTTATGTTAGGTATCTGGCTTCAGGTGAAGGTCTGGTCCATTTTCCACCAACAGCTAAGAGGGATAATCTCTTTATGATTTGCTTTCCCAGGCACTGGCACTGGTAAGTGAATCAAAGTGAATCTTTGTAGCATGTTGTGGGGGTGGTATTAAAAAGTACACTTTATCTATGTGTCCTGGGATAATCCTTAGGGATTGAACAATCATCACATCCATGGAGATGTTCTGGGTTATTATAATATATAATCCACTAAAGCATATTTTAATCTGCCACTTGCAACATGATGAAAGGCCCGGGTACTCCATTACTTAAATCACATATATGCCAAAATTACAGCCTGTTAAATTGAAATCATTCTGGATTTCTGAAATGATATCCTGATAACCATTACAGATAAGAAACACACTTGTTAGCTCAAAGGATTTGGATAAACAGTATCAGATCTCCAACTCTGTTATCTCTATTATAGATACGGTTGTGATCTTTGAAAAGTCTCCCCCATTAACTCTCCAAGGTCACAGGAATATCCCTGTGAGTGGTTCTCATATGTGAGAGCGTGCATGGCTTCAAACCCTCAGTCCAGAGGTACATGCCAATCAATAAGCAACCTTTTGGGTCTGTCAATGCGTTTCAGACCCAGGGGGATCTGCACTAGAATGTAAAGCCCACAGAAAAGATTACTGTTTGCGTAACACAAAAAAGAAAGTAAGAGTAAGAGTTTAGTTTATAAATCATTCCATTCATATACGTACATCTGTTGCCATCAGAAGATACACCTTCCATTTAATTCTCCCAGCCTGCCTTATTATTTTGTTTAATTTAAAACTAAACTAACGCTATTTAAAGTAAGCATAACCAATAACCCCTTTAAGGGAAGGGTGATATTCGGAGGTGATAGATGCATTGTGGGTGTCGCGCTTGATGTTGTATTTGGAGATGCATGCACACATGCAAGAAACAGTAAAGATGCGGCTCAATTATAGTCAAACAAATGGGTTCCGTTGTTTGGTAATGATTAGTTAAATGCTGTTGTCTTTATAAAGCATGGAAACAAACTGAAACCCATTTCACAGCCATGATTAATTGAATCTTGATGAGTGGGGGTGGGGGTTGGGGGTTGGGGGTGCCAGGACACGATAAACAAGTCATTATATATTAGCTATTAACCAACAATGAAACATAAGAATATAAGAAAGAGGAAGCCATTCATCCCATCTATGCTCATCCAGTTCCTAGTATGTGATTGATCCCAGTAATTCAGCATCAACATGACTAGGTAACCCATTCCATAAGTCGATCTCCACTTCCAATAGTGTCCTCTGGAATTGATTAGGGTAACTTTGTCATTCCCTTAAAGATTTTAAAGACTTCAATCAAGCTCCCCTAGTTATTCACAGGTAATTACGTTATATAGTGAGCTTTAAAATGAAGCATTTGCAAGAATTTTAAAAGTTTTAAACAAACCTAACCCTGATAAAAGAAATCAATCAGCAGGCTCCTCTGTGATATCAGCTGTCTGCCGAGATGTTTGTGTGGAAGATCAGTTTCCTGTCCTGCTGTCTCAGGTATTGCATTGGCTCTTAGGTGCTGCTTTGTAGCCCCTCTGTTCACGTGGAGCAGCTAGGAAGAAGGAGGTGTGAAGTCCATGGGTAGAACAATGCAGTTATGGAATTAACAGTTTGAAACAGTGGAAAGCTTTGAGTTTTTTTCTTTTTCTTTTTCTTACTGAGATGACTCCTGATTTGAAACAGGATGAGAAGAGGCACCTTCTTTCAAAAGAACCTGACGTTCTTCAGCAATTCCTAAGGCCCTGGTCAGCGTGGCAAAGGAAACATGGGAAACCAGTGACTGCTAGATTAGGAATAAAGTGCTGTATTAGCACACTAGCACTCTTAGTGTTAGCTTAGATAACTGTGTTACAGTATGATGTTACGAAGCTTGTAACACAGTGAGTTCTATTAGGAGCTCCAGTATTTCTTTAAGAAGTTAAATTGCAATGATCCGCTTATCCTGAAACAGCCTCTATTTACCAAAGCTGTTTACTTTCTTTTTCTTTTGTTACAGGTATACACACCAGTAATGTCATGTTACTGCTACCCAAGTTTCCCCTATGGTTATGCTATGAATGTCACATGCTATACCAGTATTGTCTGTGATTTCATTAGAACATAAGAAAGTTTACAAACGAGAGGAGGTCATTTGGCCCATCTTGCTCGTTTGGTTGTTAGTAGCTTATTGATCCCAGAATCTCGTCAAGCAGCTCCTTGAAGGATCCCAGGGTGTCAGCTTCAACAACATTACTGGGGAGTTGGTTCCAGACCCTCACAATTCTCTGTGTTTAACTATTCCCCATGATTTTACAAACCAAATATAGGCAAAATAATAATAATAATAAAAAAATAAATACAAAATGCTTTATTTTACGGTAGCAGTATGTTGACTTGATGGTACTGAGAAGTTCTAATCTTTAGTCAGGAAACCCATGCGATAGATTATTTATTAAAACACAGACTAGACAACACCACTACATTACACATTATTTGGGCTTTCGAGGTACCCCTGCCCATAAATGAACTTGCAGATAAGTGGAGAGGTTGACCGTAGGGAAGCCATGGGCACGGGGCAGGGTTCGAGTGAGTCCCCTGCCAGAAGCACGCTGTGCTTCCTTTGTTCTGATACGGGGGGAATGTTACTCCGCAGGGGGTACCTGAGGCTCACGTGATGATGACCCAACCCCAGAGGAACACTCTCTGCTGTAGCTGGAATAGAACTGAAAGCAGGTGACTGTTTGTATCAGGAAATGGACACTGAGTATTTGTTCTTTGCTTAAACTCTTGATGGTTAAATGTTGCTTTCAGGCAATATACTATTTATGTGTTTGTATTTCTTCGGTGTTACTTACTCCAGAAGTTGGTTTCTGGTTTATCTGGTAAGGTGTAGCTGTGAGAGGAGCCGGGAACTTTTTCACCAAATAAATAAATAAAAGCAAACTGTTGCCTGCCAGCAGGGTTTGTGTGTGTAGAGTAAATGTGGGAATGGCATTTATAGAAGTCTTTCACCAGACCCTGTGAGTGGGTCGCTGCTCTGTAAAGTGTGAACGTGTAAAAGAACCAGGGATCCCTTGAATTAACTCAGATTAACCCCCGATGTACTTGAGTGTTGATGGAAATAGAGGTGTCTCAAGACCATTACCCATTAATATTTGTCAGTACTATTTTCTAATCTGTAGTGCCATTTCACTGCTCCCTCCTTTGCTGTGTAATTTCTATAGATTTTCTTCAGCTGCCCCCTCTTCCATGTTAATGTCCTCTATTCTTTCTCCGTTGGACAGAGTGCCATTCCTAAGGTCTCCAAATGCACCAGCTTTACTGAATGGTGCAGAGTTGCTTTTTTCCCTTGTCCAGCAACGAGAACACAGGGTTCTCTACAATACCCGTGGGAGAGGGAGAGATATAGCATGTGTGGGGTTCTTTCCAGGAACCTTCAGAAATGTTTCATGGTTAAATCAACAGCCAGACCCAACGATAAAGGGAGGACAAATACCTTAAACTAACCCTAATCCAAACCCGAACAGTATTCTACCATTCCCGAACTGAGCAGCATTTTTTGGCGCTTTAGATCTAGTTGTACTTCAATGAGATCTTAGACTGAATGTTTTTATGTGACTGTTCCAATTTTGACCACTAGGGGGATCAGTGTACGGTTCTTGAGAAATAGCAAAAGCACCGTCCCAAGTCAGAAACGCTCAGAGGAAGAAAACAGCCGACAGGGTTACCTGTGACTTCCCACTCTGCCAAGAAAACCCAAATCGTCTAAACTTCAAATTTCAAAGCTACTGTCTAGAAAGCCATTCCAAGCAGCCCGCAACCAAAGCGGATTCCCATCAGCACAGCTCTGCAAGTGTTTTCTGTTTGAAGCAGATCAATGAAGATTCCTGATGCTTAGGGCTGCGACTCACTCTTGCATTAATGCAAGATCATTTTGTGAATTGAAACTTTTAATCTCAGAATGAACTTTAGAAAAGACATCCTGGTGTCCCGAGACTTTCTCTCTTTTTTTACGAAGTGGACACCGATCTGTGACTCATGTAGACATTTTTTCCTAATGTTAGTTTGGTAATCTATAAAGGTTTTAGAAGAAAAACAAATCTCAAAAGATCATTATTGTGAGCTCTCAACAAACCGATTGATTGCATTCTGAGTCATTCTCCAGTTTGATGGGGTCCATTCAATTGGGAAGGTGGAGCACTGAGAGAGATTAGCATATCCCCTTTCCCTCAATCTGTGTTCAAGCGTGTCTTGCTTACTTTTTGCTTAAAGAGGGGGCAAGAAGAGGGGGTCGTGACTGACATTATAAAGGAAAAATAACAGCATCGCCTTCTTGGTTTGCAAAGGATCTGCGTCTTCACAAGCTGCTACAAAACCACAGGCAACAACGGGGGAAGACCCTCAGAAGCATTTAGTGGAGATAACAAAGATTGGGATTTGTTTTTCTTTTTGAAAATGAAACTTTGGACTTTTCTCCCCTTTCTCTTTTGGTTATTGGTTTTAAACCTTGCTGTGGGATCCGAGTGTGGGGCACCTCGGAGAACGGGGAGGTCTAAAAGGGACTTGGTGCGCGTAAGGGACGCTAGCAACTCCTTCCAAGGGGCTTGTGCCACCAGGTTGCCCCGGGGCAAACGATCCTTGCCCGGAATGGATCGGCGATTGCTCCGCCAGCATCATCGCTCCTCCCAGCCAGCGGAGAGCTCTCCCAGCCGGGGCAAGGCTGTTTATTTTACCGGGAAAAGGGACCAGCTGCGGTTAAAGCCGAGTACAGAGATACCAAGAGGAAATTTCACCCTAGAAATGTGGATCAAACCCGAAGGGGGGCAGAGATCTCCGGCAGTAATTGCAGGTATGTGCTGTCAGTTGAAAGTAACATTGTCTGGTTACTAGTGAATTGATGCGGTTTACCTAAACAACTCGAGGTATTCCTAATTTAAAGTGAAATTAAGATAGTAGGTAGGCTACGTTCATTACTACACTCATATGGTGAATAGACTTATTGTTTCATATTATTTGAGAGATCGCGTACAACAACAACAACAACAACAATAATAATAATAATAACAATAATAATAATAATAATAATAATAATAATAATAATAATAAGTGTTATTTCTGAAAGTAAAATACTCCGTTAGGTGAAGTACTAGATTACCTGTATTTTTTGTCAGCGCATTTTCTATTATTTGTTTTAATTGATTGCTTTAAAGATACAAGACGCATTTTGATTTGCCGCCTTATATCAATTCTAAAGTAATTATCAAAGTATCTATCTCAACGAATGGACTCGTAAACTGTAGGATGCATACATTTTATTAAAACATTACGAATTTAATGTGGTGTTTTTTTTTTTTTTTTTTTTACAAATGTGTTGCTCTTGGTTTCCCGGGGTTCCTTAGAAACATTTTGTAAACAGGAAGGTTTTTCATACACGCTTACCTTTTTAACCTTCGTGCAGCACTTCGTACAGGCTATTCACGACAAGCAGCACACTGAAACCTCAATTACTGTCCAATATATACAATATAGAAAACAGATGTATAAAATGTGAAAAACTGCTGTGTAGCAAAACGTGCAAAGTCAAAAAGAAAAAGGTAATTTAGGTACGCAACAATGTGAATAATTGATTAAATAAATCTATTTTATCGGGACGTTTGGGACTACAAATCCCTTCAGATGGATGGAAAATGCAGTGCTTATATATAAAAAAACACCCTTAAACGCATATCGTATCACACGTGGAAGTGATAGCATTGTGATCATTTGGACACACGGTTTCGTGGCCATGAGAAAACGCAGATGCACATACGAGACAACACAAACCTTCATGTTTGGTTGAATACCCTCAGAAGATACAAAAAAAGGGGGGTGGGGAGTTGGTATCAAAGCTACGGGAGTAACAGGAACGAGAGAAATCTCGTATGAATAGATGGTGGACTGAGACAAGAAGGTGAACTTCACTGGGTTTGTTATGTAACCATTATTGCCACAGCTCGGAGACTGATCACGATGAGGCAACACACTAGGTCAATCCCATTCCTCCTCTCTTTCCCGGCAGCCTTGGCAGAGCTCTGGAGGTGAGGTGCGTGTTGTTGTTTTGTGTTATCAGTCGTTGCGGGTTTGGTTTGTGGTTCTAATGGGATTCACATGGAAATGTAGCTACGTCATGCTAAACCTTGCTGATTTTCCTGTGCCGGAGAACAGAAGTTTAAGCACCGGTTCAGTGTTCTTGCGCAGAATCCCGACTTCAGCGTCTTGGGCTTTCGCTGGCTTCACTTACAGCGAATGTTTTGCTCGGTGCATCACTGAATCTTACAGCAGCTGTACCTCCCCCAAATTAAAAGCATTAACTACCGGATTCCTCTTGTAAACCGCTCGATAGCGCAGCGTAGTATTTAAAGGGGCAATGACGAAATCGGGGTTGTTTTCACAGGGATTACCCATCGACGGAATGCAATATGTGGAATTATATGACCTGGACTAGGGGAGCCTGACGCTTGATTTGGATGTGTTTTGGGGGATAGATATACAATAATTAAATAATTGGAACTTAACTATGTTGTCATTTGTAGGCTACTTTGTGCATAATAATGTTGCGTTTTAATTCGACGTTTAATACAATTTTATTGGATATTGTATGTCACATAAAACGCCTGCAATAAGTGTATGAAATGATATAACTAATTGTATGTACATTAATAATTGCTTTCAGTATTGGAGGGGAAAGAGGGGCTATAGCTGACACAATTTACCAGTCGACAAGAGAATACTACAGGCGACAGTTTCCAAGTACAGTAGCGGACTTTTTTTGCATGGCCTACCATACATAGTGTCAGGTCCGTTGCCTTTTGCAACACAAGATGAGTGTTTTAAATTACACTCCATTAGAAAAACCGTGATGTGTGGTCATTGGCATACGTATTCGTTTGTTTGCAATCATGAATTGATTTGAGAACGTGTCGTTTCTGATTCGATGCTGATGCTAACGCGCAGGTTACCGGATCTGTAGTGACGGCGCGTAAACGGACAGGTTGTCTTTAATAGCAGTGGTTACATGAATGGTATGTGGGCGGGTACGTGGAGCAGAAAGGGCGTGTCTTTTTGGTCTTTGAAGAGTGAAAGTTATTTGGTTTTCCTTTTGATCCCTCCGGCTGCCAACAGAGAGCGTAATCCTCACTTAACAGACACACACACACAACACACTCAGGCTGCGCGTTAGGGATCCTCTCGCAACTTCCAGCTTTGTATAAAGGGAACGAATCGTGTAGTTTTCCACATACCACGTATTCTTTCATAAATTATTTTGTCTATTTATGCACTCCTGTTTATTCATTGATACTTGTATGCATTTATGTTCAATAGTCATAGTCTATACTGTAGAATTTTAATTTAGTAAAAGAAAAAGGAGGACGTCCCTAATGCTATATAATTATTTGTGGTCTATTTGTACCTAGTTGTACTTTTTCAGATATACACTGTACAACAATATTCTTATTAGCCTACAATTTACTTTGTAAACGATCGTGTCTACGTCACGAGGCTTTTTTTCTGTTGCTTGTATCAACAACATTTTAGCTTATGATATAACTTCACATATTCACAGTACTTTTTTTTTTACAGTAGTATTTATGGCTAAATATGTATGTCGTTCTAGGTGTGTGTGACATACATTGGGCACAGTCCTTGGTTTTTCGTCGGGACGAGGCTCTTTTTATCCTTGTGCATATGTCCCGTCTTTTGTGGTGTTGTTTGTGTGCTGGTTTTATTATTGCGACGAGAGAAATTATTCGAATTCCAGGCATACACGAAGCAGTCGCAGTGTCTTTTCAGGTCAACTTCTCAATGACACGCAATGTTAAAAGCACTCCACCCCAGCCTCTGAATGGACAACAGGACCTCATTTACATAAATCTGGAGCCTTTTCAATCGGGTTTGACAACAGTATGTGTATAGCAGATAGAGGCACCCTCCTCTACCAACACTACAGAGGAGGGATGACTGTTGCCTGTTTACTTTACCTTGGCCAAATCAGTTTTAGCAAGCACGGCAGCTTAAGAGAGTCTTAGCAAAATGGGAAAGGATGAGCCTGGAACTCAAACCTGAACGCGATGTGTGTGCTTGCCTGCGTGTGTGTGTGTGTCAGTGTAAGGATCTATTTCTTATGGGCCCTACAACATTGACATCATTACATTCTAACCCCACATGTCCCAGGTTATATATGCTATTACTTCACATGGCTTTGGAAGGTTCTCTTTCCATCTTTTGGATGTGCCCTCCCTGACCGTTAACTCATTTCAATAATAACTTAATGAGGAAATTGTTTCTATTGTAGAAGAGTAGTGCGAATGCTGAGCCCTGTGTTGTAACTGGAGCCCTGTGTAGGTCACACAGAAATGACCTGCCGAAAATGCCCTGAAAGGGTTTATATTCGCACTATTTCATTCTCCACACGTTGTAAACCAGGACTCTGTAATTGTCTTAACAAACCTCAGCCATTGTTGATGTCTGTTTTACCAGTGCTTTATAGGTTGAACACTCTGTGTGGCACAGCAAACTACACAGTGCTTTATAGGTTGAACACTCTGTGTGGCACAGCAAACTACACAGTGCTTGTTTTTGTGCTTCCCTTTGCTTTGCCCAGCACATGGGCATGTGGAATGTTTAAGCTTGATTGAGCTGGCAGTGTGCTTGGGGAAGCAGAGGATGTATGTCTGGTGTGCCAGCCTTCGTTTATATTGGGTGCCCATTCTTCCTGATTGCAGTAAAGAGCTTGAGAGTAGCAGAGTAGTGACTGAGCTGCAAGGCACTCCTGTTCTCATCAGATCCATTCATACTTACCCAGTCTCTGATCATTCCAAGCACCCGAGGGCCTCCTTTCATCAGTGTCACAGTATTTGAAGCACACCTTTTTGCTGAGAACGGAATGGAGAATACAAGGCGGGACATGTTTTCCAGTCCGTAGGATTTGAATAATTGCATTTGATCTGAAGGAGGTACAGTTCTCTCTGCATACCAAGGTGAAAGGCAGGTCAGTAATTATAAACTAGTTGGGTTAACGCTAAATTAAAATAATATTATTATTATTGTGAGATATTTCCTGCCGCAACTTCCTGTGTTACAGGCATTAGGGACCATGTTGCCCAAAGGAAACAATGTGGGGTAAGGTGGGGTCCTAAAGTAAATAACATGTGCAAAACATCAACAGCTAGACAAGTGATTCGTGAGACTGCTGTTCTAAAGATGTCAGGTAAATTTGAAAAGTAAAACAGTTGTATTAATGAGCTTGGAGCTGGAATCGTGTGCTTATTTGCATCCCATCACCACAGTCGCCCTCCTGTTGCTCCGTTGCCACAGTAAAAACAGCCAAACAAATTCATTAACAGCTGTCATCATCCTAGAAGGCATGCTTTCACCTTGCAAAGCCCAACAGGCATTTCTTCAGGCCTGTGCTGCAGACTGGTGTCGAGGGATAAGCTTGTACAGAATGTTCTGCTAGCAGTGGATTTTGCTAAGACTCGATAGTGGTAATTCCATAAATGTTAGCTTTGTGTGTGTTGTGCGCAGGGCAATTGAAATCCATCCTTCGTAACTTAACTCACAGTGCACTGCTGAGGTTACAGCCAGCTCACCTGCATTCAGATTGTGGGCTACTGTGCGTATTGATTGGCTCCTTCCACTGGTCACAATCCTCTGCAGGCCTCCTCCAGCTTGCAAACCGAGATCAATCTCAGAGCTAACTGCTCCAGGAATTATATAAACAATCATCTTACAGTTATTTGCAGCTGTGGCCAAAAGGCATCAACCTGTAGAACTAAATAATTTTGCTTTGTAAAGTCTAATGAAACCTGCTGAGTAGTGTTCCGTTAACATGTTGAATTACACACCACTTTGTAGTTTTCCATCTACTTTACGAATAACTGACAAAAATTGAAATATGTGGCATTTCAAAGTCTAACATGAAATACTGTACTACTATTATGGCTTCCAGTAGACTCTTGCAGTATCATTTTGTCGTCAGATTTTTCAGCTATGGCATTAACCTGGAACATGGGGAGGAGGTGACAGACCCTGTTGCTGAAGTATGTTCCTGCCTGTGGCAAATGTTGTGAAATGTGTAGCGCAAGAGTGGCTCTTTTTATCTTCCTTCAATAGTTATGTGTATCGTGTTCCTCTGGACCAACACCAGGGCAATCAGTCAAAAAGACTGAAAGCTACAATAATGGAATATATGAAGGGCAAAGCAGCTTGCTGTTTGCCTCCTATTTTGAAAGTTATTATTATTTTTTATACTGGTATGACGAAGGTTTGATCTAAATAGTAGTGATGGAATAAATAATGGGTTTAATTGGTAATTTGTTGGGGGTAGTGAGATTATAATTTTTTTTTTTACTGTAATATGGTGACTTTATTTTCCAGTTTATTCAAAACTGAATCATTTTTTAAATGTGTAAATCGTTTCCAGCATGAGCAATACAGGGAGAAGGGAAAATGGTGGCTGTGTGGAAGATTGTAAAATCTGCTTGGTTTTGTCGTTGCGGGTTTCTTCAGCTTGGCAGGACAGAATTTGAGCCTCTACTTTTATGGGGAAAATGCAGCAGAACAGGAAAGTTCCCTCAGTGTTACTTTAACTATACCAGCAGTGCATTTTTTTTGAAGCTAATCATCCTTAACCCAGAAGTCTTATTCTATAAATGTACCACACCGCTTTAGAGTAGCATTCCAACAGAGCTGAGTCAAAGAGTCACTTCCCATAGCACTGTCAATAAGGTGCAGGGCTACCATCGCCTGCCATCAATGTGTTCAGTCCTGGACAGGAAGCAAGAGGCTGCGATCAACCCTCTATCAAAGTCAGTCAGATGTGCTGTCCTGCCCATTGACTTGCAACAGGGAGATGCCATTTGTATAGATCACAGAATATTTCAATTTCAATTCTTAGTGACGGACAGGTCATGTACACAAAAGTGTTTGCAATAGATGGCATGTTTTAGTGTGGAACGCAGGACTCCCTTCACATCCGCAGTGCCAATGTGGAGCGCAGGACTCCCTTCACATCCGCAGTGCCAGTGTGGAGCGCAGGGCTCCCTTCACATCCGCAGTGCCAGTGTGGAGCGCAGGGCTCCCTTCACATCCGCAGTGCCAGTGTGGAGCGCAGGGCTCCCTTCACATCCGCAGTGCCAGTGTGGAGCGCAGGGCTCCCTTCACATCCGCAGTGCCAGTGTGGAGCGCAGGGCTCCCTTCACATCCGCAGTGCCAGTGTGGAGCGCAGGGCTCCCTTCACATCCGCAGTGCCAGTGTGGAGCGCAGGGCTCCCTTCACATCCGCAGTGCCAGTGTGGAGCGCAGGGCTCCCTTCACATCCGCAGTGCCAGTGTGGAGCACAGGTGCTAGACGGCAGGCTTCCCAGCCTCGTAAACATCACAACATCTCCTGCTATAAGAGTGCGGGTGGTTCAGAACAGGTATTCCCTTTGGATCAGAGAAAGCATTCCGGATTTCCCTCTGGAATCCTCCACTCACTTGGCATCAGCTGGGGCTGGGTTTTATCTCTGTTTGTTATTTGCCACTTAGCGGTTGCATTGCAGGATATCGCAGATTGTAATTTTCCAGACTTTATGGCACAATTTGTTTTATAGTAACTGGCAGTGTGTGTGGATGCAAGGATAGGATGTGGAGTGAACACAGTAGCTTCTCCCATCTCTGTTTATCCTTTAGGATGCTGTGATTGTAAAGCAGCCTTCTGAAATGAGACAAATCACACTTTATCAGAGGCCCAAATGCTCACCATGTGAGTAGGGCTTTCCAAAACGACTTGACCCCATTCCTCTCGCTGTAGTCTAACACTGGTGTGCGTCTACGCTGCAGCAACAACTGTATTGTTTCTGACGTGATACTTAACTCTTTACAACGCTAAACTAACACACCCTCATGGTACCTGTACAAAGTGTGACACGGATGGTAGATGCAAAGGTTTGTAAAGTAACTTCTACATGAGAACGTGGACAGTTATTTAAGCCATCAACAATTTCTTCAGTTTCATTTCTTACCTGGATATTACCCCATTTTGCCCACCATTCTTGTTATTCCTCCGAGGTCATTCTTTGACAGGCTGAAATCACTTTTAATTTAGTAGTTTCAAGTGCGGTGGTTTCACCACTAGGAGTGTGCAACGGTACTTTCTGACCCCTCTGAAACTGTGTTTTCTAAATAGAAATGTTCCTGTTCCTAATTCCGTTCTCACAGTTGCAGAGGGGCATGAATTACAGTTGCACACTCCTAATGCTTTATGTTCTTTTTGTTTGTTTCTTCAGAAACAGCCCCTTTGGTTCAGGTGCTTGTGCTGTGGACTAAACTTTTGAAAACAATTATAAATTACTTAACCTAAATATGTCACCCTCATTTACTTCTAGCAGATTGAAGCATGTGTTTCTTTTTTAACCTTTCAAACAGTGATAGTGGACTAATACAGTCTTAACACTGCTTGTTCTTTAGTGTCCTATTGGGGGCCTCGTGTCCATGGCGACAGCTTTTACCTACAGTATATTCAGGCTTTGTGTTGTGAAATGCACTCAATTCCAGCACTGCTCAACACTGCTGTACCCTATTCTGAACAGCAGAAATTTAAAAATGCATCCAAAATGCAACAGAAAATGATAAGTCCTCCGTTTAATTTCGGGGCTTAGTAGTGGCGTAGGTTTAAGTTGTTTATTATTTGTTTTAGAATGAAATGGCAAATGGTGGTGTGTGTGTTTATTTATTTTGTGTGTGTTTCTCTCCCAGACTCTCTCACGTGTGTACCATATTTGTATGACGGTTGACAGAAGTTAAAGCATGGAAGTACTAGAGCAGTGCTTCCCAACCTTTTTCAAGGGAGGGACCACCTTGGCGTTGGATGTTTCCCATGGACCACTTAGTACATGTATAAAGTGTTTATATATCTTAATGAGATTCCTGGGCTTGAATCTTCGCTACCAGGTCAGGAAGGAATGCTGTCATTGAAAGTTGCTGATGGCAAAGTTCCCCTTTCTTTTGTTTACATTTTTAATTTTTTTCACATTCTGAATTCTTTGTAGATAAATGGCGCCTCAAGAGTTTTTTGTTTGACAAAACCTCCTGACAAATCACGCACTGGGGCTTGTGTCGTCCTCGGATCCAGTAAATGCACTGGGGCTCGTGTCGTCCTCGGATTCAGTAAATGCACTGGGGCTCGTGTCGTCCTCGGCTCCAGTAAATGCACTGGGGCTCGTGTCGTCCTCGGATCCAGTAAATGTAAATAACAGTGCTGGTACCCACAACCGTTACCTTGTGTAGCAAATGAATCTATCCATTTCTAACACAACGTAGCCTATTACAAATGAATCTATCCATTTCTAACACAACGTAGCCTATTACAAATGAATCTATCCATTTCTAACACAACGTAGCCTATTACAAATGAATCTATCTATTATTATAACAGCAAGAAAACATTCAAAGAGGAGGTTAAATGTCTAAGAGACACAAATGGCAAAATCATAGACGAAGAAAGCAGCGTTCCGGCTGGGTCACATTTCAGTGTAAGGGGCCAAACTCACGTAGCTGCGTCCTCTTTGTACTGCTAAACTCCTCCCTGTGATCAGTGCGGTGCCACGCTCTATCCAATCACTGCACACAACACAGCTGATCACAACAGAGCTGCCACGCTCTATCCAATCACTGCACACAACACAGCTGATCACAACAGAGCTGCCACGCTCTATCCAATCACTGCACACAACACAGCTGATCACAACAGAGCCGCCACGCTCTATCCAATCACTGCACACAACACAGCTGATCACAACAGAGCTGCCACGCTCTATCCAATCACTGCACACAACACAGCTGATCACAACAGAGCTGCCACGCTCTATCCAATCATTGCACACAACACAGCTGATCACAACAGAGCTGCCACGCTCTATCCAATCACTGCACACAACACAACTGATCACAACAGAGCTGCCACGCTCTATCCAATCACTGCACACAACACAGCTGATCACAACAGAGCCGTCACGCTCTATCCAATCACTGCACACAGCATAATCACAATAGAGTCGTTCAGCAGTCCTGCATCGAGTCGGCCTATCCCTGTGAAGGCATACCACCAACTTTACTTCCTGGTCAGAAGGGAGATTTGCAACTCAGATTCATTCTCTCCCATTCACAGGGACACTTAGTCCTATCAAGATGAGGTGTAATTATTTTGGGGACTTGTTTTCATATATTGGAGCAGAGTCCTTGGAACATTAAACATCTATTGTCAATGGACATTATGAACATATAGGGGAGGCACTTTGATCGGCATTTCCTACTTTCAGGAGTTATTCCCCAGAACAAAACTACTGCAGTCCTGATATAGTGGAGCCGACTGTATTTAAGGCACAGATGGAGTGTGCTCTAAGGCCCACCTTTTCAGCTGCATTAGGCACAGTGGCCCACTAATAGCACTTAGAAAAAATTACAAATGTAAAATATTTTTAAACCTGTAATAAACTTAATCAAATTGTTCTTTATATATACACACATATGAAAATACATAGAATGCCGCGGTCTACTCAGTTTGGGAACCCCTGCTTTAAGGCCTTGGTTTACATTGCATTCCAGTTTTGCTTTTAGTTATAAAACTTAGACGTAACCTGTAACAAAAAAGCCCTTACAAATTACTAGCCCTTCCTTTATGTAATATCCTGTACGTTCTAGTGTTCCCCACCTCACTTTGCTGCAATCAGCCTTGAATTTTCAGATGTCAATATTGCTGAAATAGTTTGTAAGCATGGCAAAATAAAGATCTAGCAGAAAGAACAAATAGAGAACACGAGAGAACACCCATCATAGGAAATGAAACAGTTAAGAAGTTAAATCTAAGGAACATGTAAATAAAGCAGCCGTGAAGCTAAACCTCACGAACAATCAAGAAGCTTGTGTGTAAGAATGCTGTCTATAGAAAGGTTTTTTAACTCCCCTCACATGAACTCTGCTAAATTGGCAGCGTAGATGGTATTCATGAGACTGCAGGTATCTCCATTGCAAACAAACCACAGTCAAAGCATCAATGAGAGAGAGGGGGGGAGAGGGAGATGGAGAGAGAGAGAGGGGTAGAGAAGGAGAGGGAGAGAGAGAGAGAGGGGGGAGAGAGAGGGGGTGAGGGAGATGAGGAGAGGGAGACAGGGAGATAGACAGAGAGGGGGTAGAGAGGGAGATGGAGAGAGAGAGGGGGAGAGGGTGAAGGAGATGGGGAGAGGGAGACAGGGAGATAGACAGAGAGGGGGTAGAGAGGGAGATGGAGAGAGAGAGGGGGAGAGGGGGAGAGGGAGAGAGAGAGAGAGAGAGGGGGAGAGAGGGGGTGAGGGAGATGAGGAGAGGGAGACAGGGAGATAGACAGAGAGGGGGTAGAGAGGGAGATGGAGAGAGAGAGGAGTAGAGGGGGAGAGGGTGAGGGAGATGGGGAGAGGGAGACAGGGAGATGGACAGAGAGGGGGTAGAGAGGGAGATG
The DNA here is from genome assembly GCF_902713425.1 of Acipenser ruthenus. NCBI lineage: Eukaryota > Metazoa > Chordata > Actinopteri > Acipenseriformes > Acipenseridae > Acipenser > Acipenser ruthenus. The sequence goes on from NC_081219.1 coordinate 602,381, forward strand.
GAGAGAGAGAGGAGTAGAGGGGGGAGAGGGTGAGGGAGATGGGGAGAGGGAGACAGGGAGATAGACAGAGAGGGGGAGAGAGAGAGAGGGGAGAGGGTGAGGGAGATGTGGAGAGGGAGACGGGGAGATAGACAGAGAGGGGGTAGAGAGGGAGGGAGGGAGGGAGAGGGAGAAGGGGTGAGAGAGGGGGAGTGAGAGAGGCGGAGTACTACAACACATAGACTTTCAGCTTTATCTTTAAAGATCGCTTTGGTCCATTACCCAAAGGTGGTTTCAGGAACACATGTAGCTTTCATAACTTACATAAAATGCTCAATCAGAAATATAAGGTAAAACAATAAGAAACGTGTGTCTACTTAGACTCTTATCATTTTACCTTCATTATCCATATTTACAACACGTTTGTGCTGAGTTTACACCACAATATCACTCTTGAAGCTTCAAGTACAAGTGAAGTCTGGAAAATGTTAGCAAAATGCCAAGGGGCTTGTGAGAATGCTGCATGCAGTTATACTAATGCGAGGTAAGGAAATAAATGCTTACGCCTATAAGAAAGTAGAAGGGGAGCTGTTCATAACAGGCTTGCTAGGCAATTGATGCAAATAGGCAATTGGGGAGTGTTTGTAGTTGTGAACATTTAAGAGAATGTTTCAGTTTGGATAAAATCAGTAGGAAAAAGGCTTTTCCCAATTTCAAATGTGGTACCCATTTCCAAGTATAGCTTTGGAAGAGAAACTAGGGAATATTCATCCAAAAGTGGCAATTAGAGCATTTGGCAGCTAAGAATTAAGAAATCAATGAAATTGCCAATGAGCAGTCCTTTTAAAAACAGCTTTAAATTGCAGCTGTCTTTAATCCCCATGTCTGTGTTCACAGAGAGACATGCTGCTGGTGTGCACACTGGATTTCAGGTCAATCCTACATTCCGTGTTGCAGCTCTCTTTAATCCCCGTGTCTGTGTTCACAGAGAGACATGCTGCTGGTGTGCACACTGGATTTCAGGTCAATCCTACATTCCGTCTTGTTTAGAGGGTCTTTCGGAATCAAGTGAAGGCCCCCATACTCCACCTGTTCATGTAGCACAGGCTGCACTGGATCACATATTGTAAAAAGCACTTCGCATGCCTGTGTGCAGAATACTTCAGCACGCTGGTAACATAGAGTTGTGTTTTTACTGAAAAATCTAAACTAAGGGCTTTATGGCAAGGTGTGTGCCTTCTGAGAAGGTAGGTACTGTAGGTGCAAAGAGGGTTTTATCTTACCCTTAATCGCACCGTAGTCACTTCTAGCTGTGTGTTTATGTAAACCACTGAAGTTGTTTTTATCATACTGCACCGCTGAGCTTATTTAGTCTGGAATGATTGAATGGGTTGCATTACTTTAGCATGGCAGAATTATGACAGGTGTTTACATAATGGACCTGAAGGCATTTCAGCACACCCCTCCCACATGAGCAAACTAGTTGACAGATGTATGCTTTTTTGTAACAGGCAGAGGCAATCTAAATAAATTTCACAAAAGCCTTTATCTGTGTTTCAGTTTCTCTGCTTGTCATTATTAGATGATTAACTGATTAACCCTTTGCAGTCCATTTATTAAGTGCGTGTCAGGTGCGCCAGGTCCAATTTATTTTCACACGCGCAGTTAATTTTAAACGCGCTGTTTAAAAGTATTTTTTTTCTACAGTCAAACGGGTTTAAAAGGCCCTGCATATCAACAAAGCACTCACTATGCATCTCCAGCCCCGCCCCACCCTTTCGTTCGCTATAGCTTTCACATACACTAAGAAATTATTTTATTACTATAGCATCTCAAAAAAGCTCTGCAAATGTCCGTGATATTCTCTGAGCGCTGATGCAGTTACAGCCAGCTTGTTTTCTTGTGGCCGCCGTTATCTGATGCCAGGGGCAAGTATGACTATTCATGAGATACGCCCTTTTTTTTCGGCTTGTCTCGGCTCCTGTCGCTCCCACTCTTATGGTTTTCTCGGCTTTTTCCAGAGAAGAAACAACTAGAAGCCAGTTTTTTGCGTCTTTTTGATGATGTCGGACAGGGTCCGACATTGGACCGGATAGGAATAATTGCAATGTCGGACCGCAAAGGTTTAAGGAAGGAATCAGGCTCTCTGTCCATTCCAGTCAATAATCCAGACCGAGTTATTTATTTAGTGGGGGGGGGGGGGGGGGATGTAAGCATCTGTCTGCTGATGGTAATGAAAATTGACAATTTTCGAAATCCTGGGGGGGGCTGGGTGTTAAGACGATCCCTGGATCGTGCATATTATATTACACATACACTATATTATATACAGAAGATATCTGTGCTAGTGCCTGGCCCACGGTAGAAAGCTACCAGCTCTCTTGAGCCCCACTGGCATGTCCGGTGTCATGCGGGTCGGCTCTGTGATTTTCACACTGCTTTTTGAAGAAGCAGGGTCGACCTGCGTGACAGAAGCAAGTACACAATGCAGGTACACAATGCCCTGGAAGCAGCAGCGGTCACATGACCACCCTTTCATCAGCTTCTCTGAGGTGGGTCGCTGCCAACCCCACACTACGTGGGATTGTGACCCGGGTAGGAGTCCCAGTGTGAAAGGGGCTTTACACAGAAGGCTTTGTACTGGGAGAGATGGGGGGCTTTGTTCCAGTCGTAGTATTATACCTTACATTAGTCCAAAACCCAATTGAAAGCTGATTACTCATCCATGGAACTGTCAACAATAAACCTGGGAATTCACATGTTTATTTTTTGTAAGCACATTTTCACTGACCGCATTTGAAAACATGAGAGTGACTCCAAGCCAGCATCAGTAATGGTACCTTCGACCAAAAAGTTACATCCCATGTACAATACTTTAATTAGAAATCCTAGCCAACACTTTTCCTTACAGAAGACCAATGATAAGCACAACCACCCCCCTCTTTCTCAGACCTGGATCCCTGCCCTGACACTGGTATAACTTGCTCTACTATCTCAGTTTATGTAAATCTTTCACTGCAATCTCTATTTGTACTGCTAAAGTATACACTCTGCTGAGTAGGGTCTGATGCTATCTCCCTGTTGGGTTTGTTCCAACCAAAGAGACTGCATGACAGTTTCATGCATGTACAGTAAGTGCTAAGAGCTGCACTGCCTGGCACTTTATCATTCATAAAATAAAATATTGAGTAAAAGTTCAAACATTACACATTTGATTTAGTTTTTTATGGTGATAACGAGGGGCATACAGTTACATTTTTGTTGTTTTGCTGGTTAGTTACAAAAAAATCTCCTTTCAGATGTAAAAACACATTACCTTCCTGAACTTGACATGTGCTTTCCAAGCGAAACAGGAAAAGGGGGTTTCGGAGCCTCTAGCAAAATAAAAATTTGCAGTAAAGTACCATTTTTGCTTTTTAACTTCCCCTCCGGTGAGGTACATTTCAAGAAAGTCGACTGAATGTTCATGTAACCTTTGGTCTGTTGATACTAGACCACACTGTTAGGGAACTGATTGTTAGCAGATGGCCTATTGTAGTATTACAAAGAAAAAGAGCAGTTCGTGGTTTTGGAGTGTGCAAAAGACTCTGCACAAAGCAAGACAAGCACTCCAGTTTCCAGTTCTGGCTCGTGAACGTGTTGAGAAAACCAGATCAGCTCGGGGTTGCCAATCCCTGCTCCCGCTTTTTAAAAGTTTCACAAGACTGCAATGTTTTGGTCTGTCGGTTTTATTCCATATATATGCACATAAAACAAACTGCCTGCTTCTGTGGATAGGATTGTTATGGTTTATTAGCTTTTAGCCTTCACATTAAACATAACCGTAAAACAGTATTATGTTAAAGATGCATTTAGAGTCCGTACTAAGTGAAGTTGATTTGCTAAACAGACAACTTAATTGTCTTTACTGGTAAAAAATGGTCTTATGTAAACCAGTGGCTTTTTTTTAAATGTCATGGTACAGAATAACATTACAGTTTACTCTTTACCATTACTGATTGTTTTTTGCAGTAAACCATTTGCATGAACAGCAATTATTTTCTGTAATGAGAAAGTTTCTGTGTTCTTGTTGCATTTAGTGATCCTTATCAGGTGTCTTGATAGTACAAGTCCATGTTTCACAATTCACCTGAACACCAAATCATTAACCTCCTAGTCTAGTAAAGGTAACCATGTGGCCCAGTACTTACAGACTTTTGTGTTTTGTTTGGATGCAGGGCTGTATGACAAATGCTCCCATACCTCCAGTGACCGAGGATGGCTTCTTGGAATACAGGCAGTGAGCGAGCAGGGCAACAGGGACCCACGCTTTTTCTTTTCCATGAAAACAGACCGAGCCAGGAAGGCAACCATCATCACTGCCAACCAGAGGTACCTTCCCAACCAGTGGACTCACCTATCGGTGACCTACAGTGGGCATCAGATGAAGCTCTTTGTGAATGGGGCCCAGGTGGCTGTGAGTCGGGAACAAGTAGGGGAAATATTCAGCCCTTTGACCAAAAAATGTAAAGTCCTCCTAATCGGAGGGAATGCTTTGAATCACAACTACAGGGGCTACCTGGAGTATCTGAATCTGTGGAAGACAGCACGGACCCACAAGGAGATAGCTGCGGATATGAAGAGTCGCATCTGGGAGCAAATGGATGATCTACCTGAACTCATTCATCACGAGAACTTCCAAAAAATAGCCAACAAGTGGGTGAATGTCAAAGATGGAGGCTATCCGTGGGCAGAGGAGAGTTGCGTGAGCGGCGGGATGTTGGATACCACCCTAGAGCCCCCCGTGTGCGGGCAGACCATCTGTGACAACGTGGAGGTCATCACCAACTACAACAAGTTCTGGAGCTTCCGCAAGCACAAGGTGGTCCGCTACCGGGTTGTGAACGTGTACGACGATGAGCAGCAGAGGCCGACCGTCACCAAGCAGCAGATCGACCTGCAGCACCAGCACCTGGTCACTGCCTTCAGCAAGCACAACATCACCTGGGAGCTCAGCGTCTTGAACATCAGGAACTCCTCCCTGAGGAACCGCCTCATTCTGGCCAACTGCGACATCAGCAAAATCGGGGACGAGAATTGCGACCCGGAGTGCAACCACACGCTGACGGGATTTGATGGAGGGGATTGCAAAAGGCAGTGGTACATGCGCTACTCCAAGAAGTCTGGCAATGGGGTGTGCGACATGGAGTGCAATGTGGAGCCACATAATTACGATGGGGGGGACTGCTGCAATCCCAACATCACAGACGTCACCAAGACCTGCTTTAACCCCATGTCCCATCTCAGGTATAGTTCCAGTTTGTATATTCCAGCTCTTATATTTAAAAAAAGCTTAGTACTAAGTGTAACTTGATTAGCTACAACGGCTAGGGATATAATGTGTAGAAATTTAAGAACCAGAGAGGCCTTATGTAAATGATGGTAACTACTGGGTATGTCTTTACTGCATTCATTTAAAAAAAGACTGCTCCTCTTAATACAGTATGAGTATAATGTAAGAAACCTAGTCTTGAGTGTTGATTTTCTATATTTTCCCTCCAACATCAGGTTCTAATATGTTACACAGTCTGCACTTGTAAAACACAAACCAATGAAGAGGAATGGGTATTCATTGAACTGATATAATGCAACATGATGACATTTTAGTAAAGCAGTGTTTAACTCAATTTGTATAATTGCAGTAGTCTTTCACAGCAAAGCTGCTCTTTTTAAATACAAACAAGCAAAGCAAAATATTAAAGAATGACTGGAGCTCCGTGCAGACACAATGCACACTAGGACAAGACATGACTCCAGTAAGAGTAATAGCAACCTCAAAACAATTCCATGTCCCATGTGTGTCTAAGTGAAGACTAGACAGTGCAGGCGTGTCAATGCACTTCTCCCCTGACGAACACTGTTTACAATCACAGAGGAGTCAGTCAGTGTTGCAAGGGTGATTAAAAGTCATTCTTGTGGCTTGCTGGCATGCATCGGCAGTGCTAGGTGTTGGCTCTCTGTGGTCCGTAGAAAGGCCAGTTTACCAGAATGTGAATTCACTTACCAACTACCCGCCTCCTCCCACATGGAATTCATTTTGATGTAAATAGTGCAGGAGTATTATATAAATGATATAACTTGATAAACATGTATTGCTTAAGTTGGGCATGTTGAAGCCTAAAATGAAGAATTTAATTGCAGCTGTAGTGAGGACTGGCAAGTGTATTAGACCTCTCTCTCTCTCTCTCTCTCTCTCTCTCTCTCTCTCTCTCTCTCTCTCTCTCTCTCTGGTTGATAAAATTGTAGTTGATATAAACAAGGTGAAAGAAAGTTTTCATCTGCCACTTGAAGGAAGTGTTGAATTGCTGATGGTAGTGCCAATGGGTAACATGTTAACAGTGCACCACAGTGTTCTTGAGCTACAATGACTCTGGCACTGAGCTGGGGCTCCTTGGCTCTTGAGCTACAGTGACTCTGCCACTTAGATGGGGTTCCTTGGCTCTTGAGCTACACTGACTCTGGCACTGAGCTGGGGCTCCTTGGCTCTTGAGCTACACTGTCTCTGGCACTGAGCTGGGGCTCCTTGGCTCTTGAGCTACAGTGACTGGCACTGAGCTGTGGCTCCTTGGCTCTTGAGCTACAATGACTCTGGCACTGAGCTGGGACTCCTTGGCTCTTGAGCTACAGTGACTCTGGCACTGAGCTGGGGCTCCTTGGCTCTTGAGCTACAGTGACTCTGGCACTGAGCTGGGGCTCCTTGGCTCTTGAGCTACAATGACTCTGGCACTGAGCTGGGACTCCTTGGCTCTTGAGCTACAGTGACTCTGGCACTGAGCTGGGACTCCTTGGCTCTTGAGCTACAGTGACTGGCACTGAGCTGGGGCTCCGCGGGTTGGGGGCCCGCAGAGCAGTGGATGTTTCGGAGGGCTGTTTATTGTGAACTAGCTTGAGATGTCATGTGTTTGGTGGTTTTTGTACGCACCAGTAGAACAGACTGCAGGATTCTGAACCCTGTTTTCTGGTTTGAACACTGCCCATGAGGTGGTGTCAAAGGGCTGATGTGGGGTATGAATGGAAATGGACGTGGGAAAGCAAGCGCTTTCTGTTTGCATTACAAGAGTGTTTCCAGTTGGCATTCTATTAACAATTGAAAGTTGTGTTTACATTTCCCGCCAGTTTGTTTTGTTAGAGCTATTCCTCCAGCTTTTTAGTTGCTGTTATCTGTGCAGATTGCTATACAAAGCGAGTGTGTTGGAGTTCTACAGTGGTAGGCACATTTTCATTGCTTGGGTTTTAACATGTAACTTGTTGACTGTTGTTTATGAATTGAATCATTGATGCATTCTCATCCAAAATAAAAAAAAGACAATTCAATCATTTACTTTAGAAAATGGCTTTGACAAACCAACTGTTCAGGTTGATTCGGATCCCATGTCAATTTTGTTTCGTGTGAATCAATATACCATCAATTCAAAAACCATACACAACATTTACATAACAAGGACACCTAGCACAGCAAGCGCATTGTAAATAACGCATTTCTGATCTGTTACCCTATAGAACACATGGCACTCGTACATTATCAGTGGTTGTGCCACAAGGAGGCAGGTTCTGATTGCATTAGAGTGAAGTCATCAGAACCTACAGCAATGTGACCGGCAACATGTACCTGCCTGATGGTGTAGCTTTGTAATATGTCAGAGTGGGTTATGGTAGTGCAATAAAGCACTAGTACAGTACAGTAGTGAAATACAAGCTGAACTGTGAATGAATTACCTTACAGAATCATTGATTTCATTTTTATTTTGTACTGTAGATTTCCAGCCAAGTCCAATAAGATATGCATTGTTAACAAAATGAATTATAACTATTACAAAAAAATAAGAGTATTTCTTGTTCCAGACAGGGTCTGTACACCCTCACCTCCTAGGATATATATATATATATATATATATATATATATATATATATATATATATATATATATATATATAAATAAATAATTATATATGTGTGTGTGTGTGTGTGTGTATTTAGGGTCCCCGAATGGGAATCAGAGATCAGAGATCACATGTTTGAATCGTGGTTGTGCGAGGCAGACGGTCTTCGCTGGGGACTCCGGGGGGCGCCGCATTGGCTTTGGCACTCTCAGGGTTAGGGAGGTGGGATCCAGCTTAGACTGTTTCTCCACACAGCTCTGCGGCGTCCCCTACAGGCCAGGCGCAGAGTGAGCATGGGGACAGAGATTTGCTTGACTGGTCTTTGTCCTCCAGAGGCTGGTAGCCTGCAGACATCCGCTCTCGAGTTCCTGGGTGTAAAAACACGCTGATTGGCCCGTGGGATCGGAGGACGCCCACTGAGCCTCGGGTCCCTGAGCTGTGTGGGGAATCGCCACGGTGAAGGAGAAAAATAATAATAATAATTGGACATTCCAAATTGGGGGGAAAATCGGGGGGAAAAATAATTGGAGATTCTAAGTATAAATAAATATATATAATATATACTGTCAACTCCACATGTTTGCATACTGGATAACTGCATAAATCGCTTAATTGCATAGCATGCAGCTGGTCCCGTTTTTTAGTGCATTCTTTTCTATGATTTATATGATATGATTAAATGCATATCGGCTAAATGCATAATTCGCTTAATTGAATAAAGCTGCGCAATCCCAAAGTCCATTTTGGGTACAGTTAAGGTAGAGCTTAGAGAACTAGGTTTTTGTTTGAATTTTGTACACAGTGTTTTTTGGTTTGCATTTAAAGGGCCAGTTGCCCTATTGCTGTGTTTTAGACTTTGAATAAAAGAACGCTTATTCACTGCATATTACGTGTTAGTAGTCTGCCTACAACCCGGAAACCCCAGAAATTACGTGACTGCGTGAAGATAGCAGCCTAGCCAAAATAGCAGCCTAACAAAAATACAGATCAAAGAATCAGAGAAAGTTTTCAGTATGAAACGTGACACACTGTCAAAATGAAAACATTACCAATTTAGTATCGGGTATGACCTCCCTGAGCATTAACACAATCCTGGCAGCATTGACGCATAGACCTGATCAGCCTCTGGATAGACTGCTGTGGGATGTTCTGCCACTCTTCCTGTGCAGCTGCAGCTAGCTGGCGAAGGTTGGCTGGTTGCGGTTGTCTCCTGTGGATGGCACTGGCAATTTGGTCCCACAGATGTTCTATTGGACTCAGGTCAGGAGAAAAAGCTGGCCATGGCAAGACCTCAACATTGTTTTCTTGAAGTTGTGCAATCGTAATCCTAGCACTGTGTGGTCTAGGATTGGCTTGCAGGAACAGAAAAACGGTTGCCTCAAGGACTTCGTCAATGTATGAGCAGTAAGGTTGCCCTCAATCTGCAACAAAGGCGTTCTTGTGTTAAAGGAGATTCCTCCACACATCATCACACTTCCACCGCCCCACTGGTTGGCTTGAACAATGGAACAGTCAGCATAACAGTCCTGGTCTGGTGTGGTGACCCTCTGCCTTCCAGGACATGGCCTGTCCCTCACAGAGCCGGTTTCCGGGTTTCTCTGGACTAGTCTGCTGATTGTTGAAGCAGAACATCTCATTCTCCGAGCAACTTCTCTCAAAGACATTCGCCTACAATCATGCTGATAGCAAACAGGCGATCTTCATTACTCAAGCGGAGCATGGTTGAATCTTTCGCTGTTCTTGCGTTAATTAAAATCATGTCTTTTCGAATGGCTATTTATACAGATTCTCAAATCAACTAATTTTGGCAATTTTAACTCAACTCAAATACAAAACACTGAGCACCTGGTGTTTTTATCCCAAGGAACAATACTACTCAAACAATCAACAATCTGCTCACTATTTAAAATGTAAATAACATTATGTATGTGCCCAATGAGCTATTGACATAAGACTGTTGCATTTTGATTGTGCATCAGTATATATATAATCCAGTGCTGGCAATGGAACGTGAAACAAGCAATGTGATTGGTCGAGCGAGGTTCCACTTTCCCATTGGATGGATATGGTCAGTTGGAGCCTTGTTACATATTCGAAATCACTGCGCTGCCTCACAGAATTTAAAGTACCGGTAGCCATCATGTTTACAGTTACAGATGTACAGTAAAGCTATAAAACTGAGTGACCAATTACCAGCAAAAAATCCCAAAAGTAGTAAGCAGACAAATGCTGAAAAACAGAAAAAAATACAAAAAAAGAAATACAAATAAAATTGCTGTCTTTTTATACTCACTCACTCCAACTTTGTCACTTCAGATATTGTATTTTTAGCTGTTTGTAAACAGAAAAACAGACACTTCTGCACATTATCCACCCCTCTCCGACACAGACCTTGAAAAATGACTGAAATCCGAGACGTCCTTTTGTTATTATTTTTTCCCCCCATTCTGCTGAAACAGCATCTTGCACTCACAGAAAAAAAATTCATTCAGTGCCGTCTCAACTCCGCCTCCTAGTGGATCTTTTCAATGGCAATGTGAAATTCAACACAAGTAAAATATATTTCCTTACTTTTGCTTATTTCAATTAAATCAATTTACTCTGCTTAACTTAGTGTGTAGTTCAAAGTTATAAATGGGACTACTTTTGTGATCCTTTTATTGGCGTAAGAATATTTAATAAAAAACATTTGCCCTAAAAATTACTTATGCTTTTTTTTTTTTTTTAATCCATTGTTTGACCTGGATTGTGATATCTTGTAACAATTGTAAGTCGCCCTGGATAAGGGCGTCAGCTAAGAAATAAATAATAATAATAATAATTATAAATGCAATACGGCCCTTCAGGGTGTCCTTATACATTGAATATATGGACTTCTTGGGGGTTGGAGGCGTCCGTATATTCGACATATATAGACACCCTGTCAGGCCTATTGCATACATATATTATGTGTGTTTTGTGCTGTTGTAGCACTGTATTGCTTTTATGTGTGTGTGTGTGTGTTTTGTGCTGCTGTTAGCATAGTGTTGCTTTTCTGTGTGTGTGTGTGTGTGTGTGTGTTTTGTGCTGTTAGCACAGTGTTGCTTTGTTTACTGATATGAATTGAAATGAACACCCCCACTGCCTGTTCTTAATTGTGCTACCAGTACAATCCAATGCTCCCCATGGTGGAATGGTGGAGTGGAATGCAGTTGTACAGTATTTCGTCAGTTCTAATAGGTCTAGTTATCTGGCATGGGACCCCAGTCTAATTCCACCTCTGAGCCTGTGTGACTCCAAGCTCCATGCCTTTGGGTTGCATCTGCTGGTTTCAGAATTCATTTTGGCAAACACAAAACGCACAGCTCCAAGACAAAAACAAATGGCTCTCTTGGTAGCTGTAGGGAAAGAAATGGACTTTTCCATACAAATTGCTTGCATTTTTTCCCTTTTTTAGATGTATTTAGTGCCTGTAAGAAGGTGACAGCTGGTAAGAATAGCCTGCATCTGTACTGAGATTGCGGTTCACTCTGTGCTTTGCTCATGTCACTTGTCATGCTCACAGATATGATTTGGAATGAGTCTTAGCACTTTGTGTCACAGGGGGCGCTGTTACAGCATGCGTGTTGCCACAGTGGCACCGTGCATACTGCTGAGGACAGAGAAGCTGCAGCAGTTTCAGGTTTTGCTCGTCTCCTTCGTGATGGAGCGGTTGTAAAGGACAATGCTTTTGGTTGGAAGTGTATTGGGTTCTGACTGGCTGCCACAATGCTGCCCAAACATCAGGTTGTTCGAGCAGACCATTCAAATCTAATTGAGATTCCCCCATCATTACCTCTGCTTCTGAGTATCCGTTTACTGGTCTGACAAAATACAGTGCCCTGCAATACAAGCAGATAAAACAATATTACACCAGAAATAAGTGGATAATCAAAGGGACAATCTGTTTCTTTCTGTCTGGTGATTCTATGCCCTGTGCCTTCCTACTCCTAATACAATTGTCAAATAATGATGGTCTGACACACAGTGGTTCAGCAGAATGGCACACACTTCTCAAAAGCAAATAAGTTGCAGTGAAAATGTCCCGTGCACTGCAGGGCTTGGAGGGGCTCCAGGGCTTGTTCTTTCAAACAGGCTTGTTTACTATAGAAACTCTTGCTTCAAAACGTCAAACTTTTTATAAGCAGTGTTTTCTGAGGAGCTGTAGATTTGGAAACAAACCAAAACCCATTAGAAGCATCTGTTAGAAGTTTACTCTGCACGGCCGTCTTCTAGTCGTGTCATGCATTAGAAAAGCAACAACAAGTTTGATCTATGCAGCATAGTAAAACAGCAACATCAAATTAACATCGTCTTTTTTTATGTGAGAATATGCAGGCTGGTAGAAGCACTCTGGACATGTATTCAGGTTAAAAAGAAAGTAAAGCTAAACGAAGTAGATTAAAGTGTACACAAAGCTGGTGTCAGTAAATGGACGTCCGTCCATGGAGCTTAATTCATTAAAAAGGTTGCAGCAACAAAATCCGCTCGTGAACCAGCAGTTCTTTCCACTGTAGCTCTCGGTGGTGCAGCTTCAAAGTAAACTTTTGATATTGCAGATTTGTAATTGTATTTTAAAGCATGACATTTTAAATCTGTTACGAGTCGAGGTAAAGAAAGTTCTCAGTTTGCTTGCCTTGCCCTCCAGGACACTTACACTCCCAAGGTTATTTTACCTTAGCAGTGTCTTCGGGGTCAAGCATCGTACTGGATGCAAAGCTTGCCAGTCATTAGGGAAAGCAGCTGGTTGGTTACTGGCAGGAAAAGGGGCGGGAACATGCTCTCCCAGGTGAAATGAAAGCAAGGCGTCCAAACCAACATTTATTTTACCTAGTGTAACACCAGATATCGTGTTTTAAAATGAAAATACATGTCTGCGAACACATCGATCAAAACATCTTTCAAAACTGCTTGCTTGAGTGAATGGGTGTACATGGCGTGGAGAATGTATGGAGTTATTGTGTGAGCTACAATCACTCCAACACAACTGGAAAGCGATCCATTGAAGGAGGTTTTGCTGGGGAAGCTCAGTGTTGTCCCTAGTAAATGCAGCTCTGAGCGACCCCCATACTTGCCAGGAATCTGAGAAGGACTGGCTGCATTGGCAGAGAACAGAGAGACGGAAAGCAAAGCAATGAAACATCAGAGTGTGAATATGAAGCTGATATTGCAAAGGATGCAGGAGGGTCAGAGAGCAAAGGCCTCCCGCGATGTCACAAGCTGTGAGGTCTACTGCTCGCTGTCTCATCACTCCAATGCTGCTGCCCTGCAACACAAAATAGATTAAAAAAAAACAAACCCTGGGATGTTTCTATGAAGGTCACGACCCTTACCCCTAACTGCTTAATTCTGCCAGCACAAAGTCATAACTATCTTCTTTTCTCTCCCCTTAACGTTGATTAGTCCTGTTTAAAGTATTCGCTGGTGTCTTTTTGGGAACCATTGTTTTTGCTGTCTGTCATGCCGCACATTTCCCTTTGGCTATTTTTGCTGTAATTGCAGATTAATTACATGTCGTCGGGGTGGTCGTTGTGTTGCCGTTATGTCGCCTGGGTGTTGCCCAGGGTGGTCACACGAGGCGGCAAGCCGGCAACATCTGTCGCCCCTTGATGCCGTTGACAAAAGTCGCCCGTGTGACCAGGCCTTTAGTGATACAACAGCACAAATAAGCCATGTCAGTGAAGGGAAAGTTAAAAATAGATTTGCAAGCTAACTGGTTGAAGATTTACCCATGGCTGGGGTTTAATAACAATAGTGGTCAAATAATGAGTTCGTCTGCGCAACTATAGTTTGCTAACCGCTGTTTAAGTATACACCCCTTTTGTGAAAGCACACGCTTTACTAGTTAAAAAGCAGAACTACGTAAGGTAGTGAGAATGTATTACACAAAAATAAATGCAAACAGAAATCAATGCACTTCTCAAGATTGTGTTTTGTTATCTCTCCTACTCGTTTCATAATCATGTCATAGCTACTTGTTCAGTTTTTTTTCCTTAGGTGTAAGAATTTCAGCAAAACAATAATTATCTAACTATTGTGTGTTTTATTATTTTAGCATTGGTGTTTTGGGGGTAATAACACTGAATTACAAAACAGCAACGGTCATTGAAATGTCTGTATAAATTAGCAATTTGTATACACTGAAGACATGAAAGGAATTAGAATGTGTATTGCATTTTAAAGTATTGCAATTTTAAGCCCGTTCTGTCACAATTCAATTTAACTCGACAACTGTAAATTTACATTATTATTATTATTATTATTATTATTATTATTATTATTATTGTCGGGGACAAATTGTTGTGCACCCATTGCTTACCTGAACGTTAGGTAAATCCTAGGACACTTGGCTGCCACTTTAGACAGCTCTTCTTCTTTCCTTCCTTCTTTCTTTTTAAATCACAGTGATACTTCCAGTAAACACGTGTGATTGAAAATATCTGTTTGCCCTTCATTAACCAATGATACAATATGTCTTTCTCGTGGCTAAGTGCTGGGAGGTGCACAGTAAAAACAATGGCAACAATAATACATTATGATGAGTCATTTTCTCGCAGGATGAGACTAGACAGAATTAAATTGAATTGTGACAGAACGGGCCAGCTGACGCTGAGCAGGTTTGTGAATGGGTTGTAGATCAGATGTGCTGCTGCTGAGGGACACCGACAGCAATGACGGGAGGGCTTCCACACAACTTTTGCTGTAAAGTTTTTTTAATTTTTTTATTTGAGAGGCACTGCAGCAAACAGCTTGGGCACTGTGGCAGTTATTTCACGCCCTGCTATATATTTAAACTTCAGAGTTGACAGACAGAAGGAGGCAGTCATGAATGAAAGAGAGAATGAATATGTGTGTCAGTTCTGAAGGCCCGCACAGTCACTGTATGGTTATTTGTATTTGATTACTGTATGTCTGGAGTGCATTGCTCTAGGCTGCATAACACACATTTATTTTACATTCCTTGTTGATTGCGGAATCCTACACAGAGAACAATGGATTTATATGAAAGCAGAGTTTATTTTATTGGCTCTAAGCCCGCAACTACTTAGCATGCTAAAAAGCCGTTTGGCTCTGGGCTTTACATTCATAGTAAGTGTCTGTTCTGTTTACCAGTGGTTTTCATTCAAAGCCAATGTGGAAAGATTTCTTTTAAATACTAATTGTGCTCATCCCTGCCTCCTTTCATGTGCTGCCCTGGCCTCTTCCCAGCTCAGATGTTTTGATTTCTATCTTAGATATCAGTTTGGGACTCAGTCTTGTTGTTTTGGAGGGGGGGCTGTCTTAAAGTCTCGTTCCCCCGTCCCCCATAAAACAGACAGAACAGCAGCACAGGACAGGGCCTCGCTCGCATGGTAGTGTCTTTTTTGTAATACCCAGGAGGCACGTATGAGGCGCCCTTAGGGACATAATTCAAACTGACACCTCATACACTACACGCTGAAATTGCATGCGGTACACACTGAAATCTTATACACTAAATCGCATAAACTACATACTGAAATCGCAAACACTACATACTGAAGTCTTGAAACCTCATACACCACATGGTGAAACCTCATACACTACATGGTGAAATCTCATACACTACATGGTGAAACCTCATACACCACATGGTGAAACCTCATACACTACATGGTGAAACCTCATACACTACATGGTGAAATCTCATACACTACATGGTGAAACCTCATACACCACATGGTGAAATCTCATACACTACATGGTGAAATCGCATACACTACATACTGAAAATTCAAACAAGGTCAGTGACGTCACATCATAAAATACTCAAATATCTGCGTCAGGCAAAGGAGTTCATTTCAGTTGCACAGGTTGTCAGAATGGAGGGATTGAGGTGTACAGCGGCAGAGCTAGTAGAACACATTTTAACTAGACCTGGAATCATAAATACTCTTTCAAATACTCTTTCAAATGTTTAATAATCACAGTGTATCTTCTTCCAATTATTTAACATTAAGAAACAAAAACGACACAAATACAATGCAAAACAGACATTTACTAATAGACAATGCTGACATATTTTATTTACACATCTTTATATATATATTGTAACGTGCACGGGGATAGGCAGCAGTAGGGCTGGTAGGTGACGTAATCACACACAAAAGACATTGTATTTGCTACAACCCCTTCTCCCTAAGCTTTACAGGAACATTATGCTTTTCTGAGCATGGCTCACAATCTCATTGGTAACTCCAATCTTGTGAAATGTCATAAGCAATATACAGTATACTATTGACATGCTTTAGTGTGCCAGCGTGGTGTGCTTCAGAACATTCAATGTGTGAAACATTTGTTAATTTGCTGTATAAAATGTACAAATTGGTATGTCGTAAATGTTATTGGATCCTGTTGGTATCGAAACTCATAAAAGTAAAAACAAAAAAAACATGTTAATTCTCTAACTTCTCTCTCTTATCTTTTCAATATTGCAAGGTAGAACTGGAACCAGAATGATAGCATTTAACACATCTGTAGAACCGCAACATCTTACAATGCCGCAAACCACAGTGTCTAATTCCTTTCTTTCTTTCTTTCTATACTAAAAACAGCTGTATTATTCTTTTTTGTTTTTTAAAACACGTGTGTGAGTGATGCACCAAAATGGAGTACTTGAAAAGTGAACTACGATACAAAAGAAAAGTGCATAAGCTTTAACAATAAAAAGAGAAAGACGAGGGACCAGCACTACAATTCTAAATAAAAAGACAAGTTCCTAGGTGCCCATGTAGTTGAAGGGTTAATGCCTTGTACATGGAAGGGATGGGTTAAGAGGTCAGTGAAGGACACTGTGGGAGTTTTGGGGCCAACGCTTGTCTGCCTTTCTGGGAGTACAATGCCTAAGTGTGTGAGACTTTTTTTCTGCCCTAATTAACTTGTAGCTCTTGCCAGCAGTGATACGAACCAGTAAAATAAACTTTTATCCTTGCTATTTGCTCAAATTCTTAACCACCCCATAGCCCCCTAGGCTTGTAAATCGCTTTACCTAATGGAGGATTTGAGAACAAAGCTTGCTTTTAGCACCTCTTGATCAATGGTTTGACAGTGTTGTAAAAACACTTGTTACATGTATATGCTGCTTTAGACACCCGCCACTGACCCTTACTGTGGCCACCCCTATTAACAGTGCGTGGCCTCCTGGTAACCCCTGGTACTGCAGAACGTCTTTCCGTGCTGTCATGAATGGGCGTTTTTATGAGGTAGCAGCATGGTGGGAACATGCATTCGCCTAGTTGTACCAAACTATAATGTTCACTGAAGTGCATATACTGTGTAGCAGTAAATCCTCAGTTAGTCTGAAGATAAAATTGCCTCACCTGTGGTTTTGGAACCTCTCAAAGTTAGAGATACCATGTGTTACACATGCTACTGCTGATTTCTAACTTACCAATTGAAATGAAACCAAACTGATCCGAACGCTACAATGTATGAAGTGTATTCAGCTGCATGGTAGGTGTTAAGCCCTACTGCATTGACTGCTTGAGGTGGAACAGTCTGAAGTTAAGTAGTAAATAGGAGGCTATGTGGTCTGGTGGTTAAAGAAAAGGGCTTGTAACCTGGAGGTCCCCGGTTCAAATCCCGGCTCAGCTGTGTGACCCTGAGCAAGTCACTCAACCTCCCTGTGCTCTGTCTTTCAGGTGAGAGGTTGTTGTAAGTGACTCTGCAGCTGATGCATAGTTCACACGCCCTAGTCTGTAAGTCACGTTGGATAAAGGCATCTGCTAAATAAACAAATAATAATTGTAATAAATGATTTAATAGCTACAGTGTAATAGTAGTTAAAGCTGTGCTACCTCATCTTTAAATTGTTCAGATTTCCCTTTCATTTCCTGATTTCAATATGCTCGTTGACTTTGTTATAAACATTTTTATATGTTTCCTGAAAATGTGTATTTTTTTAATTGGAAAAATCTGATTAGATGACAATTTGTTGGCACTTCTTTCCTGCCTGACCTAGCGGATATTAGTCATAGTTTAAGGCCGTATTGAGAATTCTTAGCAGATGTTAATGGGCAGTGAACTTTTTTTCTTTTTGATGCACTCCCAATCAGTCAAATACAGACAAGGACAGAGGGAAGGAGACACTTCACACAGACAGTGATGAGGGGGTGGAATGGGTTACCTAGTCACACTGTTGAAGCTGAATCAATTGGATCCTTTAAGACCCTTGTTGTATGCATTGTACTGCCTATGCAGTAAGCAGTGAGTTTTGCAGTTGTTTTTTTTTTGGTAAGGGCTGATGTTCTGTCACAGAGAACGATAGCAGTTGTTTGGAGTTCTCTTTTCTTCAGGGAGATGTTCTGCTGGTTAAATCCAAATTAATGTTTGCTGGAGGATTCCAGCTTTAAGAAACACAAAGAGGCTGAATTAGATTTACAGTGTGTCAGCATAATAAAGGAGAACATTGCTGCCAGGACACTGCAGCACTGCACAGGGAGCCTTGCAGCATGCCCCCCTGAGAGCTGATTGTATGGGTTTATAGGAATGTTATCGAGGTAAACGGATGCTGTCGTAATGATACTTTTAATATGCATTAGATATAGAAACTTCATCGTGCTACTCTCCACACTGAGCTGCTGGTAAAGATGACTGCATGCCTCCACAATGGTCTTTGTTCCGTGAGCTCCTCTATTCCACAATGGTGTTTGTTCCGTGAGCTCCTCTATTCCACAATGGTCTTTGTTCCGTGAGCTCCTCTATTCCACAATGGTCTTTGTTCCGTGAGCTCCTCTATTCCACAATGGTCTTTGTTCCGTGAGCTCCTCTATTCCACAATGGTCTTTGTTCCGTGAGCTCCTCTATTCCACCAGCTCTTCTGTACAGAAGCCATGTTTTTCTCATGATGATACACTATACTAGCTTTATGTGTATTTTTGCAACAGAGCTGCTGGATTATACTTAATTGAACTCGGATTGGGTTGGTCTGACCTACAGTCGTGCAGCTCTTATTAAAACAGGTCCCATTTTAATAGCAGCTTTCTGCTTGTTCTGTAGCTGACATCTTTCTGAAAAACCCTCTGACCTCCCCCCCCCCCCCCTTTCTGCATAGCCCAGAGCAGTCCAAATATTTTCATTGGAAATAATGAAATTCCTGAAATTTACTGAGAGGGAAACCTTATATGATCTGCTCTCCACAGGTCTTTTTATTTGTATTTATCTTGTGCAGCATCCCGCCTTCTCACTTTAAAGGTTGGCTCAAGAAGTTAATCGTTTCCCTCTTTTCAACAACATTGAGTTTTCAATTAGCTCTGTGAATGCAGTGGACAGTAGGTTAGCTTCAGGCTGGTCCAGGGTAAACACTGTATTGCAGAGGAAGGGGTTCTTTCTGTGTTGAAGCTGGTAGTAATATTTCTATATATAGAAAAACAGGAGTTTTTTATTGTATACAGTGTAGTGTATAGATGCACAATTGAACATTTAACCTTTCTGAAATTAACAACAATAAAATACCAATAAATCCTAACCACAGACCCGGCTCCCATGTTGACTGTAAGTTGAACATATACTATAAAGAGCCATCACTAATTCACTGTAGTAAATCAGATATCAAAATAACAAGGGAGCTGTGCACTCTTCCTCTGCTTCATAGTTACATTTCTTCTGGCTTTGTTTCTCAAAACATGACTCCAAAAACTTAATTATGTCCTCTGGAAGTTTGCATTTGCTAAAGAACTCTCTGAGGCATTTGAACTATTTTGAAGCCAATTCAAAGGCACATTTTCTGATGGGAATAAAGCATTTGTGCAAAAGGAGTAGTTTCATGCTAGCACTGCTAGTTTTCATATTCTAATATTTTGCCTTAAAACTTGTTTCAAAATCGCACGCTATGAATCAAGCACAGTATAGGTAACCTTGTGTATTAAATCTTCACCCAGTTTGTACCTGTCACTGCACATTTCAAGATTTCAAAATCTGTTACTGTTTTTCAACCCCCCTCCCTTTTTCAATAAAATAAGAAACCCGAGAGACTGTCTAGTGGACTGTGTTGTCCCAGCCGGTCAGGATTTCCGATCCCACCAATCTGACTAGTCAGCTGACCTGAGCATCTCCTTCTACTAGACCAGTGGTGTTCAGGGAGGTTTAAAAGGGTTTGTGTTCCAGTGGTGTTCAGGGGAGGTTTAAAAGGGTTTGTGTTCCAGTGGTGTTCAGGCAGGTTTAAAAGGGTTTGTGTTCCAGTGGTGTTCAGGCAGGTTTAAAAGGGTTTGTGTTCCAGTGGTGTTCAGAGAGGTTTAAAATGGTTTGTGTTCCAGTGGTGTTCAGGGATGTTTAAAAGGGTTTGTGTTCCAGTGGTGTTCAGGGAGGTTTAAAAGGGTTTGTGTTCCAGTGGTGTTCAGGCAGGTTTAAAAGGGTTTGTGTTCCAGTGGTGTTCAGGCAGGTTTAAAAGGGTTTGTGTTCCAGTGGTGTTCAGGCAGGTTTAAAAGGGTTTGTGTTCCAGTGGTGTTCAGGCAGGTTTAAAAGGGTTTGTGTTCCAGTGGTGTTCAGGGGAGGTTTAAAAGGGTTTGTGTTCCAGTGGTGTTCAGGGAGGTTTAAAAGGGTTTGTGTTCCAGTGGTGTTCAGGCAGGTTTAAAAGGGTTTGTGTTCCAGTGGTGTTCAGGCAGGTTTAAAAGGGTTTGTGTTCCAGTGGTGTTCAGGCAGGTTTAAAAGGGTTTGTGTTCCAGTGGTGTTCAGGCAGGTTTAAAAGGGTTTGTGTTCCAGTGGTGTTCAGGCAGGTTTAAAAGGGTTTGTGTTCCAGTGGTGTTCAGGCAGGTTTAAAAGGGTTTGTGTTCCAGTGGTGTTCAGGCAGGTTTAAAAGGGTTTGTGTTCCAGTGGTGTTCAGGCAGGTTTAAAAGGGTTTGTGTTCCAGTGGTGTTCACGGAGGTTTAAAAGGGTTTGTGTTCCAGTGGTGTTCAGGCAGGTTTAAAAGGGTTTGTGTTCCAGTGGTGTTCAGGCAGGTTTAAAAGGGTTTGTGTTCCAGTGGTGTTCAGGGAGGTTTAAAAGGGTTTGTGTTCCAGTGGTGTTCACGGAGGTTTCAAGGGGGCCTCCAATGAGGTTGAGGTTGCCTTCCCAGGGGTCCTTTTATGACAAAAGGAGGTGGACAAAAGTGTTTAGGAGCGATACGTCTATATAAGAGAACAAAGACTGAAAGCATATCCATGTACTGTATGTGTATATGTATATGAATTAATATACATGGACCATTCAACACCAATTGGGCCTCGTTTCTTAGTTGAGTTTTTTCAGTTTGTGCACACAGGGCCAGCACTGGTACATCTCAATGGTGATATGGTGATCTCAATATAACAATTACATTACAGTAGAGAGTCAGTTATCCAATCTTTGATCAACCTTACTGTTTAATCAACCGAACGCACCTGTAATCACATGATGAATTACGTGTGGTGTATTGCGCGTGGTGTATTGCGTGTGGTGAATTATGTATGGTGTATTACGCACACAGCTTCTGCTGCTAAAAAGACTACAAGATTTATCTGCCAAAAAAAGATCCAGCAGACTGAGGCAAATGAAAGTTACAGATTTATTCAGACCACCAAAACCTTAGCTGGAGCATTGTGTGCTTTAAATTGCTGCAATTAAGCAAATTAAAACAGTCACCTCGTTCTTGATTTTTCTTCTATTTCGTCAGTAAGGGCTGGAGATCCTGTTATTGAGCAGCTAAGATCTTTTATTTTATTCATTTCAATTGCACGTTATTACAATGCCTTAACAGCAAGTATCAAAGTATAGAAACAGTTTACTTAATCCTAAAATTCTGTAATGTGTCAGAGTTGTACTGAATTGTATTCTTTGATGATTTTCAAAGTTTGGTATATGATACGTTTAATTACAGTATTTCATTACCTTAATTGTAGGTGTTAAGTTTTACTGAATTGCATTCATTTAATGATTTGTAATTGTGTTTGTTTAGTTTGATAGAATAGGTTACTAGCTATATATCATCAGTAGGTACTTGTGTATGTTAACTTTTTATTCTAAACATTATTAAAGGTACAGTAATTGTTATTAATACCTGATTGATTATCCATACAAATCGATTATGCAAACTAGTATTGGTCCCAATTTGTTTGGACTCTCAACCCAGGTCTTTTACGGGCACAGACTGACACAAAGGTAAAACACAGTGAATACAAAACCTAGCAGACTTCTACAAGAATAAATTAGGACCTTCTGCCACTTGGTGGTTTAAGAGAGGAGGGACCAAGAAGGTTATCACAAGTAGAATCCCAATTGCTGTCATTCAATTCAACCCTACAAGCCTCTTTAATATTATATTTTTGGAATGGGTCAAAGACAAATCGGTCCTACTGCATCACTCTGTTTTAATAAAGTTGCTCATTATTTTTCCAAGTTTCTGCTCAAGTGTAAACAGTTCATGTTCAAAGCGAGTACTGAAGCAGCTTCTATACATGTTCAAAGCGAGTAGTGAAGCAGCTTCTATACATGTTCAAAGCGAGTAGTGAAGCAGCTTCTATACATGTTCAAAGCGAGTACTGAAGCAGCTTCTATACATGTTCAAAGCGAGTAGTGAAGCAGCTTCTATACATGTTCAAAGCGAGTACTGAAGCAGCTTCTATACATGTTCAAAGCGAGTACTGAAGCAGCTTCTATACATGTTACAAAGCGAGTACTGAAGCAGCTTCTATACATGTTCAAAGCGAGTACTGAAGCAGCTTCTATACATGTTCAAAGCGAGTACTGGAGCAGCTTCTACACATGTTCAAAGCGAGTACTGAAGCAGCTTCTGTACATGTTCAAAACGAGTACTGAAGCAGCTTCTACACATGTTCAAAGCGAGTACTGAAGCAGCTTCTGTACATGTTCAAAACGAGTACTGAAGCAGCTTCTATACATGTTCAAAGCGAGTACTGAAGCAGCTTCTATACATGCCCTTGTATTAAACCCCTTCTACACTTTGTCAAATATCCTTTTATTGTTTGAGAGGGGATTATATTTCAAAATGTTGGAAGTGCATTTTGAGAATGTCCTCCCTTTTACAATTCTCAAAAGTATAAATGCTTTATTTTTGTGTTTCATCTTACATTTATATTTTGCTTGTAAATGTGGACCAGTGTCAATATGACTTGTTTTTCAGATTAAAAGTTTCCAGACTGTTTTCTTTCTTATTGTGGAATAGGATTATAGCATAGCTCCAAACAGGAGCTGCTGTCCAGGGTCTGTTCAGCTTGTTGTAAAAGGGACTGATTGAGATACTGTCTAGATGGAAAAGCTCATGAAAGGGACACTGCTTTATTCTATAATAGCATATCTGGGAAAGTTCTTGTTTTACAATATTTTATAGAAAATATAAGAAATACATTGCAGTGCGTGAAATTGTTTGAAACACTGCTGTCTGAGAAATGTTGAGATATTGAATGCACAGAAGAGAGGGTTTTTTTTTTTGGTAATTTGACTCGGACAATCACGAGACATGCAAAGATTGTGAAACAAAAGGGCTCTGAAATTGTCCTGAAATAGCCTGGCTGGACAAGGACACTGACCTTCCACTCTGGATCTTAGGATGTGAATGCAGCTCCAGTTACTGTTACCTCTTCTCTGCTGCGTCTGAGTGGGGTCTCCCACCCTGTACCTTAGATTGCAGAAGCTTGCTTCACTAATTCAGCAGCCAGACAAGTACCACCTCTTACAGGAGAAGAATTCATCTGTAGGAAGTATATTACAAACAAATGTTCCAGCTTGTGTGTCACTTGGAAATGAGACATGGGGGTCTAGTGAGTCTAAATACTGTCACTGTTACACGATTAAAATAGGGCCCAAGGTATGGAAATCAATCATACTGAATGAATCTCTTTAGATTTACTATGTCAGTAAAAATATGAAAACCACCAGGGAGGACCCACTTGAATTATTTTAACACCAATGATCAATTGAATGGACTCTTATGTGCTGAACAAATACAGGCAATGATGGTGAATAAATCAGTAACTTAGAATGATGGGCTGTACTAGACAGGATTGTGTTAAACCTCAGTGCTGGACAGTTCTTGTGCTGCCTGCTGCTACTGAACTGAAGGCGATAGGGTTAAAGGTGCTGGGTATTGGTCCTTAGCACCCTCCATAATCCTTTTTAAACTATCATGGGTGCTATGAATATCTTGACACGAATTGGTGCCTTTTACTGTGGACAATTATAGCACTACCAGCTGTTTCTCTGGAATTCATATGAAAGTGTTGATCATTTCTCACCTGACCTCCAGCAGTTTGTGTCTTTTCAGAAGGTTTAATGTAATATGTATAGTATTCTCACGTACAATGTTAACGTCTCCTAGTCCTCAATGTACTCGAATGAGGTCGTGTAACGTGTCGTCCACCTAAATAAGATGTGTTCAGCAACAGTGATGGGGAAGTAAAAAGATCTCTGTGACCTCACCAGGGGTATGATAGTGGGTGACAGTGGCTCGGCACCCTCACAGGAGGTGTTGAGTAACATGTCCATCAGGACAGTCACCAGGGCCTCCCTGCAGAAAACCTAGCACCAGAGAGCACAGCTTCGGGCTCAAGGAGTCATTACAGATGAAACCTATTGTGGCAAATTGCATTGTGTGCAATTGAGACCATCATCTGTTTTGTGTGTGTACTTTACCATGTATGCCATGCCCGGGTGACACCAGCATGAGTGTACTGACGCAGTCCCTGTCATTTATAAATATTATGTTTCCTCAAGCTGTTTAAACCAGTTGCACTATTCTGCAATTAAACATCAGCACCAGAGCCAGACATTTGCATGTAATTCATTATGACTTGTGTTGCTTTCATGTGCAGCACGTTACACAAGGAGTTCAGTATGCATGCAGATTTTGCCAAGACCACCAACCGCCCTGGGGGGGGGGGGATTCTAACTCTGATGGGTTTTCTTTCTTCCTATGGTTGCTAATATAACTTTGGGCAAGTACAGTAAACATTGCCTAATGAAATAATCGCTCTGTTGTGATCTGGTATTTGTGTGCTATCCGTTCATGTAATGAGTTCGGTCTCTCCATAGGGCATATCTGGATGTCAAAGAGCTGAAAAGTATTCTGAAGCTGGACGGCTCGACACATCTCAACATCTTCTTTGCCAACTCTTCTGATGAGGATCTGGCGGGGATGGCCACTTGGCCCTGGGATAAAGAGGCACGAACGCATTTAGGTACCGACTGTTGACTGTTGGGTTTATAAAGAGAAAAAAACAAGCAATTGTACTTTTAACCCTGTACATCATGATGTTGTTCCATGGCAAGAAACATAAACAAGTATAACATGGTGAATGGATAATTACAAAAATGTGTTTATTTCAGGGTTCATTTCCTATTGTTCCACAATTCTAATACATTGGCACACATGTTTAAAATACACAGAGCTAACAAAACAACGCCAGTAAATCTCAATATGTATTGCCATCGCCATCTCACGCTTTCCATTTTAAAAAACACACACATTGTCGTAAATGTGGATTCGATTTTTTACTGTTGTTTTTTTGAAAAGCAATTAAGGAACAGGAAAATGAGAGACCTATAAAATGACACTAACTAATATTAGGTAAGGTCTGTTAGCTTTGTTTAGTTCAATTGCTTTAATAGAAACAGGATTTTAAAGAGTTGGTTTTTAGTTGGATTTGGATTTCTTCTGCTCTCTTGTTTGTGGTGTTCATATTGTGTTGTAGTTCCAGGACCCTGTTCACTGTCCCTCTATTGCTTAGTTCAACCTGCCATTCGAACACATTTTGAATGCGTTTCCCTCTGCACACCGTATCCCATGTCTGTAGATCTTGCTACATGCCTGCACCGGGGGTATTAACTGACCACTGTTTTAATGCAGGTGGCATTGTGCTGAACCCTTCCTTTTACGGGACCTTTGGCCACACCCACACGATGATACACGAGATTGGCCACAGCCTGGGTCTGTATCACGTGTTCCGGGGGATCTCGGAGATCGAGTCCTGCAACGACCCCTGTCTGGAGACCGAGCCCTCCCTGGAGACGGGGGACCTGTGTGCTGACACCAACCCCACCCCCAAGTTCAAGCACTGCCGGGACCCTGAGCCAGGCAACGACACCTGTGGACGCAGCCGCTTCAGCAACACGCCCTTCGACAACTTCATGAGCTACGCAGGTGATTAGCAGCGCTGGAAGCTACACGCTGAAGCACCCATTCCAGTGAAGTACAGTTACTTCAGTCTGTTGTACATATTCTTGCAATATCTTTTCATTTTAAAAATACAGATTTTCAGTAACATATTCCTTGTCATAAGTCAGCTTTGAATGGCTGTTTTCATTTGACATTGGTTATTCTTCGGGTCTTCCCATCATAATGTCTTCTGAATTCACAACATCAGCACTAAAATCCAACCTGTTCAATCGAAAACATTTCATTGGTTCCTGACTCCTCTCCCAAAGCTCATCTGTTCTACCTGCTCGCTCCAGCACAGGTTCAGAGGGGCGGGAACAGGTTCATGAATGTGTGCAGGACAAGCCCAGTAAAATCACAACATCAGCTTTACAGACCCAGGCCCGGTTAGAGCGAAGATGCAAGATGTACAGGGGATGTAGCTCCAACTGCATGAATATTTATATTTGTACTCAAAATGTTCAGAAGACATTGTCACACAGAACACTTTATAACTCAGGCAGTTAAATCTGCTGTACGTCTTAATGTTGTTGGGTTGCTAGTGTGTAGAGTTCTCACATATGGCTTTACTACTGGTTCTTATTCCACCTTAACCCTCCAAAATAATTGATTGATTTATTTCTTGCCCTTTTATATGTCATGCATTTTCATAAACCTGGAACACGCGATACATAGCCAATGTAAAATGAAAATAACTAGCCAAAATGATATATGACCAGGCATTGGCGACTCATGGCTTGAAAAACTGGTGGGGCACAGCCCCGCCCCCCCCCCCAAAAAAAAAGTGCTCAAACCCGATGCCCGATTTTAACCATTTTAATGTAAACATTAAGCTAGCTTTCTAACATTACCAGATATTTCATCACAAACAGTTGTACGCCAGATTGTCACAATCAAGAGCTGCAAACAACACTTACAGGCAAGAGTCTCTTATCGACAGACAGCTACACCTGCACTAACCTGAGCGTTTGAAATGGAAGTATCGTCACACTCTTGTGCTGTTCGTAACATTCTGAACTACAGAAGAGTCAGGTTCGGTTTCTGTTGATGTCTCTGGCGTTGGAGGTTTAGCTTTTTTGTTGTAGAAAAACTCCAAACGTAGCTGTCTTTTTGCCATTTTAACAGGGCTCAAATTCACTCCGTTTTAGCACATATTTTCGCTGACTGAAAAAGTGAAAGTCTCACACGAGAACAAATATAACGGTGAAGGGTCTTTGACACTCTTTGTTATGTTATTATGTTTTGAAAGTTTGAAATAAACTGCGCATTTTTAAATAATAAACCCTGGCAACAGTGGCGTAGCCAGGATTTTTTTTCGGGAGAGGGTGGCAATGGTAACTTTTTTAAGGTGAATAGTCACAGTGGTGAAATTGGCAACCTGATTTCTTATTAGTGCATTGACGTTTTATTTTCGAAAAATAAAGAACTTTTTTTTTTTAACAGAAGATCCAATAACCAAATACACTGTTGTGCAAAATATTTAAAAAGAGAGATTCAGTTCAGAACACTTCCGTTTAAAAACAAAAAAGGAAATACGAAGCAAAGGACTTGAACTTTTAACATGCGCATCAGATTTAAATTTCACATTATGATAATAAATAACTATATATAATTTCATTCGTACTTATGGTTGTTCATTTCACATTTGGTGTTCAAAGCAAAGCAAAGCATTTTATTTAATTTCACAAATCCTGACTAATGTAATTACTCTTCGACTGACGCAGGACTGCCGATGGTACCTAATCTTCTGGAGGTTCGGGGGAGGAGGGACTTGTGCACACAGTTGCATTAACTACATTGTATAACTACAGCGCCTTTAAAAACAAACAAAAAAAAATGTACAAACAGCTGATCCAACAAAAAACTTGGGTTGATTGACAGCAAATCCAACCACTCATTTTTTTTGGTATCACACTGCACTGACATTCGCTAGTTGAGCTGACGGACACGCTGTAGCCTAAACAAATAATCAGAATGAAAACAAGTAGGTAACCGAACTCAGGAATTGAAACAGTTTTGCCGGTTTTCTCTCAGCAGCGTCCAGAACTGTTTTCATTCTGATTTATTTCTTTAGTTATTCAATTAATAACAGGTTGTACATTTACCACCCCATCTCCAAGACCTGGATGGACTTGGTTACCGTCCCTTGATGAAGCTGGCTGCACAATCCGTGAAAAATGATAATCTTATTAGTAGGCTGGCTGCTGGAGAGGTCAGCTGGCAATAAGATATGTCATGAGGCGAGTGCATTCTATGTAAATACATAGGCTACTCATTATTATTATTATTATTATTATTATTATTTATTTCTTAGCAGACGCCCTTATCCAGGGCGACTTACAATCGTAAGCAAATACATTTCAAGTGTTACAATACAAGTAATACAATAAGAGCAAGAAATACAATAACTTTTGTTCTACTTTTGTAGTAGATGTCCTCTACCACATCTATGTGTGTAGTAGCTAGGCTACATAGCATATACAGTAATCATAGCCTATATGTTTCATGCATCTGTGTTTGGGGTTGAGCAAGTACAGCTTGCTTATGTATTCTCATTGGTTGATAGCAACGCGGTAAATAAAAAGTTCTTTCCGTGAGCGAAAAGAAAAATCAGCGCCGCCCATGCCACGTCCACCCCGCTATAGTGGGAAGCGAAAAATATAACAATATTGCAATTTCTTACACATGTTTCAGTGTGAACGATCCTAACACAGTGGCTAAGCCACTGCCTGGCAGAAATCTGGGGGGGCACGTGACCAGGCGTGCCCCCCCTATGCGTCGCCACTGTGACCAGGGTTATGTTAATAAAAATATCAAAACAGTTGCAATTTATATTGAAAAGGATATTGTAGGAATGTGTATAACAAAGCAGAAATCTAGCGAAAGTAATGCATTGTGATTTAAACTCTGCGCCCTGTTCAGTAGCACTTTGAATGTACTTTACTTGTTGTTTATATTCACTTTGTAGCTTTTTCCGTTTCAGTCATCACATCCAGGTGTCCTTTTAAAAGTTTCAGGCACCGCTGTGGCCTTAGTATAACTCTGAGAATCACGACTAACCTCCAAGTACATCTGATCAAATCCACAGGGGACAGTTTTTGCAGGGGTGCTAGGGGTGTGTTTTCACTGTGCTGTACCAGATCAGTTTTAGCAGGGGTGCTAGGGGTGTGCTTGCTCTGTGCTGCACCAGATTAGTATTTGCAGGGGTGCTAGGGGCGTGCTTGCACTCTGCTATACCAGAATTCTTAGGCATGAGCTATGTGTTGAGGCCACAGGTGCTTTACACTTCTTAAATTCCTGCCATGTATTTCCCATGTTAAACCCACTAATAGGCAGTCCCTTAAGCAGTTGTAACAACCACAGCTATAGTTCTTTGATGGCCTACAATACACTGGTTTCCTACTAAGAGTTGTTTTCTTTCCCTGAGCTAAGTCTACACTGTCATTAGTCTGCTGTCAAAGAAATTGTTTAATATTAGCTTGCAAACTACCACTCTTGTATGTCAACAGTCTAATGATAGAGCAAGGGGTTGGATTGTGCCTCACACACTCACACATATGTACAGAGTAGTAGTTTGGCACATGATATAACCTGGTTATGTGTGGACTGACATTATTTACCACTGTAATTAATCAGCACTTTATTTGAGCCTGTGCTTATATACTCTAAACTGATAGATGTTTTCACAGAGCTACAGAATAACCAAGAACTCCCGTTGTCGGGGAGACTCCAGGGATATTTAAACATGCACTTCATCATGTGCTAGTGGGCCCTCCCAGTGTAATGCTGTTTAAAAAAAAAATGTATTACATATTTTAAAATATGTACAGGGTCTAATTATGTTGTAATAGTGCAGTGTTTTGGGTGAGACTTCAAACAGAACGCTTAATGTAAAGAACGATTTACAGCAGGACCACCCTGAAAACAGTTCAGAGTTATCATTTAATAGGCATCCCAATGGGAGGACCCTACAGAGCCTTCCCTGAGAGGGCCATGGAGCCTGTCCTCCTGGCTTGCAGCATTGGCTGCCTTGCTCTTTTTTTGTTTCTTTTTCTTTTGCATGAGTTGTTTACATGTTTTTTCTTGTTGTTTTTTGCTCTGTAGTTGAACAAGGCCCTCTGGATCACTTAATGTGTTTGTGGATACATAAAGATGTAAATGCATTCCTGTCACTTTAAAGACACCACGTTGGACTAGGTGACGGAGGCAATATTCTCATCAGATCTGTGTCAGGTTCCATGTTAAATGGGTGTGGTGCCTCAGTTTCTCCCCTCAGTTAGTATATAATCCAAATCACAACACCAACACCTCCACAGGTGTGCTTTGACTGTCTCCAGTGCCAGAGGGACACATACAAACCGATACAATTGTATCAGGCACAGTTGGTTGTACCTTGTTCATTATTATTATTATTATTATTATTATTATTATTATTATTATTATTATTATTATTATTATTATTATTATTAACATCTTGACTTGAGTAACTGGAATTATAATCCTGCACAGCAACATGGTCATCAAGATATCTTCACATCTGTCATGGACTAATGCCAGCTATGAGATTCCACTGGATAAAAAACCTGTTAACTGATTTTCTCAGGCGATTTTGCTGAGAATCCTAGCTTGTGTTGAACAAGGAAAGTACACAAAGTTGCCTTTCAACTAGAGGTTTACAAAATAGATTCCATCTGGGTTTTCATTTGCTTGCACAAATGTACCAGTATTAGCAAGTTATTGAAGTCTCTGGGCATTCAGTCGACCGATTCATTTGGTGAACCTTATCAGTTCCCATATAGTTCAGCTCTTTCTTTGAACTGGGAGAGCGGGAAACAGCATGTTTCTTTGAGCTGGGAGAGAGACAGTGAAGCGGCATGTTTCTTTCCAACACTTATTCTCTACCTACAGGAAGTGGTGATGGCTACCGGATTGCAATAAAGTCATGGCGTGACCCTCAGAGGTGTGCATGTTAAAATAATTTAGTAAATCAGGAAGAAACAGAGTTAAGGCAAATATCCTTTTATGGTAAAATACACTCTAAAGACACTGAAATGTTTTGCCCATCTGAATATAACTTATTTTAGCATTGCTCTAATTTGAAGTGTGTTCTAAGTAAAATAATTACTTGGATGTCACTAGGTCTTTGTTGTTGCTTATTTAACAAGAAAATTACCAAACGTTATTAAGAAATACTTCAAATAATCGGCAAAGTGTGTACTGAAAAAAAACACAGCTTAGTGATTTGATTACTAGCAGTATATTTTCTACAGTACTTTTTTATTTTGCTTCTTGCAGAATAATTTTTCTTAGTAAGTCTATGAACTCTTGTAAGTAATCTTGTATTTCCTCCTAATGCTTTCAGGCTTGCTGTAGACGTGTCTCCTGTGGTGGTTTTTTTTTTTTTTTTTAAAGAGTCTCTATTTAGTCTTGTGTGAACTGATGGGTGCACTAATACTGTCACGGGTAATTACCCTCTCAATCCTTTCGTTCTGTTGTGTGTGGTTAAAGGGACTGCATACAGGCTGGCAGTAACACTGTAACCTGTTCTCTTATTATCTTTCTTGTTTATGTTTTTCTTCTGTGTGTTGAAGATGATGACTGCACTGATTCCTTCACGCTCAATCAAGTCTCCAGAATGCACTGCTACTTGGATCTTATCTACCAATCTTGGCAGCCGGGCACAAAGCCCGCCCCCATCGCCATCGCTCCTCAAGTGGTGGACCAGACGGCAGAGGCGCTGACAGTCGAGTGGTTTCCTCCAATCGACGGGCAAGTCTATGACAGGTGAACAAGAGCAATGCTGGCTTTCTGACGCACGCATGCACACTGACACGCACACACACACGCGCGCACACACACACACACACTGACATGCACACACACACACTGACACACACACACACAATGACACGCATGCACACACGCACGCACACACACTGACACACGCACACACACTGACACGAACACACACACGCACACACACACACACACACACACACACTGACAGACACACACACTGACACACACTCTCTCACACACACACACACACACACACACACACACACACACACACACAGAGCTAAGGGACATTCCATTCGGGATCCCAGCCAAAAAATATAAATAAATAAATAAATAAATCCTAGTTTTTAACAAGCCCAACCAAATAAAATAAATACATATCTTTTCATATTATGATATGCTTCTCATACGCAGAAGGTATCCCCCCCACCACACACACACACCACCTGGGTTAGAGAGCTAGCCTCTCACCTCTTTAATAAACCTCCTATAAAAGCTAGATAGTGTCCCTTTACTTTGTCCAGTCTCCCTCACCATGTAGACTAAGCTACTAAGCTTATCTGTCTGTCCTGCAGTAATAATAGACCCCCCCACCACACACACAAAGCACTCCAGGGTCTTCCTGTACACAGACTATACACTTACTGTACACTTACTAATCTATTGCTGTGGTTTCCCCCAACTCTGCATCAATGAACTATAGGGCTTTCACAGAGTGAGACTGTGGATTGGAAGCCATGATCTCGTGTATCCTAGTGGTTTGCTTTGACCTCAGAACACTCTTCTGAAGTCTCTGACATCTCTTCTGTAGTGTAGGAAAGATGCACCCCCCGTTTCAGGTCATATTCAGTTCAAAGGTGCCAGACAGCAGGTTTGGGAGATGCTTTCATAGCCAGTACTCAAAAGTGATGAAACTGGCCATTCTAGAGGGCAGTATTCCACTTCATTGAATGTTGAAATAGCTGTTCACAGTGGTCCTGCACGACTACATTTTGTTCTCAACCCCCTGAATTTCTTGCTGTTTTATTTAATGTATCTAAGTTGATACCTTTTCTTTTGCTGGCTTCCTAGAGAAGTGGGATCAGCATGTGACAGATGCATGGAGGGTGGAGTTCTGATGCAGTACGCCTTCAACGCCTCATCTCCCAAGCCATGCGCCCCTTCTGGAAACTGGAGTCCCCGCCAAGCAGAAGGTAAGGGGCCCGCACAGGTGGGGTGATAGAGGCTTCATTTCTATTCTGTGAAGAAGCATTTGGAATCTGTTTGGAAGGAGTTGGTTGTAAAAAGAACAGTGCCACAGGAATACAAATAAGAATCCCATTCAGCTGCAGTTTGAGCCACTCCAGACTTTACTACGGTATGGGCTTAATTAGACACACCTGAGCTTGCGACCTCGCCTTCATTAGTGAAACGCCTTCATACAGTGTGCCTCCTGTGAGGTCTGGCATCGTTAACACGTACCTATCTGTTATCAACATTGTTGCATTTATTGCTGAACACATGTTCTGTGGAGATGAAATCTGGTGTGCTGCCTTTTTAGTTTGTACAATGGAAAACTTCTTAATGACAGGTATGTTCTCTGTCAAAAGCAGAATGGTTTCACAACACAAACAGGATTCTTCATTGGTTCTGGCTTGACTGATAGCAGACTTGTAACATTGCAGGGCTGTTGGTCAGGGGCCTTCCTATGGCCATCCCTGTTCAAGCAGCAAAGCTAGGGTTTGTGACGGTAAATGCCAGCCAGCTCTTTGCAAACTTGGCAGATTCATTTAAACAGGGATCACAGATATGATGTTTATTTTAACCCGCGCTATTTCCGTGTTTGAGATTTAATCTGATTTTCTTATTGCATGCGTCTGTTGTGCATTAAATTCTTACTGAATGTTGGCTTGCCAGGAGTTTCGTATTTTTTCTAACAGACCCCCGATTCGGGGATGTGTCCTTCTAGTTCCGGAAGCTTGATCGAATAGCGCTATAGATTCAGGAACATGGCTTGAATCCTTATGCTTGTTGTGTGATATCGTGCTGGCTTTTGGAATCTGTTAGAGGTGGACAAGGTATGTACGAAGGGTTAGAGAGTAAGTGAGGATGTATTGAGGTGTGTGTGTGTGGGGGAATGTATTGAGGCGTGTATGTGTGTGTGTGTGTGTGTCTGTTTTGCTTTCCCAGGGGAATGTGCTTTAGAACCCAATGGAGTGCATTGTTTTGTTTTAAAAATATGGATAGTGTTTGATTTTTTTGACCAGCTCTCCACTTTCAAAACACATATTTACTTTATGATTTATGTTTTTTTTTGTCATATTTTAGTTTTTCTGTACTGTAACAAAGACATTCTTCAAAACTACTTCTTAAAATAGAAGGCTTTTGAGGCTTGTAATATTTTTTCTGTGTGTTGCTTCCGTGTAGCAGTTTGTTTTTATTATTAATTCTGTCCAAGTTGTAATTTTGTGATGTTATTTCTCACTCCTTGAATATTTAAGGAATTTCATCTTTTGGAGTCTGTTTAATGATTGAGGTTTGGGACATATATAGCAGGTTCAGCTGTTTTGATTCCACTCTGCCTTGTACCACTATCTACTGTAAAGCATGTATTCCTGGTTGCCTAGCGCTACACAGTGGTGAATATCCTCACTGAGTCAAACATGCCTGGACTTGTTCTGCCTTTCCTAGAAAACCTGAAGCCATTTCATAATCTCTTGCCTCCCCTCTAACCCAAACGATGCCTAGGGTTAACAGACGTCCCGGTACAATTGGGATTGTCCCAGTTTTCAGCCTTCATTTTTTTGTCCCGGTCGGAAACAGTAAAATTGTTAAATCGTCTCAATAATAATTATTATTATTATTATTATTTTTTTTAAGTAAAAACTTCAGCAGTGTGCTCAGCAATTAAAAGCAATTTCTGTGGCTGGGTCAGCCATTGAAATATCAAGTAAACAATCATATGGATTATTTGTTATCAGTAGCTGATCTATTCCTGGCTTTTTTTTGCACATTTAACATGTTTTGATTAGATAACAATAGAGAGAAAACAATGAGTTGTTGTGATCTGCAATAAATACATCCGATGTTTAATTTTTTCATTCTGATTGTGATATTATAGACTGTTATTTTAAAGGCTTCAGCGTTGCTACGGCATTAATGGATTGAAGAAAGAAAAACATTTTCACTCTGGAAATCTGGTAACCCTATCGATGCCCTGGTTTCCATCTTACATTTCCACATATTCTACAAAGAGAAGCTGAAGCTGGGATACAGGTCTCTGCGTTCTTTGGGTCCCTGGTCTGTGACATCTGCTTAAGCAGGAGCGTGGCTGCGTGTGGCTGTTTCATTGCCCAGAAACAAGACGCATTCTTTAGGAATTAGTAGCATATATTTGATATTAAATATCAAAAACAACTTACCGTGTAAATAGAAGGATCACTAAGAACTAATTCCATGAAAAGTAGAAACTATTCTACATGCAGAATAATTTGGCAGCAGTGTACAATTCCTTTGAATGTCTCACTTCTGAATGCACTCCTGCCCACAATTGCAAGCTAATGGTGGGTGTGTTTCACAGCTTTGGGATTGTAGGCAATACATGAATGATTTTAACATCTTTCCTGTTGTTGATTTACTAGGGAGGGTGTATTGGAGGGATGATCCCTGGCTCATAAATTACAGTGAGGCTTGTCTTGTCAAGAACAGTTGGGTGGGCAGGGCATTGCCATTCTTATAGTAGATTCGACAAAAGCACACGGCATGCTCTTAGCTTGCAGATAAAAAACAGATGCATGACTTCTCACCCTGCTTAACCCTTCTAGTGTCTGCATTAATGGACAGGGAATGCTCTCCTGTCTTCTGGCAGTGCAGCTTCATAGGCCCTTCGTTGACCGGGTCCTTTCTGCCTAGTCGTGGGCGATATTAACTTCATGTCTAGTTCATGATTATATGCCAATGAGAAACCAGGCAAGTAGATGAACGATGGCCTGGCGCCTTCACCAGGGCAATGGTTTAAACTGCTGTTTTGGTTCTTTCTTCTCATATCAGTTAGGAAGAGCTGGTAATGATGAGAGATTACCTGCAGGTCCAGGTTTGATAAGGAAGGGAATTTACCCAGAATTCTCAGTAGACCACGATGTACTACCTGTAAATACATTAACACCCAAACAGAGGACCTTTTACATGCCCCTCTAAAGGAGTAGTATACTACATTATCTGCAAGAAATGCAACACACTGCACTGGGTAAACTAAAAGGTGTTTAGCAGACCGCTTTGTGAAACATTTCTGAAGCATTCGAATCAACACGACAACATTTCCAGTAGCTCTTCATTTCAACAGTGATAATCACACTGCTGAAGACATCACCATCTGTGGGATCAGTCAGTGCTGTGGAATAAATGCTGCTCGGAAACAAAGAGAACCTGAGTTTATCGTCAAACTAGGAATTTTGGAATCTCTTGGACGTAACATTCTGACATAATCATGACATCATCCGCAGAATATAGTCTGCTGGAAACTGAGGCACTGTTACAGCACACATACATACAGTCAACCCTCATTAATACAGATTTCTAAGGACCAGCAAAAAATCTGTTAAGGTTGGTTCATACTTCAAAATCCAACATAATTTGTGTGACAGGTCGGAATTACATCATCCACACTCTTGTGACGTGCGTCTTTTTTGGAAAGTCGTACAGCATTTTCTCATACGTCAGCGACCTGAAATCGCATCGGGTCAGATAATGTTGAACAATGTCAACATTCGCTGCATGGCGGTGTGAAGCTGCACAACGTGATAGCTGTCTGCGCCTGACGTATGGACCAGCCCTTATTCTTATTATCAGGAGTCCAAGTCAAATGCATACTGTCGGTTTTTATTGACGTTACAGTAAAACTGAAATCAATTTTCAATTACAGTACAACCTCCAGTTGTGTCTGCAAGGATAGTGCACGTTACTGAGCCAGTTCACTCCACTTTATGACCATTTTACTTTCTATACAGAGACTCTGTTTAGTAACGCTATGCTGAAACTGGTGTCTCTAGTTTCCTGTAGAGAAAGGGCTGTTAGTCCCAAGACCCCTTCTTTCTTGTTCAAACCTGGGCAGAGCTGTAGGGTTCTCCCAGGAGATCACCTGCTATGAAGTGATCACATGATCTTGCATGACTGTGTACGACGGAGCTTGTGAACCTTTGAAAAAAATCTTATTGCTAAGTCAGGCAAATGAACCGTACTGTTGCATATTCTACTTCCTCCACAGTTCTAGTCCTGAAAGCGTGAGTGATGTATACATTTTCTAATCAGAACTGATTGCTTCTTCTGAGGAGTCTAGGAGAGCAGAAAATCCTGTGAGATGGTTGCAGGAGGCCAACTTCCGTCTCTCACTCCCAGTGTAAAGCCTTGCTTTAAGAGTCTTACGAGATGGTGAGCCAATATTCAGAAGCGTGTGTTCTCAAAGAGGGTTATCCTTATCTTAAGTGCTGCTAATGACCTCCAGTTCTGTTTTCTGACACGTTGGCGCCAGTGCAGCTTGTAACAGTGAAGCCTATTCACAAATCTTTAACTTGGGAGTTATTACAAGAATGTTTTTTCAATGTCTTTTTTTATGAATGAAAATGCTATGTTAGTCTCACATGTGCAGTTTTGAAAGAC
Source organism: Acipenser ruthenus (assembly GCF_902713425.1). Taxonomy (NCBI): domain Eukaryota; kingdom Metazoa; phylum Chordata; class Actinopteri; order Acipenseriformes; family Acipenseridae; genus Acipenser; species Acipenser ruthenus. The sequence goes on from NC_081219.1 coordinate 639,872, forward strand.
TCTGATGTTATATCTATCTATCTATCTATCTATCTATCTATCTATCTATCTATCTATCTATCTAAATACTTGCACTTCCTCAACTTGAACGCCTTCTTTCCTCTCATTAACCAACCCGCTGCTTCCCCATATGGCTGACATGCTTTGACCCCAAAGACATTCCTGCGTTCAAATGACCGAGGAAGCCTTGTAATGTAAATCAACTTTACAGCCTGGTTTACATTACAAGTACTTTTAGCTTTAGGGACACCCATCATCCCCCTTTACTTGCAGCAGTAAGACGGAATTGTCTTTTTTTATTTTTGACTGTTTTTGTTAAACAGTAAACAGACTGATTTTTTTTTTTTGTTCGTATACGTTTGTAAGAACCGTTTTAAGACAGGAGGCTGTGTGGTCCAGTGGTTAAAGAAAAGGACTTGTAACCAGGAGGTCCCTGGTTCAAATCCCACCTCAGCCACTGGCTCCTTGTGTGTCCCTGAGCAAGTCACTTAACCTCCTTGTGCTCCGTCTTTCGGGTGAGACGTAGTTGTAAGTGACTCTGCAGCTGATGCATAGTTCACACACCCTAGTCTCTGTAAGTCACCTTGGATAAAGGTGTCTGCTAAATAAACAAATAATAATAATAAGGCGGCAGGGGATGTTTGAAGTGGTTGTGTTTCTGTGTCATGTTGTGCTCTGTCTGTCTGTCTTCCTATGGACGCGTGCCTGTCCTCTGGTTTCCTCAGTTATGTTGTATTCCCTGTCTGTCTGTCTGTCTGTCTGTCTGTCTATGGACGCGCGCCTGTCCTGAGTTTTCTGAGTCCACAGTGACCCCTATAGAAGTGGTCAGGCCTGGATAAGCTTCCCAAGCAGTTGCACAGGCCAGCAGGGCTCCTGTTTAACCAGCTGCTTGGTGGGCTCTGCCAAGAACAAGCCTCGATTTTCCAGATGTTCCCTTGTCTCTTAGGGCAGACAGTATTGTCACGAAGGGAAACGACTGTCTTGCCCTGTGAGGTCGCAAAGCAGAAGAAACCTTTCCTTGAGAACAAAAACATATTTTTAAAGAAAAAATATATGTTCATTACATTATGACATTAATACGACGGCACCAACGATAGTGGCCACAATTTGCACTTTTCATAGTAGTTGGAAAAGTAGTTGGTAGTTTTTTATGCGCTGTACTGTTCTGTGCACACACGAGATAACATCTGTTCACAGGAGAAGATGGACTGTGACTGATACTGTAGGTTCATTTCTTAGACATGATTTAGAATGTGTTTAAGCAGTGTCTTTTAACACTGGTTTACTTTGTTTAAAATTGTAGTTTTTCCAAGCCTTGTAAATATTGTATCAGTTCCTTTGTGTTCTACTTAAGTATTGCTCCTTTTTTTCTGAAATTAAAGTTTGTACTTGTAATTTTGTTTTATGTTAATTTAGCCTTGCTGTCTGCACGATTGGTAGTGTTGCCTTGGATATTTAACGCAGCCATTTGTGTCTAACACTCTTGAAGCCAGATTGTCAGTCATTTACTCCAAATTAACTTGATTTTTGTCCGAAGAAATCCCCACTAACTACTATTCTAAAATGATCACTCACAAGCTCCTAAAAAAAATGTTGTTTTATTTCCGATTTGGAAATGTTATTGCAATATTGCATGTGATTTTATTATTTTTAGCTGGAGAAACACAATAAGAGATATTTCAGGTTATGCAATATGCAAAAAAGTTTACCTTTTGAATTATGGCTTCACTGTCTCAATAATAGCTTTAAATAAGTACCAGTAAAAACAAAACAAATCTATGATAAATAATAAATATAATTGTTATGCTCAAACTGCCACATTTTTGGTTTGTTTTGTTATTTGATTCATATTTGGAGAGTTATCCGCACCCTACTCCGTCGGTCTGAATATGAATGTTGCTTTTCCTAGTGGCCAGAGTAAAATTATAAATATCAATGGCAGTGTTTACATGCACAAGTCATGACAGTTTTCCTCACAACGTGTTTACCATACTTTTCAGGAAATGAGTTGCTATGCAGTTCTGATTTATTCTAAGTACAAGTTTTACTACTTATAATTTATATTTGTGTGTGTGCTTGTGGAACATCTAAAAGTTAAATTTCATTAACACTAGAACTACCTTTTACAATACATGTATTTAATTTTAATAAAACCTACAATATTCTATTTTTTTTTATATACAAGTCTGTTGTTATCTCTACTGGACCTGGCAGCCATCTGTTCCTTCATTTTGTACAAGGAATTCACCGGGGAAAATATAAGTAGGAGAGATTTCATAGCCACAGCGCTTCAGCAGAAACAATTTGATCAGAAAACTGCAAAGCTGCAGGCTGCAGCAGCTCAGCCCGGATTCTGTGCTGCAAGTGACACACACAGAGGATAAATCATATGTTACTTTCATTTTTAGATTAAAAACTACTTTTGTTTTTACAATTTTGTATGTACATAAACCTGTTTACACCTGTCTACACACTTATTTTTTATGTTTATTTTATTATATTATTTTTGGAAGTGGTGCTATATATGTGGTAAGTTAGAAAATAAACCCTTTTATGTTTAATTGTTCATTTAAATACGGCGTTTCGGCTGTGCAGATGTTTGATATGATGTGCTTGAATAAAACTTTTGAGTTGCATCTGATAGTTTGTCTTTCGTTTTAATATTGGTGATGTTTAAAATGTAACCGTCATAATGACTGCCGGCAGTGGTTGTAGCTATGAGTATTCTGTAACCGCGGCGGTTCTAGTGTTGAAGTAATCCATAAATGTACAGTGTGTGTGTGTGTGTGTGTGTGTGTGTGTTTTGGGGGGTGGTGTTTGTTTTGTACAGCTTTTCTGCTGGAGATTAGGTGAGATTAAGTCAGAAGAACGGGATCTTGACTGCTGAAACCTCGTGAGCATGGGTTTTTACAGCTATTTTTATCATGAGAAAGCGATTGACCCTGCCCTTAAAGTCGCGCTGTCAAAAGCACATCCTTTTGCTGTTTCACCATGTATTCGCGTGACAACGTCACACAGTCATGACTGTAGAGTCGATTTTCACGTCCATGTAAACCAAGCCAATATTGCAGTACCACCACTAAAACGTTAAACACAGTAAGAATAGTAATGTTGATTCAGAAGAGTGTTCACAACACCAGTTCTCAGGGCTGGGTTTCTAAAATAGTTTGGGAAAGCCCGCAAGTGTTTGAATGCTGAGCGCTTGTATCAAAGCCAGCAGGGTAAAATTAGCAGTGGAATATTTTGGGAGAAAATATGCAGAAGTACTGAGCGAGAGGGTCTTGCAAATAGAGGCCTGGACCAGCGCTATCAGCAACGCTCCAATCTCGCTGATAATGGGATACAACTTCCTGCAGGGTCACGCCTCTGAAGAGCTGTATTTGAATGCACCAGACTGCAGAGAATCAATAGCACTGCTGTTTAAATGATGGCAGGGTCACAAAAATGAAATCCAGTGCATGTTCTCTCTCCACCAACAATATATTCTAATTGTCGGTGAAACAAACCCGTTTTCCATCTTAATAGATGACGTGAAACTATTTGTATTTTAAAAGCCGCTGTGAATTACACTTGAGAGAACTGAATCAGTAGTCACGGAAACACAAACCCCTTTTCTTGCGGGTCATTTGAAATCATTCAATACATGAGGAGCAATGTTTGAATTAGGAACACAAAAACCATGCTGGTTTTCTATAAAAAAGAAAAAAAAAGAAAAAAATGCGTGTGTGTCTCTGTTTGTGCCTTTGCATTGCACAAAGGTCTACTGCCCCTGGCCATGAAGTGCAGATTTGCAAACAGACACTTCTGGAATAAACAAGCAAGCTGGATAGTTTCTGTCTGCAGTTGGGTGTACCGCAGTCCCCTGTTAAGAGGAGAGAGTTTGTGTTGTTCGCCCTCCCAGAGAGGGTCCTTTCTGGTACATGTGGTGTTGCAATAGGAATAACAGGGATGGCCTCTCGGAAAGTCTGGCTCTGCTCATCTGTCCTTCTGGCTTCTGCAGAGTGCTTGCGTGGGAGTGAGGGGCCTACTATTGGGAGGGAAGGGAGAAGCAGAGCATGTACAGAAATGATGTGTGATATTCTGAATGAGGGGAAAAATAAATAAAACAGGCCACTTCTTTAACACAGGCTTCCCTGGGGGTGGGCAAGATCCTTGCATTGGATTCCATTGAGAATAGACTAAGATTGTCTTTAATATCCTGGTCAAACTTTAAGATAGATGCTGGTAGTTGAGTGTAATGCTTTATATTCCATTCTCCTCTCTCGACAGCTTCACAAAATTCACTTGGGCCTTGGCCAAAAACAACAAAATGACCACATCATTATCTGGAAATGACAGAGATTGTGCATTTAAAGGTCTTTTATGGCAAGCAAAATGAGGGTGTAAATGTCCCCAAGTTTATATATTTATTAGGGTACATGTGTTATACAAATTAACATCTGAGGAACTTTTCTGATCCTTATGAAATGTGTATTCATGTTAATAGAACCACCTCTGCTGTCAGTGTTCATTAAAAATGTTCTGGGTTTATTGTGTCGCTCTTGGTCCTCTTCACAGAAGAGACTGACTATCGTGCTCAATTGTATCGTTTTTCAAGCTGTCTGTATGAAACCTGTATGATGCCATTTTTAACTTGCATTGCTTTTAAAACATTATAACATTTCTTTTTAAGTAAAAGGAACTGTTATGATTTGCCAGGAAAGCCATCATGGGTTGCAAGGGATGGCTTGCAGTCTTATAATATTAAATACTGACGATGACCCAAGGTACCTTACCTAAATTCAGCAGTAACAATGCAACTACCTTAATATTTAACTTACACAATGTGATCTTAGCTGGAAGCACATGTTAACAGCGTCTTGGTTCAGCCCCTCGTTTTTCTAGTTTAATGAACACAGCTGTAAATGTCAAAGCCCTTCCTTGTCTGGCTTCTCCCCACAGGTCCCCCCGATGTGGAGCAGGCCTGTGAGACGAGTGTGCGGACGTGGAGCCCATACGCTGGGGTGGACCAGCAGACTGTGCCCCCGGCCTGTCCTGAACCCCAGGGCTGCATGCTGCAGCTGGAGTTCCGCTACCCTCTGGTCGCTGACTCCTTGACTGTCTGGGTCACTTACATGGAAGGTACTGCCTCTGGAGCCGTCACCAACATCAAGCTGCTGACCGTGTCCGGCAACACGGTGCCCCTCGGGCCCCAGACTGTCTTCTGCGAGGTTCCCTTGACCGTGAAGCTGTCTGTGAGTGAGGAGGTTTACGCTGTCCAGATCTACACCATGGACGAGCAGCTGGAAATCGACGCCGCTCTGCTTAGCTCCACGCCACACAGCCCCCTCTGTATGCAGTGCAAGCCCATGCAGTACAAAGTGATCCGGGATCCCCCCTTTCCAAACAGGCCAAGCGTCACGGTGTCAGACCTGAGCCGGAGATACGTCGACAGGTGAGTTATTGCATAAGGGTTAGGGGTCATGGTCTCAGACCTGAGCCGGAGATACATTGAGGGGTGAGTTCTTGGATAAGGGTTATGGGTCAGGGTCTCAGAGCTGGAGATACGTCGAGGGGTGAGTTGTTGGATAAGGGTTATGGGTCAGGGTCTCAGACCTGAGCTGGAGATACGTCGAGGGGTGTTATTGGATAAGGGTTATGGGTCAGGGTCTCGGAGCCGGAGATATGTTGAGGGGTGAGTTGTTGGATAAGGGTTATGGGTCAGGGTCTCAGAGCCGGAGATACGTCGAGGGGTGAGTTCTTGGATAAGGGTTATGGGTCAGGGTCTCGGAGCTGGAGATACGTCGAGGGGTGAGTTCTTGGATAAGGGTTATGGGTCAGGGTCTCAGACCTGAGCTGGAGATACGTCGACGGGTGGGTTGTTGGATAAGGGTTATGGGTCATGGTCTCAGACCTGAGCCGGAGATACGTTGAGTGGTGAGTTCTTGGATAAGGGTTATGGGTCAGGGTCTCAGAGCTGGAGATACGTCGAGGGGTGAGTTGTTGGATAAGGGTTATGGGTCAGGGTCTCAGACCTGAGCTGGAGATACGTTGAGGGGTGAGTTCTTGGATAAGGGTTATGGGTCAGGGTCTCAGAGCTGGAGATACGTCGAGGGGTGAGTTGTTGGATAAGGGTTATGGGTCAGGGTCTCAGAGCTGGAGATACGTCGAGGGGTGAGTTGTTGGATAAGGGTTATGGGTCATGGTCTCAGACCTGAGCTGGAGATACGTCGAGGGGTGTTATTGGGTAAGGGTTATGGGTCAGGGTGTCAGACCTGAGCTGGAGATACGTCGACGGGTGGGTTGTTGGATAAGGGTTATGGGTCAGGGTCTCAGAGCCAGAGATACGTCAAGGGGTGAGTTATTGGATAAGGGTTATGGGTCAGGGTCTCAGAGCTGGAGATATGTTGAGGGGTGAGTTATTACAAGTATTAGTGAAGTGTGGTGAAATGAGAGAGTGTATATTATACTGGTACACAAAAAAAGCAAATGCTTGGCTCCTTTTATATGATTTTCAAGTTGATTTTTTGGCCACAATGTGGGAAGGTGATACAAATATAACCTTCCAGGTTATACCTGAAATTGAAATAAAACCAATCTAATTCAAAGTTCATGTGAGGTATGGTATACATGTTTTTACTGCTGTTAAAAGGTATTAGAGTATCCATAAGTGCATAGTAGTTCTGGGCAGTCATTTGGTCCTTATAATAATAGCCTTGTGGGTGTTCCTAAGCGGATTTGTGTTTTTCAGTAGCAGGTTGGTAACTCTAACATCACAATAGGAACTTTGAATTCATTGCTCCCCACAGTAACGGCAATGTTTAATTTGTAAAAACAAGCAGAAAAAAATGACTTCATTAAATCTATTCCAGTGAGTACATGGTTGATTACGTGTAATGCATTTGTAAGTAAAGACTTCAACAACTCAAGGCAGCATTCCTGCTGTGTTTGTCTTCCCTCACTCATTGACTCTTGTTGCAGTAGAACCATTGTGTATCCTTTCTGGGTGCCTCCTAGAAGAGGAGGTAGTTAAAATTGCTGTTTGACACATATAACTCTTAAGAGCATTGTTTCAATTAAACTACACACTCTCAAGCTCTGCAGTGACTGAAACAGTGGCTGGCGTTCTGTTCCTGCAGGATTTAGGTCATCTAAGCAAAATGTTTTTACAGTCATCATATTCTCGGCTTCGCATCTTGTTTGAAGAAAAACATTATGGCAAATGAGTTGCAGATATGAGTTACATTTATTAAAACCTTCACATTCCTTTTAAAACAAGGCTCCACATTACTCTTTATCTTTCTCTAGTTTATGCTGTAAACCCCTATCAAAATGTTTTGTTTTTTTTTCCTTGCACATTCTTTCCATATTGAACAAACTGGCAGATACAAGTCTCTGTTGTAAAAATACCCCTCTTCTGTCAGACGAAGCGCTTTTTCTCCAGTACTCTCTTCTAATCTTGATGACACAGTGCTAAGGACAACACGAGTAAGGATGCCACTGTACTAGATTGATTGATTGAGCTGATGTGTTTCAAAGGACTGTAGGAGGCAGTGCAGTCTGTTAATTATAGCTTGGGCTAGAGGATTTGGATTTCCAATTTCAGAAAAAGCATTCTCAGACAAGCTACCAGGACTTGATCTCATTTTGGGGGTGTTCTGGCAATAGATACGTGACCCAGTTAGCAACGACCTGCAAGGAGAAAGCATGGTTAAAGAGTAAACAGTAACACCATAACTGTGAAAATCAGGGGCAGCCACAATGAAAACGGGTCCATGCACTGTGTTTCCACATGTTTGAGCAGAACCCTGGGATCACTTGCATGTACTGCTCTTGTCCTCAGATGAACTGAATTCCCCAGGGCTGCAGGGTTTAGAGCTTCAGGGCTTCAGCAGTTTGCCATGGCTTTGAGGTTTGTATGATTAGCTGGACATGAGAAGATGGATGAAATTAGGCTGTTTAAAACACGTCAACACATTTACAGGTCCAGCAGCAGAGAGTGTTATAAATCTATCCACCGTGTTTGCACAAGACATGACGCAACATGGTGTGACTGAGAGACAATGTTGACATTGATGCCAGTTTGACATCACTAGAGGAAGCAGGAGAACATTCTGCTTCAACCACGCTGTTGCAAACAGCGACCACAGTAGCAGGTTGCGCAGTATTTTCTTAAAGTAAGTTTTTTTTTTTTCTGACCTCTCATTACCTTTTAGTGCTATTGTCCTTGTAATTTTCCTTGTGTGATTTGATCTTTTTATCTATTGTATATTTACCCCTTCCTTGAATAAGCTAATGGAATGGAATGTGCTGGCTTGGTTATAACTAGGCTTGCTACTTTTCGATTTTAAACGGTAAAGCTTGTTAAATGTCGAATTCCCCAAAAACTCGACTGAAATAAATTTATATACGATAAACATCGGTAAAACCACTCGCTATTTTATGTTTTTTACCAAAATTATAATTTAGAAATCATCTGTAGTTTGTGTAGTTTTAATACTTGCTGTCTGTCCCGTCTCTGTTCCACTCTGACTGGCTAGGGGTCGCTGTCAGTCAACTCAGTGGCTACTCTAGTTTCACCGTCAGTCATTTCATCCTGTTCTGACAGATCTCATTGAATGAAGCAGCGCTAGAATGCTGTCATTGGTTTAAATGACCGTCAATCATCAGACTGACTGTGCACTTTCATTTGCCAGCTACAGCATCTGTCATTCAAAGCGCCTACTTTGAAATTAGCAGGTTAAGGTGTAGGTAAGCTTTTGCTATTATAGGTATATAAGGGGCCAGTCTGCCTTGCCTCCAGTGAGTCCAGCTGTGCTGAAGCAGGAGAGGAGTGAAGCTCAGACTCTGAATAATAAGTGCAAGTTAGTTCTGTTCAGCAATCTAATGTTTTGTTCTGTGCATGTTATTTTTACTTGTAAATCTATGCTATAAAAGTCTGTGTAATACACTTTTATATGCTGCGTTTTCTGTGGCTTATTTGAGACCATTTGTGTAGGATCTTTATCTATACAAGGTAGCTCCTCTGTGACCAAATGTTATTTAAATTAAAATGTTGGTAACCATGGTTTTGTTGCATGTTGAATAATATAAAGGGGTTTCACTAAATTAGACGTTTCTCAATGGCATAAAAAGTCTGGTGTTTTTTTTTAAGCATAAAGGTCGATTTCACCCATTCTCTGCTTCAATTGAAAAATAAAGATCGAAAAAAGGTAAATAATTACAAAAATAAACGTCAATATTAATCATCGATTTGGCAAAAAAATCGAATAGTAACAAGCCAAGGTATAACCCCAGGATAAAGGTCAAATCTCGTACAGTTGTGCAATTCATTATCAATATTACGATTTGTGGTAAGGATGGCTCTCTGTTTCCATGTCTTTGTGCTGTTCCACAGTGGTACATTTGCACAATCATTTCCCCATGCTTTTCCCATGGTTATACTGTGCCTTTACCATAGTTCACTGTCATTTGCCATGCCTCTGGTCTTGTTTACCTCCTGTATGCTTTCACTCCGCAGTATTGCACTGTGCTATGCATTTATTATGTTGCACACACTGCACCACTCCATCCCGCGGCAGTTTGTTTGAGCAGCGAGTCCAGTCCAGTTTTAAATATATGGTGCACAGTAGACTAATGACAGCACTTGCTTCGCCAGCAGTCAAAATAAAGCAACTTCATCTCTCTGCTATTTTAGATTTATAAAAGGTCCAAGTTTAGATTAATAACATTAACCTGCCAGACTCCTTGCAGCTGGTTTCAATATGACTGGAGAAGTGAACAGCCTCAGTCTATATCTCATGATAGAACCAATGTGTACCTTTTCAATTAGCCCTGCCTATGAATTTCATGGGAACACTACTGTGAAGACGTGCCAGTGTATCCTGTGCTGGAAGCTTCTCCACATGTGTAGTGCTGTTTGTTTAAATCCTCTCAGATAAAATGCATGGACCTTGCCACGGGGGTACTTTATCACTGTATGATTTGATTTTATGTTTTCATAAAACAATCTGATCGTGGGTTGGGGGATACGTAAGGGATAAAGAATGTAAAGAAAGGGATGTTTATAAATGCTCAGATTACATAGAAATGACATTTAGAAGGGTGGAGGGGCGGGGGGGGCGGGGCGGGGGGGGGGCATCCAGGAGGAAAACGATAATGACGGGAGTAAATTAAGTTTAGCATCCTTTTTTTTGCTAACGGTAGAGACCCAGCTCAGGTCTGTGTTATACATTTTCTTTATGCAATGAGCAAAACATATGGAGCTTTTAATTATTTCTGATATTCAATCCATCTGCATAATTCAAAGACTCATCGTCAAAACGTTTCAGTCCTCAGGCTTCTTCAGCAGAGCCCGTCAGCAGTTGTGTTTGTTGTTGTGTTTGTTTTGATTTTAACCATACTTTAAGTTTATAAAGAAAATCCCTAAGTTCATGAGTATTTTTTTCTGTTAATAAATTCCAGAATATTACACCTTTAATTGCGAATGCAGTTTGTGCACATTTAGTACGACTTCTTGCCTCCATACAATTACCATTGACGGCTGCTCTGGTGATTCTGTTGCTAAATTCTGAACAGAGTGTAATGAATTATTTTAATGGTGGAGGAGCAAGTCCATGCAGAGACTTAAAAATCAAAACTCCATATGAATAATGTATAAAATGATCAAAACTTAACACATTGTATTTTGTAAGAATTTCACAATGGTAAAATCTCATTGTTTTTCTTGTGTGTTTTTAGGCTTTGTCTATACAGAGAGTGGATTGGCTAAACAACAGATTTCCCTGTTTGTGGCCAAGTGGTTATACAGTACACTAAATGCGATAGAATCATAGAATGCAAATATAATTTAGCAGCATTCGTTGATAAATTGCTTCTAATATACCTAAGGTTAATTGAGAATCCATTATTATTCCTCAATATTTAAAATCCGAGACTGTCTCAATTTTAGACAGGAGTGGTCCAGCCAATTTGTCACCTCTGTCATAGTAATAGTTAGCTTACAGGCAGCCTCTTGACTAGTTTTGGCAGAAACATACAAGGTAACAAAGGGTTACATTGACTGTGTTTCAGTAAAAGCCTCTGATGAATGATGAACCCCACCACATGGGGAGTGTAAAATAAACAACCTAACTGTATCTATTATTTTACAGTTGCACACCACTATAGTGTGATATGAGTATATTATTGTAATTGTCTTTTCTATTTACAATAGGCTTGTATCTTGATGGGTTAGTTTTAGTCATAGTACAGTATATATTAAAATGGAGCACTGGGTCAATTGCAAATGTACATTATGTCCTCTTAATGGTGTCCTCTAGTACCAGTTAGGGTAGGATTTTAATTTGCAGTAAGCCTGTAAATTGGGAGGATGTACCAGACTATAACACTTCATGAAGACACCTCCCTAGAATGCACAGGGACGAGACTCCTTTTAAACCTCCGAGAGTCACGGCAATACAACATTTAAGGATTGTTGGCCTTTTATCTCGTCGCTGAGGATGTCTGGAGCAGACACTCACAGATTCTGCCAATAGAATACCAAGCTGTAATTTGAACTATTTTTGGAATATAAAACATTCGCCTCTGAGTACGTACCTTCTGAGGGGAGTGCAGACTGCGGCTGACCTTCCACTGTCAGGAATGGGACTGAAATATTGTCTGCCCTCCTGAGTGACTTCTGCAAGGAAAGCTTCAATATATGTCAAGGTCAACAATATCTTGTTCCACAAAACTCAGATCAGCATCCATTCTGCCCCCTTTTTATTTTAAGTAAAAAAATATAGTGTTGTACGTCTCCTTTTAAGTAGCAATTAGCACACAAGGTTTAACAGTATTATGCCAGAGGACATAGCCGGCAAGTACTCTGATGCTTCATTCCAAATGATCTTCAGGGGCAAATACAAGTAGAATTGATGTAGCACTTGGGCCATTGTATTGGTACAGCAATTAGCTGAATTGTACTGCAATACCCAGCAATATTTTTATATTTTGACATAGCAATGGTATCACAGTGATGTTGACTAAAACATTCCCTCCAGGGGAAGCAAGAACATCAGCTTGGTGAGGCAGTACGAGCACTGAGCCATATAAAGTCAGTACATATTCGCAAATCACCATTCTTTTTCCACACCAGAACTAATGGTGAAGCATATTCACTACAAGACTTCCTGATTTATCTCTTTCTCTTCCATCTCATCCAAAGTTTCTTTCAGTTTTTGGAAATGAGTTGGAGACAATCTAAGATATGGCAACCGAAAAGGACGATCATCAGTTAATCGAATTCGGTGACAAAAGTCGTGTGCCTCTCCACAATCTAACTGGTGTCTTGAAAAGATACTCTCATAGTGCTCAATTAATTCCACAAGCTTGCTCTTCCAGAAAGGTGAAACCTGACAACTCTCTATAGGTAAGTCTCCCAACCCCAGATCTTGCAACCTGCTATTACCTCCCATTGCTGGAGCACTAAGACTACAATGTGCGCTACCACTTCTGGTAACAAGAACAGGCAGCAACAAACAAGCTCTCTTGCTCATCGTAGATGTCTTCAAGTGCAATGCATGGATATACAGCTGCTAGTTTAGCATCTCTGTGCAAGGTAATCTGGTTAGCAGTGGGATTGACAATCTTAACAGGGAGCCACCCATCCCCCTAAAGAGGCATGACCACCCAACCTACCAGTATGTTTCTAGACACACAGCGAGACATGCTTGGTTCAATAATAACAGTACTGCCCATCGAGATAGTAGACTTTGGTGGTAACCGTCCCCAAACGAGATGTTCATGCACGGGTTGAAGAGTTACTGCCCTTTTTAATTTGACCGTACCAACTTTATCAGGAATTGAGTCCCCCCTCCACCTTTCCAGGTTTGATAAAATATGTAGAAATTGGCTATTGTCATTCGGGTCTGCAGCGTCAGGTTTCCCTATCACTCTCCAATACCCCTCATTACTCTTGAACTGTCTAATCAGAGATTTAACAACATTAGTACCGGAAATGAGCTGATCAACTTCTCCTTCAACAATTAAAATGGGCACACTGACCGTAAAGCCATACACTTCCAAGTCAAGTTCACACATCCCAAGAGGGCTTGTTTGCTTCCCACAACATCCTACGAGAACAACATTTGAAGCAGCTAAAAAACTGTTGCCAATCAGCCCTGCTTCCCTAAGTCAAGGCACAAAACCTGCACTCAGGTTTGTGGCCATAGGTCCACTATCTAGCATAGCTTGTAACTCCGAGTCCTGAACCTTCACTGTAGTGTAAAATAGGCTGTCATTCTGATTAGTTCTTATGGTATTCTGTAAAAACAACCTTGTTACCTTTCGGGAGTGTCTCACAATAATAAGAATACACAGATTCCAAATCAACATCAAGAGTGGAATTAACATGAAGACTGCCATTGCTCTCCTCTAAATGGAGGCTTCCTAGTTTCCCTGAACCTGTGTCTGATCAGCTTGCACAGGAGCCTGATTCTGCAAACCTGTGTGTTTGGGGCAACTTGCACGTCTGTGTCCAGAGCAATGGCATTTAAAGCACAGTCTATTCGCGCCACAATGTGAAGTGGTAGTATGTTCCTCACTTACAAATACTACAAACTAAACTATCACCAGCTAAACACCTAGCTTGACTGAAATTTTGCTCACGTGAGGGGTGACAGTTCCGCAAACCCTGATTTTGTGTCCCAAGGCACGTTCAAGCATGCCTATGATTCTATCAAGAGTATTTCCCTCGACAGAGCACGATCCGACTCACACGCTTGTTCCGGAGACAACAAAACATGAGGTTGTTTACATTCAGGAACAGAAGGACCCACCCTCACCTGATTGTGGTCAGTAGTAGTCAAAGTGTGTTGGGACAGAGTTTTAGAAGCAGCTTTACGCTCCCTGTGAAAATCCTCTAACCTCTCTTGCACCTCACAGGCTGTCCATTTACTCAGAGACTTGCGTTTATAAACATAAGCTAATTCTTTGTCCGGACCATTGCTAATGAACATGACAGCAACTTCCAGACTTTGATTATTCATTGTTTTCCTCTGGCTTCTAAGACACTGTTCAGTCACCTCTGCTGCCTTGTCGAGCCTAATCCAATAAATCTAACAGTCCATCATTTTGTTTTGGCTTGGTAGTATAAGTGTCTGCCAACAGCATGCTTGAGTAAATTGATTCACTAAAATGCTGTCTCAAGATGTTAAAAACAGCATCAGAATCATGAGAGCTGTTTAACAGAGGATTATTGCTCAGCCAAACTTTGACCACATCTCTAGCCTTCCCCACAAGTCTGCTCACCAACTCCTGAATCAGCTCATGCCTTGTGTAGCCCTTCTTCTGGAGGTAGACTCTCATTATTTCTTCCCATCCTTGCACAGAGTACTTATCAGAGCCATCTCCTCTAAAATAAGGAGGCTCTTTAACGTTAGATCTCAAGATCTTATTTAACTTGGAAGCATCAGTGATGGTCGAACTACACTGAACAGGAGAATCAGCAGTGGGTTGACTTAAAAACTAAACCAGGTGTGGGCTCAGTGACAGAACTGAAGGCTAAACTTGCCTTGATGGACTCCTGAAATTCAACCCCAATCTGTTTTATAAGCTGACTAAACTGCTGTGTCGATGGATCCTTACCACTAAATACCAATCTGCAAGATGAGGAACCCTCAATTGACACCGAAGGGATAAAATGCGGAGGCGGAGCGGATTATGGAGTGGAACCCGCCCCCTTCCACCAGCAACTTGAACAGGAGTGGAATCAACTTGTGTCATCAGCCTGTTCTAGTGGAGGCACATAGAGTCAAATAACTCCTCTCCCCTTCCCCCCACTCACATTAGTGCTACTCCTACCACCATTACACTCTTGCTCATTCATGTTTAAAACAACATAGGAAAATAAAATAAAAACAGAAAGTGTACTTAAATATACAGCAACTTCCTCTATGCTACTACAAAGTCCAGTGGATCCTCCCCAGTCTGTGGATCCAATGCAGTTCACAGTAGCGGCAGGATGCAGTAACAGCGGCCGTCTGCCACGGCACCAGTTGTAACAGTTCTACTTTGTTCACCCTGTTGACCTCTGAACTCTGCGTTGTGTTTTGTTTTTAACGATGATGACACGAAGACTTGAGTTTCCAGTGTTGCTTTTTTTTATTCTGCATTGAGAATGAAAAGTAAAGAAAATTGCATTTCAGTCTGTGTTACTGCATCTGCATCCACCTTCCTCCGAGGTTTTACAAGACAGAAAAGAAAAGATGGCGTTTCAGTCCTATTCACTGAGTTTGGACTATATCTAAATAAAATCAATGTTATTTTTCTGCTGTTTTTATCAAACAGACTACTCATACAGCTCTATAATAAGTAGGTTTCTGTTTAAATCTAAAAATACACATGACCACCCTAATATTAGTTACCTCCCTTCTTGGCAATCAGTAATTCTGTATATGCATCAGGATTTAATGGCCCATGAATACTCTTTCCCTTCTGATTTCTCTGCCATATCGACAGCCAGCTAGTTGCATGAGCGGCAGGGTATGTCCTGAAACAGGATCTGTGATGAAAATTGCTACTTGCGGTTACTGTCTGGCTGTCGCAAATCTCAGTCAAAACATTTGAATCTGCAAGGTGCCTGTGACTGCGATTCAGCCTGCTTTTATGAAGCAGGCCCCATGCCTGCTTGCTCATAGACCACCTTGTATACTTTATTTTAAAAACAATAGATACCAGTTAAGAAAACATACCAGATAAGCTTACATGTTTTTATACTCCCTTTTCATCATTAAAAGACCAGAACCAAAATAGATGTCATCATAATGGAATATCTATCTATCTATCTATCTATCTATCTATCTATCTATCTATCTGTCTATCTGTCTATCTGTCTATCTAATATATATATATATATATATATATATATATATATATATATATATATATATACATACACACATATATATATATAGCTGCAAAAATCCATCTTCAGGAAATTGAAATGTTGCTTATAGAATAATGGAATTGTGAGGAGCCAGGGTCAGGGTTCAAATTCAGCTAGAAGT
The DNA here is from genome assembly GCF_902713425.1 of Acipenser ruthenus. Classification (NCBI taxonomy): domain Eukaryota; kingdom Metazoa; phylum Chordata; class Actinopteri; order Acipenseriformes; family Acipenseridae; genus Acipenser; species Acipenser ruthenus. The sequence goes on from NC_081219.1 coordinate 655,897, forward strand.
GAAAGTTAGAAGTGAAATGAACGTGGTTGTCATTGGTCAAAACTTGATCATGTGATTTATTGAGTCAGTAACTGGGAACTGATACTGCCCCCCAATCCCTGTGTGTACTGGGAGACTGCAGTGTCCTCTCTTTCCTCCACTCGCTGGGAGACTGCAGTGTCCTCCCTTTCCTCCAGTTAGTCGAGGCCCAGGAGCAGGGGCTGCCAGTGTGCCTCTGCTGCACCCCCTGCACAACTGCCAGGGAAATATCACAGCAGTGGCAGAGCCATTTTACCAAGAGTTGGTTCTTTTCCCTTTGGGTACAATCACCTTTGGCTCTTTTTCACACTTCAGACACTTCCAACCCAACTGACAGATAAATAAATAAAGTATTTTCATTCAGGGTGATGACCACTGTCGCCAGCATGGTTTATAAGATAAAAGCTTATACAGCAATTGAGTGACCTTGTTTGTGTCTTACCTGCCTAACCAGTAGACTGTTTGCTATTATTTTGGTGTTTCTTAATGAACTCTCTCACTGTGGACTGTTTGAATATAACTGGGCTGCCAATGCCAGTTGTATCCAGATTTTGTATTCTGATGTAAAGTTTTAACAAACTTGCTGCAGCTATACTCTGGCAAGTGGAATGCATTGTCCAGCTTGGATACTTACAGTATTTCCTGCTCCCCTGACAGATGCTAAATAAACTGTATTGGGGGAAGCTGTGTGCACTATTTGAACTTACTCTGTAGTTTTGGCTTCTAGTGCAGAACTAAAATGTAAACAGGACCTTGAAGAATGAATCCTTTTGGTTTACAATAGGTACTGTGGGCACATGTAGAAAATATATATAACCAGTTAGTGACTGTGAAAAACAATACCTGGATATAGAGCACCCTTTTGGTCATTTCAAGTATCAGTGTTCTGGTACTTTTACAAGAGACATGAATATTACCCCAATGCATGAGCATGTGAAACCCAGAAACTAGCAGCAAAAGGTATTACCAGCTGCACACCAGCTGCACATTGTGAGAAACGACGGGAGGATATCTGTTTTGAAGTTTTCAGCGGTGTTTGCTGTCAAGTGCAGGGCAATGTGTTCCTGAACGGTCAGGCTGCTCCCATCATCAGGTTACAGTGATTAGCGGAGTCGTCACATTCCTCTACCCGATAAACAAATTCTTCACTGTAAACCCTGCATATTTCATCAGGAAGTACTTAACTTGACATGCATACGGGTGATTACCTTCAAATAGGCTTTTCTGTCATTGACTGTCAATGAATACACCCCAACACTGGGTGGCCAAGTGTCCTTCCTGTATGGAGAGTTCCGCGCACCCACATTCCTGTAGTTTAACAACTGCACATGTTGACTTTAAAATACACACATCTTTATTAAATATCAGCCATATCACATCATACTGTTCTCTCCACTTTTATTTGAGTTTTAAAGCACCACAGCACATTAGCCCGGCACATTCAAGTTTGAAGCATATCAAAATAGATGACAGACTCCAGCAGCGATTATTAAGAGAAACAGTTATGCCAGTCCGTTAGTGTCACACAGGCAGTGATTATGACTGGGGCCAATGAAGTTGTTCAACTTATTTTTTTAGGTAGACAAAGTATATTGAAGATGTGATTGCTCTTAACCTTCCATTATTTTGACATTTGCCTAACCATTGTTGGATAAAGTGTTTGAAGTCTTGGTTATTGCTCTCCGTATTGATAGAAGATTAAAGAGGGTGTAGTCCTTCATATGGCATTGCTAATGAGCGCTGCACCGTTCTGGTTTCTCCTCATGCAAACGATAGACACTCAAAACCACTCCAATATGTTCTTAATAAACAATACCAGATATGGATGTTGGGAGGGTTTGGAGTGCTTTTTTCCTACCCAATTTATACTTTCCAAATACAGTTCAACAATCAAGAAATATATTGTAAAAATCCAGTTTTTCTTAAATGTGTTTTTAATGTCAGTATAGGGCTCATTTCAGAGCACTTGTGGGATAACGACATGTGGCAGTCCAGTCCCATCAGCAAGTTTAAAATGCTGAATAAAATCCTCTCGTGTGGAAAGTTTGTGTGACACAGCGTACCGTTTCAAAACTCAAATATCTTTTTAAGCAACTACTTCTGACATCAGAATATTTTTACTTGACACAATGAATTGATGTATTTTTTTTTTAGCCAGTGTTCTTGTACCATACAGCGGTTTGTAGTTGCATGAGCATTTCATTCACAACAAAGATGTTTTCCCTTGGGGCAGTAGCGGTTTTAGGCTCATGCAACCCATGCAAATGCACAGGGTCCCAAGGCAGCAAAGGGCCTGTGGCAAGGCAAAGCCCTGCTTATGTAAATAAGTGCTGGCAGGGATGGGGTTAAATCAATCACAGGTGTGGCCATTCCCCAATTATGTAATTGAGTGCTAACTGGGGAGTGGCCATCTGTATAAATGAAGAGCAAACTCCTTTGTTTGGGAAGGGCACCATTCCTATGAATGAAAAAATATGATGTTGAGCAAATTTAAATGTAATTTCTTTACAATATAAATTCTGCCACCTCTAATTTTTTTTTTTTTACCATACTTTAAGATTCACTTTAATACAATCCTTGTTGTTTTTTAGGGGAAGGAAGTAACATGTAAAACCTTAGCATGGTAAAAGAAAGTTAGCCAACTCTTTGTAAACAGGAAGGGAAATGGCCATTTCAAACCCTAGAATTTGTAGTAGATTGCAGACCAGACAAAGTGGAGAGCTTCCATGTGGATATTTTGAATGTTCGCTGGGAAACCTCATAAAGATCTGTGACAGTCGGACACACACAATGCTGTAGCCCTAAGTAACCCCAGCAGCCCATGGCTCACATGCCGCTGTGAGTTTGTGCATTTGTGAAATGCAGAGGAGCTACGAAAGGGGACTGTGTGGCCACAATGGTAATACAGATTGCTCTGGATCATTCAGGGATATGCTCTGTGACCCTGAACTGCGTCTTTTGTAACTGCTGGGAATGAGAGCTGGAACTGGAGAATGAGGCTCATCCCTGCAGGTGGACAATGGTGTCCTTCACTTTATGGCACTGTGCTTTCAGCAGTGTGGTTTCATTGAGAATATGCTGTCGCAAGAGGTGAGGGAACTATATCGATTAGTCCTCAAGTATAAAAACAGGGTCCTATAGCAGCCCACAAGGGGCATTGCATGAAACATGCTGCTAGTTATGTATCCACAGATGACAAGGCTTTTTCACATGGCACAGTCACCTTAGTCCAAATGCTTGTCCTGTCTTTGGTCTGTGTTTTTCATATTGCCTACAAATAAGTGGTTCGTGAAAATCGTTCTGAAGGGCCTGCACGATTTGTGAGGTGCTAAGTTATTATTATTAAGTTATTATTATTTCTTAGCAGACACCCTTATTCAGGGCAACTTACAATTGTTACAAGATATCACATTATTTCACATTATACATTTATTACATTATACAGATATCACATTATTTTTTTACATACAATTAACCATTTATACAGTTGGGTTTTTACTGGAGCAATCTAGGTAAAGTACCTTGCTCAAGGGTACAGCAGCAGTGTCCCCCACCTGGGATTGAACCCACAACCCTCCGGTCAAGAGTCCTAACCACTACTCCACACTGAGACCACCAAGCGATTTCGACCAAAGCTGGATGGAATCCAGACCTCCAGAGGGCAAAGACTTGTGCATTCACCCACTGTACTGCCCATCTGGGGCACATAGCATTGCTCTGGTTCTTATGGTGAGGTGGGTCAGTGTTAACAGCTGTTGGTAATCACTGTGAGGATCTGTCTCCAATTCAGCTGAGCCGCAGTTTAGTTTTACTGGTTGGAACAAAGCGTGTTTGACAGAGCCGAAGGACAGTAAGCCGCTGACACACTCGTCTTGTCAATTTAGATGCTTTGAGGCCACTCGAGTCGTAGAACTGCTCTTTTAGACCCAGTGGAACTGAAGCACATGAGCTGTTACTGTAGGATTCGAAATTGCTGTCTGGTTCATTCATTCATTACCCAGCAGTGCTTTTGATTTCATTTCATGTACCTCACATATGTGAAAATATTGATAGTTAAAAAATTCAATAAAAAAAGTTTTACACACACTAGTGCTTAAAGGCTATTTTCAAATATATCTTTGAGCTTTTAACATCTGTCACAGTCTTCCCATGGACCAGGGTTCCTTCTGAAGTCTCTTTCCGCTGAAGTGACAGCTTTGTAATGGTGAGAGTCTAATGATTTAAACCAGAGCCGCTGCTGCCTCTCTGACACGGATGTATTCACACATTGTCTGGGTTACCCTGGCTTAACATCTTTTTTGTTCAAAAGTGAACCGAACGTTTTCATCCTCCCCCCCTCCCCCAATTTTTCAAAACTCTTCATTTTTTTTTTTTTTTTTCTGAAAACACAATTGCTCCAAACTTACAGCTATTACCAAACGTTTTGTATCGCCCTTTAGAATTAACACATTTTGCTTCATAAAGTTGAGTGAAACCTGCTGAATAATCTTACGTTAACAACATATTCAATTTCATACTGCTTTGTAGTTTTCCATATACCAATGAAAAACTGACAAGTGGTATTTCAAAATCTAAAATGAAATACTGTTACTACTATTATGGCTTCTGGTAGACTTTTGCGATATCATGTTGTAGTTTCTTTGATTACTTGAGAAATAAAATACCTAAATTCTGTTTATAGCTGCATCCCCAGCACAGTATTTACTGTAATTGTGTTTTTTGGTCACTATAATTGCACATGAAAACTATTCCACACATTGTTCTAACAATTAAAATGTGCTTCACTCCTGGACTTGCTGTTCCTCAGCTTGCTTTGCCACGCTAAGGGAGAAAGGGTTACTTCTGTAAGAGGAGTCATGCACTATGCATGTAACTAAAACCCACTTTTCAAACCTAGCTGGTAGAAATAGACTTTCCTTTGCAAATCTTAGAACTCATTGTAAGCCCCAACTGAATGCATTGTGTTTGTATTGGACCGCTGAAGCTGCTGTGTTGTCAGCAATGGTCCAAGACAAATAGTAACACATTGATGGAAAACATGGCCATTGTTGCAAATCATTTTGGTGACACTTGCTTCTGTTTGCTTCTTATGGCATCCTCACATGAGACTGTGTGGTCCAGTGGTTAAAGAAAAGGGCTTGTAACCAGGAGGTCCCAGGTTCAAACCCCGGCTCAGCCACTGACTCACTGTGTGACCTTGAGCAAGTCACTTTTATTATTATTATTATTATTTATTTCTTAGCAGACGCCCTTATCCAGGGCGACTTACAATCGCAAGCAAATACAAATACATTCAAGTGTTACAATATAAGTCATACAATAAGAACAGGAAATACAATAATTCTCAAGTGTGACAAACCACAATTCAATAATACAGCAGATAATAGTGAAAGTTACATCAGGATATGATTAAGTAGTGATAGTTACATCAGGATATGATTAAGTACAAAATACTACAGATTAAACACTTGGGAGATTACAATATTCTGAGGTACAGGATTAAATGCAGTAAAATAGGGGGCAGATAAGAGCAAAATAAAGCATATTTAAATGAAGGGTGATAGTGTCCCAGGATACAACAGAGGAGTTCTACAGGTGCTGTTTGAAGAGGTGAGTCTTAAGGAGGCGCCGGAATGTGGTCAGGGACTGGGCAGTCCTGACATCTGTAGGAAGGTCGTTCCACCACTGCGGAGCAAGGGTGGAGAAGGAGCGGGCTCGGGAGGCAGGGGAGCGTAGCGGAGGTAGAGCCAGTCTTCTAGTGCAGGCGGAGCGGAGAGGTCGAGTGGGGGTGTAGGGAGAGATGAGGGTCTGGAGGTAGCTGGGTGCAGTCTGATCAAGGCATCTGTAGGCTAGTACAAGAGTCTTGAACTGGATGCGAGCGGTGATCGGGAGCCAGTGGAGCGAGCGGAGTAGTGGAGTAGCGTGGGCGAAGCGAGGTAGAGAGAACACCAGGCGAGCAGCAGAGTTCTGGATGAGCTGGAGCGGACGGGTGGCGGACGCAGGGAGGCCAGCCAGGAGGGAGTTGCAGTAGTCTAGGCGGGAGAGTACCAGGGCCTGGACCAGGAGCTGGGTAGCATAGTTGGTGAGGAAGGGTCGGATTCTTCGGATGTTGCTCAGGAAGAATCTGCAAGTGCGTGCCAGAGTGGAGATGTGCTGGGAATAAGAGAGGCAGGGGTCCAGGGTGACTCCAAGGTTTTTAGCTGAGGAAGAGGGAGAGAGTGTGGTAGATTCCAGAGGAACAGAGATAGAGAGATCAGAGGAGGGGGAGGAGGAGGGAAAGAAAAGGAGGTCAGATTTAGAGAGGTTGAGTTTGAGGTGATGCGAGTGCATCCAGGAGGAAATAGCAGACAGACAGGTAGAGATACGGGAGGAGATGGTGGAGTCAGAGGTGGGGAAGGAGAGGAAAATCTGAGCATCATCAGCATAGAAATGGTATGAGAAACCATAGGATGCGATGAGGGGGCCCAGGGAGCGGGTGTAGAGAGAGAACAGGAGAGGACCCAAGACTGACCCTTGGGGGACTCCAGTCAAGAGAGGGTGAGGTGTGGAGGTTGCTCCACGCCAGGTTACCTGGTAAGTGCGGTTGGAGAGGTAGGAGGAGAACCAGGCCAGAGCAGTGCCAGAGATCCCCAGGTCAGCAAGAGATGATAGTAGAATAGAGTGATCAACAGTGTCAAAGGCAGCAGAGAGGTCGAGGAGAATTAGGACAGAGGAGAGAGAGGCAGCTCGGGCACACTTAAGTGAGTTGGTGACAGACAGAAGGGCGGTTTCAGTGGAGTGAGCAGAGCGGAAGCCAGATTGGAGAGGGTCAAGCAGAGAGTGGTTGGACAGGAAAGCAGAGAGCTGGCGGTGTACAGTCCGCTCGAGGGTTTTGGAGAGGAAGGGTAGGAGGGAGACAGGACGGTAGCTCTGGAGGGAGGTGGGGTCGAGGGTAGGTTTTTTGAGGAGGGGAGTGATCGAGGCTTTTTTGAAGGCAGAGGGGAAGATGCCAGAAAGTAGAGAGGTGTTGAGGAGGGAGGAGATGAAGGGGAGTAGAGCAGGAGCAGCAGCTTGAAAGAGGTGAGTGGGGAGGGGGTCCAAGGCACACGTGGTGGGTTTGTGACCCTGGAGCAGGGAGGAGAGGTCAGAGTCTGAGAGGGGCAAGAAGGTGGAGAGGGAGGGCGAGTTAGTAGGGGATGTAGTGGGTGTAGGGGTTGGAGCAGGAGGGGGTGCGGGGGAGGGAGAGGTGTTAAAGAGTTTGCGGATATCTGAGATTTTAGAAGAGAAGAAGGAGGCAAAGTCGTCAGGGGAGATAGAGGAGGGAGGAGGAGGGGGGGGAGGGTTTAGGAGGGAGGAGAAGGTAGAGAATAGTTTACGTGGGTTGTTAGTGGAGGCTTGGATTACAGATTGGAAATAAGCACATTTAGCAGAGGAGAGAGTAGAGGAGAAGGAGGAGAGAAGAGTGCGGTAAAGGTCTAGGGCAGCAGGGAGTTTGGTTCTCTTCCATTTCTTTTCAGCAGATCGCAGTGTGATTCTTGCCGAGCGGAGCACAGAGGAGAGCCAGGGATGGGGAGGGGAGGGGCGAGCGGGTCGGGAGGTGAGGGGACAGAGGGAGTCGAGGGAGGAGGTGAGTGAGGAGAAGAGGGTGGAGGTAGCAGAGTCTACGGAGAGTTGTGAAAAGGAGTCGATAGGAGGGAGGTGAGAGAGAGCAGTGGAGGCAAGGACAGAGGGGGAGAGAGAGCGGAGGTTACGGCGAGAGGTGACAGTGGGGGTAGGAGGAGCAGGGAGAGGGGGGAGAGACAGAGAAAAAGAGATGAAATAGTGATCAGAGAGGTCCAGGGGGGTGACAGAGAGGTTGGAGGGGCAGCAGGCCCTGGAGAAGGTGAGGTCCAGTTGACGGCCAGCTTTGTGGGTAGGAGGAGACGGAGAGAGACAGAAGTCGAAGGAGTGAAGGAGAGGGAGGAATCCAGCAGAGTGGCTGGGGTTGGAGAGATGGATGTTGAAGTCACCCAACAGGACAGTCGGGGTAGACAGAGAGGGGAGGGAGGAGAGTAGATAGTCGAGTTCATCCAGAAAGTGAGTGAGAGGCCCAGGGGGGCGGTACAAAACAATGAGCAGGAGTTGACAGGGAGAGGTTAGTTGGACTGCATGAAATTCAAAGGTAGTGACAGAGAGGGAGGTGAGATCAGAGGGGACAGAAAAGAGTAAGGAGGGAGAGAGGAGAAGACCCGTCCCACCTCCCCGTCCGGTGAGACGCGGGGTATGGGACAGGACGTAGAGAGAGGACAGGGCAGCAGGAGTAACAGTGTTATCAGGGGACAGCCAGGTTTCAGTGAGAGCAAGGAAATCGAGCGAGAGGTGGGAGGCAAAGGCAGAGATGAAATCAGCTTTGTTAGCAGAAGAGTGACAGTTCCAGAGTGCACCAGAGAGTGTGCGGGAGGGGGGGAGAGGCAGAGAAATGAGGTTAGAGGGGTTGGAGGAGCAACAGCGGAGGGAGGGCAGAGGACAAGGACGGGAGGACAGAACAGGGATGTGAGAGACAGTCATAGCAGGACAAGCAAGACAAAAGGCACAGTAGGAGCAGTGGGGTGGAGGATACAGACCTGACTAGTAGATGGCTTCTTCCAGAGCGCTGGTAGGTTCGGATCTAGTCGAACAGCGTCTCAGCGCAGGCCTCCCCTCGCTAGACTCCCACAGCTAGACTCCCGGCTCTTTTGTTGAGGCTCTTCGGTTGGCTGGCGCGTCTGGCTGGCGCTAAAATAGGCTGCTTAATATATATTAAAAAAACACTGCGTGGAAACCAATCAGATAGCAAAACAACTTCTATTCAATTAAACCACTCACCTGGTACTAATCACACACACCAACTCAGCTAATTCAAACACCACCTTACAGAGTTACCAAATGTAGTTAATTAAAGATTACTTGAAGCAGGAGCTAGCCTATCTGCCTCAGTCCCTGGTTCCTGTAGACTGATCACTATTTATATGCACACCCTAGATGGGTTCCACCTCACTTTGCAAGGGGACTGGCACAACTGCTAACTGCTCTATTGACAATACTTTTACACACTTCAAAGGGGATCACACCACTGCAGGAGGCTGTGTGGAGACCAATCCAAATGCAAACCACCCTCCCTGAGAAGTTACAAATTGCAAAATCACCTTAATATTCAAATAACCACACTACCTGGTTTAAAATCACATACACACACTCCTCCCTAAATTGAAACACCAACTAATAAAAATAATACTTAAATAGTTAATTACAAATTAGTAGGAGCAGGACCAGTTACCTATCTTGCCTCAGATTTCTGGTTGCCTGTAGACTCCCACAGCTAGACTCCCGGCTCTTTTGTTGAGGCTCTTCGGTTGGCTGGCGCGTCTGGCTGGCGCTAAAATAGGCTGCTTAATATATATTAAAAAAACACTGCGTGGAAACCAATCAGATAGCAAAACAACTTCTATTCAATTAAACCACTCACCTGGTACTAATCACACACACCAACTCAGCTAATTCAAACACCACCTTACAGAGTTACCAAATGTAGTTAATTAAAGATTACTTGAAGCAGGAGCTAGCCTATCTGCCTCAGTCCCTGGTTCCTGTAGACTGATCACTATTTATATGCACACCCTAGATGGGTTCCACCTCACTTTGCAAGGGGACTGGCACAACTGCTAACTGCTCTATTGACAATACTTTTACACACTTCAAAGGGGATCACACCACTGCAGGAGGCTGTGTGGAGACCAATCCAAATGCAAACCACCCTCCCTGAGAAGTTACAAATTGCAAAATCACCTTAATATTCAAATAACCACACTACCTGGTTTAAAATCACATACACACACTCCTCCCTAAATTGAAACACCAACTAATAAAAATAATACTTAAATAGTTAATTACAAATTAGTAGGAGCAGGACCAGTTACCTATCTTGCCTCAGATTTCTGGTTGCCTGTAGACTCCCACAGCTAGACTCCCGGCTCTTTTGTTGAGGCTCTTCGGTTGGCTGGCGCGTCTGGCTGGCGCTAAAATAGGCTGCTTAATATATATTAAAAAAACACTGCGTGGAAACCAATCAGATAGCAAAACAACTTCTATTCAATTAAACCACTCACCTGGTACTAATCACACACACCAACTCAGCTAATTCAAACACCACCTTACAGAGTTACCAAATGTAGTTAATTAAAGATTACTTGAAGCAGGAGCTAGCCTGTCTGCCTCAGGCACTTAGCCTCCTTGTGCTCCGTCTTTCCGAGATGTTGTTGTAAGTGACTCTGCAGCTGATGCATAGTTCACACACCCTAGTCTCTGCGAGTCGCCTTGGATAAAGGTGTCTGCTAAATAAAGAAATAATAATAATAAACAAATAATAAATGAATCCAAACCATGTCCTTTGTGTAGCGTGAAAGACCTTAATCAGACCCATTTTCAACTAATCTGAGTTGCCCCGTAAACACAATGTGCATTTTTGTATTTCTTTGATCAAAGGCAGGCTGAGCTGAAAGGTAACATCAGGATATTGGCTAGGACTAACGTGGACTAACTAGACTTATTCTACTTAAGAAAGCATGTCATCTGGTTTTCATTACATCCCTTTTGGAGAGTGGCAAGCAGTCCTTGTTATGAAGCAATTCAAGGGATCAGTGTTTTTGAACTGCACTGATTTTAGGGAATGTGGCTTTGAGTGTCATGTGTCATTGCATTTAGGCATTTAATGTTCTGTTGTAGTTCCTCTATTTAGCACCACTAAGGGTCGCCCCCATGGTGTGAGGCTCTCTGCCAGGTCTGCTGACCCCCTTGTGTAAATTCCTTTCCTGTGTAAAACTGCCTTGGCCTTCCTTTTATTTTAGCAGTGGAGATGTATGTAATCAGTATAGAAGAACTCCACACTGTCTTACCAGGAATGCTGAGGAGGTCCATTAAGAATACATACATTTCCAAAGTTGCTGGTGACCCAGAGACTTAACACAGAGAACCTTTGCCCAATCATTTCAGAAACGCTCAGGATAATCAACTGCTATATAATCAGGGGTGCTTTGAAAGTTATGCACCAGAGAGCCTACTGGTGCTAAATTATCAAACCCCTCCCTAATCAATCCCCCCTCAGCACTTCCCCCACGACACAATCCTTCTCTCCTGTGGATGTGGACGAGTGTGGGTGGGTTGTGCGAGTAATCCAGACCCAATGAGAAGCTATCATCATCTAGTTTGCTAAAGAATAAAAAAAAAAATTCAACATGTCTATTGATGCCAAAATGTAATATTGCTGGTGCTATATCAGCTACCCTTGCGCTAGAATCTATTATTTGTTTATTTAGCAGACGCCTTTATCCAAGGCGACTTACAGAGACTAGGGTGTGTGAACTATGCATCAGCTGCAGAGTCACTTACAATTACGTCTCACCCGAAAGACGGAGCACAAGGAGGTTAAGTGACTTGCTCAGGGTCACACAATGAGTCAGTGGCTGAGGTGGGATTTGAACCAGGGACCTCCTGGTTACAAGCCCATTTCTTTAACCACTGGACCACACTAGCGCCATAGTGTTAAATTTGGACCCCAGATAATGCAGTATTTCAAATGTGATCAATTAATCTTAATGATGGATAGTAATACCACTGTCCTTCAAATCAATAAACTATTCCTTAAATGTACATGTTATTGAAAGAAATACACATACTGTAAAAAAAAAAAACATACTGTAAGATGTGTTAATCGTCATAAGACTCCCTTATCAGTAGTGGCGACATTAAGATCAGTTGTATACCCCCATGAACTGTTTAAAGCATGATTCATGTTGGTATTTAACAGAGCCATTGAAAAGTTACTAAGCATTAGTCCTGCAGTATGTTTTTGAAAATGGTAATGTTCAGCATCTGTAGATGATTGAGCATGAAATATGTCAGAGAAACGGTTTCGACTCAGACCCACAAGCTCCACACAAAGGAGCTCCTGCTTCCAGTCATATTGTTTCAGTGACCTTTTATTTCTGTCATTTTGTCTTCTGTCAATCTTGCAACATATACTGTTTTTGTTGAAGCCCACGACTCGGGTCAACAGAAAGCAAGTCTTTGTTACAACTATGGGAGTTACCTGACCTGCTGGGGAGATTTGATCAAATATTGCTTTTCAAATCTACACTTCTGTGATATAGAAAAGTGGGGCCGCTGTGCACAACTGCAGTGTGGGGGAGAAGTGAGAAGCAGCAAATACTAGTTTCAAATGGCAGCTAAGATGTGTGAGACTTCATCACTTTGCATGCATTTGTTCTGTGTTGTCACTAAAGGTGCAAAAAGCAGACTCTGTGTTGCATGATTTTAACATGTCAAAGCCAGGTTGTACTTCTCCAGTTACTACAATTTGCATAATCGTAAGATATTACCAAGTCATTTTGAATTATTTGAATTATTGCAACGTATTACCCTAACCACCATCTTTACAATATTACTAGCTATTACTGGGATAGCGAGGAAGAATTCAGGTAATGATCTTATTCATTAACCTTTTATTCCTGTTCTTTTTTCCCACTTGATATAAATTGCCATCCCGATTCCCAGATATATATTTAAGCGATGATGGATCTACCGTGTTATGGTTGACCGTGACAGGAGTTATGCGTCCTGAGACGAAGGCGAGGGCGCTAACGGAGCAATTACTGAACAGTCTGTGTACGATGGAGTCTGAACTACCGATACAATCGCTCATTAAATATTACTTAACTGTCAGCGTGTCGCTTTGTTGTTGTTGAAAGATGCTGTGCCTGTGCTCCAGTCGAGCTGACAGTCTGATTTGCTCTCGGCAGTTGCAGGTACAGGATTGGTTGCTTTTGTCAATGCAAAGTATTGATTGGCTGGTTTTGGTGGATAATAAAATTAATTTGGACCAATTGTGTCTTTGTTTAGTATTTACGTCCAATACATGTGAACTACGCTGAAAAATACAGCGTCACAAAGAAAAAGCCAACACTTGCGCTGATTGATTTTGAATTTGATTCACAGCTGGTGCTAAGACATTCCAGTAGGCATCTACCGTCTATTAGAGACCACTAGAGCTGGAATCTGATTGGCTGACGGTACTGAATCGTTTTCTAATGCCCAATAAAAACTAGTAGATAAGCTTTTCAAAGAGAAATAATTCCTCTGCTCTTCCTTAGCTCATTGTAGTACCTGATTCAGCAGCAGCAGCAGTAGAAAGAGGAAGGACAGAAAAGCTAAAAGCAGTGCTAGATGACTGAGCATGATTCTCCTGTAGGCTTGCTGTCAAGCATTCCAACGTGGTGCTTATTTACAGTGTCTCAGTTAACATCGTGGGCACCCTTCCAATGTAGCTCATGGGCTCTGGCTTTAACAAATAGCTTGCATTTGGGTGGTTCATTTATTGAAACTCTGGGCAGCCGCAGCACAGTTTTAGAGAGGCTGCTGTGGAGGAGCATGTACAATTAAGGACTAATAACAGTGAGACTTATTCCTAGAAAGCTGTGTTTGTGTTGCGTTCAGAGAATCCCATGGCCTAGATTCATCTGAACTTCCGCTACGACCTGCGCACAGCTTTAAATTTCTCTGATCAGTATCTGTCTTGTGTAAATAACTCCTGAAACGCTGAAACAGCTGAACTTCGTCTCCGTGCTCCAGTGTATGAACCTGACAATGGTGTAGGAGATTTCAGCAGCACACCACAGAAGTAGGGCTCTTGCTTTTCCAAGAACACAAGAGTGAGATTTCTCCTGCGCCCCTGGTGGGATGCTTATTAAAAGCCTTCAGCAGTGTTTCATTAGGGAAATGGTTGAATAAGAGTCATACATGATTTTACAAGGCTAGTTCACAACCCTGTAGCTGATGAGACTGACTGATGTTTGTTGCCAACCTAATTAGCTTCCCTTTTCTTTAGGATTCAGTCCTCAGTTAGGTTTTCATTTCTTGGAAGCTTTGTCATGAGGGAATGGGGTAAGCCTCATCTTAATAATCAGATTCCAGGTGCTGACAGATTTTTTATGGTGTTCATTTCAACTCGCTGTGTCTGTCTTGGGGTTGGATAGAATGTATACTTGGTGTCAAGTATGTTGTTTTCCGTGCAGGAGATAGGAAGGCTGGAGGCTCTATGAAATGCATGACATGTATGAGGGTGGAGAGGAGCCGTGCAGGAGATAGGAAGGCTGGAGGCTCTGTGAAATGCATGACATGTATGAGGGTGGAGAGGAGCCAGCTCTGTGTAGGAGATAGGAAGGCTGGAGGCTCTATGAAATGCATGACATGTATGAGGGTGGAGAGGAGCCGTGCAGGAGATAGGAAGGCTGGCGGCTGTATGAAATGCATGACATGTATGTTGCAGGTACCGCTTAACAGGTTTGGATGTTTAACCCATGAGGGAAAGAGGTAGTCAGACACAAGGACACTTGTTAAATATTTGCATTTTACATTAGGCGTGCAGTATATATGCATCTTACACTAGTTTTCCATATGGCTTGTGCAGAGTTCAGTCTGATTGCCTTCATGAGATGATAATTTTTAGATATAGTGAAATATCTATTGGCACATATGGATTATGAATACTAGAAAGAGAATCTTTTTTGTGGGGTATATGTTTTTTTTATGTTGGCATACCAAGTGTCTTTTGAACACTTTGTGTGAGAGACACAATCACTTGTACATACAGTAACTGACTGTATATCGCAGATAATAGAAGAGGCTAGCTTTTTTTATTGACGTTTTTTTAAAAAGATTTAAAGAATGGTCACACCTACTGTGAAACATGCATGCATGTCCTAGGATTGCAGGCAGTGAATTGTTGGTCCTTTGAAACAAAGCAGTTACAAATGAGCTGTTGTTCAATTCCTGATTTGAGGTAGTATCCATAGCCATTCCTGGGAGAAGCAGGGTGCCTGGAATATATAAGGGACTACTATAAGAAAGTCATGCTGCAACTAATGCCGCCTTCAGTGTCTGCCTTGCTTGTGCTGTGCAGTCTCCAGCTGTGGGTTATTTAGGCACTTTAGAGGCCCTGTGTGTATGTCTGGGAACTTTGTCTGCATGCCCTGTTTGAAACTGTGCCAAAGGGGACTGCCTTTGGGTCTGTGCCCAGTGCTGACACTACTGACCAAGACAGTCTAGTGAGAGAAGCTCTCCCTGGGATAATCTGCACAGGCTTCTGATTAGAAATACAGAGAGAATGAGTGACTGGGACCTCGGACTTGTGGATCTGAGCAGTTCAGTCCCTTCAGTCTCTTGGCGTATAAAGAACCCCACCGAATATGAAAAGATGAATGAATATTATTACATTAGTAAAGGTTCTTGTCTTGGATTTGGACTGTCTGAACCCTACAGGGATGACGGAAGTAACAATGTTTAAAATAGTAGGTCCGTGCAGCATGCCAGCCTCCCTGTCCTGTTTAAAGAGGAAAGGTGTCCACATCCCAAAACAATGCTTCTGGTTATTAGATGGCCATGTAGACTTGAATTCCTCCAAGTGCCTCTACAAAGCTTTCCCGTGAGCCTGCGTCCAGGGCGCTAGGCTGGAGAATCTCAAAACTAATTTTAAACACTGTTGCATATGATTAGCCTGAAGCCATTATTCCACTGTATCACCTGCCTCCAATAACCCTATCAGAGGTTTCACAGAAATGGCTGCACACACCCAACACATGCTCTGAATTCAGCAATCACTCATACTGGCCATTGGTGGAAGATTTTCAAAGGGAACCAAAAATCTTCAAAAGAAGAAAATAGCACAGAAAAATGTAAAGGCTTTTAATGAACAAATTGCACTATGGTTGGTATTTGATTCCATTTGAGCATTAAGTATAATTACACTGATTGCCATACATTTCTATATTCCTGTGTTTCTCTTTTCCAGGGAAGTGGAGCCTGGTTTGGTCTACACGTATCAAGTGCTTTCTGTCTTGAGGTCAGCCGAGAGTGAGCCCTCCCCAGCTCTCACACATCAGCTTGGATCTGCCTACTGTGGAGATGGGCGCATTCAGAGGTAATTTTAGAGAAGTCAGGAGATCCACAGAGCAATTTCAGACTGTTCAATATTATT
Source organism: Acipenser ruthenus (assembly GCF_902713425.1). Lineage (NCBI taxonomy): Eukaryota > Metazoa > Chordata > Actinopteri > Acipenseriformes > Acipenseridae > Acipenser > Acipenser ruthenus. Next base: position 671,939 of record NC_081219.1, read on the forward strand.
TCTTATGAAGTGCTTGTCCATAGCTGTACATCAACCCCACAATGGGAGTACATGAGTTCTGTATTAAAGTGTTACTGACCAGGCTGTAAGGTTTAAAGCACAATGCATTACTTTATCTAGCTTTCTGCTTTGTTGTACGTATTCTTGCAATATCTTTTTCAGCATCATTGTGATTATTTTAATATTTTCATTAACATATCCCTTGTCATCAATCAGTTTTGACTGGCTATTTTCATTTCTCATCGCTTATGCTTCAGGTCGTCCTGTCAAAGTCTCTTCTGAATTCATAACATCGGCAAGTCACAGTCCTGTTCACAGAAGCATTCGCTTCTGCCCACTTGACTTCATCGTTTTTCAAATTCTTTTTTTATTTCAGACATCTGGGGGAGCAGTGTGATGACATGAACAAAGCCAACGGAGATGGCTGCTCCAGACAATGTAGAAAGGAGCCAGGGTTCAACTGTGTCGGTACGTCACAAGCATGCAGCCCTGGAGAGTGACACGGATTCAAGCTCTTAGCGCTTGCAGGGGTGTAGAATACAGAGGAGATACCATGGAGATGTCTGCGTGTAGGTCACCATGTTGAGGTTATTATATGATTTGGGTTCTCATTGGATTTGTCTCGTCAGAGAATGATAAGACCTTCAGGCTTTTCAGATTCAATTCTCTTTGGATTTCAGCTGGACAAAGCTGGTTAGATGACACACAGCTTCCAGCACTTATTTGCTTGGATCCCAGAGGTGTCGGCTGCAGTGTTGTGATATTGTTCCTATTAATTAAGATGGATGCAATGGTCCCTGGAGTGCCTGTCAAAGCTCCCTATCCAGCGATCCGTCAGTTTTACACCATCTCTTTGTGTGCGTGTGATCCATCACTGCCAGCATGTGTGACAGATCTCATACCTTTCTCCATGTCCATCTCTCTTTTGTAGCAACACGCTGCTCTGCAGTGGAAGCCCTGTTAATTCATACAGGCTGAGTGCCAGGATCTTTCATATTCCCAGGACGGGCACTTTGGGACAGATTCCGTTCACTTCTTTTTTCCTTTCCTACACTGGAAGCTGCAGCAGAGCAGGCTGCTTTGTTTCTAGCGAGTCAGGTACTGTTGCACATTTTGAAACCCGGCCCAGATTTCAAAGGCAAGGTTTTGATGCCTCGGAGTAAATTTCAAATCACTTTTTTCTTTTATTTATAGTTTTAAAACAGGTTTTGTAACATGTATTTTTGTCTTCTTAACAGCTTAACTTTTATGCATAGCCTGCCATACTTTATTGTAATATACAAAGATGTATTCATACAATAGTATTTTTGTCTTTTCATATGCAGTACCCCATAGGCATTGAGTTTTCTCCAGCAAAATCTGATTTCTGTTTTTTACAGCCAGTGCAGGCTTCTTCTAGAAAGCCACATTCAAGGTGATTCATAGTCTTGTTCACTAACAACACCGTTCTGCTGTCATCCCTTTCATGATAGTGGCATTCCTCGTGTCTGCAATGAGATGGATCAATCAATAAACCCAGCTGCTGAAAACAAGTACTATTTAAAAAAAAAAAAAAAAAAATAGAAGAATAACCTGTAAGAAATAAAACACAATGTGTTAAATTGGTAATGCTAAAAACTGGTTCTTCATAGTGCTTATCCAGTGAGTCTATATCTGAACTAAATGAATGTACAAAATGGACATGCAGTGGCGTGTTTGTCGTGTAGTTATTGGGGTGTTTTTTTCTGTATGGTCTGTATTGGCAGTTTGTGGGGGCACTGTTGTGTCATTTGCTGTAGAGATAACGGAACTTTGTTTTTACCCTTGCTTCTAGTTCGTATTTGAGTGGCCTTTATCATATTCATCTTGCTCGACTCCATAAGGCTCCTTTATAAGATCTAGAGGCAGATTAGTCAATGATGTTGTTACTTTCGTCATCTTGTGGTAATCCGGATAAGTTTCGATCACGATCTTCCAGGGCGCGTTTGCATTCAAACCACATTGACGTTCTGGCAGAATGCCATAATATTCTCAGAACTGCAAGATGACAATCTCATTTTTAATACTGTTTTCCCTCCATACTGCTGTGACGAAACGTTGTTAGGAAATGGATTCACCCTGTCGAGGTCCATGGATGCATTGCTCTTTACCCCTTTGCTCTTGTCTTCTCCTAAATACACGATTGGCTTCTCCTCCTTGCTACAGAGGTGACTTTGTCCCCCTTAGAAGTTTTTTTTTCAAAACTTTGTAATACTGAACAAAAAAAAATGCTGAAAGGCAAACTGCAGAACCCAGTTCACCATTTGTTGAAAATGATCGGAGACTTGAAAGAAAAGGCTTTTTTTTTTGCAGCTGTGTGTCTCTGTCACAAAGGCGGCTGCAGTGGGTGACGTCAGACCAGAAACAGGAAGTAACACACAGAGACTTGGGGTTTTGATGAAGCTGAGCGCATGATCGCGCTCAGCATTTAATAATTAAACAGAACAGAAAATAAAAGGTTAGAACACAAAACACACAGGACACGGCACATTCGCCAAAACAAAAGAGAGAAACAAAACGGACTATCACTAAACAAAACACGGTGAGCTTTTTTAATGATTATTATTTTATTATTTATTCTCATTACCTCCGTCTCCAATCCCGTTCTCCACTCACCGAACACACAACACCGAGTGAGTGAAAACATGCTGCTTTTATGCAGTTGTACCGAGACTCGATTGCTAGTCAATCATTCAATTGGAATCTCGGTACAACTGCACGTGAATTAATTAAAGTGCACTTTCCTGTGTCCACATACTAATACTTTAAATGCACGTGATGTGATGTGCCATCCTCATGCCTAAATACAAATATACAATTTAAATACTCGTGCTGCACACACCCATTTATATCCTGTGTACCAACTACAATACACCAACATTAACACAGCACACGTACAACATATAACACACAAATGCACACAGGGACAGGGCACATTGCCACAGTCTCTCATACATTTATGACATTTGATCTGTGTTCAACCCATTTAAGTATTCTGGCTGTTTCAAGAATGGCAATGTTTGCTGAACACCACCAACAAAAAGAAGTCTGGACACATCAAGCCCCCAGATGTCTGCAACATATTCTAACAAGAAACAGAAGCACTCCTGTGATCAAAGAAACCCTTAACACTGGACACTATGCCAAGTCCATCTCTGGGTTATAGTCCGGGTCAGCCTAATATGAAGCCATTTAATCAACAGGATCAGGAACGACCTTTAGCATACAAAACTTTTCTGCAGTTTGTAACCGTTTCTTGCTCTATTTTATCTGCTCTCTGTGTCACTCCTTCATCTAAGGCCATTGTTTGCTCAATGGTTTTGGATTGCAGGTTGGATTGCAGTGTTTCTGAAAAAGCAGTGGGTAAAAATAAGCAAGGTTTTCAAATGTTTCATATGTACATAACGCAACACGGCTTGAGAGCTCCTTTCATCATCCAGGAAAAGGGATTGGGACACATGAGAGAGAGATGCACAAGTGCTTTAGAAGTCCTTCAGCGGTCTTCTGCTGTTTCAGCCTAGAGGGCAACATATAGGTGGCCTTTCCTGCAAGTCTTTTTGTATTCTTTGTTTGTTTTACCTGATCCAAGGCAGTTCCTGGAAGTGAAGGTGCTGCAGTTTAGAATGTGTACTCTAGAGAAATCCCCAGGTGTTGGGATGGAACCGGCTTCATTCACAGAGTCCTGCATTACCAGTTAGGGTTTCCTTTGTCTGTTGCTGGAATACAGACGGGTGCTTTTCCTTTTGCAACAAATACGGTGTCACTTTTGCAGTGGAGCAAAAATGCTGTGAAAAGACCTTCTGTTTGTTTTGAATGTGTAATCATCAGAGTAACCTGGGTAAAAAAGACGCTCCACCTGGCTTAAAACAAAGTGTGAACCCTGAGCAAACGTACCCCTGGTGCTGTCAACAGACCATGATGACGTGCAATGCTAGCATTCTTAAACATTTCTTCCTGGAAAACAGAACTCTCTGAAAGCCGGAATATTTTCATCTTTGAAGGGGGTTGGGGGCAGCTTTGCAGTTTATTAACTTAAGCAAAACAACCAGCGAAGAAGTTTTCCAGTAAACACTGTAGGATTGTTGCTCTGGAACGTGTTGATTTATTTTTGAATGAATGAAAAGCTGCTGCGGTGCCCCTTCTCAGGTGTGGAGCAGGTTCATTAATGCTCCAGCCTGCGGTGCCCCTTCTCGGGTGTGGAGCAGGTTCATTAATGCTCCAGCCTGCGGTGCCCCTTCTCGGGTGTGGAGCAGGTTCATTAATGCTCCAGCCTGCGGTGCCCCTTCTCAGGTGTGGAGCAGGTTCATTAATGCTCCAGCCTGCGGTGCCCCTTCTCGGGTGTGGAGCAGGTTCAGTGAGGCTCCAGCACAGCTCTGCAGTAGCAGGGCCGGGTCCCTGTGTGTCTGTAGAGGTGCTTGTCCCTCCTCTGGGGAACACATGCGGTACCTAAGCCCTATTTGAAGTGAATGCACTTTCACAAATGGGATAGGGCAAAATGTGTGAATTTTCACATTGCAGTGCTTCTGTTTGAGCTGCTGGCTGTCTTCAAAATTGCTGACTATCGGGACTGAATTCCGTTACGTTATCCTCCGTTGTAGCGTAAAGATGAATACCCCTTTTCAAAGTGTCTACGACATTTAAAAGCCGTTTTTTTATCTAGTAGTTTGTAGATGGTCTAGCTGTGCCAGGATATTCCTTTTATAAATATGTTGATATTTATTAAAGTATGTAAAGTACATATCATAGGGCTTCAATTAGGCTTTCTAACAATCAGTCATATTTTATTTGAGACCAAAAAACATGTCCAGATTTTGCAACATTTGACATGGAGAGACTTTAGGTACCTTCCATCTCAAAATACCCGTATGTCGGTGCATTTGTTTAATACACATGCATCCTGGTTTTATGTGAATGTTGTTTCCTGCATTGGATTATACACAGTAAAATACACAGTTTTCAATAAGTACCAATACATACATTTGATTGCCTAAAGGATCAGTAATGTGGTCGCATATCCCTTTGCAGTCATGCTGTGTCTTCTTCATTCCAAGAAGAGATCCTGGCAGACTGACCCTTCACTTTCTGAAGGGCTGGGCTGCTCGTGCACACTGACCCTTCCCTCTCTGAAGGGCTGGGCTGCTCGTGCACACTGACCCTTCCCTCTCTGAAGGGCTGGGCTGCTCGTGCACACTGACCCTTCCCTCTCTGAAGGGCTGGGCTGCTCGTGCACACTGACCCTTCCCTCTCTGAAGGGCTGGGCTGCTCGTGCACACTGACCCTTCCCTCTCTGAAGGGCTGGGCTGCTCGTGCACACTGACCCTTCCCTCTCTGAAGGGCTGGGCTGCTCGTGCCCTTCCCTCTCTGAAGGGCTGGGCTGCTCGTGCACACTGACCCTTCCCTCTCTGAAGGGCTGGGCTGCTCGTGCACACTGACCCTTCCCTCTCTGAAGGGCTGGGCTGCTCGTGCACACTGACCCTTCCCTCTCTGAAGGGCTGGGCTGCTCATGCACACTGACCCTTCCCTCTCTGAAGGGCTGGGCTGCTCGTGCACACTGACCCTTCCCTCTCTGAAGGGCTGGGCTGCTCGTGCACACTGACCCTTCCCTCTCTGAAGGGCTGGGCTGCTCGTGCACACTGACCCTTCCCTCTCTGAAGGGCTGGGCTGCTCGTGCCCTTCCCTCTCTGAAGGGCTGGGCTGCTCGTGCACACTGACCCTTCCCTCTCTGAAGGGCTGGGCTGCTCGTGCACACTGACCCTTCCCTCTCTGAAGGGCTGGGCTGCTCGTGCACACTGACCCTTCCCTCTCTGAAGGGCTGGGCTGCTCGTGCACACTGACCCTTTTGCTCATTTTTGTCCTGACGTTGCAATCGAGCGGACATCCTGTTATTTGGTTTTTCCTGCTGCTCTCTTTAAACCCTTGAGTTCATGAATGAGGAACAGTGAGTCTGCCGAACAGCAGGACTGTCTGTGGCATTTCCCCTTTAAAAAACAGCAGCAGTAGGTTGAGTATGAGTAATAGTGACTGGGTGGTAGGCTGATCCATTGTAAACATATTAAAAGCTTTTTGACACGTTTCTTCAAGGCATGAAAGCAGCTGATTCCCTGTATGTTCGAAGGTGCTGAACTTACCACTCGTTCAGATCAGCTTTGTAATGCACATCACCTACAGTACAAATACCACTTCTTGGTTTTCAAATGCCCTCCTAGCATCCCATTATATTTTCATGGTTCAGTCTTAATGTGTCTTTGGCAACTCTAATAACCAATTCCACTTTAGCAATGATGCAGTTGACCCAGATCTACTTGGTTTCTGGCATGTTCCAGGATTTATTAACATGCTACTCCATGGTGGGTTGCCTTTAGCTGAGAGGATCAAATACAGGGTCTTGCTGCTCGCCTATAAAACTCAACATGGTTTAACACCTGCCTTCCTTACTGAACCAGTCTATGCTCTGCAGAGGCACGCTTTCACAGTGTTGCAGTCTATATGTAACACTCTCTCAAGGCTATTAGGCGCAGAAGAGTTTTAAAGACACTAATACCAGTCGAAACGTTTGTCATTAAACTTAAGTTTCTTTAATGTTTCTCGACATACCTGTTAACTATCCAATGTTATAACGAGGCTTGTGATGCAAGCTGAGAGCGAGAGACGCTGTTTGTCTGATTGCAGATAATGTACCTTTGCAGAACTGTTCCTTTATGTCAGAATACCTTTTTGTGGTTCAGAAGATGACAAGGGGCAGTGGCACTATGAAGTTAGGAACAGTGCACACTGGTAATACGCTGCAGTACCATAGCAGTTTGAAATAGTGTGCTGCCATACAAGGATTGAAAAAGAACCCTGATGAAGGGGTATTGCCATCTGGTAGTGGTCTGTGTGGGTGAGGTAAGAGGCAGAGGCAAAGGGCACTACTGTGCAAACAAGGTCAGCTTCCAAGGTAATGCCCAATAAACAGGGTTTTATTGTCATGAGACTGAAAGCAGTACCTTTTTAAACATCTACTTTAATTTACAGATGCACCTTTTTAATGTTTTGCAGTCCGTGTTTTTTTAAACATGGACATCCCATCTGTCCATCGCGTGGCAGTGCCCTACAGTGGAGCTTTCTGATTGATGGTAATGTTTGTTTGTTTGTTGCTGTACTATTGCTGCGGTCTGCTAATACATGGTCAACGGGTGGATCGTAGAATCAGTGCTGTCTTTTGAGCTGTTGTGTAAGGGTATGCAGAGCTGACTGCTGAACAGATCAAAGTAACACAACTAAAAAGAGGTTTAACATCATCTCTTTGGTGTGCAGAGTAGGACGAGCAAAGACAAATGTAAGAACGTGCATACAAAAGGAGGACTATAAGCATTATACAAATGTTAGATCACTTTTAAGAAAGTCATTTTCATGTGTCTGGCTGTATCATTGTAAGATATACTGTGGTTTTACAGAATACAGTTACATTGGGGGAAACTAACTATTTATAAAAAAAAAATGTATTCTGTTTGCACTGTTTTTAGGGTTTCTTTGGTTAAAAATATACAGCATATTATCAGCTTCACGGGAAGGACATATATTACCAAATGTAAAGGATTGCACCACTCTCGGGTTCGTTGCCCCTTTAAAAATAGACCCAACACGACAGAAATTGATTTTTAAGCGCTGGTGCGCTATGTTTAATAAACAAAAAAATAAACAAAATACAAAACAAACACCTAGCTCTGTACGAGCACTAACTAACACACAGGAACTCCCTGACTAACACGGGACAGCTACGCTGTTTCCCCGTCCTCACAAAACACACTGGTTTGAAACAGCACTTTACCTCACGACTGCCAGGAAGCAGAGCACCCCTTTCTGCCTCCTTCTCCTCAGCAGCCTCGAACAGACTGCCTGCTCTCCTTTTAAACTCCATACCTGGGTCTAATTCCCCAATAAGCCCAGGTGCGGATGATCATTAATAAAACAATTAAACAATTAAATTAAAACAATAAACCAAAAAGTGCATTCTCACATGTTTCTTTTGCAGGGAGGTTTTAACCCCCTCCCTGCTGTCTCTCACAACCCGCTATCTTACACATCCCCCCCCCCCCCCTTGTCTTTACAAGACACAGGCCACGAAACGGCCACCTCCTCCCCTAAAACACAACCACCCACCCTCGAGTCCACAAATGTCCATTTTCGCCCTCTTCCACGGGCGAACTCGAGAGTGGATCGGTCCACGTCCCGGCTCAGCCAAGTAGGGACCGCGCACCGGCGACGGACCCCAACGGTTTGACAGGGGCGACCAGAACGACAACCGGGGCACTGGAGGCTGCAGCAGCGGGCAGAGTTCTGCAGCTGGGACCCAGTGCAGCGACGTCCGGTCAGCAAGGGGGAGCGAAGCAGTGACCAGGGGGAGCGTAAGCGCCGTCTGGGAGCAGCGCAGCGACGTCTTAGCGTCCGGGAGGAGCGGAGCAGGGGACCCGGTACAGAACTGTGCCCGATTCTGCCGACTCCTGGGCTCCAGGTCTAGTGACGGGAGGTCCAGGCTAACCGACAGGGTGTCCAGGAGCAAGGGGTGAGGGACCGGACGCAGCGACGCCGGACTGGACCGTAGGGGTGGTGGTCGGGGCTGTGGTGGAGGTATGCTTTTCACCTCCTCCCTGGGCTCCGGAAGCAGCGGCTCCTCCCCTCTGGGCTCTGGCAACGGCGGCTCTTCCCCTCTGGGCTCCGGCAGCGGCGGCTCTTCCCCTCTGGGCTCCGGCAGTGGCAGCTCCTCTCCTCTGGGCTCCGGAAGCGGCGGAGTTACCCATACCTGCTCCCACTTCTGGAGCAGCAGGTCTAGCTGGTGCGCTATGCTATGTTTAATAAACAAAAAAATAAACAAAATACAAAACAAACACCTAGCTCTGTACGAGCACTAACTAACACACAGGAACTCCCTGACTAACACGGGACAGCTACGCTGTTTCCCCGTCCTCACAAAACACACTGGTTTGAAACAGCACTTTACCTCACGACTGCCAGGAAGCAGAGCACCCCTTTCTGCCTCCTTCTCCTCAGCAGCCTCGAACAGACTGCCTGCTCTCCTTTTAAACTCCATACCTGGGTCTAATTCCCCAATAAGCCCAGGTGTGGACGATCATTAATAAAACAATTAAACAATTAAATTTAAACAATAAACCAAAAAGTGCATTCTCACATGTTTCTTTTGCAGGGAGGTTTTAACCCCCTCCCTGCTGTCTCTCACAACCCGCTATCTTACAATATATATATATATATAATGTATATATATATATATATATAAAATAAAATCAACCAATAGAAGATCTGCCTCTGAGAAAATACAGTCCAATCATAAGTGAGCGGAGGCGGGACATAAACGATTGAAGTTCTTTAGTAGGTTTAACCAATGGGAGAGTCAAAGATATGCCCCTGGTTATGCAGGTGTTCAATCGCAACGAAGTGTACATTTTGACCTTCGAAGGTTCACATTACCGAAGGAAGGTTTGAACCTTCGATGGTACTCATTTGCATAATTTACTGGTGTCGTCACCATAGCTACTTGTTTATATTTGATTTGAAAATCCTATTATTTTACAGATAATCCATATAAATGGAATAAAACATTCACATGTAGTTTAAAAATGCGTTATATAGAACAATAATCATGTTTTTTTTAATTTCATTAAAAATACCTGTTGTTTAATTACACGTAATTGAAGATGTTTGCGATACATACAGTAAGCTTGCATTGCACAACTGCAGCGGACTGAAGCAAAACAAAGCTTTATTTAACAGACACCTTTCCAAGCAGATTATCAGTCACATTTTACTACTACTAAAAATATTAAAACTACTAATAATAATATGAACTTACACTTGTCAAGTGACCCCAGAGATTGGTTATACCTCCATGATACGAGTCGCTTGCAAAGTTTGCATTACATTTTTTTGTTTTTGGTCGTCTGGGCATTTAACAAAAAAATCCCAAACAGCAGAGGGGTTTCGAGACATTTCTTTCAATACAGCTTACGCTATACAACGCTTTGCTGTCGAGATGGAGAATGAAGAAATTAAAGGTTTGCTTCTGGATAACACGAGGTGGAGGGGGGAGGGACGGACGGTGCTCAGTTTTCAATATTAAAATATTAGTGTTATCGTATATTTTGTATGTTCCAAACATATTCTATCATAGCACTTCTTGTACACTAGATATTCAGTACATATTTTACTGAAGCACTACAACATAAGCCCCAGTGCTTTGGATACTATACCCTGCTATATACACCGCAACGGCACCATATAGAGTTCCTACTAATAATAATGATGGTAGCAGATTTTAGTACAACAACTTTTGTTTACGTAATATGCATTATACAAATCAAAAGATCGAATTTTGCATGTGAGTGACATTTAATGTGTGATTTATAGTGTTCGTATATTCTCAAACAGTTTCTGTTAACAGGAAAAAACAAAACAAAACAAAAAAAACCACAGCGCGATAATGGCGTCTGACGAACCTTCGGAGGTTTAAAACAACCTTCGAATCCCTGGCTAGCGAACGAACCTTCGAACCTTCATACCTTCAAACACAGCCCTAATCGAGAGTGAGCAGAGGTGGTACATACACCATTGAAGGTATTCTCTGTTTCAGTTGAAGGTATTGTGAGTTTAACCAATGGGAAAGTCAAAGATCTGCCCTTGTTTTGCACCTGTCCAATCATTAGTGAGCAGAGGCGGGACATAAATATGCTAGGGTGCTCAGTGTAAGAATAGCTGAATCACACACGATATTGCTAATATTATAGAGACCATCATTGAGAATTATATTGAGAACTTCAAACTCATATTTAGAATTGCTTTTTACAAAAGAAAATGTCATCAGACAATGGAGACATCGTACTCGATTTGGTTACGAATCAATGCTTGATTGATTCTGTTGTTTACCTTGACAGCATGTTAAGCAATCACTTGTCAATAGCCACTATAAGATAGTTACCTTTATTAAAAATGTGCACAGATTAATCTACCGATTTTAATCAACTAATGCCCATAAATTAACCGATCAAAATTTTTAATCGAGTGACTGCCCTAAAACAAATATATCAAGAATGCCAAGTGGCAAAGGAAAATGAGAATATAAGGTACTGTTAACATACTTTTAATATTCTATGCTGTGGAGGTTTCTCAAAGATAAATGAGGTATCAATGTTTTATTAGTCAGTGCCATGCTTCGACAAGGTGAGGAAACACCTCTGACAGTGACACATGATCTGATATTAGTGCTCTGGACTAGGGCTTCTTATCAAGAGCTCATATAGGGGGTGCATCTAGACGATACACTGTTATTTATAGAAGCACCTCTTACCAGACTGTTTGACAGCTGAGCGATCAAACCAAACGCATGTGTGAAATGACAGGGCCATGAAAATAGCAGCTTGGCAGCAGGGTGTAAGATGGAAAACTTCAAGTGGAAATTAGATTTGATAAAACTTTGCATGTACGTTCATTAAGGCCAGGAAACCTGGTATCGTTGCTGCTGACACCTCCTCGGCTTGGGTTTGAAAGTGCTATCTGAGACTACTCTCACAAAAATGGTGAAACTTTGCATGCATACAGTGTATGTTTTGTAAATCAGTTTTGTATGAGAGTACAGTTTTGGTATTGTATGAGATTAAAAAAAAAAAACATCATTGAAGTCTGTTGGTTTCCGGAGTGTTCCGGAAGTCTTTTTCTACGCCTGATACAGCTTTGAGGTCTTAATTAGTAAAGGTCTGCCCTCTTCTCACTGGTGTTTATATATCAATCACACGAAGGGCTCAGTGACTTAATGAACCAGTAAACAGAACAGAAGAAAACGTTTTCCACGTGTCTCAGCACACCAGACTCTGTTCTAGTGCTATGTGTTATGGCTGCATCTGTCTGTCTGTCTGTCTGCGGATCACTCCAAGAACATGACATACTCATCTGTCTGTCTGTCTGTCTGTCTGTCTGTCTGCGGATCACTCCAAGAACATGACATACTCATCTGTCTGTCTGTCTGTCTGTCTGCGGATCACTCCAAGAACATGACATACTCATCTGTCTGTCTGTCTGCGGATCACTCCAAGAACATGACATACTCATCTGTCTGTCTGTCTGTCTGTCTGCGGATCACTGGAAGAACATGTCCTACTCGTCTGTCTCCCTGTGGATCACTCAAACATGTCATTTCAACTTCAACATGGGCTTTGGCATCTACTGGCTATGTGAGGAAAACTTGATTTGAGCACACAAACTACAAGTATGGAAATGTCAACCACGGAGAGCTTTTTTTCAAGATTTTTGTAACAGCAATTTAACAGGCCATATTAACAGAAATTGCTTAACACAGGAAAGGAGAGACCAGAAATGGAAACTGAACCTTGGCCATATAATGTACCACTGTGGGGTTTTTTTTTCATAAAAAAGGTAACTGCTGATGTTACCAAATAGAAAGAAACAATTTAGGAGCATGTTTAAGCTCTTAAATTAAGAGTTATTTAGGACTTTTTACATTCCCTAGTTCATCTAAATTCCCACAAGTATGCACAGTTTTCATCCATAACTATATTAAACACTCAGCATTGTTGAATGGAATGCTAATAGTCATGGTAGTTACTTTGTTTTGGGTAGTATTCTAATTTCTCAAGTAGTTGATGTTGCTCAGTATATCTGAGAATGAACGCCTGCAGACCCATCCATGTTTTTGCTTGATTCATATTGATGTTGGGTGAATACCTAAGTCAACATTCGTGCACACAAATACTTTTCATTTTTCTTGGGGGTTGGATTTTATTTTATTGTCATTGTCACGATACTCGAATAATAATTAAGTGTCAATCACCGTGTTTGGTGTAATAACAGGAAAGAGGATGAGAAGCTTTCATCAGCATTTTAGGCACAGTCAATGCTTTCTTTTTCCTCTGATACGGAGCACATTGTCTGGGTCTGAAGAAGCCCCCTGTTTTGCAGTAGGTAAGTGACATTGTTCAGCATGGGGAAAGGCTGCTGACTCCGATAAGTTGATATCCTGCAAACATGTTTCCTGCCCCTCGCTGGAGTTCGAAGCTTTATATTTAGGTGGATGTGTCTGTTTTCTCGGCTGGTGGCATTGTTTAATTGAAAAAAAATCTTCTTCCTTGAAAGCAGAACGAGTGTCAATATATTTATAGCCAACACGCTCAAGGATCTGCCACTAGGAGCACAATGCAGTTAAAAGCACATGGATTCTGTTTTTCATTTGCAATTCAGCATTTTCCATATTTTGTAATCCTAGCTCCTTGCCATGAGATACTGCCATTGTCTTCAGTGATGGCGGCCAGTATTGTTCTACTGTTTCAGATTAGTCACCTCCCTCAACTGGCACTATGTGCTCTACCATCCAGGCTTTTTGACACTGAGCCTTGCAGTCCTGGTAAGCTAGTTCTGCTCCCACAGACCTCAACATCTTAAAGCTCAAGTTCAAACGTGACTCCACCATGCACTGGATGTGGCAGGGATTTAGGTTGTTAAGAGAGGAGACCACACACAGACTGTGAAAGAAAGTTCTGTATTTCCATAACTGTCATGCTTTATATGTCGTTCATAGATTAGACATGCCGGCTGTGAAGGTTGACCTGGCATACACAACAATAGGGTTCAATGCTAGGTAGTGCCATATCATGCAGAGGCTTACCAAGACCAAGTTGGTTCTATTCGGAAGGTGTAGCTTATTGTTGTATAAACGTTGCAATGTGTCTGTGCTCTTAACTGAAAGTAACTGAAACCTGACCACTCTCTCGACCCTCGTGGTCAGAGAGGATTTGTTGGGGTCAAGCTTTGTTAGGGCCCTGGCGCGAGTTCTACTCTCCAATGCACACTGCCCTTAGGAGTTCCCGATTGCATGTTATCGTTTGAGATACCTGAACACCTATAAATGTGAAGTTGGTTCTAGAAACTCCAGTGCAGTGAGCCCGCACTGCTGAACTCTGTTCTGTAGGAAATGTCAATGGTTATGGCCATTAAAACACCAGATGTTACAGATACAAAAATAGTAGACTTTAAAATGGTGTTGAGCGCAGGAGCCTCTGGAGCAGTGCAGAGCTCATGCCCACTGTTGAAAACAAGCTATTTTAAGAGGTATGTTTTAACATGCCAGATTAGATCTAAAAATCTGTTCGTTTTCTGGTGAAATATATAACTATCACTCAAACAGATTAACAGCTTCGCTGCTTGTCAGCTACAAAAAGCAGAACCCCTTTTATTGAAAAGAAGCAAAAACAAGCAATGATGCGTTTTCAGACTTTACAAGCAGTTAATAGTATCTTCGATCACAGGATGACAGGCAATGGGGAGGCTGTGTGGTCCAGTGGTTAAAGAAAAGGGCTTGTAACCAGGAGGTCCCCGGTTCAAATCCCACCTCAGCCACTGCCTCATTGTGTGACCCTGAGCAAGTCACTTAACCTCCTTGTGCTCCGTCTTTCGGGTGAGATGTAATTGTAAGTGACTCTGCAGCTGATGCATAGTTCACACACCCTAGTCTCTGTAAGTCGCCTTGGATAAAGGCATCTGCTAAATAAACAAATAATAATAATAATGTGACAGCTCTGGACAAATCTGAGCGATAGCACTTCATGAGACCATCAATAAACAACAAACTAAAAAACAAAAACCTAGACTATATACTAGATATATGTACATATATACAGTGTGTGTGTGTGTGTGTATATATATATATATATATATATATATATATATAATATGTATGTACTGCACTGTATAAACATTATTTAGTGGATTTGCTGTGGGCACTTCAGTCTTGGCAGGTGACACATTGCTTTTGGCTGGTGAGCTTTCTCTACTTGCAGTGCCCAGGTTACTTTCCAAGAAGGTTATGACTTGTGTAACTTGCTTTTTTTCACATTATTTGTTTGATTCTTCTGGTTTAAGGGACACAGAAGGATGAATCAAGCAGAGAAACTGGCTGCACTTGCCTTCCAAAAACAATCTGCTGGCTAAAATTAGAAATGCCTGTTGTTTGTCTCGGATGCACCTGTAAGATGATTATGGCAGCGAAATGCGTAAAGATACAGGGACATCTCCCATGATAGTATCTGTGATCGTTTAGTGATGATACCCACGTGATTTTAAGAAACCAGTCAGCTCTGAACAGCTCTTTGTATCAGGATACAAACACTGTAAAGACAGGCCCATTCTGCAGAGGAGGGTTAAGATCTATACAGCAGGGATTCCTAACCTTTTCCAGGCTGGGGACACCCTTGGTATCTCATCGACCACTATCAGCCTAAAACTTCATTATTTATATTACAAACTAGAGATTTATAAGTCATGAAATGGTTGCCTGTTCATAACCATGGTCTGGATTACCCACTTCCCCTGAAAACAAGGATACTTGATATCAGCTTTAATTTCTTACTATTTGTTGTCCTGTTACAGAACGCCCTTTTTAGCAGCTGGCTTCTTAGCTCAGAGTGATGCCAGAAACACAGGTTGCAGGTTCAGTCCCTATACTTGACATCCTTTCAAGTGACAGGTGTTGTTGGGCCGAATGGTCTCCTCTTGTTGGTAACTGTTCTTATGTATGTTTTGCATGATTCTCTGTTGTTGTTTCCAATTTTATATCTTATGTACTCTGCTTACTAACTGTTCCAGCAACAGTTTCTTCAGAAAAGGCTCCCTCGTGCTGATTGTGGGAAAGTAAAGAGGGGAAGGAGATCAGTTTTGCCCAGGATTCAATGTGCACAATTCAGACCGTGTTTAGGGACAACCTGTTGTGTCAGAAGCTCTTGGAGGTTAAAGGTTAAAGGAATATCCCGATGGTTTAGTTTGTGGCTTGACCTGGGGCTAGTTTAACGGCACATGGATATTTTATAACAACAACAAAAAATAACCTGTGTTAATCAAATGTTTTCGGTAATAATCTATAAGGTAAGTGTTAATCTATAAATAATAATTCAGAACAGTCCAGAAATCTTTGTGATGCCGCATATTGAGTGTTTCCTTGTACAGTGTGGAACTGAGTGGGTTTGCTGTTGGATGTTGGAGTGAAAGATGTCTGCTCTCGGGTGCGTGGATTGGTCCTGAATGTCTCCCTGCGCACTGAGCTCTTGTTTTCCTGTGTCCTTTCTAGATGAGCCTAGTCAGTGTTATTTCTTTGATGGTGACGGGGTCTGTGAGGAGTTTGAGAGGCAGACGAGTGTGCAGGACTGCGGTCTCTACACTCCCAGTGGCTTCCTGGATCAGTGGGCCTCCAGCGTGGAAACCTCGGATCAGAACAACCCGCACTGCCCCGCACAGGTCATGATCGGATACCCGGCCGCCACGAAGGTAAGCAGCATGGATTCAATGGGACTGTGTTCTGGGTTCATTCAATCTTAATTTCCCTAAAAACACTTGAAAACAGTGTCTGGACATGTAATGCCATAGAAAGTGAGGATACACAATGGGGTCCTAAGAAGCTAACACCAAAAATAATCAATCAGTGAAGAAAGAACCAGTGGGGCAATTAGTTCGGAGTTACCCACAAAGAACCGTGTTGTTTTCAGTTTATACCTTACATAGCTTACTATTTAATTAGGATGCTTTGGGAAGCTTTGTTTTTAAAGCTGGGCAAAGCCACTAGTATGACATCAACACCATTGAAATATGAAAAGTAACACCCACACATGTGATATTACAAGCAGAGGGTCATAAAGCAGCACCAACCAGTCTTGTGACAGTATTGGCACACAGGGTGCCCCATACTTGTAGGATGCCTACAGTACAAAGTGCGTGTGTAGTTGGTATGATGTCTCCATCGTGGCAGGCATGGATGTGCTAATCCATTGGGAATTGCTTTCACAGCGTGTGAGGTTAGTGATAATGTTAGAGTGAGATCATCATTCAGACGTTTCCCTCCTCTCTCAGCAGCCTGAATGACACAGATGCAAATAGCATTGGTGATGGAGCTGCCCTCTCTCTGATAGCAAGTCTCTTCTCCTCCATCCTGTACTGCTGTCTGCTCAGAGACCAGCAGAGACGGGAGACAAAGAGGCAACAGTTTCTCCTTAAATTGCCTTGTGCAGGATGGCACAATTCATTGTGTATTATTAATGTGAAGGAAGTGACACGCTTGATAGAATGTTGGCTTCTCTTCCTGCTTGTCTTGTTTCCCTTATGGCTGAAAAGTTATCCCTTTTTAAAATAAAATAAATTAAAAAAGTGAATTCTTCGTGATTCCCTGAATTTTAGCAAGACAGCTTGCAATTAGGTGGCATTGGCTGTTGTGGATTAGTTGAGTGGTTTAATTTGCAAACATAATTCCCAGCTTTCAGTTGAATCACAGCAATTTTAAATGAAAAAGAAAGAGTGACATCTCCGTACAAGCTGACTGTTGGGTCTGTATGTTACAGCTTAGTGCTCCCAGTCTGCTGTTACTGCAGTGAATTTCTTGAAGAAGTAGCTGCTAATTCTGTGTTGTACCTGCTATGGAGCTGTCAATACCATTAGCTGTGTTAAGAATCTGATCCTCAGCGGATTGACACCTGGGGTTTGTGGTCTCTAAGTGTGTGCGTGTCTGTCTTTCAGTGCATTTTCTGTAGCTGGTATGTCCCTGATGGAAATGATATAACAAGCACTGTTCAGCTCCATTTACATGAATAGCAGCATAAGCTTACCATGCCTGTGATGACGTCCTCGTTGGTTCAGTTCCAAGAATGCCTGCTGCACACTGCATAGACCAATTAGCAGGTGCTCTTGGTCTCCTAGTATGATCAACCTTGTCTTAATTTCGCCTCACTTTAGCCTTCGTGTGAAAGAGGGGAACAGGCTTTTGCCCTGACCTTGATGAGAAGTAGTGCTCTCTCTCTCTCTCTCTCTCTCTCTCTCTCTCTCTCTGTCTCTCTCTCTCTCTCTCCACTGCAAATGGAAATTCTGGACCTCATTAGGTTGTAGCTGTCTTCCAGGTCACATCATATAGACTGACATCATGTGATGTTGACTAAATGGAAAATTACTTTGAAAAACACTTTGCCACCTGTCTTAAGCTATAGAAAACAGATGTCAGGCTTTTGACACGTATATTATGGGGTGGGGGGCATGTCTGTGAGTGTCTATAGAGCCAGAGTCCACCGATGTCTCTTGCTTCGTATTTAGGTAAATATTTTGCAACAAACACAAGTCAAGTTATTAGGTCTCATTCGTGATTGGAGAATGATTCTAATAATTGAAGATTAGGCAAAGTGAAGGAAAAATATTGATTTTGCAGTGTAATCCTGTACTGCCCTGTAACACCTATAAGTCGTCTTGGATAAAGGCGTCTGCCAAATAAATAATAATAGTCTCAGTAACTTTTGATGGGCACCACCGTTTTGAGCAAACAGATTGACACACCAGTGATCACACTGAGAGTGTAGAACCCCCTTCGCAGGGACTCTGCTCTTATCCAATCCGGTGCCTCATGTAGCTGTAATGCAGCACCGGACTCCTTTATATACAAAGTGAAGAGAAAGAACAAACCCCCTGGCTGCCAAGTCCAAGCACATTGCATGAACAAACAAAGAAGGAAACAAGTTGTTTTGATGCACTTACTCTTGTCTGGGCTGCTGCTGATGGTTCGAAAGATTGGAACGTAGGATCACAAGTCAAATGCAATTGCTTTTGACAGTGAAATCCTCCAGTCAATGTGTTGTCTGTTTACATTGTAAGAGGGAAGGGGGCTAAGTGCTGCAGCACGGTGGATCTGGCCTAAGTTTCAGGGTCAAAAGTGAAATGAGCTGGGAGGGGAATAGCAAATTATTTATATATATATATATATATATATATATATATATATATATAATGCTTGGTTTGGTCTTTTATCTCGCCATGTGGTGTCTAATGCTTTATATTAACTATGTAGCCTCAATCCTAACCTAACCAGATATGTATTAACAATTATTACTTTGTAACAGAGAATAATTACTTTTTAATCACTGGTAAATGTGGCCCGGTTAATGTAAAGCGTGACTGTGTTATATTCTTTTACTGAGTTAACCGTTAACTCACATTGACACTGTACAGGGTAGTGTAGCACGTTGTTGTGGATACAGTATGCAATTAATTGCCTGCATCTCTGTCTTTTCCGGTGCTTTTTGAGATAATCATGTGCTGGGATCCTAGGAATCTGTTTGCTACAGAATAACGTGGAAAGAAATGACTTTGTACAGCACAGATATATAGCTAGCTTACGTAATTTCCTTGAACAAATCTGGTCTTATTCCCTAGCATGACACAAAGCACATTAAAAGTTAACCTTTGCGTTTCTTCTTCACTTTTCCAATGTCAGCAGAAACCCAGATAACAAGAAGTTACATTTAAGAACAATGATATGTTTTGCACAATTCTCACAGGCAGCAAAGTGCTATCACAAGGTCGAACGACAAGGCTGGTGATTGCAAACTACCGATGTAAACCAGCTATGTACAGCTTGATTGTAAGACTTCATTAACCCTGCGTTGATTCAGAGCTTACATTAAACACAGGAAAATCACACACTGTTAAAGACAGTTTCAATTATTTCTTTACCATTTAAATAGAAAGCATAAGTAATGGGTTGTATAATGAAAAGAACAGATGGCTGATGAAACAATTAGAGCTTGTGCCATTTAACTGGAATAATGTGTACATTGCCCCACACGCGTGGTTATCAGAAAAAGCCTGCGTGTTCCAATAGTGTGTTATTATACGTTCTGTGACACTTACCTAAAGTTATAGCATGTCACTTTTAACAAAAGTGGTTTTAGAACCAGTTTCAATTGGTTTGATTATGGTTTGTACATAGGCTCAAAGCAGTTTATTAAGCAGAAACAATTTATGTGAAAACAGAAGTGTTATCATCTGTCCCAAGGTCACAGCTGTACTCTGAGTTATGAAAAGGCAGTCTTTTCAACATGGGTGCATTTCGGGCCAAGCTAAGGAGCTACAAGGTCAGGGAAGCAAGAGTTTTAAAATCCTTACAAAATGTGCATAAACATACTTGTTCAATAAAACTGCTTCTGGTGTACAGAGGTCAAGGTTGAACGAGGCGCACTGTCACATTCATGCTGAAACGTAGCTGCAGTTCACTTCAGTATCCGGAGCGTTGTTACTACTGAACAAGATGCATGCCGAAAACTATAAAGATCACCCCTAAAGACCGGGTTGATGAGTTTGGCAATACCCATCCAGGTGACAAAGACTGGCTCGGAGATAAACTAGTATGAATACTGTGTTTTGGTTTTTATTATTACCACACAAAAGTATTTGTAATCTTTAAAGTAAAATGGTACGTTTGTTTATATTATTGATTTGATAGCACTGGTAACTTCCTTAGAATTTAAAAGTGTTAACTGTTATTCAATAGTACTGCTTGCGTATCTTATATGTGACACGGGGAGGGGTAAACGACTCAATTTTAGCATTATTTTAATTTTTTTTTGATGAGCAGCTCTCTTCTTTTATAGGGTGACCGGTCAGGGAGAGGGATTTGATTGGCAGGGTCAATGTGGGAAGCTCACAGAACCACACAGTGTCACTTCCTGTTAAGAAAAATAAGCCGGGAAGAGAAGCAGAGGAGTGAGGGGGAGGGGGGTCATTATTAACATCTTAAATTATGTTGTGGGGCTTGGTGACACAACATGCTTGTTGATTGATACCATTTACTGTGTTGACCAACTAGGGTATTTGTTCAGGCTAATGTATTTGACATATTTTTCAATTGAGAAGAACACAGCAATTACAACACACTGTGCACTTGGCACTAATTGGTTAACACATGTTTTCAAGCCTAGTTGGAGTTGAATAACTCAGATCTTGGTGAGTTGTATTCCATGAATGTGACTTTTCAGCAGACCTGGATACACGTGATATAACTAAAAAGGGTCTCATTTTGTAACACTAATAGAAAGTACAGGGTTAAAGCACCGTTTACTGTGTCATTTATTTTGGTTTGACAAGCAGAGAAAAATGTAAGCAATGTAAACCCAGGGATTGTCCATTTAGTCATACCAGCCAACAAACACACAGGCGGACAGTATCGTGTTACATGTTGTATGTTGTATGTTACTTTTGAACAGTATACCATTCGTAGATGCCACCAATGCTTTTGAATACACGGTGTCCCAGGCATAGCTCCACAGACCACGAGCACAACAGAGGAACAAAGGCAGAGCAGTACTGCACTGTGCTGTGTGATTGGAATCACTTCTCAATGTGATTGAAGAACAGGTTTTGTGTTTTATAATCATGTGTTGCTTTAGCCAGTGATATGTGTGTGGACGCAACATTAAAAAGGTCTCCAGAAAGGGCCAATCCTGGTTTTACACAACCTTTTTGTGAAAGCTTTCTTTTGTAAAAACATAGTAAAGTGGAATAAAACATAGGTAAAGCCTAGAGGGTAAGTTAAAGCAGGTATGGCAAACCATGGTACCCTATTGAATGAAACCCGCTGAATAATGTTACCATAATTACATACTGCTTTGTAGTTCTCCATAGACTTTACAAATAACTGACAAAAATTGTGACATTTTGAAAACTAACGTGCAATTTTGTACTGATATTATAGCTTATGGTAGACTTTTGCAATATCATTTTGTAGTTTCTTTGATTACATGATGTTAAATAAAAGATCTACATTGTATTTATGTTAGAAAGTTATTGACCTGAGGGAAGACTATTGTTACCGACAGAGGGCTATACTTGCACCCTGGAGGTAACAATAGTCTTAATGAGGGACATTTCATTTTCCACTATGGCCGAGTCTGCAGTATATATTTAATATATGAGTCAGTAAAAATAATAAGAGAGGCAAGGTTGGATAGTAAACATGACTTTATATAGTTTGTTTAAATATAGCTGATACAGCACAAGTAAATAAATTAATAACATAAATAACAGAACATATTTTTGAAGTTCATACTGTATAGTTAGCAAAGTTTTTCTCCGTCTGCTTTGCTGACTGCTGCATAATCCAGTTTATATCCCGCCCGTCACATTTGTTTTCGTCGAGTTGAATTTGTTTGAATTTCAGAAAGTCAGAAAACAGTGACAGTGATGTTTTAATCACCATTTTAGTGTTTGGAGCATCTTTCTTTTGTAGTATGTTTTGTAATTCGTTTTCTGTTAAATCACAGAATCGGTGTTCAGCCATTTTCTCTTGTTGTGAGGAGTGCCGGGGAGGAAGGCGTTCCTTTGAAAAGGGGTGGGACTAACAGTGATGTGAACCAATCACATGACAGATGGAGACTATTGACCAGTGGTGTAAGGATGTTAGGCCAATAGTTCAATTTATTCCTCCTATGACAAGGTTTTAACCTATCACAGACCAGGATTTCCATATATATTTTTTGGTGCCTGCTAATACTTTTGGCCATAGCTGTATAACCCTGGGAAATGCATGGGTAACCTGCAAGATGAGTTTTGGAGCCCTGAATTGAAATGTAACTGTTTGATTCATCTCTATACAGGTGAAATTAGCTTGGACCCTATAGAGTTAAGAGCCACTGATTTTATATAAAGATGAACAACGCGGGAGGCCTCCTGACCTTATCAACCTTGCTCTCCGCCACAGCAACTCCATTGGCATTTAACACAGTTTACTTTCATCTGAAGAGCCACTTCTAAACAAACGTGTGTTTGCAGAGCGAGCTGCCAACACTATAGATGAGAGTACTTTCCAGATGGTCTAAATTACAACTACATGGTAAATTGCAGGCTTGCATGATTGCTGTGTTTTAGTAGTGAGTGCTTCAGGTAATTCGCTCATAATGATCTTAAAAACATTTTGAGGAGAAAGGGGGGTAAACATGAGAAACTGTTCTTTTTTTTTTTGCTCACAGCTGTTCTTTAAGTGAACAATCACTCCGGTGACATTACACAACAGGGAGTGCGCAACCATCCACTCTAATAGTGTTGTGTTTCTGCTAATGCAAGAAACCACCACGGACTACAATAAAATATAATCAAACTTTTTTTGTGTGTAGAATCATTCCAGCATGCATAATGGCTGACGACTATTTTCGATGGGAAGTAATTCGTATTTTTTCACAGGATCACAGTCATGCACGGTTTTGGGTTTGTTAGGATTATTTCCACCTGCATGTTGGCCCAACTGATATGTTGCATCATAGCTGGACTTTATAGTTTTGCAACTAGATCTGCATATAATCTGCATTGCATATGTCAATGACAGGCAACTAGAATTGAAGAGCAGCTCCTGAACTCAGCAGTCAAACACTCTAACACAAACTCAAAGTAACACAACAGCATCTGAGTAGGTGCTGTAATAACCACCCAAGTGAAAGCATTAGAAAAATACATGGGAACAAGAAAACCTTTGCTGAATAGTCACAGTATCACATGATTCTCAGCAACCAGGATCAAGAGAAAATGACAAAACCACACAGGCTTTCAAAGCAAGAGGGCAGCCAGTTAGACAGAGCGATAGAGAGAATAGGAGGCTGTGTGGTCCAGTGGTTAAAGAAAAGGGCTTGAAACCAGGAGGTCCCCGGTTCAAATCCCACCTCAGGCACTGACTCATTGTGTGACCCTGAGCAAGTCACTTAACCTCCTTTTGCGCCGTCTTTCGGGTTAGACGTAATTGTAAGTGACTCTGCAGCTGATGCATAGTTCACACACCCTAGTCTCTGTAAGTTGCCTTGGATAAAGGCGTCTGCTAAATAAACAAATAATAAATATAATCAGTGCTAGAACTGGAATCATTGAGAATGAAGGCAAACATCAGGACAAGGCATGGAGGTAAAAAAACAACATTGCATGAGGATTTGTTTGTAGCTGTATCCTAGTAGGAGAAAAAATAAATTCAAATGAAAACAGTGCCAGGGGCTGACTAATTAACTTGCAGTAGTTTAAATACACCTACATGAGTATGCATATAGTTGATTTTTAATAACCAGTATGCTATCTCCATTGTTCTTACATGTTTTGAAAATAGTTTGTGGTTTTACAAGATTCATTTTGCATTAGTTGCTTCACTTGTATGGGTTTTGTGTTTTTGTTAAACTCTTAATTGTGTCTGTTTTAAAAAATACTTTATCATAGTGCCAATGTGTGGTGGTTTGGTTTTAATGGTACCTCAATTTGTTCAATTGCTAGTGTTTCCTTACTGTTGTTAACACTACAAGTACTAATTCCATACAACAATACAATACCATTTTAATTAACATAGCACCTCGAAACACTCCATTCTAAAAGTTTACCGTAGTAAAAGCATAGCAAAACATAATGAATACTAGTGAAAGCATGGTAGAGCATTGAAAGGCATTGTAAAGCCGAGAGAGGTATGGTAAAGCATATTAAAACTTGGCATTGTATAAATACGTGAAAAGCGTACAAACACTGTGTATGCTCAATATAGCGAGTGCCTGGTTTTGAGAGAATTGTAAACTTGGTTGCTTTTCTGCAAGGAGAATCCGCCCCTAACCGACAAGTCATCAGCAAGCGCATAAAGGCTCTGTGTTTTATTCTTCCATGTAGCTTCTTTTGTTTTGGTCTCCTCCTCCCCAGCCACCACCTCGCAGCGTGCCTCATCCCGGGGGGAGGTGGCCCATAGCAACTTCCTATCTGCAGCACGGGGATGCATGGAACTGTTCATGTTTTTCCAGCCGGCCTCGCACAGGTAACCCTCGAGCACCCACGGACGAGGCCTCCGGCCAAATGACAGCCCATCACAGTCATCGGGCCCCGAGCGCCCATCACAGTCATCGGGCCCCGAGCGCCCATCACAGTCATCGGGCCCCGAGCGCCCATCACAGTCATCGGGCCCCGAGCGCCCATCACAGTCATCGGGCCCCGAGCGCCCATCACAGTCATCGGGCCCCGAGCGCCCATCACAGTCATCGGGCCCCGAGCGCCCATCACAGTCATCGGGCCCCGAGCGCCCATCACAGTCATCGGGCCCCGAGCGCCCATCACAGTCATCGGGCCCCGAGGGCCCATCACAGTCATCGGGCCCCGAGCGCCCATCACAGTCATCGGGCCCCGAGCGCCCATCACAGTCATCGGGCCCCGAGCGCCCATCACAGTCATCGGGCCCCGAGCGCCCATCACAGTCATCGGGCCCCGAGCGCCCATCACAGTCATCGGGCCCCGAGCGCCCATCACAGTCATCGGGCCCCGAGGGCCCATCACAGTCATCGGGCCCCGAGGGCCCATCACAGTCATCGGGCCCCGAGCGCCCATCACAGTCATCGGGCCCCGAGCTCCCATCACAGTCATCGGGCCCCGAGCGCCCATCACAGTCGTCGGGCCCCGAGGGCCCATCACAGTCGTCGGGCCCCGAGCGCCCATCACAGTCGTCGGGCCCCGAGCGCCCATCACAGTCGTCGGGCCCCGAGGGCCCATCACAGTCGTCGGGCCCCGAGGGCCCATCACAGTCGTCGGGCCCCGAGGGCCCATCACAGTCGTCGGGCCCCGAGGGCCCATCACAGTCGTCGGGCCCCGAGGGCCCATCACAGTCGTCGGGCCCCGAGCGCCCATCACAGTCGTCGGGCCCCGAGGGCCCATCACAGTCGTCGGGCCCCGAGGGCCCATCACAGTCGTCGGGCCCCGAGGGCCCATCACAGTCGTCGGGCCCCGAGCGCCCATCACAGTCGTCGGGCCCCGAGGGCCCATCACAGTCGTCGGGCCCCGAGGGCCCATCACAGTCGTCGGGCCCCGAGGGCCCATCACAGTCGTCGGGCCCCGAGGGCCCATCACAGTCGTCGGGCCCCGAGGGCCCATCACAGTCGTCGGG
Source organism: Acipenser ruthenus (assembly GCF_902713425.1). NCBI lineage: Eukaryota > Metazoa > Chordata > Actinopteri > Acipenseriformes > Acipenseridae > Acipenser > Acipenser ruthenus. Next base: position 697,695 of record NC_081219.1, read on the forward strand.
CCCCGAGCGCCCATCACAGTCGTCGGGCCCCGAGGGCCCATCACAGTCGTCGGGCCCCGAGGGCCCATCACAGTCGTCGGGCCCCGAGCGCCCATCACAGTCGTCGGGCCCCGAGGGCCCATCACAGTCGTCGGGCCCCGAGCGCCCATCACAGTCGTCGGGCCCCGAGCGCCCATCACAGTCGTCGGGCCCCGAGGGCCCATCACAGTCGTCGGGCCCCGAGCGCCCATCACAGTCATCGGGCCCCGAGCGCCCATCACAGTCATCGGGCCCCGAGCGCCCATCACAGTCATCGGGCCCAGAGCGCCCATCACAGTTCAGTAAATCATCTGCAATTGTAATCAATAAATCACTCATTCATTGCGGATTCTCCGTGCTGAAAGGACAGGCACTATGTGCAATACTTTTTGATTTTGGTATTTTTGGAACACGTTATGATTTGAATTTGGTTGGTCGTTCATTCAAATACACAACAATTAACAATTGAGTTTGGTACAGCATGAGCATGGTGTGAGTAATAAACTACATTGCTTATATGCCAAAAATGAAATGTATTTATACCATAAAAATGATAAAAACCTGTTTGACACATTTAATAAATGAATTACCAGACAGTAGTTAAAAAGTAAACATGAACAATCACAACAACTGTTTCGCAGGACAAGACAAGAGAAAGAAATATAACGAGTAATGTAACACGCTACTTTTTTATTAAGTAATAAGTAAAGACATTATATTGTTTTTTGAAGAAACTAGTAGCGAGCAATAAGTTACTTTTTTTCAGTAAAATTAAACATCCATAGTATTTGATGCTTGTCTGAGCCGCTGGACAAAGCATCAGAATTCAAGCTTTGTAAAAGACTTGAGTGAATCATTTGACAAATCCTATATCATGGTCGTGTAGGCTGTTGTGGGATCCTCGTATGTGTGTGTGTATATAATTTACTATTATACACATACATTAAACACAAATTGAAAAAAATAAGCGCCTGGGCACTATTTCGAGCGAATACAATATATGTAAAGTAGCTGTAATGCCTGGACCTGCAGTCCTCATGTTCTAGTATAACAAGTTGGGTATACAGGACATGAGGTAAACCATTTTAACATTGCTGATCATGCTTGCTTTATGGTCAGTCATTGGATAACATGACTGGTTGTGCTGTATGACCATGATCTGAAACACCATTATCTGGCAAAGAAAATATATGTGAGTCTGAAATGCATAACCTTTTGTAGGTGTTGGCCAAATCCAGGTGGACTATTGCATAAATTCATGATTGAACCCATGACGTAAACCATGGTGTAATATGGTAAAACATGACAACATTGTTGCAGAGCACAGAATGAATTATCCTTAGAGGCAGCGAAAGGGCACAAGTAAAATTGGAACAGGTGGTTTACACAAAACCACCATATTTCAAGATTAAGATATCTCATCTAATTAAAAGCCACGCTCACAGTACACTTGGTTGTGTTAGATGTGTACGTGCTTGCCTGGGATAGTTTTGCAATGATGTAATGGATATGTGGATGGATGTTAGGATCTAGGTGGGCTGTTAACAAGGTACCTAACCTCCTAGATATATGTGGTATGTGTACGCTTGGAAATAAAGAGCCAATAAAGTACAATCTATTTTTCACTTGGGACCCGGGCAGTCATGGCTGTCCCATTAGAAAAGCAGGTAATAATTGATGACTGTCTGAATATGGCATCGATAAGGACAGTCTCTTTTGAGATTTGCACAGCAGACACTGCTCTAGACATTATTGATGAGAGGTTTTTATCTCTAAGACAATCTTGAGTGACCCCAGGGACTAACTTTCATTAGACCTTTAACCCTTGTCTGGTGTGTGGTTTTCTTTTCTAAATTGAGTTCCCGTGGATGTATTGTTATTGTTATGACTTTAAATGGAATTAGATTTTCACCTTGAAAAATTATGTACCGACAGTTATTTCTGAGCAATACAACACCGTTTCTGTTATCCATAGGGACAACACACTTCCTCCAGTCAAAAACACTAAGAACATACAAATGGGAGGTATTGGAAAAATACTGTTTCGGGGTAAGGTGGTTAACGCTCAATGCTTAGTGAAGTGTGATTCAGTTTCTTTCAAGCCGGCAATTTATCATAGATTAGGGTCCTGTACAATCAGTTACATGTTACATTGGCTTCTGATTTATATTATTATTATTATTTTTTATTTCTTAGCAGATGCCCTTATCCAGGGCGATTTACAGTTGTAAACAAATACATTTCAAGAATCACTTTATAGCACTGCTGTATTCCTTGCATGAAGATCACACCTGCATCTAACACCAGTCTTCGGCAGATACATACATGCGTTTGGATATACCTACTGGGTATACAGAACGGTATCATTTTCTGAGTGGATAAACAAACTAAAACAGCATAATTGGTACCAAACCGAGCCTGTATCATCATGGTCAGGGTAGCCCTGAGAGACAGTGGGCACGCTACCCACATATAACTAATGCATGGCTTTTAGCTCTTAATGCGGGCATCTCAGAAAAACTGAAGTGACATGATGCATGAATCCTGCATTCCCTGCAGCTTGTTGCAGGAGAAGCACCATGCTTCAGCTTCCAAGGGCTGACACCAAGCTGGAGGCCAATTAGGGGTGCAGGGTTTCATAGAGTCAGTTCAAAATGCATGCATTCATTAGCACAGGCACATGACAATGCACTGAACTGGCGGATTCATTCATTCTGTGGAAACCACTAGAGTATACTTTATATGAGAGCAGTACAAAGTCAATAAGTTCCTTTAGAGCTTTTCATGATCTATGCCAGAGGTCCCCAACTCTTTATCCAGGACCGCTTGTGGGCTATTAGTAAAGATGGTCTCCAAATTATGTGACTGCATTTACCCGCTACATATGACACTGTTCTGTGTCTCCTAACATAATTTACTATCTGTTCCTAAGATTATGAAATATTTATGGGATAATCTCTCAGTGCTGCAATCATGCACACAATTGCACACCACCTTAGTGTTTAGGGAGTTCATTGCAAAGCATTGCTTCTGATACCGGAGGTCGTGCCAGTGCTAATCTATTATACTTGAGCTGAACTCTTGGTGCAGACTTTGTGGTTTTGTGGCAGCTATTCAATGACATGGCTGTGCACTTGAAAACCTGTTTCTTTTGTCTGATGCTTGGCTGTCATTGGCAAATGACAAACAAAGACAATCTGTCATGGTAAATAAAGGGTTTGCATTCTTGAAGTGGTTTTGATTAAGATGAAAGGGGGTTTCTGGGGGGAGGTAGAGTGGGGTTTAAACTAGCTGAGATTCTGATCTGCAAGCTCTTTAGGATGGGCCAGGAATGGAATCCATTTGGGGTGGGAATGGGGTGAGCAACATTCTTATTGCATTGAATTATTTTTCCATCCCAAGTAGAAACACCTAAGAGAAATATTAGCAAGTCACAAATACCTGCAGTGTTTTCTCATTCTGTAGGATTGGTATTGGGTGATCAGGGGTGTGCAGATAAATAAACCATAAATATCAAGTTGTTGGCTACATGATTTTTGTGTCAGTCTGCAGGCATGCTTGCTGTATTCCCCGTTCCCCATTATGTATAAATGTTTTCAACATATTTTTTATTTTTTTATTTATTTCTTAGCAGACGGCCTTATCCAGGGCGACTTACAATCGTAAGCAAATACATTTCAAGTGTTACAATACAAGTAATACAATAAGAGCAAGAAATACAATAACTTTTGTTCAAGCAAAGTAATATGGAAATGTCTTGAAGGTTTATGAACTTGTAAATCCATGAGCTGGAAACATATTGAAACTAAGTAAGCAGGGAGCTATCTAATGTTGAAAACCAGGTTTTTGGATGCCTTTCTGTCCCAATGTTCCCACCATATACATTCAAAAATCCTTGCATGCTTTTCCAATTACCACACACTGTTCTGTTACCTTAGCAACCTGTTGAAACGTTTGACATAATACAGGACGATGCCCATATGGCTGTAATTCAGCCAAATGTGTTACAACAGCCTCTACTAAATGCTAAAGGTAGTTATTTCTCAAGTGGACCAGGGAGTGTTGCTTAGGTCCTTATGTCAATGACTTCAATTATATTGTTTGTTAAAAAGCCCTTGAGACGAGCTTTAAAATAATGCCACTGCTATCTCTCCTGGTCCTCCCCCATAGGGGCAGTTTTACTATCGTCAGACATTGTCTCTAAGTGGGGCCTGATGTACACAGCTCTGCCTGAGCCTGCATGACACCTACCCTGGAACCCCTTTCACCATGACTCAGACTTGAGGGATCACAACCCTCTGAGGAAACACCTCCCCAGGACTGGATCCACTGAGCTGTACTGTAGTTTAGGAGAATTTCATCAACATATTTAAAATGTAAGCTTTTCCCAAGAGTACACCAACATGCTTTATGAAAATTATTCATATGATTAATGATGATGAGTATTAACTAAATTTACAGGATCATTTCAAATTGATAACTTTTAGTTGAACTACTATACACAATGTAATTGAAGATTGACACTAGTTACTTGGTTTTCATGCCAATGTGACTTGAGGATGATTTATTAACTTCGGAATTCTCTGTAGAAATTTGACTTTAAGGTTTAATGCAGTTCAGTAGAGTAGCCTTGACAGTAATACATGCTTCATATTTATGAACCAGGCAAATGGTTAACATTTATCACACAGATACAAATGATTGTTGCTTCTTCTGTGCCCCCTGCTTTATACCTGATAGTCTAGACCAGACCTTGAGGCAGTAAATCTGAGTCAAGATTTACTGAAGCAGGGAAAATAGCTTCTTTGATCCCGGTGCACGCACACGCTGACATCCTATCCCTTTTGCAGCTTCTAGTGGCACAGCAGGAAATGTATAAATAATACCTGCTTGTGGGCCTAGGCAATAAAGACTGGGCTTCTGATTGGGGATAACCTGGGTGTTCACTGTCAGCTGACACCACAGCAGGCACTCTAACGGCTGTGCGTAGTTCGAGGTGTTATCCTTGGGGCAAGATGCAAAAGCCAAGAGCCCAGCTGCTTTGCAGATGTGAAGAATTGTACTGCACTTGTTACAAAAGTATTGGTATGGCTCTGCCACAAAAGCACTGAGATTCCCCCACGGCGACTTGGAGGCAGCAGCTGAGCACACATGCTGGAAAGGCTGGCCCTGTAGCAGGATAGAAAGAATTAAATTAGGCCTTCAGCTGTACCTCCTTGGATTGTGATTTGTTGAAATGTGACAGGGCTGCATTATGACTAATAAGTTAAAATGCAATGCATATACATTTCAAAGGCACGTGTTTTGTTCTACTAGCGCTCACCTGACGGTATAAATCACCCTGCACACCATGCGGCCATGCTTTTACCAGGTGAGCCACTCGGGGATGCATTGTTCATTTATTAACTTCTAGGTGTTCGCAGTCAAGAGTGAAACAATGTTACACCGAATTAGAGTAGACAGAACAGATCATTGGATACATTGATTAATACATTGATTCTGGCGTTGGGTTGTTATTGTCCTCACGAGATTCTAACACCGAGTGCTGTGAAATTCGATATTCTGCTTCGAGTCTGCCGGTGGTAGACAAAGGTTAAAGTTCAATGTGAGGAAACTTGTTGAACTTTGTTTCTTCCTGGGTGGGACTTGCCCCAAGCTGTTCTGAGGATCTCAACAGGAAAGGACAGGTCACAGTGTCGGGACGGGTGAAGATGAATGGCCTGGGTCAGCAGCTTTAAAGTGAAATTCACCACCATAACAGCTGGAGGGGAAGAGCTACGGGACACATAGATATTCATCTTTCCTTTCAGAATTATTTCTTAGTTTAACACATGATGCAGATAGGTGGAATCGTACAGTAAAATGCCAATCAATCTCCTGGGATGTCTTTTCATTTCAATGTGGTCAGCTGCCTTCGGGCTGTTGAGAGTCCCCAGTCCTTCAGGTCATTATCCTCCTCGTTGGTCATTAACACTTCATTAGTACCCCTCTACAGACAACGCATAGGCACAGTTTTACATTGGCGGAAGGACACATTCAGTAAAACATCATTTTAAGTTTTTTTTTTTTTGTAAAATAATAATTAAGCCGTTTTCTATGTATAATAACACACTTGAAGGCTTGAGTTGTGCTTATGTGGTATTGCTTGCATATGTTTCCTCCCCGTACAGTCTTTGACAAATTTGTTCTAGTACTGTAACATTATAATTGAGCATCTATTGACTACTTTAAAGCATAAACATTATTACCCTGTAAAACTGTAAAAGTGCTCTGTGAACAAACAGGGCAATGCTGAGCTACAGCGCCGAAAGTGGCAAGTTACCAGGAAGCAGCATCTGTCTAAACTTTTTAGTGTTGTATTTGAAAACCTGCTTCAAAGACATGCTGTTAAGGACATGCTGTCTTTCCAATAGTGCCCTATTTAGGATGTGTTAATCGTTTGCTTGTTTTTCTTTTAGGTTTGCCAAACCAAAGTATTTGATCTAAGTGAGGGGGTCTCCCAGTATGCCTGGTTCCCTTGTGGGGATCCTGCCCAACAGCAGTCCTTGATGAGGTCCACTTACTGGCTGAAGGTATGGGAAGCAGCCCTGGGGTGTCATTTCAATGAACAAATCAAGCAAACTTCAGGATACTGGCAGTTCTGTCTGTACTTCACACTTTAAGTAGATTATGTGTCTTAAACTTGCGGCCAAGCAGCAGACAATAATGACCCCTGTTGGCAATAAATGATGCAATTATGACTCCCAAGAGCAGCTAATGGAATGCGGCTGTCACACAACTGTAAACAGCTGCACCTCTATTGGGGTTTAGTGGTAGAGGGATCGGTGGGTTTACACTGTAGAGGAGTTAGTCTTGGATCTACTATGTATGTTGGTTGTGGTTTACTGTTAATATTCTTGTTGTAATGTTCCAATAGGCTTATTTTGCCCATCCAATGGTGGCAGCTGCAGTCATTATTCACCTGGCTGCAGATGGGACCAGCTTTATGGACCAAAGTCAGAAGAGCATTACAGTGCAGCTGGTTGATACCAAGGATCAGACTCACGACCTGGGTAAGAGGTGTAGTCAAGGAGCAGCTACAGAGAGGAGGCAGACTCCTGTCCATCATTCTTGTATTGCCTGTCAAGGCATCTCACAAACAAAGCCGTTGCTGCTTTTCATCATGCCATTATGCTGTACTATTCATTGCTTTTGCAATGGTATGATCTTTTATGAAGGTTTCAGCTTGAACCCTGATGAGAGTGCATCTCTCCTGATTCTGTTTAACAGGGTTCCAGGTTCTGAGCTGCCGGAACAACCCCCTGGTCATCCCAGTCATTCATGACCTCAGCCTGCCTTTCTATCGGACGAAAGCCATCACCATTGCCTTTTCATCCGCGTATGTTGCCATCTCCGGGGTGGCCCTGCGCTCCTTCCAAAACTTTGACCCCATCACTATCAGCAGCTGCCAGAACGATGAGATCTACAGTCCCACGGGGCAAAGGTGAGCGGGGGTCTTATGGGTGTGTCTGGGCTGGTAAAGGGGCCCTTTACTCTCTCTTTCCGCTCTGATGATGGTTTTAGTGAATTTGCAGTGCGGACCAATAGCTAGAACGTCACTTTACATTTACCAGTTATTAACAAGTTAGTCAACTTAACTGTTTACTAAACATCTATTCAATTCCAGTACAAGACAATACATGTGCCATGTTATGTTTTCAACAGATTACGATTTTCAATAGACAGCACCCATTTTGCATTTTGGTGTTGGTGGATCCTCCATTGGCCTTGGAGACAGTAGCTTGTATGTTTGGATATTCTTTGCCTGTGCCAAGTTCAGGACTCCAATCACATTCTCAAGAAGCTTTATCTTGCTACTAGGTACCTTCGTAACAGTTCCACTGTATTTCAGTCTCCTGAAAATACGGTATAAGGTGATACTCATGAGCAGCACTGTACATTGCTAGGTGGGATTTGATCCTGCAACATACTGTCCATGACATGTTGCATGGATTTGCACATTTTTATCATCAGCTTTTATGCTTGCCTGTGGTTTTCCCATTTTTTCACACTTGGTTAATACATTACACTGCTGAAGGTGCTAAACATCTGTCAAGTTGTCTTAGGCTTTACCTTGCTGCTGTTTACTAAATTGTATGAAATGTATAACGAATTGTGCAGATGTAGGAGCAGAAAAAGCATATTGTGTTTTGTTTTTTTTAAACTGATCTAATGCTTGGACCGTGATTGTATTTATCCTGGGTGGCCACTCTCGATCTTAATTCACTTAGGAGGCAACGAAAATGATCCCCAGTAGGGAATATGGAAGTAGGTATGTAACTTTAAATTTTAATAAACCTCCCCTTGCCATAAATGATAGCAGATCTTTTGGAAGGGGCACTGGGTGGGAGGTGGAGGGCACACAAGCCACAACAGTGAACTGAAATAAATAAAGGCAGACAACACTGCAAAAGTACATTGGACTCAAACTGTGCCAGCTAACGAGTGTAGCAATGATCTCAGTCTGATTAGTAGCCTATTACTACAATCTCAGCTTGTGGTGTTAATAAGAACACTAACAATCGTAACCCTAATAATAAGAGTAGAAGAAAGTGCCGGTTTTGACAATAGTATTCTGTATGTATCTGGCGCCCTGAAGTGTGTGAGATCAAGTTACAGATGAAAGCTGCGCAAGGATGTCTAGCCAGATCCCTGTTTGAGAACTGGACTGAACTCAGAGAGGCAGGCGAGCCAGAAATACTTTGAGGAGGAGCAGGGGGCCTTCACTGTTTCACAATTACCAACCTTTTTTCTGTCTTAGAAGGAAGGCACTTCTCCACATTCCTCCATGTCTCATTTACATCCAAGCCCGGCAGTGTCCAGTGCTTCAGATTTCACTACTAGGATTTTAGCAGCAGGGGGTTTTATATTCAGGCTGCATTTTGCTTGATAGACCTGAATATAATATGTATGTATTTCTTTCTTTCTATCAACGTGATTTCTATAGACTTTGTTCAGTTGGTTTGTTCTACTGATTTATTCCTTTACAAACCTCACAATCCTTGAAACCAGGCAATACATAGCTGCATTTTGAAAAATGGTTGAGATACTGCAAACAAACATATACAACTTTAGTATATCCTCACTGGCAGACTGGCAGTGTCTAGCTTTCTTTTCCCCAGCGTAAATCCTTTCTCTGCTGGAGTAAACCAACACTAACTGTTCCACAACTGTGTATCCTCAAAGAGTAAACACGTGAAACACAGTTTATAAAAAAAGGGCCACTTTAGTTGAGTGTGTGCGAAAGAAGAACATTTGAAAAGAAAAAAACGAGCCTCTCAGGAACTGCGCTGTAAGAATATTTGAACTGCATCAGCCCCACTGCTTCCCTCAGCAGTGCCTGATCTGGCATTCCGGAGTCAAACAGAACTGCACCTCATCCGGACCTCGAGGTCCTGCAGATACAGCAGGGAGTTGAACAGCTTCCTCGAAGCTCCTTCGCACCAAGCACTTCCTTCTGGAGAAGTGGCCCCTCAGCCGGGCTGGTAAATAGAAAATCAGCTACAGATGCTGAGCGCTGTTTGTGCCAAAGATCTGTCTCTTGTAATGTTGTTCTGCAGTTCTACATTACACCAGTCCCTGGTCCCCAAAGTTGTTAACAATGTAGCTTAACATAATCCTAAATTTTATGTTCCACTTTTGGTAATAGTTTTAGAGGATTTAGATGCACATGTGCAACCATTTGTCAAGTTTCTGGAGCACACGTGCAGATCAGAGAGCTGTCCCCTGACCAGTAGAGGAGAGTGTGGAGGGTATTCTAAACATCACAGAGCTGTCCCTGACAGGTAGAGGACAGTGTGGAGGATGTAGGAAATGGAAATGTGGGTCAAATGAAGGTAGAAGAGACTATATGAATATGAGGAACTCTGATACTGTGGTTCTGTTGAAGCCCAGCAAAAAAAATTAAATAAAGCAGATTTTTTTTTTTTTTTTTTTGGCAATACAAGTATGTTATAAAAACATTTCAATACAGCAAATCCAATCAACATGTTGTACAGGCAGGACTAGTAAGTATAAGCTGTAACGGTCACTCTACTCTGTTGATAAACAACAGCGCTATCCTCCCTAAGGAGCTATTATTGGCCCCAAAAAATAAAGATAAAAATGATTATTATTATTATTATTTATTTCTTAGGGCGACTTACAATTATTATAAGATATCACATTATTTTTACATACAATTACCCATTTATACAGTTTGGTTTTTACTGGAGCAATCTAGGTAAAGTACCTTGCTCAAGGGTACAGCAGCAGTGTTCCCACCTAGGATTGAACCCACAACCCTCCAAGAGTCCAGATCCCAAAGCACTACTCCACACTGCGGATTAACCGACAGGAAAACGCAGGGGCGTCAGAAGTACCAATTTACGAATAATACACGGTGTCCATATTGATGTCAATAAATCAATTACAAAACCCCAGTAATGAAACTGAATAGAAAAGTATAAATATGAATAGACTGTTGAGTGAAAGTAAGCAGAAAAGATAAAAACAAATGAGAGGAAAATGGATAATGAAAAGTAAAACTGTCTCATACAAAGAGCAGAATAAAGTATCTTCTGCGATTTACTTTAACAAACACAATACCTCAAAAACACGTAACATTAACAGATAAATGAACCCGGTTTTTCTACAGGCAGTAATGAGTGGCATAGAACACAAATACACCAAGTCCTTTAGATCTGACGGTGTTGCAAACAATCCCAGATGAAGTAGATGAAAAACAAAGTAGCAAAATAAAGAAGAGAAAAAAAAACCCTTTTGCCAAAGATATTAAAGGACTTAAACAAAACAAAATCACAATCCAGCTGGAGAGGTGAATAAATGATTTGACCTCACAAAGTCAGTTTGTAAATGGTGTAAATGTTGCAGTGATGAATGAAACAGATGAATTTGAGAGCATCTGCAAAGAGGGTCCAATACGGCAATGAAAAGGGTGTTCTTGAAGAGTAAATGAAGACTGTTCAAATCCAAACATGAAGCCAGTAAATCTGAAAATAACAAAAACAAAGCACAGACCTTGCCTCCAGATTTACAAAAGCTTTGCTGGCTTTAAACAAACAAAATAGAGTTAATGCTGCTCAAAAGTAAGTTTTATAAAAACTGGTATATGTTTTTCTCCCTCTCAGCCGTTGATTTAAAATCAGCCCCCCCCCCCCCCTCCCCCCCGCCACCCACCCCATCCCATGTGTACAAGGTATAATATGAATATTATAACATTTTAAGACACTTTATGGGATGCAATCCAGAGAACACAAGAAGACTGTTGGAAGGTCCAAATACATTTTGTAAGCCAGGCTATTCTAAAAGTCTTCTGGATGAAATCCTGTGTTTCTGGATCACTAAGTGGCCAGGCCTCTCTAGAAGCGACAGAGATCAAAGTAGCACCAGTCACGTAAGAGATGTCTTGTGTAAAATGAGCTCAAGACAGTCTCTATCCAATAAACGAATAGGCTGAGGTCCGTCTCCATTTGAAAAGGATGCAGACTGAGTAACGTAGCGGAAGGGTCACAGCCTCTCCCAATTAGAGGGGAAGCCCATGACTTCATCCTTTTTGGAGGTGCAGCATAACCTTTCCAACTGTCATAGGGTCCCAAGCCATTCATGTTAAAGAGGGATATGCAACTTCTGTATTTCAAATCTTTAGTCAGACACATTTTTTAAACTTAAATTTAGCTAAGACACAATAACTAAAAAAAAAACCTGTTATTTCTTCAAAGTAACATCACTTATAATGTCCATAAAGTAGACATGATTTTTCTCACACTTTGGTCACTGTAGGTCCACAGCAACATAACTACTTCCTAGGTCAAGATGGAAGAAAATGAAGGGGCAGGTTTTAGACAGTATTATACTGTACATCAACCAGCACTGCTCTTCCATTGTTTTCTATGGAGGTCTACCGTTCTGTTATTACTCAATAACGAACGCACTAATTAATGACACCTGTTCTTAATCTGCTGCTTACTGATGAAACTCTTCTCATGGGTGCACGAGTTCTTCCCTTAAAAAGTTCAGTGAGTGGACTGCAGACAAACAAGGGTAAATAGGCAAGTAACTTTAAACAGTTGTAAGATAGGAGTGATGATGGCATTGCTGTGGCATGGTCCTCACTAATAATGGAACTCCCTTGTTCAAATAATTGACTCAGGGGTTCTAGTATTACTGTATGACTTGCCACAGCAGTGCCATTATCTATTTAATTGTGGCAGAACCTTCATGTCTGGAAAATATGGAAATTAAGAGAGCAACAGAAAACTTGAAAAATAAATCTTGAAGTGCCCTCTTATAAAACAATTGAATTTTAGACTTTAAAAAGGTTAAACGTTTGGAAGATGAAGGATGTATGGCAGCTGGAAATGTCGCCACCTTTTGTAAATTCTAGCTGCTCTTCCAATTCGAAAGAGACGGAAACATTACCTTTCATCACTCAATCATGCAACCACACTGTGGCCTCCAGGTCTACTGTTTCTAAAGTTTGAGAATGAGGTCAGTGGAAAGTGACCCGTCTGATTTCTGTGGAATGCAGCTGCAATGGTAAATCTTCACTCAAATCATCTGTCAATTCATACAGCCACCAGTGGAATCTCCTGCTTTACCCAATGAACCCTATTGAAATTCAAACAGCCACTAAACAATATTTATACTAGTGACACAAGAGAACATAGAATACCAGGATCTTTAGGGAGGAAGTGGATGAGGAGGTTGTACCTTTATTATTATTTTGAAGCAGCTGAAGCCCTTGTCAGTATTCTAACTATATAGATATCTTTCTGTTTCCATAGATATCCGTACTGTAAGAGCAACTTGGCACACAGAAACAGTAGAGGATGGTATGGAATGATGGCCACCTTGCATCAGTAGCGGATTTGCATAGCAGATTGAATAGCATGTGTTGCATGTATAGACAGGGACTCTATGACACAAGTTGGCAATTATAAACCAAGAAGAAAGCTGAGCTACTTCACAGAGCCCATTGTGAGGTGCGTAGGGCACAATGCAGTGAATGGAGCAGCGGTTCCCACTAACACTTCTAAAGAGCCTTTCTTTGGAACTCATTTGACAGTAGTCTAGATGTTAATGTAGACATTTCTTATTATTCTAAATGAGAACCACAAAAATGTTGAACCCAATGACTCATTGAAATGTTTTGTGTTTACCAGGGCAGTCCCTTAATCACTTCAATTAGACACATCATAGAGATGTGTTGAATTACAAGGGTGTTAACCATGGTTTTGAAACCTGTTTGTCTTTTTTTGCACTAATGATGTTATCACTGGTCTCCATTTTTTCTTCTGCTGGTATTGTATACTTCAGTTTGGAATAAGCAGCTATTTTAAAGACAACACAGTAGATGAGAAGTTGCTGTTGCTGCCTGTTCCCTAATAACTTTGTGTTGTCGTTCATACTCACTCGAGTGGTCTCTCTGCAATCAGCCCCACAGCAGAGTTACCAGCATGCTGCAGCTGCCTAGGTCTATTGGAAATATCAGTTCAGTACAGAAGTAACTGGATTAATGCTGAGATACATTCAGCTCTTCATTTTGCCCACATGGTTTCAACAGAGGGTAGTAATAAAGCTATCAAGTGTTCTGCCACTTTGGCTTAAACTGCTGTTCAGTAGATGGTGGTGGAGCTGGAACTGAAGAGCTCAATATTTTAGTGATTTGAAATAAGAATCTTAAGTATAATAAGTATGATTGACAACTTTATTATAAAGTAAAGGAACAGTGAGAAAAAATAAGAAAATGTAATTTGAAGCTACTTGCAGTACTCTTGAAAAGGAATTCAGATTTGTACCTATAAATCTTAAATCTGCATTTCTCGTGGAGGTTCTGATAATATGAATTCATCAGTAATGCCTTTTAAAAAAAAAAAAAAAATAATAATAGTGATTTCTTGGTTTTCCAGTTGCGTTCATTATTCTTGTGAGGCCACTGAATGCCAAGAGCCGCTCATCAAAAATGCAGATCTGGACTGTGTCAGCCGGGATTTCTTCAACGGTGACCAGTGCACTCTGACCTGTCACCGAGGCTATGTGCTGCAGCTGCACCGGGACGATGACATCATAAAGAGCCAGGTATGTGCCCTGTGTGCCCAGAGATCACTGCATCCCTCTGCTGCCTTTATGAGCTGGAATTCACACACACACTCTCACACTCACACACACACACACTCTCACACACAATCACACTCACACACACACACACACTCTCACACACAATCACACTCGCACACACACACTCTCACACTCACTCTCTAACACACACAGACTAGCTTATGAAAACAGCAGTTAAGTTTTTTTATTGTACTCTGGGGTTACGTTTACTAAGCAGTAAGGGAATAAATTAATGCTAACAGTAAATGGGGTGATCTGAGGTATTGGCTTCAGTTTTTACTTGTTTTATGTAATTTTGGTAAACTGTTTCCTGGTGTGTTTGAAGGAAGAAATCGTGAGAATGTCTTTATCCCACACACGTGTGTGTGTGTGTGTGTTTATAATAATAGAGCCCCACCTAAGTGTCTTTAAAAAGCAGTTATTGTGGAAAATGTGCAGCGGTTCATGACTGTTTTATGTAATAGATTTCAGTTTTAAATGCGGATGGGTTTTCCAGACAGCACTTGGTGTCGTGATGATTTTTATTTTTTATTTATTCAAACATGCTAATCATGCATGATAAAAAATTGAATGAAGCCTTATAGTTTCAAATCGAGTGTAAATAAATCACACCAATAGATTCACAGCTAAAGTAAAAACCTTTTTTAAATAAATAAAGGAGCTGTTGCTTTAAAAATAACTCTTAATTCTATAAAACGGTGTCTTTTTAAGGCTCATTACCATAAAGAAATGTAGCCCTTTTACAGTGTAGGGGGTTTGGCACATTTGATCTGATGTGTACAGTGGCTTCTTACAGGCTAAGAATATCTGTTCAGTTCATTTGTTTTCCAGAACGGTAGAAGGTTTGTATCTTCTATTGATTTGATAGTTGTCAGAATCTGTCAATTTGATTTGCTGATTAAACCGTTTGAAGAAGCAGTAGCACACTGTATCCTAATTGGGATTGTACTGATTTTTTTTTTTCTTGTATTCTCTAAAGTAGAGCCCTCAACA
Organism: Acipenser ruthenus; assembly: GCF_902713425.1. Classification (NCBI taxonomy): domain Eukaryota; kingdom Metazoa; phylum Chordata; class Actinopteri; order Acipenseriformes; family Acipenseridae; genus Acipenser; species Acipenser ruthenus. Next base: position 712,863 of record NC_081219.1, read on the forward strand.
CTGTGCAAGATGTTATATGCACAGTTCTTTATATGCACAGTTCTTGCAGTATCTGTATATACCCTGTGCAAGATGTTATATGCACAGTTCTTTATATGCACAGTTCTTGTAGTATCTGTATATACCCTGTGCAAGATGTTATATGCACAGTTCTTTATATGCACAGTTCTTGCAGTATCTGTATATACCCTGTGCAAGATGTTATATGCACAGTTCTTTATATGCACAGTTCTTGCAGTATCTGTATATACCCTGTGCAAGATGTTATATGCACAGTTCTTTATATGCACAGTTCTTGCAGTATCTGTATATACCCTGTGCAAGATGTTATATGCACAGTTCTTTATATGCACAGTTCTTGCAGTATCTGTATATACCCTGTGCAAGATTTTATATGCACAGTTCTTGCAATATCTGTGTATATTCCATTTTGTTTTCCTAAATTTCTGAATCTGGCGCCTCGGTAAAGGAGAATGTTAACAAATGAAGAGTGATGCTGTGCACTGCAGAACAGCAGACCAGTATGGTTCTTAACTTGCAAGAAAAACTTCACCGCTGTGTGTGTAATAGATGTTAACAGTAACATGCTAATGAGTAACAAATCACTGCACGGAATATAGTGATTGGGACCTAAAGAGAGTGCTGAATTGATTGTATCTTAACTGGAGCAAACCGCACCTGCCTGGAAACCGGTTTCCTTCTGTCATTCTTTTGGATCGTGTTCAGAAGACGTCAATCTCTCACCTGATACTAATAGACCTGCCTGTGAATGACAGGGAGGCACTCGCTGTGACTGCAGCTCCAGTGTTGTGTGACAGGAGGAGAGCTTGCAGGATGGGGGTGCAGGGAGGCCAGCGTCCAGCCAGCCTTCAGCCAGCGTCCAGTCTGGTGTGATTCTACCTAGATCCATTGGCAGGAAACTCAAACTGAATCTTCCATAGAGGAGATATGGGGTGGCTTGTGTCCCCTGGATTTTGCACCAATTCAATAGCAATTAGAGACCCAATCACAGAAGCAGCTTTTATACTGAAGTTGTTTAACTTCATCTACGGTACTGAAAGTGACACTGCACTGCCAACATTCAGGGAATTTATATTGTATGTTTATAAAAAAACTGAAATGGCAGTCGGCCAGACATGTAGCAAGAAGAACAGACCATCGCTGGACCAAGGAGATGCTAGACTGGATGCCAAGAGATATAAAGTGACCAAGAAGACGACCTCCAGGGAGATTGCAAGATGAAATTAGGAAACAAGCCGGAGCAACGTGGATGAGGGACGCAGCAGACAGGATTTTGTGGCAGAATCTTGGGGCTGAAGATGATGATGATGATGATGATGATGATGATGATGATAATGATATCTATCTATCTAGCTATCTAGCTATCTATCTATCTATCTATGTATACACACACACACACACAGCGCTCCAGATAGGCTGCGTAAAGGGTGTTTTACACATTGAAAAAATATGAATGATATTTAAATTGAATAAAGCATACGCACAGCAATTGTGCTGCACAGCTTGAGTTTACATGTTACAAGATTTTTGTACTTTGTTGGTTTCCGGCGTCTCAGTGGTCAATTCTGAATATAATGCCTACGGTAAAATAACGGGACAGCTTGTAGCCTGCCTGGGAATTGCAAAAATTAGAAGAAAAAAAAAACAATGTATGGTTGATTCCACTCATTTGCAATGCGTGTTTGTGACTGGTGAATAAGCGCCTGGATTCTTGATTTTGGATTCTGCATTGCCCAGCTCTGTCTTAGTCCCCCTCAACCTAACATGCCAATTTACCTATCGGTCAACTGAATCAATCAGGAATATAATACTATTGTTTCTTTGCAAATATAAGGCATGGGCACGCAGGCCTTTTTATTGAGTATATCCAATCTGCAGCATTGGATATTAAAAAATGAAAGTTCTGTTTCTGTGTTTATTTACTTCACAGATATAGTCGCACCATGTAGGTAGGTACCTGATTTTATCTGTGAATTTGAATCTATGATTATGTTATTTTTTATATAGCTCATGATCCTATTACACAGTATTAGGGGGTTGGCTTGTTTTTGCCAAGGTGTTGCCGGGAAAAACCAGAGGCATCTGTGTTGAATTAGAGGCACAGTAGCCAGTGGTCATTAAAAAGCAGTTGAAGCGGAACGTGCAGCTGTACATTTTTAGAAGGAAACCACTTGCGTGCAGTGTCTCCCCAATAACAGCCTGTCCAGCAGGGAGACTAGGAATGTGTTCAGGGGCTGCCTCCTCACATGGGGAGGGGGGTATCCTGGCTTCCCCACGGGGATGGGAGGGGGTGAAGAAACAGCCAACACGCCCCTGTAGGGTCTCCACTTGACAGCTCTCTGTTTGCGGGCCGTGGTCTTCTTCAGTTCCTTCTACAACAATGGGCTGCAGTACAGACGCAGGTGAAATTAGTTTTGACTGAAGATGAGGAACACAGACAACCTTTGACTGCTGGTCTTCAGTATCTTTCAGCCATTATTGATTACAAAGCAGCTAACCTTTGTTGCTAACCTTTGTTAAAACTATGTTTCTTCACCAGTCAGAAAATATAGTTTTCAGTATTGTATTTTTTCCCATAGTTATACACATTTACATATGGTTGCAAAAACAATTCCCGCTTCCATAATAACTGTTTTGTTTGTTTTGTTTTAAGAGTCATATGCACTCCAGACATGCTTGATAAATGTTATCATTCCATCGCTAAGGCTTCATGCTGGAGCTCATTTGTTGTGAGCCCTGGTCATTCAATGTAATGATGGTGTATCAGTATTGCTATGATACATGTGGGGAGCCCACCAGCCCACACAAACAGCCATTAGAAAAGGAGGTTGCCCTTTCACCTCATGGTAAGAGCTGTAGCATCCACATCTCTTACAGTGCAGCATGAAACCTATTTCTAAAGATATTTGTAATTGCACACTACAATACACAGTGCGGGCCAAATTAAAAGTGATGGCACCTATATTAATACGTATTTATATCTTGTTAAAAAGGGGTAAAACAAAATCAAGGCTATTGAAACAGACAGGCCTGATAAAAATCTGAATATAGTGCCAGAATGCCCTTGAATGAGTGTAACCCTCTCATGGCTTCACACAGATTGCTTCACAGATCTGATTGGAGTTTAAGAAGGAGGTTCAGTGCAGTCTGGGTATGAGTCTATCAGCAGCTCACGTGCTGCCCCTCTGACATGTTAATCAAACACAACGGAATGCATTCATTAAAGCTTTTGCATGTGCTAATGTTAAAAGGTGAGAATGTCACGTCTGCCTGCTTAACAGGAAATGCTGTTAACGTTATCAGATCCTTTAATCAGTTGCTGGTCTTTCCCACACGTTTTTCTTTTTTTTTTTCTCACCTTAGAAATATAAATGCTGTATGATGAGTATATTTGCAGAGCTAGTTCCCAATTACCTTTTTTAGGAACTTAATTGGAATTTCTTTTAAATATCAACCTGTTTTAAATGAATATTTACTAAATTCTCCTAGCAGTGGTACTACATGTACAATGGTTCAGTGGGCTACAGTGGTACAGTTCATGACAGAATGGTACAACATGGCCATGTTTAACATACTCACAGTATCACATAGCTTACTGCGTTGTGATTACTATTCAGTAGTTCAGTGCAATGTTTTGGAATTGCTGGTAACACCATATTCTGCAAATGGTTTCTTAGGGTTATATTGTGACATTGTAATGGAGGTGGAAAAACTCAGTTTCAATTGAGCGCTATTGAATAATAGACAACCCTGAGAGATAGTGAGGGGCTCAGAGAACTGAGGTTGATGGGGCACTTGATGACTGAGATGAGAAACCGATTTGAGATGCAGTCTAATAGTAAACTGGACCTGATATTGTCAGAAAAATAAAGGTGAATTATTTGGATACATTCGGAGAAATTCATTATGACACTTTTTTTTTTTAATGAAAATATAACTTAAAAAACATGACCATTTTTGTTTATTATTTTTATTGTAAATGTTGACACAGCCAGTATTCGTATAAATGCACCACATTTAACATCAAAATGCTGTACCCTATACAGGTGCACTCATTGAAAGAAAAAGCACGCCGTTCTGCTATTTCGATTCGTACTGTAATAATATATCAATATGATGACAGACTTGACTTCTGCACAAGCTATTACGGCTTTGCTTTTTCTTTTCTTTACTGGCAAAGCAGAAATCTGGGTTCTTTTGATGTTCAATAGAGAAGGGGAGAAAAAGCCCTCCAAGTTGCTTTTCTAAATCCAGACCAGCGCTTGACTGAGGGAATCTCCAGCGACTTTGCCAGTGACAAACAAAACACTCTCCTAAGGTTTGAAACTCCTGCAATTCAGCAGTAATTGCTTCAATTCTTGTGCGTCTCCCGGCCTTCTGCAGTCTCGAGAGAATGAGAGAGAGAGATGTTTGTTTCAGGATACAGCTGTAGTAATCTCTTGGGTATACACCTAAATGGCAAAAGCTGGTACACTATATAAACGACAAAGAGAGATTCCAAACAAGCCGTCCAGCCACCTCGGTCTGTCGGAGGGGCTTTTCAACTTGTTTGGGCTTTCATTTGCATTCCCAGGCTCTACTTTTTAAAAACCTTCCTGGGCTACAGAAAGTGATCGAAGTTAAAGAACTCTTATGCAGTCGTTTTTAATTAGCTTAAACTATTGTTTTAACAAACAAGAGGCAGTCTAAACTATTGTTTAAACACCCCGGAGCTCTATAATTTACTGTAATTGTGGCCAAATCCTTTTCAAAGTAATTGCAGAGTAGCTTCACTTTTGAATAGCTGCTATTCTGAGTGATGCACAGAAATAGTGGTATTATAATCTGCCACATTGCACACGACTGCATCGAAAACTATTGTATTGTATGAGTACCAGTACAAGGGCAACCCAAAATATTATTATTATTATTATTATTATTATTATTATTATTATTATTATTATTAATAATAATAATAATAATAATAATAATAATAATAATAATAATAATAATAATAATAATATGCACTGTAGGATGCCGTTAGGAGGCACGTAGCTTTTTGGTTAGAAATTGTGTAGTAGAATAATAATAATAATAATAATAATAATAATAATAATAATAATAATAATAATAATAAATAGCTTTGCACCAGGTACACTGTATTAAATACTCCATCCCAAACATTGATAGGTATGTACCTGGCAGGTAGTTCCTTTTGGGTATCATGGCTGTTAAAGGAATGTACAGGGCTGTATGACACAGTTTGCATTTTGAGTATAGATTTTAAATACAGTGGGATAAAACTGTATACAGGGAGGAAGTCAATACAGAATAATGTAAGTATTAAAAAGGAAGAAGAGTGTATTAGTTGTGCTCAGTCTTTGTAACTTGCAGGATATTTAGTAGTTTTGGCCCCGTGTTTGCAGACTACAATACTGCACAAGCTACTGTAAAGAAGCAGCAGCTTTTCAAATAAGAGAAAGAGACAAGAGGCTTGCTGGTTAACCTGTGATGAAGGTTTTCAGAGTGCACAGTAGCATCATAACATGGGTTAACCTGTGATGAAGGTTTTCCGAGTGCACAGTAGCAGCATTTGGTTTTTTGGTTTGGTGTTTTCCCCTCTATAAATAGGGTGTGGTTTTCCAATTAATTTCAGCAGCCCAAGGCTGGCGAAGGCAGTGGGAAAAGTGAAGTGCAGCCGGTCATAAACAGAACAGCTCCTGTCTGTGGTCAGCAAATCTGGGTTGTGTTGGGGAAAGGGTGGGGGGGGGGATGTCTATAGAAGCACTTGGGTGCAAAACTTACAAAATATCATGAAGAAGTTAACCCCATGCTTCCCAACCGTTTCCAAGCTGGAGCTCGCTTTGGTGTTTTAGGGAATTCTCAGGAACCAAATGACCAACTAAACATGCACCTTTATCAATTGAATCATGACAGATATGCACTGTAGGATGCTGTTAGGAGGCACGGTACTTGGATGGTTCTCGTGTTCAGCAATCGCCACACATTGAATTATTTCTGTCTCTGGGACTATTTGTCTCCCTTTTGTTGAACATTGTATAACACACACACACCTGGGGGGTTGATGAGTAATCCTGACCTTGATGAGTTTGTTTTTTCTGATGGTGTTTCTCTAAAATAGTGGAATGTTTTTGTTTGTGTGAAATGACCCTTCATACTGTATAATGTGGTGATTCGATGTGGGGAGGATCAAACTGCAGATTTCTGAGTGGCAGTCATGTGAGCTTTTCTTTGTATTATGGGGAGCGTATTCCTACTGTATAAATGCGTGACTCTGTGCAGGGCCTTTCAGTTTGAATAACATAAAGACTTCACGTGGGTGTACGACCCCAGGCCCACCAACAACACAGGCATAGATCTTCAACTTTCATTTGAAAGCAAATTGTACATTTCCTTGAAATCCCTGAAAATCCGGATTGCACGCCTCGAAGGAATCTTTTAAAATTAGTTTCACTTGTTCCGAATACCACAGGAATTGCGGTCCTGCATAAACAAATACTTTGAAGAGGCCATTGAAGTTAGCGGTAGATACTAACTTTTAAAACACAAACCCTGTGCTTATTGCGCTTGTTAAGAGTCTATTCCAAACATACACCCAGACAACAGCTGTGCATCTCATCAGCATTTTAAACACTTTCTAATTCTTAAAGAAACACGTTACACTGTAAGTGTACAGTATCAGGATTATTTCTAGAGCGTCTCCCTTCTAGCATTACACTTACCAAGACCCTCCTCCAATCCACAGTGGTGCTCAGTTAGGATGCTGTCTATTCCGGACCCTGTGATATTGTCTAGGAATGAGAGGGTTATGCTTCCGTTTCTTTGTTTTACAGTCGACGTCCACAGTGACAATGACCTGCACAGATGGGAACTGGAACAAAGAGGTCACCTGCGAGCCTGTGGACTGTGGAATCCCAGACAAGTACCACGTTTACCCGGCTGCTTTCCACTGTCCAGAGGGGACCACGTTTGGCAAGAAGTGCTGGTTTCAATGCAAGGACCCTGCCCAGCTTCGAGGTGAGCAATCCAAAACAAGGATTCCCATACAAGTAACACAGGCGACCATGAATAAGTCCCTAAACCATTAGCACAAATAAAACTAAACTACCCACAAATCAACCCTCTCCCTAAAACAAAACAGGAAATAAAAATCATCAGTAAGAGATGGTGTTGTTATAAAGGCTTTCTGTGGAGGTCTAGACTGCACTGCAATCCTCACACACCTCTCCTTGGGACAGTAACATATAGAGTATAAACACAGACAAGGTCATGAGGCATCCACAATACGCATGGATAAGATCAGAGCGCTTACTACAGTATATTGCTCCCCACCCACCAGGCCTAGAACACTGGGATGGCTACACACAGCCTTGTAGAATGCATAGCAGCATTTTAAAAGAAGAGCCCGCTTTCTATCGCTCTAGTTTTTGTATAGCTTCAGATTTCTCTATAGAACCCGTTCAGATTGTAGAACCCAAAACAAGCGGTGTCCTCCGCAGTCCTTCTTAAATGAATAAGTGTACAATAAGCCAAAGTGGAAAAGTTAAGGCGGCTGCAAATAATTTGTTTTCCAAACACACACCTCTGTAATTCTGCTAAGAGGCCCGTTGTTAATAACTGTGGTTATTATTCTGCTGATAACCAGTGCCATGTGTGTGGAGGTTGATCCTCTGTGGTTCTGTCTCCCATCAGGGACCAATAACACTCTGGCCTGCATGGAGGATGCACTCTGGTCTTTCCCCGAGGCACTCTGTGAGCTCATGTGCCTGGCTCCTCCCCCTGTGCCCAACGCTATCCTGCAGACCTCCCGTTGCCGTGCCAACGGACACAAGGTTGGCTCCTTCTGCAAGTACAAATGCAAGCCAGGCTACCACATCCCCGGCCTCTCCAAAACAGCAATAAAGTAAGTTTCTCTGTTTTGTGAATTACTAGCTAAACACTTTGTTGAATTGGTTCTCGCTGTCTAATTTCTTTGGAACCAAACCAACTCAAAACAAATTCAACGTCATGCCCTGTTATTAGCCTGTATTTTATAAAAAACGAGATTGTATTTCTCTACACGCTGCTGCTTACTAATCTCTGTAAATGTGATGCCACGTTTCCTACCAAGTTCAGACAAAAAAAAAAACAACTGTTCATTTCCTTAGCTTTCCCCCACTAATAAAACAATGACCAAATGTCTGCTGCAATCCAAGGACTACCACAACCAGTGGCTGAGGCTGTTAATTTGGTATTTCAAAGTCTTTAGCATTGGCCAGAACAATAAATGTCATCGGGAGCATGTCAAATGAGCTCTTGTTAAACAAAATAGGAAGGAAAAACATCTTGAAGCCAGCACTGAAATGTGGTCCCACAGTGAACGACTCTGGCATTATCTTACTGTAATATTGAGGTGTTTTTTTTTTATTTTTTATAAGAAAGCTGTTCCAAAAAATGATTTCCTAATTGGCCATTATGGAAACCCCAGCCATTAGTTCCAAACATAGAACATGAGCACGAAAGCAAGACCTTCATGTTTGCATTTAAATTGTTACAGAACATTGTGTTTTTAAATAGTACATGATTTCATTACTTTAACTTCCTCTTTTAGTGACATTTATTGTTGTTATGGTTTTGTCTGAAACTATGAATACTGGTTTTCATGTCACCCTGATGGTGGGACCCTCCTTGAGGCAAATGACATATACTGTAAAGCAGTCCATGCGATGCAGTAAGCACTGGCTACAGCACCCTTAAACAATTGCACACGTTTATTTGTTTATTTGTTTATTTCGCAGACGCCTTTATCCAAGGCGACTTACAGAGACTAGGGTGTGTGAACTATGCATCAGCTGCAGAGTCACTTACAATTACGTCTCGCCCGAAAGACGGAGCACAAGGAGGTTAAGTAACTTGCTCAGGGTCACACAATGAGTCAGTGGCTGAGGTGGGATTTGAACCGGGGAGCTCCTGGTTACAAGCCCCTTTCTTTAACCACTGGACCACACAGCCTCCTTGTGACGTGAGCTGTATTTTAAACACGTGCTATCTACTGCTACTCTAGATTAAAGGAAGCTCTCAGTTTCTATGCCTTAATCTTTGGTTACCTGTTTGCACTTCCTGGTTCATTTCAACTCGTGTGACTGGCTGAAAAGCATGTCACTCAACAGGGGAGGCAGCTGATTGGTCATTGACATGAAAGGGGCAGTTTCCAGCACCACGGCTTGTAAGCTGAGAGCTCTTTTAACCTGCGGTTGTGTAGTGTACCAGAGCCCAAGAGTTACTATAACTTGTGTTTCTTTCACAATTACACATTCGAGACCTATATTATGAATGGATGTGCATGGAGCTGTTTCGTTAGCGCAGTCTCTTTAGAGCTGTGTGGGTTGCTATAGGTTTACTTTGATCTCTTTTTCAGAGCCCCGTAGTTGTGAGATGTGAAAATAGTGTCACAGCCCGTTCAAAAGCCCAGAATCCCTGTCATAGTGAAAACACGATTCAGTGCTTGAGACTGGAACTAAACTACATGAAACAAGCTGCTTTGAGTTCAACATATAACAATACATATGAAATGCATAATTATGGAAAACACACACATACTGTATATCAATATGTGTATTATAGGTTTTATGGGACTGTGAGAGCCAGGGGAAAGATAATAGGAGTAACATATATATCTATATATATATATATATATATATATATATATATATATATATATATATATATATATATATATATATATATATATATGTAAGCAATAAGACCCGACACAGAGGGCATTATACGACCGTTTGGGTAATGGGGTAATGCCTGATGTGGAGAGTCTTATTGCTGATATACTTCAATGCTACAGCACAATTAACTATAATTTGTATTGATTTTTACTGAATTTATTTATGTTTTCCCTTTTTTCTACGTTTCCTTCACATAAGCACTTTAAAATGAACATTCTATAAATATAGTCCTCCATAACAACAGTCTTCTCTATAAAATGAGTGTACAAAACAGTGTTTTTAAAACTGTATACTTTTATTTGAATAAACAGAGAACAAAAGATTGTGAAAAAAAATATTATTATTATTATTATTATTATTATTATTATTATTATTATTATTATTTAGTGCGCAGTTATTAAAAATGCTTCGGTGAAAATAAACAGAGGACAAAGATCTGAAAAAAAGATTGTTCAATTGTAATAAGAAGTCTTTTCCTTGGTAATTGATTTGAATATTTCCAGATATCGAGCAGTTATTTACTTGTTAATAGCTGATGGAGTGAGCTTGTTTGATTTGTCTTTTGTGATCCGGTTACAAAGATTCTCAGGGCATATATCAGGGATTATATCCCTCTAGCTCAACCGTATTTAGAATGCGTGGAATCTTTCCATTGAAGTGTGTATAACTGCGCAGGAAACAGAAGTGACAAACCAATGGTGAGTTTTATTTACAGTGAACAATTAAACAAAAATACTTTTCAATAAAGCAAAAGAAAAACCTAGCCCAAACATATGGGCCTTATCTATACTTTGTTTATTTTTTCTCTACCTAAAGCATTAGCCCGCTAAGCAGTGCCTAATTCTGTCAAAGCTATCTCTTGAAGACATCACACGACCACTCAGGTAATTTTAAATGTTTGAAAAAAACTATGAATTCTCAGGTACAGGGTATTCTCAATGTCTTTGTTATTTATATGGTTGTATTTGTATTACACAGGATCCAGGTTAATTCTTCAGCAACCACTCCAGGTAAGTATTGCGGCTGCTCTTTCAACAATATCCACACTTGCACAAACTTCCTTGAAAATAAAATCTTGGTTGAAACTAAACAGTCTCTGGTGTGTTTATATTTGCATACACGCTCCAGTGCAAATGACAAATGATTTCTCTTCGTTTCTTCAGTGGTAAGTACTTTGTGGACAGTCCCTTGCACCACACCACTCACTGCTGTCCCATCCCTCGCTGTCCTTTTTAAACACGCTGTATTTTCTTACACACACATGGGATAGGGTAACTGCAGTAGAATGTTCCAGGTCTGTAACCCACTATAGACTTTTTCAGGAAGGATCCCACTAGTTTAAACACACACACTGTAAACTAGTAGACCTGCTTGCAGTTATAGCGATCCCCTTGAACAGACGGTTTTGCTGTTTTGCTCCCATTGTAGTTTTTCAAACAGTTGAACTGGTTGCTGTAAAACGAAGTTTCCATGGCTTATTGTCTCCACGACCACACAGAACCATCTCTTCCCTTGTATGTGTTTCTTAATTCAATCATTGCTAACAGCCTGTTTCGATAATTGCGAGCAGCCTGCCTTGCAGGTCATGGTAATTGTAGTTTTTACACACAGCCGCCATTACACACGGTGTTTTAAACTAGAAATAATTAATACAACTGAAATAAAAGGTTTTAAACCCTTGTTTGGCATTTTAAACCTGCAACTGCAACTAATACACAATATTCTTGTTATCTAAACCTTTTAACACTTTGTGACAAATAGTACAGTTACCGCTGTGTCTTGCAATAGAAACCCCCCATTGTTTCTATAGGAAATACCACTGACAGCTGTCTATTTGTCACTATGTATATGTTACTCCTATTATCTTTCCCCTGGCTCTCACAGCCCCATAAAACCTATAATACACATAGACCTGTGCATAGCAAGTGACGTAAAATGGAAAATATGAGGATACATTTCTGAAAGACGTTTAAAATAACTGGTGATTCAATGGTTAATGTTTGCAAAGTGTGTGCACTATTGGAAGAATAAACACTGGAATAAAAAATAATCAAAACACCTCAATGTGGATTATTTATAGCACTGGGATTTTAATATACAAGCTGCGTCTATTTCAGAAGGAGGGTAAGCAGCCACAGGTAGGCATTTCGAAGTCTTGTGATTGTATCTGGCCCAAACAGACACCTGTTTTCAATCAGTCATACAAGGCCCTTGATTTCTACTACTGTCATTCAGTTCTTATTATTTACAGAGCGTGTGTGGAGAATGCCTCAGAACTCAAAAAGGATCCTGTTAAGATGTTTAATCGCATGTCTTAGTGATTAACATAGATGAATTATGGGGCAGTGTGTGTGTTTATGTATTTCAAATTGAGCTTTACTAGTGTGTCACAGGAATACAAAGGCTGCTGTGCATTGTGTGAGTTCAGTCCCCAGGGCAGGGATGATTTGAAGTTCTCGCCTTAATTAATATTGCTACAGCAATGACATGCTGTTTTACCACAACAGTCCTCCACATGTAATGCCATTGATGCTTAAACCAATGGAACCCTATTGTACGTTAAATGGGATAAGCACAGTAATGTTGTTTCCCCTGATTTCTCCCCGCTAAGGAGGGCATTTAAAACTCAATGCACTGAGGATGGCAGCTGGCAGGAAGGAGCTTGTGTTCCGGTGACCTGTGACCCCCCGTCCGCAGTGTTCCACGGGCTGTACCAATGCAGCAACGGCTTTAACTTCAACAGCGCCTGTCGCATCAACTGCAACGAGGGAGGGAACAAAACTGTGAGTTACCTTGTGCAACTGGACTCTTGTTCCTTGATCCTGGATCTGCAGGGCAGCTGGGTCTGTACTCTAGAGTGAAGATACTGAGCATGAGTGATGGGCAGAATACACAGTTCAACTGCTTTTCTTGAGCAAATCAGAAGAGAACATTAAACAGTAGCATTTACGTAGGGCTTCTAATTTTCAGTGTTTTGCCCCTGACTTTTCTACTCTCCTTTTAAAAAATCAATTGATACCTGTTAAGCCATTCGAGTATCTCAATCACAACTGAGAAACGTGTTCATAGTAAAATTTATTTAATTGAACTAAATGGGCTGTTAAATCGTCTGACTATTTCATTTCAAAGCAGAAGCGACTCCTCTCTATTAATGTAAATTAAATCAATTTTACTATTAACTAAAATCAGAAGCCCTACTTTTATGTTACCTAGACAGTCAATCACAGTAATGGTGACTGTTAGCTTTATTGTCCTTTGCCTCAATTAGCCTAATTGTTATTGTAAAAAACTAGAAGACAGATAACTGCCTTATTAATTACTCTGCCTTTCATGTTACGTATTGCCCATTCTCAATTAGACACATTAAACAACTCCATGATGAAGAAATCTATTTCCACATGTTATTAGTTACAGAGTTGTGCCCACGTCATTTATTTCACTGGATTTAATCCCAGACCTCCAGTGTGAAAGGCAGGGAAGGCCAGTAGCCTTGTGGAGTGGTCATACTAACATCAGTGGATTTACTTTGTAATTACAGTCTAATTGAGTGTAATTAGAGACTATTATTGTAAATAGCAACCAAGCTAATTTTAAAAGAGTAAGGACAATGCAAGTTTGAGCTCAGGGATGGGAGGATGTATCTAACAGTGTAAGCATTCATTGTTCAGAATTATGATCTCATTACAAGTGACGTACTTTCCCAATAAAATGACAAAATATTAAGCAATGAAGCTTTGAACCCCTGATTGGTGTTCCCAGGCAGGATCCAATTAAAATGTCAGTAATTGGGTCAACTGGAAGATTGAGAGCTGTAATTTCAATTGTTACATATATCTGCTGTATATAGCTCTCTGTATGCTGTGCAGCCAACTCTTTAATAAGTGTTGGTCATTGTAGCAGGATTGTGTATGAGCTAGCACATGGCTTCTATGATACTGATATTGAATGGACACACATCTGGTAATAAATAAAGCTTGTGTTTGCTTGTACTCTTGTGATCACACTCATGCTAACTCTGTATTGTATCTCTTTAGAAGGGACCAAATAACAACTTGATCCGCTGCAGGAAGGATGGCAACTGGAGCGGCTCTTTCCATATCTGCAAGACGTGGCAAGGAGAGTGTCCACTGGCACGCATTCCCAACCACAGCGTCAGACTCAACTGCCATGAGGGACACGGCATAGGTACTTCTGCTGCTCTTATTCATAGAAGACTGAGGATGAACTTGCCTTCCATTCTGTGTTGGTGGTTTTTGAAGAGCACACAAAGCCACATGCTTGCATCTGTTTGAATGATTTAAACAGTGATGAATGTTCTTTTTAGGTTCAAAGTGTGTGCCATCCTGCATAGATGCCAACAGCAGCCCGGTGGTGTTACCTAGCAACATGACATCACAGGATGTGGAGCACTGGAGGAACCCCCCAAAAGCACAGGTGAGTGGATTATCATTAGCAACACCAGCACGCCTCAAAGCTCAGGTAACAGTCCAAAATGGGCCCTGTCTCTTATGTTTCATTTACGTTTAGCAATACTAACAGAAACGTCATACATTCAATGACAAACGTTTCAACATAGTTATGGGTGTTTGTGAAAGGAATGGCATTGTGGTGACGTCAGGCCAGATGCAGGAAGAAAAAACACTGACAGGTACTGCAGGCAAAAGACACGGCGTGTGCCTTTTTTTATTTAAACAAAAATAAATAAACAAAAAAACCACTTGCTCACAGAGCGAAATAAAAGGTTTACACAAAAACAAAAGTCACGAACATAAACCAAAACAGACCTAAGGTCAGGCTGGGCAGTTGCCTTCACTATTCCTTACTCTTTCGTTTTCAGTTTCGTTTTTGTTTTTGTTTTTGTTTTCCAACTGCTCTCCCGTTCTCTCCTCTAGAACACCCCACCCGGAGTGCAGAGAACTGCAGGTTTATATACAGGTGACCATCTCCCGATTTAGCAACAAATGAATCACCTAATTAATTCAGGAGATGGCCATCTTCTACACAAGTTTTTTTAATAGTGGATGGGGCTTCCCATCCACACTACCAAACAGTACAAACCAAAACATTCGGCTACACCGTCAAAACAATAACAAAAATAACACAGCTCTCACGGTCATATTTACACATAAATAAATCATAATTACATTAATACAATAAATCATAATACAAACACAAAATAAACTGCACAGTGGCGGAGGGGGAGACCCCGTTCCAAAAATAAACAAACAAATACATTTAAACAGCAGGGCTCTGCCCTGTGCAGGGCTTTCCTACCACCCTGCTACAATGTTTTATGTAAATATTGTTTTAATAACATTTATTTTGTATCAGTAAAATAGAGTTTGAAATGAATGAAATTATTGTTAAAGAAGCCAGCAACCGTCTCTTTAGATATCAGACAGTATGTTATTCATAAAAACAAGCCTTCAGGTCACACCAAACGCTCAAAAGGCCCCCTGCAGGAGTATGTTCCCACTGGAAACATTATGGCAGCCTTCTGTATGATACATCTAATAAGTCATTCATATTCCATTCAATTACTTATTCATTTGAGCTCTTTGTTTTGTTCTTCTGCTTCAAGATAATGCAAAGAGGCTGTAGGTCGAATTTGGATTGCATTACAGTCTGTACAGTAGTTTTATTTCCACAGTTTACTATGATTGGCTGTACCCGAAACACATTTATTTCGTGGCAATGCAGTGGTACTGTATTAAGAAGACATTGGCAGGATGGTACCATGTTTTGATTCACAAACACACTAGTAGTAATTTGTAGGACCATGGTAAGGTACCGTTTCGATAACTGTGTATCAGTACCACCATGCTATATGCTGTATTTGTTTCCAGTACATTCCTATGTGCTCTGCTAATGGTTCTGACGAGGCTTCTTTGGGGTTATGCACTGGTATTGTAATCAGATCCCTGTGGTATTTTTTAAACTTTTCTCAAAGGGTAGTTTAGGAATACACAAGTGGCTCTAATGCGTCAGACAATAATTTCCCTCCTTTGTTCTCTGCAAGAAAGGAAGAAAGTGGCGGACCATTTCATGTTTTCACACAGCTTGGCACAGTAGCAACCAATTTCTACATTCGCTTCCAAGTGAATTTTCATTGCTTTTGTCTCAGTGAGAGAGAGAAAAAAAAAGCAGCCTGGATTTATTTATCCTTAAAGGCTTATAATAATAAAAAAAAAAACATGATGAAAAAAAATAAATGGCATCCCTATTTGGAACAATAGTTAATGCAAACCTTCAAGACCACACAAGGCCCTTGTTCAGGTGTGAAAATGTACCAGAATTACTGTGGATTCTCTAGCTAATGGAGATCCTGTGACGTGTCCTCCGAGGTCTTTGATTCACAGAGTACAGTAATCCCGTTTCTTCACTGCAGTCCAGTCCTCTAACTGCCTGGACACTATTCGGACCTGGCCTTGCCTTGGTGTGGAGCATTTTCTTCTCCTGGTCTACCTGGGGTCCCTTGATTACTCTGGAAAACCAATCGAATGCGATAGTTTACTTCATCGCTACTGAGCAAGTCCACTCAGCAATGCTGCACTTGAGCCCTGATGCCAACGGCAGCTTTCAATACAATAATGCTGCCTCCACCAGGCCAGGATTGTGCAAGAAGGGGTTGAGAAGGATGACAGAGACTTCAGGCATCTTCCATGAGCCTGACTCTCAAACCAATTGAGCACGTTGGGGATGAACTTGAACAATGTCATCATGATTGTGTCGTGCAGTGATCAGGGCAAATGGTCCAATATTAATACTAATACTGATGATGATGATGATGATGATAATAGAGAGATTTAGGGAATTGGTTTGAATATTGCACTCTAGAAAGATAATATATGACCTTGCACTCTCAGCCTTTTTACACCAGGGAATGCCTGCAATATGATATATTCGGTATTTCTAACAGTAGCTTTGGTTAGAAATCAATTCATAGCTGAAAGGTCTCCATGTTAAAGTGTCTGTGCCGAGGTGAAATCGATAGTCCTTGTGTTTCTGTCCTTGTGTTTTATCATGCTGTGTTTACAGATGACAATGCTTTAGTAGAGGCTGATCAAGCACAGCTCAAAGTACCTCGTTCCTCTCAGGTACACGTGATCTGGGGACTGCATGTCTAACCATACCTGCAGGGTGAATGCAGCCTCTGTTAAAAATAACTTTGTTTGTGATAGCAGTCAATTAGTCATTTGCCTCAAATTGCTGACACACACACAGGGATGTACACCTATCATTTATACTATATTAGGTATCGGGTTACAACGGTTCGAAAACCGTAGCTCAACCACTAATGCAATGTCACTTCCCTCATAATGAATACAGGACACAGAGAGAGAGATGCAAAAATGAACAATAATGTAAATGCAGCATTTAGACTTTCCATTATTCAATGTACATTACCTGTGCTTTCATTCTATCCGCTGGAAACAAAAATAACCTTTCCGATTATAGATTTAAAACACGGGGTTAGCAAAGGTCCCAGAGCTTCTCCCCTGGTAAAGGCATGGCTGTGTGGTGTGCAGGGTGAGTCATACAGTCAGGGGAGTGCAGGGGTCCCAGAGTGTCTCCCCTGGTAAAGGCATGGCTGTGTGGTGTGCAGGGTGAGTCATACAGTCAGGGGAGTGCAGGGGTCCCAGAGGGTCTCCCCTGGTAAAGGCATGGCTGTGTGGTGTGCAAGGTGAGTCATACAGTCAGGGGAGTGCAGGGGTCCCAGAGGGTCTCCCCTGGTAAAGGCATGGCTGTGTGGTGTGCAGGGTGAGTCACACAGTCAATGGAGCGCAGGTCCTCGCTCTAGGTCTTGAACTCCGGTGGGATAGAGATGGAAAAGCAGCAGGGACTGCTTCAGCTCACTGCACTGCAGCAGATCCCACTGCTCAGGTGCCTGATGAGCTCAAGCATGCTCCTGCAGGGTGCTGGTCTTTGTCTTTGCCAACATCTACTCTAGAGCTCTTGGGTGTAAAGATGCAATTGATTTTTCAGTAATCAACATCGCACAAGCAATAAAGAACATGTGTTTTTCCGTTTAGACTAATCATATACATGCTCCCACTTTCGGTTTACATGAATTATCACACGGAGGGATGTTGTAATACCCCTGAAAGCTGGTCTAAAAAATAGATTTTGATGTATAAATGGAATAAAGGCACTGCGAGTCATCCGTCTCTGGCACAGCTTAAGTTATTAAAAGGATTGTCAGGCTGTAGGGAAACTTGCTGGTCATTATTTTAATGATTGTTCTAATGATAGAATGACTGATGCACATCCCAGCAGCTGGGTTATAGAGAAAGTGCCTATATTGTATATAATGCATCACACATATTTCTGGCTTTATCTTAAGAATCCCACATCTTTTAAAGGGGAGTCACTATCTAGGTCATGATGACCTACTTTTGCTTCGGCCCTACGGTTTTAATGTGTTTAGTTCTCTCCAGTCAACTGTTTAACTTATTGTGTTTAGTCTTTTTTCCTGTTAGTAATATCTACTTTTCTTTGGCTGTTGAATACCTGATCACCGGTATGGTTCTTATTAAATGCAGTCCAATGCACTTGCATCTGTAATCTGTTATTTATATCTGTGGCATGGGATGGTCTTGTTACCTCAACATGTTGCTACATTATTACAACCTTCAGACAATCTTGCTAAATGACCAAGTTAGCTATCCTCTTATTTGATGGACTGATATGAACATGAAAGCGTTGTGATCAGTCTTTTAAAAAGGGTAAGCTTGGATTAATGAATTGTGCTCCTGATCTCAAGTCAGATTCTTTATGAATGAAATTCAACAGCCATCAGTTTACTGAGTGCTTAGTTCAGGGTTATGAAAAGGCAATTACATTTCAGGGATGCAAAGTTAAAAGTGTCAGCATGGTGCAGCATGTTTTCTCCAGGCTCTTTGACCTACCAAAACATAAAACAATCTGTGCAGGTTTGTGAACTCAGGGAGTTGGGCCAGTAGTTGCACATTTTGCCCAACTCAGAACATTGCTTACTAAATACCGTGGTGCCTTTTGAATTAATTACAGTCAGCTCTTGAAATATATTGGGTTACACTTTACATTAAAGTGCTACAGAACTGCCTGCAGTGTTGACAAGAAACGTGCTCCTTCCTACAACAATGCACTGTTGCAGGAGGGAGCGTGATTTGAATACACTGCGATAGCTTTCTTTTCTTCTGATGAACGCTCCAGAGTAAATGTTGAGAAATTTATTCCTTCAATCGTTGATTTTATGATCCATGATGTGTGATTAAAAATGTAAAGAGTTGGCAATATGTTTAAAAATATAATGCAGTGATATGGATAACACGGGACACAGCGAAGGTAGCTTAATGCGTTTCTGTAAAGTTTGCAGGGTGTTCTGTAACACTAAGTGCCTCCAGCTTCACTGTACTAACATTGTAATTCCATATGTGGTTACATAGTCATTACACTGAAAATCTTATTGTTGCATTGAAACCACAAATCATATGTGTAAATATGTTATTACAGTCTGATTACAATGTAGCAAAGGGTTTTAATAAACCAGCCATATCACAAGCGCAGTGGTACCACAACATGTACAGTGGCTCTCAAAAGTATTCCCTTAGACTTTTCCACATTTTATTGTGTTACAAAATGGAATCAGAATAGATTTAATTAGGAATTTGTGCCACTGATCAACACAAAAAAGTCCATAATGTCAAAGTGAAAAATAAAATCTACAAATTATTATAAATTAATTACAAATATAAAAGAGAAAATAATTGATTGCATAAGTATTCACCCCCTTTGCTATGACACACCTAAATAAGCTCTGGTGCGACCAATTGTCTTTAGAAGTCACATAATTAGTTGAATGGAGTCCATCTGTGTGCATTTAAGGTGTTTCACATGATTTCAGGTTAAATAGACCTGTCTCTGGGAGGACCCACAGTTGGTTAGTACATTTCCTAACAAAAACTACGTTATGAAGACAAAGGAACATTCAAAGCAAATCCGGAATAAGGTTCTTCAAAAGCACCAATCAGGGGTAGGATATAAGAACATTTCCAAAGCATTGAATATCCCCCGGAGCACAGTAAAGTCCATTATTAAGAAATGGAGAGAATATGGCACAACTGTGAATCTAGAACAGGCCATCCTCAAAAACTGAGTATCCGGGCGAGAAGGGCACCAGTCAGGGAGGCCACCAAGAGGCCTATGGCAACTCTAAAGGAGTTACAGTCTTCCACGGCTGAGCTGGGAGACACTGTGCATACAGCAACAATAGCCCGGGTGCTTCACAAAACTGTCCTTTATGGGAGAGTGGCAAAAAGAAAGCCATTGTTGAAAAAAACACATCAAATCTCGGCTTGTGTTTGCCAGAAGGCATGTGGGAGACTCTGAGACCACATGGAAGAAGATTCTCTGGTCTGATGAGACCAAAATAGAGCTTTTTGGCCTCAACGCTAAGCGCTATGTTTGGCGCAAGCCTAACACCACACATCATCCTGAGAACACCATCCCTACCGTGAAGCATCATGCTATGGGGATGCTTCTCTGCATCAGGGCCTGGAAAGCTCGTGAAGATAGAGGGCAAAATGGATTCAGGAAAGTACAGAGAAATCCTGGAGGAAAACCTGCTGAAGTCTGCAAGAGACCTGGGACTTGGGAGAAGATTCATCTTCCAGCAGGACAATGACCCCAAACATACAGCCAAAGCCATACTGGAGTGGCTTAAAAACAAAAAGGTCAATGTCCTGGAGTGGCCCAGTCAAAGCCCGGACCTAAATCCAATTGAGAATATGTAGAAAGAGTTGAAAATTGCTGTTCACCAAAGGTCCCCATCCAACTTGACGGAGCTTGAGCAATTTTGCAAAGAAGAATGGGCAAAAATTGCAGTGTCCAGATGTGCAAAGCTGGTAGAGATTTATCCAAATCGACTCATGGCTGTAATTGCTGCCAAAGGTGCCTCTACCAAATATTGACTCAAGGGGGTGAATACTTATGCAATCAATTATTTTCTGTTTTGTATTTGTAATTCATTTAGAACAATTTGTAGATTTTATTTTTCACTTTGACATTATGGACTTTTTTGTGTTGATCAGTGGCAAAAACTCCTAATTAAATCAATTTTGATTCCATGTTGTAACGCAATAAAATGTGGAAAAGTCCAAGGGGGGTGAATACTTTTGAGAGCCACTGTATCAATGTCAGGAATGAGGACTGTCATTTAATCAGATACCACGTTCACTCACTATCTTAATATCCTTGAATTTCCCCCGCTTCAGAAATCAGCAACAGATTTTAATAAGAAAGAATGCCAGTGCAGTGGTTCTCCAAATGTTATCAATTTACTATCAAAGGGATATTTGTTCTTCATTTTACCCAAAACGCAGTGCCAAGATTGGTGTGATGTTTATTAGGATTTCATGGCTATTTCATGTACATAAGCTTCCACCACAACATTTGCAAAAAAGCCTTTCTAGTGACGATCCATTCTACAGACATGTATGGTGGTCCGCAGAGGGAGATTGAATTGCTGAGTGTCATGGAGCTGTTCTTGCATCCTGGTCTCCCCCTCCGAGGGGATAAACAGTGCTCTTGACTGGAGTCTATCACAACTGGGGGCCTCTATCCCTTCATCCCACAGAGTTTACATACACTCACACTGAGAAGCAGGGCCTGACTAACAGTGGAAAATATGAAACGGTCGGAAAGAAAAACAGTCTGATACAGATAGTATAAGAGTCTTTTTAATACATGTCAGGTAAGCCTCAAACGCACCCGGCTTTACAGGAACTGTAAAAACAAGCTGAGGTTCCCACCAGACGGATTGAATTAGCCCTCATGTAAACACTCTACCAGGCTGCAGTGCAATACTGAATACTAATTCATGGATGGATTTGTATTTTTTTAAAATATAGCCTAGTGAGTTACCTTTAGCCTCTCCACAGGCAGCGCTGTCCCCTTAGGGCTACCCTCACCTGGAACCAGGTACTTGCTCCGAAAAATATCCGTATGATGGCGTTTCAGTGTATGCAGTGGCATTGAACAAGAAACAGATACCTGGTGACTCCGCACACTGCAACTGAGTGTCTGAACCACAATGCAAAAGAGCCGAGCATTCATGATTTTAGAGCCTTTAACCTCATCTCATCCCACCAGCAGGACACAGGACAGAATCTGTAACGGCAGTGTATCCTACAACACTGCCTGTTACACTGGCACGAGCAACTCTAGCTCAGTTAATTGCAAAACAAAAGCCTTTTCCTCTGGGTCTCTCTGTACACTTTTTTATTTTGCCATTCCAGCTGTAGCTGCTGGCAGTCTGGCTGTTAGAAGTGTTGCATGTTCTAAACAACCAAATGGCCAGCACGCACTGAACTGCTTTGAGCCTCCAGGTTTCCCAGTGCTCCCGTCGCATAGAAGGAATGTTTTGCCCTCTCTAATTGTAATGTTCTTGACTTTGCAAACCCCCTTTCCACCCCACACAGCTTCTTAGTCACGCAATGTACCGGTTACTGCTGTAACAATGTTTTTTTGGTTTTGTTTTAAATATGGCATTTTACTTCTGAGGATTGTAAAGCTGACAGAAATGATCAAAAGGGCAGCCAAAGTTATGCAAGGTATAGGGTTTGAATATTTTTTTATTTGTTTCGCAAGCAAAAACAATCCCTTGGCACTCCAAGAAAGAGAAAAGCAGTGAAAGTTTGTAGCAGCCTCCAAGCTTGCCTTTTGCTTGTGTTTTTGCTGTGACTCACTTTCCAGGGACAGGCCCATGTGACTTTGTTTATCACTTTGTGGGCTCCTTCAGAGAAGCACGATAGCACACACCCAGCCAGGCACAATGAAATGTTTTCCTTCTGGATGCTTCCTGGATTACCTCGAATAGTTGAGACATGCTCCTGCTCCACAGGAGAACTTTGTTTGCTGCCTGCGGCGTTGCAATAATATCTGTCTTTTGTCTACATTTCACCCTTTTCTCTCTTTCTTTTCCTGAACAGAGTGTTGTCTGCACTGGGGGGCTCAAGTGGTATCCTCATCCAGAAACGGTTCACTGCATCAAAGGTTGTGAGGTAAGACGTGTCGGCTGTGGCAGCGTGTGTTTATTCGTTGTTTAAATTCTGCAGTTTACCTAACTGTTTATTTCTTCATTTCTTCATTCACATACGGAAGTATGAATTCATTTTTAGACAAATATGCATGCATTCCACTTGTTCTGTGTGTGTGCATGCTCAGTACAGACCTGGCCTGCTGTGACAGCAGGCAGACCCACTAATATTACTAAACAACATGAAGGGAAGTGGGAGGCTTTAACTAGTCTATTAAAAGCACATACCATACCTACAGTATTTAGCCAACAAACTAAAACCAAAGATATGTTTTGCTTTAAATGGTTTTCCAGCAGTTAGATGATAATAAGGTAACAGATCTATTGGAAAACCAGGTGGACAGACAGATTTAAGAAGGAAAGGTGACCATGTTTGTCAGTGTGCACGCATGCCAAGGTTATTGACAGTGTCTGGTTGGAGGTTCAAAAACCCATCATCAGATTGCCACTCATTTCTCATAGTAAGGTTCTGTTCCAAAATCATAGACCAGTGCTTCTCAAACCCGTTTTTCTGGTGGCCTCAGTGCCACCACGAACACTTAGTGGTGGCCACGCTGCTACTTTTTCCTAAAAAGTATATCATATGAAACATAATGAAAATATAGACATACTCACTTCTATTTTTTTTTTTCTATAATAAAGCCAAAGTGTTTCTCCTTTAAAAAACACAGCAGCCTCTTCAACTCTACTGATTCTTAATTCCCAGGCCCTTCTAATACATTGAATTTCCTGTTCAATCACATTCTGCACAATTCCAAGCTAAACCTAACAAAAGTATAACGGTTTGGAAAGTCGTTATGTCATAAAAGTGCATGTAAAACTACTATTCCACAATATGTTGTGAAGACCTTACTTTGCCACACTGAATTCACTATAAAGCAGAGGATCTCACACAGGAGTTAGTTATACATTTTTTTCTGTGTGTTTTCAAGCAGGAACATTACAAAAGTAGACATCACGATTTTTTTCTGTTTTAATCCCTGCCGTTGTAGTTTCTTTGCAATAAACTACAGTAAGAGGCAAAAGTATAGCATTACTGAGGTTTACTTGTGCCTTTTTTTTAGCTGTTCAGGCAAGTGAAAACTGTAAAAAAAACTCTTCAAAAAAATAAACGTGGAAAGGGGGCATTGTACAAAGAAAACATTTTTTTGGAAAAATTTTGGTTTTCGTTTATTACTCTCCTCATAACAGAAAATAGGATCACAACAAAATGTTGATCACTGTATGTAATATTAACTTTCTAAGTTGGGCCAGTGTTTGGAAAGCATTTGAGTGACGTACCTGCATCTGGATCTGCCAATTCTGACTCGCTTATCAAATCTGAAGCAGCACTTTGTTGAACCTGTTTAATATGTTATTCTCACACGTCACATTTTAGAAAGTGTCGTGTAAATTCTGAAGGTGGTAAATCAGTGCAAGGTAAAACACGTTGTCATACGTATTTCTAATGTCTATGAACTGTGTCATTTATGGCGGGGACACAAATTCACGTGCAGGAATTTCCATTCGAATGTTACAGAACCAGGTTCATGTTTCTGATTCGATGTGACGTTTTGATTCAAAGCAGGTGGTTTCCTAATGCTTTTCAGGAAGCCTGAATCAGTATCGATTCCTGGCTCATTTCCCATTGTTTTCTAGCCTTGTTACGTCTATTAGCTTTAAAAATGAAGTGCATTACGGTTGCATTTGAGCCTTCATTAGCGTGCATTTCCGGATCCCAGAGCGTCTCATCTGGTTAAAGCACACCCGTGTGATGTGCAGGGTGAGGCATGCAGTCAGTGGAGTGCAGGTGCACAGCCCGGATGTGCAAATTCACCGGTCTCCACTGGGGATCCTGTAGTTCTCACTTGGTAAAAGCTATATATACAATGTGCTGTATGCTGATGCTAATTTTATTTTCCCCAGCCATTCATGGGCGATAATTACTGCGACGCAATCAACAACCGAGCCTTCTGCAACTACGATGGAGGAGACTGCTGTGCCTCTACGGTGAAAACTAAAAAGGTAGGAGCTTGTTATCTTGGTATTTCCCCTGGGTTTAACCCTTTCAGGACCTTCATCACCCAGATACCAAATAAATACCCATAACAGCTTACAGATACCAAACGTCCAGAAAGTCTTTTCTATAGTCTGCTTGTCACTTTAAAATGGCTTCACCAGGTTAACAGTCCACCTGGCTTTAGATGTTGTAGTTACTTTCTTTTTTTATTTAATTTAATTCTCAGAGAAAGCTGGCTTATCTCTTGGTGCTCGAAATTGTGGGACGTTTAATAGGATACCATAATACAGGTGGTTGCTGGTTCATGTGCATTGTACTTGTACAGTATAGCAGAAAACATGTTGCACAAAGAAATACAGTAGCCCAGTAGCATTATCAATTCAGATTTTCACTAATTGCTCCCCAACAAATATATGTTCTGTTGTTGTTCAAACTCCTTCTTAATGTAGTCGGGCTGAGTTATTTATTTATTTTTTTTAATTCCTTATTTGAAAAGGTGTCTTTGATCCCAACCACCTTCTTAATGCCTATTGATGTTTTATAAAAATTAAATAAAAATCTTATTTACTGTTTTTGGGAGCTATTTTTACAGTGTGTGTATGTATGTATGTATGTGTGTGTGTGTGTATATGTAGATAGATTGATAGACAGACAGACAGACAGACAGACAGACAGACATGTATTTATGATTATTTTAATGAAGCACAACTAAGCGATATAAATGATAAAGAAATGTACACTTTTTATGACAGCATTAAAACCTTTGATCAAAGGGAGATTGCAAAATCATTTTAAGGCCATCATAACCATTAACAACAGTGGAGATGCTGGGGCAGTCACCAGAGCTGAGCATGTCAGCTATTCCGAGTTTATGTGGAACACGTGAGGAAAACAGAGCATTTCCTAGAATCCGTACCAAGACGTGCTTTTTATTCATTTATTGATTTACAGTAGTGGGAATGTGGTCATGCCCCATTTTGACTTGGTATAATGGTAATTAGCTGTTATTCTGTTACATGTGAGAGGGGGAAGTTTCTTTATTGAATAGCAAGGATGTGCTACAATGACCTAACAAGGAGATTTGATATCTGCACTACAGGATCAATGACTGGAAACAGAAAACTTGAATTGATATCTCTAATGGTTCTGTACTGAGGCATACTTGCTGGTACAATAGCAGCTATAGCGGTATTAGTCATTGATGCAGCATAAAACCACAGTGGTAACTAATAACACTCCAAAGTGCAGACTGCTGGCTCTGGGGTCACTGTGGTGGCTTTCAGGGGATGCAGATCTCTGTAGTGACGTTACAGGTGTCACCCTGGCCAGTGCCTGCTACTGATCAGCAGTGAGCTGTGCAAGGATAGCTGACGGGGGTTAACTATCGGTCTGCTGTGATCCCCTTCCTGCTTCACCCCTTAAGAATTAGCACCCGAGTGAGAGAGCCAATCACTAGAGCACATCGACAGGCTCTGTGAACCAAACCCACTTCAGAGGAATGAATGACGCTGGAGAATTCTGACACTAGAACAGTGTGTGATTCATGGAAAGGTGTGTTGAGTGTGTGATTCATGGAAAGGTGTGCTGAGTGTGTGATTCATGGAAAGGTGTGTTGAGTGTGTGATTCATTTTTTATATAAACAAGCTGGAAACCAGCAAGGACACTGCGCTTTTCACCTTTGACCTTTTAACATCTTGCATTGATGTCATCACCTGGATTTCAATTGTCAAACAAACCCACAAAGGAAAGATGATGGAGAAAGTGCTTAACCAAACACAGTGTTCCTATGCAACAAAACAAATGGGAACCACTGTAAAAAAGCACTGGGCAAACCCCTTTGGTAATTAAAATCTTATACACCTTCAAAAGAAAGAGAAACAAGAATTCAAACTTACACCTTTTCGAGACAGCAAACGAAACAACCCAGCTCCCTTCACGTCATATTCAACAAAGACAGTAAAGAAAACCAGAGCATTGCAAAATGAATAGACTAGGAATGCTGTGCATTTCAAAACTTGTGCTTTCTTTGCTGAACCTGACCGCATCGGTCCAGACAACGAATGATTGCATGCCCTGTGTGTAGAGTGTGTGTTTGATTATGTCTGCTAATAAATAAATAATAATAATAATAATAATAATAATTAACAGCTTAGGAAGAGAAAAATAACTAAAATATGCCATTAATAAAATAGTACAGGAATAGTACTATAAATTTAAACTGTACGGGAATTATATACAGTACTTGACATTGTAAATGTGTAACCCTTGTAATGTTACTAGCAGGTGCAAGTTTTTTTTACTCTCCCAAAGAGATCCGTGACTCCATCTCCTTAGGATTCCGATGCGCTGTCTGGGAGCTGCAGTAAACACACAACCCATATTTTCAAGCTGTAATTACTTTGCTGAGGAAGTCATTGGTGTCCGGTTTGAGGTTGAGACTATTGTCGTAAGCATGGGCTCCTAAAAATAATGTTGCAGCTTGTTTGTCTGCGAAAGATATTCCATTCCTAAATAGCTCAAAGGGGGGGGATTGAAATTGCAATAACAAGCAAGATAAAAAATCTTTGAGGCTTTGAGGGTTTCTTAGATCTTCTACCGTCAACTCTGTACACAACATTAACAGCGACCCCTACTGGGCTCACATGCAACAGTACCAAAGATTAACAGTACTTAACATCTCCACTCATGTTTGTTAACTCTTTAAGAAAGCTGCTGTATCCTACTATCCCACTTGGAGAGAAAGGGACTGGAACAGTTCCAGTTTTCTTGTAACTAACAATACTGTCAACATTTTCTTTGGCACTGGACCCGTACCCGGTGGAATATACAACACATATTCTGAAATATTGTGTAGTAACTGCATTTAACTGACTGTTGAAATTTAAATACCATACTAAATCAACTAGAAACACATAAACCCAGGACCATTAGTAGTTTCACACCACAGGGCTACCTAAGCAAATAATAAAACCAAATTGTACACACTCCCTTTTGTGTGTACTGTACTTGTGGCCCTTGTGGACTGCAGAAGACATGTCTGATATGAAACAGTGCGTTACTGAACGAGGTCTTTGAAGGTGTTTTTGAACTGTTCAGTGTTGCTCTCAAGAGAAATAAAAAGCAGAATGAATGAGCTCTGGTTTTCTGAAGTCCCATGCTTGTGTTGTTTCCTGTTCCATGGAAGGAATCCAGTCACTCAGCATGGGTGTACGATAATAAAGTGTAGCACACTATTGTAAACCAACCCCAAACTCAAGCTATCCGTTCAAGTAGAAGAGAGGTGATTCATAAAGGATGGTCAGGAATCGGGCTCCCAGTGGAGAAGTAGGAAGCCACAATGTGGAATGTTTGGGAGGAGGAGACTGGAGCCAGATGTGAGAAACTGACTGTTAAAATGTAAACGCTTCCAGCACTTACCCAGTGGTGTAAAAAACAGCTTTTCCTGGCACAGGCTAGTAAAGGGGGGGAAGAGGTCCTTTCTTAATGAAAGTGGTTCCTTTCTTTTTGTTAATGACGGATTAACTGTAATATGGAAATCTTCAAATGCTTGGTCAAATTGTGCACTGAAGCTGTTGGGTATCTTGCTTGTCTATGAGATTGTGCTTTGAAAGAAGGCTGTTTGGTACCTTGCTTGTCTATGAGGTTGTGCTTTGAAAGGAAGGCTGTTTGGTACCTTGCTTGTCTATGAGGTTGTGCTTTGAAAGGAAGGCTGTTTGGTACCTTGCTTGTCTATGAGGTTGTGCTTTGAAAGGAAGGCTGTTGGGTACCTTGCTTGTCTATGAGGTTGTGCTTTGAAAGGAAGGCTGTTGGGTACCTTGCTTGTCTGAGGTTGTGCTTTGAAAGCAGTTCAACATGACGATCAAGTTCACTGCATGTTCTTTCACAATCAAAATGGGAAACTCAAAATGATGCTGCAACTTGTTTGGCTCCTATTCCTAAATAGCTTGCAAGGGGAAAAATGCAAATTGCAATAACTTCATTATTTTGAGTTGTCGCAAGTTCTAATTGGCAGCAGTCTGCAGTTCACACTTGCTAATGATTTCTGTGAGGATGCTAAAGGAACCATTGTGGGCAGTGGAATGGGTGGCCTCTGATTCCCTTCAGTTTAACACTGACTCTGATATATTCCTCCCAGCCTACCTCTTCAGCAATACTCAATCTGCATGATATTGTTTAGTCTTGATTATTTGTCAGACTCAAACATTCTAATCACTAATCACTATTGTCCAACCTGACATGGAGCCTTGGTTTAATGGTTAAACTGTGTGAGTCAATCATAGCAAGAAAGTAGGGGTTCTGTATATGTGCCTTGTCTGTTTTTTACTATCCTGCTGCCACTCCTAATAATCACCAGGGTGCAATTAGGAAAATCCCTCCTGATAGTTTTATGACTCCACTTATTCGTGGGGTTTGTCATGCATAGTTCCACATGTGCCTCAGCGTGGTCGGTTCCATCTGTCCCCTAATGACGTGCATCTCATGAGGCGAACAGTTTAAAGAAAGGCATGCCTTTGTTTTGCTTTAATGTAATGCAGAAAATGTAGTTGAAGCAAAAATCTAACATGCAGGCCAACGTTCTTGCTTAACAAGGGTGAGGAAAAGTCCACCAGTCATGGAAAGGCCTGTGTCGGTTACACAAGCACCTTGGCAAACAGTCGGAGCATTTTTTTGTGACTGCTTGTTACATAACGTTTTGCTATGTAACATTTATATCAACTAAAACAAGAGTACAGTATGCTAATGTTACAGACAATTTCATGTTTTATTGCTTAATGATTTTACCGGAATTGTTTTTTTATTTTTTGTCATTACTGCACCCTTTTAGAAATTGTCTACAAAAAATACAGAACACAAATTCCTTGTCTACATTAATCTTCAGTAAAATCTTCTGTTTTGTGTTTGCACATGATCTTCCCAGGTATGCTTGCAAAAAGCTGATAAGAGTTAGCATGTTCATTCTTTCAAATTCACATGATCCCAAATAAGAGGGGGTGAGTGAAAGGGTCGGGGTCAGGGTCAGGGTCAGGTATCCTTTCATCAGAGCAGGGGGTTTTAAAGTTGGAAGTCAGCAGTGTTAGTTTGGCAGTTTTATTCCTCACAGGTGAAAGTCGGGTCTATACCGGTGGGACCAGTGCCTGCTGTGTTTTTCTCAAGGTACTCCATGATATGGAGGCCTCATCTGAGGCTGTGTGGTCCAGTGGTTAAAGAAAAGGGCTAAAGAAAAGGGCTTGTAACCAGGAGGTCACTGGTTCAAATCCCACCTCAGCCACTGACTCATTGTGTGACCCTGAGCAAGTCACTTAACCTCCTTGTGCTCTGTCTTTCGGGTGAGACGTAGTGCAGCTGATGCATATTAGTTCACACACTCTAGTCTCTGTAAGTCGCCTTGGATAAAGGTGTCTGCTAAATAAACTAATAATAATAATAATAATCTGCGTGAGGGCTTGTGTTTGTGAAGCAAGCCGGGGATTAGTGTAGAAGGTAGCTGCATTGTAGCATGACATTTCATCTTTATATGAAGAGGTAGCTGCATTGTAGCATGGCATTTCATCTTGATATGGAGAGGTAGCTGCATTATAGCATGGCATTTCATCTTGATATGAAGAGGTAGCCAGCTTCTAGCATGGCATTTCATCTTGATTTGAAGAGGTAGCCAGCTTCTAGCATGGCATTTCATCTTGATATGAAGAGGTAGCTGCATTGTAGCATGGCATTTCATCTTGATGTGAAGAGGTAGACGCATTGTAGCATGGCATTTCATCTTGATGTGAAGAGGTAGCTGCATTGTAGCATTGCATTTCATCTTGATATGGAGAGGTAGCTGCATTGTAGCATGACATTTCATCTTGATGTGAAGAGGTAGCTGCATTGTAGCATGGCATTTCATCTTGATATGAAGAGGTAGCTGCATTCTAGCATGACATTTCATCTTGATGTGAAGAGGTAGCTGCATTGTAGCATTGCATTTCATCTTGATATGGAGAGGTAGCTGCATTGTAGCATTGCATTTCATCTTGATATGGAGAGGTAGCTGCATTGTAGCATGGCATTTCATCTTGATGTGAAGAGGTAGCCAGCTTCTAGCATGACATTTCATCTTGATGTGAAGAGGTAGCTGCATTGTAGCATGGCATTTCATCTTGATGTGAAGAGGTAGCCAGCTTCTAGCATGGCATTTCATCTTGATATGGAGAGGTAGACGCATTCTAGCATGGCATTTCATCTTGATATGAAGAGGTAGACGCATTCTAGCATGGCATTTCATCTTGATATGAAGAGGTAGCTGCATTCTAGCATGACATTTCATCTTGATATGAAGAGGTAGCTGCATTGTAGCATGACATTTCATCTTGATGTGAAGAGGTAGCTGCATTGTAGCATGGCATTTCATCTTGATATGAAGAGGTAGCTGCATTGTAGCATGGCATTTCATCTTGATGTGAAGCTTCTAGCATGGCATTTCATCTTGATATGAAGAGGTAGACGCATTCTAGCATGGCATTTCATCTTGATATGGAGAGGTAGACGCATTCTAGCATGGCATTTCATCTTGATATGAAGAGGTAGACGCATTCTAGCATGGCATTTCATCTTGATATGAAGAGGTAGCTGCATTGTAGCATGGCATTTCATCTTGATGTGAAGAGGTAGCCAGCTTCTAGCATGGCATTTCATCTTGATATGAAGAGGTAGACGCATTCTAGCATGGCATTTCATCTTGATATGAAGAGGTAGACGCATTCTAGCATGACATTTCATCTTGATGTGAAGAGGTAGATGCATTCTAGCATGGCATTTCATCTTGATATGAAGAGGTAGCTGCATTGTAGCATGGCATTTCATCTTGATGTGAAGAGGTAGATGCATTCTAGCATGGCATTTCATCTTGATATGAAGAGGTAGCTGCATTGTAGCATGGCATTTCATCTTGATGTGAAGAGGTAGACGCATTCTAGCATGGCATTTCATCTTGATATGAAGAGGTAGCTGCATTGTAGCATGGCATTTCATCTTGATATGAAGAGGTAGCTGCATTCTAGCATGGCATTTCATCTTGATATGAAGAGGTAGCCAGCTTCTAGCATGGCATTTCATCTTGATATGAAGAGGTAGATGCATTGTAGCATGGCATTTCATCTTGATATGAAGCACCCACACTTTCTTTGAGTCGGAAGGTTTGCTGTGGGTTGTTTTAAAGGGCAGGGAGAAATGCTTGTAGGTGTTAACTTGACAAAAGCTGACAGTTTATTATTATTAATTACCAACCCCAACATGAACTTTCCTGTTGTTTCACATGACAGGGACCCTACTTTTACACACATGAAGATACAATTGTCTTGTATGTGTTTTTTTGTACTCTGCATGTTCTCTATGGGGTAGCAAGGTCCTATTTGAAAGCTAGACTTTGTGATGTATACATATGCGGAAAACAGTTGATTTTAATTATTCATTTGTTTGATAACACCTTCCAGCTTTGACAGATAGTAAGACAAATCACTGGCAACCTTTCCTTGAGCAGAGTCCACTAAAGCATTGGGACTTTGGTCTGGCGCTTCCATTGAAACTGTAATTTACTAATAAATTAGGTTTCATTGCATGAACATAAAATGTATGAATAATACATCAGTAATATTGACTCAGATTTGAAGTGCCACTGCAATAGACTAGATCGGTATCCATGATACTCGAGGCTGCTAAAACAAACAAAAGGAACTGTGACCCAAAGTGTTGTATCATTAGATGGTGCTGGCTCGTGCTTCTATAAAGTGAATGATTTGAGGCTAATGTTGCATATATCTGTGGCAGGCAGCTAGAACTGAAGAGCAGCTCCTGAACTTGGTGAGAACATATAATATGAAGCTACCTGCTCTTCATATTGTTAGGGTTAAATTGCAGCTCATTCACTCAGAAAGATACTGAGATATACAAAGTGTGGTGAAGTAATAGCAAATCATGGGAAACTACCAGCATGCCCTGGTAACTCAGTATTATCTAAGTACATGACATGTTCTTTCTATTACCAAATATAAAAACAGCATTTGGGAATGTATGCAAATAAACATTTGAAGGAATAGTAAGACTATTCTGTGATGTCACAAAGGTGTTCCTCGTGAAGACTTTTTGGATTTATTGCTGCATTTCTGATTTATTCTTAAGGATGATGTAACATTAGGCAACTCTGGGAACCATTGAAGAAACTAGCTGGAAATGTCAAGCAATTTCCCCATGTGGAAAGTTCAAGCAGGGGGGGCTCTTCATAATATCATGTACATCTAACTGTTCAGCTGTTTCCAGAAAACAAAGGTGCTTGTGTTACACACCTCTCTGATTTTCATTGAAATCGCTATTTCACAAAAGGCTTGCTTGAAACTCTGTGATGTTATCAGATGAAACGACAATCCTCATTTCAAACGGTTAATGCTTTGACCTGTGGGTCTTGTTATTTACAAATACACAGTGCTGCTGTTGCTAGGGTTTCTGGTGAGGGGGTACCAAGCTGGCAGTGGAAGGGGTGTCAGGAGTAAGGGACTATCGATAAATGACCACTTCAGAAAAAAAGGTGAATCGTTAACATTATTTTTACAACACTTTTCAATGTAAACATCGCATGTTCAAAAATTGGTATGCCCTGATAAAACTTTACCACACATTACAGGCAACAGAGTTTGCTTTTCTGTAACTGGCTATTGGAATATTGAGATATCCACCTAGAGAAAGGCTGGTGGTGTCTCTCTATAAAGTGGTCACATTGCTCTACTGCTGAACAGAATGTAGAGGTTAGGGCCAGGTCAGAGGTAAACTAGATTTCCAGGAGGAAGTTCTTTTTGTTGAATGTCCTAGTGTGTTGGCAGTGTTTCCAGGTGTTTCTAGTTATGTCATGTGTGAGCTTTCTGTTCTTCAGTGATGTTGTGGCCACACCTTACAGGTTGTTCATATGGAAGTGTGATGACTTGAATCCTGACCTTAAAAACCTTATTCGTATGAACTGGATCCTATTCATAAACACATTCTTTAATGAGGTCTAGCTTTGTTAATAGAGCCCATGGTCTCTGTGTGTTAATATTGTGAAAGGCCCATGAGCAACTCTTTGAATTAGTAGGCCAGTTGTTCGAGAACACAAAGAACGCTCTGTGCGCTCCTTCCACCAGGATACCCCTGACCCGGCCCCAGCCCTTGGCACGGCATTCTCTCTCTCCTTGTAGTGAAACA
This sequence comes from Acipenser ruthenus, assembly GCF_902713425.1. Lineage (NCBI taxonomy): Eukaryota > Metazoa > Chordata > Actinopteri > Acipenseriformes > Acipenseridae > Acipenser > Acipenser ruthenus. The sequence continues at coordinate 746,888 of NC_081219.1, forward strand.
CAAGGCCGCTGTATCTTTCTGGTAATTCCCACTTCCCAGTAAATCTAACCCCCCAGACCTGGCCCTTCCCCTTCCCTCTGAGTGCTTAGTTAACTGGGCTATTCCCATCCAGGCAAACCCCTTGATTTCGTTCACTCCCGTATCTATTAATATTGAGGGCCGGTTGTCGTTGTTGTTTGTTAACACTAGCTCAGCTCCAGCTTTCAACTGTTTTGCAGTTTAGAGCATACACATCCCAGTAAGCCAGTTCGATTCTAACTCTCCAGCTACACGACAGCTCACAAAAACTGCTTCATCACTGACGCCACTGTAGACAACTACAGCTATGGACAAAAGTTTACATCACCCTATAGAATTAACCTCATGTTGCTTCATAAAGTCGAATGAAACCTGCTGAATAATGTTGCGATAGCATATTTAATTCCATACCACTTTGAAAATAATAAAAATTGACATTTTGAAATGTAACATGAAATACCAGACTACTATTATGGCTTTGGGTAGACTTTTGCAATATAATTTTGTAGTCTCTTTGATTGTATGATGTTATATAAAAGCTCCAAATTATGTTCATATAGTTCTTTGACAGTACCTTTTTTATTAGCATCAGATGGGATGTGTACAGTCTACACTCAGTTGTAGAAAATGTAGTGATTCTACAATAAACTTGGGGGGTGTTCACTGGAAGTCTTTCTCAGTGTCTTCAGTGAAGGTTGAATGTGGACCAGCTACATATTGTACAGCATAGACTTCAAGTTTCTTTTAGCATTACCACAAGAAACTGACCTAAACAGAAATGTTGTCCTGGATTATTTAAAAAAATGTTGTATGTCAATTAGTTCCCACATTTACTTTTAGGCATTCATCTTGGAGAGTCTGCGTTTCCTGTCTCTAGCCAAAATGTTGTTGTTTTTTCATATAAATGGTACAGACACATTAATCATTATTAACTAAATAGTTGAAGTACACTGACGTGGGGAGCGCTGTGGGAAGTGGGCTTAGCTGTGAAACCTCAGGGACCCTGCAGAAGCATCACTCTGTCTTGCTGAGTCTGCACACGTGTCAGCTGAGCTGAGAGAAAGCCAGTCACAGTAGGGATGCATTGTAAGACAAGTTTCCATTTCACAATAAACATCAGGCATCCGGGAATGTGCCCCCAGTCCACAGCAGCACTGCCCGGCGACGCTCACTGCCATCAGGGTGAGAGAAGGAGCAGTCTGCCTGCAGGGCAGCCAAGGAGAGACTGAGAAATAGATTCCACAAATAACAGCGGAGCGAGCTGAGTTTACTGATGCTGGTGGAAGCTATTTATGAAGAGCATCTCAAAGGAATTCCAGGGACACTGGTGCTGCTTGAAATAACACATCAATTAATGTGAAGAAAGCACCATTGGCTTCGAATTATTACCCAAGACCAGGAATGATATTTCTTACCTCGTCTGATGAACTCCACACAGAGTGAACTCCTGGTCTCCATGTTGCTTGGTCAGGAGAAAACAAACTGATCTCTTACCCAGAGATCATTGATGTAATCCTTTTCGGCGCCAAAGCCCACGTCACTTCATAAAAGCCCACGTCATAAACAACCATTGTCCAAATTTCTCTTGCATTTGCTTGGGTACGGAGGAAGTATAGGCGTTTGCGTTTCGTTTATTGTTTGTTTTATGAAAGTGTTTTTAAAAATATATAAATATACTTTATTTTCTTCTAGCGTTCAATTAGTCATGCTTCTTTAATGTAGCTGCCCCCCTCCACTCCAGTGGACAGTGTGGTGTCCTGCTCAGTTGTAGCAGGGATCTGTGTTTAAGTGTATTAGATATCGACGGCACAGAAGACAAGGGCTGTGTTGTTCCAGCTACGACCAGACAAAGCCAGTCATCCTCCTTAAACCCAAGATGCTGGGATCAGAACTGCACAAGACAAGATGACAAAATCATTTGTCAGCCCACAGCGTACACTGATCAGCCGCTTCCAGTGGGTTAAGGTTCACAGGTATGGTAGCCTGTAACTCGGCAACGGTGGTACCACAACAAACACAGTAACAGGTGACCAGCTGTACTCCCTGCCTGCAGCGGCCGGTCCAGATGACGTCACTGCCTTGATGAGCCCGCGCTGGAATACACAGTTGTGTATGTACCGATGCTGACGCTGTGAGAGGGTTTCACCCTCTCCCCAACGTCAGATACCGAGTCCTGATGGGACGATTCCTGTAGCATCTACTGATGCAGAGGACAAGAAAACCTCTAAAGGGTTCCCCTTCTATGAGGTGGTCTGGAGACCCAATGGGCTGTATGGAGGAATCACCTGCATACACTTATGCTTAAATGGGTACCAGACCCAAATAGGTGAGTGTGGTTCCTGTGCCAGAAAATCAATGCAAATTATAGAGGACATCCTCTCTTAACTTCAATAACCAGCTCTAAACACATGAGGACATTTTCCTTAACATCTTAAGGGGTAAGTTTGACTTGTTAATAGTCAGAACTGAAGTTCTTTCTGGCTACACCACCTGAGGGTGGATTGACACCTGTCGGGAGAAGGATTGCACCATCTCCACGTGCAACAGGTATGTTAATAAATATAAGGTAGGTCACCTAACACACAACACAAGCTGGGGGGAGGCTACACCAACTAGTATACACTAGCCATACACCAGAGTGTAAGTATTTTGCCTTTGACGAGTGTCCTCACAGTAGGAGGTGTTATCAGATGAAGATATCCATATTCACAGCAGACACACAAATCAAACCGCTGTCATTTGCCCCTATCAAAGGGATCCCCTCTTGGCCCTGGTCTGAAGGATCCCATGTTCCATATGAAGGAGGTGAGACAGGCGATCTATCCTGCTCAGCAGCTGTGAGAGGCTCATTCCCCAGCAGGGGATTCTTAACAAGCAGTTGCCTTGCAGGCATCAGTGATTCTAGTACCCTTTGGAAAGGGAAGCCACTTCCAGCTGTGCCAGGGATGCTTATAGACAAGTTACTTCCTGATATTCCTACCTCTACCCCACTTTCTGGCAAAATATACATTCACTCCCTACAGTCCTGGAACTTAAAATTGACTGGCTACCCAACAGGATAAATAGCCACTAACATTGAGAAGTTTAACACAGCGACGGACACTGAGAACTGATTACACTAGAGAGTTTTACAAAGATTCAATTCATCCTCTCATTCTTTGAGAAGGGGTCCTTTCCATATCTGTTTGGGTGTGAACGTTACATTTGTTTGAGGAAAATTCAGGATGACACCTCCACCACCACCATCATCAAGGCAGTCCTCCCAAGAGACAGTTTCCAATAGAGCTGTAGACTGTAGTAATACCTCTGTTCTCCATCGGAACCTGCTAATAGCAGCTCGATGTTTTTTTCTTCTTGGGGATCTCTATAGCTGAAGTATTCACTAAGTATAGATGAAGTAACATTCACAAGGCATAGACATTCTTCATTAGACTTCTTTTGAGGGCAAGTTCTCTCTCTCAAAAAAAAATATGGTAAACCCTGGAGCACAGTAAGTGGTTATTGGTCTACAGGACAATATCACCACTCTTTACAATATACTCTCAACATTTCTGTGAACCCAATTCTATACACTTGCAGGAAGAGTGTATCTTCAAGTGTATTTCACATAGGAGAGGATGGTCACATCAGCGGTCTAGCCTCTTCTAGATAGGGGCCAGACCAACAAGTTCAGAATTTTTGAAGAACCCGACAATTTATTTGTTGCGACCCCCCCCCCCCACCACTGCTACACACACCATACAATCACAAACACACCGATACAAAATCGAAACATTTGATTTGAGTCAAGCAGCGTTCGATAGAATCAATGTCTATATCAGCACAAAACACGCAATATCTGAGTCCCATGAACAGTACATAAAGATATTAAAGTAAGATTTTCGGTCATGGGCCGATCTTACCCAGTCCCTGAACAATAGATCCACAAACAGAGACTAGGAGAGACTCTGTATCCACTGTAGAAAGGCATCCAGTGAAATCACAAAAAGATAGAAGAATCCAACCAGACACAGAAACGCACAATTGTAAAAATAATCCATAAAAAAAGTACATAGCAAAAAAGTTATTCAATGGCTGAGTTATTTGCAGGAACAGTACGTACTACACAGCTACACAATCCTTCTCCTCAAGGGACCATGGTGCAACTCTCTTTCCAGCTCTCTCTTTTTCCTTTTCCTGCAGCAAAACTGCAGGGTTTATATAGGTTGTTATCTCTGAAATGCTCTTCACCTCCTGGTGGCTGAGGTCAGATATTACAGCACATTAATACAACTACACCACAATCAACAGGCATGAAAATGAAACATAGAATTGGCTCTGGGCTATAGACTTATCAATGCATTTAGCCTTTCCATAATACTATATTCTCAGTGGCTATCATTATGTGATGGCGTCACACCGTACACTGAAAACCCTTTGCCCAGTTAAAACAAGGACATACTTCAATCCATTAGACAAAGGACATCACAGTCCAGACATCCTACTTGCTGGACTTACCAATAGCATCCCGGATATATTCGGCACAGTGGGTACCCCACAAGTGACACATCCTTTCCCCTCTTTTCTTTGCTGTTTTTATTTTCGAAATTTGGTCAGTGGTTGGTTATGATGTGGGCTTTTATGGAGGAAGTGACATGGGCTTTGGCACCAAAAAGGATTACATCAATGATCTCTGGGTAAGAGATCAATTTGTTTTCTCCTGACCAAGCAACATGGAGACCAGTTCACGCTGTGTGGAGTTCATCATTCTACAAAGAAACCATATTACATCTTCATCTTCTCTAACTTTGAAACTACGTGACATTCCATTTATATTTCCGATACAGAAATACTAAATTGCTTCAAGCTGCCCTTTTCATATTCATTTAGAGGTATTTTGTATATCCAGCACAATGTTGCACCAAAGTGACTTCCTACTCCTTCATACTTCTCAGTTTAATTAATTTTAGAGAAACACTTTTAAATACCGTAGTGTACTTCAACTCACTAAGTATTGAATCAATAGACCTCAAGGAGTACCATTTCGAAGAAGATGATGCTTTAAGGTACTACTCACAGAGTGCAACTGGGTTGTGTCTGTGCCAAGACCTGTAGCACTCCAGTCTTGATTCGAACACAGACACATGCCATGTCTGAATTATAGACAGGATTCTACCCTCAGTGAGAGAGTATTGTGGCAGTGTTAGCATATACTGTCTGGCACAATTTAGTAATGCTTTGTGATCAAAGAATAACATCACAAACAAGGCAAAAACAGACCAGGATAGGTTAATCAAACGAGAGAATTATTTTCAGGACCACACAGGTTTTTAAAAAAATAAGAGACAAAAAGCCACAAAAGAAGAATAAGAAATAAATAAATAGAAGGGGAAGGCGTGAAGTTACAAATGAGCTCTAAAAACAAATACACAGTGATTGTAATTATTTGTAAGAATGGCAGGTTGGGTGACAGTGATTTATTTCAGAGCTGGGTGGTCTTGCAGTACATCTTCCAAGTACTGTCTTGTGATGATTTACACTAATTACTTTTTAATATAACCCCAGCCCTCCATCCTCCTGCTGGTACTGTTTCCAGTCCTGGGGGAAAGCATTTCTCTCTGTCCAAAGGGATATTCATCAATCTCACTACAAGGGGAAGACCCTCACGAAACCCTGTTCTGCTATTTCTTTACAACCAAACTCCAATTTGCCATGATGGCGCTGGACTACCACTGGTCCCAAAACATTGGAAAGCAGTGCATTTGCAAACTAAGCTGATGTTTAGGCAGACTGAGAGTGGAGAACAGCCTTAGATTTAGCTGAGCATTTACTGATAATCAGGGATACCTTCAGTGGAAGCTCATTTGAAAAGTTTTTTTTTTTTTTAAAACTGCCTGCTGGTTGTATTCCTGCGTCACACGGATCAAAATAAATAGCTTTCTAAAGGTTAGGGAGTGGAGAAAGAAAACACAGGAAAGTCAAATGTTTATGCAGTGATGCCTCGTCTCACTAGGAGCCAGTAAACACATAGCTGGTGTAAATTGCGGGCATCTTTGCGTCTAGGCCCTTTGCTTGCCTTGTGTGGGATTAGAATTTTTCCACACCCTCCTCCCAGGATATACTTGCTACTGCTGCACAAAAAAGGTTCATTCCTGAAGGCAGTGTGTGGGTTTGTGGAGACCTCAAAACATGACTGGAATACACTTGTGATGTCATTGAGAGAGCCTGGCTCCTCTGCTTCCGTTGAGTTTGGAGGCTGCTTTGGAATTGCAGTGCCAGGCAAAGGTATTTCCCAAGAGTGGAGAGGCTGACTTGGGTCTGAATCAACACAGGGTCTCTCGTACTCCGGACCCGCCCATTCAACCAGACCTGGTCACAGAGGCCTTCTTTCAGGCCTGATAATTAGCTTTTTTTTCACAGTAATTTTCTTACCCACCATTACCATCGCAACAGTCTCAAAAGTCCCTTATAATTTGAATGTCATTTACCCAAGTTCACTGCCTGTGCTTCAAGTGGTGGTCCCTAGTTGACCCCAGATAAGGTCCAGCAGAGCAAGTGTGTCACCACAGCACTAGGATCGCTTGGAGAAAGTTTTGTTCTTTTCATCCTTTCTTTGTAGCTCAGTCCTTTAAGTCCTGGGCTTAGTCTGGTTGCTCTCCTTTGGACTCTCTTCAGGACCACAATGTTGGGGGCAGAACTGGACACAGTATTCTTACCAGTGCAGGACATAACCTCCTTGGATTTGTACTCTACACTTTTGGCTATCCACCCAAGCATTCTGTTAGTTTTTTTGATTGCTTCCCCACACTGTGGTTGCAAGTTTGGTATTTAGATCTTACATTTTTGTGACCGGTGTGTAACACTTTACATTTGTTGACCCTGAATTTAATTTGCCATGTTTCTGCCCAGTTTTTGAATTTCCTTGGTGGCTGTAAGTGTGTCTGCCGCTCCCCCAATCTTGGGGTCGTGTGCAAATTTCATCCAAGTCATTGATGTAGATAAAAAACATGAGAGGGCCCTGCAGCACCCCACCGAGTGCACTGCCCCAGTTAGAGGTTTCCTCTCTTACAAGTATTCTCTGCTTCCTGTGTTTTAACCAGTTTGGTATCCACTTGCATGTGCTACTTTTTGGAAGTCCAGATATGATGTCAGAAGTACTTTTTATGCCCCTTGCTGCAGCGACTTCTTTGAAGAAGTTTAAGGGCTTTGTTGGGCAGGAGCTCCCTTTCTGAATGCATGTTGGCTGTCACCTATGATGTTGCTGTATAGATATTCCTTAAGATTGATTCCATGATTTCACATGTTATGGAGGAGACTGATGGGTCTGGAGTTTCCTGGTTCCACCTTATCTCCCTTTTTAAATATGGGTATTACATTTGCAATGCGCCAGTAAGCTGGGACACCCCCTGTCTTGATTGATGTGTGAAAATCTTTGCCAGCTGCTTGCCAATTTATCTCCCTTGTTTCTTTAAGTACTCTTGGGTATATGCCATCCAGGCCAGGGGATTTGTTAGTTTTGAGAATCTCCAGTCCTCCTAGAACTTGGATTTTATGGCTTGGTACTATGACTGTGCTAATTTAAATAAAAAAAAAATGTAAACAGCAACTTAGTGAGACTTATCTGGCATTTGTGTTTCTTATTGTTGGGCTGTTTGGGTCTTGTGGCATTATAGCCTGGGATTTGACCGTTGTAAGAGTTAGGTCTAATGGCTTGTGAGGTTAGCTCTCAGAGCAAAGTGTGCCCCTGCTGTAACTCGGGTTCCAGAGCTGAAATATCGAATGATAGATTTCAAAACACAGCCTTCTTGTACAAGACATCATATCCATGTTTAACTTAAGATTTGAATGAATCTGGTTTTAATGAAGTAGTGAGAGATTCAACATTAATGATTGAATTACTCCATAATGAAAATGAGCTGCACTTAAACTGTAAGTTGCTGTTTCCATATTCAGAGTATTCTGCCAAGCTAGGGGTCAGATGAGTGTTTATTGGATGAAACCATTGAAGTAAGCTTTTCTAGACTGGGAACCATCTGTAATATTATATTTGTGTGGAAATTCTATGCAATAGATCTATTCTGCATGTCAAAAATGTAAGATATATTAATATTTTAATTGAAACTATCATTTGATATGATAGGATGATATTAAGTGTTTTTGTGGGCTTTCGTCCATGTATTAGTGATATGAGAAAATCTCAAGTATCTGTGCATCATCACTACATGCACATTTTTTCAGAACTTAAGTTAAGTGTCTCTTTCTTTAGCCCAGAGATGGATATGCTCAAGCCCCGAGCCCCCAGCTCTGCAAGCCTGTACCTTTATCTGCTTCATTCAAGACTGTCAGTCAGAGTAATTAAAACAGCTTCCTTACCTCTCTCTGCCCAGTACAATCACCCAGATCCCTGAAACATGTTCAAGGGGCCTACATACCAGCGGATTGCACAACTGCAGTCTTTGTGGTGAGGTGTGGGAGAGAGGCCGCACGGTATTGCCTTTGCTCACACTGTTTTCATCATGTATTTTTATCATTCCCCTGAAGCATGTTAACATGTGCTTCCAACATGTTGTTTGGAGTGCACATGCAGACACATTAGCACCCTCTGCGAAGAGGGGGACATCATGCCAACAATGAATGACAAAAAAACAAAACAAATGAATATGCAGCAGAGTCACTCTGAGGCACTGGCTTGGATTGACTGATTAGGCTGGGACTCCAGCATCCACAGATATCAATGTCGGGTTTGTTTGTTTGATTTTTTTTTTTTTTTTAAACTTTGCTTCATGTGAATGTAGTGCTAATGCCTGTAGGCATCATAAGATGGTTCTATAATGGAGTGCACTTCAATCCTGAGCTGAATTCCCCTGCCATTCAGTCTTGTTCCTTGTGTTGAATTTTGCTGAATTAACTGGGGGATTGTGCATGTGCCTTCCAGCAGCAGACACTGCAGCAGATGTTGCATAGTCTGAGGCTCAGTGCTGCAATCGCAGGTGGTATAACCCCACTTCCTCATTGCTTCCTTCGAGCGTCCGACTCTGGTGAGTAATTTGTTTTATTGTTTTTTATCGTTGTATGAAGTTAGTCTGGTTAGCGCCTCAGTTACAGTTGTTTCAGCGTAATCAAAGTCAGTGTTTTGGGCTGTTCTGCAGATCGTCTGCATAAATGAAATGTTTTGTTATTGAGTCGGTTGGCTGGCCATCCGTGTAGATGTTATATAGCAGTGGTGCAAGTATGCTTCTTTGAGGGAGGCCGTTTTGCTGTCACCGCCATCTTCTTCGCTTCCTGTCCAACTCGACAATGAAATGTCTATTTTCGAGAAGAGCTTGTATCAGCTCTGTAAGGTGTAGATCTTTTGTCATTTCCAGGGTCTTGTAGAGGAGTGGACAGTGGTTGACAGTACTGTAGGTGGCTGTTAGGTCGACGAACACAGCCCCGGTGATTTGACCTCTTTTGAATCTGTCTTCAATGTGTTGGGTTAGGTTGAGCAAATGGATTGTTGTTGATTTTCCAGGACGGAAACTGCCTTGTTTGGAGATTAGGTGTTTATCCACGTGTGGAGCAAGCCGGTTCAGTACAGTCGTTCACACAGTTTGTACATGTGACATGGCAGCAAGATGGTCTGAACCTCTTTGGATCAGATGGATCTTTCCCTGGCTTCAGGAGTGCCACAACATGAGCATGTCACCATATCTTTGGAATTTTGTGACTAGCTGGAAGCTGGAAGCTGACACAGACCCAGACGAGATCTGCATGTCTGGAAGCTGACACAGACCCAGACGAGATCTGCATGTCTGGAAGCTGACACAGACCCAGACGAGATCTGCATGTCTGGAAGCTGACACAGACCCAGGCGAGATCTGCATGTCTGGAAGCTGACACAGAAATGTGTAGCCATTTATTAGAGTCAGAGCAAAGGTTCCACTGTGCGTGGTGCCACTTTTTTTCTCCTATCTGCTTACACAATCTGCTTAAACAAGGTTAATATATTATCAGAATCTGGGGATATAAGAAGGAGGCAGTCTGTGTCACACTTATATTTTTACTTCTAGAAGGAGACCCGCGTATCCAATTGTGATTTAAAGTTTTAATCAGTCGTTGTATCCACATTTTGTGATGCACGTGCAATTCTGGCGAGGGAATTGCAAGTCCAGTCCAGTGTATTGGGGCAGACATGCCAAGGGGCTCTCAGGGAAGTCTGGCCATTTACCTCATCTGCATAATTTTAATAGAAGCTTTTTTTTGGAAATGGTGTGTGTGTTTCTGGTCATTGAAATATGTCTTGTTCATTTACACTTATCCCTCCAGAATTACTATGGCTGGTATAAGTGATTCAAACTGTTCAAACATCCCACAGGCCTGTAGCAGCTTCATTGAACTACCCGATCATTTGTGTGAAATCCAAATGATATTCCACACAGAAGTCAGACACTCCCCCATTGCTTTGTTTTGTATGTCTACAGTACAGCCTCTATGCTTGTAAAGCACATTATCTGAGCCGTCTGGACAAACCTCCTTCAGTAAGAGCCCTTATTATAATGATGGTCTGTCTTGGAAATCGACTCCAGTCAGAAGAACTCCTGCAGTTTTAGTGAGGCAGTAGGTTAACAAGCTAAAAAAAAAAAACAATAGACTCATACCTCATTCTGTAGTGCACCTTGTTTTTTGTGGTTGTGTTTTAAATGTATTTAACATCTTTTTATATAGAGTACTCAAGTAGCCCCTGTAATAATAGCAACTCATCAGATTACAGACCCTGGTATGCAGGCACCTTTGCTATGTAATGTCTCTATTTCTTAGCCGTCTTTTTCTCTTGCACCATTGACCTAGATCTGTCACCAAACTACAGAGGTCATTATGTTGTTAATGGTTTTGACCCACAAAGGCAGTTGTAGGTAACTAGGAAGACCCCCCCCCCCCCCCCCCTCCCCCCGTAAAGGCAGCCCTTATCTTTAGGAACTGGCTGTATCATTTAAGAGCCGCCTTCCAGTTCACTGCAGTCTCTGTGATTCTGTTTAATTCAGGGTATTTCCTTAGAGTTGGGACCTGCTAGTGCTCAACCAAAAACACATTCTCATAAAGGGGTTGTAATCCCACCAGGAGCATTTGTGTGGAAAACAATCAGAATATCTAAGAGAAAATGTAATAAGCTAATAGTTGCACACAAGTGCAACTTGCTCACACACTGAATGCATTTCCAGGTATTACAGTACATGTGCGAGCGTGCTGCATTTTACTGCATGCTGACGTGTATGGAAAGCTGTTTGCTTTTCTGTTACTCTCAGCTAACCAATAACACTGTAAGGAGCTCTAGTATATCCTAATTAATACCTACAAAGCACATGGTTTTGAGAATGTCGCAATAAGTTCATCTTTTTATTTTTTTACTCTGATGTAGTTCATCAGCATGGAGTTTATGACCTGTTCCTGACCTTTGTATGTGCAAAATAAATCAATAAAAAAACACAGTTGTTTAAAAACCTGCTGAGAGTGTTGGACAATTAAATAAAAGGCTTGGCGAACGAGATGGAAAGGCTTTTCTTTGGCTTGTCTTTAATACCCTGATTCTATCCAGATCGTTCAATCCTGTCTTTTCTTATTTAGAAAGCATATTTGTTTAGGTAAAGCAACTTCCCTTTAAACATTTCACGATATGCCTAAATATGACCAGTAATGTTTATTTCCATGAACATATACACTGAATGACAGTTAAGCCACTGAAATGGTTAATACAATAATAAAATGGTATTGCACTGCATATAACAATTGTTACAAGATAATTGTGTAGTGTTTCTTTTGAAAGGCAAATAGCAGGTACATAGTCTATCCTTCCAGTAGGAACTTAAACTCCCTGCAAAGGATAATGGATAATGACGGTATTTGGTCTCCTTTTTTTCCGTCAATGTTTTGCCCATGAAAGTTGAGGAACAGTTGAACTGGCTGCTATCAGGCACAGTGCTGACTGGAACTGAAAGAGCAACCCCTCATAGCTCTGCAAGAGAGAACATTAGAATACTTGACCTGACACCACCCAGCCCTGGGCCTCTCTCAAAAACAGACTACAAGTTGTGTTCAGTTGTGTCAAATTTAGTTGTGATTGGTAAGAAACTCAATTGCATGTCATGGGTTTGGAGAAAATCGAGTTTTTAGACATTGGCACTTTGTGTACTGCCCCATCACTTTAGAAAGCATATCAGACTCCTTTTCAATTCAAATTCAGCATTGAGAGACAAACATTTCATGCAAGCTCTGAATACAATAAACCAAGAGTCACCACCCAGGCTGCACCCCTACAGCCAGATTGCTGCATTTATATGTATATCTTTATGCATGACAAAGCTGTCTGTCTTAAAATACATTCAGCAAAGGCTTAAACAATAACATCTCACATTGGAGAGTGGTAATGTGGTGTCATGCTGGGCTTCATCCCTTAAACAGAGAAAAGATGTATTCAGTGCGCACAATGGGCTTTGAGAATAAACAGCCTGAGTGCCATTTATATACATGCATATCTGCAACACTGGTCTTTTGCAGAACCTGGTTTTCAAGCACTTTGATGGGCTAAAGGAGCAACACAATGAAAACAACAAGGGTGTTTCTAAGGAGCTATTGGTCAGACTGGGATGTTCTAAACAGGGTCACTGGATAAAGGATGTCTTCTAGACCAGTTCAGGTTACATGGCTGATTTCATTGAGAGACCTTGGCTTTCAGAGAAGCTTTATTTATCATTATTTTGCTAGATGCATTTTAGCATTTGATAACCCTGAGCTCTCAGGAGCTGAGCAGCGCGCAGGTTTGTTGCTGTGCTCCTGGAACTGTTTTCACAGATATTGTTTTTCTTTTCCGTTCCACTTCCTGGTTTCCCAGGAGCATACCAAATGCCAGTTCAGGAGAGTTCCTGATTTTAGATTTTTCATTTTTTTCTTGTGTCGTTACCATGGCGCTCATCGTTCTGGAAAAGATGCCTCGTCCCTTGTGACAGCTGTCTTGTAATCCAGAGCTAATTTGTGTCTTCTGAGAACAATTTCACTCAAAACAATATGATAGGCACCATCTGGTGCACAATGAGGTAATATAAGTGAAATAAATAAATAAATACATGAACTGAATGAATCCTTATATTCTAAATGAAGAATGAGCCACTCTAAAGATGTAGTGCCACCATACTGTCCTCTTTAGTGAATAAACCATGTGCAGCTCTAGCACTGTAGGAAGCTCCTGTGTCCTGGAATGCACTTTCCATGCTTCAGGGTGATGGTCAGTCTACATACTCAATCCCCACATCTTCAGTCACCAGCAAAAGGCATCACATTCAGTATGTGATGAAGGATCTCATCTCTACATCTTAAACTGCCATGGTTGACCAAATGGAAGTTAGTGTGACCGTCAATGCTTATGCCTGCCCTAACCATTAGAGACGTCTCCTTCTGCAGGCAGGTCCCTTTTGCACTCTGTTATAATCTATCAGTACGTTTAGACACTCAATTATTAGACATACAATTCTAATAAAACTAGCTAAAGCATCTGTCCACTTGACTTTAACTTTTTACCTTAGTAATACAACTATTAATAGAACTTAGTTGTAAAGCACACACTTTGTGATAATTCACACAAAATAAAAAATTCAATGCCAACTTAATTATGACACAATCAATGTCTTGATACGTCTGCAGTTATGAATGCATCTAAACCATATCTAATGTTGAGTATAGTAGGTCAGCTGTACCTCTCTGACCCCGTTCTTTTGAAGTGTGTTGTCAGGTACTGTTCTTCACCAGCATGCCTAATTCCCCAAGTCCCTGACAGCCTTCTACTGTGAGATTTGAACAAGCAGGGGGGCAGCTGTGGAGAATGAGCCTAGTTTCTGTGTTTATATAAAAAGTGACCCGACACACACTGTTAGTGATGTCACAGTCCTGTGACCCAGACACACATTATTAGTGATGTCTCAGTCCTGTGACCCAGACACACATTATTAGTGATGTCACAGTCCTGTGACCCAGACACACATTATTAGTGATGTCACAGTCCTGTGACCCAGACACACATTATTAGTGATGTCACAGTCCTGTGACCCAGACACACATTATTAGTGATGTCACAGTCCTGTGACCCAGACACACACTCTATCAGTGATACTACAGTCCTGTGACCCAGACACACACTATTAGTGATGTCACAGTCCTGTGACCCAGACACACATTATTAGTGATGTCACAGTCCTGTGACCCAGACACACATTATTAGTGATGTCACAGTCCTGTGACCCAGGCACATACTATTAGTGATGTCACAGTCCTGTGACCCAGACACACATTATTAGTGATGTCACAGTCCTGTGACCCAGACACACATTATTAGTGATGTCACAGTCCTGTGACCCAGACACACACTCTATCAGTGATACTACAGTCCTGTGACCTAGACACACACTATTAGTGATGTCACAGTCCTGTGACCCAGACACACATTATTAGTGATGTCACAGTCCTGTGACCCAGGCACATACTATTAGTGATGTCACAGTCCTGTGACCCAGACACACACTATTAGTGATGTCACAGTGCTGTGCCCCAGACACACACTATTAGTGACATCAGTGCTGACCCAGACTCTGTTAGTGATGTCACAGTCCTGTGACAGGTCCTCTGCTGGCACGGTACTTCACTTGAGCACCACCACCCGCCTCCATCTTGGGCTCACACCTCATAAAAGGACAAACATCTTGTTTCTGGCAAACAAACACATTGAACAAAACAATTCACATGAAGAAGAAAGAGGAGGAAAAGGAGAAAAGAGATTGCCAAAGGAGTGAAAGCCAGCACTCCTCAGAGAGATGATGAGTTTGTTTACAGCTGGGATAAGTCCCCAGTGGCAGTGGTAAAGCACAGGGATCTCGGTGCCTGAGCAGTTTACTATGCCCAGTGCACGGACATCAGGCACAAGAGGCCTCTCGTCTGTATTGTTGTGCTCTTGTGTGTGTTATGCTCTTGTGTATAGTTGTGCTCTTGTGTATTGTTGTGCTCTTGTGTGTGTTATGCTCTTGTGTATAGTTGTGCTCTTGTGTATTGTTGTGCTCTTGTGTGTAGTGTTGTGCTCTTGTGTGTATTGTTGTGCTCTTGTGTGTAGTGTTGTGTTCTTGTGTGTATTGTTCTGCTCTTGTCTTCGAGAGAGAGAGAGATTGAGATTTTTTGTAAATAGCACCAACAATCTGGATATAATCCTACTCCACGAAAGCTGGACCCATGCAGATGTGTGTACCAACTGTCTCGCAGGCTACAGGGAGTTCATCATGCCCTTCCTAAAGAATGCCCAAACCAAATGGGTCAGAGACTTAGGGGGCATCATTATGTGGTACAAAGGGGATCTGAGAGACTCTGTCTCCCCCTTTAAACAAGGGAGACACATTTATGGCTCAAAATTGAAAAACAAATCTTCCAATCCCAGTCAGACACATATCACATATTTACATGCCACCAATTGACTCCCCCCTATCACAGAGAGGGGTGCTTTCAGAACATTCAATCGGAGATCACCCACTTCCAGACAAGGGGCACTGTGCTGCTATGTGAAGATCAACGCCAGGACTGGCAGAGCGATAGACTACATCAGCACAGGGGGTGACAGCCGCATGATTGGACAGATCCCTTTGTACCACACACCCATCACGACACAGAGGAACAGCTATGACAATGTAGTGAATAAGAGCAGGAAACAGGAACTGCATCTTTGTAAAGGCCTAGGTCTGTACATTATTAACGGCAGGATCAGGGGGGGTTATCTAGGCAGATACACATACAGCTCAGCCCTGGGCAACAGTGTGGTAGACTACGCCATCACAGAAGTGGACCGAGAGTCTTTAATGCATTATAGTCCGGCAACAGACCCCTCCGATCAGACCATTGTGAAACAGTCCTGTATCTAAAAAAAACTGACCAAAACAATTTCAGTGGGAACCCTCTCACCACATTATGCAACCTCAAACCAGCCAATAAATGAAACCAAAGCAGTGCTGAGGAATACAATAAAACAATATAGTGCAGAAATAGAAAGTATGCTAAACAGCTTTCTAACCAAAACATTTCAAATCAATTATATATATGTGAAACAACAGTGACAAATTCAAAACAAACAGAAAGAAACAAAACTTCAAAAATAAACCAAATGAAAAATGGTTTGACACTGAGGGATAGATGTACTAAGTTGGGCCACTCGCAGTGCAAACTTACCACAATTTGCAAGCATACCGCAGTTCGCAAAGTATACATTTTGTCGTCTGTACAAAGAGAAAATATATTAAAGAAGAAGCCGCAACATCATAATTTAAATATTTGTTGCGTCTTCTTAGTGAGATCTCTAGCATTGCGAGAGCCGTGCGACATTGTTCAAATAAATAGCGGGAGTTGAGTTGTGGTTTGCTGCAGCAGAGGGTGCAAGAATCAAAATAGTCTTTGTTAAATGTAAACGTCATCTGTACAATGCATTCGGTTCCGTCTTCATTTGAACTATTTTAATACCGAGCGCACTTTCTTTTTACGTTAGCCTGTAGCTAGGCAACCGGTAACACAATAAATCATGCTGCTGTACAATGCGAATAAAAGATTATTTTAAATTGAAACTTAATGTTTTAGTATTTTTTGAAAATGATTATTATTATTTGTTTACTTGGCTTACTTAGTAGCCTAGACAATTAACACAAAATAGACCACGGTCCTACTGATGCTCAGAATGAGCTGCAGGGGTGTGGCACAGTGGCTTGCAGTGTGCAGGTGCAGGAGTGATGCGGTGATTAATGAAAAGACAAGAAGACTCCAAGTGCAAGGAGGTTTAATTATAATCCGGAAGTGTTTTTTTCCTTGTATTTCTCTTTTCAAGATTCTTCTGTTATTGGTCTGAACCGTATTGTTTGAGTTCTCCTCATTGTTTGGTTGAACGTCCGAGCCTTTATTTTGACTTCTTCTCCGTTGTACTGCGCTTGTTGTAGTGAGAATGATAATGGCGGTGGTTTCTTTTGAAATGAAGCTGGTGACCAGGGAGCATCATGACACAGGAACATATAGAATACAGGAATATATTTTTTTTCAATATAACGTTCTGATATCAAATATAGTAATGCACTTTAATGACCGCAGAGGCTTGACATGTTTATGACACTGTTTTGACCTTATGTTCTACATCAAAACACAGATAGCTGATTACTGAAGTCCTTGTTGACTGCAATCAAATGAAACACAGCTGGAATGCACCAAACCACAGCTGGTTCAGCCCTGAACCAAAGAACTTGAAATGATTTGTATAGGACAGCTCTGCGGGTGCCTAGTAACAGGTTCAGACAGCTGTTATCTTTTACACTAACACATCAGAGAATTGACTTTGGCAGTTTCTGGCATGAATGATCTCAGGGTGAACCCTACTAGTCAGTCTGAGGCCCACTAGAATGGGTCCTGCTTATCATCTGGAAATCTCAGCTTGTCGCTTCAGTATGTGCAGCACAGCTCCAGTGTGAAGGACTTTCTCTTCTCCAGAAAGTGGCGAAGGCTTGCTTTCTTCTGGACTTCGCTCCAGTTTATGTGAGGTGGAAGTCAGGGGTTTTAATACAAAGTGACAGCTTATTGGACACCCCTTTACACTGCTGTAACTGAGCTGGCTCATATTAGACACCCCTTTAAAGTGCTGTTACTGAGCCGGCTCATATTAGACACCCCTTTACACTGCTGTAACTGAGCTGACTCATATTAGACGGCTCAACTTGCAAAGTTTACAGCAAAAATATACAACTCAACCCCCCCAAACCTTCTTCCTGGTGTTTATTTTTTTATAACCACACAAAGACAAGGAGCAGCTTTCTGTGTGGCTCCAACATGAGCAACCTGCATTTAGCAAGTGTACTCAGGAAAACATGAGCAACCTGCATTTAGCAAGTGTACTCTGGAAAACATGCTGCTCCATAAAAGGAAATAAAGCAGTTGTTTGTGTGAGATGTAGAGATGCAGTGGATTGTAATGATGTTTGTGAGTGGTGCTGTGGGCATGTGTTTTGAATATTTACTGTTGATGGCAGATTAGTTTAAAGTGTCACTGCTATTGTGTTGTTTTTTTTCTCTTGCAGGTTATTCCCTTCCCTATGACCTGTGATCTTCAAACAGACTGCTCGTGCAGAGACCCTGCTGCCCAGGAGAACAGCATGGCAGGGCAGCAGCGTTTCCTGGGCTGAGGCAAGCCTGGGGGTCACGGCAGACTGGGAGAGCCATACATTCGTTTTACATGCTGCTTACAGGAGGCCCACTCCACTCATAACCAATCACACTGTCAGATGTCGACTGGTCTGCCTTTCTTTTTTTCACCAGGAAAAAAAAAAGACTAAAGTGGGTAATAACATAACAAATGACTTCAAAGAATGAATGAAGCAAAGCCTGGATAGCATGTTGTTGCATATAGTGTTGTGCCTGCTTTAGTAGCCATTGCTGGCTGTGCTATAACCTTAAACAACTTTTAAAGGACGACAAAACACAAGACAACATCATCAACAACAACAACAAATGCATATCCAACTCAAGTCAAAAACTGTTCTCCTCGGGATGCAGATTTTAAAATGATGGCAAAAAAGTACTGGAGGGTGAATAAACAGCTCACAGGCAGACCTAATTGGAGTCAGGTTCCTCAGCCTCTGGATACAAGCTATTCTCAGCCAGTGTTAGAAAGGTGAAATGATATTGTTCATTTCTCGACCACACTGTTTCATTAGACGAGGGAGGGAATTCAGTGGTGTTCTGAGAAAGCCATGCTGAGCAGGTAGTGGGATATCAACCCGATAAGCTGCTGTTAGTTCAGAAGTAGCATCAAATGAGCTATGCCACTAAAAATCCCTTCAATTTACAGTACAACCTGTTCTCCAGGATCCTAGACAACCTTAGCAAAACAGACACTAGTGTAGCTTATCAGTAGCAATCAATTTTGGCTTGACCTAGGCCCATTTGAAAAGGAGGCTCCTGACTTGAGAGAAATGTCAGAGGTCAGAGATTGGGGCTCTGGGGTCAAACTTGACCAATCACTGAACCCACAAACCCCTCCCTCTCTCCCCACTGGCTTACCACTGAAGAACTGACCACCAATTTTGGTCTGGATGAGCTGAGGAGGGAAAAAAAGTGTGAGGATTGTTCAGAGACTGAAAAACAGATCGAATGCAAAACAATAAGACAAAGGGATTCCGAAAGAGAGCCAGCTGTATACGCGTGGCTGCTGCTGCTACTCTTGCTGCTATTTACCACACAACTTTCTCCAAACCATTGTAGGAAAGGATGACAACAATCCCAGACTTTGAACAATCTGCATTCAAGCTTACCTCTAATCTTGCTTTTACCTAAGCTGGTTTTTTTCTTGAGTATCGGCTAAACCATACACCAACAGCCCCAAGAACTTGTTCTGAGCTCCACTTTATACCCATACAGTACAGTCTAGGCAGGGACTCAGACTGATGAGTGGGAATTGAGCAGGAGTTTATTTAAAAAAAAAAAAAAAAAACAGTCCAATAGACAAATGTTTCGACAAGGTGGTGTGTGTATTTAGTGTTTCCATTGTTTTTATTTTTTATTTAATTAATTTTTTTTTTTTTTTTGTATGGCATTGAGAAAGACATCCAAACATCTGTCTACTGGACAAAGTTTATTTTATTGTGGATATGGATGAAAAGAAAAACTTTGCTTTTAAGATTAACTGGTTTTATAATGCAGTATAGACTCTCTGAAACAAACAAGCAGCAGCACTGTGGTTGAATGATAAAGTAGGAAGCATCTCTTAGAAAACACTGTGAATTGCTATGGAGAACTGATGAGGCACCTCCTCACTGAGCTTTGTCCCTGAGTGAACTGTGAGCAGGCAGCTTCCAAACGAGAAGTGTTCTGAAGAATAAAGGCAGGTGTACAATGATTTCTTCCGTCCTTTAAGACAGATGCATTTCTAGTGTTCTAGCTATAGGTAGCAATCACACTCACAGTAACCATTTCTTACAAATGTTCATTAGTTTGGTTACTGACTACATTCAGCCCTGGCTGAATGTAGTTAGTAATCTCAGCTCAGTACTATACCTGCACTGACAGCAGTAGTGCTGGCCTGCCCCCCACCTTTGTCAAGCTGTTTCTCATCTCAGCCATTATTTTCTAGTGTTAAAACTGTAGTTTTCTCTACATCTTTATAGCGACCTCAAGAATGTAATAATAACAAATATACAACAGCATACTCAGTGGAGATAACAGTAGAGGAATATCTTTGTGGGCAGTCTGTATTCAGTTGTCCACATGTCATAATCACACACTAGGCTAGTTTACATTCAGTCGATGGGGATCTCTGAAGAGCTTCTATGCTGCGAAAGGGTTTCAATTGCAAAGTACAGGACTCTTCTCTCTTGGCCCAGCAGTATCCAAGTCCAGCCTCAAAGGAGTTTCCAGTTGAGCAATGGCTGCTGTACTACAGTGTTGACTAACTTCTTCTTTTATTCAATGCTACTTTTTCTTTTTGTTCCTTTTTTTTTTTTTTTTTTTACTTGGAACAAAGCCTAACACGGTTAGTTTTTGCATCAATTCAATACTGTGTTAATTATTGTGCAAACACTTTTGCACCTCATTATTAATCTGGATCATTGTCTTTCTTTCTGTAGTGGATAGTGCAAGTTCACTTCAGTTGGGCATCCACACCAAAGCTGAAGCATGGAAGCCAGAGAGGCCATTAGCTTTAAAACAGGTCCTGTTGCATTCAGATAGTCTCACAGAGCCTTGAACTTGATTGAGGCACACAAGCCCTTTCACGGGCTGATGCAGTATCGGGGCCTGGACCTCTCCCCAGGTCTTTTGGTGCTGAGGCTCATGTGAAGTGTCTTGTTCACTGGGATGGTGTTCTTTGTGTAGACAAGTAAGATCATTGCTTGTTTTCCTATGAATTCCTGAGCTGCATTTAGTTACATTTGAATTGGGGGCTGTTTTGAGACACTCCCTCGCAGCCCCCCCCCCCCCCCCCCCCCCTTTTAAACCCAACCACTTCACGTTCCTCCTCATGTCATATTAGACTCTCGTTTGAATACTTTCAGAGTTCAGTTGATTCAGATCTTTGGGCTAAGCAGGAAGAGCCACCACACCCACTGCATTTGGATAAAGCTCTGTGCCCCACACTGTAATCGACTGCATAAACAAAGCATTGGTAACAAGCTTGTATGGCTGGTTAGCAAGATACTTTATGGGCTTCACGGCATACAGGCGTTTCAAAGGGCCTGTTCTAAGCAAGTCTGGCTACCTCCCTTCTCTCTCTGACTCTCTTTCCTTTACCTGGTTTTAACTGTCGGTTCTTAAAGGTTTTTACCTGTGTTTTAAGAATACTTCATGCTGCGACGCGTTATCATTGAGGACAAGGTTGTGCAGGCACTGCATGGACCGATGAGGATTGAAAAAAAAGATACCACACAGTTTAGGTAATAGGCCGAAAATCTAGTGTTCCATAGATGTTGTAATGTCAGTTTTGTGCATAGTATTAGGTCCACAAGAGTAAGGAATGAGACATATGAAATGTTTTGAGTGTTTTTAAAAGTGTTTTTGGTTTGTACTTGTATTTAATCAGTATTTTTATTGAGCTCAGTAACTGCACTTGGCTCCTGTACAGTCATTTTACACAAAACAAAGTCTACTTTTAAAAAAACAAACAAAAAGCTGCTATGGTCAGACAGGTCATTTATTTTTAAAAGTTTTTATTTTATTATATATATATATATATATATATATATATATATATATATATATATATATACACATATATAAACATATACATATATTTTTATTTTGTTTTCATTATTTTATTTTGCTTTTATTTTCCTAAGCTTTGCACCTGTAACAAATACAGTTTAAGAGAAAGATCATACTCAAATTGCTACAAAAGCCATCCAAAAAAAATAAATAAATAAGGGACAATCATAAAAGCGCAGAAACAGAATTTGAAACCGAAAAAAGGACAGGGTAACAAACTGTATCATTGAACATGGAAGAGTCGGCATTCACCGGTCAAATAAGTAGTATTGGAAGCATGGGACAATAGCTTTGGCAAATAACTGCAAATACTTTGTTATATAGCTCTCAAAATGTATTATGTGTAATCCAAGTGTGCTTTTTTTTGTTAGTAATGTTGGATAATATGTAATTGTATGCAAAACTATTGCTGCTTTCAACTTAAGTATTAATGGTAAGGGTGTGAATAAACTATAACCATTATACCATTTCATTTCAACAAAATACATTGAAAAGAGGCATTCTCTCGAAAACACATTCACGTGCAACAGCCCTTCAAGTGTTAGGTGTGTGGGTTACTCGTCCGTATATAATCAGGTTGTTAATACTGGACCAATCTGTTCATTATTTGTATGCGTTCCTCTGTATGTCTGGGATCTACAAAAACACACAAACCAAACTGTGAGCCATGTGAGTGAAATGTTCTCCTTGTGAAAGAAACCTCATTGTATGTGTGGTTCAGAATGCTTCTTTTATTTGTATCTGGTGGGGCACCTTACAGAAGCCATGAAAAACTATATTAATCAAATGAAGTTCTGACAATGTTTAAAAGAAAATGGAACAGTCTACTGTAATATCACAGTATCCTTTTTGCTGTACCTCATGCCTGTAATTTTTTGCTGCTTCCATGGTTAGGGATTTTAGTAATTTAAGTGTCCTAGCAATATATAATGGTGTAAATAGTAGAATTATTTATTGAGAATGTCAACCTTTTTTTAATTTATATTCACACAGTGTTCGTCTAAGTTATTTTTACAATGCCATTGTTAGACTTTTTCTGGAGTGATAGGAATACAGGACTATTTTTTTTTTCTTCATTTAATTTTTCCATCATAAAATACAGGTCTAACCGCACTGCAAAACTGGTTATTATCAGATTTCAAATGATGTTTTGCCACTGTTGTGTCCTCCTTTTATTAATGTACTGAAACATGTTGTTAATATTAAAACAAATAAAGTTTAATAATATCTCTATGTCCCCGCATCTTATGACGGGCAGATAGAATGTACTATTAGTTTACATTTAATCTATAGTAATTACAGTGTATATTCTAATGTAATCGGCTCATAGTTCATTATATGTACTGGACTATTATACATATGCATGCATGAAAGATTATTTAAATAGAAATGTGTTTAAACAGTTAGCCACAATTGTTCCAGTAATGACTTGCAAACCAATTAGAAAGTACTGTTATCCTTCAAGAGGCATTCTAGTCTAGAGTTAAATGTGTGAGAAAAAAATAAAAATGCATCAAATGACTAATTATCCCAAACAGCAACAAAAAACACATTCTCAAGGGACTTCTTATTATTTTGTATCTAAAAACTAAAGACTGCATGCCATTTGTATCAGTGAACCAAAGCTTTCACCTGATAATTTAAGTATGATGCAAATAGCTGTGGTCATTTCTTAAATGTGTTTGACTTCGTTAAGCACTGATAAAAGCAGCTTAGATTTAGATCCAGGTGGAATTCAGCTGTAGTATACTGTAGCTCTTTTAATGTTATTTATCCTTCATCTAAATGAAAAGAAACAAATACGTGTTTCTGATTAGCCCATTGTTTTTAAACCCAGGGTCTGTCTTCATGCCAAGAGAAACACACAAGTTTGCATTTGATTAAATTTATCATGGAAATCTCCTTCGCTCTTGCTTGTAACGTGTGTCTTGTTATTTACAGGTTTTACTCTACTGCACGAAAGGAAATGTTTTGCAGCCTTTTGGAATGTATACACTCCTCTTTAGGGTTTAAATAAGGATTCTAAAAAAACAATCATTTCAAAGATAAAAGGTACTGAGCCTCTCAAAATCCAGCATCCACTGTTCACAACAATGGCAAAATATTGTATTTAAGAACAAACGTTATAACCTGTTGTCTGAATGTAATTGAATGTCTTCTGTCTAGTGTTCAATATACATTCTTAGATTCTACAACCAATAAAACTATCAACTGAGACCAAACAGTGGCAGTTTAGTTTTGCTGAACCATTCAGTTATTGTGTTTTTTGTACCTTTCTAACCCTACACTCACACGTACGCCAACCCTTCTAACTGGTGTAAGCAACAGAGGGTAGGACCCTCCAGGATGTCACAAGAGTACCCCAGTCTTCACTTCATTGATACATATATATTGAAGGACCCCACTTTCCTAACGGTGCAGCTCAGAACTGCTGTAGGTTCCAACTGGACTTCTTTGCAAACAAATCTATGTTTCCTATATTCTCAGTGGGCATGCACTTCTGTTGTACCACAGTAGTGAGACGAAGGGGTCACCTTTCTGATGGACAGTCCGGAATGAAATCTGTTTTATTTGTGTGTACGCGCTGTCCATTTTAACAAAGGTGTTGTGTATTCCCTCCCCTCTGTGTTTTTCAAGGATCATATTCCCCTCCAGAATTCCCACAAAGTGCACTGCACGTGTCAAACATAGCACTGGCTGCTTCAAATCTAACTTACTTTTCAAAACGGCAGGACCTGCTGCTTTGCCTTGCCTGTTGTTGCCACCCCCCTCACAGATTTGCAGTGGGTTAGATCTGTACTTTGACACTGTTCTGGTATCCATAAGCACTAATCCACACTGCTCAGTTCATTAACAATGCAGTGTTGGGCTCTTACCACAGTCGTTTTTGTGTTGTTTTTTTTCACAGCTGCGTATGTTATTTTGGTGCTCTGGTTTTTCACAAGCAGTACTGTACTGTATATGTTTTCCTGGAAATGATTATCTAAAGAACACAAATATTACTTTTCCTGTTATGTATTGTTTAGAAATAAACACTGGTTAAGTGAAAGTAAATAAACATGTCTTGTTCTCTTTACTATCTCTATCTCTTTGCTGTTTTTTTTATTCTTTTTTTCGTTGCACACTGATGAAGTTACTTTAGTACTGGATTGACTTCACCTTACCTGTTGTGAATATCATCTATTCACTGTGGGCATGTCAGTATGCAGTTTTGAAAGAAGCACACTGTAGTGAACGCACAGGATTTGCATTTTAAAATATGACAGCTGGTACTTGGATGTTCTTGGCTTGCTTTGCTTTCCAGGAAATCAGCTGCTTCTTTACTTCCTTGGTCATTTTACCTCAGCAATGTCATGTTAGTGTCTGCAAAGCACTGACAGAAAAGGCAGCTCGAAGGGATGGGGACAATTTCACTCACCAGGAAAGTGCAACACCATCTCAAAGCATGTCTTGCAAACAGAGCTGTTCTCATGTAGTACCCAATGTAATGATTTAAATTGAAAATGCGTTTTTGCTAAAACATACAGCTACGGCCAAAAGCGTCACGTAACCCTGTAGAATTAACTAATTTTGCTTCATAAAGTCAAATGAAATCTGCTGAATAATGTTATGTTAACATATTGAATAACATGCCGCTTTGTAGTTTTTCATATACTTAACCAAAAACTGACAAATTGATCTACAAATCTACATGAAATACTGTACTATTATGGCTTCTGGCAGAGTTTTGCGCTTTCATTTTGTAGTTTCTTTGATTTACATGATGAATAAAGCTACATGATGCTCATATATCTTTATTTAATCATGCCTATCCTGCAGTTCCAGGTGTTTTAAAACATGTGGTTAGAGCTGCACTGTAGGTTTGGTTCTTCACAGTTCATTTTACATCGTACACTTGTTTTGATTTGTAAACCCTTTAGAATATGACAAACTGTTTCAGGACTCTGGACAGAGCATGTAACTACCCTGAGCAATCAGGCTGCATCATGGGAAAGTGTGTGATGGTTGAGTGAGATGTAATAATTAATCAAAGAAGGCGCTCTGTAAATCAACAAACAAAACTTATCCCAGTCTGATATCCCATGCACAGCAAACAGGCCGCATGTGACGCTAAGAGTTGTCTTGATTGATAAGGCATGGCTGATTGAGGTACATTCAGGGTTAGGACTGGTAAACAGTCCTATCAGACAGTCGGGATGCAAGCACTGGAAACTGTAATACAGCTTTCTGCCTCCCCCTCTTCTCTTCTTAATATAGAGACCCAGATAACTAATGAAAGGGGTTGAGATTTGTACTGGCTGCGGGGGTTAATACATCGGTATATTCCTTTGAATAGATCTGGATGGAGTGTAATTACTTAGGTACAGTGTGGCAAGTTGGGAGCCGAGCCAAGTCGTGTTAAAATCACAATGCACAAGCAGGAACTTCCGCAAAGTAGGACTGTGATGGAATAACCGGGACCATTGTTATTACTAAATGTTACGTTGCAGTCCCAGAGCACACGGAGAGCCTGTCCTTTCAGTGCATGCTGTGTCTGTTCACCGGATTGGTCAAATGAAAAACCCCAATAGAAAACTATCTTAACACAGCCAACACCCAAAGCATTTGCTAGTTTTAATTAATTGTTTTATTATTTAAAAAAGTAAATAATAGTGCTGAGACCTAACCAACATTTTAATTCGGTTTGAATTTGAAAAAAAATGCTGCAAATAAAATGCCTAATTTGTAACCCATTGCATATAACATATAAACCTTTTTTTATTACAGATCTCTATAGCAGATTACTTGATTGAGCTACAGTCAGCAACTAAACATTTATATCCTTGTTTGCCCTAGTAAACGGTAATGCATGTTTGACTTTGACTTTCATCCTGACTTTGATCTCGGTTTGGACTGCCTTAATTCAAACTCTGCCTCAAGGTTTTTGGCCTCAGCCTTAAATTCGTCACCAGCTTAATGGTGCTTTATTTATCATTAGTTTGAGCATTAGGAGATATATCCAGTCAGTTAATATTTCAGTAAGGACAGCTCTTGCCTCTCCTTTAGGGGCAGTTAGCACAGCCTCAAAATATTGATTGACAGCTCTCAGCCGGCACTGAGAGACAGGAAGGAAGGTGGTTTGACTGCCAACCCTGTGGCAAGGAGGAGGTGACCTCAAAGCACGACCCAAACTACAAACAGATAGCTTTCAATTCACCTGGTACGACTACTGGTGAACATGAGGAGGTGACCTCAAAGCACGACCCAAACTACAAACACATAGCTTTCAATTCACCTGGTACGACTACTGGTGAACATGAGGAGGTGACCTCAAAGCACGACCCAAACTACAAACACATAGCTTTCAATTCACCTGGTACGACTACTGGTGAACATGAGAAGGTGAACTCAAAGCACGACCCAAACTACAAACAGGTAGCTTTCAATTCACCTGGTACGACTACTGGTGAACATGAGGAGGTGACCTCAAAGCATGACCCAAACTACAAACACATAGCTTTCAATTCACCTGGTACGACTACTGGTGAACATGAGGAGGTGAACTCAAAGCACGACCCAAACTACAAACAGGTAGCTTTCAATTTACCTGGTAAGACTACTATTGGTAGCTGCCACTTATTGAAGGTTGATATATATGTGGGAGTTACCTCCTTAGTCCAATGTCTGCTTGACTTTTGGTGAAGGTTGCTATGATCATATTTCCTGCCTGAATCTTTGCATAACTGTATTTAGGCTGGGCTCTAACAGGTGGTGTGGGATATGGTATTTTTTAAATTTAAAAAAAAAACATGTATTAGAAATAAAACACTGAATCCATCTTTGACTCGAAGGATGTTAGTTCTGTGTTTTTAAGGCCTCAATGTAATACAGCCATGCTATGTTAGTAACACAAGCTGTTCAATATTACTTTGCAGGGTCCCTGGCACCTTCCAAATCAAACTACTAGGGTTTCAGGCAAACACAATGTTTCAAAACTGGAAAGAAATCCTGGCACTGGACATTCCAGGATATTTCTTGTGGAAAGGACAAGAACGAATTGCATTTTTCAGCAGATCGAATGCCAGCTTTGCATCTGAAGAATTGAATTGGTAACGCTTGATGTTATTCTTGTATAAGGTCCATACTGTGTGTGTGTGTGTGTGTATATAAAAGGGCAATCCCAAAGGGTCTAGGAATAAGAATACGAAGAATATGCTCAAAAGAAAGTGACTGTAAAACAAAGAAATGTATTAAAAACAGATCTTAAAAAAAGAGGATACAAAGAAAGAATTATACAGATGGAGTTAAGAAAAGTGGATCAACTAAAAAGAGATTTAAAAAATCAAAATAGTCCCATTAGTAATGACTTACTCTAAACTTTTGCCCAAAATTTCTAAGATAGTTTGGAAACACTTGCGGATTCTACGTAATTCAGAAAAACTGAAAAAGGTATTTCTTAAGGCATTGTAGCATTCAAAAGAGAAGCTAATTTAGGTGATATTTTAGTTCACTGTAAACATAAAATAATAATTGACAAAATAGGTTCTACGAATATGTGCACTAGTACATGTAAAGTGTGTAAATACATGGACAAAAGTAAAACTATAATTAAACATAAAAACAACACATATCCAATAAAAACTAATACCTACTGTAAAAATAGCAATGTTGTTTATGGAATAGCCTGTGAAAAATGTGATGAAATAAAATATGTTGGAGAGACTGGAACAACTTTATATAAAAGGGGCAGTAGTGTGGAGTAGTGGTTAGGGCTCTGGACTCTTGACCGGAGTGTCGGGGGTTCAATCCCAGGTGGGGGACAATGCTGCTGTACCTTTGAGCAAGGTACTTTACCTAGATTGCTCCAGTAAAACCCAACTGTATAAATGGGTAATTGTATGTAAAAATAATGTGATATCTTGTAACAATTGTAAGTCACCCTGGATAAGGGTGTTTGCTAAGAAATAAATAATAATAATAATAATAAAAGAATTCAGAACCACCTTTCATTAATTAGAAATAAAAAAATGAATGAACCAATAGTACAGCACTTCACCAGTCAAGAACATGACATAAATGATGTAAAGTCTGTAGTATTAGAAAAGCTAAAATTAGACAATGCAACATATAGAAGAATAAAAGAAAGTAAATGGATAAATAGACAAAACACGATTATGCCAGCAGGACTCAACAGAAAAGAATGAACTAATTAACTCCAAAAAATATATAACATTTAAATAAATAAACTAAATTCATTCAAAAGTTGTGCATGCTGATGCACTGGGGAGGCCAAATCAAGACTGATCCTCAGTCTTAAATAGAAGTTTATATAAAATAATGTTAATTAGAATTTAATAGAATTAATACAGATTCAAAGCTAGAAGTAAAAATGATGTCATAATATATAGAACACCATTACATCATGTAAGAATAAATCATGGATTTGAATGTAAACAATAACGAGTAGTTGTCATGCTGTCAAAAACCTATAAATACCTCCAATGTTTTGATTCAAACACAGGCTCCCTTGAGAAAGATATGTACAACATATCGAAACGTTGGGCAGCTGTCTCTTTGAGCTAATATATATATATATATATATATATATATATATATATATATATATATATATATACACACACTACCAGTCAAAAGTTTTAGAACACCCCAATTTTTCCAGTTTTTATTGAAATTTAAGTCCAGTGAATGACCTGAAATGGTACAAAGGTAAGCGGTAAACTGCCAGAGGTTAAAAAAAAAAGTTTGGGTTACCAAAAACTGAAAAATAATGTACATTTCAGAGTTATATAAAAAGGCCTTTTTCAGGGAACAAGTAATGGGTTAACAACTTACAGCTGTTCTGCAGCAATGGAAGTAAATTAAGCCTTGAAAGTTGATGCTAACTTGCACAGAGTGACTGGCACCCTGAACCAAAACTGCTACCACAGCATTTTGCAGCGCCATGCAATACCCTCTGGTATACGCCTAGTTGGTCAAGGGTTCATCCTACAGCAAGATAATGACCCAAAACATACCTCCAGGCTATGTCAGAACTACCTTAGAAGAAAAGAACAAGACGGTAGGCTTGAAATCATGAAACGGCCAGCACAGTCTCCAGACTTAAACCCCATCGAGCTGGTTTGGGATGAACTGGACAGAAGGGTGAAAGCAAAGCAACCTACAAGTGCAACACATTTGTGGGAACTTATGCAACAGTGTTAGGAAGAACTTTCCGAACAGTATTTGATTTCCATTGTAGAAAGAATGCCACGAGTGTGTTCGGCTGTTATATCTGCAAAAGGTGGCTACTTTGATGAGTCAAAAATTTAGATTAAATGTTGTTAAACAAAACGATTCCATGATTTCTTTTTTATCTCCAATTGTTTATTTGTTCTATGCTTTAATTTCAGAGTACATTGAGACATTAAACTGCGTAAATTTCAATAAAAACTGGAAAAATGGAGGGGTTCTAAAACTTTTGACCGGTAGTGTATATTTGCATCTCAAATGCTAATGTTTCCCACATGGGAAAATGCTGGCATCTGATAAGACAATTCAACACTTAAGCTCTGTACTTTATGTACACTGAGACAGTGTGTTCTTGCAGCATTAAGCAATACATGCACAGACTACACAGAGCAGGAATAGGCAGTGTGCCCTGAGGTTGTGCTATCCTCTATAATCCTACTGTCATTTCCATGAGTCGTGTGCAGGTTCATACTGTAGCCATGGTGTTACACATTGTTACCATGTAACAGGTAATGGTGTTCACCTCAAGAGCATTGCCTTGTACCACACATATTCCACCAATAGGTGAATATGAAACCCATAGGTTAGGAAAGTTTGCTTCCAGGTCACACAAGCAAACCTCTGCAGATGGTTTGCCACGCCCGATTAGTTATCATGTTAACTTCGGTAACGCGGTCCAACTGATCGCTGGCTAAATTGCCTGTTCAGAAATTAAAAAAAAAAAAAATAATAATTTAAAATATCTTTTCTGTTGGTTTTTAAATTCTGCTTGTTTAAATGTAAATCGCTGATTATTGTTATTGTTCTTTGAGGTAAACGCTATTGTATTGAAGGTCAATGTTAAAAAAAGGTTACATTGCAGAATTGATGCTGTAGTCCATTAACTATCCCATGATGTCTATTGATGTCTCCTGTGTTTGCTGAACTTTCTCTTTTATATGCTTGTGTTCTGTGTTTGTTACAGTCGTGTGTAGGACTTTATTAAGGGAATTAGCTCTGTTTCTGTGTGTGGCTGTAAAAGACCTTTGGAGGCGGTGAAGTGAATTTCCCCCTGAGATTCCAGCAAAGCTCTGCCTCTATGGCTATACTGTGGATTACAATGATTTACCTGGAAGACTGCGTGGATCTGCAAGCTCCTGCTGATGGGTCTCAGAATCTCCTTGAACTATGCATGCAGTAAGAGCCAATGTGTTCATATTCATTGGATGAACTTCAATGACATGTTACTAAATGTGTCACAAAAAAAGAGAAAAAGTGTGCTAGCAAAACGTGTCTCCATAATGAAAAGGTATTTAATGTTTGCTGGCTCACTGCTTCCTGTGCTGTGGGTTAATATTGTGAGGTATGTTTACTGCATGAATTCAAAGTAAGGTCCTTATTGTTTCCATTCTCTAACTGATTTGCTTTAACAGCATCTGTGGTTTGTAAAAATGACACAATAAAAATGTCCCTAAAACAGTGTTATTGTAGTAAGCTCTCTGTAATAATGAGGTTGTTTGGCACCAAATCACTTGACAGTACATTTATCATAGGTCACTTCCACTGCTTCCTGCCACAACAAGGCAAATGCTTCCAGTGTTAGCCATACTAACATGACTCTTAAATCTTCACAAATAGGAAAGGGTTAGGGTTAGAGTTAGGAAAGGGTCTCTTACTAATGACAGATGGATTATTGTCCATGAAACAGGAAGCAGCAACAAACACAGACAGTAAAGAAACAGGGAATTGTGTGTTAGAAACTCTGCATCATCATATGGAAGAAAACGCAAATGGATGGAGACACAGATGGATCACATTAGTTTACTGTAAAGCTACATCTTAGTTGGTGCTTATCTTGGCGAGAGCCGAGTTCAAGTCAGCATGAAGTTTTAACATCTACTCCCCTGTAATGGAAATCAATTAATTGATATGAACTTCAAAAACATTTTCTGTTATTTATTTATTGACTTATGCTGTATCAGCTATATTTAAACAAAATATATAAAGTCAGATTTAATATCCAACCATGCCTCACTTATTTTCTTGACTGATTCATATATTAAATATGTACTGCAGACTCAGCCATAGTGGAAAATGAAATGCCCCTCATTAAGACTATTGTTACCTCCTGTGGCTTCGGGCATTATAGCCCCCTGTCGGTAACAATAGTCTTCCCTCTGGTAAATCATTTTCCACTATAGCCCTCCTCTCCATTCAATATATATATATATATATATATATATATATATATAGTAAAAGAATCGCCCTCACCGCGGTTCGTTGCCCCTTTAAAAGCACTGACCCAACACACGCAAATGGATTTTTGAAGCGCGGTTGCGCTGTTTTTAATGAAAACACAAAAACAAAATAAACAAAACAAACACCTAGCTCTCTTTGAGCACTAACTAAAACAAAACAGGAACCTAAATTAAACAGGACAGCTAAGCTGTTTACCTGTAACAAAACAGCACACACAAAAAAGGCTTCACACTACCTTTTCTTTTAATTATGGCTGTGCCCACACACCAGCACAGTCAGGCCTCTGCCCTCTTCAGCAGCCGCCCAGAGCAGCCTGACTGCTCTCTTTAAATACCCTTCACCTGGCTCCAATTTTCAATAGTAGCCAGGTGCAGGTAATGATTAATCAATAAAACAATTAAACAATTAAACAAAACAATTAAACAAGACAAATGTGCATTCCGCACATGTTTTTTCTGCAGAGAGGTTTTAACCCCCTCCCTGCCATCTCACAATATATATGCAAAAGTTTTAGGCAGGTGTGAAAAAATGCTGTAAAGTAAGAATGCTTTCAAAAATAGACATGTTAATAGTTTATATTTATCAATTAACAAAATGCAAAGTGAGTGAACAGAAGAAAAATCTACATCAAATCAATATTTGGTGTGACCACCCTTTGCCTTCAAAACAGCATCAATTCTTCTAGGTACACTTGCACACAGTTTTTGAAGGAACTTGGCAGGTAGGTTGGCCCAAACATCTTGGAGAACTAACCACAGTTCTTCTGTGGATTTAGGCAGCCTCAGTTGCTTCTCTCTCTTCATGTAATCCCAGACAGACTCGATGATGTTGAGATCAGGGCTCTGTGGGGGCCATACCATCACTTCCAGGACTCCTTGTTCTTCTTTACGCTGAAGATAGTTCTTAATGACTTTCGCTGTATGTCTGGGGTTGTTGTCATGCTGCAGAATAAATTTGGGGCCAATCAGATGCCTCCCTGAAGGTATTGCATGATGGATAAGTATCTGCCTGTACGTCTCAGCATTGAGGAGACCATTAATTCTGACCAAATCCCCAACTCCATTTGCAGAAATGCAGCCCCAAACTTGCAAGGAACCTCCACCATGCTTCACTGTTGCCTGCAGACACTCATTTGTGTACCGTTCTCCAGCCCTTCGGTGAACAAACTGCCTTCTGCTACAGCCAAATATTTCAAATTTTGACTCATCAGTCCAGAGCACCTGCTGCCATTTTTCTGCACCCCAGTTCCTGTGTTTTCGTGCATAGTTGAGTCGCTTGGCCTTGTTTCCACGTCGGAGCTATGGCTTTTTGGCCTCAAGTCTTCCATGAAGGCCACTTCTGACCAGACTTCTCCGGACAGTAGATGGGTGTACCAGGGTCCCACTGTTTTCTGCCAATTCTGAGCTGATGGCACTGCTGGACATCTTCCAATTGCGAAGGGAAGTAAGCATGATGTGTCTTTCATCTGCTGCAGTAAGTTTCCTTGGCCGACCACTGCGTCTACGGTCCTCAACGTTGCCCGTTTCTTTGTGCTTCTTCAAAAGAGCTTGGACAGCATATCTGGAAACCCCTGTCTGCCTTGAAATTTCTGCCTGGGAGAGACCTTGCTAATGCAGTATAACTACCTTGTGTCTTGTTGCTGTGCTCAGTCTTGCCATGGTGTATGACTTTTGACAGTAAACTGTCTTCAGCAACCTCATCTTATTAGCAGAGTTTGGCTGTTCCTCACCCAGTTTTATTCCTCCTACACAGCTGTTTCTGTTTCAGTTAATGATTGTGTTTCAACCTACATATTGAATTGATGATCATTAGCACCTGTTTGGTATAATTGTTTAATCATACACCTGACTATATGCCTACAAAATCCCAGACTTTGTGCAAGTGTACCTAGAAGAATTGATGTTGTTTTGAAGGCAAAGGGTGGTCACACCAAATATGGATTTGATTTAGATTTTTCTTCTGTTCACTCACTTTGCATTTAGTTAATTGATAAATATAATCTATTAACATGTCTATTTTTGAACGCATTCTTACTTTACAACATTTTTTCACACCTGCCTAAAACTTTTGCACAGTACTGTATATATATATATATATATATATATATATATATATATATATATATATATATATATATATATATATATTGACTCCTTCAAAAACATGACTTTCTTGATTGATTCATAAAACAAATATGGACTGCAGACCTCGGCTCATAGTGGGAAACTAAAGCCCCTCAGGAAGAACTATAGTTACCTCTAGGCTTGCGATGAATCTATATGAAACATATGACTTGTACGATATGATGGAAACATTTAGCACAGAGGGAGAATTAGCAAATACTTTTACTGAAAATATTCAAAGT
This sequence comes from Acipenser ruthenus, assembly GCF_902713425.1. Lineage (NCBI taxonomy): Eukaryota > Metazoa > Chordata > Actinopteri > Acipenseriformes > Acipenseridae > Acipenser > Acipenser ruthenus. Next base: position 781,499 of record NC_081219.1, read on the forward strand.
AAATAGATATCCAATACTAATCCCATGTCTAATACTACGACTTATTTACTTGCACAATGCACTGTTTCTCCTAATGAGCGTAACAAGAAAGGCCCTTTAAAAATAGGAAAAGCAACAACAGCAAAACAATGAAGCAACTTTTGCTAAAAAAAAAAAGAAAAAAAAAAGAAATCAACTACTTTATCAGTTGCCTGAAAAAAAGTTTGAATGATGCCTCTGCTAAGATTCTGCTAGTTTGAAAGGAAATGTATTAAATCCCAGGTTACTTGATAGCTATGTTTTTTATTTACAGAGGTGGACATTGTGGGCTCTGTTTATACAGCATGTTTACTGAGGCGTTTCACTTTAGACATGGTTAAGTGTTAGACAAATACTGTAGTTCAGCATGTCTGGCTAAAAGGGCTTTAAACCAAACGTCAACCACTATTCACAAAACCAATTAATAGCTCTGTATCTGTATATCAATGTGACAAACTAGGCAATGCGGCCTTGCAAGTCGCTTCAACTTCCACACTTCATTGAGTTTACGGATCTATAAGATATCTATAAATGTGTTATTTTTAACAAGGAATAACTGTTTATTGCATTGTAATGACAGATTACTATTGGTTGCTTATACTGCAAATGCCTTGGTTATACTACATCCTGTCAGTTTGTAGCAATTCCCATGCTACATAATGTGAGTGTAAGTCTCATCCACCTGTCCCTTTAATTAGGGTCAGTAGCCTGGGCAGGTTAAAACTTAATTTCCCATAGTTCCTTGCAACCACCCTCTGTTCATCCTCTCTCCCCATTGGCTCATTCAGATTTCCACCCCTCCAATCTCAGAGCTCCTTAGTAGCCAGCTCTTGTATTAAAGCTGGCTAATCAGGCCTGAGGGAAACTCCCTTTCTCAGAGGAATCCATTAAACTACAGCATTTTCTCTACTTAAATTTCAGTGAATCCATTACCATCCTTAGATAATTCCAGTGCATCCGTTCATTTTCTTTTGTTGCTGCGCTTTGTCTAAACTGCTATTTTTGTTTTCACTGTTACTTGTTTAAGTTTAGCTGTTTAGTGTTTGTTGTTTTATGTGTGACAGCCTCCATTTTTTCCTGATCCTCCTGATTTTTTCCAAACAACTGTTCACCATTCAACTCAACACTACTGGACAGTCTCAACAATTTCAACGTACTCAATGTTTTCAACCTTCTACAATCACCATCATTTCGGGACACTTTGCTGGACTGCCTTATTTGTGGGTGAGATCATTTCTTTTTTGTTTGGAGGTTTTCTACTTTAATTTGATACTTTGTTTCCTGTATTTTTTGTTATTTTGTTACTTTGTATGTATTTCAATTACCCTGCTATTGCTGGACTTGTTGGGCCTACCTGTCATTTTCCCACCATTGCCATAGAGACTGTTAAATGTAATTGTTTCCACAAGTCACTGTTTTTCATCTGTATCTATTTATTTATCCTTGGTCTTTATCTGTGTGTGTGTTGTGTTTGTGAGTGTGGGTTTATTGGAGACCCTCCGGACACTACATTCATTTCTATTTGGTGATACTGTTTAGCCTTCTGTTTGTCCCTACATACTTATCTGTACCAGCTTTATTCTTACCTGTTACCTGCAATTATTTGAATTCCTGTCTTAACAATTATTCATTTCATTCATTTGTTCATTTTTTCATTTGTTGACATTATTGTTCACAATAATAAACCGATTGTTCGTGAAATTGACACCTCTGACGTCCCTGCTTTTGCTGTCTGTCACTCTTGCTGACTTATTTAGCTATAGGAATAGGGCCAGTAGTATCTCCTTAGGGAGGACAGTGCAACTGCTTCTCAGTTGTGCAGAGTGATCGTTACAAGTTATTGGTCAGAACATAATTTAATAGAGAGTCCTCCATAACTATTAAGCACTCTGAATTTAGAAATACTAAAACTATTTTAGTTTGTCATTGAATTTATTAGGTTTCTTTTAATATTTCTACATTTATAGAGGTTGTTAATTATATATTTGTTTACGAATAAGGGCATTACTGCTCCAATAAAATACAGCAAAACAAACATGAGACAAGAGAAAACAGAAACCATGGCCTTTACTGTACTTCTTTGACTCCTGGATATCCAAATATTAGAGTTAAAACAGAACCACCACCAAATAAACACTGAACATTATTGTGTAAACAAACTCAAAAACTTGATACATTACGGGGGTGGGGGATGCAACCCCATTGTAAGATTCAAGTTTCAAAATATAACCCAAGTAGCACTTTTCACAACCCCAGTTAGCTCTGCAGTATGGTAATTCATCATTTAGTTGTCGTCTTTTTTAAAATCATTTACATGCTCTGACATCACACTTTAAGCAGTCTACTTAAATGCCACTAAGTTAGAAAAAGAAACAGTTTAGTGGAGTCAATTCTCTCTGGCTCATGTTCATGAACAAGCTTTTTGTCTCCACAGCTTCACTGTTAGCTTCTCTGCCTTGTAAAAAAACAAACAAACAAACAGTCCCATGTAAATGTGTTTGAAAAGCAAGATCAGTCGCGCTCATCGCAGTTTGGAGTCTCCGTATGTGTTCCGTGGTATTGACATCAGCTTTTCAACACAAGTCACTTTGGTGTCCTGTAAAGAACTGTGCCAGACCGCATTGGCTGGTCTCGTTGCCTCGCTGTGGCAGAAGAGATAGGGCACTGTGTCAGTCCTGCTTTGGATGACGGCACTGTGGAGCAATGTGGCACAGTAGGTGCTTACTCTGTCCAGTCTCCTCAGGATCAGGTGGGCTTTCCTAGGAAAGAGAAAAGGACATAATGTTTATATACTACTTTCCACTTGCAGTCTCTTGAGAACACACCATATTTATAAAGGTATAAAAAGATCACCACCCACCCTATTTGATAAGACTCCTAATAAAGATCCAGGGCAGTGCCTACACTCTGAGATCAAGCGCTAGAAACAGACAGGTAGTTGCATTTTAATAACACATGCTATGAAGGAATTAGCTGTCTCAGCACCAACAAGCTGGAATTCTCTCCCGGTTGTTTTACATACAGCTACAACCTTGGCAAACTTTAGAGCAGTTAAAGTACTAGCTGTTTTCATATGGAACCTGTTGACCTTGGTGCTGTAACTAACGGATGTATGGAAATGGATTGTGTTGATAATGTGTGTGCGTGTCTGTGTGTGTGTAGCTGCTGCTGTTGCTCTATAGGAACCCAGTAGAAGCAAGGTTTTGAATCTCGCAGGGGCTATCCTTGTCTGAAAATCCTTCATTTAAATGATCATTTTTGACGTCCTTATGAATCTCTTGGTAACGTTACAACAGCCAGAGCAATGTGGTCCTTCTGCACAGGCTGTAGGATTTGTGACCAAGTACAATCCTAGCAATGGCAACGGCACTGTGCCTTTGAGCATGGCAGCTTACCATTTGCATGATTCTGAATGCGGAACGATGGCACTCTCAAATCATTCTACACAGAACAGTAGCTCTTATTGTGCTTCTGCAACTCACAGCGGCCCAGAACACCACACGCATTCTGTGTGAAGCAAGCGCAGCTTTAACAGAACAAAAACAAAACAAAAAACCCAACAGTTAAGCGTCCCATGGAGACTGAGGAAATACAGAATAAATTGTGCAGAAAGCTTTCCCATGTTAAAGTTACAGTAATAAATAAACATGTTCAGTGATGTGTGCCTCACCCACATCCTTTGAGATAAAGCACAGTGAAAAGAGGTGTGAGCCAGACCATCGGGAACACATTCACCGTCAATGAATGAGGAAATTAAAGAACAGATTCTTCTTCATTGAGAGGTCAAGCAGCTCACCCCAACATTCCATTATTCATTCAATATACAGTGTGCTATCTTACCATGATGTTAAAATAGCAGTTCATCTGGAATCTTTCTTTTACATTTACTGAGCAATTCTATTGCATGCACTGAAGCTTCTCGAAGCTCTGTGTAGTTTAGTAATGGCGTGTGTACAAGGTGCAGGGACTGTAGCTGCAAACACTGCAGCCATTATGTGCGCACCACTTAACATCCAGACGGTCATTTCTTGTTGTTATCTTGAATTTCTGAGCCAGTTGTGATGGTGTTTCTGAGATATGGACTTTGTCTGAAAAGTAAAAGCTAAACCTAAAACATTTTGAATGCACCAGTCATAAAAGTACATCCAAAGTTATCAAACGCTTACGAGTAAGTGGCTAAAATGGTATGCTTAGACGTATATCAAGGTATACAAATCCTCCTAGTAGAAGGTTTTTTTTCCTGTTACAATTCCTATATTTATCATGTGCCTAATCTTTACAATATAGCACTTCCCATCTGTTTACAAAGCATATGGTTAAAAAAGGACTCATGACCACAGCATGTGGCAGCTTTTATACCTCTGGAGTGATTGCAGAAGTCACTCGTTTTAAAGGTCGGAAATCAAAATCAAGTGTGTGTATTAACCCTTGTTGTCTCTAACATGACATCAATGTTCCTTGTAGGCAGCACCATCTTTCCTGAGTATCCCTCCTCCCTATTGTTTTTCAGAACACTGTTTTACACGACTAATTGAACACGTTTTTGAGTCTGCTTCCTTATTTCATTGTAGCTTTATGGTCCATGAGCAGTAGTTTATTTACACCAGAGAATGGTGTAGTGCTGAACAGAAATACGAAAATGGGTTTGGACGTTAAATTAAGATCTTATATCTGCATAGCTAAAACCCTAAAACAAACAGAAATGTCTTGGCCAAAAGGCTTTGCATCCTAATTTACAAAACGGTTTATTAAAAATGAATTGCATGGAAAAGTCTCAGTCCATACGAGCTGAGCAAGCACTAGTGAGGCACAGCACTATAATGCATGGAAGAGTCTCAGTCCACATGAGCAGAGCAACCACTAGCGAGGCACAGCACTATAATGCATGGAAGAGTCTCAGTCCACATGAGCAGAGCAAGCACTAGCGAGGCACAGCACTATAATGCATGGAAGAGTCTCAGTCCACACGAGCTGAGCAAGCACTAGTGAGGCACAGCACTATGATGCATGGAAGAGTCTCAGTCCACACGAGCTGAGCAAGCACTAGCGAGGCACAGCACTATAATGCATGGAAGAGTCTCAGTCCACACGAGCTGAGCAAGCACTAGCGAGGCACAGCACTATAATGCATGGAAGAGTCTCAGTCCACACGAGCTGAGCAAGCACTAGCGAGGCACAGCACTATAATGCATGGAAGAGTCTCAGTCCACACGAGCAGAGCAAGCACTAGCGAGGCACAGCACTATAATGCATGGAAGAGTCTCAGTCCACACGAGCTGAGCAAGCACTAGCGAGGCACAGCACTATAATGCATGGAAGAGTCTCAGTCCACACGAGCTGAGCAAGCACTAGCGAGGCACAGCACTATATTGTCTCCTCATAAATGCAAGGCGCACAATTCTTATATCAGGGAGTTAGCTTCTGACATTTAAACCTTCTGCAGGCAATCTCTTGAGGTGAACACAGTGACAAAGTGGCAAACTGAAACATTCACAGTGTGGTTCTGCAAAGGAAGGCTATGCAGCTGTGTCTCGTAGACCCTTTGCTATTCTGTCCCCTGACATGGCTACAGAACCTCTGGAACCCTCTTGGTAGAACCCCATTCTGTGGCATGAGGACATGTTGTGTGCCATGTATGCTTTTAATATTCAGCTCCTGTCATTTGTAGGTTCTCCCTTCATATGAATTCCAATGCATTAGTTGCTATTCCCGTGGTGTTCCACTTTATCTGAAAATTAAGTTCATTCACTAACATATTAGTAGACTAGTTAAGAACTGTTCTAAACAACAGGGGGCCGTATGCAGGTTTCCTGTCTGGTCAGCATTGGGACTCTTCCAATCCACTCATGAGTTCCAAAGCTGGTTTTGTATTGCACCCCAACCTCCACCTCACCCATAAAGAAACTAACACTGTCCCAGACAAATAAATGAAAAGGAAGGCATAGTAGCTCCTTGTGGCAACTTTAGGAACAATTTAGTAAATGCGATAGTCGAGCAATCACTCACAGTTTGCATTAAGTAATGCTGATCCATCATTTTTTCCTTGGCTGGAGCCCTCCCTTTTAAAAAGTGCAGCAAGAGCTATTCACCCTGCCAACTGCAGGCCATAAATAATATGTTGTGTTTCATCCAAATGGTTCACAGTGGAGAACATTGAGTCTCAGTGGCTACCTTTTCAAATAATAGAAATTAAATCTTCCTGAAGTCTAACGCTTACCGAAAGTATTATGATATTTATGGTTGCTTCGCAAGCATAAGGGATGCAGAGAACACTTCCTGGCAAAGCAAAATAAAACCAAGGGTTGTTGTAACTTTCCTTAACCAACAGAATCAATCTGCTCCACCAGGACTATAGCATGCAGTGGAGGAGGGGCTCTGGGAGCGAGCACAGTTCCATTCTGACCTGAACGCTCCCCACCTTTCTATCACGGGCCTCTATGTGCCAGATTCGGACACAGGCCTGTGGAGGTGAAACGCTGAGCAACTTCAGGAGTGAAGTTTTCCAATCTCAATCTGGGTGTCCCGGAAGGCAGGCATCATAGGCATGTCAATATTGGTCGTCTCTCTTTCAGGTGTGAAATGTCTTTAAAGTGAGGAACACATTCAGATCATTCTCTTGTGTGGTGAAGATGATCAGTGGGTTGAGACTGATTTAACAGAGAATTCGGCATATTATAAAATGCATGATAAGATATTGCCTACAAGGCCCAACCTGTGGGGCAGCCTGGACTTTAATTAATTGACATACTAGTTTTATAAACTAAATAACTTAATATTAAAAAATCAGTTCAGGGACCTCGAACACAAAGCCAAGCATGTTTTGTGGTCTGTTTGTTTTTATCTACCTCTAAAATGTAAAACATGAACAAGAATAAAAGTAGCTGTAACTTTTTGTATTTTTTGAATTGGGATTTGAGTGCAGGTTCATGCATTTGTGTAAGTTTGTATTTTAGTTATCGTTGTGTCATATGATTTATTAGCCTACATGTCGTAATGCTGATTGTGCTGTTTGTTCAGTAACTTCTTCACAGTGTAACTGTGATGAACTGTGCTACACCACACGTTTTTAGTCCAAAATCCAACTGTACTTGCTAAATAATAGGAAATAAAGCTTCTGCTGTAAATTTGGGGTTCTTTTCATCTAGCTCCCAGCACTCCAGAAGTGGCAGCACTGGTGCTGGCTTTTACTGCACTGCAGCTCCTCCCTCTCTAGCTCTCGGGACAGAAGCTCCTCCCCCTCTGGCTCTTGGGATGGCTGCTCCTCCCCCTCTGGCTCTTGGGATGGCAGCTCCTCCCCCTCTGGCTCTCGGGATGGCAGCTCCTCCCCCTCTCACTCTCGGGACAGCAGCTCCTCCCCCTCTCACTCTCGGGACGGCAGTTCCTCTCCCTCTGACTCTCAGGATGGCAGCTCCTCCTCTTCTCACTCTCGGGACGGCAGAGCCTCTCCGTCTGACTCTCAGGATGGCAGCTCCTCCCTCTCTAGCTCTCGGACAGCAGCTCCTCGCCCTCTGACTCTCAGGATGGCAGCTCCTCCCTCTCTAGCTCTCAGGACGGCAGTTCCTCCCCCTCTGACTCTCGGGACGGCAGTTCCTCCTCCCCAAGGACGTTAATTTGCTGCTATTCCTCTGCTTGAGGACCATGTGGAATGCATCCTCCAGAGAGCCTGGTGCTCACTTCCGTGCCCAGGACATCACTCCTCAGAACTGATAACCAGGGGATTGCTTCAATAGCAAATATTTCATTTTTGGCTGACGCTTGTAGGCACCCTTGTCCTTTCTTAATGGATGCGCAGATACCATGTGGATGGAGCTTGGCTTTGAGCTTCATTTTACAGTGCTGACAGTCCCTCAGGTTTCGCAAGACTAAATCCATCATCGAGACGTTAATAAAAACCAAACAAACTCAGAAACAGGTGCAAACTCCAGGTGGTTTCCAAGTCTTTACTGTCTTATCATTCAACAGGGACACTGATTAAGACATGATATACTGTATGGAGTATCTATATAAGGTTGCATATAAAGTCTGCAGGAATTGTAACAATGAGCAGTAACGAGTCATTACTGCCTTTTTTCATGTTTTCAGGATAAATCTCAGCAAAACAATATCATTAATAGACGTGTGTTACCAAATGGGAAGTGAAATAACTGTAACTGACTAGTAAATGCAGTACATTGTAGTTCAATGGTTGGCACTGAAGTGATGCATTTGATTTATGTCTACCTAACATACATAAAAGGGAGTGACATTTTTCATATAAGGACTAAACTGATCGCCTATTTTAGTGGGCTGTAATGACTAATACTGATTATTAGTGAATGGGTGAGAATAAGCGCCATGCAACCCAGGTTGAATAATATATAGATTTGAGAGCAGCTGCTGACAGATCACCATGTAGGAGTCCTCCATTGCATGCTCTAATCATCTGACATACATCCCACAAATAAAAATGATCCAAATAGAAGACCGCTCATGTTGTACATACATACAGAAACAAGCACACACGCATACTTGCTGAAATCGTTTATTTTTTCAGAATTACTTGGTATACAAATATAATGTATATGTTTCTGCAAACTTCAGAAACTGAAGATGGGAAGTTGCAGCCATCAAAACATGGCTGGGGAACCATACGTGAACCATTCTATAGACTGGACTGGAGATCATGCCAGTGAACAAGGTGCTGCAGTTACCATGAACTGGCATCTACCTTGACAGTCACAGCTCAGTCAGGTTGAAACAGAAGCAGAGTAAAGGTCGGTATAGAGATTTGATAAAGATTGTGTGGAGCCCTATTCTGTCACTTCCCACAGCCACAGACAGGATGTGAACCTGCGCTGTCCTGACTGTATGACTCACCCTGCACACCACACAGCTGTGTCTTTACCAGGTAAGCAACACAGGGATCTCAAGAACCTATTCCTGAGTAAATCATGTGTATACACTATGCTATTACATATGGGACTTGTCATGGTGTATCAAATAGGGCTGCATTGTATTTTTTTTTTTTAATTAGTTTTTATTTTAAAATTAAAATTAAATCCAATATTTCAGAGGAATATCTGTCAAAATGTGGAGACACACACACACACACACATGTTTGCATGCCTATATTTGTGGGGACTTGTCATTGACTCTCACTATATTTTTATTTACTATTTCTAACTCGTCAGACAAAACTCCACACAGGTTGAAAGTCGACAACAAACTAAATATTTTGGCACTTTTTTTTTTTTTTTTGAAGGCATATTTAGTTCTTAAAAGCGTGTTTTACAAAGTGGGGACGTCCGCACAACGTCGTTTTTCCAGGAGTTACTATCTGTGTGGGGACATGTTCTCAAATTTTGTCCACACATTGATAGTAGTCAGAGGTCAACATTGCCCTTACGAATTTGCGCGTGCACATTTTCCTAGATGCACTGGGCATTTTCCTTTCGTACATATGTCACAATTCTATGCACGCACAACTTGATATTTGTGAATGCACAACTCTTAGTATATAGGCCCCAATGTCTTTTTTTTCACAGCCATTTAGTCCTGCCTTAATAATATTAGTAATATATTCTAGTCCGGGAAGTTGCTACTCTCGATGTAGTTATCTACTGATGCAGTTATCTGCTCCGAGTCTCCTCGTACAGTTTTTATAGTTGCTTTCAGTAAATATTCCTTTCTCTGTCTCTTGTCCTCTCTCTTTCCAAGTCGACAGACGTGCTCCCCACATTTTTTTTATTAAAGGTTAATTAACTGCTTTTTTTGGTTAATAACTTCTGTACATCAAGTTGCTGTACTTTGAGGAGACTTGATGGAACCAAATTCTTATCACGATGAAACGTACTTAATAAACACTGCTCTTGTCTATTTTAGGACTGGAAGGCTGTGTTCTGTATTATGTAGTGTGGGTTGTATGCTCTATTTTTTAAACTAATTTCAGAAGTAGACAGTGTCATATACAGGAGTATACAGGAAATGCATGCACATGGATTAGGGAGTGGTTAACATGTAGAAAACAGAAAGTACTGATTAGAGAAGAAGCCTCAAAATGGTGCGAGGTAACCAGTGGAGTACCACAGGGATCAGTATTAGGCCCTCTGCTCTTCCTAATATACATTAATGACTTCCGGTATAGTAAGCAAACTTGTTACATTTGCAGACGACAAAAAAATAGGAGGAGTGGCAAACACTGTGTTGCAGCAGCAAAGGTCATTCAAAATGATCTAGACAGCATTCAGAACTGGGCAGACACATGGCAAATGACATTTAATATAGAACAGTGTAAGGTACTGCATGCAGGCAATAAAAATGTCCATTATGAATACCATATGGGAGGTACTGAAATTAAAGAAGGAACCTATGAAAAAGATCTAGGAGTTTATGTTGACTCAGAAATGTCTTCATCTAGACAATGTGGGGAACCTATAAAAAAGGCCAACAAAATGCTCAGATATATAGTGAAATTGTTGAATTTAAATCAAGGGAAGTAATGTTAAAACTGTACAATGAATTAGTAAGACCTCATCTAGAATATTGTGTTCAGTTCTGGTCACCTCGCTACAAAAAGGATGTTGCTGCTCTAGAAAGAGTGCAAAGAAGAGCGGCCAAAATTATGCCGGGTTTAAAAGGCATGTCGTATGCAGACAGGCTAAAAAAATGAATTTATTCAGTCTTGAACAAAGAAGACTATGCGGCGATCTGATTCAAGCATTCCAAATTCTAAAAGGTATTGACAATGTCGACCCAGGGGACACAAATGGAGATTAGATAAAGGGGCATTCAGAACAAAAAATAGGAGGCACTTTTTTACACAGAGAATTGTGAGGGTCTGGAACCAACTCCCCAGTAATGTTGTTGAAGCTGACAACCTGGGATCCTTCAAGAAGCTGCTTGATGAAATTCTGGGATCAATAAGCTACTAACAACCAAACGAGCAAGATGGGCCGAATGGCCTCCTATCATTTGTAACCTTTCTTATGTTCTTATGTTCTTTTATATGTTATAGTATATAGTACCAGAGTATGTTACTATGCCTACGTCTATGGAATTCTGTTTCTCAGAATATATGACTTTATCAAATCTAGGCTAAAGACTTGTTTTTTAAACCTGACTTTTAGTCAATAGCTTTTATCAGATTTTACCATTCCAATGTAAAGCACTTAGGTGCTATAGAAATGTAAAACTGTATTGTATATGTATATAAACACTGCCAGCTACAGGTTGAAACCGAAGTGGCAGCTCTGGTTATGGCCCTGATGCAAAGCTATCAGGTCCAGGATTTACTGCAGATAGCACAGTAAGGTGTGGAGCTGATTTGTGGTGAGGAGATGCAAAGCTATCAGTAATGCATGCAGCAGGTCCAGGACTCGCTCCAGATAGCACAGCAAGGTGTGGAGCTGCAAAGCTATCAGTAATGCATGCAGCAGGTCCAGGACTCGCTCCAGATAGCACAGTAAGGTGTGGAGCTGATGTGTGGTGAGGAGATGCAAAGCTATCAGTAATGCATGCAGCAGGTCCAGGACTCACTCCAGATAGCACAGCAAGGTGTGGAGCTGATGTGTGGTGAGGAGATGCAAAGCTATCAGTAATTCATGCAGCAAGTCCAGGACTCGCTCCAGATAGCACAGTAAGGTGTGGAGCTGATGTGTGGTGAGGAGATGCAAAGCTATCAGTAATTCATGCAGCAAGTCCAGGACTCGCTCCAGATAGCACAGTAAGGTGTGGAGCTGATGTGTGGTGAGGAGATCCAAAGCTATCAGTAATGCATGCAGCAGGTCCAGGACTCGCTCCAGATAGCACAGCAAGATGTGGAGCTGATGTGTGGTGAGGAGATGCAAAGCTATCAGTAATGCATGCAGCAAGTCCAGGACTCGCTCCAGATAGCACAGTAAGGTGTGGAGCTGATGTGTGGTGAGGAGATCCAAAGCTATCAGTAATGCATGCAGCAGGTCCAGGACTCGCTCCAGATAGCACAGCAAGGCGCTGGTTGGGATTTCTCAGACAGTGTAAGTGCCGCTCCTGAGGACCCGTCTGTACGGCTGTGCAAGGGGAGCTGCCAGGACGGTGGCAGGCAGCCAGCATTGGGAGTAAAATGATCTTTTCTGGCTCACCAGTTCCAGGGAAGCCTGACAGAGTGCGGGACAATTACTTTTCATTAGGCCTTGTTAATGTGGTACTTCTGCTGGGCATCTCATCTAATATCAACAAGAACTCAGGATAACTCCCTCTGCAGTGGCTGTGAATCATTCCAATGCAAAGTGCATTAGATTGTGATGTAAAGGCAGGACCCAGCAGGACGTGGACACTGTAATAGGCAATCAAACTAAGTAGGCAGTTACTTTAATTATCAGCATTATTCACAGGTGTTTGTGGAAGGGCTTTTAATAAGAGGAGAGGAGGCTTGGGAAGCCCACGTTTAGGATTACATGCTGCTGGTCAATCTGTAAAATAATGGATTCTCTGTGGAGCTAACAGTAGCAGGCTTTTTAATTCCTTCTGTTTTATTAACAAGTACATGAGTGAATATAGATAGGATACACAACAGTGGATAATGCAAAAATAAACGCAGATGGAAAATGAATGCAAAATGAACCATTTATTGATTTAATGTGTCATTTATTTCTGTACACATCAATGCATTGCTGTTGTTTTGGACAGCGCCAAGTCGCTATTGTGACTCTGCTGTAATTTACAGTAATTACAGTTATATTATTGATCATATATTAACATTGTGACACATCCCACTCGTATAAACCACATTACTGAAGTTCGTCCCGACAGTTTTGAAATGTAATTAGAACTAATGCCAATCAGGGGTTGGGTGGCTTCTTGAACTGAGCGCTGTTGAAAAGTGAACAAAGAGACTAAGGATCAAATGTGCAGTGTACTACTGTATGACAAAGCTGCTGCGTTTCTATTGCAAAGCTGACATACTCAACTTTACTCAACTCGCTCACCAGTGGCGGGGCGGGGCGGGGCGGGGCGGGGAGGACAAATAGTGTGGAGGCCTTGCATATGTATTTGTGTAGTGCTTTTTTTTTTACGGTCTGTTACTAGAAAACCTGGAGCCCTTTTCTAAAAACACAGTTACAATGATGGTTCTTGAACCCTTCTGTTTGCGTTCTTTCAGCTGGGAAAGTGCTTGCATGTTGCTGCTACTGTAAGTTCTTTTATTTTAGCATTACGGTGGCTGTGTGTCTATAAACTGCCGTGTTTATTTAAAATGTTTCACCTAGACATGGCTGAGACTGGACCTCAGCTGGCCTCTAACACTAGCTGTGTTTTCCTTGCACACTCCTGCATTTTAAATATATGTACACTGTCTGGTGTTTACATGATGCAGCTTCAAATGAATGTAGTCAAACTCCTAGGAGGTTTATCAGCCTGTGTTCTGGTTAGCTTCCCCATAGAGCAGGTAACTATCATATACAGCGCTGGCCATGAATATTGCATCACCGACATCTTTCACTGATTTTTAACAAGTTGTACCATTAAGGTTTGTATCTACTTTTATTTTTCTCAGGTGTACATTTCCACATTATTAACAATGCATTGTAAATGTCCAATCACAATTTGACAGTGTTTAGGACACTGCAATACAGTATGTGAAATAATTTTAGCTGCTCTTCATCCTTGTAACTAAAAGAGTGTATTTATCTAGAAACTGTGTGGGCTACTCACAGTACACAGCTAACAATAAGAAGCAAGCTGGCTGCATGCAACACTGACACGAACATGGTGTGTGGAGTTTTGCCAAAGCTTTAAAAGCTGTACAGATTAGACCCTGTACTATATGGTGATTTGATGATTTCCTTGCCATTTTGAAAATCTGAGTGTTAGTGAACAGTAAACTGTAAATATTCTGTCAATAGCTTTGCAAAGCGCCCGTCGGACTGCCTGTTGATCTGTGGCTTGCGGGTGCAGTGGCTCTTCCCACAGCTTTGTAGGGCTCAGGATCCAGACTGCACACAGAACCGTTCACACAGAGCAGGCGGAGGGGTCAGCGAGCTTCACAGTGTCAAAGGCAGTGAAAGATGGGAGGGGCTACTGTTTTGAACACATAGCTACTGAGAACGGAACCTTTCACATTGTATCCAAGGAATTCCATAGAACTGCATGGTTACCATGAAAAATACGAGAAGAGAACCCTTCACATTGTATCCAAGGAATTCCATAGAACTGCATGGTTACCATGAAAAATACGAGAACAGAACCCTTCACAATGTATCCAAGGAATTCCAAAGAACTGCATGGTTACCATGAAAAATACGAGAAGAGAACCCTTCACATTGTATCCAAGGAATTCCATAGAACTGCATGGTTACCATGACAAATACGAGAAGAGAACCCTTCACATTGTATCATCAATTTCAATGCAAATACAATTAAGCAGCCTAAATCTAAAAAAACGAATTTGCCACCAGTAACTAAAATAAGTAGAACTAATGTAGAACTAAAATAACTGCATGCTAAAATAAGTAATACTAGCCGGCCTAAGTAAAATGTACTTAATAAATAATGTTTTAAGGAGCAATTAATGTAATACTAAACCAAGTAACTCATTGTTTTAAAGGTATTTACTGCCCAATCCATTCCCCACATTGTCACTAGACTGGGAACCTCATGCAAAGTGGTGTATCTGCTACTAATATGTTATGATATCGATGCTAAGAAAGCCAGCGGTGGTTTCTCTGCAATCTAACCGCCCTGTATCAGAATAAGCCAGTTCATGGTCAAAGAGTCAGGAATGTGAAGTAAAAGGATCACTTCTAAAGGAAGCCCAATGGAGCGCGAGGCAGTTACTTGTGATTAACCTTTATTAATGCACCACTTTTTGCTGGAAATCAGCTTTATTATCCACACTAATCTCTTAAGACAGGAGCTTCCCCAGCTGAGTGCAGTATATGAAACTTCCTTTTGGAATTGCACTAGGAAGCAGAGTGGCTTACTTGGGGGGATAAGGAACTGGGAGGCAGGTTATAGCAGCCCTGTTAGAACTATTTAAGGGTATTATTGTTCCTTTGGCCATGCCTCCAAGATGTGAGGTCTCATGAAGAATATTATTGTCCAGATCACGGACAGACCCACAAGATGTCTGATTATTTTGGTGACATGCTTAGTGGCATGTCGACTTCTAAATATTTCATAAACAAAATATATTTATCCATTTGTATGCCAAACAAAGGGTTGCCTTCTATGAATAAAACACATTTACAGTGAAGTAATATTGATCATTATTGGCTCAAATCAATATTGAGTTCTTGGGTTTAATCAAATGTTTTAATGAGGATTCGGCAGATTCAAGAAATTGATTTAAAGCAGTAATTAGCTTATCAACTAGGATTTAAAATGAAATCATACTAGTATTTAATGGTTTAAAATGCATAGATATTTACGTCTAAAATTCACAGTTATATTTAATTGATCTCAATTATAGACAGGTCTTCAGGTAAGAATGTATTTTGAGGATCAAGCCCAGTATAGTTACATTACAGAATATTACTGCAACCTTGTCTTACTGTTCTTAAAGCATGGAGGAATTTTGCAGCTCCAGCTTGCTTGTACAGTAGAAGGGATGCCCTTTGGCTGTAGCATATAGCTGATGACATTGGGTGCTTCTCTTGGCCTTGCTTTTTCCGAATGAAAGTCAAAATGAAGCAAGTGCAGCCTAAGGCTGGCGTTGGTCCAAAGGGCCTCTGATTGAGATTAAGAAGGTGAAGATGAAGTCTTGAAGGCAAAGGTGGACATAGAAAGGGGGACAAAGATGAAGCAGCACTTCTTAAACACCTTTACAAATGTGTGTCATTGCTGGCATCATCCAATTAAAGATTATCCACCCAGATGAAGCAGAGAAGTCGGCACTCCTCCTTTCTATGTCTCCTCTCTTCCTAATAACTGTGATATTGATTATCATATGGAAACCATGCAGTTATTACATAAAGGTTACCAAGAGGACACATTCTGTGGATCTGCAGCGTCTGCGTAAGGCCAAAAAACTCTCACTTTACTGCTGATAGGAGAAATGTACAATCTGGAAGAAGTGGCATGTCACTCTGAAAGGTCCTTTCCTGAAGACAGATACTGCTCATGTTTTAAGAGTGAAATCGCTGCAGTATTACATATACATTAAAGTTTTCTTTATACCTGAAGATCCTGATCAATGACGCTACTGCTCGGATGGAGATGATTGTGGCTGATGAACCCATTATTTTCCCTTTAAAATCTTACAAAATATACTTTTTTTTTTTTAGCAGACACCCTTATCCAGGGCAACTTACAATTGTTACAAGATATCACATTATTTTTACATACTTTAGTATAACAGCAATAAATTGTGTAGTTTGCAAGTACTACTGTAACAATCTTTTGAAAGACATTTCAATAGTAATCATGATTGTAATATAGGAATTCATCTTTTTATTAATTTAATTAAAATCTACTTACTGAGTTTTGAAAATAGTACCTGAGTTATATCTCTTATTTCATCCATAACTTCAAAAATGATAAGGTAAAACTGATAAACAAAAGTTGTGGCTAGTACGTCGATGGAAGCTCCAGTCAAAATGTTTGCCGACTTGAATTGGGGGTTTGATTCGATCAGCATATGACCTTTGTTTTGAACATTTCCAAGCCTTGCTATTGTTTACCATGGTTTTGAATAGTCCTGACTGTACTTCTTTGTGATTTACTTTGCTTTACAACACTTTTTTATGATTACATCATGGCAAACCTTTACAGACAATCTCTAACGATAAAAAATGTGTATGTAAACTACCTGGACAGGCGCTTCGTGTGATGTCACTGTGGATGTTTGGAGATGTTTGCTATTTTTTTTTTTTCACAGGGCTGTTCCGAGGCTGGCCAGTTTCACATGTTGTATAGTCTTCCAAATTCACAAAGGGAGTGAGTTGTTAAGTGGCTGAGCTAGTATTCAAATCCCACATTTCCTGGACCTTGGTTCTAACCACAAGATCACACTGTCTCCATAGTATGGCATATAAAAAATCCAACCTTTAATTTGTTTGTAATTTTACAGAATCATTCACGGGTTTACATTGAATCACAAAATAATACAAAAAGTCTGTGTTTTAGGTTGATGCGGAGTCAGTGTGATGAACAGGAAAAAAAAGACATCTGTGTTGCCAAAGTGTCAAATGTGGGCTTGGCACAGCTTTTGGGATAGATGGCTAGCCAAACATCTGAATGGATTTCTTGACAAAATGAATAAAAATACTGAAAAAAAAACAATATAACTTCTTTAGAAAATGTCTGAATCATATAGTGTCAAAGTCAGGATGCAAATTCAGGACAAATTATATTAGAAAACTATTCAGTAACATCAGCCAATCAGCTTCCAGCTCTAGCAGGCTTCTATCAGACAGTAGATGACAACTGGAACATCATTGCATCAACTGTGAATCAAATTTAAAATCAATCCATGCAGCTGTCAGCAATTTGATTTTGACTTGCTGTCATGAAAACTCAATTCACACCTATTGGACAGCAAATACGAGACAAAGACACAATTTATTCAAATTAATTTTATTATCCACCAAAACCAGCAAACGTAAGCCACCTGTCCTGTACCCGCAACTGCCGAGTCAGCCAATCACAGCCTGTCAGCTCGACTGGAGCTCAGACATAGCATCTTTTAACAACAGCAAACCGGGATACGGGCAGTTGAGTCATAGTGCTCCATTCAGATAGCTGCACTGTCCAGATACACTAGAAGCAGCTCTGACAAGTAACAAGTTATTTGCTTTTTATGTATATTCTTATGTATATGATTGTGACAGGATGGCTGAGGGTGGTGACCTGCAACAAATATAAATGGTCTGAACAGACACATTAACCATGCTAAGCCTGCCACTGTAGCACAACGTATTGCTATAAATACATATTGAATAAATCATTGTTTCTTTCTGTGGCTATAAATTACTCAAGCTCCTGACCGATTAAAAAAAAAAAAAACAGGCGTTCTTAAAGGTGCACGGTGACACCAATCCTGTCGCTATGGGTAACACAGGTGGTTGTAACCATTGCACGTATTAAAACTATATTTAATTATTCAATTTAATTAATGCAAGAGACTACATAGAGGTATTTTACACAAATGTGGTATTGTCGGGAGTCATGGAATAAACCTAATGGTTGAAATGACTGCTAAAGATACATTGACTATCAGCACTTGAAGGGCAGGGTTAATATATATATATATATATATATATATATATATATATATATATATATATATATATATATATATATATATATATATATATATATATAAATGTTTTGTAGTTTTAACTTGACTTTTAGTTAATGGCATCCAATGATTTAACATCTGCTCTGTACTATGTTATTTATAAGGCTTCACGTGCAGAATAGGCCCTGGAGGTATGCACTATATTTAATATATGTTTCGTAATGTAAACATGTATTTATATTTTATAGCTGTCCAATGTAGATGTAATGTATTGATTCATTATAATCTATACGTTATTATGTTGCCTATAATTGCTGTTTGGAAACTATGCATACATTGGGCTTTATGCGCACTGTACTTGTATTCCACTCCCTGTTAATAAAAAGGCTACATCCTGAAGCATTGCCTCACAGTGCCACCAGTGCTATTTTATACGTATGACTTCAATGTTGCTATTATGAAAGCATTCTTTTTATCATTTATTTTTAAATTACACTTTTGGATGCTTTAATCTAGGGGTTGGAAATTTATGTTTAAGGAGATAAGATTAATTATTTGGTCTTTCATAAAAGTAAAAAAAAAAAAAAGTATACCTCCTCCAAGACATTTAAGTGAATAACCTTCCACTGGAGGCTTATGTCTGTACAACAGACATTAACCTCTATTAATCTTACAACTGTGTAGTCAAATAGTAATGGAACTATAAAACTAGGTGGTCAGATTAGAACATAAAACATGAGCTGGCCTCCATAAGCCAACAAGTTCCTATGATTTGTACTTCACTGCATAATCTAAATTAACCTAGTTGTATTTTCACTGTCTAAAACTTGACCTGGACCAACCAGAAGAAGGCATTCTTTAAACACTAGAGATTGGCAAGCGTTTTATAAATTAGCAAAAGAACGCCAAGTACCCTAACTCTGCTTCCTGTCTCGGAATGCAAGCCAAGACTCTTGGCGGCAAAGTACTCCCTGTGACATTTGATTTTATTATTGCTCATTGAAGTATGCGCGCATTTCAGCTCACAAAAGGATTGGAGTTTCTTGCTTCACCAGCAGTTGAGAAACATCAAGCCTGAGCCAGCAGGTAAGGTTACCTTCATTTAAAAAATTAATTTAAAAAGGTCTGGTTTCTGATAAGAGGTGCAATTACTGACTGTGAATAATCAGCTGCAGAATTGTGTTACCCTTTAAGACGGGCACTTTCATCTGGTAATGACTGCCTTGGACAATTTAATGAAGGCACCAGTGCACGTTCATGTAAAGTCATCTTTTTGTAAGCTCTTTGACATTCTGTGATTACAATAGGAGTTAATGGGTTCTTGCTCTGACTCCTGTATGAAATGTACTGTGTAAGCTGTTTACCTTCACAGCCAGAGATGACACAATTCAATTGATGTAATGCTGACAGATCTAAATACCGCCAGCCTGAAAACACGGACTAGGATCCTCCCTGGCATCTTACATACTGTTAGCAACTGAAATCCATGTAAGAGGCCCACATGAACTGTTAGAAGTTAGATTCCCACAGCCTTGGGGCATTACAAAATAGCTCAGTGGCAGTATTAGATCATCTGAACAGAGCCTAAGGGCTTCACACGTCCCAAGGAAATGGTAAAGACACCCATAGCAGAATTTGAAATAAGTCTACCCCACTTAAGTGTATATTGTTAAAGTGTATATCCTGCCTAATTGCATTATATTGTAATCCAAAGCCATTACCAATGTTGCATCATTGAATTGATCCTGTTAAAGTATAATGTTGTAAAGGACTATGATGTGCTAAAATGAACACAGCTTTTGTTAAAGATTTGTTGATAATGATTTCTATAAACATTTCAAGTAGGCTAAAATGACATGTACAGCTATGGCCAAATGCATCACCCTATAGAATTGCTTCATAAAGTTGAATGAAACCTGCTGAATAATATTACCTTGTTAACACATGTGACATTTTTAAATCTAACATGAAATACTGTACTACTATTATGGCTTCCGTACTACTGCTATTATGGGCCAGTGCTGTAGATAACTATGAATGAATACATTTTTCAGAATGAAAATGGTAAATTGTCTGTCATGTACAGACAGCACAGCATTTAAGTAATCATTATTTCTATTTCATTCTTAAAAGTAATAAGGGCTATTTTGTGAATGTGCATCACTGTGCATTGTTAACCATTTAATGAACATTTAAATAAAATCTGGTATAAACTGTACTTAGGACTGTAGCATAATGCATTTTGTTACGTCATGTACATGCTCAGTTTTATAGGTATTTTTTCCTCCAAAATTGCAAAAATAGTTAAGAAACAAAATATGAAATCATCAAGGTTAAAACAAACAACACTAAAATAAATAATAAAAAAAGACTTCTAGTCGGAATGCTTGTCATTAAATGTAAGTTTCTTTTAGTATTTTTAAGATTAAAACATAGACTAAGGAGCACACAACCAGTATCTTAGCGTTTCTATGGTGTCATTGGTAACCGAGGTGACTATGCTCCATGGCAACATGATCGTGTCAACAAACATTTTTATCATGCAAAATCAACTGACCTAAATGCTTCCAGTTTTGGCACTGTGGGTTCAAGTCCAGCCCAGGCTCACTGTGCAGTTCTAGTTTCTGAGCACATATGCGGGAAGCAGTCCTGATGGAGTACACATGATCGCTAAACTGCCTACCGGCTTCCTGTGAAACATCTCATTCACTTTGAGATTTCTGGAACAGCTTTCCAGGACCTGTCTCCAGTCCACCTTGCTGACAAACACCAGTCACGACACCTATACTGAATACATAGCCTTCCTGGTTTCTGCTATTTAAACATTAAAAACAGGATGACATCAGCAGAAACAAGCATAGCTAAATATGCAGTTATACAGGTATGCTCCATATACATCCAATAAAAGAAACAAGAACGCATTAAATTAATTGAGACTGTATCCTAAAGGTTATCTGAAATAGTGCATCTATAGTTTTATTATTTGTTTATTTAGCAGACACCTTTATCCAAGGCGACTTACAGAGACTTGGGTGTGTGAACTATGTATCAGCTGCAGAGTCAATTACAACAACGTCTCCCCTGAAAGATGAAGCACAAGGAGGTTTAGTGACTTGCTCAGGGTCACACAAAGAGACAGTGGCTGAGCCGGGATTTGAACCGAAGACCTCCTGGTTACAAGCCCTTTTCTTTAACCTCTGGACCTCACTGCCTCATACATATCCCATTGGAACCCCGTTACACAATGTATTTCTCAAGGAAACCAAGTAGACCCATGAGCAGACCATCAATATCAGCACAATGGATTTGTAACTCGATGCGGTAGAACACTGGTACTAATACGGCATCATGGCACTAATATGGATTTGTTCATACAACTCTCCCAATGCTTTGTACATTTGGAGCTCGCTTGTGCTAGTGTAACTGTGCCGGTTAGTCTGTATTGCCATTGAAAATATGCAGTATTTCCTTTCCACGGCCAATAACAAAACTCCCTTTCAAAATCACATGTTTTTATTTAATATGACGGCACCCTCCCGAGTATGATGTCTGAAGTTATGCATGGTTTCCCAGTTCTTTCAGAAGTTGTGTGTGGCAGACAGCTTGCATTGTTTGATTTAACAATACATTTAAACCTCCAGCCTTTTCTTTTCGCAGTGTTTTTTTTTCAATTGTATACCCTTTTAGTGATTTGATGGTGATAGTGACATGTAATCTCACGCTCACCTCGGTCCAAGCTCGTCTTCGCTGCGCCAGACGAAATCCCCGAATTTCTCATAGTGGGAGTTGTAGTGGTGCTGGACGCGGTACAGCATGGAAGGGGAGATCTCCATGAGAGTGTTGTAGGCAATCTGCTGCTCCTTGCCACTGGTGTAGCCGTTGTATAAATTATAGACCTTGTCAGCAATTTCTGAGGGTTAAACATTAGAGGGTTAGAAACAAATAGTGGCACCAACACATTTTCAGACAGTAAGCCTACGTTTTAATACCGTTATAGTTTAATACAGTTTCTTCTTGTAGCGAGTGCTACTAATTATTTCCTTCTTGCTGTTATACATTCTATTTTAAGTAATTAGTAATACTGCCCATGAAATACTTCAAAATTGCCAGTTCCCCCCAAGAAGAACTACAGCAGAACATTGTATCAGAAATAACACTACTGAATTCACATATTCAAGTGAAACAACATGTGCCATGGTTGTGCAGAGGACAGGGTTGATATGACCTGCAATAACCCTGGTGTCAGCTCACTGCCATGTGAAGACCATGTGCTTTGTTTAAAATGGAACAGCTTCAGCAGTGACTGTGTCAGAGAGCTGTAGGCCCTTGGCTTTCTCTATCAGAGCAAGGTGGCAGTTACAGTGGAAGGACTGGGAGGAGCTGAAAATCAAATACGGACAACACACCTTCAGCCTTGCTGTCATCCACCATGGGACAGGATGTCCTTACAGAGACGAAGCTCGAGTCTGACCGCCTTCCTCTGCTGTCCACTGCAGTGAGCGTAAACCTGTGTTTAAAGAACAGGAATCTATTGGAACAATTGCTGTATGTCTGCATCTGTACAGTAGTATATAGTATACACTGTAATGTGTGTAAAACATACAGGGTGATGTCTATTGACCCATCTGGTCAATTGAATAGACTCCTCCCTGTGTAGGACTCTCCCTGGGGTACTAGAAATGCACTAAAGAAACATGGATGCACTGTTTGATTCGCATAACCTTGGTACACACATTTTAATCATCTCAAGCGGAAATCCACAGATGTTTAGGTCAATTGAACAGAATGTGTTTGACATGCATGTCTGCTCATTCTCTTTCACATGCAGGTAGTGTAGTAGCCATGCAAACCATAAATATAGGTAACCAGGCCTGTCCAGCATTTTTATGCATGACCCTAAGCATGCTGGGATGTTATTTGCTTACTCAACGCATGAGCCACACCTGTGTGGAAGCCCTTGCTTTCAGTATACTTGGTGTCCCCCATTTACCCAGGTGTTTCGATTTTTTTGTCCACTACCTGTATATATATATATATATATATATATATATATATATATATATATATATATATATATATATATATACAATGCCGTGAAAAAAGTATTTGCCCCCTGTCTGATTTTCTGCATTTTTCACGTTGTATTTGGTAAGATTTTTTGGTGGGTTGTAGTAGTATATAGAGGGAGTCTGAGAGAAAAAATGACACCAAAGTTTGGTGCTTCTTTCATTTGTTTGGTGTGCAAGGTAATCAAACATGCAATCTTCAGGTGTGAAAAAGTTATTGCTCCCCTAGTTAACTCAACCCAAGTAAAGGGATAATTAGGGTCAGCTGTTTGAGTACTTTAGTTAACAACCAGGTCTGATTTGGGCCAGCCCTGCCCAATATAAATCTGACTAACTTTGGCCCTTACCATCAGAGTGAAGTTGTCAGCACACAGGTTCTAGAGGCACATCATGCCACAAACAAAATTTATTCCTGAAGACCTCTGGAAAAAAGTTGTTGATGCCTATCAGTCTGGAAAGGGTTACAAAGCAATTTCTAAGGCTCCGGGGCTCCACCGAACCACAGTCAGAGCTTGGGACAGTAGTGAATCTTTCCAGGAGTGGCCGTACTGCCAAAATCTCTCCAAGAGCAAGGCGTAAAATCTTCCAGGAAGTCACAAAGAACCCTAGAACAACATCCAGGGATCCGCAGGCCTCTCTCGCCTCGGCTAAGGTCAGTGTTCATGACTCCACCATCTGAAAGACACTGGGCAAAAATGGGATTCATGGCAGAGTAGCAAGGTGGGAACCATTGCTCACTAAGAAGAACATGAATGCTCGTCTCAAGTTTGCCAAAGAGCACCTGGATGATCCTCAAGAGTTCTGGAACAATGTTCTATGGACAGATGAGTCAAAAGTGGAACTTTTTGGCCGACATGGGCCCCGTTATGTCTGGCGAAAACCAAACACTGCATTCCACAGTAAGAACCTCATACCAACAGTCAAGCATGGTGGTGGTAGTGTCATGGTCTGGGGATGCTTTGCTGCATCAGGACCTGGTCACCTTGCCATCATTGAAGGAACCATGAATTCTGCTCTGTATCAGAGAATTCTACAGGAGAATGTCAGGCCATCCGTCCGTGAGCTGAAGATGAAGAAAATGATCCGAAACACACAAGCAAGTCTACATCAGAATGGTTGAAGAACAAGAAATTTAAAGTTTTGGAATGGCCTAGTCAAAGTCCAGACATAAACCCCATTGAGATGTTGTGGCAGGACCTGCTCGAAAACCCACAAATGTCACTGAGTTGAAGCAGTTCTGCATGGAGGAGTGGGCCAAAATTCCTCCACGGAGCTGTGAGAGACTAATCAATAACTACAGGAAGCATCTGGTTGCAGTTATTGCTCCTAAAGGTGGCGTAACCAGTTATTGAGTCTAAGGAGTCGATTACTTTTTCACACGGGGGCATTGGGTGTTGCATAACTTTCTTTAATAAATAAATGAAATATGTATCACATTTTTGTGTTATTTGTTCACTCAGGGTCCCTTTTATCTAATATTAGGTTTTGGTTGAAGATCTGATCACATTCAGTGCCATATTGTTTTTTTTCTTTCCCCAAACACTATCTAATGATAGTGTTTGGGGAAAAATATACCTATCCCCACCCATTCCCAAGACCACCCAGTCCTGAAAGTGAAGAATATAAACTCTTCAGCACCAGTCACAACAGTAAGACACCCGTCTACAGTGCATTACAAAGAATGTCCCATGGAATATCACAGCAGGTGGGACAGACAGTATGTGTGAAACATCCTTTATTCCTGGAGATGTCTGGGCTGAGCATGTTCTTGTTAAGGGCCAGTTCGATGACGTCATTCAATACATTGCCAGACCGGCAGCTTTCAGGGATCCCTACTACCTCTTCAGTCATGGCAAGAACTCCAGCCAGGCTGGAATAAAGCATGGTGCGAAACTACTGGTACTACCTATACAGGACCAACCGTGATCTCAAATCTCAGGCACCATTCAAAATCTGTTTCTGAAGAGCTCTTAACTACTTTATTTTATTTGTGTTCCTGCTGCAATTAGGAGGCAGAGTTTGACCCAATTGTATCTTCACAAGGCAGACCTCTTTTCCATTGGCATCTTGGCACCCTTTGAAGATATCTTTTTATGGCTGGGCCCTTTGATTAATTGCTGTGTGCATACAACATGTTTTGGGCCGAATTAAAATAACTAACAACATATAAAAATGCATGATATAAGCCTCCACAGTGGGAGTCTGGTCAATGTAATTTATCCAAGACACCAGGGTTTATAAAACTGCTCTTCTTTAATGTCAATGGGATTTTTAATGTCCATGAGCAGACAGGACCCGTATAATGTCTCATCTGAAGCACACTGTACACAGTGCTAATACAGTGCCAGGGCAATGGCTGGGTTTACTGAGTTCACTTCTTACAGCATCTCATTTTCTCTCATCTAATCTGGAATCTCATCTACATCAGTGGATCCCTGGAGTGTACATTGCAAGAGGCTGTCTATGTGTGTGATACAGCGGCCCCTGTGAATATGGCACCAAGGATTAAAGGGCAGCAGACATGAGGTCATGCGCTTGACGGCAGCCCTTGGCAACTTCAAAGCTACAGAGAGTTGGCTCCAATTGAAAATAGTAGAGATTACCCTTATTTAGTCTAAGTAGGTAAAGTGTTGCACTTAAAAATGAACTAATCGGATTTGAATTGTTAAGTCAGACCGATAAGGAGTTGAAGAAAAACTATTTTGGTTGTAAAATTCCTGTCTGACCCTGGTTATACCCATGCTGTAAAAGGGGTTTAGAAGATGGGAAGAAGTGAAATATTATAAATCTCATAAAGAAATTGAATTTCAGCTAATATAATCTATGGTAGTTTCATTAAAGGTGACTTCCTTTTTGACTGTGACTTGTAGGCACGATTTCTATGATGTCTTTTCACAAAGAGATACAGAGCTGGGATCTGCTCTGGCTGTCAGACACAGAACACAGCGATTGTTGGATAATCCTCCTGAAATCTCAAGAATGAGCCCCATCACCTGCTTTAATAAGACCTGCAACCCGACCCGAACCCGCAAGTGTTAGTCCTTTACCTACTGCCTGCGTCCACTGACTCTCTCACGCTCTCACATTCACACACAGATATCTCTATCATTCTCCATAGATTGAGTTCATACAATAGGCTATACAGCGTGGTAGCTTTCTCTAGTGGTCTGGATATATTTTAACATTGTAACATATTAACTATCTCTGCTTACTTTACTATAAAATACCTGTCTATTCCTTTCGTGCCACCAGTTAAAAGGGAGCTACACCTGCGCTTTCGCAGAGATGATGCACCACTTTTGTGGCTGTCATTCACAAAAACAAGATGACGGGTTTTACAAGCAACAAATGCAGTCACGTGTTTATTATTTTCATTCGCTATGATTCCAAAAGAATTCAAACCCTGCGCTGTCTTTTCACCTCGTCCACAGACAGTTTTAATATCACCAAGCAGATGTGATAAAAGGATCTTGCGACGTATCAAACAAGCAGCAATACAAACCGAGAACACTGCTTAGTCAGCTGACTCCTTCCTATCACCTATGCAAATGCAAAGCAGATTTTGATATGCTAACCTCAACAAACAAAACAAGCCCATTAAATCTCTGAGCTGCTCAGATGTTTTTTTCTTCATGGCACCTAGTCTATTGTGAATGCATCCATCTGGTATTATCACACTTAAGTGTAATTACTATCAATTGAGATGTAGAGCACATGGTTAATATTCAACAGCCAGACCACGAAAGCTGATAACACAAACACAATCCTTGGTAACAAAATAGAAGCAAGCAAAACATATAATGCTTAGTGTTTGCATAGGCTGAAAAACTGCAGAGAAATCTGCAAGCTGGGTAATGTAGTGGATATGCAGTGCAGTACAGTACCCCCCTTCCCCCTTAACTATACTGCCCATATTTTATAACAAACTGGCTTACCCTTGAATAACTGATGAATGTGTCACTCAAACAGAATTCCTGACATGCATTTCTACAATACATGCGAGCTGCATCTCCCCTTTGCAAGTCGTTTCATTTACAATGGGTAAGACAGCGGATCTCACAGACTTTGGCAAGGGGGTGATGAGAGGTGCTCAGCTTGAAGGCGTTTCTGCATCCAAATGAGCTGTAATCCCAATATATCACTATAACTGTGTCTGGAGGCATACCAGTGTATATCAGAAATAACACGTTCCTCCTTTTTTAGACCTTCAGACAACAGCAGTGTCAGGTGTCGGAGTGAGATACGTGATTCTTTCAAATGGAATGCTTTGATTGTGATAAAGCAACTCTTTCATGTGCATTCCAATAAGATTTCTATAGTATGCAGTGTATTGTACGCTTATAAACTCCACCCCCGTAAACCAAGCACAATCTCATTTGCAGTGAAATACCTAAACATAAAGGGAAGTGTAGGAGGTGTTGCCGGTACACTGGCTAATTGAATATAATATAAACAAGAAATGAAGGGCAACATGACTACAGTGCAACACATGTGCAAATATCACACCATTGGAGAGTGTGTTACGACATGTAAGAGAGGCCACATGAGGACTGCTTCTTATTGAGAATCAGATAAAGTCTTCAACAGAACCAGGCTGTGTGAGGACTGCTTCTTACTGAGAATCAGATAAAGTCTTCAACGGAACCAGGCTGTGTGAGGACTGCTTCTTACTGAGAATCAGATAAAGTCTTCAACAGAACCAGGCTGTGTGAGGGCTGCTTCTTACTGAGAATCAGATAAAGTCTTCAACAGAACCAGGCTGTGTGAGGACTGCTTCTTACTGAGAATCAGATAAAGTCTTCAACAGAACCAGGCTGTGTGAGGACTGCTTCTTTCTGAGAATCAGATAAAGTCTTCAACAGAACCAGGCTGTGTGAGGACTGCTTCTTACTGAGAATCAGATAAAGTCTTCAACGGAACCAGGCTGTGTGAGGACTGCTTCTTACTGAGAATCAGATAAAGTCTTCAACGGAACCAGGCTGTGTGAGGACTGCTTCTTACTGAGAATCAGATAAAGTCTTCAATAGAACCAGGCTGTGTGAGGGCTGCTTCTTACTGAGAATCAGATAAAGTCTTCAACAGAACCAGGCTGTGTGAGGACTGCTTCTTACTGAGAATCAGATAAAGTCTTCAACGGAACCAGGCTGTGTGAGGACTGCTTCTTACTGAGAATCAGATAAAGTCTTCAACAGAACCAAGCTGTGTGAGGACTGCTTCTTACTGAGAATCAGATAAAGTCTTCAACAGAACCAGGCTGTGTGAGGACTGCTTCTTACTGAGAATCAGATAAAGTCTTCAACAGAACCAGGCTGTGTGAGGACTGTTTCTTACTGAGAATCAGATAAAGTCTTCAACGGAACCAGGCTGTGTGAGGACTGCTTCTTACTGAGAATCAGATAAAGTCTTCAACGGAACCAGGCTGTGTGAGGACTGCTTCTTACTGAGAATCAGATAAAGTCTTCAACAGAACCAGGCTGTGTGAGGACTGCTTCTTATTGAGAATCAGATAAAGTCTTCAACAGAACCAGGCTGTGTGAGGACTGCTTCTTACTGAGAATCAGATAAAGTCTTCAACAGAACCAGGCTATGTGAGGACTGCTTCTTACTGAGAATCAGATAAAGTCTTCAACAGAACCAGGCTGTGTGAGGACTGTTTCTTACTGAGAATCAGATAAAGTCTTCAACGGAACCAGGCTGTGTGAGGACTGTTTCTTACTGAGAATCAGATAAAGTCTTCAACGGAACCAGGCTGTGTGAGGACTGCTTCTTACTGAGAATCAGATAAAGTCTTCAACAGAACCAGGCTGTGTGAGGACTGCTTCTTATTGAGAATCAGATAAAGTCTTCAACAGAACCAGGCTGTGTGAGGACTGCTTCTTACTGAGAATCAGATAAAGTCTTCAACAGAACCAGGCTGTGTGAGGGCTGCTTCTTACTGAGAATCAGATAAAGTCTTCAACAGAACCAGGCTGTGTGAGGACTGCTTCTTACTGAGAATCAGATAAAGTCTTCAACAGAACCAGGCTGTGTGAGGACTGCTTCTTACTGAGAATCAGATAAAGTCTTCAACGGAACCAGGCTGTGTGAGGACTGCTTCTTACTGAGAATCAGATAAAGTCTTCAATAGAACCAGGCTGTGTGAGGGCTGCTTCTTACTGAGAATCAGATAAAGTCTTCAACGGAACCAGGCTGTGTGAGGACTGTTTCTTACTGAGAATCAGATAAAGTCTTCAACGGAACCAGGCTGTGTGAGGACTGCTTCTTACTGAGAATCAGATAAAGTCTTCAACAGAACCAGGCTGTGTGAGGACTGCTTCTTATTGAGAATCAGATAAAGTCTTCAACAGAACCAGGCTGTGTGAGGACTGCTTCTTACTGAGAATCAGATAAAGTCTTCAACAGAACCAGGCTGTGTGAGGGCTGCTTCTTACTGAGAATCAGATAAAGTCTTCAACAGAACCAGGCTGTGTGAGGACTGCTTCTTACTGAGAATCAGATAAAGTCTTCAACAGAACCAGGCTGTGTGAGGACTGCTTCTTACTGAGAATCAGATAAAGTCTTCAACAGAACCAGGCTGTGTGAGGACTGCTTCTTACTGAGAATCAGATAAAGTCTTCAACAGAACCAGGCTGTGTGAGGACTGCTTCTTACTGAGAATCAGATAAAGTCTTCAACGGAACCAGGCTGTGTGAGGACTGCTTCTTACTGAGAATCAGATAAAGTCTTCAATAGAACCAGGCTGTGTGAGGGCTGCTTCTTACTGAGAATCAGATAAAGTCTTCAACAGAACCAGGCTGTGTGAGGACTGCTTCTTACTGAGAATCAGATAAAGTCTTCAACGGAACCAGGCTGTGTGAGGACTGCTTCTTACTGAGAATCAGATAAAGTCTTCAACAGAACCAAGCTGTGTGAGGACTGCTTCTTACTGAGAATCAGATAAAGTCTTCAACAGAACCAGGCTGTGTGAGGACTGCTTCTTACTGAGAATCAGATAAAGTCTTCAACAGAACCAGGCTGTGTGAGGACTGCTTCTTACTGAGAATCAGATAAAGTCTTCAACAGAACCAGGCTGTGTGAGGACTGCTTCTTACTGAGAATCAGATAAAGTCTTCAACAGAACCAGGCTGTGTGAGGACTGTTTCTTACTGAGAATCAGATAAAGTCTTCAACGGAACCAGGCTGTGTGAGGACTGCTTCTTACTGAGAATCAGATAAAGTCTTCAACGGAACCAGGCTGTGTGAGGACTGCTTCTTACTGAGAATCAGATAAAGTCTTCAACAGAACCAGGCTGTGTGAGGACTGCTTCTTATTGAGAATCAGATAAAGTCTTCAACAGAACCAGGCTGTGTGAGGACTGCTTCTTACTGAGAATCAGATAAAGTCTTCAACAGAACCAGGCTGTGTGAGGACTGCTTCTTACTGAGAATCAGATAAAGTCTTCAACAGAACCAGGCTGTGTGAGGACTGCTTCTTACTGAGAATCAGATAAAGTCTTCAACAGAACCAGGCTGTGTGAGGACTGCTTCTTACTGAGAATCAGATAAAGTCTTCAACAGAACCAGGCTGTGTGAGGACTGCTTCTTACTGAGAATCAGATAAAGTCTTCAACAGAACCAGGCTGTGTGAGGACTGCTTCTTACTGAGAATCAGATAAAGTCTTCAACGGAACCAGGCTGTGTGTGGACTGCTTCTTACTGAGAAGCAGATAAAGTCTTCAACAGAATCAGACTGTGTGAGGACTGCTTCTTACTGAGAATCAGATAAAGTCTTCAATAGAACCAGGCTGTGTGAGGGCTGCTTCTTACTGAGAATCAGATAAAGTCTTCAACAGAACCAGGCTGTGTGAGGACTGCTTCTTACTGAGAATCAGATAAAGTCTTCAACGGAACCAGGCTGTGTGAGGACTGCTTCTTACTGAGAATCAGATAAAGTCTTCAACAGAACCAAGCTGTGTGAGGACTGCTTCTTACTGAGAATCAGATAAAGTCTTCAACAGAACCAGGCTGTGTGAGGACTGCTTCTTACTGAGAATCAGATAAAGTCTTCAACAGAACCAGGCTGTGTGAGGACTGCTTCTTACTGAGAATCAGATAAAGTCTTCAACAGAACCAGGCTGTGTGAGGACTGTTTCTTACTGAGAATCAGATAAAGTCTTCAACGGAACCAGGCTGTGTGAGGACTGCTTCTTACTGAGAATCAGATAAAGTCTTCAACGGAACCAGGCTGTGTGAGGACTGCTTCTTACTGAGAATCAGATAAAGTCTTCAACAGAACCAGGCTGTGTGAGGACTGCTTCTTATTGAGAATCAGATAAAGTCTTCAACAGAACCAGGCTGTGTGAGGACTGCTTCTTACTGAGAATCAGATAAAGTCTTCAACAGAACCAGGCTGTGTGAGGACTGCTTCTTACTGAGAATCAGATAAAGTCTTCAACAGAACCAGGCTGTGTGAGGACTGTTTCTTACTGAGAATCAGATAAAGTCTTCAATGGAACCAGGCTGTGTGAGGACTGTTTCTTACTGAGAATCAGATAAAGTCTTCAACGGAACCAGGCTGTGTGAGGACTGCTTCTTACTGAGAATCAGATAAAGTCTTCAACAGAACCAGGCTGTGTGAGGACTGCTTCTTATTGAGAATCAGATAAAGTCTTCAACAGAACCAGGCTGTGTGAGGACTGCTTCTTACTGAGAATCAGATAAAGTCTTCAACAGAACCAGGCTGTGTGAGGACTGCTTCTTACTGAGAATCAGATAAAGTCTTCAACAGAACCAGGCTGTGTGAGGACTGCTTCTTACTGAGAATCAGATAAAGTCTTCAACAGAACCAGGCTGTGTGAGGACTGCTTCTTACTGAGAATCAGATAAAGTCTTCAACAGAACCAGGCTGTGTGAGGACTGCTTCTTACTGAGAATCAGATAAAGTCTTCAACAGAACCAGGCTGTGTGAGGACTGCTTCTTACTGAGAATCAGATAAAGTCTTCAACAGAACCAGGCTGTGTGAGGACTGCTTCTTACTGAGAATCAGATAAAGTCTTCAACAGAACCAGGCTGTGTGTGGACTGCTTCTTACTGAGAAGCAGATAAAGTCTTCAACAGAATCAGACTGTGTGAGGACTGCTTCTTACTGAGAATCAGATAAAGTCTTCAACAGAACCAGGCTGTTGTAAGCTACAGAAGCTAAAACTCTTAGAATTTGGATCATTGCCTTATACGGAGGGTACACCACAGACAGCAATTGAATTTGAGGGGTAATTACACCTTGGTAGCGTCAGGAGAAAAAAAACTAAAAAACAACAACATTCGCAACAAGCCTAAAGCAAGTGTAACATACTACAGCCAGGGGTGTTACTAAAATAGTTATTCCAAACAGATTACAGTACTTTGGAATGTAATCTATATAAACCAGACACAGGTTTATAAAAACCGCAGCTGCAGCATCACACATTGCATCTTGTTAATACTGTACCACCTAACCTTCATTATATCTGTGAAACACACAATGTGGAAATCCCTGCCTAAAACAATAATAATAATAATAATAATAATAATAATAATAATAATAATAATAATAATAATAATAATACATTGATTTACTTACCACAAATTGCGTTTAACATCACTGATCGTTTTTTTTTTTAATTTATTTTTTTACGTTATTGAATATTGTTAAATAGTCATTACATAAAACCATTCATTCTGAAACTCCAAAGAAGTGCAAACTATATACAGTGAGTTTTCTTCAATGTGCACAATTTATTTACAGGCTGTTTGCCAGGAATACAAAGCATTTTCAAAACTGATTCTCTGGTAGGGTGGGACCAGCAAATCAGATGCTGGTTAACACGAGCAGGTAAAGAAGAGCACGCCTACTGCTTGTCTGTGGCAGAAATACTGTAAATAGCAGGCAGGGTGATCGGTGCAGTTTCATTGATAAACTTAAATAATATTTATATCAACGTATATAATGAGGAATGGAATGGAATGGAAAAATCGATTTTCTATTTAATCGTAGCAGCCCTACCACAGACCCCCACCAGTAAAAGACTATTCAAACCAAGCCCACAAAGAGCACAATGCTCTCAAACTCTGCAAATCCAGAGATGCTGCTACTTGACTAAGGAAACCACAACAACTCCAGAGCCGCCTGCTCCATGAAGGGGAAGGACCGTAGGGCCCGTCTGAGGGTGAAGGCTGCAGGTAGAGAAGCAGTGAGAGGCCGTGCCAGGGTGTATACCTGCCGCATAGCAAAAGAGACTGTTCAGCCCAACATATTGACATCTACTGCACTGCAAAAGAAATAGAGACTGTGTTGAGCCATGTGTGGGGCTGAAGAATCAAAGAAGAGGACACTGGATAAAGACTGTGGTGATTCCACTGAAGAGAACGAGTCAATGGATCACGTTCATTTTACAGACACCCCCTTAACGGGAAGCATGGTTAAAGTGACCAGACTGACTTTAAATCCCATACTAAGCTATGCACAGTATTTCTAATTGTCTTTTTATATCAAAAGTGACACGGGCAATGTGTGTATTTTTCTATTGTTCTTTCTTTAAGTTTGATTGTCTGCCACAAACAGCTTGGCATGAGTTTCAATTGGAAAACGGCAAGCTATCATTACATTTACGCATGAATCATTGTTAATAAGCTAAAGAAAACTCTGATTGCCTGGATTACTTTGAGGCAGTCTTGCGCTTCCTTGGTCGTTTCACCAGGAGAGTGACGTTGTTTCTGTTTCGTCTTAATGAATGGCATGCTTTGCAGCTGGTGAAATGCTTCAACCCTTAAGACACCACAGAGGGGAAATGACTAATAAAGTGAAATGGTAACAAACTGCCTGCAAGTCATGGAAAGTGAGAGGCTTCTCACCCCGCTATAGTACTAGATAAGATTTTTCAACAGCAAATGGAAGCGTGTGACAGGTAAAATCGAGGGCATCACCCCTGTAGTTTTGAATTCTATATCAGTAATCATAACAGAATCCAAAACACAAATACAGAGCACACAAAGACAGTCATTAAGCTGTCAATTCCACATTTGTTTTGATTCAGTGCTTTTGATTTTGTTATGCTAAAATCATATTTCCCCTGAGGACATACAGTCATACAGTCAAAGAACAATAATTGCCTGTTTTGCTTGTTTGTTTTTTCAGTGAAATCTGGGATTTCTGTGTGTAGTGTGAGCAGAGAAGGCACGACTCCAGCTCATTACGAATAAACAAATCTCAAACCACAAAACCAAAAGAATGCATTTAATAAACCCTGGGATTCATTAGAATTAAGAAACAGCATAATAGGCATTTGCAAGTATGTAAAACAAACAATGAAATAATATGCTGGCAGGCTACTGACCATGTATAGGAGCCGCACACACTTGTCTAGGTAGAATTCCAATCAGATTATTCATACTGTTACATGTGTTTACAGATAGGAGTTGGGAATAGATCAGGTTTTGTGATGGGATACAATGTTTACACTGCTGCTGAGGAATCCATAGTAGATGGCATTCCCTCCGAAATATCCTTCGATCTAAAAAGAAAATGTATGTTCATTCATACTACACAATGCAAAGACAACCGCCTTCATATTCCAAGAAACACCAAATGCAGAATTAAATATACTCTCTGAACATTACATTTGAAAGTGCACAGGCAATTTTATACAAATGACTCATATTACAAAAAATGTATCAAATAAATACCTTCTAGCGGTGAAACCGTAGCAAGGCAAAAAACGGCAACTCCCATCAACAAAATCCAGATCCGTAGCAGATATTTAAAAAAACAAAACTTTATTCTTACGTTACCATATTAAAATAGTGTTGCAAACGCGTTTCGGCAAAAGCACGTCTTCATCAGAGCAAAATGATATATATATATATATATATGGTAAAGTAGCGGGGAGGATAAGGGAAATGGGTATACAACATTAAATAAATAAATGTAAAAATGGCAAAAGTAGTCCCCCCAAACAATGAGTGTTTTCCCAGAACACACCTGGGATAGGCAAGATGGCCGACCTAATTGGCTAAAATTATAGAAAACACCTGAAGCAAGTTAAGGAGGTATTTAAAAGCTGGGCTTTGTCCACAGTTGAGCAAGACTACCAGGAAGCTGGTAACAAAGGGAAGTACTGTGTGTACAACAAAGAAGAATGTGAGTTTTTGTAGCTTAAATATTAAACAACTGTGTGTTCTGATACGGGGAAACAGCTGTCCCGTCTTAGTTTAGTTACTACAGGTGTTTAGTCTAGGTCTCTAAATGGAGATAGGCTTTTTTTTTTTTTTTTTTTTCTTTATTTGCAAGTACTTCTAAATAATAAGCGTGTGCAAGAGCGCTTCACTACAGTTCCTGTGTTTGCGCTATTTTCCTCCGTTGTCTGCCTTGGCCGCAAGCCACTCTACCACAATATATATATTTATATTATCCCTCAATTATTTTGAACTCACAAGTCCTATTTAGCTATGAGGGTAATGCGCTAATTTAGGTGCAAGTCATAGGGTCCACGATGTTATGTGTATGAGTGACCAGCTATTAAAGTCAACCTTGCTACTCTTACATCATGGTAACCCTTAAGTGATGAGCACATTTATAAAAAGCACATGTTTTGGTAGGTGAGGCCTGGATTTTGTACCCAATACATTCATTAAAAACACACATCTGATATTGCATGTGTTTCCATAGTCTGTGTATACAGTATATTACATGGGCCTGAATATAAACTCAAGTTTAGTCACAGTGTACGAACACATTTCTTTTCATGCGACAGATTACGAATATGACACAACAGCACAGAGCATGCAGTTAGCTAACATTAATAAGGAAACTTACTGTATGTAAAATAATCTCCAGTTAAGACTGCTATTAAGAGCTGGACTGAGCATTTGCTTGTTAAAAGTAGCAGTAATGAAGAATCTGTGTTCGATTATATGAAAGGTCAGCTTAAAAAGCCACCAGTGTAATAAATATGTATTTTGGCAGCCTTTTCTTACTGCAATACTATAATATTAATTACTGTATCATTAACACAATTGCATTCGTGACATCCTCTGTAATGAGAAACGTATTGCCCTGCACTGAATGAGCAGTAAACTTGCTTGTTAGAGGCTTGTGCTGGTGTCACATGGAAAAGGGCATCCTGAGCCCAGCTTGAAATCACCACTTCAGTCACTGGTACTGCCTGCAGAGCCCTATCTGAAATCTCTAGACAGCTTTGTAATTACACAATTCTTGCCAAAACAAACACTCCTTCCAAGGCCGACACACGGAAAGCCCAAAGTAGTATTTCCACCCTCTGTATTCTTGGGCAGAATGCTGGGTTTTGTTAGACTCTGCTCATACCAATGTTGTGTCAATCCGTGCATCTGTGCTCTGATTAAATTTAGCATGTTGTTTGAATTGGTTTCGGTGGAGTTTAAGACAGACTCAAAGGGCACAGTTTGGGAGGCTCTGCAAAAGTATTCTTTAAACTGCACCAGCACTACACAACCTTGCAAAGGTCAAGCCAAGCTGCCCACAAGAAGTGTTCATGTGTATCCTTCCTTTACTGTAACCAAAACCTGTGATCAAACACACAGCGAGCACACCTCGGCTGGAACAGCTAATCTGTGATCAAACATGCAGCGAGCACACCTCAACTGGAAAAGATAATCTGTGATTAAACACACAGCGAGCACACCTCAGCTGGAACAGCTAATCTGTGATCAAACACACAGCGAGCACACCTCGGCTGGAACAGCTAATCTGTGATCAAACATGCAGCGAGCACACCTCAACTGGAAAAGATAATCTGTGATTAAACACACAGAGAGTCCCCCTCAGATGGAACAGCTAATCTGTGATCAAACACACAGCAAGCACCCCTCGACTGGAACAGCTAATCTGTGATCAAACACACAGCGAGCACACCTCGGCTGGAACAGCTAATCTGTGATCAAACACACAGCAAACACACCTCGGCTGGAACAGCTAATCTGTGATTAAACACACAGCGAGCACACCTCGGCTGGAACAGCTAATCTGTGATCAAACACGGAGCGAGCACACCTCGGCTGGAACAGCTAATCTGTGATCAAACACACAGCGAGCACACCTCGGCTGGAACAGCTAATCTGTGATCAAACACACAGCGAGCACACCTCAGCTGGAACAGCTAATCTGTGATCAAACACACAGTGAGCACACCTTGGCTGGAACAGCTAATCTGTGATCAAACACGGAGCGAGCACACCTCGGCTGGAACAGCTAATCTGTGATCAAACACACAGTGAGCACACCTTGGCTGGAACAGCTAATCTGTGATCAAACACGGAGCGAGCACACCTCAACTGGAAAAGATAATCTGTGATCAAACACACAGCGAGCACACCTTGGCTGGAACAGCTAATCTGTGATCAAACACGGAGCGAGCACACCTCGGCTGGAACAGCTAATCTGTGATCAAACACACAGCGAGCACACCTCGGCTGGAACAGCTAATCTGTGATCAAACACGGAGCGAGCACACCTCGGCTGGAACAGCTAATCTGTGGATCAAACACACAGCAAGCACACCTCGGCTGGAAAAGATAATCTGTGATTAAAAACACAACGAGCACACCTCAGCTGGAACAGCTAATCTGTGATCAAACACACAGTGAGCACACCTTGGCTGGAACAGCTAATCTGTGATCAAACACGGAGCGAGCACACCTCGGCTGGAACAGCTAATCTGTGATCAAACACACAGTGAGCACACCTTGGCTGGAACAGCTAATCTGTGATCAAACACGGAGCGAGCACACCTCGGCTGGAACAGCTAATCTGTGATCAAACACACAGCGAGCACACCTTGGTTGGAACAGCTAATCTGTGATCAAACACACAGCGAGGACACCTCGGCTGGAACAGCTAATCTGTGATCAAACATGCAGCGAGCACACCTCAACTGGAAAAGATAATCTGTGATTAAACACACAGCGAGCACACCTCGGCTGGAACAGCTAATCTGTGATCAAACACACAGCAAACACACCTCGGCTGGAACAGCTAATCTGTGATTAAACACACAGCGAGCACACCTCGGCTGGAACAGCTAATCTGTGATCAAACACGGAGCGAGCACACCTCAGCTGGAA
Source organism: Acipenser ruthenus (assembly GCF_902713425.1). Classification (NCBI taxonomy): domain Eukaryota; kingdom Metazoa; phylum Chordata; class Actinopteri; order Acipenseriformes; family Acipenseridae; genus Acipenser; species Acipenser ruthenus. Next base: position 819,891 of record NC_081219.1, read on the forward strand.
CAGCTAATCTGTGATCAAACACACAGCGAGCACACCTTGGCTGGAACAGCTAATCTGTGATCAAACACACAGCGAGCACACCTCGGCTGGAACAGCTAATCTGTGATCAAACATGCAGCGAGCACACCTCAACTGGAAAAGATAATCTGTGATTAAACACACAGCGAGCACACCTTGGCTGGAACAGCTAATCTGTGATCAAACACACAGCAAGCACACCTCGGCTGGAACAGCGTACTGTGCGACAGTAGCTCCAGTAATGGTCCAGTAGGGTATATGACACTAGCCAATACTGCTTTTACAGCACAGTATTATCTGTGTTTCTTTTCTTGAACTCTGCTTTATCTTTAGCGACATACATCTTAAAAACAAGTCAACAGAAAATTGAGCGCATCAACAAATAGCATGACATGGGAACATGGAACAGAGGACAAGAATGCTGGTGATTTGATTGGATTATGTAGAATGTATGGCATGGTTTATACAACTAATGGTAACAGTGTAAAGATAACTTTTACAACTAGTTGTAGTGTTCCTGGTACACAAGCCATTAAAATGAAGTCACTGTCATTCTTCGGTACTGCTTCTAAGCACTATAAAATAATAAGGCACGAATAATGTAGAATCTCACACGTCTGGCTTTTGTACACAACTCAACAGCCACCGTTTATTACTCTCACTTGGTTGAAGTGAAAGATTCAGTTTCTCCAAAGCAGTAGAGCCATCACTCTGCCCTAAATGACTAAATACAACAAAATAATATCAAACAAATGTCTCTGAAACTCGACCAAAACTCCAAATGAAAGACAGCTGCGGTGCCGCAATGGCTTGCAGATTTCGTTTAAAGTCGCGTTCGGGAACCTGCCTGCACACAAACAAGCAGGGAATGGGTTTTCTTTTCTTTTGTTTTTAAATAGTGTTTCTCAATCCAAGACGCAGCTTCAGTAAACAAATCAGGACCCAGCAAGAGTTCATTAGCTCACTTGGTTGTGTTTACTACAGCTCTGTACACTGTCATTTTGAAGAGCTGTGGTAGTAGCTGAAGGAAAATGCAAGAGAGGACAATAATAAATTGCTGCTTGACTTTCATTTGAAGATGTAAAAAACTGTGCGTGGCAAAAAATCCTCCTGCTCTCTTCTTGCATCCCTGAAATCCTCCTGCTCTCCTCTTGCATCCCTGAAATCCTCCTGCTCTCCTCTTGCATCCCTGAAATCCTCCAGCTCTCCTCTTGCATCCCTGAAATCCTCCTGCCCTCCTCTTGCATCCCTGAAATCCTCCTGCTCTCCTCTTGCATCCCTGAAATCCTCCTGCTCTCCTCTTGCATCCCTGAAATCCTCCAGCTCTCTTCTTGCATCCCTGAAATCCTCCTGCTCTCTTCTTGCATCCCTGAAATCCTCCAGCTCTCCTCTTGCATCCCTGAAATCCTCCTGCTCTCCTCTTACATCCCTGAAATCCTCCTGCTCTCTTCTTGCATCCCTGAAATCCTCCTGCTCTCCTCTTGCATCCCTAAAATCCTCCAGCTCCCCTCTTGCATCCCTGAAATCCTCCTGCTCTCCTCTTGCATCCCTGAAATCCTCCTGCTCTCTTCTTGCATGCCTGAAATCCTCCTGCTCTCCTCTTACATCCCTGAAATCCTCCTGCTCTCCTCTTGCATCCCTGAAATCCTCCTGCTCTCCTCTTGCATCCCTGAAATCCTCCTGCTCTCTTCTTGCATGCCTGAAATCCTCCTGCTCTCCTCTTACATCCCTGAAATCCTCCTGCTCTCCTCTTGCATCCCTGAAATCCTCCTGCTCTCTTCTTGCATGCCTGAAATCCTCCTGCTCTCTTCTTGCATCCCTGAAATCCTCCTGCTCTCTTCTTGCATCCCTGAAATCCTCTAGCTCTCCTCTTGCATCCCTGAAATCCTCCAGCTCTCCTCTTGCATCCCTGAAATCCTCCTGCTCTCCTCTTGCATCCCTGAAATCCTCCTGCTCTCTTCTTGCATGCCTGAAATCCTCCTGCTCTCCTCTTACATCCCTGAAATCCTCCTGCTCTCCTCTTGCATCCCTGAAATCCTCCTGCTCTCTTCTTGCATGCCTGAAATCCTCCTGCTCTCCTCTTGCATCCCTGAAATCCTCCTGCTCTCCTCTTGCATCCCTGAAATCCTCCTGCTCTCCTCTTGCATCCCTGAAATCCTCCTGCTCTCTTCTTGCATGCCTGAAATCCTCCTGCTCTCTTCTTGCATCCCTGAAATCCTCCAGCTCTCCTCTTGCATCCCTGAAATCCTCCTGCTCTCCTCTTGCATCCCTGAAATCCTGCTGCTCTCCTCTTGCATCCCTGAAATCCTCCTGCTCTCCTCTTGCATCCCTGAAATCCTCCAGCTCCCCTCTTGCATCCCTGAAATCCTCCAGCTCTCTTTTTGCATCCCTGAAATCCTCCGACATCGCTGAAAGCCAGCATGTTTCTGGCACTTTGTGCATCTTCTGTTTGCTAGCTCTTGTTTCGTTTTGCATTTCTATCAGTATGAAACCAAATAATTTCAAAGTTCCCCCTTAACCTGATTTTTTATGCTAATTTCTCAATTAACCTCAGTAATTTAAAGGGGAAAGTGAGGGGTATTTTGCCTTTATTTTCATGCATGTTTGAAGGGTGCACCCCTCAATTCCACACACTGACTGTGGGTACAGGGGGTGTTTCAGTCGGTGATGACTGGACATGGTTCCATGGTTTAACTCCCAGGGCACTTCCCCTCACAACTCCAGTCTCGTCTTCCTCACAACCCTCAGGCTTCATCAATGTTCATCTTCATTTCAGATATGTGGAATACATCAAATACATCACACTTAAAGTGAGGAATTGCCAGTCCTTAAGAACACATTTTAAGACATCCTTAATTCAAATGAAGGGGAAATATAGGGATTTTCATAGAGTATCAAATCATATTTTCACTAAAGCAGCAATCTGCCAATCTGCCAATGATATAGTTTTGCCATCTTGCCAGAAAAGCTTATGTACGGTGTGTAGCCCACCCATACCAGTTGGTAGTGTATTACATATATAAAATGAGATTCTTTTAGGAGACTGGAGCAGTGTGGTTCATAAAATTAGTTTGAACTACATTTGACTGAAGAATATTAAATACACAAAACGGATCCAATAAAAAAAATATATATATTTGGGCACCCAATAATTATATATATATATATATATATATATATATATATATATATATATATATATATATATAAATTCAGTCCTACCACAATGCCAGTGGTTACAAATAAACATCAGATGCATTTTCTTAACCCTCTGTTGGAATGAGCATTGCTTAGGGGAGAGGGTTGCTAATTTGTTTCAGATAGTACCAAACCAAAAATAAATAACTCAGACATTCAATGTATGGGCTTGTGAGGAGTCTGAAGTTGTTTCTTATTAGTTTTTAGATGTGTAAATTATTTTCAGACAGACAGTGCACTTATTGGGAGTTAATAGGTTTGAGAATCTAGTCCATACTCCACCTGAAACTCAAATGAATGAGTGCTTTCACTGGGAAAGGACTGTGTTCATGTAATACTTGAAGAGAAGGTAGGTCCATATAGACCAGACCTTCTTTATTGTGTAATTCTATCATTTCCCACTAAACGTTGATCTCTCAACGTTTAGTGGTTTCACATTGTGACTCCAAAATTCATGTAGCAATCTGACCAATATATTCTTTACACTGTTCAATAAAACCGTTAAATACATTTTTATCCTTTGAAAAAAAGAAAAAAAAGATGAGTTTTTTGTATTTGTCGTCTTTGATTTCAGTGTAATAAAAACAATTTATTGATCTTAAAGGAACTTTGCAATAGCTATAAATATGAGAGCCGGTCTGGAAATATGTCTGACATCTTAATAAAAAGATGGTAGCACATCACTCTTAACCCTTGGCAACAAGAGCAGGCATTGGAGCCAAATGCACAGAGTGAAATATAAAGGCAACCCTAAGTTAGGAGGTACAAAGTGATTAAAATAGATTATAGTAATATCTTATGGCAGTATACATTTAGAATCCTGCTGACAGAGTGCACTGTACACTGTAAGTGTGTGTGTGTGTGTGTGTGTGTGAGTGTGTCTGTGCGTGCGTACATGCATGTGTGTGATATGCAGGTGGCTTCTCGGGTGTTTTGATTTGTAACTCGCGATGGATTCACTTTTCACTCTGACAATAAATCCTATTCTTCTCTCCGAAGAAGACAGGGCCAGCTGCATTGTGAAATACAGTAAATCAAGAATATGAAAAGCATCTATCTATCATGCTTTTGTATGTTGTGTCCTGGCAGGGGTTTTCTAAATGTGTGACTGTACTGGGTGCAGATACTATACACTGGCTGGCCACTTTATTAGGATCTGTCTCTGCTTGGATTTAGCATTGTCCTGAATTAGAGATACAAGTTAGGTTGATCATGTGTCCCTACAGCACTATGAAGCTGAGCTGCACAATTGCAAAACATCTACTGAAAATAGGGAAAGGCCAGTATCTAACAGCATGCCAGTGAGTGCACATCGGTACTACAGAACAAGAGCAGACGTGTTGGCAGACTCTCCAAGACATCGTTGGTCATCAGAGTGGACCAGCAATGGCAAACCAAAGGGAAAGAGACAGCTTTAGAGAGGCCAGAGAGACTTGGCAAGTCTGAAATATTAAAGACTATATGGAGTAATATCCCTCAAGACACCTTCCAACACCTTGTGGAGTCTATGCCACATCAAGTCAAGGCTGTGATCAGGCCAAACGGTGGTCTAACCCGATATTAGGTACAGGCCCTAACAACATGGCCAGAAAATGAATCCAGACTGTGGTACTGGACGGGATTAGCCAGTCCAGACAGAAACATGCAACTAGGCTCGGCATAACAATGTATCCAGCCACCACACTATAAACTCACTTCCTGTGCACTAGACTCAGGATTCACTTTGCGAGGTCAGGGGGGGTTCTGATACCTGTAACACAGAAAGTGTGGTCACGTGGCACTATAAATCAGCTTCTTCAAAGTGAAAATAAATGGAAAACTGAACAACCTACTGTACTACAAAACTGATAAGAGACGTGTGAGACTGTTCTAATGAGAAGTGCAAAAATACTTATTCATTACCCATACAGCTGTCACAGCATAAAGCATACAATGTTTGCAACCTGAAATTGGAAGAATAAGTTAGCAAGGCTGCAGGGAGAGATTGGGGTCCCTAAATGTAAAGATCCTGCGTGGATCGAGTGCTCCCTGCAGTGGTGGCGGAAGCTTTTTATGATTGAGGAGCGAAGCTTCCTCAGTGCTATGTTTAGTTTTCCCACCGAAACACAATTCATGGGCTAATATTGAAAATAATTAAGGGCCTACCTAAATCGTGGTGAGATCTTCAAAAAATCAAGCTCAATTGCAACCAAAGCATGAAATATAGCAGAAATGTTGTTCTAGTGCTTTAATAATGAAGGTAATTCAAAAAGCCTTATAAACAGCATTCGTTTTCTTATTTCATAACAATACCGATCTGAAATTGCAGAAAAGTGAAATAACTAACATTCTTTTTAATGGCAATTTTATATACCTGTATAAGTAGAAATGTTTTACAGTAAACCACTTACAAAAAATTAAGACTGACAAGAATTCACAGCAAATAAAGTTGGAACACAAAAGCGAGCCCAGACATACCTGTATAGTTACAGTTTACAGGAATTACAATTCAAACAAAAATGCACTTGCTGCATGTTTCAGATACTGCCACGCATGGTCTATAGCACTGACAAACATACCTTTTTATTGAACTGTTTTAGGGCTTTACCGGAAAGCTGTTCTTCACTTAAGTTCAGGTACATCCGACATAAAAGCGAACATGGTTTGTGAACTGTTTTTATCTACCTCTATAAAAACATGTACAAGAATAAAAGTAACGGTAGCTTTTTATGTTTTAATTAGGAATTGCATGAACGTTCATGAAGGTGCTAAAATGTATTAGCGAAAGTAATAGAAAGGGTTTTAGTAATTACAAATCTCTAGTAGCCTACACGTGTTAGTGCTGGTCGTGCTGCTTGTTCAGTAACTTGTTCACAGTGTGTTCAGAAAGTGTATTCAGAGTAATCAGTCTGCATCCAGTCGTTTAATTTCTACATCCTGTCATTCAAACCGGAGACTAGCTGCTCTTCCTGTTGGGATTACTGTATTGGCATTGGAGTTGACATTGACAGATTCAGAGGGTGTGTACTGAACGGAGATTTTCTTTCATGAAGCAGAAAAAGGTCAAATACATAAAATAATACTGTATTTACGTATTTTCCAGGTTCAAGGAAATCTTCGATCCATTTTTTAATATACAGAAATACGTCTTGTATGCCTTAGAGTTCGGGGGGGGCGTAAAAATATTTCCGACCCCCCCCCCCCCCTACGTTTTCATTGGGGGGGGGTGAGTGCCCCCACCCCCCTGCCCCCGTTCTGCCGGTGGCCTACAGCAAAGTTTTGGCTTCAGATTGAAGCTTGCAGTTCTGCTTCAAAAGAGTCTGCCGCGTGTCGGTTCTGAGCCTCTAATGCTGAGGGGGGTTGATAACTAGGATACGACGTTCAGCTGAACAGATCTCTGCTCTGATTTCTGCAAAGATTTGCAGCGTTACTGGCTGGTTTAATACCACAGCTGAATAATAGCCCGGGGTATGTGAATAAAAACTGTCGGGCCAATCATGATGCTCTTGACAAAAGTATTGCAGGGAACTGCACAGGGGACAGAAACAGCTTGAGCCTGTGTTCTGAAACACTGTGAGATATTATCAAGATGGAACACTTGATGTGTTTCTTTCTCATTGGGATGGTAGGGGGTGGCTACTGCTATGTCAGTTACAGATGTTCCCCTCTAATTCTGACTGAGGCCTTCTGTTTATGTTTCTTGTAGAAGCCTGTAAAAATTACAAAGGTGTAATTGGTGAACTGTAGTTCAACCACTATTATTTCCTGACATGCTACTAAAACAATCTTCAATTAATACAGTACTTATGGCAGTTGGAGAGGATAAAACAGTGTTACCACAGCAACCTGTTGATGTTACCACGGCAACCTGTTGATGAGACCTGCATTTCCTTCTCCACTGTGCTGTGGTATGGTTCAGTGTGCTGTATTCCTGTCTGTAAATATTCACCTACCACTGTTTGGAATGAAAACTACATCGGGGGTTACAAGTACAACTCCAACAAAACAGTAAAGTCTGAAATATTCTATTTATGTGCAAACAGCCTGCAGATCTGATCGCTAATATGATACAGGATTTGAACCAATACCACCCAAACACAGCTAGCATGTAATCTTTAGAGGCCTCTGCCTCTTCTCAAGCCAGCAGGGTTCTGCATTGGCATGCTCACAAGTCTCTCTGTGGAGTCAGGGTAAAAAAACTAATGAAATAAAAAAGACATACAGAGAGCAAGTATTTTTCACTGCAATTCCATTCACCTTGGCCTGCCAAAAGCTCTGTTTTGGTTGTTGATACATGAACACCCAATTGTGAAGTAGACGCCGGTATAGAAAAAACAGAGCTAGATTCTCAAAGCTATTGTCTGAAAACAATTCTAAAACAAATAAGAAACCATTTAAGATGACTTAAAAGCTACTAAAAAATGTCTCAGGTGTTTATTCTTGGTTTGGTAATTTAAATGGTTGAGTTATTTGCCTTTCTACAGATTTGGTGTAAATAGCTTTGGCCCAATGTCTTTTTCAGGGTTATAGTTGAAAACACTGTAACTACACTGAACACTGAACTAACTAACCCACCACTAACCCACCAATCCCTCCCTCACAGGGACCAGGACACTTCCAGCTCCTCATGCTCTGCCAACCACACTACTTTACAAGAGCATTCCTCATGTCATTCAAGCCAGTCGCTTTCAGCTTCACAATGCAATGTATGATCTAACTGCATAATGAGTTGAAAAAAAAAAAAGTTATATGATATTTAATTTGCCTCTAATAATGAGACTCCCATTAAGTTTTCAGTCATTATATTTTATGATTCTGTCATGTTTCACAGTTTCATGCCATTGAAATTATAGCTCAGTCAGTTTTGAATGCTTTGGGGTTGCTTTTGATTAGATTGTGAGCATCTGTTTACATAAATTAGAAAAAAAAGGAAAAAAAAGCATACAGGGTATTGGCAAAATATTACTTATAGTAAGAAGTTGTTAAGTAATAAATAAGTAAGACTTAGCCAACAGTGTGGAGAACTAGATTCTAAGAAAAAAACTCAGGACTATAAAGCTGACATTTTAAATACACTTTTACGGTTCTTGGAATTTGAAAGCCAGTAACAAGCTTTAAAGAATAATCATACAGACAACCTGTCACTCCAAAAGACAAACGGTCAGAGCCTACAGCAGCACATTACTTATTTAAAAATGGATATTAAAAAACGTTTTCCATGTTAAACTCTTTAGGTGTTTCCTCTAAAATGCTACCAGTATAACAAAAAAAAAAAAAAAAAAAAACAAACAAACAAACATAGTAATAAATAGTATTTTCCTGTTTCTTTACATTTTTTTGGCTTTCCTGAGCTAATGTGGTCATCTCACTTTAAAAATTCACAACGTTGAAAAGGGACACAGGATACACTATACACCTGTAAGTCACCTTGGATAATGTCTGTCAAATAAATAAATAAATACATTATTAATAATAATAATAATAATAATAATAATAATAATAATAATAATAATGCTCTAAACTGAAACAGCAAAAGATAAAATGAATGTTTTACGAACTTTCTGATTGCATAATCAGTTCTCAAGATATATGAATAAAAGTGAAGTGTGACAGTGGGGCTGTCAATGGATGGCATCAGGAATGAGTCTTCGAGGCTTGGAAAGCTGCAGTGAAAGCGCTGTTTATCATGCAAAAAAAGACACAAAACAAAGAAACAAAGACACAAGCGCCAAAACAAAACCATGCAATAAGTGCCTGAACGCTGGGCATTCCCCTTCACTACAGCGTTCAAAATGTTATATTACTTACCCTAACCCTGGTTCCCTGAAAGAGAAGATGACCACCAATGACATTACGTATGGGATATGCCTGCCCGTTGGGTAGGTATCGCTGAGCTCTCTATACCAGAGCTGCCGATAGGCCCCTTCCTGGGATGATGCACTCGGTCCTGCCCACCGAGACGATAAAACTGTCATCCCAAGGAAGCCATTTCTGTTTTTCCATCGAACCCATGAGGGTGGCCGATGTGACCTCGCAGTTGGTGGTGGTCTTCTCTTTCAGGGAACCAGGGTTACGGTAAGTAACCTAACTTTCCCTTTCAATTCGAAGACGACCACCAATGACATTACGTATGAGACACCAGAGCCGTCACGAGGGAGAAGGAACGGCAGCATATGAGGGACACACTAATACTGTCTAACCCAGGGGTTAGCGGTGTGAACTTACACCCTCAAGGACCCTCGTGCCTAATGAAGGCAGGGCAGGGTCTACCACATTAATGGACAGCAGTGTAAAGTAGTGGTTAGGGCTCTGGACTCTTGACCGGAGGGTCGTGGGTTCAATCCCAGGTGGGGGGCACTGCTGCTGTACCCTAGAGCAAGGTACTTTACCTAGATTGCTCCAGTAAAAACCCAACTATATAAATGGGTAATTGTATGTAAAAATAATGTGTAAATAATAATGTAATTGTATGTAAAAATAATGTGATATCTTGTAACAACTGTAAGTAGCCCTGGATAAGGGCGTCTGCTAAGAAATAAATAATAATAATTAAGGCGGTAGAACCTGGAAAATGGAAGGAAGGCAGCGTAGCCCAGCTAGCTGCAGTACAAATATCAGTCATCGAGGCCCCTCTGAAAAGGGATGAAGATGTAACCAACCCTCTAGTGGAGTGTGCGGCTGCAGTACCAAGTCAGGGCAAGCCAGCACCATTATACGCAGTCGAGACTGTGTCCACAATCCAATGTGACAGACGCTGCTTAGAGAGGGGCTGTCCTAGGGTCCGTGTCCCGTGACAGACGAAGAGCTGGTCAGATTGACGCAGAGCTCTTGTCCTATGCACGTAGCATCTCAATTCCCGCACTGAGGAAGCAAACAGAGGTGGATGGAAGGACTCCAGTTCCACAGACTGATTAATGTGGAAGGCTGTGATCACCTTGGGGAGGAAAGCAGAGACACCCTCCTGCCATCCTCCCACACGCGCATGCAGGAGCTGTGCACAGACAGGAGAAAGCGCATTTAGCCACACTTGGATTGGGCGCTTGTGGAGTAACCCTAGTTGGGCTGGTGATGAAGCCGAGGCCATCAGACCCAATAGTTTTTAACACAACACCAATTGTACTGTGAACAGGGTCAGACAGTTGCGAATGGCAGGTTCTCTGTCGTCTGACAGGCAGGCTTGTATCTGGGACAGGGACTGCAACTGGGACAGATCAACCAGTCATCCAGGTAGTTCATCACCCTGATCCCTTGCAGCCGCAAGGGAGCTAGAATGGCATCCATGCACTTTGAAAACGTGCGGGGGGCTAAGGAGCAGCCGAATCACACCACGGAAACCTCAAAGATGCTCCCCTGTAAGGCGAAGCGGAGATAATTCCTGTGTGTTGCACGAATAGGAACGTGGAATCCGCATTCTTTCGGTCCAGTGTGATAAACCATTTGCCCGACCGGACAGCCTGGCGAGTATGGCGGACGCCAGCGACTCGTTCTCTACCTGCCGAGACACCTTGCGTTCTCGGTGAGAGCACTGCAGCAATTCCTCAACCGCTGGTCCAAAGGAATGGTCAGGGGAGGTAGTGTCTGCTTTTGAAGGAAGGAGCCACCTTCCCATGAGGCCGCGATAGAATCGCATCATGGCCTCCTCAGCAATGCTGAAATCCGGTTCTGTAACATCCGGGGCGACCACCAGTGCAGGCGGGGTCAGCTCTGGGGCCGGCGTTATCAGCTGAGCTGGGGCCAGAGCAAGGGTTTGAGCCTGCTGCCTGCCAGGGGCTCCCAACGCCGTGTACGGCTCAGCCATGCAGGCAGGGGACGTTGTGCAGGACGTACAAGCGTGGACTTTAGCCATGCTTGATGTCTGCACAGCCCCAAGCTTGTTGTTTAAACACCGGAGGGTGTAGACCTGTGTATTGAAACACTCAGGCACCGAGGACACTGAGTGAGGTAGAATACAGTATTGGTGCACCGAATGATCTAGTTATCGACATGCTGTGGCACCAACCACCGAGGCATGGAGCATCTAAGCACCGAGGGCGCTGAAGCACCGAGATGCACCTAGCCTTAACCGCGTGTAGTCAACATAACCCGGGGCAGCGCACAGGGTTCTCTTGTCTTGTTGTAAAGAAGCCTAAATAGTTTTCCGAGTTAAAATGCAAATTATTATTACTCCCTGACATCATTAGTTTCCAGATCAATTTACTTCTTTGAATTTCTATCTCAGAGAAATTGATGCATTTTAATATTTTATTCTATTATTCATTGTATACTCTGTTGTCTCTCTCTCTTTCTCTCTATCTCTCTCTCTCTCTCTATATATATATATATGTGTGTATGTTATGTTAAATGCATCATACATTATTAATGTTACAAAATGAGTCATTTCAAGTCATTTTGTAGCAGTGGCTGTGGTTGAGACGAAAAGAAAATAGAAAGAAAGAAATGCTGATGTACAGGTAAGTAAGCTGGGTTGAGGTGTCGTGGGCTAGTCGACGAAACACCGATGATGGAAGGTGCCCACTTGAAGACCCCAGAGATGTACCCTACTTAGCTCAATCCAGACGGTTGTCATGCTGATGCGCTGGGGAGACCGCACTGTGGTTGATCCCCGGAGCCAGCATCACAGCCATTGTGTGTGCTGATGCGCTGGGGAGGCAAAATAAGCTGATCCCTGGAGCCAGCATTACACTTCACCAATCAACACCAGGCAGAAGGATATCTACATCATCAGATGGAAGAACACGCAAATGGATGGAGACGCAGATAGATCACATTAGTTTACTGTTAAGTTGCGTCTTAGTTGGTGCTTATCTTGGCGAGAGCCGAGTTCAAATTAGCATGAAGTTTTAATATCTACTCTCATGTAATGGAAAGCAGGTTTTGTAAAAACTAACAATTGTCATTTGGAACCCATACTGCACTTTGGAATAAAGACACACAGGGTCAGGAATAAGACTTGTGTAGAGGAATGAAAGATGATGAGCTACTCTTCTCCCCACTCCAAGGGGAGTGGGTTTGGGAGCTGTATGCTCTCTGGTTTCATGTTAGATAAACCTTGCTATAAAATAGGACTCTCATTAGTAGCCAAGGGTATAAGAAGGAAAGTGATTTTTATCCAAAGCTGTGATTTATTCCCTCTGAAACAAATACAAAATTCAAAATCCTTGTTCTAGCGTGTAAGTTATGTTCTTTAGAATTGTGTTAAAGAATTTCTTTCCTACAGAAAACCACAGACTGACTGTACTGTATGTCATCCTGTCATGATTTAATTAAATGTTCAAATACCAGTGGTAGTTTGTGTCTCCTTGAAAATTAAAATGTTTTTGTTTGTTTGTTTGTTTTTGTTGTCTTTGTTTTTAAGTTGACTTTATGGTTTCTTTTCAACCTTGTTTAGTGTTGATGCAATAGGACACATTAAGCCCCTTCTTAGAGTTAACTGCTGTGTGCCGTGGTAATAACCTAGCTATGTGTAAAGCACACTGAAAGCGAGGTTAACATGTTTACCACACATCAGTAAAGGCACATAGAGTCAGGGGATCTGTTATTTGTTCACGGAACAGGAGCAAGGCTGTAATACAGAGGCAAGACCTCTTTGCTTAAAGAAATGAAAAGAGTGCTTGTGACGAGGGAATGTAAAGCAAGGGTCTCCCCTTTACTGCTGCTGCCGACCTACGGCTGGGAAGCAAGCTTGTCTTCTTCCAAGGGAAAAACAGCCTGGGAAAGCAGAGAGAAAAGGTACCAGGTACCAGATACCAGATATCAGGTACCACCCCCCGCCCCCCGCCCCCCGCCTCCGGAATACTGGATATTGACAGTGAGGACAATGACAGGAATACTTGATATTGACAGGGAGGGCAATGGCAGGAATAATGGATATTGAGAGGGAGAAGAACAAGGGTGAATTCCAAGCTCCTGCCCCTGAAACTCACTCGGTTACAAAAGAGCAGCCTCCTAAAATAAAACATTGAGATATCACCAAGTGGAACTGGAAACATTTGCCTCCCAACCTTGAGCTACAATAATAAAAACCGAGAGCCAACAGGCTTCGCTATCTCGCCTAGATAACTCCAACAAGAATCACCAACCCAAGAACTGCCCAAAGACGTAATACTCGACGCAAATGAAAGATTAAGCAGAAAGAAAGGATGAGCCAGCAGACCCCAGCTGATAAGTGTTGCTTCTTATTCCTGATGCTCCTCTTTCCCACAGTTATAACGTTCTGCAGGTTTTAGCAAGCAGTCCCGTTTGAATTGTTAATATAAGATACAGTACTGTTGAGGGATTCTGTTTTTGGAATGATTAACTAGAGCATGTTCTTAAATGCCAATAATTCAGTAGCAAACTGTCAAATGGAATGTTGTAGGCAAAACAGTTATATTTGGAAATTAATGGCATTTCAGCAAATTTCAAACGAAAGTGGATTTCAAGCAAAAATAAAAGGTACCAATCATGACAGGTTCCGATTAAAACATGTGTAATATATATTGTATATATATATATATATATATATATATATATATATATATATATATATATATATATATATATATATTTATTTAGTCACCTCCAAAATTATTGGCACCCTTGATAAAGATGAGCAAAAAAGACTGTATAAAATAAATAATACCAGTACTGAGCCATATTGTAATTTTCCAACATGTGGAATATATTTGACTTTATTAATGATTCAATAGAATCAACCAAAATTACACATTTTCTCAAATTACATATTTTCTCAAATAATAAATTTATTTCCAAAAAAAATGAAGTGTCACAGTTATTGGCACCCTTGTTTTCAGTACTTTGTGCACCCTTCCCTTGCAAGGATAATGGCACTGAGTCTGTTTCTATAATGTTTAATGAGATTGGAGAACACATTGGGGGGGATCTTAGACCATTCCTCCATACAGAATCTTTCCAGATCCTTGATATCCTTCGGTCTGCGCATATGGACTGCCCTCTTCAATTGAAACCACAGGTTTTCAATGAGGTTCAAGTCTGGAGACTGAGATGGCCATTGCAAAATGTTAACTTTGTGGTCAATTAACCATTTCTTTGTGGATTTTGATGTGTGCTTGGGGTCATTGTCTTGCTGGAAGATCCATTTGCGGCCAAGTTTCAGCCTCCTGGCAGAGGCAACCAGGTTTTTGGCTAAAATGTCCTGGTACTGGGTAGAGTTCGATGCCATTGACCTTAACAAGGGCCCCAGGACCAGTGGAAACAAAACATCCCCATAACATCAAAGATCCACCACCATATTTTACAGTAGGTATGAGGTTCTTTTCTGCACATGCATCCTTCTTTCAACGCCAAACCCACCGCTGGTGTGCGTGGCCAAAGAGCTCTATTTTCGACTCATCTGACAATAGCACCCAGTTCCAATCGAAGTGCCAATGCCATTTAGCAAACTCCAGGCGCTTACGTTTGTTGGTTGCTCTCAATAAAGGATTTTTTTCTGGCAACACTTCCAAATAGCCTATTGGCATGGGGGTGGCGTCTAATTGTAGATTTGGAGACTTGGTGATCCCAAGATGCAACCAAGTTCTGTAATTCTCCAACTGTGGTCCTTGGATTTCCCTTTGCCTCCCGAACCATCTGCCTCACTGTGCGTGGGAGCAAGGTACACTTGAACTTCGTAATTATTGCCCTAATAGTGGTAAGTGGTATATTTAGTTTTTTAGCTATTGTTTTGTACCCATTGCCTGATTTATGAAGGTCAACAACCATTTGTCTCTTTTCATTTGTGAGTTCTTTGCCTTTCCCCATGGTGATGGATGACAAATGGATTTCATATGCGTGTTACCTCATTTTTATACCCCAGTGAAACAGGAAGCCATGGAAGGCCACAATACAGTTCCTTAAGACTGAGATGAACTTTGAAGTAGAATGTTAATGCAGATTTAATTTTGTTTGATTTTATTTATTAGAATCTTTAGGGGTGCCAATAATTCTGACACCTATCTTTTTGAGAAAAAATGTTACTACTTGTTAATAAAAAACTTTTTCTCTGAGCAATTGTATTAGAATAAAAGAATATGGTTTTCCCATATATCTGAGCATAAAATATAGCTCATTATTATTATTATTTGTTTATTTAGCAGACACCTTTATCCAAGGAGACTAGGGTGTGTGAACTGTACATCAGCTGCAGAGTCATACAACTACGTCTCACCCGAAAGACGGAGCACAAGGAGGTTAAGTGACTTGCTCAGGGTCACACAATGAGTCAGTGGCTGAGGTGGGATTTGAACCGGGGACCTCCTGGATACAAGCCCTTTTCTTTAACCACTGGACCATCTTTATCAAGGGTGCCAATAATTTATATATATAAAGGACACACCCCTTACGCTATGTTTCCATTCGAGACACATTTGTTTCAGTATGTGTTTCTCTGGTCACTAATCCCTCCTATCTTGTGGGTTTGTTTGTTTATCAGTCAGCTCTTGTCGCAGCTCCGTTTTGAACCGTAACTTTGTGTCTGTCGTTGTTGGAGCACCTGCATCACCAATTCACCTGAGCACTGCAAACCACACGTTCACAAACCTGTTTGGTGATTATCGCACTCCTTGACTTGTACGCTCTACTATAAGAAAGTACCTTTGACTGATGCTCTTCATCCACTAACTGTCCTGTCGCACTCCCTGGCTGGCATCAACTTACACCAAACAAGCATTCATTTACCAGGCTCCAAAGCCAAGAATTATTATTATTATTTGGGTTTTCTTTAAGAAATAATTTCTCATTTTAATATTCTTTGAAGAAAATGAGTCTTCATTTGTTCTTCTTATAGGAAAAACAATCTTGAAATAAGAAACTTTTTCTTCAGAAAAGCATTTTTGGCAGCGTAACTAATGTACATCGCCGTTAATCAGTACAAAACTTGGTGAGATAAATGCAAGGAGAAAAGCAATGAGGGATGCAATTTTGTTCAATGAGATAAAGGAAGTCAGTACATTAAAACCTAATAACAGTTGATGCAAGTCACGTTAAAGTACAGAGACTCCTCCAGGAGAAGGATCAGAAAGATAAAAGTGTAACCCAAGCAGAGGGAGCAGCTTGGAACCCTTCCCAAGGACCCAGTCCTGTTTTATTCAGGGTGTTCCAAAGGCTTATTTACGGAACTCACAGTCCCTCTTTTAACCCCTTTCAATAAACCCCCCAGCGCAATGATATATGGATCCATAAACCGTTCCCTGACCCCTTCTTGCTCTCGAGTTTGGCAGACTTGCACAGATGACACAATACAGTGACCTACTGTCTTTGACATGCGACACGTACAAATAATTAGCTTCAGAATACTGAGACTATTGGATTTCCCATAAAAACGTCCGCCTTGGAGAGGCCTTCCTGGAAGCAACACCCTGCAGAGTACCCACACACTCCGGTGGGAGGCGAGAGTAGAAGCAACGCCCAAAAGAACTGGAAGGCTTATCAGGCTTGAACAGTGTCAGCTGTGTTTTATACTCCGATCTTCTGTGAAACTGAAACTGCCACACACTAGCATGAAACAACTGTGCGCCATTAGAACATCTTGCTTGTTTGGTTGTTAGTAGCTTATTGATCCCAGAATCTCATCAAGCAGCTTCTTGAAGGATCCCTGGGTGTCAGCTTCAACAACATTACTGGGGAGTTGGCTCCAGACCCTCACAATTCTCTGTGTAAAAAAGTGCCTCCTATTTTCTTTGCCCCTTTATCTAATCTCCATTTGTGACCCCTGGTCCTTGTTTATTTTTTCAGGTTGAAAAAGTCCCCTGGGTCGACATTGTCAATACGAATGCTTGTGTTCTTCCTCTGAGAAACAGCAGACATTGTACTCAACTGCTCACGCCCAAAACAAGGCAAAGAAAGACCTGAATATAAAGTGTTTCTCTTTAACATAATATAAAGTGTTTCTCTTTAAATATAATTACCTAAAAAATGCCTAATCATTTTTCAATGTTTAGCTACAGTATAATATCTAACCATTGCTTCACCATACCTCACTGTGCTTTACAATGCTTAACTTTGCCTTACTATGCTTCTGTACACTTTGCACAGTTTTTGCTATGGTAAACTTTTATAAGTGGAAAATGCAAAGGATCTGTTCTCCGTGACAGTAAGCTGCTGGACTATTCAAGCAGCATTGTGCTCTTGTGTTGAAATACCAGCGTGCACCATGTATATAACATGCATTACTGAGCAGCTTTGGGTCACATTGCACATAAACCCCTCTTGAATACTGCCCTAGCAAAAACACCATAGTAGATTAAATTGCAGTATACTCTGCGCCTTGCTCTACCCAAGTATACAGTAGCATGCAAAAATGGTAAAATAATTTATAAAAGTGTGCACGTTATCTTCTAAAAATGACAGTAGAAGGTTCTGTGGGTTCCTCCAGTTGTCAGAGACCTGCTCACATACCATGTCAGAAATACTGTTTGGTGCCATTGTACAGTTACAGTTAGCCATTGCAAAATGTTGGAATCTGTAAGAAATGCTTTTGTTAGAAATTAGTTTAATCCAACTGCTATACACAGATGTAATATCCCTAAAAAACGAAACCCATTTCTCCCATAAAGCCTGTAAGAACACTAGAGAGGGTTCATGGTTTGTATACTTCAGTACCTAGTATGAAGAACACATGCGGTTCAGTGAGCACTGTGCTGTTAATCTGAGTTGTTCTTAGTGTGCCGAAACACATAGAAATCCAGAACAGTACTTGGGAAAGCCCTGATAAATACCCTTTGAGATAACATTTACTCATTTTCAACTCAACAGGTTTCAAGGCAAGTAGACATAACAAAGACACATGGAATAAGATACAATCCATCACCCATAGCATTAAATGCTCAATCTGAGATAAAATGATAAAAACGTGTGTAATTAATCTAATCAGTATAAACAGGAGAAACGGAATTGCAAGGGCAAATGTGGTAACTCTTTAAAGGCTGGCTGTGGTATGCCAAGGCAAAAACATTGGAAAGCGTTGTAACATAAAGGAATAGTGACATGATGGTAAAGCACAGGTAAGCAAGGTAAATCACATGTAGGTATGGTAAAGCCTGTTGTAGATATCACATCTTTACATGGCCGTTTCATTTATTTGGTTACTTGGTTGTATCAGTCTGTACGGACAGCACATAAGAACAAGAATAGTTTGAGAACAAGAAAAGGCCATTCAGCCCATCAAGGCTCGCGCCTTGTTAGCCCATCATTGTCCCCTACTGGGAAAACTAATTTAAAAGCACAGAATCCAGTCTTTTTTTAATGTTCCCAGTGTTTTAGATCCTACTACTTCACCTGGTAGGCTATTCCATGCATTTATAACTCTGTGTAAAAAAGCAATTCCTACCTTCTGTTCTAAACTTACTTTTGCTCAGCTTCCACTTATGCCCTCTTGTTCTTCTCTCTGTGTTAAATTTGAAGTCGTGTCTTGGGTTAACTTCATCTATACCATTTATGATTTTAAAGACTTCAATCAAGTCCCCTCTTTCCCTTCTTTCTAGGCTGAAGAACTCTCACTATGGATCTTGATTAAGATTTTTACCAATTGATACTGTTTTCCAGGCCACATTAAAAATGTGTGTACTGCGGCTTCCAAAACAATTTCTTTGGGAGCTCTGTAAAATATTAGTCTGGATGTCACAATCCATAAAATGAGGTTTTGTTTGCGATTGGCTGGAATGTATCACATCCCCCACGAAGGACTGCTTAAATAATTTGTGTATGTTGTTCTCTTTTGATAGCAGATGGGGGTCTGACTTTCCAAGGACTGTAGTCTTAAACTAACGTTGTGTAAATGGCAAGCAGGAGATCCATCATGAGAATGTTTCTTCAGCCTTTCTTCCTGTGGGACATGGCAGATCACTGCATTGCTTGAACAAATTTGGGTCATAAAGAAACTAGAGGATTTCATTGGGACGTTCTTTATGTGAAAAGTCTAACCATGTGTTTTGTTTTATTTACTGGAAATAAAGGAGGAATATGGTTACTGAAGGTTCAGTAAAAATGTTTTTTCTAAATTGATATGATTAACATCAGCGTTATTATGAATGTGATAACACCCACACCCTTTTCAACCATTTTCCCATGTATTTGATTATTATTATTATTATTATTATTATTATTATTATTATTATTATTATTATTATTATTATAAATAATTTCTTAGCAGACACCCTTATCCACATTATTTTTACATACAATTACCCATTTATACAGGGGTTTTTACTGGAGCAATCTAGGTAAAGTACCTTGCTCAAGGATACAACAGCAGTATCCCCCATCTGGGATTGAACCCACAAGCCTGTGGTCAAGAGTCTAGAGCCCTAATCCACTATTCCACACTGCTGCCTATAGTTCCTATAGTTGGTTGATCTCAGGCACCTTATTCAAAAGATATTTACATAGATCTGCTTGATGAGAGAACGTTCTTACTGTCATGTATCTCAGATCATCTCAGACAATCACATTATGATATCTCACCGGTCGATGCCTTCTGTATTTCCATGGGCCGACAACAACAACCGATTCACCACAATTTCCATTTCACAATTCAAGATCCCAAGAGCATTTCCTTTTTTTTTATTAAGTTACTGACCAGCCAAAACTTCAACCTTGCCAAGAAAACATCCATCACTTCTACTGCACTATATGGGTCCATTATGGTGTGAATCAGTCCAATCTTAAATACATGCAAAACAGAATGCATTCACAGGGCTTTTTGAAAAGCCGCCCAAACAGTTTCATAGGTCAATTTACACATCATGTACTGACTAGACTAACAATGTTTTCAATGTTCCTATAGCAATACAGCACAAGATTGAACCACTTTACAGTCTCGATGGCTTCCATATTATTACCAGTAAATGTTTTGTTAACTGTTGGCAAGAGAATAAAAAAGAGTGAGGTCAGGCGAGAGAAATGAGGAATGTAAATAAGAAACGAACAAAAGGAATTCATACAGCACTTGGAGCCTGTCTGGTATACAGTGCCACTCTGGAATGACTTCTCCAAGCAACATTCGTCACTTCAAATTAGAAATGCCTTGACACTCTGGATTAAAAGCTAATTCAACGAATGGGATGTTCAGTGGCTGGCACTGGGTACATTTCCAGTCACAACTACATCAGGAGACAGTTAAATGCTCAATAAAAAAGCTGCTTGCAATAATAATAATAATAATAATAATAATAATAATAATAATAAAGCCATGCTACACAGCCTGTCTTTATTTACCAAAAGTGTATTGTTCAGACATTTTTTTAATACTTTCTTTACAATGGACTCTAAAGCCAGAAAATCCAAATGGACCAGACTCATCTTGGCTTATGAGGGGCAGCGTTTCTGTTAAACCTGTCTATATTAACCAGCTGTGGGTTCCACATGGAGAGACATAAACAGCCTAGAACTGTATTTCATTCCTAAAAACAGACGTGCAAATAGTAAAAAAAAAAAAAAAAAAAAAATCTTGAAATATCTCATACATGTTTACATTTTATATTTGCAAATTAGTAGTACTGGAACATGTGTTTTCATGTTAGAATATTCTTTACAATTTATTGAATATGCTTATATTCTTTCATTTTGATGAGCTGGACAATTAAAGTATGAATCTTGAAAATGAAACAAACTCTTGAGAGTAAAATAAACCTGGTACCCACCTGAATTACCTGTTAAAGAGAGAAGACAAACATTCGACTGTCCGCTACAATGTGTGTTATTTATTTCAGACATCATTCATTTATGCATTGCTTTCCTTATATGAACCAATACGAACATAGTAAGATTTGCCACTGAATACATTTCAAGCAATATTTGTTAAACTATTTAAATATTTGACCAAGCAGTACACATGTATTTATTTATGTTGATTTTATTGGCGTCCTACATAGTAGAGCAAACACTTTTCTTTTAGCAAAAATGTCAATAGTTGCTGAGGGCATTTGTTTTTTCAACATATGCGATGGTCTAAGATTCAGCCAGATCCACAGTAATTTCTCTCTGGTCTTTACTGTTCTGTTGGTTTTCAGTCAGTGTTTGAGATATGGTGATAAACACACAACAAAGGCACACTAACTTAAACTGAACTGGAACAGCTATTAAAAGTCCATCTCATAGGTGGAAGTTCAAAGCACCTTGAAGTGCATCTTACATGCACTGATACATTCTAAACTGCATATTTCAGCCACCCCAGCCTTTGGAGATACATAATATTAATTCAGACTGCATGATTGATATCAACACAAAAAAACGCCAGATTTGTCACTAATGCTGACTGAGGCCAAATAAAAAAAAATCAGAAAAGGAATGTCTGCTTTTGATGCAAATGTGTTTTCAATTATTGCAAGTGCAATGCTATAAAAAAAAATGTTTGAAGCGGTATCACAAAGTTCTGCATGTTTTAAATGTTGGCTTTCATCGCACATATTGTGTTTCTTCTGTGTGTCTTGTTTTCCATATGCTGTTGCCTGGACGCTGGCTACTTCAAACAACAAGCTCCCAGCCTGAGGGGCCCAGACACACTCAGTCAAAGTTCATCTGGGGTAAACAGAACACACACAAACACTTTCACTCTGATGTGTGGAGTTAAATCATTAGGGTGCTTTATGACTTGTAATGACCCGCTTGTGTGGAAGCAGAGGAAGTGATCCAATGTCTCTCATGCTGTGTTACAGAATAATTACAATCAAAATGTTATCATTTGTTTTACCCTCAGTTGCTTTTCTGAAGAAATGATAAAGTTGCCTGCCGTTAAAATGTTTAAACGTTGTTAACACCCCTAGTCTAGACATTGCATTGTATCAGGGTAACCTGTCTGACTGCTTTATTTAGTGCTGCTGTGCAGGGTGATGGAGATGTCCTCAGGATGAGCTGGAGACAGGAGACCTGATGCTGGTTTCTAAGATGGGATTATTAATGGGGATAATAGGGAGAGCCTGACCAACAGAAACTAACAGACCTTCCTACCTATGAGTGAAAAAAGACCAACATGCCAACTCCAGCAAGACTGAGAGGGCAGGGTTTCAAAGGTCGTAGATGAGAACTCCAGTGTTAATCAGCAAATCATATGTAGCATTGATCTTGGCATTTTCAAGAGGTCGTTATGCCTGTATCGTTATTGAATAATCATGCTAATTTGAGTTCCGACATTATGTTGATTTACGAAATAAACTTACTATCTTAACGAGCAGTGCTTCTTGCGACTATTTCTTTTGTTTGCGTGGGAATTTAAAAGCGAATCATAATTAATTAGGAGTTAATTTGCACTTGGAAAAGGAGGGTTTTAATTAACGAAAGACTATAACTCACCTTGAAACAGAAATTTAACAGACCGCCACCAACTACCTTGTGGTAGTTGTGGAAATATTTTAGACTTTTATAAACTTGTGGTTGTGAATGAGATTTGTTTGCTTGTTTTAACAATTTGTAAGTTTAATCCTGGAACACACTGCCCGATGACATCGCAGGAAGGGATGCATGGATGCATAAAGTACAGTGGCAATGTGGCGAATCAATAAGCGAAAAGATAAGGCTATGGCAGTAACAAGTATCTACAATTTTGGCTAGAACCACATATGACTGGAGACATGCATGTATTCTCTCTCTCTCTATTAAACACACACACACGCATACATACATACCTACCTACATACATACATACACACACGGTATTCCATTGGTTTGTATATAATGTCCGTGCTGAAATTTTTGGAAAGCAAGACCTGACAGCTCCTGTACTTTTTAACTATTAGACGAAATATTTACATAAAAACTGATGCCATAATCATGATTATTTTATTATTAACAGCGTTATCATTAAATTATACCAAATCACATTTTTTATTTACAATGAACGGTTTTTAAATCTGTGCCATCCGATTGTTATCCACACATCAGATAATCATAAATCAGCATTTATAAAAAAGTTGTAAAAGTTACTGGTACTTTTATTCTTTTACATTTTTGACCATCAGTTCACAAACCATGGTCGCTGTTGTGTACAAGGTACCTGAACTGAAGAACAGCTCCATATAAGTAGAACATTTTTTTAGTACTGAGGAATTAGTTTGGCTATTGGAAATACCCACAAAGCAACATAGTTCACTGCTGGGATAATGAAGCCTGAAGGCTACCAGATCACAGATGGAATTCTGAGCAAACCGTATTACTCATGGAATACTGAGCACAACGTTTGTATTCATTAACAAGAAGCAATAGTGCTGCATAAAATCACGGAAAAAACTAATAGAAAAACTTGAAATGTTATTTATTTTAGCACATGCATTTTCTAATAGCAATAGAACCCTCATAAGCTGGCTTTACCGTCTGGTAAGGCCCTTCTCGTTATGTTAATGGCACGAAGCGGAACCTTACCAGACGGTAAAGCTCTCTTCTTCGGGTTCTATTTGTTAAATAATACGATTTTCAAAAAAGAAATCCTGAGTAAAGCCACTGTGAATAGGCAGGTAATCATCATAACACCAACTTCTGTGTATACTGTGTAAGGGACCAAAACAAAGAAAAAATAATTCTCCAGCTGCTTTGTTGTCATAACCCTCCAATGAGCCAGCAATTGTAAGGTTCTGTTCACTTACTTGTAGAGGCTGTCTGGTTCCAGACACTTAAAGACTACAGAGTAGATGATCGAATGGGAGAAGTCCGCGTGTCGCTTCCCTGCCACCACACAGGAGGATCCTAGACCAGACAGTAGATCATCTGCAAAGCTCAGCACCTCCCCTGGATAGACAAAGAAGAAGGACAGAGAGGAACATAAGCAAAGGAGAAATACAAGGGTGATTGCTCTAGAACCTCAAAACAAAAATAACCACTTAAGAAATCTCCAACATACGTGACTCTAAATAAAAAAAAAAAAGGAAGAAGAAATATCTGCAAACAACACACGATAATAAACAGCGAAGAGGCTTGGGCGGGCTGGTAATATTTATTGCCTTGTTGAGCATAAAAATCTGCTGAAAAACTTTCAAACCAAACCACTTCTGCAAGAAATGCTGCCTCTATTTGTGAAAGACACAAGTTACAAAAAAGGGTCATCCCTGAAAAAAAAAAATCATATGAAAAATGAAAAACAAACAAACAAACAAACAAAAAAACACTTGGGGCAAATTTGGGCCGTCATTTTAACTGCAGTGGCAGCTATAAGCAACATAAATAGAAAGATATATAGGGCCAGGTTTGCTTTATGTTTGGCCTCTTCAACAATGAGAGCAACAAGAACAAGAACACTATTTCTCCAAATCTATCCACGGATAATAAAATATTGTGGGGTCCTTGGCGGTCATGCATCAACGGGAGGTTCGGCTGCACGTTTGATGAGAGGCCACAAACACGGGGAAGGAATCCAAGTTAAGACTTTCTTATTTTTCATGAGTTATGCATAACTCGGTTCCTTTCGTATCTCACACGAGACACTGTCATGTCTTAAAGGCACAGCATAATAACATAATCATCACATACTTCAAAAACAGCACTTTGTATATATGCCATCCATTATCCATAGAGCTTGTTTAAAGTACAAATGCCCCTACTTGAGTCAGTGGAATGCAGACAGCTCCTGGGAGTCATTGATATTGTATTCTTTCTTAACATCTGAATGATTTATAATATGAGGAGACTTTATCAGAACACAGAGCGTTACATCGTGATGTTGCTTTTGACTTCCAAAGCTCCCTCTAGAAATGTCCTATAAACTGTTTTCTTGTTCTTTTTATAGCATTTTGCATTATTTTGTTTTCAGGAACCCTCTATGAGAGTGATAGACAATGAAGACTTGTTTATTGTGAAATATTAACACCTAAAATTGTTAGCTGAGGAGTGTATGAGAACTTACCACGCCGTGCCACTAACGTACCACTAACAAATGCTTTACTGAGAATGCGCATGATCTTCTCGTGGTCTTCCATATAAAATAAATTCTGCCATGTACATCAAATAAAAAGCATTGCAGCAACACCTCCACATGTTGACCCAAATCAAAAGCAGTGATACTCAATGGTAGTGCATAATACTGGTAGTAAGCTATACAAAGCTATCTTGGAGGCATTTTCCGAATGGGATTAGCACCAGAACAGCACTGTAAAACTACAAGAAGTTGGAGTATTAAACCCCCTAACTAAACAACCCAAACACTTCCACTGTGTGCTGTATTTGCTGTTAGAGTACTACCATTGTTCAGATGTCCCAAACATCTGAAAAGAGCAAAGAATGTGTTTGTTGCCAAGGTCGTCTTTTCTGTAACAAGAACATGATGTTCGTCAAACAAACAATGAATAGGGTGACTAGTACCAGAGCTGATGAGACAGCGGTGCCACAAAGTTGCCAAAACATTTTGTTCCAAGACTGGCTCCTTCTTTGCTCCTTCTGTGTCCATTTCATTTACTTTCAATAGAACCGACGAGAACGGTTTGTGTAGGAGTTTGTAGTGGTATAGCCTTTAGCAATATGCCAACCAAGTAAAAGTTCAGTACCTGATATAGAGTGAAGATAGCACAAGCCCAACACTGACAGAGGCCAGTGGGTCAAAATGGATAAAACCGAGAGGATCTATCTCATTGCAAAAACACACGTCATAAAAATGATGTCTGAGGAGTGATCAGGGCAGTCAATGCCAGGGTTCGAAAGAGTAAATGCCACAGTATTAGAATCAGGAGCTAGGCAAGAGGTAACTTGATAACAGGTTGTGACAGAAATACAGTGATTCTTGGTGGTATATCTCCCTCCCGACCTGTGAGGGTGCTAAGTAGCGAGAACAGAGTACCTTGGATGGGTTGGCCCGACAGTTCTTTCCCAGGGTTCAAGGGAAGTCGGCCAGCTGGAAAGGGGGCGGAACTCCGGTGCATTAACTCATCAACCCGGAAGGGAAACGATGTGGCAGCCACGGATTCGAGGGGCGGCTGCACTTGTTTACCAAGGGGTCATGTGTGACGGCATCAAAGGGGACGGAGAGACACAATCTGTTCCTTTGCTTTGGTTATGACAAAATTACAAAACTGTAAAACAAAAATAAATACCTAGTTCTTTATAACAAACTCCTTAAGCACGGCCTTGATTAGAAGCTCATGTATTGAAAAAGATGAAAAGAGAAAGAAAAAGAGCTCTTTACACTCAATACAGTGACATCATCACCACGCTCTAGATAAAGAACCTCACTCTGAGGCAAGCTTCTAGTGACTGACCTGCTTAATACATGGGTTGTGTTGCTGTTTGCAGTTGGAAGGAACAGAATAGCGATTGGTAAGTAAATTTGAATGCTTGTTTGCCGATGTAACTACATCAGCTGGTTGAAGTAATTAATTTTCTATAGTGTTCACAGCTGTGGAAGAATGAAGTGAATTTAAATAGCGTGTAAGCTGGACTACCTCTAGACCTGCAGGACAGCATAAATTGGCAAACAGTGTCTTAGAACGCCAGCCGTTCTACGCGCCAGCCAGTCGAAGGGTCACACGTTCAAGGGCAGTCTGAGCTGTGGCAGTCTAAGAGCCACACGTCCAAGGGCAGTCTGAGCTGTGGCAGTCAGAGTGAGGACAGGTGGAGCTACCAGAGGTCTCATTCCCACCTTGACACCTAATGTCTGGATCCCCTGGACAAAGCGTGCTCACTATTTCTCCTCTCCTAGAATGAACACTGGTAAGCACTTTTGTTAGTTGCACTTCAACTAACAAAATTCTACTCCTAGGTCATTTCAACATCCATGTCGATTTGCCTTCTTCCCCTCTAGTGACTGACTTTGTCACGCTACTGGACTGTCTTGGACTCTCTCAATCTATCAACGTTCCCACTCACACCCGTGGACACACCCTGGATCTGCTCATCACCCGGGGTCTTGATATCTCCAATCTCTCAGTCTCAGATATCTCTCTCTCTGACCATCTCCCATTCATCCTCCTCTCTTACCTGCCATGATTTCTTCTCTTTCTTTTGGAACAAAATAGACACCATTTATTCTATGCTCTATGCTCTCCTGCCACAAACCCAGGATAGTATTTGACCACCTTGACTCCCCTCCAATTGTCCATCCTGCTCTCTCTTCCTTCTCTCCTCTCTCAATTACTGATGTCTCCAGCCTATTGTTGCCCCTTGGACCCCTGGCCAACAAATCTCATCCGTCTCTGTGCTTCTGACCTTGCTGCTTTCATTATGCACACTCTCAACCTGTCCCTGGTTTCAGGCCTGGTTCCGGCTGCCCTCAAGACTGCCTGAGTAATGCCAGTGCTCAAAAAACCCTACCTTGACCTGGCTGTCTTATCTAACTTCCATCCCATATCCAATCTTCCATATCCTTTTCCATATCCTTTTCTCTCCAAAACTCTTGAAAAGGCTGTAGCCAGCCAGCTGATGAAACATCTCACAGATAACAATCTACTTGAATCTCTGCAGCAGGCTTCCGGCTGCATCACCAAAACTGTTCTGCTCCGGATTGTAAATGATCTCCTGCTTAATGCTGATGCTGCTGCTCCCTCTGTCCTTGTCCTCCTTGACCTAACTGCGGCTTTTGATACCATAGATCATAGCATTCTTCTTGACTGCCTTCAGAAGTACGCTGGGATCTCTGGAACCTGTCTCTCCTGGCTGTCCTCTTACCTATCTGGACACATGCAGTCTGTTTTCTATGATGGAAGCAGTGCTGACGCAAACCCGGTCACATGCGGTGTCCCTCAAGGGTCTGTTCTCAGGCCTCTTCAACATCTACATGCTTCCCTTGAGTCACCTCATCCGCCAACACAGCCTTCACTCCTATGCAGATGACACCCAGATCTACCTAAAATTAGACCCATGGTCCGGCTCTCAGCTTGTATCCAAGACATCGAGGCCTTGATGTCTGCCAATTTTCTTCAGCTCAACACTAACAAATCTGAACTTCTTCTAGTAGGATCGAAAACTCAACTCATGAATCTCAATATTGCTTCCTTGAACCTTGGAAACTGCTGCTGCCTTCCCCCACTGTACAAAGCCTTGGTGTACTTTCCTTTGATGGCCAAATCTCCTCTGTAGTCAAATCCTCCTTCTACCACCTCCGAAACATCTCAAAGGTCCGTCCCTACCTTTCCTCCCGGATGCAGAGATACTCTGTCATGCATTCATCTCCTCTCGACTCGACTATTGTAACTCTCTCTATGGTGGTCTTCCGTCACACGCCATAAACCGATTGCAGCTGGTTCAAAATGCAGCTGGGATCCTTACCAGATGTAAAAAACATGATCACATTACCTTCTGTCTTGCCCAGCTGGACTGGCTACCTGTAAAATTCTGGATTACTTTCAAAATTCTCCTGCTTGCCTACAAGGCCCTTCATCACACAGGTCCTCCAACCTGCTGACCCGCTATGTCCCTGCACACAATTTCTGACTTGCTTGTTATACCCAAGCAAAAGTGTACCACACTCGGAGAGCACTCTTTTAGCTTGATGGCCCTTACTCTCTGGAACTCTCTCCCAGCTTTAGTGTGTGTAGCTCCCACAGTCGCTCGCTTCAAATCAACTCTCAAGACCCACTTGTTCTCTCTTGCTTTCAATGCTCTTTAAGCCTGCTATCTGTTATTAGCTGCTGTCTAAATTGCTATTTCAGGTTTTTCACTTCATCTTATTCGTATGATTCTGAATGACACACACATCCACAATGTTTAGAATTCACATCCTAGCCTTACATTTAATGTATTCACATTGTTTTTTTTACTGTTTGTATTTAATGTACTATGCTCTGTATTTCACTGTATTTATGCATTGTTCCTCACTATCTTATAAAGCACTTTGTGGTGGTGGTCCACTATGAAAGGCGCTATATAAAATAAAGATTGATTGATTAAAGCACCCTCACAAGGTGAAGGATGTCAATCCAGCGGTGATCCAGCAGCATCACATGAACACTCAATACGGTGACATCCTCACTGCGCTCTAGAGAAAGAGCGTCACCCTCAGGCAATGTGCTCAACAGGAGGAGAGATGAGTCGACACAATAAACTGTTGTTTCTGACAGCCAATCTCTGACTTCATCTCTTCCAAATATTTGGTTTCATGGCTGCCTGGTAGCCCAACACCACACAGTTCACTTAACATCTACTATTTTAACAGCTAGAGGATACGGTTTTAAATTAAATGGAGTCAGAGACTCTTCTTTCTTACAGGCGAGTGTGAGGGGATAGAATGGGTTACCCAGCCATGTTGTTGATGCTGATAGATTTGGATCCAAGAAGACTTCACAATGTTTTGAGATCAACCAACTATAGGAACTATAGCCAGCAGTGTGGAGTAATGGTTAGGGCTCTGGACTCTTGACCGGAGGGTCATGGGTTCAATGGGACACTGCTGCTGTACCCTTGAGCAAGGTACTTCACCTGGATTGCTCCAGTAAAAACCCAACTGTATAAATGGGTAATTGTATGTAAAAATAATGTGTAAAAAATAATGTAATTGTATGCAAAAATATCTTAACAATTGTAAGTCGCCCTGGATAAGGGAGACTGCTAATAAATAAATAATGATAACCAGGTGAGCACTAATGGGCCAAAAGGCCTCTTCTCCAAATCTTAATAACTTCTGTTAAAATCCATTGTTTAGTCATGTCCTGTGCCACTACTGCCATACTACTATATTTTGTTGTATTTTAGTTACCGATACAGCTATGTAAGAGCAATGTTAAAAAGATTATAATCTGAAATAGGCACGCCTTAATCAATAAAAAGAAATACACTAGTGATTTCAACTTCCAGATCAAATTGTCATCAATGACAATGCAGTGGCAGCACAAAGGCAATTCATAGTTTTCACTTCATGTTTACAGATGCACAATCCCACCCCTACTGTATTCATCAAGTGAGTGCAGATTCCCTTACACAGGGAAGGTGATTACGACACTGAAAGAATGGACTATAACAGCTCCCTGATCCAGTCATCACGTATTGAATACAATCACAAAGGTGCAAAGGTAGGACTACGTATTTGCATATTCCATGGAAAATGAAATAATGTTATAATTGCATGGTGAATACTCAGATCAGCACCTCTTCTACTTAAAAGACCACTGGTACGGAAAAAAAGGCATTTATTGGCTGAAAGCAGATAAGCTTGTATCAACAGGGACTTTACTGCGTTGGTTTGCATTTCTTTGGAATAGTCCATTGAAACCAATGTGTTTGTTTTTACAACAAACTATTGGCTGGTTTGGAGGAGATTAAGGGCATGTCTGCTTGCTTTTTGCATTACAATCTAACCACATAGCCTTTTTTAATCATCACATAGCAGCAATCTGACCATGCCACTTACTACAGGATTCAGTAGTTCATCAATTTATCAGTGTATATGGATTTTAAATATTTCTAACCCCAAAAAAAGGTGAAGTAGCAAAGTATTCTCAACAAAATAAAACAGGTAGTGTGTTAACAAACCTAACACAGATATAACTAAAACCTCATTTCATACAAGCCAACTTTTAGTCTAGATTGAAACAATGTCAGTGATTGGGTACGAGGAGGTAATGAGGCAAGGCAGCCCCTACATTATGAGCCAATGGCAGGAAAATACCGCAGTGTATCCTAATGATATGAAAGGATAAACACAGGCTTGGTGTTATAATGGGATCCCAATGGGGCTTTGCCACCCTAACTGAAAGTGACCCCTGCCCGTCGAAGCTGGAGTGCACTGTACATCTTTACAATGAAATAAGGCAGCGTTCTGCACTCTCTTACAGCTCTATACACTCATTTAAACATCAGCAAACATATCTATGGCCGTGTTAAAGTGCCTCTTGTGAGTTGTTAACAATAAGGATATTACAGCCCAATTCAATCACTCTTCTCCGCATGCTGACTGTTCAGACTTTCCATCAAACTATATATAGTTCCTGCAGTTTCCTGGCCCTCATACAATGTAAATGGAGTGTGACTTCTTCTAATAACATTACGTGCATATGCTTTGCCAACTACCAACCCCTCAGTGAAGAAAATACTACAAAAAAAATCTATGGTTTTATTGTATTGCTTATTTGAAGTGTCCCACAGTGCTGCCCATCAATGGGTCTACAACAGTGAGACTGATTCTGTTTCTAATCAACTCAGCTCAACAGTCCAGACATGTATTCTTAATTGGCTAGATCTAAGTGATACAGGATGCTTTGGATTAAAAGTGAAGGGTTCCCCAATAGAAATAAATCACTTCTATGGACTGAGTCACTTTAGATGTATAATTATATAAGTAATTAGAAATGAACATTTATTTAGAGAGATCATTCAAAAATATAACTGTCTGGCAGAACAGGTGGTGCTTATTAAGTATTTATGTCAAACCCCCCCCCCCCCCCCCCCCCCGGCTTGCTTTTTTGACCTTGAAAAGTTTTGTGTTAGGAGGTGAAGGCACAATTCAAAACAACAAACTACAGGAACATAATTTAGATATTTTATTTAACACAGTGTTATCAAAGAAACTACAAAATGTTATTGCATAAGTCTACCGGAAGCCATAATAAACTGACAAAATGGAAACATTTGACATTTTAAAAAGTCATTGGTGAATGGTTCCCCAGGCCCTGATAAGTACTCATTTGGATTACCTTACTTAAGGTAGCGCTAATTCCCTAGAGTTAGTGCTAATCATGGTCTGTGCAACCAGCCATAATGTATGTGTTTTTACCTAAGGTAGCACTAATTCCCTAGAGTTAGTGCTAATCATGGTCTGTGAAACTAGCCATAATGTATGTTTTTAAAGTTATGGTTGATTAACACATTGAGACGTTGCGAGAGCCACTCAACAATACAAGAAACATCGTAGGAAAGTTCACAAAAATGCATGAATTAAAGAAAGAATTGACCCTGTCCAACATTGTCATTGAAATGTATCTTCAAAGTTCCTGATAGCAACAAAAAAGGAAAGAAAAGGGCCCTGACAGGTGGACTGTGTTGAACAGAGCTGTCAGCCTGATGTCTGTCTTTTCGTGAAGCCAGTTCAATTGTTTTGCTGCCAGCATCACTCAACTCAGATTAGAGGCTGCTTCCCTTTTATACAGCTCTTTATTGTGCTATACAGGAATCCCTTTATTTCCTTGTTCAGAGGAAAAGGAAGAAACAATTTTATATGCTTTCCGACGATCTTTTTCTATGCCACTGTAAACATATTGCCTGGAAGGGAAGCTCGGCTTTCCCAGAGCATGTTATCCATCACTCACCTATCAGTGCAAGCCTGTGGTGTGTATTTCAGTCCTGTAAAACATGTTAAAACCAGTGTGCGCTACATTTTAATGAGTTGAAATAACAGCAGTATTTAGATCCAACAAAACCGACTCGATCAGAGTTCCTGGTGCTGTGATATCAACTATCATTACACATGAACTCCCCATTATTAAGATTGTATTCATATATCTCTGGTGATCCTAGTCCTTTAGCAAGCTCTTTACTTCAAAATTCTTAAACTTCAAACATATGCCATCACCTGTTTATTTTAATTTTGAAGGGTTCCCCAATAGAAATAAATCACTTCTATGGACTGAGTCACTTTAGAAGTCATATATCAATGTGTTACTATAAGTAATTAGAAATGAACATTTATTTTGAGAGATCATTCAAAAATATAATCATCTGGCAGAACAGGTGGTGCTTATTAAGTATTTGTGTCAAAACAAAACATGCATTATACAGAGGCCTGCTACTTTTCGATATTAATCTGTAAAGCTCGTTAAACGTCGAATTCCCCAAAAAATTAGAGTTCGGCTGAAATACATTTACACAGGATAAACGTCGGTAAAACCACACACTATTTTTTATTTTCGTACCAAAAATAACAATTTAGAAATCATCTCTAGTTTGTGTAGTTTTTATACTTGCTGTCTGTCCCGTCTCTGTTCCGCTCTGAATGGCTAGGGGTCGCTGTCAATCATCTCAGTGGTCTGTTAGTATAGTTTCACAGTCACTGTCATTTCACCCAGTTCTGACAGATCTCGTTGACTGAAGCAGCGCCAGAATGCTCTCATTCGTTGAAATGACTGTCAATCATCAAGACCTGTACCGACTGTGCACTTTATTCAAAGCGCCTACTTTTGAAATTAGCGGGTTAAGGTGTAGGTAAGCTTTTGCTAGGTATACGGTGACAGTTACTAGTTTGATTTGCAAATGGGGATTTGCAAGAGGAAAACACTTAATGAGTATTGATGAGCACAATCCCCTGACCGAAGTCTCCCCAGCAGGATGAGGCGGCCCGTCTGCCTTATCTTCCAGTGACTCCAGCTGTGCTGAAGAATAAGGGCAAGTTAGTTCTGTTCAACTATCTAATGTTTTGTTCTGTGCATATTGTTTTTACTCGTAAATTTATGTTTTAAAAGTCTGTGTAATACACTTTTATATGCTGCGTTTTCTACGTTTTTTTAGACCATTTTTTAATGTGTGTAAGATCTTTATCTTTACAAGGTAAAGCTGTGCTGTGACCAAACGTTAGTTCAATTAGAATGTTGGTAACCATGGTTTTGTTGCATGTTGAATATGATAAAGGGGTTTCTCTAAATGAGACGTTTCTCAATGGCATAAAAAGTCTGTTTTTTTTTTTTTTCACCCATTCTCTGCTTGAATTGAAAAAAGAACCCGGTAAATTATTTCTAAAATAAACATCGATATTAAATCATCGATTTGGCCAAAAAATAAAAATCGAATAGTAGCAAGCCTAATTATACATTTCACTGGGGTGAAAAACATGGCAGAGGGGAAGTATATGTGTGCACAGAAATAAAAACACAAAGACAGCCCTCTTAGCATTCCCCATGTATATTTCTTAGCACTGGTTTGGCACATAGGTATTTTTTCCAGTGGATTAAACATAAGAAATTAAATTCAGATCAAAAACAGAAGAAACAAAACAAACAAAAGATTAAAAACATTGTATTTCATTCCAGTCTGCCAATCTAGTGCACCTATAAACAGGCCTCAGGATGTTCAGCTGAGTAATGTTACGGATATCAGCATGCTTCTCTGTATTTCACTGTAACATAGAGCCTCTGGTTATCAAGATACATCAGCAAAAACACTGAACCAGATTCAGTATCTGATCTTGGAAAGCAACTGAGCACACAGGGTACAAGTCTAGTATGTATGTGGAAATGCAGACATAAGTTTGTACAGGATTTTCACAAAAAGCAATAGCCAAGTTTCTCTATAAACTATAAACTCCTTTAACTATTTTTATATTTGAACGGCAAACCACCTGAGTCTGTATAGTTTGTTGAGGACCTACGGAAATGCTTTTGTGCAATCAGCCTTCAGATGACACTTTTCTTTTGTCCCAGTGGGCTGGAAATCTGCAGAATTACTTGATGAACTCCACTGCAGAGCTGTAAGTTCATTCATTCAGTGCAACTGACCAATAGCAACTGCTGTGAAAATCCAGTATGATGTATTAAACTGATCTTTCTGCCGATGGTAAGGGTGTGTTTAATCTGTCTACAGAGCTACAGTAGATGCTTGTTAACCTCAACCAGTTGGGATGGGATCCTGTGGTTTGTTCCGAGTGCTGCTCACAATCTATCCCATTCTAGAAACCACTAGGCTAGTCTTTGTCTTATGTTTTTGATATAGGGTATACATAGCCCATATGCAAGGTATCACAGGCATAATCGGTTCATTTTTGCAATCTTTGTCAATATCGCTTAGGTAACCAATGCAATGGCTGTAGCACAGTTATGATGCTTTTGTATTAACTAGACTGATAAAACAGACACAACTCCATGGGAGACTGGCAAACATGTTGTTGCCAGTTAAACTTCCTTGCAACACAAGGGTTGTAGGGGATATGCAATCGTAAACTGTAGTAATATGTCTAGAAATTGCAGTCCAATAATCATTAAGCTTGCTGCAACTCCATAACATATGTAAAATAGTTCCTTTTCCAGAGTCACATCTCCGGCATCCTATTTCAAACCACATTTTAATAATCTGACAGGAGCAGTTTAGTCAAATTCGGACAGCGAAATTGAGGGATTAAACTGCCTAAAGGTTTTTTTTATATATGTTGGTAAATTCTTGTTTCTATCCTTTAGCAATCTTAAAGAAGAGAATATATTTTCTTCAAATAAATCACCAACCTTATTGATTTGTGCATTACTCCGTGTGAGGTTAAACAGTGGTTTCCTATAATATAGAAATTTGGGGTTATTCCAGAGTCCTGAACCAAAATCAATAATTTTAAAGCCTTTTAAAAGAAGGGCTGATCTTTTGAAAATGTTATGTGCAAATCAATAAATAGAGTTACCCTGCAAAGCAGCTGGAGGGCCATGTAACAATAAGTCTTTTAAAATGTAGGGGGAGGCAATAATTTCAACAATTTTCACAGAAATTGGGGGATTATTTGATTTTACATACCAATCTCTCGATAAACTAAATAATACCAATATGGATTAGGAATAGTCATACCCCCTTTATTATGACTATTACACAATTTATTGATTTTAATCCTTGCTTTTTTATAGTCCCATATTAATGTACTGAAAAGCACATTAATCTGTTTAAAATAACAGAAAAGACTATAAAGTGGAAGCATGGCCAGCGTTTATGCCACCATCGACATAACAGACATTTTGATGGTTTCTATTCTGCCTCATAAGGACAATGGTAATTTACTCCAGGACTGTAATTTAACCACAAATCTTATGAATTAAATTTAACACGATCTTTGATATTTTTTGAAATTTTAATAGCAAATGTTTCATACCTTGTGCAGGCCATCTGAAGGGATAGTTTTGATATTCAGTACTAAAACAATTTTTAGACAGGGGAATGGCTGCTGATTTTAACCAATTTACTTTATATCCAGAAACATCACTGTATTGATTTATTACATCCATAAGGCATGGAAGAGAGGAACTGGGGTTCTTGCAAGTAACTAAAATGTCATCTGCACAGAGCGATACTTTACTCTTCACATCTTCACAACCAATTCCCTGGATACCTTCTGTTTGACGAATTCATTCTGCTAAAGGTTCGATTGCGATATTAAATAAAAGAGGTGAAATGAGACAACCCTGTGTAGTTCCTCTGTGTAGATTAAATGGGCTGGAGAGAACATTGCCAGTATTAACTGTTGCAGATGGAGATGAATATAGCGTCTTTATCCAATTCACAAAATTATCTCCAAAACCCATCTGTGGTGGCTTCTTACTAAACGATTTTACCACTTCTTGGTTTTTGTAAGCTAGGTATCCGATACATTACGACTCGTCATCCAATCACTGTGCTTCACATTTCCAGCTCTTAACTTATAGAATAATTCCAGGCGTATAGACTTCCCAATCTTCAGAAAACACTTTTATTTATTTACATCCAATAATAGTCAAACGAGTGGAAAATCCTTCCTATACAGCAATATGTTCCATGACAGGAACTCCACAAATAACATAAACAAATATTCTTCAGTTTAACTATTTTCTTAACCTTATGTCTCTTTATATCCTTTATCCTTAGGTCCTTCATATTCTTAAGTGTCCCTTTTTTATGATTTCTATACAGTCTTTTATTAATCTATATACTTATCAATGGTATCAATGGTATCAACGGTCGAAAACTGTATTTGCTCCTCCGCTTACAAAAACTCACTGCGTCATCAGTGTTCTTTTTCTTTTTAGTGTTTACTTTCAAAACCGCATTCTAAAATAATAATGTCATTACCTATAAACAAAACTACCACTTGAGGGCGCAGTGCATAGAAAAGTAGCACATACCAATCCATATACAGTAATAATAATAATTACACATTTCTAAATAAACTACAACAAGAATACATTCTTTTTTATAATCAAAATACAAAATTGCAATTTGGCTCCTACATTCCGGCCCCTAATTGTTTTAAGCGTACAAATATTCAAACATATTATGGAGCCAAAATAAATATCTTAGAATGACTAAACATTTTTAAAGTCCTTCATAAATAATAATCATAATATTCTTGGAGATCTGAATCACTCGCCATCTGCTTCAAGTAGTAGACAGAGCTTGTTTATGTGTCTCTCCAGCACACTTGTCTTAGTCCGCACTAAAACACGTCTGATGAATCCCTTCCTGTCTGGCATCGTCTCCACAACTCTTCCCATCGTCCAGGAGTTACGCGGTACTGCGTCATCTACTATCAGAACAACGTCTCCCACGATGAAGTTTCTTCTAATGCGTGACCACTTCTGGCAACAACAGTAAGTACTCACGTGTCCATCTCTTCCAGAACAAATCAGCCATGTACTGAACCTGTCTCCATCAACGACAAGTATACAGATCTTCTTTTGTGAACAAACCAGGTGGCATAATTGGTTTGGTCTTCAACAACAATAAATTATTAGGTGTAAGAGCTTCCAAATCATTTGGATCATCAGAGACTTTTGTGATTGGACGATCATTCATGATGGCTACCATTTCACAAAGAACTGTTTCATCATCAAGTGTTTGTTGTTTCAGAACAGCACTGAGAATCTTTCTCACAGTCCGTATCTGTCTTTCCCAAACACCGCAGTGGTGAGAACCTGCTGGTGGGTTGAAAATCCACCTCTCTCCTTTCTTTAGCATAGCCCCATGTATTTTGGCTTGATTCCAACTTTCAGTCTCTTTTTGCAGTTCACGATCAGCTCCAATGAGATTTCTGAAACTTAACCTCTTTGTGATATGAATAGACGATATGCATTAATGCAAGAGTCAGTGTCCAAAGAAGAAGCCACTTCAATATGTACTGCTGTTATAGCTAAACATGTAAAGATCACTCCGTATCTCTTGACCAAACCTCTCTTGATTTCAATTGGACCAAAGTAATCCACGCCTACATTTGTGAATGGTGGCTATCTGGCAGCAAACAATCCTTTGGTAAATCTGCCATCTTCCGTTCTCCAATGTTGGCATGCTGACGTCAACAGACAATGCATTCAGAGATAACTCTCCTCATATGTGGTCGATCGTTGACAATTATCCTGAACTTGAAAGTGTCTGATGCAATACACCATTGAATTCCAAGAGCTCTTTCCATAGGAAGACTATCCTGGTCCAAATCCAGATCCTTGACTTCTTTGGCTCTCTCATCTTCTGGGATTGATGCTAACACAACACGGCTATTGCTTATCCACTTAGTTAGTCGGAATCCTCCATTTAGACACAGCCTTTAGCTCCCTTGACAGTGACAAGCCTTGACTTTCTGAGGGTACAGATTTCAGGCAATCGTCAACATAAAAGTTGTTCAATATTGTGTCAATCACTTCTGGTTGGTAACTATTTCTATTGTCCTCAGCAGCCTTTCTAAGTGCAAAGCTGGCACAGCTAGGTGATGAGACAGCTCCAAACAAATGTTCAATCATTCTGTACTCACCTAACTTCTGATCTACGTCTCCGTTTTTGTCCACCAGAGGAAGTGTGGAAAGTCTGAGTCGTCTGCTGGTACTTTGACCTGATGAAACATTGCTTCAATGTCTGCCATCAACGCAATAGGCTCCTGTCAAAATCTCGTCATGACACTTATTAAAGTGTTAGTCAAATCTGGCTCCTGTAGAAGTTGCTCATTCAGAGAAGTCCATTGGTACACTGCAGCACAGTCAAACACAACACAAATGTTCTCCTTCTTGGGGTGATATACTCCATGATGTGGTATGTACCACACCCTGCTATCATCGTTGCTCTGCTACATGTCGTTTATTTGGCATGTTGACTTGCTTATTTCTAAAAGGCGGACCTATGCTGTAATGTCCATCAATGCATTTCACTGTGCTCGATACTGATTCAATGAACTGACGATCTTCTCTAGACATTTCTGACTTATCGTCGATGCTGCGTTCAGTGAAGTCGTATTTGAACTGCTGTTTCACCAGTTCTTCCAGGTTTGCTATTGAGATTCTATTCACTGTGGCATATGGATGGCTTTGTGTCTTCAAGCTGGTGCCACCTCCTCTAAGTGGACCGTTGATAACCCAACCAAGTAGAGTTCTGACAGTGTAAGGTCTGTCTCCTTGACTATTTATCACACGCCAAGGTTCTGTAGGTTTTGGTGCATTAGTGCCTATTAGCAATCCAACTTCTTCATCGATTTGAGAGAGCTGTACTTCTTTTAGATAAGGCCATTTTTCTATGTCCTCTTGCTTTGGAATGTTGTCCTTTGTAACAGGAACTTCCTTTTGTGTGTATACATCTGGCAGCTCAATGAAGGCATTGTCTTCTAGGCTACACACTTCCAAACCTACAATGACAGAGCAATCAACAGACGTCTCTTGACCCATGTTGCACAGAAGAATCTCTGTTTTCCTGCCTCTTATATTCAGCTGTCTCGTAAGAGGTTCACTACAAAACGTTGCTGAACTTCCTGGGTCAATGAATGCGTATGTCTCCACGATCTTGTTGCTGTTCTTAGCTTTGATCCTCACCGGTGTTATTGCTAGAATTCAATCTTGGTTACTGGCCCCAGTAAGACCACATGTTTCCACACTGGGGTTCACATATGCACTGCTTACTTTCTTTTCTTCCATCATAACAGCAGCGCTCTCATCTTTATTAAAGTGCAACACACTAGGGTGCGTCTGCGAACATACTTTGCATGTGATACTTCTCTTGCAATCTTTGCTCGTGTGTCCGTAAGCCAAACAACCAAAGCAAATTCTCTTTGATTTTAAAAACTTATTTTTTTTCTTCATGAGGCTTGCCTCTCATGTCTACACAACTCCATTGTGTGATCTCCTTTACAGAATAGGCAAGGTTTCTGAAATGCGTTAGATGTACATTCAGTGTACTTTGCTTGGCTCCTTTCAGGATCTTTCTTTTCATCACAGTTAGCTACAACACTGGTGACGAAACTACTTCCCTTGTCTCTGATCCGTGTATTTGGTTTTGTCACTTCCTTTAACAGTTGTGTCATCTGAAATCTTTCCAAACAAAGGATCCATGGCAATCTTAGCGTGTTCGTCCACGAAACTAGCCAAGTCTTTAACCCTTTGCAGTCCATTTATTAACTGCGCGTCAGGCATGCCAGGTCTAATTAATTTTCACACGTGCAGTTAATTTTATACGCGCTGTTTAAAAGTATTTTTTTCACAGTCAAACAGGTTTAAATGGCCCTGCATATCAACAAAGCACTCACTAGGTATCTCCAGCCCCGCCCCACCCTTTTGTTTGCTATAGCGTTCACCTATGTAAGAAATAAATAATAATAATAATAGTCGTACATACCAATCGATCATCTCCGGATCACTCGTTTTATCACCAAACTCCTCAATAATGCGATCCAAGTCATTATTTTATTACTATAACATCTGAAAAAAGCTCTGCAAATGTCCATGATAGTCTCTGTGCGCTGATACACTCAGCCAGCTTGTTTACTATGAACGCCCCGTTATCTGATACATGATACCATGTATGACTATTCATGAGATACGCCTTTTTTTTTTCTTTTTTTTTTTTGACTTGTCTCGGCTTCTGTCGCTCCCACTCGGCAATTGAATGGTTTTCTCGGCTTTTTCCGGAGAAAAAACGACTAAACACCCGTTTATTGCGTTGCTATAATGATGTCGGACCCAGTCCGACAAAGGACCTGTGAGGAATAATTGCAATGTCGGACCCAGTCCGACAATGGACCGCAAAGGGTTAAACCTGGCTCTTGCTTGTGTCGCTCGTGGATATCACAAGCCACTCCACTCCATCTTTCTCTTAGCTTATGAGGAAGCTTTGAAACTACAGTTCTCATGTTTGTGGGATTATCCATTTCTTCCATATACTCGATGTCTTCCATGGTATTGCAGCATCCAATGAGAAAGAGTGCATACGCATTAAGTGCTTTTCCATCTTCAGACTTAATCTGAGACCAATAGAGGGCCTTTTCCACATAAGCTGTAGCGATTCTAAGCTTGTTTCCGGAGTTCTCTTGAAGCAACTTTTTAGATTCTTTGTATCCTTTATCTGGATTCATATGTTGGCAACTGCAGACCAAGTCTCTGGGCTCTCCACTTGTGTATTGCCCTAAGCAATACAACCAGTCCTTACTGCTTTCCGTTTTATCTTCTATTCCACGTTCAAAAGCTCTAATGAATGATCTGTAGTCCAATGGATCACCTTTAAATATCTGTATTTAGCGTGATGGGAGGGTAGGCAATCTATGTTGCTTCACTAAGATTTCTGTATTGTCATTTTGTCTCTGCATCACCTTTGCTGG
Source organism: Acipenser ruthenus (assembly GCF_902713425.1). Lineage (NCBI taxonomy): Eukaryota > Metazoa > Chordata > Actinopteri > Acipenseriformes > Acipenseridae > Acipenser > Acipenser ruthenus. Next base: position 861,202 of record NC_081219.1, read on the forward strand.
CTGCTGGATCCAATCCAATATCAGAGCGATCTTCAGTAACACCGTCATGCTGGCTGGCGCCTGAATAACTTGTTAATCACACTCTGTGGCTTTGCTGCATTCAATGTGCTTGCGGCTGCATCACTATGGTCTTTGAAATAAACTCCTTAGCATGGGGATCTAGCTTTGCTGGCTTCTTCATGGAATCAAAATGTACATTCATTCCGCCATCTGAGTTCCTTGTTGAGCCTTGCATGTCCTCAAATTCTTCATAAACTCTTATTTTAGCATTTGAAGCTGCTATCGCGGTTTGTATTTCTAACTCCTCCTTTCTAGCTCTCAGTTGAGCCTCTTCTTCATCTCTTTCTTGGCACAAGCGTCGTTCTTCCTGTCCTATAGCTTGTTTTTGCTTAAATGCGGCTGCACAAGATAAAAGCACTGCTCCTTCAGCCTCTGCTTTCATTCGTGCTGAAGAAGTAGAGGTAGATGTTGTTGACCGACCACTACCAGAACCTGGCTTCTGAGTTTTCTTATGTGTGAGCAACGTTATCTCTAAAACGCTGTGACCAGGGTTTACTTCTTCATCATGTCTACTCATTTGTTCAGTGCAATGATGAGCCTCATAAAGCCATCTATCAACCTGCACAGCACATTCTTGAAAGGAAGCCTCCTTAGGTTCATACCAGCTAACCTGATTAGTGTCTCTTTCCTTTCTGGTAGCAAGCAATGATTTTTGTGCAGCTCTAGATTTATTTTCCTCCAATCATTGTTTAATTTCTTAATTTTATCCACATTTTGGTCCTCCTCCATTAAAGCCTTAATCTCATTAACTGATTAAATTTATCCTCCAATGCTTTAAATTACACTTGACTGACCTCTTGCTTACATCTTCTTGTGGTATTTTCCAAATATCTATTTGAGACTGAGATGCTAATTCACCAGCTACTGTGGCAGTAGCTGAAGCTGCTGTTGTTTCTGCTGTCAGCTCTTAGTTTTCCATTTTATTTATTTATTTTAGTTTGTATAAACCTCCAGTTGGGTTTAAACAACAAGCTTGCGGTCTTTTTCTTTATTATTATACATTCTTGAAAGCGCCTGTTTAACTCTTCACTTGTATTTACAGTAAGCAAGCTTCCCTTTTATGTATCTCTGTTTACAGCGTCAATCTTCACAAAGTGCGTCACACAATAACACGGTCTTCCACAGAAAAATAAACAGAGTATATCTTCAATACACGGAGTCCTTTCACGAATAGCAAAGGTTTGCAACTCAAAGCATAGTTTTCGACTAAATGTGGTGGCTTCTTAATATACGATTTTACCACTTCTTGGTTTTTGTAAGCTAGGACGACTCGTCATCCAATCACTGTGCTTCACATATCACTTCCAACTCTTAACTTATAGAATAATTCCAGGCGTATAGACTTCCCAATCTTCAGAAAACAAGATGCTTTTATTTACTTACATCCAATAGTCAAACGAGTGGAAAATCCTTCCAATACAGCAATATGTTCCGTGACAGGAACTCCATCCAAAAACATAAATGGATATTCTTCAGTTTAACTATTTTCTTATCCTTTATATCCTTTACCCTTAGGTCCTTTATATTCTTAGAGTCCCTTTTTAATGATTTCTATGTATACAGTCTTTTTATTAATCTATGTACTTATCAACGGTCAAAAACTCACTGCGTCATCTGTGTTCTTCTTTTTCTTTTCAGTGTTTACTTTCAAACCGCATTCTAACATTATAATGTCATTACTTATAAACAAAACTACCACTTGAGGGCGCAGTGCATAGAAAAGTAGCACATACCAATCCATATACAGTAATAATAATAATTACACATTTCTAAATAAACTACAACAAGAATACATTCTTTTTTATAATCAAAATACAAAATTGCAATTTGGCTCCTACACCATCCTTACTAAAGTATTGTACAGAAATGTCCATTCTATTTGGTCAAATGCTTTCTCTGAATCAATAGATACAGCCATTGCAGGATCAGGGTTGTCCTAGTTCAGTACTTGTAAGGTCATTAGTTGTCTAACATTATCTGATGAAAATCTACCTTTTTGAAATCTAGTAGCTAAAATTTTTGATAGAATTTCTGAATCTGTTTGGAGGAGCAAAATTGGACGATAGCTGCTACATTGTGAATGGTCTTTATCATGTTTCAAGATAAGACTTACATAAGCGAGTTGCATGGATTTAGGTAGTTCCTTATTTATGAAGGCATAGTTAAAAACATCAAGAAGAATTGGGGTTAATATTTCCTTATGTGACTTACAAAACTCTGAACTAAAACCATCTTCCCCAGGCACTTTATTACTAGGTAAAGAGTTCATGGCTTCTTTTATCTCTGTGGACGTAATTTGAGAATCTAATATGTCTTCATCTTCTGGTTCTAACTGTTTTAAATTAATGTTTTCATCATCAATTCTTTCATTGGATGTATATAATTTATTCTAATAATTTCAGGGTTGGTAGTAATTTCGCCTGTTTCTGTTCTAATTGTGGGAATAATATGGGATTCTTTCATTTTCTTAAGTGTATATGATAACACCTTGCCAGACTTTTCCCATGTTCATGATATATCCTTCTAATTCTATTGATTTTGAATACTTCTTTGTCAGATAGAAGTTTATTTAGTTGATATTTGAGTTTAATAAGATCAGTATATGTTTTGGGATTCAAGTTCAATATTTATTTGTTCTTCTAAAGTTTTAATTTTAACCATTTGCTCTTTTCTCTTTGCAGGAGTATAGGGTATAATTCTACCTCGCGTATATGCTTTAAAAGCATCCCATAGAATATCTGGATTAGCCTCACCATTGTTATTTATTTGAACATATTCTTCAATTTCTTTCATCATAGAAGAAGTAAAGTTATTATCTTTTGTGAGAGAATTATTACATCTCCATGTATTAAGTTTTTTTTTTTTTAAGGGAGCAGATGAAATACAAAGTGTAACAGTAACAGGGGCGTGATCTGAAATATGAAACATCACAGAAAAACACAGAAACATCTTTAATTCATGATTTAGAAATTAAAAAATAGTCAATTCTAGAAAAGGTTTTGTGTACAACAGAGAAATATATTAAATCTCTGCCTGCTGGATTTTTTCGTCTCCACACATCCCCAACACTTAGCTCTTGAGATAGATTATTTAATGCCACAGTGAATTTCGTGAAACTTCAGGGGGCATTGGAGGTTATGTCAAGATAGTTATCCATAACAGCATTACAGTCTCCACCAATAATTATTCCACTTTGATCATTCATTAATTAACTACAACAATCAGACGGATTGGTATTTGGGGCATACACACTGGCCATGACAAATTCCTTCGCTCCAATTCTTATTTTAATGGCTAAGAATCTTTCCTCTGTATCTTGAATGGTGTCTAATAAATCAAAACGTAATCTTTTATTTATTAATATTAAAACCCCTCTAGCTTTAGACGCATATGACGAATGATAAACATGGCCCATCCTTCTGTAAGATGTGACTCTTGAATAAGGGCAATATCACAGTGATATCTTGATAGTGAAGTTAGGATTCCTGACCCCTTTAACATTTCATGAAACTACCTGTAATTGGGATGGAACATCATGATACATTAATATATATCAGAAATAAGATACATGTAATATTACTGTGTTCCATGTATTTGACCAATATAACAGAAACACCATAGAGAGTTATAACCTTAAGTACATGTATCCATCTTATTTAAAATTTCACAAAAGCATATGATAACTTAGAATGCTCTCTAGACTTAAATACAGTAGTCATTGAGATCTCAAAACATTGGGAATTAATAACACTAACCACGAATACTGCAAAAAACACAAACCCCACTAACAAACACCGTTCTGGTCCTGTTACCATATCTCTCATTATTCTATCCCTCCTAGACTCAAATACATTTATGTAAACTCATTTAAAAGGTAATTGATTCCAATCCCTTTTTCTTTATAATAAATAATTAACTAAATAAATGAATAACAGTTTTGTAGTATTATTTAAGTCAGACAAATAATATTTAAGTTATTCAATTAATATGACATCAAAGCGTTGTACAGTAGCTATTTAAATGATATCTCATTACCAACATCACTGCATATAATAATAATATTTTCAATGAGTAATTCATAAGACGTTATACCAGGTCCCAAATATCAGAATGCTGTCACCTTTAATTTATGGTTCTTTTCGTGCTGTCTTCTCTCTGAAATGTCATGGAGGAGCTCCAGTATAGTTCTTACATTTTATCGCTTTCCTCCAGTGAAATGATGAACTTCTCTAAACTAATGCTTTGGCCTCTTCCACTGTTTTAAGAAGCACAGTACGATTCTCATAGGTTACTTTCAATGTTTCTGGATAGATCAAGCCGTAGCTCACATTTTTCTCTCTCAGAAACTTCCTGAAGGGTGTGTATTTTCTTCTTTTAGCCTGCAGTAGAGTCCTGCATTGGGTCAGGTACACCTAAAACGTGTTCTGTCCTTTCAGTGTACTCGTCTGTAACTCTTTCCTAAATAACGTATTAGAAGGTAAATGTACCAGTATTTCCTGCACTAACGCAGGAGGCGATTAGGGAGGAGTCAGCTGACTAAGCAGTGTTGTTCCCGCGTGTTTGATACGTCGCAAGATGTTTCTATAATGTCAGAAGCGTGGAATTAATTTGGAATCACAGCGAATGAAAATAATAAGCATGTGACTGGATCCGTTGCTTGTAAAACCTGTCATTATGTTTTTGTGAACAACAGCCGCAAAACTCTCTGTGAAAGCACAGGTGTAGCTCCCTTTCAACTGGTGGCACAAGAGGAACAGATAGGTATTTTATAGTAAAGTAGAGATAGTTAATGTTACAATGTTAAAATACAGTATGTCATTGAATGTATATAAAGAGCCTAGTGAAATGAAAACATATGAAATCAAGGACAGATATTATGGCGTGACATTCTGGAAATAATAATGGGCAAATAAGCCAACCCTTTCTCTTAGTACAGCATAGCACTGCCAATGTAGCGCTACAGTATTGCCAGGGAAAATTAAATGTAACTTAAGGCTTCATTGGTTGTGTTTTGTTTTAGTTTTACAATGTTTTAATTTCTGCAGTAAGAATGCACTGGCACTCAGTTCTGGTGTAGAACAATAAACTACACTAGCTTCTTAAGATCATCATATTTAAACAAGGGATGTAAATATCCTTTGAAAGCACAACACAATCATTCCAGAGGATCCTAATATGTGTCACCATCAATCACTTCATGGGTGCCGCATGTTTCTGCTGTATATGAAAGATGCCCACATCATTTTATACGTGCATTACATTTCTTATGGTACCTTTTGCATAGTTATTTGTCCACATGGGAAATATGTGAGTTGCTTCTGAGAGTTTAACTTCTTGTAAAAGGAACACTAATTCTGAATGATTGGGTTGTTTTTAGCATATGACTACTTCAGTGTATTGTTTTTAAAATAATATTTTTCACCAGAAATATCTTTTAAAAAAACAAAAATGTTTGCCATTTATTTCCATTACAAGAACGGAAACTCCCAGACGCTTTGGCTCACCTTCCCCGTAGCAAGCGCTGCTTTCCCAATGACCGGAATGGGCTGAAATGTCGACTGCGTTCCTTGAAGTTGAATACGGGGAACCGGTATTGAAGGATCATCACTGCAAGGATTGATTGCTACATTGTCTACACTAGTAACTTCAAATACAATACCATTCACCTTCCATAGTGTGTGTGTGTGTGTGTGTGTGTGTGTGTGTGTGTGTGTGTGTGTGTGTGTTGCATATGTGAATCTGTGAGACCTACGAAATGATGGCAATACATATTAGGTAGGATTTACTGGTACTATTTTGTTAGCACCATGCACTTTAAATAAATCATCCCTGCATCTGCAAGACAGTAAAAAACACAACAAACAAGCATTTGCTGAAATTCAAAATGGTCACATGACTCAATAAGTACAGCAATTTAAGAGCTGCTGATAGACAACTCTGTGTTTCCTGCTAGTTCTGCAACACTGGCAGTCTGAATCTGGCCCGTTGTAACTAAGCATAATCCAAAATCGTGTTATCAGATGGTTTGGTTTCTCTGGATTAAATAGCAGTGAAACCACTGGCTTCCAAATCATTTATTTTTTCATGCGAATTAGGTCTTTAAGTGCCAGACTATAAGTGACTGCAAATGCGAAAGAATGTGAGTAACTCATGAAATGTTAAAACAATGAGAAAAGTACATGCTTTGTTGGAGGAAAACCATCTCCATAATAAGCAGAAAAGAATGTTGGTGTATAATAGCACGACGGAATGTTGAAGATGTGCTCGCTGGGCTTTTCATTAAAAAAACAACAATTTTGAAAGGCCTTTTTGGCCAGTTTTCCCAGTCCTGGTTTTTATTAAACCTAGATACTACTCAGACATACCTAAGGGTCTGTCAAAGGCCTGTCTGTTAAACAGGTTCCAGTTGTGTTGAAAATGTACTCTGCCCCAAAACGTTTATTAGAAACACCCTCAAATTGAAGGCGGCTTGCATATAAATGAAAAGTAACTTATTGCACAGCTGTTAACTGACATAAAATACAGCCTATTCAAACTGTTTGTTTTCCAATTCTGTACAGTCTCCGGCTTCACACTCCTTTTTATTTGATTTGATTTCTGTCCTGTTCTTGTCTCTGTTTCTAACTATATGCTTTCTTTTGATGACGTTCTCTTTTCTGGGACCTGAATTAGAAACAACTTAAAACAACGGAAGCCATTACAGGACTATTAAGGCCTGTTAGGGTTTATTAAGAGCCATTAGACTAAGAAGTTTCTTAAATTTTACACACAGATGATGGCATTAGGATAACATTAGGTAGCTAATAATTTAACCTTCAGTGTTAAACCATGCCTCCACAAATATTCAAACATCAAATTATATATTGTGCATCACTTTAGAAACTGTAGGAGAATCTCTGCGTGCATTATACAGTGTTGGTGTTATATACAAGATGCACAGTATTCACATATTGGTTCTGTCTGTTTCTTTCAGGTGTGAAATGTCTTTGATATGATGTAGACAGATGTGACTGTCTGATTTAACAAGAGAACACCAATAATCAGTACAACATATAATCCAGCACATGGTGTCTGATTATGGGACACCCCGTATACTCTCGTATGTTTGATAGGTGGCATTCAAAAGGTGTGCGATATACAACGTACCTTTGCTCATTGTCACCTTTATGAAACCAATTTGTGCTTATTCCACATATTGAAGTGTGCTACTGAAGAATGCATTTCTACGAGTAGATGAAATCCTGCGACGGTCTTATTACAGTATAACACTGTTCTCTCACTTTGGGAGAAGAATGCGAATCATGCAGGGTATGAAATTAATATCCAGAATCGTATTAAGGAAATCAAGCTGGTATTTAGAATACTGCACATCACAAATGTTCAACACAGTTAAATATGACCAGCCAGAACAAGAAACAGTTAGAATCATTTTTTAGAAGAATTAAATGTCCACACCAATATTACACCAAGTTTCTATTGCCAAGTGCTCCCTTACAGAAATATTACCATTTACAGATTACAGATACAATAGCAGTGTATTAGCCTGAAGAAACAAAATTCGACCACAGCATTTATAATGGATTCTGAACAAAAATTGAATTCCTGCTAGGGTAGCAAACTGGTGCCATGCTACTACATTGGTCACCACAGACAGGGAGTCAAAATATTACAATGGTACGTGGTATCACTTCATCAGTCCCTAACAATGCCATACCCTGTACCACTGTACAGTTGGTATGTGGATGATTTTGAAATAGCACAGTATCATGTGCATCATGCAGCTGAACAACTTCATACATGGCTTGTTGAGCTCCACAATGCGTCTCTCTTGATTAAGAGGTGAAGGCTATTGTGACAGAGAACGAATAAATCCTAGTCAACAATCTCCCTCCCGATCTGTGAGGGCGCTGTTTAACAGGAATAGAGTGCCACGTATTGGTTGGTCTGGCAGTTCATTCCAGGGTCAGTCGGCAGCCAGCCAGCCAGGAAGGGGGCGGAGTCACAATGCCCAAAGTCATTGCCCTAAAGCGGTACGCGATGTGTCAGTCATGGATTGGAGGAAACGTGACTGAACTAGCTATCGCAAGGGGCATGACTAAGGGTATAATTGGGGATGTGACGATGTAATCTGTTCCTTTGATGTGGTTACGAAACTGATCGATAAAGGAAATGGACTATGTAAACTTATCGTTTCTTTGTTTGTGGAATCTAACTGTCTGTGTTTGTCACTGATAGACGGCTAACACAAACCGGGAAGCTGTCGCTACAGGCCAGCATCAAGCCCAATCTAACTGTCTGTTTGTCACTGCTAGATGGCTAACACGAGCCGGGAAGCTGTCGCTACAGGCCAGCATCAAGCCCAATCTAACTGTCTGTGTTTGTCACTACTAGACGGCTAACACGAGCCGGGAAGCTGTCGCTACAGGCCAGCATCAAGCCCAATCTAACTGTCTGTGTTTGTCACTCCTAGACGGCTAACACGAGCCGGGAAGCTGTCGCTACAGGCCAGCATCAAACCCAATCTAACTGTCTGTGTTTGTCACTGATAGACGGCTAACACGAGACAGGTAGCTGTCGCTACAGGGCAGCATCAAGCCCAATCTAACTGTCTGTGTTTGTCACTGATAGACAGCTAACACGAGTCAGGAAGCTGTCGCTACAGGCCAGCATCAAGCCCAGTCTAATGGTCTGTGTTTGTCACTGATAGACGGCTATCACGAGCCAGGAAGCTGTCTCTACAGGCCAGCATCAAGCCCAATCTAACTGTCTGTGTTTGTCACTGATAGACGGCTAACACGAGCTGGGAAGCTGTCTCTACAGGCCCGCATCAAGCCCGGTCTGCACTTACACCACATGTCACTGAATTCCTTGCACCAGCACCTGCACTCACTCTCAGGAGAAGTGACCGTGTCTGTGTTGTGTGTTGTTTGTGATTATTATTTCGGGACTGAACCCCGTGGTTTAAAGCTGGCAATACACATTGGTGTGTAGAGCCAGCATTTATTATTTAACCGAGAAATCAAAGAAATCAAAGAACTGTTTTGAACCATGGACTTTGTGTCTGTCATTGTTAAAGCACCTGCATCACCTGTACACCTGAGCACTGCAGCCCACACGTTCACAGCTAGACATTCATTACTTTGTGTTTGTCATTGTTAAAGCACCTGCATCACCTGTACACCTGAGCACTGCAGCCCACACGTTCACAGCTAGACATTCATTACTTTGTGTTTGTCATTGTTAAAGCACCTGCATCACCTGTACACCTGAGCACCGCAGCCCACACGTTCACAGCTAGACATTCATTACTTTGTGTTTGTCATTGTTAAAGCACCTGCATCACCTGTACACCTGAGCACCGCAGCCCACACGTTCACAGCTAGACATTCATTACTTTGTGTTTGTCATTGTTAAAGCACCTGCATCACCTGTACACCTGAGCACTGCAGCCCACACGTTCACAGCTAGACATTCATTACTTTGTGTTTGTCATTGTTAAAGCACCCTCATCACCTGTACACCTGAGCACCGCAGCCCACACGTTCACAGCTAGACATTCATTACTTTGTGTTTGAAGCACGGAAATACTGAAGCGGTATGAAGTCCAGTTACATTGTATTGTATTTGTGATTGTTAGTTATGTTTCTCACGGCTCTGTGAGAATGGTCTGCTTATCCATACAGACCTTTTCATGCTAAACTATGGAGCAGTGGAGCACTGATTATAACCTTTGTTGTTTCTATAAAGCTTTGTAAATCTATTTTTAAAGTAAATTAACTTCTATTATAAAAAGCAGGCATGCCAGTTCTGTCTTACCTACATTTAGTTTTTGGTTCCACCTGTGGTTGTAATCACATTGTAATACACTGTGAGGTTTCTGAATTCGCTTGCTATCTGCCATTGATTCTGAGGGTATATCTCATCTGTTACCGGTGGGTAGTGAAGTTCTTGGTTTGCGTTCTGTAGACCTGACTTCAAATTAAAATGCCTTTCCTAATTTTCTGATATGCCTTTCTGATGAGTTCTGCAAATTGAATTGGTGAATAATCCTCCTGTTTACCAAATGACCTAACCATGATCTTCAGATGAAAAAATATGCTAGTCTACTGCAATGTGAAGAGTGATTAACATGCATTAGCAATGACACAGAAGAGCAGAAAGCATAAAAGGAATGGAACAGCAATGTGACGTGAGAGTGATTAACATGCATTAGCAATGACACAGAAGAGCAGAAAGCATAAAAGGAATGGAACAGCAGTGTGACGTGAGAGTGATTAACATGCATTAGCAATGACACAGAAGAGCACAAAGCATAAAAGGAATGGAACAGCAGTGTAAAGTTACGTGTGCGTGAACCCAGTGGGCTGTCTTGTGATAGTTAACAGATTCCGTAGTTATTTCCTGTTCTGTTGTGTGAGAGTTGTGAATGAATCATGCTGCGCAGAGTTGGTACATTACGTAGGACTGAAATGTGTTTTTAATGTAGAGATGTAGAACTAAAGTGTACCCATAAACAGTGGAGAGAAAGTGAATCAGCTTCCATCCGGCCAGTGCCTAAGAGTTTTCAGCAGTATATTTCAACTGTTCTATATCACCTGGCAAACTGTTTTGAATAAGACTATTTTGAGATTCATATTCATTAATCAAAATGCTTAAAACTCTGTATTCAAATATTTACTAAGAACATCTCAGTGAATCCCCTTTGATCACAACAAGAACACTGGGAGGTCTCACAGTATAACGTTACCCAGTGCCGTCAGCTTCCAGGATACTTATTTTCCAGCCCATGTACTAATACAATGACATCATATAGCAATGATAGCTGAAAGGTCTTCATCATTATTTACAAAATGATGCGCTCTCTCGTGTCGAAGCAAGCCAAAACGATGTCATTAAATGAAAGTGTTTCTCCACGTGATTTGTTTAAAATGGGTTATTCTGGTTTATTCCTTCTTTACAAGTCTGACTCAGGTCAAGGTTAATGCTTTTGGAAGAATTTCTGAAGGCTTAATTAAAAATAAAATCCCATTTATTGTAAACACACATTTCCAAGACAGTTTATACTTGATCTGTTAGTTTTAAACACTGGTTCACCTTCTCTTCAAATCCAATTAAGATGTAACGAATATTATATGAGTTATACTAATATAAAGACACTTCTGTATCTCTGCAATCCCAACCAGCTCTTTGTAGTACTTCATGGCACTGATAGACTGAAGACCACGACTTCTGATGGTCATTACTTGTAAGTACATTTCTAAATTACATTACTCATTCACACTGTATGGCACCTTTCAACATGACTTAACAGGGAGGATAAGTGTGTGCCACTCTCAGAGCAAGCTTTGTTTAAGGGGAATAAGGAGAGCACTGGTATGTAATAAACTCTTTACACCACACATCATTTCACGGGGTGGAGCTAGGCCAGCTGTTGTAATGTTTAGGACATAATGTTAGTAACAAGTAGAACATATAAAGAGAGAGGCTCCGTCCTTTAAAGACCCTAGACATATCAAGGGGGGTTCCGTCATTAAGGAGACCCGACAAACAGGAGGGGTTCCACTGCTTGGGGCCCTCACATAAATAGAGGCATCGGTACCTGAAAGAGAAGAAGACAAGGAATCATGCATGCTAAAGGAGGGGTTTGGCCAGGGGTCCCCTCTGACTAACGGAGAACCCTCCTCTATGAGGTAAATGAAGCGATGTTCAACAAAGGGTTGGAGAAAGTGCAATCACTAACGCCCCAGAGGATGGACCCCCGGCTCCCTGCTGAAGACATTTATGAGAAGAAAAAAGGAGAACCGCCAATGCATGTAGAAAAGAAGAAAAGAGAGAAAACATTTAACACAAAAAGAAAGAAAAACGCTTAATGTGACACAGGGGTTAGTAACTGTACCCTACTGACTATGTGAAGACCTTCTGCACAGTGGAAAGGAAAACCCCCCTTTAATTTTTATTTCTTTTTTAGGAGGAAACCTTTTGTGGCCCAGGCGGAAAGGTCATCCCCACTGTGGGCATACTAGCAATAGACTGATGGGCAGATGCTATTTCTGCTGGTGAAGAACAAATGTAAGCTTCGACTGCTGATGAGGTCCAGTGTCCCATATGCAGGTTAATCTTTGCTCTTGCTGCTGAAGTGGCTGCCCTGATTCTGAATGCAGAGTGTGGAATTGCGGAGGAAACCAAAGTGGAGAACCGAGAACAAAACCAATGTCTTGAGACAACAGATCCGCTTGCATTGATGAAAAAAAATGTTGTTGTTTTTTTTTTACAATGGACCGGCTTGAATTGAAGAACAAAGGGTCAGAGGATGAAATGGTCTGCGATGTACTTCAGTATGGAAGTGTAGGGCACAGAGGAGAGTTGGTTTTTGAAAGCTGAATACATTCTCCTTGCCGCAGCTTATCTGTTTTTGAAATTCAAAGCAATAGGATGAAATAGGAATCTTGAATGAGGTTCAGGTCACTGCAGCGAATATCTAGAGTAGGAAAGCTGGAAATAGAAGGAATTGTACATTCGGAGCATCTCAAAACCCCCAAAATACTGTTAGGCATATGATTTCCATAGTTAAATCGTGGAATGGAGAAAAGCAGCCTTTGCAGAGAAAGTAATCAAGTTGCCTAAAATGACTATAGAAATAGCCAGGCGAGCAGGTGGAGCCGGAGAGCACTTGGAAATTCCTTGCAAGAGGAGATGAACAACTGGGATTCATAGTATAGTTGGAGAAGCGATAGACATCAAGCGAAATTGGCATTGAATTCCTGACAAATAGGATTTGATAGTAGCTGGTGCCAGATGTAAAGATTCTTTTGCATGAACTATGAAAGCCATGATCCAATTCTGGTTAAATGGAGTCGGATTAATCCTGCTTTGGGAACAGAAAATCAATAGGTGGTCCAGTCTGTGAAATAAGAGGGGTGTTGGAAGTAGGAGTGCTGCTGCTATGATGCTTGCGCTGTATTGAGCAGTCCGCTGATAGATGGGTTCAGTTGAAAATTAGCTGGCTGAACTGGGATGTCACTGCTGGAATTGGCAGAGCTGTAGGGACCAGACTAAAATCTGGAAACCGCCGTAGTAATTGCATAATAACAGATGAACTGGAATGATAATATGAACTGCAGATTTGTTTTCGCACATGAAAAGTATTCATCTCTTTGATCAAAGATGACCCCATATATGTGCTGCTGCGGCTGTTGGGTATATTTGAAGAGCTGTGGATTTTAGATGCAGTAATAGGTTTTCAATTTCTAGTGACAAAATAAACTAGAAAACAATTAATTGTTAAAAAAAAACCTCCAAATGTCTTAAATGAAATGTTCATAAATAAAGCCAGGTCAAGAGGTGCTGAAATGAAATCATCACAGAATATAGACAGGGGGTTCCAATGATGAATGAGAGCCGACCACATTTAATTGTCTTTTCTAGCTTCTGATGAAATATTAATGTAGGAATCCAAGTTTTTTGCTGTTGATGAAAGAGCAAGTAAATCGAAATATGAAATGTCCAACCTTGAGGAAAATGCGAATTACAAATTAAAATGATCCCGCAAAGAGAGCGGTGCGTGTTTCTTGAATAGGGGAACGAATATAGTCAAGTTTAGATATAGAGGGCTTGCTTAAAACATTCAGTGCCAGTATGATTCCTGAGGCTAAACGGATCTTTTCCATCACTAGATCTTAAGAGATTAAAGTGTTTGAGAATGGTAAAAATGGCAAACAAAGAGGAGTAGATGATGGCTCTTAAAGAGCCCACACAGGCGAAGACGAATAGTTGGAATGGAGTGTAGTGTTGAAGAACGGATATCGCATAATACTGATGTGAGATTCCAGATAAGTAGACTTTGATAGTGAAAGAGACCTCGGAATGAACAATAAAAGGCGAGAATCCAATTGATTGAAAGGGGTTGATGAAATCCATTTTAGTTCAGAAATTGTTGAGAAAAGTACTCCAGCCGGTGGTGTAGGATGATCAAGTAGAAGGGTGAGAGTAGATGCCATGTATCTTGGGCTGAATCCAGGAGATTACTAGGGAGAGATTTAGCTGAACAGATGATTTGATTGCTTAGCTTCCAGAGGCGTTGGAAAACTTTATGATGGAATCTGGATATCTTATCTGAGCTACCGCACCGGCCATGTTATTGTGAGTACCAGGAAAGTGAAACCTTGAATAATGAATCTGAAATCCATATTAGACAACAGAGGAGTTGCATGACCAGTGACAAAGAGGACCGGTCAACAGGGATGAAGAGAGATAAATTATACAAATGTTGGGGCAGATTTAGGCAGATTGATACAAAATGTGCGGAGGATCATATCCCTGCAGGCGTTTGCTCTGAGATTTGCTGTAAAACCTGTTGAACTGATCAGGAACAGTCTATGAATGCATTATCCATCGTGAGGTAAGAGAATGCTTTCAATTATATTAATAACTCTTCAATGTTTGCTGGCAGCTCCACACATTAATTAGCCTTTCAAAGTAAACATTTCAAACCAAGCTCCAGGTAATAATTATTTGATTGGAAAATACAAGGCTTTCTTACACAAGGATATAGATACTGTAGCTTAAACACACAATTTGTGGTGTCATACTACCCTCTAGTGGTTACGATTAAACATGCATGAGTCCACTTCATGAAAGCAAGAGGGTAAACTACAAGAATGCGTTGCAGAACACAAAACCAAGACAAGTTCGCCACGAGGAACTTTTTTCTTTCTTTCCCCAAAACAATGAGAATTGAATCAAATTAATGTCCTACCCATTATGATTTTGTGTCTCATTTACTGAAAGGAAGTAGCAATGGATTGTATGGAAATAGTGCAATGTGATGATTGAGAGATCTGGTACTGCCGATATGGGCGTGGAGGGACGAGGCTGTATTGGCATCTGCAACGGCGAGACAGTAAACAGAATTGGTAATGCTGAATGAGTGAATCCAGGCGATTGTGCACTGAAGGGCATCATTGAGAGCTGAACTAGAGCTTGCTGTCTTTAGATATTATAAAAGGGGAGAAAGATAATCTGCGCTACTGGATCCTGTAACGAAGACTGAGAGTAAAATGATGGTGACTTGAACCAGCTGGGGGAGCGGCACTGCTGCTGCTTGACTACTGGATTGCAACAGAAAAGAAAATACCTTTACGAACAGAGCTTTCAGGATTCTATGAACGAGTCAATCTTTTCAAAGACGCGCTGGAAATACACGACAAGGAAGATTTCTCTAGCGATCAGAATATTAGATACAGAGCTGCATGATCGAGTACTGTACCGCTGCATCTGATATGGAAGGTCGCCGTTGTGTGGAGTCAGAAGAGTCGCTATGATGGTAGGATAAAACAGGATACCAGGCAGATTTTTTAGCCATTTCATCTGCTGGATCTGGAAGAGGGGATGCCATCACCAGAGATTTGCTGATTCTAGAAAGAAAACTGCTGCGGGTGGCTTCCAAATAATTGATTTAGATGTGGGTCAGTAGTGATACATAAAACGAAAATACGCAAGACCAACGAAATAATGCAGGACAACAACATGTAGGTGGCCAAGCATTAAATAGAGTAGATATAATTGATGGAAGAAGATGATAGGGCACAGGGGGCCTAGCTCCACCCCCCGAACCATGCTTAATAGGTTAACATTTAAACTTATTTTCAGCTACAGTGAATTTATGAGACTAATGAATTTCCTGGAAAAGATATGCACAGGCCAAGTTATGCACATCTCAATCGTATGAGCTGTTCTCAAGACATATCTAAAGAAATGTATGACACACCTTTTTACTGGAGGATTTTGAAAACAATTCTACTGGGGTACTATTTTTATTAGGAGTATAGAAAATATTGTTATATAAATATTTGAAAATGTCTTTAATGATTTTGAATCAAACCGTATATTAAGTTATGTGCAACACAGATTTGAAAAACCTATACAATGTAAATGAAGAAAAAGAGCCCAATACAGTGCCAGGTTTGCTGTACATTCAGTAGAACATCGCTCTGAGAAAGCAGGGCCATTAGTACTGTAGCTACAGAAGTTCAAAAGCAAGACTAGAAAACACTAAGATTCAAACAATAAATATAGTGTAGCTGCTGTTATCCTAGCACCCTGAAAGGCTGTACAGCAGCAGTAGTAACGGTATACTTGTATTTTTATTGAGCTAATGTGCCGTCTAGTCACCACCTACCGGCTGCTTTGTGCTGCAGTATCAATCACTGAATGTGAAACTAGAATCTACATGGAAGATACACACATAATCAAATAGTTATATAAAAAAATATGCAACCGCTAATCTGAAAGTTGATAGATATTTGTTTTTCATCAAATGTGTGTGTGCGTGTGTGTGTGTGTGTGTGTGCGTGTGTGCGTGCATGTGTATGTGGGTGTGTGTGTGTCTGTGTGTGCGTGTGTGTGTGCGTGTGTATGGGTGTGTGTGTGTATGGGTGTGGGTGTGTGGGTGTGTCTGTGTGTGTATGTCTGTGTGTGGGAAGTCTGTAGGACCTGTGTTAGACAGTTGTTGTTTTTAAATAACTTAACTTTAACTTTAATGATAGTTCATTGCCGTATATATTAAACCTTAACTTTAATACACTGTGTTCAATGCAACAGAACCCACACAGCTACAGATTGCGAGTGGCTAACCACAAACAGACAGACAGAAAAGAAGCAAGCAACCAAGTCCCTTCCAGAGTCTCTTCATGGGCTAAGCCCTCTGGCTGCAGGGTAAGTGTGTGAGCCGGTTCACTGCTAATATACAGTACTAATATACCACTAATCTGCTGCTCCCTTTGAACACTTTCGAAGTTACATAACAATAGGCTTAAAGTGTGTGTTTTGAATTAGAACATATTTTTTTTGGTGGTTGGTCAAGAATGTGAAGAATGCGTGGAGCGGGCCAGGTCTGAGCAGCCTAACTGATGCTTACAGGGAAAAAAAGAAGAAGATGAAAAACTCTATTGAGCCCAGTAAAGTGTTAGGGCTTTGGACGAGGCAGAGGACGAGGAATGCCTGTTTATGTTTTAATAATCAGAATAAATGAAACGTTAGGATCCAATACACATTGATGCTGATATAATATTGCGTCTTTGTGTTGGCTGCAGGCTAACCATCTTAATAGGGCACTTATGTTTGCTTTATTCCCCTAACTTCAGTTTCCAAACTGCACATTGTTCACACATGAAAGTGTCAGATACTCACACGTGTGCTTTGACCTGAGTTCAGAAGCTGCTCTTCAGTTCCAGCTGCCTGCCATCCTGCCATAGGCATATATAATGTAGGCTAGATCATCCAACATGTCTTTATATTAGAAAGCGCCAGCCCCATCTGCTGTGCATTACCAACAAAACACAATTTGAGTCAAAGTAGCAGATCACTAGATGGCACTGGGTCTGACTTCAATAAAGATACTCTGGCTGATCTTGCCTAAGGTACTTGTATCTAATACATCTGGTAAAAGGCAGGGCACATCAACAGTCCTACTCCTGTTTAACAAGCCTACCTTCAATCCTAGTAATCTCTGTACACTGCTTGTACATATCCTCTCTCTGATAGTATCTGCTTAGCTGCCCAACGTTTCGATATGTTGTACATATCTTTCTCAAGGGAGCCTGTGTCTATATACACACACACACACACACACACACACACACACAAACACACACACATATATATATATATATATATATATATACACTGCCGTGCAAAAGTCTTAGACATGTTGCATTTTTCTACTATACATTATGAGCATCAACAATTTCCTCAAAGCCTCCACTAGTGTTTTCTACTATTATAACAACCTTGACTTGCATAAAGAAGGAAAACACTGAGTGAAATAGCTTGCATCTCTCGATTTTCAAGGTGTGGTATCCACAGATCCCTGCTGAGTAAGAAGGAAGCAGGAAGCAGAACCTGTAGATTGATGCTCTGCTTTTATAATAGTGTCCACCAGTGAGGAATACACAGGCATATCTGACATTTCCAACCCTTGGCCATTATTTCCACTGTAAGCCTGTGTGATACACATCCAGTGATTTATGTACATTCGTTTCCAAGGTGTGAAGCTGACAAAAAAAGAACAAGAGAAAGTGCAGGTGGAGGGCAATCTTAAAAAGCACGCCTAGGAGATGGATTCAAAACAAGGAGAATGAATGCAGTCCACGAGTTTCTCAGACAAGCTTATCCATATTGTAAAACAGAAACACAGCTGCTTGAAATTAGTTAGGAATTTTGTTTTTCAGTAAAGTGTTGTTGAAACCGGTGAGTTTGTTTTGTATCCCTATTGAAGCCTGATGCTAAACATCGGGTGGAACAGTACAGCTGACAGCAGGTGCCGGTGGCACAAACTACCAGTTAGCCTCCATATGGTTACCCTTTATATACATATAAGTGCAATACAATTGAAGCATAAGAACATATGGAATGCCAAAGGGTAGACATGAATGGATCCTTGAAGGGTCTTAGTGTTTTACATGTTATTAATTCACTTGGTAAAGTACATTAATTTATAACTCTGTATAGCAAAGTGTTTCCTACCTACTGTGAACACAGAGTCCAAGAATCTTAGCTATGTGTCTGTTTGAAAGACTAACGGGTAGAGGTACTAAAGTGTTGTGGCTGTCGCAAACCAGTTGCAACTGAGTCGGAAGTCTAGGGTGAAATGTACTAAACAAGCGCAATGCTGTTAGCGACTTTTTAGGGAATGCTTTGAGACAGCAGTTTTTCTTTGCGGTTCAGCCTTAGATGAATATGTAATGTGGCAGAGTAGGGGAAGGAAAGATGTAGTCCTGGAAGGTAATGGGACCACATCCCCCAGAATGCCATGGGGTTTGCTTGTAATCACCTGACACTAATTTAATGAGGAGCACTGCCTCTAGTTAAGCAGGTGTATAAAAGCAGGTCTCAACATTTGCAGAGGGCTGTCTGTGTGAAGCCAGGGTAATACCTGTGTGGTTAGACCTGAAACTTGAAAGGTATTGTGAAAAGTGTAACCTGTATTGTGCTTTGTTGAACTGGTAAATGGCTTAGCTGTCCGGTTGATAGCTAAGACTAAAAGTTTAGTTAGTGCTCCTTGGAGGAGTTGTTTTGTTCCTGTGTTTTATGTATTTTGTTTTGTTCCAGTGTTTAATAAAAGTGCAGTTCTAGTGTCTGGGTTTAACTGTTTTAAGGGCGCAAACCCGCCTTGGCCGGGGTTCTGAAATATTATAATGAGATGTACTAAAGCTGCTGGAAATTGCGACACTTACAATTGCATCAATTTGTTAAGAACTATTGAAAGCATGTTTTTAAACAGTCGCAATTAGCAAACCTTTAAAAAGGCAGTATGAAAAACACCATCCCCTAACCATGGCCTCTGTGATTGCAGCAAGAAGGAGACATTGGTCCTATTCTGTTTTGCTTGTATATGCTTCCCCTGGGTGATGTTGTCTGTAGACACTGTGTACATTTCCATTGCTGTGCTGATGACACACAATTGTATCTATCTGTCAAACCAGGTGATTCCACATCTCAAAATACCCTAACTATCTGTCTCATAGAAATTAAGAAATGGATGTCAACACGTTTTTTTTAATGCTAAATTCTGATAAAAACAGTTCTAAAAAGCAATGCGAGAGCATAAACCCATGTGCCTGTGCAGTGGCCAGAGGCCAGAAATCTGGGTGTGATTTTTGACTCGGACCTTTCATTTTAAACACATGAAGAACGTAACTGAAGTGTCTTTTTTCCATTTACAAAACATTGTTAAATTCAGATGCTTTCTCTCAGTACATGATGCTGAGAGACTGATTCACGCCTTCACTTCCAGATTAGACTATTGCAATGCCCTTCTCGTTGCTATTCCAAACTGTGTTCTGTCCAGATTGCAGCTTGTGCAAAACACAGGATCTTAACTTCAACTAAACAATAGGATTGGATTTCGCCAGTTATAGTGGCGCTACACTGGCTGATAATTTGATACAGGACTGATTTTAAAGTTCTACTTCTCACATATAACGCCTTACAAGGCTTGGCTCCACCCTACCTGAGTGACTTACTGGTCCCATATGTTCCAGCGAGGCTGCTCCTATCCAGGGATGCCAGGTATCTCACATTCCAAACATTTTAAAAACAAACACAGGAGGTAGAGCATTCAGCTATGTGGCCCCTAAGCTATGGAACGAATTGCTGGTTCCTGTTAGGAAAGCTCCTACTGTAGCAGTCGTTAAAAGTAGCTGTACAAAAATTATTACTTTTATTGTATTTACTGCATTTTCCTATCTGCCTTTTTATTGTATGTTAAAGTGCTTTGCGACAACTTGTAGCGAAAGGCGCTATACTAAATAAAGATGTGATTGATTGATTGACATTGTCTTCAGCAAGAACGAGTGATTTATAGGATGAGAATATAATTTAAATGAAGACCAAGTTAAGCACAGGTACAGGCTCGGCAGACACACAATTCTTGTGCTGCTGTCTGATTTAAAAGATGACCTGGAGTCTGTCAGCCAGAGAATCCATGCTATCCCTGCAGTGGTCACACTATTGTCCACCCTGCATTATCCTGCCTCTGGGTCCTCTCAGGGACTGTGGCAGCTGTTGCTGGCATTTCCCAGTCCGCTTTTTCTTGTGCGTTGCCAGTTGTGCCCAATGCATTTTTGAGGCACACAACAAATAGCCCTATTAAAATGTTTGGATATACTGCTATACTGGCTCGTTTAGAGTCATCTTAAAAAAACGCTAGAATATGTTTTGTTGGAGAATAATGATTAAAACTTTTTTTCGCTGTAGATGGATTTATTTTCATAAGTTTTCTTTTGTTTAAATGGCGCAGCTGCCTTCTGCAGTTTTTTGGTTTGTGTGTTTGTTTAGGGTTGCAAGCCAACTGAATGATTTTGCAAGTTATTATTTATTTCTTAGCAGACACCCTTACCTTTGGTTGTACAGAGTAGTGGCAAAACAAGTAACTTATGCAAGGCTCTTGTTTTCTTCTGTATTGTGCATGACAGCTCAGCGTGCGTGAGAGGTAACGGCTGGATGTTTCAGGAATAATAAGAGACACTTGTTTCTTGTTTGATGACCAAGAAAAAAAAACTGCATTTCTAAAATTTTCAATTATACAAAGATACCTGACTTAAAGGTTTTGATAAAAACGTCTGTTTAGCCTTTGCAATTTATATTATTTACTAAAATTTAATTGTTTCAATTGGTTTTTTTTTTATTACAGTGCATATTCCATGTGATTTCCATCGTTCACAATATTTATTCAAATGAATAAAGGGCAGTTTAGATTAGGTTTATTTATAATGTTTAAACATATAAAATGTTTTTAATTTGACATTTTCCCAAGGAGTGCTAATAGTGAAAAACACAAATGAAAACACAATGATTAATACATTTAAAATACGTTGAATAATATAGATGTATGTGTGTGCGATTTTATTGTATTTTTTTAAACCCAACACCTTCTTATGATTATGAAAAGCTTTTTTAGAGAAACACATTTTTTATTTGGGGGTGAAGGTGGGGGCCCCCACTATAGAATCGGATGGGATTAAACTGCCTTTCATTATTTATTCAAAAAAATGCTGCACGACTCTCGCAAAGAAGATGCAACACATATTTAAATTGGTATATTTCGGCTCTCTTCATTACCATATTTTCTGTTAGTACATACAATAAAATGTATACTTTGCGAATTGTCGCAACGGAAATGCAAATTGCAGTATGTTTGCGCTGCGAGTGGCCCATCTTAGAACATCTACCCCTCAGGCATTCAAATCTTTAAATGTCTGAGTCACAACAAACAGAATGAAATAGTTTTAATGACTACAATATGCCCACAGTCAGTCCTGCTAGTCTTAAATGGTATTAAAAATCCTTTTAGTCTCTCTGCCTGGCACCTAAAACCCTTTCCTGCTGAAACAGGGAAAGTATAAGCAGTGTACTCTTATCACTGCAGAAAAAGTGTCTTTTTATACACTTACCATAGCTTTGCATAGAATGCCCCCCGTGTTCACTCTATGCTGTTGGAATATACACATCTGAAGTGAGGGAAGTTCATATAGGATACAGGAAAGCCTTTAAATCTATCCATCCTAGTATTGAAATGATTCATTATTATAACTGCCAGTGTTATTATAGAGAACTATACATTTGCTGGATCTGTCATGAAACAGATTAATCAAATGGCAAAATGTGCCAAAATCAGTATGATCATTTTTCATTGTTTTATATTAGAAAATATGTCCCTTGCCTCCTGTCATTCAAACCTGAAATCAGGCAATATAACAGCGGGGTACAGGTATATCACTATGGACCAAGCACAATGTCAGTACCTTGCCACCAGAATGAAGCTAATTGTATATCTTCTCAAGTGCAGTTATTATCTAGAATAATACATGTATTTGTATTTGTGTTTGCTGTAAATATTGATTCTCTCAGATGTGTCCGGTACCTGTCTTTTGGATTCAAGTTTAACCAGGAAAACTCTCTAAAACTACTTAGTCCTAGGATGAGTGACAGCAACATAAAACAACAAGGTGCAACATCTACAGAAGCACAACTTCACAAGCACTCTGTAGTTCAGAGGCACAGACACCAGGACTGCAAGATTGTACTGTGTGGCAAAACCTGCCTCTAATTACACTGCACAGCACACAAAGTCTCTCCTGAGTTCATCGAAAAACTGCATGGGAAATCATCTCTGTAGCCAAAGTAAGCTAAATCACTGTAGTTTATAACTGTAAATAGTCTTTGAAACCAAGACAGTGACATGGTCTCCAATATGCACCAAGCCTGCAGCTAAATATATGTGGGGTTCAGGATTATGCTCCTTAAATGATGGGTTAAAATAACTCCCAGGTATTCAAAACTAGTGACCTGTCTAATACCCTTTCCTGATTCATGTGACGTTTGTGTTGCACTATCCATGCAAAATAGCACTGATTTTGTGTGTCTTGTGTGATCATAGGTGACAACATTGTTAATTTGAAAATACATTAAATATACAGTATATTAAATCATTAAGCCAAAGTTCATACTGGTTCTCTATCACTCCAAGTTAAATTTGTATATCTCAACTTTTGAAAAGAAGTTTATGATTTTGACCCTCGGCATCTTTTCAGTGTTAAGTTCTGCCCTAGGAATGCTTTACTAATTTGATCAGACCTGAATGAACCTGCTTGCAGTGGGACTGGAGGGCAATCATTGGAACTGCACACTCATGGAGAATGGTGTTCAATGGAGTTTGTGTAGAACCACAGGCACACTCATGGAGAATGGTGTTTAGAATAGAGCTTATGGAAGTAGAAACACAGATTAATAGTCACTTAGTTTGCAAGAGCTGACCGCAGTCCAAGCCGTCTCTCTGTGTGTTTCACATTTTAAAAGAAATAAGCAAAAGTTAACAAGCTAGCATCGTGCAAGCCAACAAAGAAATGTGTAATTGGTTGTTTCCAGGCACAACTACATAGGTATTGGCACGGACAGGACGTTGTCATTAGTTGACTGACGTTTAGAGGTTTTTAAGCTTGTTCATAAGCCCCCTTTTTTTGGCATGGGATCATTTGGAATTGAACCCACATTAAGATCTGCTAAATGTTGTTTATAAAATGACAAAGCTCAATTAGTTTCTGTTCTCTAAATAAAAAGAATATGAATATGAATGTGCTACTCAACATCTCCTTCACAGTGAGTCCTCCTCCTGTCTATTGTTATACATTTTACAGGCATTAGACAGATTGATAACAACGTGTCTCACATCGCAGAGAATGAACTCAGTGACACCACACCTACAGGTTATTCCATACAAAAACAATACATAGTAAGCATGAAACACACACTCCAAACTGTGCTTGTTAAGCATAGTTCTGGAGGAGAGACAGCCCCAGTGCTACGTAACTTTCCAAGCACCGTGCCACCTCCCTCAGAGTATGAATTCTCAGTATTCCAGTCAACCAACAGCGCTCGTGCAGCATCAACATCCCTCCAGCTCTCCTTCTCCACCTCTACAGATACAGCACTAATGTTTATTAGGCCATCGTCTCACTAAGCTCAGTGGGCAAGAGGCCAAATATTATATCAATACACCGTGGTCATTTCTACGTCTTCCTTTGACCTTTGCATTCACCATTCTGTCCACTAAAATCATTACAATATTGGGGGGGTGTGACTAGATCACCTGAACAAGTATTGGGATGGATTAATAAGTGCAAAAGGTAAACCTGGTGGGGCATTATTTTAATTCTCCCCACCCCATAAAAAAGGGTTTCTTTAATGGTGACTGCCAACACTCGTACAACATTCATATCTGTCTCGGCAGGCCGCATTGCATCAAAAACAGCTTTACAAGATATTCTTCTGGGCCCAAACAAAGCACATACAGTAGCTGCTTAACTGCTGTGGTGCAATAGACACAATATCGAGAGTCACGGTACTGTAGTTTATCGGTTTATACAGGCATAGCGACACAACACTCAACTATTACAGTGCTATATATATATATATATATATATATGTATATATATATATATATATATATATATATATATATATAAAACAGAAAAAAACAACGTTCTACTTCACGGTAAAAGCTAACAATTCCTAAAGAAACAGGAAATTGTCAGATAAGGCCGCCACTGTGCCCTTACCTCACCCATGTTCTGACACGTTACATTAGTTACATTTATATTAGGCTAGCTATCAGAGTATTAATAACAACATGAATATATTGATAAATGTATTTATATATATATTTATACCTTATTTAAAAACATTGATTGAAATGCCATCATTAGGAGGAGAACGGCACATTTTCATACAATCGATTCAGCCATTTCATCACTTAATATAAACAAGATAATAACCTAATACTCATGAACAACAGGATCTCCTGGATACCTGTAACTCCATTAACTAGGGATTTCAACATGGAAACAAAGCGCTGGGGGAAATCACATACAAAAAACATTGTTCAAATGCAGCTCCCCTCGTGTATTCACAGCTATACTGTATGGATTGTGCGTCACAGTTAACCCGATATGGTGTTTAAACACACAGCCATTTTTTATTTAATTTAGCGTGAAAAAAAAACGGATTAATTTGTCAAAACTAATTTTTAGACCATTCTGTAACTTAGAAACTAACGCATGGATTTTCACAAAACTTGGACAAAAAAATTATCCGTCACACGAGCACGGAGCATTTGAAATACCGTCCCAATCCATTTTGAAACGGCTGAGAAAACATACCCCTCAAAATGGAGTTTAAACAAGGCTCTGCCAGCCGCTCTTACCTATAACAGCGTTGTCGCGCAGTTTTAATAATAACAAATTGAAAATATATAAACCAAACCCTCTAGAGCAGTGGTTTTCAAACTGGGGTATGCAAGCTCTCATCGGGTATACGCGAGAAAAATCCTGTAATGGTGGACATGGGATATTGTTTTACCACATTGTAGTACTTTGCAACTTAGCAATCGAATCAACAATGTTGAATCTCCTTTCAAATAAAATCACAGCCGTACTGGTGTACGTTTCCTTTCTGTTGGGTGAGGTTAACTCTATAAACACCAAGCCACCTGCTGACAGTGAGTGAGCGTTGAACACAGGGCCGGATTAAAGGATGTGGGGGGCCCTATGCTAATCAATATTTTGGGTCCTCTCCTGTTCTCTCTCTACACCCGCTCCCTGGGCCCCCTCATTGCATGCTATGGTTTCTCATACCATTTCAGATCTTCCTCTCCTTCCCCCCCACTATCCTGTCCTGTATCTCTACCTGTCTGTCTGCTATCTCCTTCTGGATGCACTCGGATCACCTTAAACTCAACCTCTCTAAATCTGACCTCCTTTTCTTCCCCTCCTCATCTTCAGCCTCCTCTGATCTTTCTATCTCAATTCCTCTTGAATCTACCACGCTCTCTCCCTCCTCCTTAGCCAAGAACCTTGGACCCCTGCCTCTCCTACTCCCAGCACATCTCCACTCTAGCATGCACCTGCCGATTCTTCCTGAGAAACACACAAAGTATCAGACCCTTCCTCACCAACTACTCCACGCAACTCCTCGTCCAGACCCTGGTACTCTCCCGCCTAGACTACTGCAACTCCCTCCTGGCAGGCCGGCCTCCCTGCGTCCGCCACCTGTCCACTCCAGCTCATCCAGAACTCCGCTGCTTGCCTGGTGTTCTCTCTGCCTCGCTTCTCCCACACTACTCCTCTGCTCCGCTCACTCCACTGGCTCCCGATCACCGCTCGCATCCAGTTCAAGACTCTTGTACTTGCCTACCGATGCCTTGACCAGACTGCACCCAGGTACCTCCAGACCGTCATCTTCCTATGCTCCCTATTTTACTGTATTTAATCCTGCACTTAACCCAATCTGTATTATCTTGTATTTCACTTAAACTCGCATCTAACCCTGATGTAACTATCAACACTGTTATCTGCTCTTGAACTGCCCTGATATCAAATCGTACTGTGTTTTGTATTTGCTCTTATTAGGACTGATGTCATTGTATTTTGTATCTTGCTCTTAATTGTACTGTAATTCTTGATATATATTTTTTGTATAGAACTGTAAGTAGCCTGGGTATGGGCGACGGCTAAGAAATAAATAATAATAATAATAATAATAATAATAATAATAATAATAATAATAATATGGCGAATGGTGTTACTGGTATATTGGTTAATCGTGCCCTGCATTGAGGACAGAGAGTATGAGCGGAGCGAGCCAATTGAAGATGACAAATACAGATGCAGTCACTGTACAGTATTTTCCATCATGCCTGTGCATGGTAACCATTCATTTTCCAGTTTCAAACCAAAATTAGGCACTTTTATGTTTTGCAGACATGAGAATTGCATTTAAAAAAAAAGAAAAAAGCTTTTATATTCAATGTGATTGCCGTTGCATTTTAGAATTTATTATGGAAGCAAAAATACATAATCTCCCAATTGTGGAGCGGCCATATGAAAATGTGAGAAACATCATCAGTGTGTCCATCTGTCTGCGGTTATTACATAGCCTATATTGTTTTTATACAGTTCTAAGGTTATGCCCCAATACAGCTCTGTGAACACGGTTTATATTTTCTTCACTCTTAAGGCTAGTTCATACACTACAGGGAGGTCCATGAGCCCCGTTGAGACTCATTCATATGTGTTCGTGGGTCACTTTGAGCTCCCTATGAGATATTCAGATACAAACAAGCCCAGCATGAAGTTAATTTAATACGAATCATATGCAAAGTTTGAAATAGGGGAGTACACCGTACACGACATCTGTTAATTGCAAGATGATATTTCCTAACTTTTACTTTATTTTCAATTCATGCATTTTTTTCAGTACCAATCAATAATAATAAGGAAGCATCTTTGAATTGAATTAGATAACTTACCTGAACACTTCAAGAAGGCTTTTTTCTTTGCTGATCATAGCTGGGCATGAGGCTTGATAAACTGTGTATGCCTTTATTGCTTTGTACCATGCGACAGAAATCACATGTAGCATTGCAAAAAAAAAACAATGTAGTTGAACAAAAAAAAGGAATAACTCTGATGTGCTTTACTTCTTTTTGGGTTTTATTTTGTAGCGCGAGAAACAAACACTATGGACTTAGCCTGTACTTGTCGGCCGCACACATGCTCATTTGAATTTCCTGCAGCCTCCCGCACTGTACACATTTACCTTTACCTGTCTTTTCTTCTAAAATTCCAACCCCCAAATGAAAAAGTTACGTCTCTAAAATGTAAAGAGGCAAACTGTGCACATTTCAGACAGGACAGGTTTTAAAATTGGCTCTAAAACTGAAATAAATAAACGAATACATAAATTGAGCCTGATTCATACATTTCATCCTGCAGACTGATGTCTCTGATGTAGTAGGACTAGGCACGGATCTCTCCCAGGAGGTAGAGGGCGTGGGGCTGTTGGTATTGTACATTAGCAGGAAGCTGCTTGCATGAGAGACTCATAGACCAGGTGTGCTGTAATCGAGAAAGAAATGCCTAGCCTTCATAAAATAAGAAAATTAACCAAAAGCAAGCTTCTGTGCGCCTCTCTTCCTGTGTGTGTGGGCCCGTCCGCCCACATGCAGTTTTTGTGTCCCAAAAATTGTCCTAAAAAAACGGCGAGCTCGCGGGGGCCCCAATTCTGCTGGGGGCCCTACATTATAGCATAATTTGCGTATAGGTCAATCTGGCCCTGGTTGAACGCACACATGGCTAATTTACATAGCAGGGCGTGGTTACTGCAGTCTGGGCTAAAAAAATAAATAAAAAACTCAAAGATTATCATTGTATGATGTTGCTTGATTTAAAAATGTGTAGTATTTAGCAGGTAAGTTTACTACACTTGATTTTACTTTCTGGAGTTTAGATGTTCAGTGTTAGCAGTTTAATCAGTTCAGTGTTTTATCTACATTTATGTTTTTAAATAACAGTATTATTGAGTTGAGCAGGCCGCTGGGCTGCCGTACTTCAGACAGTGAAATCACTCACTCGTTCTGCACTGGAGCTGGAGCGACATGACTGTTATCTTTACTTGCAATGCTTTTATGTGTTTTTTCATTATTAATTAATTAATTGAAGAACTCCTTTATCGGGTGAGTTCATTACCCTACGCTTCCACACCAGTAATTAATAAAAGCAAAAACACAATATTATTATTATTACAAAAATGGAATCCCGGGATTTAAAAAATTAAATCAATCCCTAGCTCCTGGGATTGGGAAAAAAGTGTCTGGAATTGGATTCCCTGCTCCAGACCTATTGAGTGTACAGCGAGTGCCCATCAACAAGCTTTAATTGTCTTACAGCTGATTGACATGAACAGACTACTGCACTAAATACTAACATGTAAGCATTTTGTTAAAAGTCATTTTTGACTGCCTGATATAAATAGCCCCTTTCTACTGTCAGCAAGTTAGCTTTTGGAAATATTCACTTCAAAACAATGTGCTTATTCTGGCTAGATTCGATACCGCACAAGACACACATAGCATTTTACATTGTCTCAGCTCAAGTGTTCAACAATAGAATTCGAGTTCAATTTAAAACATATATAAAAATGCTTATATTTGTAACTTTTTAAAATGTTTTTATACAAACTGCCCCATCTGTTTTCTCTCTACACTTCTGCATTTGTTGGAAGAAATGCATGACCTTTACTGAGAATTGCTTTTTGATTTTGTTTTAAATTGGAACCTTAGCTTTGTTTTTCAGAAGCATAACCAGTTTTTGGACTCTTCATTTGGACTCGTTTCGTCATACTTATTAGAGTCTGGATTTTGAATTAATTTTACACAGCATTTTTAGTTGGTGCGTTTGCACCATCGTTAACTCATTTTATTTTGTTTGTTTTTAACAGCAGTTTTATTATTTATTATTATTATTTATTTCTTAGCAGACGCCCTTATCCAGGGCGACTTACAATCGTATGCAAATACATTTCAAGTGTTACAATACAAGTAATACAATAAGAACCTCCAATAAGTTTTCCATTTACAGTACTTGCAGTACTTGGCTGAACTCTAGCCCCTCCTCCTTACCTGTGTGCCTTCCGAGCCAGCGAATCGATACACTTTTTTTTAACGGCCCGCTTAAAGCTTTTTGTAACTTAAAGTCCTATTGGTTCATTTTTAAATACAGAATGACATACCCTCTGTGTATGGCTGCATTGTTTACTAATCAGGGCTTAGTTTTACTATAATCTGCCCGGCAACACATGACAAATCTGAAACCGGCTTGCGGCCTAATTGGTTTTGCAAGTACTTAATCTAATAGAAATCAGAAAAATATTTTTTCCTGTTTTCATATGTATATTATGACCCTATCTCAGATGGGGGTACGCGGTAAACTAGATTATTTGGAAAGGGGTACAGGGCCTATAAAGTTTGAAAACCACTGCTCTAGATTAAGTTTTAAGGTTGCTATTATCTAGCTTTATAAACCCATATCGTTTCCTCTTAAAAAGTCCTGGTTCTAGTTGCACTTTTCTCTCAGACGCAGTGGCATTCCAGATTATTTACTATGCTTTTCAGAACTTCTCCAGAACAGCAACGCTACCCCACTGCTTATCGATTTGGGTTCATTTCACAGCCTGGCGCTTGTTTTCAGTTGCTAAATGGTCGAGAGATGCGTGTATAATATTCATGAATGGAATCTAATTTTGCTGGAATGACCAAAAGCTGCTCTGTAGCATAGACTTTAATTCAGAATATATGTATAAAAATATATAACACTGCAAGGGTGAAATCCTCAGCAGAAAAGTGCAGGAACTCACTGCGCAGCCGGTTGAAAATGGAGACAATTTGAGTGCCAATTAATAAATACTTTTAAAAATGTATACATATCGGTACACAATACATTTATGAATAGAAAATAAGCCTTAAAAAATAACTGATAAAATAGAACCAAATCACCGTTGTACCCTCTGCTTGTATCACTCAGTCATGTATTGTAATATGACACTGAAGTTAAACCTTAAATAACAAGCATTAAGAAATATTACACTATGCAGTATCTCCAGTAGAGAGTGGGTTTTGTTTCAAGATATCCTAAAAATCTTGAAATTGATGGCATGAAATAAAAAAAAAAATGGTTTTAAAAAACAACTGTGCTATTATAAAAGCATACAAAAAGGTCCAAGTCAAACAATGCACAATATGTCTAAAATCACCCTCTAATTTTTAATGTAACAGGGACTACTCTTAAAAAAAATGATGTAATTAACTTTTTAATCTCCATAGTATTCTCTGAAATCATCCCCATACTTTCCAGACCCTGGGTGCTCACCTACAACAGGACCTGGCCATGCTACAATAATAGCCTTGGATTAAAACATACATCCCTGAAACAGTATAAAAAGAGCAAGAGACACTTTTTTTTATCCCTGGTATTGTAGTTTCTGCACAATAAATAAAGTGGCAAAAGACACATTTTCATAAAGTAATATCATTACTGTGGTTTACTTATATGGCTTTTTTTAGATGAAAATTCAAATTTTACTTAACTCTTCAAAAAAATGTAGAAAAGGGGGCATTGTACCGAGAAAAAACACCTCACCGCTTTGGTTTCCGTTTACAGTCCTCATAACAGACAATACTAGGATCACAACAAAACAAAACGTTGATCGCTATGCTTGCAAGTTGGGCCCGTGTTTGGAAAGCGTGAAGCACACCTCCATCTGTGTCCCGATTCTGACTCGCTTACCAAATCTGAAGCAGCACTTTGTTGATCTTTTTTTTATGTTAATCCCTACTGTCCCACACATGACTTGCCATTTTAGAAACTTTCTCGCAAATTCTGCCAAGGTGGTAAATTGATGCAAGGCAAAACGCGTTGTGATAATTATTTCTACTATTTATCAACTATGTCATTTATGGCGAGCATTGACGTGGATTTCTGCCTTCAAATTCGTGTGTAGCAATGGTCGTTCGAATATTCAGATAGTTTCTCCGCCGCACTAAAGAAAATAACAATTACTCCATAATAATAATTACTCCATGCCACTGTTTTCATGTCGCACTACTAAAGTCTTCTCTCATTGATAAACCAATGAGCACTGACACAAAGCAAAATGGGCAGAGATTTGTGACGCATGCCAGAATTAAATCTGATCAGAATGAAAGCTCGGCCAATCAACATGCAGTGATTATACTGACGTTAATGGTGGCCAATAGCAGCTAACAGAAACAGAAGCAGTATGAGGAAACAGAATGCAAGCAGCACGAACTGTGCTGAATGAAAGTGCATTTCAGAAAGTGGAATAAGTGGAATGCATCCGCTTTGGATGAAAAGCAGATTAAATAAATCCCGGTACCCAGTACCGGTATAAAAGTAAGTCCCGGTACGGAGTAACACTACCACACTGACAGACTGGCGTTTTTTCAAAGATTTCTCAATAAAAATACACTTTTGGAATAAAACTGGATCCATTTTGTGAAAGATGGCATGGATTGCTCTCTGCATTCACTCAAAGATGTCATTTTATTGTGTAGGCTGCACACATTTTAACTGGCTCCAGGACATGCTGTTTTTTTTCTTTTCTCCTTACCTTTGTAATTGACTGAAAGCAGGCACCCACAAGGACTGTGCCTGCTATAGTGAGGACATCACCCAGCTCAGTGGAGAAAGAGGATTTCAGCTTTCACTTTATTCATCCAGAACTTTAAACATTTTATTATCTCTGGAGTAACAGGAAGTCATATGTTTTTCAGTTTCATCTCGGTCTTTTCCAAACCTGGCCTCGCGATTTCAGACTGCTTGTAAAAGTGTGTGCAGTTAATAATGTAGACTATGAGACCATCAGAATACTATGATATTAGTTTGAACACCCACCTCCTGAGGTGAAATGCAAGCATATTCATTTGCTGTGCCCCACTTTCACCAGTGAATACCAGTCTAGATTGTATTTTTACAGACCGTTAGAACCGAGGTGTTTTTCTGGGACGCAGTCTTGGGGGTTTTCCTTACCGTGTGTTCATTAGAATATGGTTATTAATAAACACATTCTTCAAGTTTATAGCTCTCCGTGCAACGTTTATTTGGAGCTGTGCTTGGATTACTACCAAGCTGGTTTCCCTAATACGATTCCAAGTAAATTCAGTAAAAATGATATCTGACCTGAGACTGTGGTTGACTGCCAATATATGGTATTTCTTTTGTTTTATTTGGGAAGCTACCTTTGTTTTGCTATAGATAATTGAGAACCTACACATTGAAATTGTTACTGGACGTGCCAAACAGGCTAGACAAATGGGATTACAGTATTGCGTTAGCAACAATCCCTTTAAGGAAGTTGTATATAAATTGTCCAGATTTTTTAAATCAAGTAATCATCAGCATATGAACCAGACAAACTATAGCGTGCTCTTGAACTAAATGACAAAAAAACAACATCAAAGCAAAAAAAAGGAACTTGAAACGCATAAATGACACGCTGTCAATCAGAGCGTTCTGTGCTGCATTTACAGTTGGAAAAGCAAGAGTGAGTAATAGGAAACATTTGCAACACAACAGAGGGAACGAAAATACTGAACACACGCCAGTCCTGAAGAACTGCACACTGCCCAAAGGCAATGTACCTCCCGCATATGAACAATATGATACTCTATTGTTTTAATAACCAGACAGTGCCAGAAATGTACAGACTAGACCTCACAGAAATCTAATTAGAAATTATTTCAATTGTATAAAAGAGTGGAAAACATCAACAGCATGGAAGTTATTAAGGCACAGCAATGTGTAGAAGGAAGGTACAGTGCATTCAAATACATATGAGCAGGGAGCTGGCCAAGAAACAATGAGGTCGGATGATAGGGAACACAAACCACCGGACAGGGGGAGACCTACACCACAGCACTGGCTTCCCTCTAGCGTTTTAACAGAACAATAAAACAGGGGCATGTTTACCAAGCATTTCCTCTAGTTTCTATTAAAGAACACGAAAGGAATGACCTGTAAAGAAAACCCTGTAATGCTCTTTACAAAGCAGTGTTAGGATGTGACACAGCTCAATTGGTATATTATGACAGCACTGGCAATACAAAAAGGTCACTTTGCATCTTAAAGAGTAAGTGGCTTCTAAAGTTATTTGAATTGCTTCTGTACATCCCCCTTACTATTCAATGGTGTTTGCAATCGTCCCGAGGGCTTCAGGGTTTGCTGTTCCAATACTGATTCTCCGAATCAGCCTTTTCCTAGCTTGTTTTGGGGGTTATTTTGGGAAGCTGAAAGGCTAGGCTGTATGTCCACTGTATCAACATTAACATGGGTGTTTAAGCACCACCCTTGCCCTTATAAAAGCTTCCCACAGTAAAATCACAGCAAAATGTAACAAAACACAGTGAGAGCATGGTAAAGCAGAGGTAAGCATTGTAAAGAATAATGATGTATTGTAAAGCAGATTCAGAAAAATGGCAAACCAGGGTCAACTATGGTAAATGCATAGTGTAACCATAGGAAAAGCATGGGAATATATAGGAAATATTCTTTTACTGATTCAAAATCATAGAAAAACTGTTCATATGATTTAAAAAAGATATCCTGTTCCATCTCCAACTTCCATTAGCCCTAATGCTGCTTGTATTTGTTTATGACCCCTTTGGAAGATTGTGGGGCTTGCTTACACAGTTTATGTAAACAGTACGGCATAACAGCTTTTGAAAATCAATTAATTCATGAATGTATTTATTTTTATTTATTTTTTGGTAATGAATGAAGTATCTGCTTGATAACGGTAGAAAGACTGGCACAGAGTACAAGAGAGTGACGTAGCCTCAGTACTAGCATTGTATCTGAAGGTAAAACCATCCACAGTAATGATCGTGCAGAATCACTTGTGTTCATCTTAAACTGGCACATCCGCTGTTCTATCAGTGACCCTTGCTGCAAATCACTGGGTCCTGCCAGCTGAGTGCACTGCACTAACTCGTAATGGCAGAAGTGAAGCAGGATGAAGCAACACAAACTCTTCTATTTGCTTCTTTGGCCCACACAAGCCTATGTGCTGGAGAGTACAAATGATGTAATACTTTTAAAGGGCAATGTCAATTTGTTTCGGAGAACATAATGTGTCTTAAGACACAAAGCAGAGGTGCTTTGAGGGTTTATTGCGAACACTCTGGTCTCTGCTTCGAATTGAAATGAAGCGTTTGTTATTCTGACATCACCACATCCATTTCATTTATTGCATGGTACAATCACCATTATCATTACATCCCAAGGGCTGGAGCTGGTGCCAGCATTCAAACCTATTGATTAAAAGCTTCCTTATGGAAAATACTGTCTGATCTAGTCTGCACTGTTGAATTTCTACACAGAAAGCTGAAAGTGTGAGCGATAGAAGGGTGACTCAGCAACAAGGGATTGATATGCTTGGAAGTCCGATTAGTAAATCATAGTTTGAAAAAACACTTCCCCTTTTAAGGTTTTATCAATTAACTTTGACTCTAATTGCATTTGTTAATATCTACGCTGAGCTATCTGTTATCTTCAATTAAAGTGATTGTAGCGAACAACATAATCCCATGAATCTTACCTATTGTGCACTTTTCTGTATTATATACTGTATGTCTCAAATGTCCGATTTCAGCCTGGGGGCTGAAATTGTCCCCACTCTCTTCAATAGTGTTTTCCTGACAATAACCAATCAGCTGCGTCCCCTATTGACATGCGTTCAGTCAGTAACATGCTATCCAATCAGCTGCGTCCCGTATTGACATGCGTTCAGTCAGTAACATGCTATCCAATCAGCTGCGTCCCCTATTGACATGCGTTCAGTCAGTAACATGCTATCCAATCAGCTGCGTCCCCTATTGACATGCGTTCAGTCAGTAACATGCTATCCAATCAGCTGCGTCCCCTATTGACATGCGTTCAGTCAGTAACATGCTATCCAATCAGCTGCGTCCCCTATTGACATGCGTTCAGTCAGTAACATGTTATCCAATCAGCTGCGTCCCCTATTGACATGCGTTCAGTCAGTAACATGCTATCCAATCAGCTGCGTCCCCTATTGACATGCGTTCAGTCAGTAACATGCTATCCAATCAGCTGCGTCCCCTATAGACATGCGTTCAGTCAGTAACATGCTATCCAATCAGCTGCGTCCCCTATAGACATGCGTTCAGTCAGTAACATGCTATCCAATCAGCTGCGTCCCCTATTGACATGCGTTCAGTCAGTAACATGCTATCCAATCAGCTGCGTCCCCTATAGACATGCGTTCAGTCAGTAACATGCTATCCAATCAGCTGCGTCCCCTATTGACATGCGTTCAGTCAGTAACATGCTATCCAATCAGCTGCGTCCCCTATTGACATGCGTTCAGTCAGTAACATGCTATGACCCTGAGGACACTGCTGAGGTAAAATGAACCTGTAACGAGACCTGTAATGAGAAAATGTAACGTTCCTTTAGCCTTCGGCTCGGGACATTTAACGGCATGAGGCGGGTCTTACCAGACTCTAAATAAATAAAATAAAACAACCAAGACATGTATTAGCAGTATCTTGTAACATGAAATGCTGCTTTGATTCACATTCTTCTGCCTATGGTGTTATAAATGGGGAGTTCTATCTGTCATATAACACTGTCTAATATAGATTGTAACTTTGAAACCCAACATTCTTTTTTGGAGGGGGGGGGATTCATAATGTAGATTATGCAGGTGATAATGGCTTGCTTTTGCAGCTGTTTCATTCTGTAATGCTTTTTATAGCTCATATTCTCCTTACGAATTAGCTAAATCAGTTAAAAGCAAGCATGATTTGGGCTGAGTCCCCGAGGACAGTGTGATACTCCAGGCAGACAAGCAGCAAGCGAGGAAACATGGTGCATCTCAGAGAACAGCAACACAGACAGAAGAACAGAAGAAAGGTTTGAGAATGATAAAAGGCCATTCAGCCCATCAAGGCTTGTCCCTTGTTAGCACACCATTCTCCCCTGTGTTTTGGATCCTACTACTTCACTTGGTAGACTATTCCATGCACTTATAACTCTCTGTGTAAGAAAATGCTTCCTACCTTCTGTTCTAAAATTTAATTATATTAACCTGCCTTCAGAGCTCATGTCATTGAGTCCTGGGATCAGCCTAGCTGCCCTTCTCTGTACCTTCAAGTGCAATGATGTCCTTTTTGTAGTGAGGTGAGCAAAACAGCACAGTATTCTAGGTGGGGTCTAACCAGGGCATTGTATAATCTTAGCATAACCTCTCTAGACTTGTATTCAACATTTTGCAATATGGCCTAACATTCTAGTTCCTTTTTAATTGCCTCACCACATTGGCGAGATACTTTTAATGATGGCGCCACTATAACCCTGAGATCCTTTTCAAAGTCCTCACCTCCTATTTCCATCCTGTTCATGTTGCACTTGTAACATGGATTTTTACACCCAATATGCAATACTTTACATTTCTTAACATTAAAATGTATTTGCCACAAGCAACATTTGAAAGGGAGACCAAAAAAAAGGGCGTACTTTACAAAAAAGGTACTTAAAATGATCTCTGAAAGCGATGCTGTCTCGTCACCTCAGCAAACACGAAACCCAGCAAGACTATGAAGAACATGAAGCACTGCTTGTCTGTGAGGAACTAGAAGGGCAGAATAAATGCGGCGACAGTTCTTAGAAAAAAAAAAAAAAGGTTCCATTTGCTATGCATAGCTTAACATTGTTTTCTTTTAGGATGTCAATGCCAGTCTGCATTGAGAACAGATC
Source organism: Acipenser ruthenus (assembly GCF_902713425.1). Classification (NCBI taxonomy): domain Eukaryota; kingdom Metazoa; phylum Chordata; class Actinopteri; order Acipenseriformes; family Acipenseridae; genus Acipenser; species Acipenser ruthenus. Next base: position 898,449 of record NC_081219.1, read on the forward strand.
AGTGGTTGGCATTCTGCCCATTCAACAATCTGCTGATGGTACTGCTTCTGATGAGAAAGCAAGAATCAATTTTGGGAGATGAGGTCATCTTTTATTAAAAAAAAAAAATAAAGCCACTGTAAGCCGGCCATGCTGATCTTTCATCTATAAATGCCCTAAAGGACGCTGCTTATCTTTTTTAATTGAATCTTTTTGATTGATTTTACTCTATCTCTGATCTTGCCAACTACATTTAAGGTATCATAAGTTGTTATGTCAACATGGGTTAGTAATAAGTCAAGCAACTGTACAAACAAGTGCCTGCAATAGGGCCATGAGTAAGCATGTTTTCCGCTTGGTAGCGACACATGATTCAAAGGCTGAAATATCACCCCGAGTGCAAGGCTATAATCCCCTTCAGACAGACATACTGCCATTACCTCAGGCCAGCATAGTTCCCGTTGCAAATGGAAAAGCATTTACAGATGCTGCCGAACAATGCTGGAATCAACTTCTATTTCCACTATCCCGCAAATTGACCTGCAATGTTGGCATCTGACATCAGATTTTTGTCTTGTGTTTTGTCTATTATTGACTGTTTTTTGGCATGGGGGAGTAGGTCCCTGCAGTTTTTGTCAGATCAGACAAACTGAAGCAGAGAGTTAGTCAGAGCTGTCCCATTGCAGATCTGTCAGAGACTCACTGTTTCAGATGTAGGACTATGTCGGTCAGCACAGGGTTACCCCATTAACAAAGACACACATGTTAAGAGGCTTGTTTTTTACTACAGCTATAGGGAGCCTGTGCGTGTGTGTGTGTGTGTGAAGGGGAAGGTATTACTAGCAATGTATGGACAACATTTGAGAAAATGTCCCCACTAAGATATTAACTCCTGAATAAACAATGTTGTGGGGACGTCCACACTTTGTGAAACACCTTTTTAAGAACTAAATATGCCTTAAAAAAATAAAATAAAAAAAGTGCCAAAATATTTGTTGTCAACTTTCACCCTGTGTGGAGTTTTGTCTGACTGGAATTAGAAATAGTAAATAAAAATATAGTGAGAGAATGAGAAGTCCCCACAGATATAGGAATGCAAACATGTGTGTGTGTGTGGGGGGGGTGGGGTGGGGTGTGTATATACTCATATAAACATACTCTGACAGAGCGCTATGCATTTGTTATGCATCTTACACCACTCAGATCCCTTGCACAGCTAATATCTGGTATCCCTGAATAGACAAATTGAGGTAACCCAATTAATGAGTTCAGTGTAATTCAATAAGGGTGAAGAACAAATGTCACACATATTTAAATGTGTTGGAGGAGTGGACAATTTTATTGACAGATACCAACTTATTTAGTGGGAAAGATGTCTGATGTCTGGGGTAAAATGGGTATACTGTACACAACCACACAATAAATCAAATAAGTATTAAATATGCATAGAGTATCATTCCAACACACCCTCCTCAGATATAAGGGGGTCAAGGACTTCATTACTATAAAGGAGGTGCTGCTAATCACTGAAGAGGCTCACAAGCATGTCAATATGTTTTTTCACTTGTATTCCATTATAAAGTCTGGCTCTGTAATGGACAGCTATACATCACACTGCCCGATCTTTCCTATAATGCCGAACAGCTGTTTTGGATATGCTGAACTGAAGAAAAAAAAAAAAAAGTTATTACACTATTTCCCTGATTAAAATCAAAGACAGAACAAATGGGATGAATGTGACATTTCAATTGCACAAGAGCTCCTGCAACAGTGTCAATGAGCAAAGCCCAGCTCTCCTCTCCTCAAACAATAATCTCAACAAGCAGTGCCACGTTGTGGAATCAGGGTTACAATAGGATTCCAGGACTACAGATATTTATAGCTAATATTGCAGCTATCATGCGCGTGTAAATTTAAAGGACATAACTTAAAACTTTTGGCTTTTTAATAGGTATGGGGTTAAACTATAGTTAAAAAACAGAACGAAAGCACTTATGACTTCCAGATGTTTCCAGTTGTCTTTGTGTGCCCACTTCTTCTCTTCTCTAGCCCCTGTGTGGCGGGACCAGCTACCAGAGAACTTCAGGACTGCTCTGTCTCTCACTGCCTTCCGCTGCCTCCTCAAGACTGCGCTTGTAGATCTCATGATCTACCCCTCCTACTATGCACTGGACTAGCCTGACCTCAGCACCCCGTTACTGGATCCTCAGCTAATGCACCATCCTTGCACTACTGCACTACTACTATGTCATTGTAGATACAAATTATTCTCATCTTAACTTCTTATCCCACATTGTGTTCTAGTGGTATTTGCACTTACTCTAAACGATGCTGTATTTAAATGTTGTTTTTGCACTGTAACCTTGAATTGCCCTGTAACACCTGCAAGTCGCAAAAGGCATCTGCCAAATAAACTAATAATAATAATAATAATAATAATAATAATAATAATAATAATAATAATAATAATAATAATAATAATAATTTTCGCCTCATCCTCTAAAACACATCACTTCAAATGAAGAGCCCATTGAAAATGATGTGAACCATTTCTTTAACACAAACTTTGCATTGTGTTGAGAACTTTAACTAACTACACAGCTTAACTTGCTACACGTTTGACGTACTGTATGTGTTGTTTCTGCAACTTTAAAACCACACAAAGAGAAATTAAAAAGAAAGGTAAAAGAAAAGCAAAATGTTACTTTCTCTGAATCATGTGTTGAAAATGTGGTTGACAGTACCATCAGGTCACTTTCATCCCAGCAACAGCATCTGTTTCTTTAAATAGTTAATGCAAATACTACTGTTCCAATCGTACAGTGATTAAAGCTAACACAATAATTCCATACATTTTCCACCACAAGGCCATTTATTCACTATATACAGTACCAACACCAATTATGCGCTTTGCATCAAGACTGGGGCTGGGGATTGTATTGTCCAATTTTCCTCACTCAGGCCCCTTGCTCCCTAAATACCCGGGTATCTCTGAATAGATAATCGTCTCCTCTTTAACAATATGCAGAACATTTGAATGAGCGAGACATCTCATAAGTAGAACGGTACCCCAAAATGTTCTCCTTTGTCTAGAAAAGCAGTACATGGGATGGGGAGTTTGTTGCCGGATAACTTGACTCAGACTACTAGCTCATAAATATCTTGGTATCCCTGAATAGATATTGGTCTCCTCTTTAAAAACATGCTAAGGACTTTAATGAGCAGCCTGTCCCACAACACTGATCATTACAATGATTCATTTACTGCCAATGCTGAATGACTGGGTGGATCACTTGTTCTCTATTTTACAGTGGTGACTGCTAAGACTGGTTTATTTAATGTAGTGTTGTCCTTTTCAAACCTATTTCTGAGGGGAAAATGAAGAGAAAATGTCAAACTCAGTCATTCTGCATTGGTAGTATGTGGGTCAAATTTGGGGACAACAGCACTTGTGGGTCAAACTGCTCCTTATAATCTGTTCCAAAAACAAACTCCCCATCCCCAGTTGTACAGCTTTCCTAAAAAAAGAGAACATTTTGGGGTACCATTATACTTGTGAGATGTATTGCTCATTACAATATTTTGCATATGTTTGACAGACACAGTTACTGAGCTGAAAGTGACCTCCAGGTGCTATCAAGCACATTTTCAACACATGGTTCAGAGATGGAAACATTTTATTTTAAAACGTGATATCTACTGGTTAAAGAAATCTGTGACTTTCCTAGTCTTTTCACCTGGAGAGAGAAGTCTGCACTCCTTCAGGGCCTCCTTTCCTGTCAGTAACCTATCAGCTGCTTCCCCCAATGACTGACATGCTTTGCAACCAGTAAGATGCTTTGACCCGGAGAATTCAAGAACGCAAGACAAGCACACTGACAACTTTATGTTTGTGATAACATGCGTTTCCTTCAAAACTGCATATCTGAGATATATACTGTATATATAGTGAATGGAAGTACATAACAAGTAAGATTTATAAAAGCGACTTGGTTAGCTCCAGCCACTTCAACACTGAACAGAGGGTATTTGCCTCATCGTCTCATTCTGAATTCCAATGTCCAGTTGACACCCACAATGGGCTCATACTCTGATCCAAGCCCTTTTATGTAAGCTATGGTAGCTTCCCTGCAGCGACTATAAATGGAGACACCATGCTTGGTCAGTGGGATATCAGCAGCACATTTTCATTCTCTTTTGCAGTCATTTCCATGCTTGAAGAGAACAAAACATGACTGGAAAGGTACAGTACAGAACGTAATGCCTGTTTGTGTTCCTAAGGTGAGGTTTAGTCAGCGTTCTTCTAAAGACTACTGAATTATTTAATGAGGTGCCAGCATGGATTTCTAGTACAGGAAACAGGTTATGTAATTGGTCCTAGTGAGTGCAGAAAACTTCTCAGAAAGTCACCTGTCAGGCCCAACAATAACAGAGCTTAGCTGACAGTACAGGAAAGAGCTAAAATGCATGCTTTTTATTTTTTTTTGCCAATGTGAAAATCTTTCTTAAAACCAGAGAATTTTATGCTATTCAGGGGTCTATGTTAAGGAAGTGAACAGGGATGGATCGTAAGGCTGCCCCCTTTTCACTCTCTAAAAATCCCCCGGGTGTTGTACCTCTGTATTGACCCCCTTATTAACACTGCTGAGATCTGTGAAAGCATTTCTAAGTGGTAATTAGTCACATATGATACGACAGATTTAGTCACATGTGGGACATGTAGACAAGAACATTTGAATGTAAGCCACAGTACACAAATCTAACATTGTCATGAAACAAGGCTTTCCAATAAGTGTCTGGAAAGTAGATTTAAATATAAGACAGTACACAACTCTAACAATGTCATGGAACAAGGCTTTCCAATAAGTTAGTGCCAGGAAAGTAGAAGTAAGTGCTCCACGGGCAGGTTACAAAAACATGATCTGCAAATCGGCGGCTGGTTCAAACGGTAGGGAAGAGGCCTCAATGGGGCCTCATCCTCTTTCACACCGTTGCCATGGTATCCTCAGAACGCCCTGTCTGTGCTCACTGGAGGTCAAGGCAGGTCAGTCTCCAAGAGATTCCAGACACTGGGCCAAAGATGAGAAATGAGCAGGGTTACACAATACAAGCATTGCCTCTCACACACACAGAGACAACTGGAAATAAAAAAAGCAACGTGAATGTAAATAGTGGAGGAGCTCTGGGAAGTTGAACAGATTCAGGGGACAACCTCACTGATATCACATTGAGTGGGGTAGAAAAGCACTGCACAAAGCTTCTATTGAAGAGCCTAAGATAGAGACTCAATTCAATAAAGCACAAGAATGTTTCTTTAGATACAAATATACAATTCGGAAAAACGTGTATTGTAGGTGAGCACATTTTTTATTTTTTTACAATAGGATATAAGAAAATTCAGGAACAAGCAGAGGCCCTTTAATTGGGTCTTAAAGGATGATTCAGCATCAACAACATGGCTAGGTAACCCATTTCTTCACCACTATCTGTAAACTAGTGTGGCCTACCCTCTGTCCTAAGCATACAATGTTTAGTTTTTTACATAGTTCAATCTTTTGTAGATTTTGAATCCTTTCAATAGATTACTTATTTAGAATGGATCTTGTGAAGCATTACATAGTTCCGATATAGCTTTGAAACACCCAACCGTAAGACAAACATTTCACGTGATTAAGAATCTTTCCTGAGCTTGCTGTGTATTACTCCCAGCATGTTGCATTAAGCAAAGTGATGGTTCTGGCAGGGAGCTCACTTTATCCTTAGATCAAATCACATAAACATCAAGCATATTGAAGTCCTTCCAATACCAGATCAAATTGGCAATCAAATTGCTAGTATCTCATTCGTCCTCGATAAACAATATATCAAATATGTCACCAAGGAAAGGATTTATATCTTACCTAAATCAATTACGCTTCTGCTGTGTGCCAGAGTTCACCTCCTCCTCCCCAGCCTCACCTGCCTTTATTTGTCTTCCTCTTACGGGAGAGGGCAGCCTGCCCCCTGCCCATTATTGTCTAGTCTGTGTTTTAGTAAATAATCTATCACATGAGTTTCCTGACTGAACTTCAGTCCTTTTGTTGTTGTTTTTTTATATAAACCTGATTCTTCAAATCATTGTTGATACAGAAGAAAGGTCAGGCCGGCACAGCTCTCAGTGCTTACAGATTAGTTTCAGTGTTGCAGGCCTTATTTTAAAGCTGATATACCTAGAAAGGGAAGCAGGCGGAATGCCACCCATATTCTGCACAGCTACATTAAGAGCTGTTGAGCTTATTGGCATTTCTTCCTTAAAAGCGTTCTTACCTTTAAGTCAATAAATGAATGAGATCAGTTTCCACATGCTGATACGGTCTTTTATAGGGTCCATTTATCCGAGTGTTTTTAGCAGCTGTTAGGACAGCTCTTTTCATATCCTTCCATCCATTCGTCCATGCTTGAAAACAGACCATATCTGCTGATCAAACCACTTCCATTTTTAAGTTGCAATCGATAGCATACTGAAAGTCCAGTATATTGAAAAGGTATGCCTGAAAAGCAGACACTCGAAGAATGTTATGCAAACAATGCATATTCTATAGCCAGTCCTGCAATTCTAATCGTATTGCACATCCAAAACACCTTTATATACAGTTCAGCAGAGCTGTGTTATCTTGGTATTTATGAAGATACAAAACAGTATGTAGTTCACCAAAGCTTCTGTTGACATGCTAGACATAGGCACTTCATACACAGGTGTAAAAGCATGTTCAATGAAGCAAAATGCAATCTTCTCTATATAGCAGCCTTTAACCTAACAGATTTATGTTCTATTGTTCCACCGTGGAATATCCATATATCTTGAATAAGATTTTCTTCGCACTGTATGAAGAGATGAATCCAGATGCTTTGGATACTTGTCTCAACGTACAGCATAGAAGCAATTTATATTCCTGCCTACGACAATATGTGAGAAATGTAAACACCATGATATAGATGTGTTATTCAATGAGGATGCAGCTTGAGTGCCACGTCTTTTGCCGCGTCTTTTGTTGTTGTTTTTGTATATATTAAAAACCTTGTGAGGATGGTGGTTGATCAGCTACTGATTATTTAACTAGCTGACAGTCACGCATCCTTACTAAACTCGTGCAGACTGTGGCCGAGGGGTAATAAGATAATTAACAGCTAGTTAACCCCTCGGCCAGAGCATAAGAACCTGCAGCTGTCCGTGCTGCAGGGTTGAGCGTACAGAGGAGAGTACGGGGAGCGGAGAGAACGAGGCGAATAAGAGAAACAACTACTAAGTATCATTCTGGGGTAAAACCAGCATGCTTATTTGTTTACCTCTATTTGTTTAGCTAACGCGCCTTTTTTGTTTTGTGTTTTGTTGTTTGTTTAAATCTTTTGTTTTGTTTATTTATTTAATAAAATCAGCTGAACGCCGTGGCGTTCAGTTTCACCCGCCTATCCACTGTTTTGGTTTCTGTACTTCCTGGTCCGTGACGTCACCACACCTCACCACTGCAAGCCATCCTGCCACAGGCATACTTTTGTTTTACGGCTAATTCCAAATATATTTGAACATTTATTTAAATTCTGAAAGAATATTCAAACCCACATTTGTTCCAGTAACAGTACAAATACATTGCAGACGTGTCCATGTTTGAGTAGGTTAAAAAGGGTAACAGCAGTCAGGTCTGCTGCTATGTATCTGTTTATCTGTTGCTGTTTAGATCAGGCACTAATTAGATGTTTAAAACAGTCTCCCCCCCCCCCCCCCCGCCCGAATCTCACAAAATATGTATCTTTCCAAGAGGCACCAATGCCAATAAGAACTCAATTCAAGAGGGTCAAAAGAGTCCAACGGAAGACTGCAGCACCCTGCACTTAATAGAAGTGTCTAGACGATGTCTTGCACATATAATGTGCTCTAGTGCTGTGCTGGGAGAGGTCTAAAGAAATGTCAGGTTAACCAAAAGTCAAGATGTAACTTCAGAACAAGTAAACCAATCGAAAGGTCAGGGCACTCTCTCTTTATAGTAAGCCAGTGAGCTTCACATTCTATAGCCTGATGTCAAGGCAGGGGAACATGAAGCCTAGGCTGTCCCCAGTCGTGATCTCCTCTAAAGACAAAAGCAGTGCAGTGCTCCTGAAGCCAACTTCAAAGTTATTTATCTGGTCGTTTCACCTGCCTGCAAAAGAATCACTGTTTGGGAGGAATCCTCTTGCATGCACAGGCCAGATTCACAGAAATCCTGATGCCATATTAATGGAAAAGGACAGTGCTTTACATTTGAAAGTGTAATAGATTACAAAACTCTTTGATTCCTAACCACAGTAAAAGAAAACATGTTTGTTTTATTGGGCTAAAAGGATAATACAATCAGATTTAAGCGTACACACGGTACCTGTTACGAGATTTGAGTGATTGGCTAGCATGCCAGGGAGACAGCAGGCACATGAATCTGACAACTAGGCCTGTGTCCAAGCACATCAAAGGATGCTTCTGTACAGAACTGACCTCACCCGAAAAACATGCGAGTGAGCTGGGATTCACACAAAACAAAGCAGGTTTTTTTTTTTCCTCTGAACTCCAAGGTAAAGGAAGGACATGCATTGTGATTCATCCAGATATAAATCAAGGATCAAGCATTTGGGGAATGTAACTCAGCCACTTTATAGACTAACGAGGTGACTTAGCACTAAAGTCAATGTGGAATTGATTCCAGAACTGCATACCAACAGGGCAAGGTTGCATACTTTGTACTGCTAACTTACTGATTATTTCTTCAATTACTGGATCAGATTATATGAATGAAGGCCCTTTTAATGCATTTCTTTATAACCCTGTACAATGCAGAGGGAAGTAGCTAAAGAAAGAGTAGATCATTCACAATCTGGGTCAGGTTGCATAAAAGACTTGCAGGGTCATCTTTCCAGATAGCCGCTGCCAATGCAGCCCATATCAGTAAAAATCATGTTCAATTTCTTTCAAATTCGGGCACGTTTGGAAAACTCTCTTTAAGTTTCACTGTCCAGTCACCTGTCGTGATGCTATCTGTCCGCTTGTGTTTAGAGTTTGCAACAAGGTGACATTCCCTTCTAAGATTCGGATTGCAAAGCTGTGAAGTTGGCATGAAAATTCAACTTTGAAATATAACATAACCATGATATTGATGGTGTGATACAGCCATCTGAAATGTCTTTGTATCAGATATCTGTCGGATGGAACTGATGTCACATTAAAATGAGCTATACTGTTTTTTTCTTCTTCTCTATATATTATATCAAATATAGTACCGTGTGTTGTGTAAGATACAAGCTGATTTTCAGCCACTTGCGGCCAGTGAGCCCCTGAGTGGCTTTGTTCTGACCTCTTTCTGGGTGGATAGATAGCATTGCATATTTTTTTTATAAGTACAAGCTTATACAATGTTAACACAAGTTTTCAGGATGTTTGACTTTAATGCCTGATGCTCTGATGGAATTGAAATTGTAGGTTACAAAAAACATGCATCATCTTTGTTGCAAGGGGTGCACTGATGTCGATACAAACTGCATTTCTCAGTCTCTTAAAGTGCTGCCAAGAGACGTTCAATTGCCATGATGTGTAAATAAACATATTTTAAAAATATTATTTGAAAACGCAGATATAAAGTATGTCACTGTAGCTAGCCAGACAGACAGTTCTTTAGCTCATTCAAAGAGTGCATAAGAATACCAGCTCATATAACATTGAGAGACAAACCACAGCTATTATTTTTAAAGTGAGATCCGTGAATGTTAGAAATTCAAATCTGTTTTGTGAACATTTAAACCAGGAATTGTTTAACATAATGCTTTGATGGTGGTCTGTCTGCCTTGAAAGTCAAACTGTAAACCATGAGGGTAATTAACTTTTCCAAAAGACCAACTATATTGGATGATAATCCCATGCACATGGCCGGAGAATTGTGAATCAACAAGATCTACGTAAGGCTGTGCTCAACACCTCATGTTAAAAGACGAACACACAGAAACTGCAATCTTCAGTTTGTTTTCACAGCCTTCCTCTTTCAGAACCAGTATCCCCTGAATATACACTGTGAAGAACGAGACTTAATGGAGATCTCCTGGCTGAAAAATAACTGCTAAAGTTACCAAACAGACCATTTACCCCCGTTTTTGTTTCTCCCAAATGTCCAGTAATGCTCCCTCACCACAGCAATCCCTACAACAGGTCAGTAGTTGTCCTCCGATCCCCAGTGACCTCTTTACACCCAGGAGCTCCTCAGTGGATCAGCCCTGCTTTGGCCTCACTTGGCGCCTGGCCAGGGGGTCCACTGTAGCGCTGTGAGGAGAAGCAGTACTTCCTAACCCATGAGAGCACCAGATCCAAAGTAACGTTCTCTGTGGATTCCTAGGCGAAGATCAAGAACATTGTACAGTGTTAAAAGACTGACCGTGCACACCAATTGCTTCTACAGTGAAATCGGCACTTAATAGTTCTGCATGAGGAAACATTTAGTGCATCAAATAAAGCCCGACGTACACCAGAAGCTTGCCATGGTGAAGGTGGCTTGGTTTGGCCCACTCAAGCTGCAGATTGCCTGCAGGCTCTAGGGAGACGAGCATTCACAGCAGATCATGAGGTTGATTGAAAGTGGGATGCTGGATGGAGAATGGTGTTGGTCAGTTGAGTCAATGATATCGTGTTTGATTTTAAACCAAAGGTGTTTCTCTTAGGACAATGTCATCGTCAGGTTTGCTTCAAAAAGAGACAAGAACCGATAAAGTAAGGTATGCTAACTTTTCACTTGTGAATATAAGGAAAACATTATTTCTGCAATTCATTACTAGTGAGATTTGCCTCAGAGTTTCATCATTTCAGATTACATATATTTTTTTTTTATAATTATCGTTTACATTCATAACAAACCAGAATGCTTGTTTTAGCCAATTGGTGGCTGTTCTGTGGTTTTGTAAATCAGAGTGCATTACCTTAATGCAATGCAATGTTTGTGACAATTGTGACAACATTTGTCTGGTGTGCCAGGTAGGCATTATTCTTAGTCCTACCAAATAAATAACATCAAATATCGTATCACTAGGACCTAGCAGCAAAGCACATTCTTAAACTAATACAAAATATTATTGTCCCAGTATAATAATTTTTTTTTAGTTTTTAAGGCTACAGTTAAAAAGTAGTTTAAAAGTATTACCATTTTAAATAAAGAAACAAACAAAAAAAAACATTTAATACACACCAGGCCCACTATAAACACAAAAGTAACAAACTACCATAGAAACAGACACAGACAAATACATAAAGTTGTTCCCCCCTTATTTCAAATCAGATTACTTTAAATCATTCTTATGCAAATCAGAAAACACATGCATATGCAAATATTAAAACCCTCTTTTCAATAAAACATTACATATGCTATTGCGTTTCCTTTATTCAAAAGACACGTCTCTTAATTTCTTACATATAGAAATAGACTGCAAAAACTCAATCAGCACCAATAACCAAAGGCCAACGTATTCACTATAGTCTTTTTTTCAAACATTGAAGTTTAACAACAAACACTATAGCATACATCTAAAATGGCTGCATGCGAGGCATTGCCTATCACATTCAGGTTAATATCAGTATATCAGTGACACGCTTATTTGTAACAAAATTCCAAATAAATAAGGTTCCTCGTTTGCTATTAGAATTTAGAAAAGAAAAAAAATACAATAGGAACTCTTGCCAGCATCAGAGCTGGATTTTTCTCCACCTGCCCCACACGTGTCTCATATAATTGCAGCTTGATTGACAGCACTAGAAGACACACCCGCACAATAATAAAACATATTCTGTTAGTTTCTTTTTGAGAATTGATTACATTTAAAGCCGTTTTTGGCTTCATTAAAATAAGCCAGCAATTGAAAGAGTGCTGCTCCTGAATGTAAATCGACTTCCAAGTACGTTTTTAAGCTAGCAGTAATTTAAATTGTTTTGGTTTTGTGTAATAATCGTTTTAATGTGGTCCAAGGTACACGTAATGCATTTTATTTGTTAATTGATTCCCCATTTCTACTTCCAAATGGCTTTTTGTGCATGTTGCAACATCGAGGTTGATGAAAGATATTATGTTACTCTTTCCCATTCATTTCTGCAACCATGTACAATGTATGCCTTCACTTCTTCAAAAGGTCACCAGCTGCTACTGATCAAGATTTTTTTCAAAACTCGCAATCCATGTTTTCACACAGTTTATTCTTTCATGTCCTGTGTTATAATATTGTAGCGATCCGTGCATGTGTGTTTATGTACTGTATTCCCTGCTGTCTGTTTGTGTTTGCATGATGTGTGTTATTCCCTCCCCGCTGTATTCCACCATTGCTTGTTTATCTTTTGTGTGTGTGTTTCTCCGTACCATGTGACTCGCTGTTTGTTTATCTGCCCTGGTCTGTTCCCATTGGTTGTTATCTGTGCGTCCTCATTGGTCTGTCTGTGCCCATTGGTCCTGGTGTGCGGCTGAGGGCCAATGGGATGTGTCCGATGCCTGGTACCCTATTTGCATGAAGGGGCGGGCTAAGCCTATAAGAAGGCACTGCAGTGCTGTTCAGATAGTTGTTCCGGGAAAGCGGTGAAGCAGACAGAGCAAAGGTCTCTGAGAGGTCATCCAAATTAATAAAGGATTCGAACTCAAACAAGCGTGTCTTCTCCATTTTCTGCCTCCGGCAAACGCTACAATATGTATAGCTGAACCTGTCCTTATGGTATAAGAGCAGAGCATTTTATATTATATATATATTGAACATTTAACCCTTATATTATTATAGCCCCCCATTGAAATCTGAAATGGCGCCACTATAGGAGTTAGATGTGATGGGTTTAGATGTGATTTACCATCACAGATTTTTCCTGAGGGATTTTATCTAACCAATTGTAAAAGGTATACAAAGGAGCTGTGTCGCCTACTTAAGACGTCAATGGCATACACTGTCTGTTTACACAATCACGTTATGGCTATGGAACATGCCTGGGGACAGGCAGGTTGTCCGAAATATCAAGATGTCAGGTTTGTCACTGTCTGAGCCTAAGCAAGTCACTTAACCACCATGTGCTCCGTCTTTCAGGTGAGGCGTTGTTGTAAGTGACTCTGCAGCTGATGCACATTTCACACACCCTAGTCTCTGTAAGTCGCCTTGGATAAAGGTGTCTGCTAAATAAACAAATAAAAATAATAATAAAAATAATAATTGCACATACATGTGTGGACGAGAGTGAGAGGTTAGGGCAGGTGCAGTATACGTTTTTTGATTAAAACATTTATTTTTTATATATAGCTTTGTGGCAATGTGCCCCGCCCCTGTGTGCATTTGTGTGTTATGTGTTGTATGTTGTGTGTGTAAATGTTGGTGTATAGTCATTGGTACACGGGATATAAACGGGTCTGTGTGTTTCTGTCTCTGGTCTGAGTTCCTCCCTGCAGCCAGCCTGTCACAAGCTTATATACACATGCCTTCCTGATAAAGAACTGTAACCACCAGAAATGCAATGTGTTGTCACAGCTCATGATATTTTACTTGTGGTTAAGAACAAATGGATCCTCTAATGTTAGCACATGTTTCCTTTGCAGCACACAATAAAGTATAGGAGGCACTAGAGTGTCAGTTAAATGGCAGAACAATCGCCATGCTTTTGATAGTTACTGCAGGGGTTCCCAAACTTTCTCAGCTCGAGGCCCCCCAAAACATTCTGAATCCTGGCTGAGGCCCCCCACCCAATGAATCTGTATTATTATTATTATTTTGTCATTAGCAGACATCTTTATCATTTTTATTACTAAGAACATAAGAACATAAGAAAGTTTACAAACGAGAGGAGGCCATTCGCCATCATGCTCGTTTGGTTTTTAATAGCTTATTGATCCCAGAATCTCATCAAGCAGTTTCTTGAAGGATCCCAGGGTGTTGGCTTCAACAACATTACTGGGGAGTTGGCTCCAGACCCTCACAATTCTCTGTGTAAAAAAGTGCCTCCTATTTTCTCTTCATGTTGTCCTTTTTTATAGTTTCCCTACATTGTCTAGATGAAGACATTTCTGAGTCAACATAAACTCCTAGGTCTTTTTCATAGATTCCTCCTTCAATTTCAGTATCTCCCATATGATATTTATAATGCACATTTTTATTGCCTGCGTGCAGTACTTTACACTTTTCTCTATTAAATGTCATTTGCCATGTGTCTGCCCAGTTATGAATGCTATCTAGATCATTTTGAATGACCTTTGCTGCTGCAACAGTGTTTGCTACTCCTCCTATTTTTGTGTCGTCTGCAAATTTAACGAGTTTGCTTACTATACCAGAATCTAAATCATTAATGTAGATTAGGAACAGCAGAGGACCTAATACTGATCCCTGTGGTACACCACTGGTTACCTCACTCAATTTTGAGGTTTCTCCTCTAATCAGTACTTTCTGTTTTCTACATGTTAACCACTCCCTAATCCATGTGCATGCATTTCCTTGAATCCCTATTGCGTTCAGTTTGAGGATTAATCTTTTATGCAGGACTTTGTCAAAAGCTTTCTGGAAATCTAAATAAACCATGTCGTGGTTTACATTAAGTAATTCAGCTGCAGACACCTTTATCCATTGCTACTTAGATACTGAGCAGATCACCTTACTCTTATTGCAAACAACAAATTAAATAAGAAAACAAAAAGGTACAAGGATAAAAATAAATGTAAGTAAATAATACTACTTACAAAGTACTCTGGATTCAGCATGCCTCATGGGATGGGTGTGCTTGGTAATTCCTGCACAGGTCATTACATCGCGGTTTCATTCCAGTCAATGATATTCGCATGTAACTCTCCACATGCAGACCTGCTCTGTGCTTTGTCTTCAGTGCTGTCAGTGTGGAAACCCGGTCTCACACATATATGTTGTAGCAAAGGGTAAAATAGTTCTCACAGCTTTATCGCTAACAACAGGATACTCATCCATGAACCAGAACTGTGGTAATGGAACAGCAGATAATTTAATCTTTAAAGTCCCATCATTTGACTGTTCAATCAACTACTCTTGGGATTTCAGGTCCAGGTTTCTATCGATTTCAGAATCAAAGGGATTTCAGATTCAATTCAAATGTTTGTTTTCGCGCTCTGGAAAGTATTCACTGAAGTAATGTTGCAGATGAATCAAATGAGACACGATGAGTGGCGGGATGCTGCTGGTACTCATGCTGGAAGATTTAAGTTCTTCATGTGAAAGTGGAAACATTTCTGTCACTCCTTCATTAAGTTTATTTTACCAGAGAGCAATTTTTTTAGTGAATGCTCTAACTTTGTCTTGCATATTTAATACGGTTACGTCACAGCCTTGGATGCTTTGATTCAGATAACTTATTATTATTATTATTATTATTATTATTATTATTATTATTATTATTATTATTATTTAATTCTTACAATTGTTACAAGATATCACATTATTTTTACATACAATTACCCATTTATACAGTTGGGTTTTTACTGGAGCAATCTAGGTAAAGTAACTTGCTCAAGGGTACAGCAGCAGTGTCCCCCACCTGGGATTGAACCCATTCTGTGTTTCATGGGCCTAGCTTTTATCATATTGACAATTTTTATCACTTCTTGCAGCAGCTGGTTAAACTCATCATCCATATGTTTGGCAACAAGTGCTTCACGGTAAAGCATGCAATGACTTGCAACGGCATTTGGAGATTTTGTCTTTATAAAAGCTACAACACCATTACATTTGCAGCCGCACTGTCGATGTGTGGAAGTGTTATTTGACAAATTCCCCCCCTTCTATAAACCTTACATATACGAGTAGCTGTGCAGCATTTGCAACGTCTGTACTTTCATCTAACTGCAAGGCAATGTACGGGCTAGCACGCAACCAATCCAAAAGATGAGCAGAAACATCTTCTGCCATGTCACATATCCTTCGGCACAGTGTTGTTTGACAATGGCACCACTTAAATTTTTTTGGCTGCTTCTTCACCCAGTATTTCACAAACAATATCTACAGTAGCTGGCAAAATGAACTCTTCCCCAATTGTATGCGTTTGTTTTTTGTGCGAGCAATGTGGTATGAGGCTAGAAAAGATGCCTTTAAGGCTCTCTCTGGAACAGTAACGTGCTGCTTAAAAGTACTCACTAGTTTTAAAATTTGGGATTCCTTTCTTTTAAAAAAATCTATAGATTTCCCAGCTTCATTTGGGTGTTTTTGTTGTAAATGCCGCTTCAACTTTGATGCCTTGAGGCATTCATTATATAGGATTTCAAAGCACATCACACATTTTGGGTAATCAAGGCCGTCTTTCTTCGTAATGCAAGAAAACCCGAAGTGAATGTACTCAGCATCATATTTTTGAGATTTTGATTTTGATGCCTTCACGGAGGATGCCTGCTCGTTTGTACAGGTGGTACTTGTGGCACTGGTACTCATGGAAGCATCACTGCATTTGTTTTCCTCCTCAGGCTCTTTTCGTTGGCGTTTCAGAAACCGCGCCATTTTGACTGTTATACTCTGTCGAGTTCTCACTGTACATGTGCAGAAGTGGAATGTTTTATTTTATCAACAGCAGGGGGGAGAAAATATATCTAGAAGCTGAACGAAAAAAAATATAAAATTGTTTTTTTTAAAACGTATTGTGAGAAATCCTGCTTTATATTTAATTGTAAATTGCATAAATATAGCTGTTTATCCACCCATCCATCCATTATCGATCCGCTTCTCCTGGTGAGGGTCGCGGCTATATTTGTTATTTAAATTGTAATTGCAATTCACCCCGCTTTTGTGATAATGGTACATACTCTAAGCACGAAACAAGCAACCAGGGACATTCAAAGTACATATGCAGGGCAGGGGGCGCAAGGGCAAGAGCTTTAAGATTTGTTTATTTAACTTTTAAGATTTGCTTTTAAATATTTCACACATCATTTTCTTTTGTTCAGTAATTTTACATATTTTGCTGCGGACCCCCTGAAGCTACGCCGCAGACTCCAGATTGGTAACCCCTGAGTTACTGTATTCCCTCAGTTTTCAAATACCTGCACAACCCATTAAAATACAATACATAAAATAACATCTCAAATCTGTTTCTCATACAGTACACCTTACCACACAAAAAGCTTCTTTTAAACTAAAAGAGATAAATACAACTAGATTGAAAATCCTGCCTGTCACACAATACTACTCAGTTTCATAGTGAAATTGGATTAGAAAACGCTACATATTTCTTGCAATTTATTTGTAGTTACTAAATACAACTTCTCGAACTAACTAACTATCCCGTTTGACATGAATATGTATTTTTCAATATACAGCTATGGCCAAAGGTTTTGTATCACCTAGAATTTTAGCATTGATATCGCAAAAGTCTACCGGAAGCCATAATAGTAGTACAGTATTTCATGTTAGATTTCAAAATGTCTCATTTTTCAATTTTTGTCAGTTTTTCATAAAGTATTTGGGAAACTACAAAGTGATTCAATATATTAATGTAACATTATTCAGCTGGTTTCATTCCACTTTATGAAGCTAAATGAGTTCATTCTATAGGGTGATGCCAACCTTTTGGCCGTAGCTGTAAATAGTAAACACACATATGTGTTGGTGGTCATAATAAAATATAATTGACTTTAAAATGACTTGAGCTGCCTCTCTCGGTAGATGGAATGCTACGGAAACTACGTAAAGCTAACTAGTCTACTAGCTTTCTGAGCACGGCAGTGATGAATATATAGGAACGAAAAATAGTGGGTTCTTTTACCTGCAAAACTTGCCAACATCAGAATCGTAATCATGCACTGAGTTAATATGCATTTATACGGGGACAGCCTTGTTTCTAGCAGATCGACTCTTCAGTACATGTTAATTCTCCAAAAGGTGAATAATTGTGCTCCTGTTAAATCGATACCTCAAATCACATCATCAGAGTAATAAGACCTAGGAGTTTATGTTGACTCAGAAATGTCTTCATCTAGACAATGTGGGGAAGCTATATAAAAGGCCAAGATGCTCGGATATATTGTGAAAAGTGTTGAATTTAAATCAAGGAAAGTAATGTTAAAACTTTACAATGCATTAGTAAGACCTCACCTAGAATATTGTGTTCAGTTCTGGTCACCTTGTTACAAAAAGGATATTGCTGCTCTAGAAAGAGTGCAAAGAAGAGCGACCAGAATTATCCAGGGTTTAAAAGTCATGTCTTATGCAGACAGGCTCAAATAATTGAATTTGTTCAGTCTTGAACAAAGAAGACTACGCGGTGATCTGATTCAAGCATTCAAAATTCTAAAAGGTATAGATAATGTCGACCCAGGGGACTTCTTTGACCGGAAAAAAGAAACAAGGACCAGCGGTCACAAACGGAGATTAGATAAAGGGGCATTCAGAACAGAAAATAGGAGGCACTTTTTTACACAGAGAATTGTGAGGGTCTGGAACCAACTCCCCATTAATGTTGTTGAAGCTGACACCCTGGGATCCTTCAAGAAGCTGCTTGATGAGATTCTGGGATCAATAAGCTACTAACAACCAAACGAGCAAGATGGGCTGAATGGGGCCTCCTCTCGTTTGTAAATGTTATGTTTCTAATTTCTTATAAGAACATAAGAACATAATTTCTTATGTTCTTATGTTCTTATAAGCAAGTCGCAGCCCACACAAGCACACCAAGCCTGGCATTTTCTTAGAGCAATAGGCACAAGCATGATTTATGTTTTCCAACCAGTAAGTAACCGATCCTGTTCAGACGAGTTAACAATGCAATTTAATGTATGTGTTATAAATAACGAAACGCTTAAATTACGTAATTAGTGGATAATTAAAATAGACTTTTTTATTATTACTATTGGCTTAAATACGTGTTCCTAAAAGCAGACATTATGCTAGGAATTGATACTGTTAAGACGCATCTCATTCTTTGCCTGGTCTGAGGCACGTGTTTTTATGATGCCGATAAGGGTCAATTAACAGATACAGATTCATCAATCAGACGAATAATATGCTAATCACAAAATTGGTCTCTAAGGGCACGTTATTCTAACGTCACAATGTTTTTTGATGGTAAATGCTATTTATTCATCACCTGATGAAATACTGTCATGTTAAACACTATTACTGGCACGATAAGTTTTATCAATATGGGCCAAAGAGTGGTAAGGGTATGAAATTTAGCCAGAATCACTTGAATCCTTTAACCCTTAAAGTTAAGTATTTTTTATTATGTATTCTGCTCAGAGATACATGTATAAAAATGTGTTATTCTATGACCCAAGGGACCTTACAATACTTCCTTAAAGTTTTGTTGAAAAATATTGATGTTTGGGCAAATTACAAGATATTGTTTCACCAGAGTGATTGCAATGACATAATACTTTATAAGCAGTAATGGACAATACTCTCGATTATTTTATTTATAAATGTTGTAAAAACATATATATGAGACAGAATAAATGTTCTAATATAATTATAAGTCAAATACATCCGAGTTACAGTGTTTCCCCTTTTTTTATTAGCTCTAAACAAGTTTCTGTGATGTTTTGTTTCTGCTTTTGTCTCTGCCGAGCTGCTGTAAACTGACTCCACCCTTTAGACACTAAATGCCCCTCTCAGTGACATCACACAAAAAAACCTATCAGGAAGTGAATGTCAGTCCCTCCCCTATCCATTGATATGTGTTTCAAGCCTGTACTGCAAAGTACGGTGGCCCTGTAACGATCGCGGTCCTAAAAGCCCACTTCAGTATGAGCGTGTTAACACAATCCTGATGCTTAAAGGGTTAAGATCCAACATGACAAAGTTTTGAGATCAATCAGCCAATAGGAACTGGACCATCTTAAATGGACTGAATGTCCTCCTCTCACCCGTACATTTTGGTATGTTTTTATAAAATATCGGTGCAAAGGCTGTTATCGTGTTCACCAAGGAAGACAGATGAACAGACTGACCCACACACATAAGGCTTCCCATTTTTGGAATGAGGACCCTAAAAAATTATCTCAAAGCGTTTTACAAAAATCGCAACATTGAACAGTGAATCCTAGAATTATGGATGCAGAAAGACAGATGGTTTCAAAGCCGACGTTATAGATGAAAGTTTTTGAGCAATATCATTGTTTGTCCCTGAGCTGTGGGTCAGTTACAATTCACATATGACATCATACCTCAGGAGCTGTGACTCATTGCCCTTGACATGAGAATGCCTAATGCCCATTTTCTCCAATTACTCTGGGAAGCAGGCAACACACCAGAACTCATTTGGGGACTCAGACTGGCTCTTGCTAACACAAACCATGTGTTTAAACTCAGATAAGATGTAATCTGACTGCACACCATCATGAGGGCAATAAAGTCCTAAACTCAGTCACAAGCAATTGAAAGTAGCTCATTTCTTCGTCAATCGGCTGGTCAACAAGCCTTCTAAACGACCCTTTATAAAACACACATATGTATATATACTGTTAGGATTTTAAAACACATTGATTGTGTGACTAATGCACTGGTAACATCTCCTACCCATAGCTGATAGGGTATAGAAAACAAAACCGCACATCACAAATTCTTAGCCTCTGGTATTAGGTCAGTAATGGAGAGAGAGAGTCAATGGAAGGCCTTCAGGTGCTAATATGGCATTATCTGTTCTAAATGCAAATTAGAATTAAAAACCTACTGGCCTACAAAACGTTGCTTGTTGTCTTGTATCCAGTGACAACAGATAAACAGCACACAGCTATTCAGCATAGAAGATAAGGGTTCAAAAGACAAAGGGCCTGTAGAGGAGCTTAAGCTTTTCAAGGACAAGGGTGTGCTGTCATGGTGTAAGTGTTACCTGTGCTTCCTTGTCATGCTCAGATAGTATCTGTCCATTTCCAGAACTCTCTGTTTTTCACTCCCTCTTTACCATTCAATGCAAGTGTTGATGTACTTGGAAATAGGGATGGGTTTGCACCACTGTTTTCAGGTTCTCAGCAGTAAATCAGCATTTGAAGCTGTACACCTGTAAGATGTGAAAGTCAATGAGATATGTAGTAATATGTATTTTGTTGTCCAGTGGCTATAACCGTGCTTACCGGTGTAGATTTCAGCCTCCAGTGGGTCCTCCACCTTCTTGTGCTGTATGATGAAGTCTGAGATCTTGCATCCTATAACAGGCTCGATGTCCAGCCACTCCATCGCTACCATGGTGCTTGATGGCTCCAGGTTAGGTGCCAGTCGTAGTCTGCAGATTTAAACACACAATTAGAAAGCATGACACCATTGAGATGACTCGCCCTGCATGCCACGCCACAGTGGCTTTACTGTAGGAGTCACCAGGAACCACATTGATATGTTTATCTTTTCATTCGACCTTTGGGGGACAGAACCGCTAAGCTGCCCACACAAAGCACTGAGTCAGCTGGGTAATATTACAGACTTACATTATAGCAATATAGAATATAGCTGCAAAAAAAAAAAAAAACTGCAATAAGAATGGATAGACACATCATGTAAACTGCTTTGTTTTTACACTTTGGTAACAATTGAGTTGATACTTCCACAGCCTTCCAGAATGACAAGCAATTGATTGCCAGCACAGGGATGTCCGGACACAAGCAGTGATATATCCTTGGGGCTTACTCTGCTTTGGGGGTCGTCATCCTAGACCTAGAGGGGAGGCAGTATTGGAAATCTATGGCACTTTGTCACTACGGTTAGTGGTGAGGGTTGTGTGGGATGCAGCAGTTTGCCTTACTCTGAATGGGCATCGTGGCATTTTAATGGTCCATTGTTTATTTTAATTGCTTCCTTTAGTGACACTGGATGGGGTAAAACAAAGACATTGCAATTGATATCATTTAATGTATTTATAGTTACCATTATGGAAGTAGGTAATGGTAGAAATAAGGTTTTACAATCAACTAAAGTGATGAGAGCAACTCCGATATGCAGAACAGGGCAGATCATGAAAGAAGCAGGCTCGTTTGCACAAGCAGTTATAAAGTTTTAACCTCTCCTTACTGGCAGCACTCTGTTCTGACGGTGCATAGGCCTACACTTGAGGATATTAAAAGAGATTCAATGTAGGGCCGCATCTAAACACCTACCAGGCTTCTATGTACAGTACTATACCTCGGCTGTGCAGTTGAAAGTAACCAATGCCAAATGAAGTACCGTAAAGTCATCTAGCAAAACAAAAATGACAGATTGGTACCTCTCCTGCTACAGGTTATTAAATGACATCACTTTTCCAATCAGTACATTTAATAGGGAAAGGATTGTAATTTGTATGTAAGTGAATGAGATACCCCCACTGTTTAAAAATGTAAGACAAGAAATCAACTCCCCTGTGCTGAATAGACCCAATGTCTTCCCATAAAATATACATCCTGGAGTGCTGGTTTAAAGGGTGTGATAGTTCATCTAATTCAAGTAGCATTTTTACTTATGGTGGGAAGCCTTCCGGTGGACAAATACTGTAATTGTGAATTCTTGAGGATTTAAAATCCATATATTACTATTAGTGGTATCTGGTGTAGATATGGTTTTACAAAAAGCTGTATAATGAGGGTTACTGGCCAGCACAGCACTTTATAAATTATGGATCCATAAAATGTTTGACTTTTAATGCCAACAGCATCCTGGGTATTACTGTTCACTCTTTAATTTTATCACTGACTAAAGAGAGAGAGAGAGAGAGAGAGAGAGAGAGAGAGAGAGAGAGAGAGAGAGAGAGAGAGAGAGAGAGAGAGAGAGATTGTAGCTGAAAAGTAAATTGGGTTTAATAAAGCCTAAAAGAAAGGCTGAATGCTCTTTCAGACCGGATAATGAAAATGCCACTGCATCCTGGGTATTACTGTTCACTCTTTAATTTTATCACTGACTAAAGAGAGAGAGAGAGAGAGAGAGAGAGAGAGAGAGAGAGAGAGAGAGAGAGAGAGAGAGAGAGAGAGAGAGAGAGAGATTGTAGCTGAAAAGTAAATTGGGTTTAATAAAGCCTAAAAGAAAGGCTGAATGCTCTTTCAGACCGGATAATGAAAATGCCACTGCTTGAGTGAAAAATACAGGACTGGATTTGATGCTTCGTAATCCTAGCTATCCATACAGCAAAGCTCTCCCAGGATCAGCAGGGGAACAGTGTCTCTCTACTGAACAGGAAGCATTAAGAGAGAATAGCTGTAGTGCTCACTTCCTACAGTCTCCCATATAAATAATAAATGAGCATTCGCCTCTTGCAATTAGAAACGATAACGGCAGCTGGACTGTACATCTCCCAGAGAAGTGAAGACCGGTCAAACGAACATTATAGCGGAGAGCTCAGTTTTGCTGACATATTGGAAGCATTAAATATTGAAAGGAAGTCGCACGCGAGCGACTCTCCTGAAACCCCTCTTCGGCAGGTACTACCATTAGAGGAAAGCTGCTGGTGCAAAGCCGTGCCAGCCTGGGATGAGATTGCATTATCTAGCGAATCCGCAATCACATGAGATGTAGACTGGCAATATCAGAGGCAAAGACAATAGAACACATTCATTCATTCTTGCACACAATAAATTAATTAAATAAATGTGTATGGTGTGTATATGAATAGTAATAATGCATTATACTTTGAAGGCAACAATTAAAATGAATTAATAAAAAACAAACATTGCGGTTATACTACTTCAGATCATTTATAAGGTTAGTTTCATACAAGCAGATTATCTTGCTAGTAGCGTTTGCGTTTCTTTTTACAAAAGTAAATGCCGCAAACTTATGACTAGGGTAATTGCTTTGTGAATATGGAGCATCATGTTGCTACTGAAGGTCGCTGTGAAGTATACCTATTTATATAATAATAATACAGGCTTTGTTGTAGCACTTGTGAATTACATTAAAATCAAATAACATTGCATTAGTTTGAACTCTTATTATAATATGATTATGTCTGTATGTACCTGTTTTCTTTCTGTTCCATATATAAGTAGGGTTGACTTATTAGATGACTTTATTAAACTCTGAAGTGAGTAGTTCAATACAGTTGTAATCACTGTAATCAGCAGTAATCAACCGTAAACACCACTGCAGGGCAGTGGTTAGGGCTCTAGACTCTTGACTGGAGGGTCAATATGATAAAAGCTAGGCCCATGAAACACAGAATGAGTTCAATCCCAGGTGGGGGACACTGCTGCTGTACCTTTGAGAAAGGTACTTTACCTAGATTGCTCCAGTAAAAACCCAACTGTATAAATGGGTAATTGTATGTAAAAATAATGTGATATTTTGTAACAGTTGTAAGTCGCCCTGGATAAGCTCCAGGGTGTTGGGGATCATGTGTGGTTAGAGTTACTTACTCAGGCTGGAGCAGAGGGCTGCAGTTTGGGAGTCCATTCTCATCAAAGGCACTCAGGTCACATCTGCACCAGTCCTCAATGACATCACCTTTTCCTGTGCACCAGTAGGTGCTCATTACAGCGTTCCTGAAAGCCTGCAAAACATACGGGTGGCAGAAATGCAATTAGTGTCACACAGCACCTGCTTGTTCTGTTTGAGAACTAACCGCCACCCGTTTAATATGTAAAAACCCTGCAGCATCCCCTTTGGAGTGGAAAAAAAACACTTCTGGGGTTTCTCAACTGGACGTGAGCAAGTCTAAATATGGGATACATTAACGATAACTTAATGAAAAGCAGGCTCTGAAAGGGAGGGGTTATATACAACCATCAATAATATCATTTCACACCACTGTATCGTTATTTATGTATTTATTTTATCTGCTTTTATTTTATATCAAGTACGTTACTGATAGACATCCTCTGACTCAGCTGCAAATATAAGACTACAACTATCTGTACCAGGATAAAAGATGATGCCCTACATAGAACTTTTGAATTAAAATGTAGTGTGGACAGACTGGTATACAGACAAGTTCCTTCAGACGTACCCAGACTCTCAGTGCAATAAACAAACTGTAATAAAGACAGCTGATGGTTTGGGGGCATTCTGTGCAGTAAATAATACACGCAGTTGTCATAGTTTTTATCATGTGATACCTTATAAAAGTAATAAGGACAATAAGGATTGCAGCGATTAAAATCCTTGGACCAATTATGAACTTGGAGGTGGTTATGATCAATGCATTTCCTGTGGTACTGCATTTAAAATATTAACAATGTTTTAAAATAACACCTGAGAGTGCGTTAGTGTAATATAGGCTTGCACGATATAGCATTTTCATTTGGAAATGTTTCTTTATTGAATGGCCTCTAATTGTGTGCTTTTCACACTAAAGCCTGTTCACATGACAGTCCAGGGCTCCAATGGCTGAGCTAGTCACATCACCAAGTTAACTGTGCAAAACATTCATCTCTGAAATGCAGAAGAACAGAGTGTAAACATGTTCAAATCTCAGCTGTGTATTCGTACCAGTTAAGGTGAATCACCCTAATATTTCATTACGGGATGAAAAGGTATGAGTCTGAATCAGAGGAGTCAGGTTACCTCCGAATAAACTCACACCGTGACTCAGTAAGTTTTGATCTTTCGGTTGCAGTTTGGAAATGACACACATACACACGCACACAGCAGATACGGACAAGGACCAGAGTGCATAAACAACCCACCACCAAGGCAAAGACCTGAACGGACCAGACACGAAACACCTCGTTGTAGCTTCAACTTATGTACCTGGAGCTGGACACTTTCCTATTCTCTAGGGCACTCTGTTATAATTAATTTAAAACACAATGAATTTCAGAATGCTCCCAATTAGGGGTGTGCCGAGTAGCGAGTATAAACGAGTATCTATATATGTGTATGTTATTTTTTCTACGAGTAGTACAAGTACTATGCTTATTACATGTTTTTGTTTCTTAGGAGAGTGACTGTTTTAGGTAAGCCCAATGATCAAATTATATATTAGAATTTTGAAATGACTGTCAAATTATAGTAAAGCCATGTTTGCTCATTTCTGAGCACCAGATTTGTTTTTTAAACTCACTCCACTGAACGGTACCATGTGTGCAATAAAAGGTAGAATAGTCTGATTAACAAATGCACTCAATCAAAACCATGCATGCGTGCAGGTAGACGATAATTTTGAAACTATAGTCAGACTGTAAGCTTTGAGCTGCTAAACAAGAATGAAATATTTATGCACTGTGGTTTAGAGAATATATAATACCGTTAAAAAAATAAATTGAACATAATTATGTTGTTTTACTTTCATTGTTATTTTAGTCATCAGTCTTCCTGCATACCCCCTATGACCCTTAGAAGTACCCCCAGGGGTATACGTCCCCCCGGCTGAAAATCCCTGGTCTAGATCATCAGAATGATCTTCAGTGATCTAGACCGATTCACTGTTAAACAGGAGCTCCCTAAATCCTTAGTTAAGGCAGGTCTTTATGTATGATTAAAATCCAATTTGAAATATAAAGTGCAACTTGCAGTGAACAGGTTTTAAGATGCTTCAACGAATAGCCCAAGTTAGCTCAGATCAAATATGTAATGTACTGTATAGTTTAAGCTCCACGCTGTACCACAAATCAACTACAGACTGTACAGTATTAAGTGGTTCCCAAAACAGCATAGAATGTGACTGAACAAAAGCAAAGTACCATCCAATGCCATTGCTAATTGTAAATGAGGCTTTAGACTGACACAGATTAGGCTTCCAAATAAATGCAGATCCACCTACAACAGCAATTCTGTCTGCTGCATCACACACTTATTAAAATGTCATATTTAAATGCACTAATCTTTCATCTGTGATATACCCTTAACTTGACTTTACCTTGAAGATATCTGACTAGAAAAAGGTTTGTCACAGATTACTACTGAAAAACCATGTGCAGTTTAGCTGCGCTCTGACACAATGCACGATTGTCTTTAAAGCTTATTCTTTAAGTCCACAGTGCTCAGTGCAGTTTTGTTTATTGCACTGTCCGATTCAAAGCTGGTCAGGTAAAACAGGACTGCAAAGCTGTGACATGTTTGTGTTACCGCACTGCGACAGGTCAATAGCTGGCCGTGGCTTCCACTCTAGATAAACAACTAACCCACTGCAATATGTGTCCTGTATCTGACACAAGACTGGCAGCTGGCTTTCATTTGCTAGATTTTTTGCTCTATTTCTCACAGACACTAACCAAACCACAAGATTTTAAAAAAGCTCAGCATTTACCCAGGTGTCAAAGTTATCTTGTTTACTTTTTAAACCAAGGCCACATAAAAGCAACATTTTTTTGAATTTCCTGCAAGAAACAAGCACTAAATTAAACTAATTGTGCTTCCTGGGCCATATGGTGAAATGCTGGTCAAAACTCAGACACACGCAAAGCCCAGGAGAAAGTCTTTGTAGACTCTTGTTATCAATAGGAAACCAACCATCAGAAAACAAAACAGGAAGTCCAGAACATGTTACAGCTAAAATATGTGGAACAGACAGGAGAAATGACTTGTAATGATTCAGATCAATGTGTTTTGCATTCCCAGAACGTAGACGATCAAGGCTAAGATAAGTACAAATAAATTCAACTTAAATAAACACCTGCTAAAGGTCATTTGAGTCATGGTTTCTGCAATGTAATAAAAACCGTGTTAAAGCTACATTCCTGATTATTTTACATTTCTTGGCAGTGGTAATAGATAAAGAAAAAAATTGTGTTAACAAAACCAATTTAATTATTAATGTTAACATAAGGGACTGATGAACATTAATAACAAACTATTGGCTGGGAATGGGATTCATAAAGCTTCATGCCAGTATTTTATCTTCACCAGACGTTTCTTACAATGACTTTTGATACCCAGAATGGAACATTCTTTTTCTAGATTTGTGATGTCATTATAACATCGTCATACTAAAGTTTTCTAGATTTTGGATGTTCCAAGCATGGAAGGCCTGAAGGGGTTAGGCCAGTGCCAGTTTGGTATCATGGGTCAAAATGCGTCAAATTCAAGGGCCAAGAAGAATCATCCTCTTACTGAGACAGAAATACACTTCCTTATCCCCTGTGATCCTGTTGCAAGTCTTGTGTTAAGAAACACTTATCGTACAACTTCAGAACAACCAACGCAAGTGCCAATGAAATTTGTTATTAAAAAAAAGCCAACAAAAGGGCACAGAGCTACATCAGTGCATCCCCACGACTGTCAAAAGTACATCGTTAGTAATTTCACAGCAGGCTTCTCTGAATAATCTGCAAACAGGGCCATCTCATTATACTTTACATGATACACTAAAATTATACTTGCAATATACAAGTTGACATGTAATAGCATTTTAAAATCTTACAGAGTCATTGTAAACACCCTTTTTAATGCAA
This sequence comes from Acipenser ruthenus, assembly GCF_902713425.1. Taxonomy (NCBI): domain Eukaryota; kingdom Metazoa; phylum Chordata; class Actinopteri; order Acipenseriformes; family Acipenseridae; genus Acipenser; species Acipenser ruthenus. The sequence continues at coordinate 926,711 of NC_081219.1, forward strand.
TGTGTGTTTAATTATTGGTACGTTCTTCTGATGTGTGATATCCCAAATATTAGCATAGCCCCTCCTTAATTACCATATAAGGACACTTACTGGTGCGGCACTTGGAAGTTTATCGTAACCCTTGTCACGATAAAAAAGGACAGGGTCAATGGGTTTTTCTTTCTGGAATAATAGTGTGATAATCCTAGCGTGCTACCTCTATTTCTGTTGTAAATGTAGCCTGTATTTACACCTGTATTTAAAGAGTCTTTCTTGCGTAACAGCCCCTTTCTTCAGTTACATTTATATTATTATGTATTTCTTAGCAGACGCCCTTATCCAGGGTGACTTACAATTGTTACAAAATATCACATTATTTTTACATACAATTACCCATTTATACAGTTGGGTTTTTACTGGAGCAATCTAGGTAAAGTACCTTGCTCAAGGGTACAGCAGCAGTGTCCCCTACCAGGGATTGAACCCACGACCTTCCGGTCAAGAGTCCAGAGCCCTGACCACTACTCCACACTGCTGCCCATCCAGTGAGGGCTGAATTTTCCCAACAACATATTGCGCATGCCTGTACGTATGCACAGCATTTTCATTTATCTCATTCGCTTGGGGGCGGTTTACCTCGAGCTTACCTCGAGACTTGCTGTTGTAGAACAAACTCCACTGCCCTTGCTTTAAAATATATATATATATATATATATCAGAAAACCATAAATAAGTGCTACACATTTATTTAAAAAAAATAAAAACACTGCTAAGTAGTTATAAACTATTTATTTATGTATCTGCTTTGCTTGTTTTTTTCTCACAACTACAGTACCAGAACTGCTATTATTTTATCTGATGAGATCAAATGCGATAGGTCCAGGGGAGAAAAAATATTCAGAATGTAGTATAAAATTAAAATCGTCCAGAACTGTCAGCAGATAGTCTTTAAACATACATTAAAAAAACATTCTACTGTACTGACACAGTTCTTAAATTGGTTACGAATAATAAATAACTGAGCGTTTGTGTGATTCGTAATTTTAGTGGATGCAGAGTTCCAGAAAAAAAGACAGGGGGAGGATGTGATATACTATAGAGGGCATCGTGGTGATTGAAGTTCTGCGCTGAAGATGACCTCATAATCGAAAGGAATAGAAAAAACATGCATGATAAAAATATGGTAGCCAAAAAATAACCAAACCACCAAAGACAACATTTACCCGCTAGATGCTTTCAAAACAAGCCAAATTTGGCTAAAAAACCAGCAATCTGGCAGCACTGATCAAGGGGGAGTAGCCTGAAGTCTCATCCGAGATGCATGCATAACCTATTAAATGTTACCTCAAGTTCAATGTACAAATAGAATGTGAATTAGTACACTTTGTTTTTGAAAAATCAATATTGTAATTGTCGTTCTGGTGCTTTAAGATGTAATACTACACCGCTGTATGTCAGGTTGGTGGTACCGTCAGCATATTTTACTTCAGCCTTGCATAAACAACATACTGCAATGTGTGATGCTATACAGCCATCCTTTTGAGATTTTTGTATTAGGAAATTATTCCACACATGTCTTTGCTTTGCAGAATTTAAGCAGCTCAGAATCTCTGTGTGCCTCTGCCATATTTTCTTTTGTGTTAGCAAGTAGCACTGCTCGCATTACGAGTTTTGCGGGAAGTGATTATCTCGCGAGACAATAGCCGACATTTTCCAGTAATTTCCCTTAGTTTAACCAAAAATACCGTTATTGTTGTTCAAATACCGGTTATTGTATTGCCTGATGAATATCTCAATATACCATTATATTGGTATTATTGTATTGCCTGATGAATATCTCAATATACCGTTATAGCGGTATTATCACACACCCCTACTCAGCAGCACCCGCATCAACACATTTTGGAGGTGCTTAAGCACCCACAGCACCATGGAGCTGGTGCCTATAATGGTAGGTATAACTTATTTTGAAAGCTGTAACATTAGAATTCATCAAACGTATAATAAAGTTGCAGAATTAATAAATACATATCAAGCACTGGCATAAGAGTCGTTCAGCACAGATAGCAGAATAAACAGTGTGTTGTTAAAACTTTCCACAAAGTTTTTGAAAAATTGACGAGTTACTGCAACCCTGATCAATGCAGAACAAAACCACGTTTTATTCAACCAGCTCACAAGTTTCTGAAGGCAGGAAGGATTTTAGACCCACAACATGTTTGTAGTTTGGATAAAGAATCCCTCCTGTTAGATTTGATGCTGCCATATGCAAAAGAAAACGCTAGTGGAATTTCTTTGACCGAATTTTGGAGAAATGAAGAAGAAATATTTCCCAATTTAGCAAGAAAGGCTAAAATATATTTGTCAGTTGTTACCAATTCTGTGGATGCTGAAAGAAGTGTTTCTTCACATGGACATGTTTTCACAGAGCAAGGTCAATCCATGAAAGAAGATCGGCTAGACCAACTGACGATGCTTAAGTTTAACAGCAAAATATAATGCACAAGAAGTGAGAAGGGATTTCTTTTGTCTTTCATGCAAACATAAGTAACACTTATGGGCTTCTTATGAACAACCTTTTTATTCAAAGAACAAAACTAAATCAATAAAAACAAAACAATGAAAAATTAAATAAACACAGCTTACATATGTTACAGAATCTATGAAATGCCCAGATTCCAATAAATGGTTATACTATCTATACTGTTCAGGGATCTGTGCCAGAAACGGGAAAAAAAAAACAATATCTTCTCTTCTGTTGACAAAATATATATTCATATCAGTTATATCATGGGGCAAGTACAGCATGGAAGAGGAGGCCTTGGTCTCAGTTCAGTTCCTCCTACATGGCACAAAGCAGCCCAGCTCAATGGAGGAAGCTGGTAGTCAATGAGGTGCAAAAGCAGGAGGAGAGGATCCGTGGTGTCCTTTGTGTTCCTTGCCAGCTACATTAAGACAAGATGTAAGGTGGGTCTTAGCCAAGGATGGTTTACTTGGCGTCATGCCCAGGGTCTGCGATGTTTGGCCTTAGCATTGGAAGACAAGCGCAGCATGACCAACATGTTGCCACCAATGCCAGCAATATATGTCCTGGGGAGGAACCTCCAAGAAAAGGTATTAAAACCAAAACTTGTCTAGGACAACTAGAAGCTGCTAGAGACTGGAAAATGCTGGCAGATGTTGGTCAATGGCTTATTTTCCCACCTGAGATTACCATCACTAACCTTCAACCTGATATTGTCCTGTGGTCTGGATCAGCACACCTTGTTTACCTGGTAGAGTTAACAGTGCCATGGGAGGATGCTGTGGATGAGGCAGGCGTATGAAAGGAAGAAACTTCGGTACGCTCAACTAGCTGCTGGAACAGCGAGGATGGAGAGTCCAGGTTTACCCAGTGGAGGTGGGTTGTCGAGGATTTGTGGCACACTCCACAACCCGGTTTCTCAGAGACACAGGATTCAGTGGTCAAGAGTTGCGACGCATAGTGAATAACTTATCTGAAGCAGCCGAGAGGAGCAGCAACTGGCTGTGGTTATTATTATTATTTATTTCTTAGCAGACGCCCTTATCCAGGGCGTCTTACAATTCTTACAAGATATCACATTATTTTTACATACAATTACCCATTTATACAGTTGGATTTTTACGGGAGCAATCTAGGTAAAGTACCTTGCTCAAGGGTACAGTAGCAGTGTCCCCCACCTGGGATTGAACCAACGACCCTCTGGTCAAGAGTCCAGAGCCCTAACCACTACTCCACAAGCACAGTAGAAAAAAAAAACAGTGATGTAAAGGAAAGTAAGTAAGCTGGGCTTAGCTGAGTGGGGGATGGAGGGGGTGATGCTGGGATGCCAGAATCACTGTCGTACCCTCTTAAGGATGGAAGGTGCCCTTAAGACCCCAGAGAAGTACCCTAACCAACTCAGTCCAGGCGGTTGTTATGCTGATGCGCTAGGGAGGCTGCACTGTGGTTGATCCCTGGAGCCAGCATTGCAGCCGTTGTGTGTGCTGATGTGCCAGGGAGGCAAAATAGTCTGATACCTGGAGCCAGCATTACACTTCAGCTATCAACACCAGGCAGAAGGATATCTACATTATCAGACGGAAGGAAACGCAGATGGATCACATTAGTTTAAAGTAAAGAAGCTATGTCTTAGTTGGTGCTTATCTTGGCGAGAGTCCAATATCAGCATGAAGTTTTAACACCTGTTCTCATGTAATGAAAATCATGTGCCCGGTGAGATCCAGAGATCAAGAAAATTGAGTTCTCTGAAATAATATTGAAAAAAAATGTGCTTTTAAAATCATGTTAAACGTATTTACAGGGATGTAAGGGTTAAATAAATGTCAGTAGCCATCTACAGCGTTCTGTTTATTAATCTGCTAATGCGTACTTTGCAGTAATGGGATGAGCAATTCAAATGGTTAAAGTAACATAGAGGGATGATTGCTTAATGATTTTTCATGACGTGGCTTTCTGTGGAGGCTTGTGGCAATGTGCCCCGCCCCTGTGTGCATTTCTGTGTTATATGTTGCGTGTGGTGTGTTAATGTTGGTGCATGGATATGGCTGCACGGGATATAAATGGGTGTGTGTAGCACGAGTTATTTAAAATGTATAATTGTATTTAGGCACGGGGATTGCACTTCACTTCATGTGCATTTAAAGTATTTAATATGTAAGCACGGGGTTGCACAGAATTAATTCACGTGCTGGGATTCAAGTGAATAATTAATTAGTAATTGAATCCTGGCACAACAGTTGGGTGTTGGGTGTTCGGTAAGTAGAGAACAGGAGAGAGGAGGAAAGTAAAATAAAGTTAAATATTAACAATTGCTATTGCATGCTGGTAGGACCAACACGATACTTGTTTGTTTATTTTTACTCACCGTGTTTGTCTGTTAGTCCATTGTTTGTTAAGTGTTAGTCTGTTTTTTTTGTCTATTTATTTTGGCGTAAGTGCCGTGTCCTGTCTTCTGTTTTGTTCAGCCTTTTTATTTTCTGTGTGTTAATAAAACACTGACCGCCGCAGCATCTCAGATTCACTGCAACTACTGTCTGTCTGTGTACTCCTTTCTGGTCTGACGTAACCACTAAAGCCAGCTTGTCACAAGGCTATATCGACATCTTGTGGCTGTAGGATAATTACAGGTTAAAAGACACGTCATGTAAAACACAAGGCCCTACTCATTTGGCAAGATGTCCACCTTGTATTTTAGTACAGAGCAATCATCATCAGTTACACAGAATGCTTTTAAAAATAGATCTCAGGAATCCCATGCTCCTGTGCATTCTGTTCATAGTAAACGTGCATTAGCACTTGAATAAAAAGACAACAGGGAACAATAAAACAAGACCGAGGTCTGGTGGGCAGCAATCAGACTGCACAGGTGTGACTGGAGGAACGACGCTCCCTGTCACACACAGCTTGTGCTTGCCTGCTGGTTCTGAGAACTGCACAGAGATTAGGACTAGAATAACAAAATAAAAAATCAGGTAAACTGAACCCAGCTGGAAATCAACAGCGCTGCTCTTTTAGGTACATGTGCATAAGAGGGCCATCAGGGTTATTCTGGTAGAAAGTGGAAGCATGTTCATATTTTGACATAGCAGTGAAACCAACCAATAAAGACTTTCAGAGCTAAAATAAATCAATAAATACAATAATTAAAGTAAGAAAAACACCAGTTACCATAAAAAATGACAAAGAAACAACTTAAAGAGTACGTAGCAGGATTCCAAAAAATATAGTTCTACATCCCCCGTGTTGCTACAACTGTTCAAATAACATGCCTCTGATTTTTATTTTCATTTTTAACATCCTGACAACTTTTTACACATACATTTAAACTCTCTCTCAAAGGTATTTTGAGGGTGTCTGCTTAGTGGACTCGGGTTTGAGATGAGAGGTGTGTCCTCTCTCTGATCACTGACGGGAGGCACATTATTTTTTTCTTAACCTGTGAACGAGTGGCTTGCAGTGCTCCGGAACAGACAAACACAAGACAGTTCACAATGAACTGCTCTTTATTTCCTGCTGGGTTGCGTGTCAACAACACTTAAATAATAAGTACGGGCGCTACACAACAATGTGTATTGTGCCGTGCAGAAGGAGGGTTACAGTCCCGAAAGAATAAGACACTTAAATTACACACAACACAGACACAGACACGTCTCCTCACACTGGGTGCTCTAGTGCAAGCGAGTGCTGAAAGAAAAACACAGATGTAACAACAGTGCAGTGTAGTCCGGGGTTTGGTGCTGGCGTGCAGCGACAGCTCCCGGTTCATGTTAGCCGTGTAGCAAAACAAACAATGACAATTAGCTGACAAACAAACAAAACACGAAACACTCACGGTACTTTTAATTCTCCTGTGCTTATGGTCCTTAGAGTTTAACCATCAAAACCAAGGAACAGGTCACTGGGCCACTTCCCCTAAATACCCTCCATCATGCCCTCTTTCGGTGGTGCGGCCAATCACGTCTCCTCCAATCCGTGACTGACACATTGCCTACTGCATTAAGGCTATGACTACGGGTATCGTGGCCCCGCCCCCTTCCTGGATGGCCGGCTTCCGACTGACCCTGGAATGAACTGCTAAACCATCCATTTCGGGGCACTCTGCTCCAGCTATACAGTGTCCTCACAGGTCAGGAGGGAGATTGTTGGCGAGGATTCATTTGTTCTCTGTCACATAGCCGTATTCCTGAAGTGACGTGCCCCAGTAAAACTTGTCAGGATGTTAACAACGAAGCACAAGTGGTAAACTATGTATACAAAGGTAATGGAGAATACTGTGTAACTACTAATGAAAAGCAAATCAAGACCAATTACATTACAAACTCAACATTCTGTTTCACCACTAAAAAGGATGTAACTATAGGTTCGATAATCGTCCCGCACGTTCCTGAACGTGTGCATGTTAACAGCTCTGATAAGTTTGATTTTGATGTCCTTACTGGGATAGGATTTTCAAAGGAGTTATTTAGCTTGAGTGAGTTGAATTTTTGGAACACAGTGGGGACTGTAACATCTAGTACCTTTAACAATTTTAGTATGTTAATAAACGTTTAAGAATCATTTAATTGACTAACTCTTTTTTGCTGAGAACTGAACTTTTTCAATACATTTAATGTCTGAGAACCTTGTGGAGAGGTGACATCTGTTCTTTGTTAAGTGAGGAGTCGCTGACTACCTGCCAAGTCAAGATAGGCAGAGACATATTGGGGGTCTGTGTTGGAGAAAAGAGAGATAAGGAAAGGCGCTCTCTCTTCTTGTTTGGGGAACGTGTGAGTTGTGGCAAGTAGGGGGTGGGGGTCAAGGTTATATGTGTTTGGTACACTAGAGCACTCACTCGCAGTTGGAAAAGAGGAGAGAAAGCTGACATCGCCAGCAGTCCAGATTCTAACAGCTAAGTATTTACATTATCTGTTAATCTGTAGTAGGGCTAGTTCATATACTCTAGTAGTCGTGCATTTCTCTGTATTATTTTACCTATATGATAATAATAAACTTGTGGGTGTCTTACAACACTCACAAGCTACCAAACCAGAAAAAAGAGGTACCATTTAGTTGTTTCTTATTTGTTTTAGACTTGTAATGCTGTTATTTCCATTCAGAAAAAAAAACAAAACACATTTGGAGTAAATAGCTTTAAGAATATAGCCCATTGGGTTTTTTTTCTTTTTTTTTCTTGTAATTTATTCTTACAGGAAACCACAAAGCCCTTACCAGAAGCTCTTGGGAAGCAGAGTTGTAATCTGTCTTGTATTAACCTATGCCTAATGTATTTACCCAGCATACGTGACCTTCAGTTGTACACATCAGGATATGCTCAAGCAAGACACTAACATTGTTAAATGAAATAACCCATTTCTCAGCAGCTTTTGGGAGGGTTTATATTACATTTCCTAACTTGTATTTACCGGAGCATACCTCAGTCATAGCAATTTAAAGCTTAGTCATCAGCTGCAAATCTGTAAACAAGGAAATGGTTTCAAATGTTTGCTTTCAAGGATTCAAGGAACGGAGGAAAAGCTACCGTTTACAAATCAGCCTGGTAATTCAGCAAGTCTGTCAAAGGCTAACAATTTTTTTTTACTGACACGGACCAGCTACGTATTTATTTATTTATTTTACCATTATTTTATCCCTGTTTGCCCCAATTTCGAATGTACCACTTTGAGTGCCAGTAGGGTCCACTGTAGAGCAGTGAGAAGAAACAGTCCCTGCCTATTTTGCCCCACCAACTGGGCCTCAAGCAAGTAACAGTGCCATCTTGAGAAAACTAACATCATCAACGCTGATACTGCAAATGCACTGATATCTAAAATACACAAGCTTAAACACACACACACACACACACACACAAATGGTCTTCATATTAGAAGTGTGAAGAAGTCCTCTTTCAGGTCAAAACTTACTTGAATTCAAAGTAGAATATCACCTGTAAGTTGAATTTCCCTTTGATATTCCAAAAGCTAGTGTATTATTTATACACGCAGCAAACCAAATTATTAATAATATTAATAAAGTGCTGCCAGTCTTGTATCAGATACAGGAATACTAATAATAATAATAATAATAATAATAATAATAATAATAATAATAATAATAATAATAATAATAATGAATAGTGAGATCTTTAAATAATGTATTTGCTATTTCAGTAGGTCAGGAAAATAAACTCCAGTTATTCCAGTACATCTATGACGGGGTTAAGCATGAGCTAGTTCCAGATTGCTCTACAATGATATTGCACAGATTACCTTCAATCACCACTATTAGCATTACGTGACTGGCTTTGCAATCAACCTATCGTGGTTTAGACAACCTTCGTCATCAAGCCAGTGTTTCATTTAATCTTATTATGTTGTATGAGTCAGCCTCTCTGGTTTACGTCCTTTCATTCCAGAAGGACCATTTATGAAAGTAAAACTGACAATAAATGTACATTTTGTTTTGACACAATCGCAAGATAATGATATATGGCTTTATGAATCATGAGCAACAGATCCAATCTATTCTGATTGTCTGATACAATTTAATCAATGCACTCTATTGGCCAAGCACTTTTACTTAAACAAAGTGGAGGCACTTACAAGGTTAGAATTTTACATAATGCATTTGAAAATGTTAATTCTGAGCATTAATGGCAATTGGTAATATGTATATTGCATGTTGGCTTCTAGAAATATATTAATAAATGAATTGATTTTCGGGTCGTGCTGTTGAATTCTTCTGACATGTACTGTACGTATGTCAGGCACCAGGTAAATATATTTTACTGACCTGGGTAAGCTGATATTCTTGCATTATTTGGGAGTCCGGAGAGAAAAGTGTATTTAATCAGACAACAGCACTGAGGCCACTGGGGCAAATAAGTGTTTTACAAAGTTTAAAACACTTGTGAGGACTGAAACAGAAAATGGTACAAAGTAAATCTAAACAAGAAGATGAGTACATCAGTTTAGAAAACTCTGTTATTTCACCCCCATACCAAGTTTCCCTTTCAGTCAGCGATTACACTGATTCAAATAAAACTGTTTTGCTCAAGCTTGGACCAAGAAAAGGCATAGTGTTTGCAATACGTTTGCCAAACTGTAACATTGTCTAATATTACATACTGCACTTTATATATTTAGCTAGACAGGGGACAGCTGCTCCTCCAGCATATACACCAAATTAAAACACATAGTACACCCTCGCTATAACACCCTTCATTACAACGACCCTGACCCCTGGACCCCAAATAAAAAAAAAAAAACTAAAAAAGATAATATTGTAACATATGGAAGGTCTGTGAAGTGCAGGAACGCTTGGAATAGGAGGGGCTGTGTTTCACATCAGTCGAACAGCCTATGAGTGACAGGCACGGACCACAGAACCTGCTGGTGATTGGCCGTGGAGTGGGACGAGCTAAAGACCAGTGACAGGGTGCTTGTTGTTGTGAGAAGCAGAGAGAGAAGCAAATACACAGAGACAGAATAATAGTTCCACCCTGAGATTCCTTTTAAAAATTAATTAGTTTTAACGGTGTACCCACAGCGACCTGTTAACAACTGACAGGTTGTCTTTGTTCATTTATTAGTGTAATAAGTGTGTATTGTTTTAATTTTTTATTGTTCTTTTACATTTTAACCACTTTTTTAAACTTTTAAGTTGCATTCCCTGCCTCCCTGGCTTCACATGTACCCGAATGGACCTCTCAGAACAACATTTCCCATCATCCTCCTGCTCACATATGTAACTGAGATGGATTTACCAGTAAGCAGGAAGATGATGGGAAATGTAGTTCTGAGAGGTCCATGCGGGTACATGTGAAGCCACAAGAGGCCAACCAGAACAGCCAGTTGCTGGGGAGCAGCATGATCCTGGTGATGAGGGAGCAGGAGGTGATGGGTCTGAGGGTGAGGAGGATGTGTAAGCCTATTCCCAGGGCCAGCAGAAAACACCAGCAAATCACCCAGTAACATTTTATGTAGGTGAGTATACAAATATATGCTATGCACAAACTGTGCCAGAATAATTATTACATGATACTGTATATTCCCACATTCGAACATGTCCTAAGCATTACATTGCACTTTGAAATAGGCTATCAAAAACATTAGGTGTGTTTACATATGATAATGTATTTAAAAAAAAAAAACTACAAATGTAAACCAAAAGAACGTTTATTAAACTGCAATATTATATTATGCTATAAGAAAAGCTTTTTTTATATATTTGGAGGGATTTAGCAGAGGTGGAGGGCATGGCCTCAGGTAGAGGCAGAGGCTCCTGGGTAGAGGTTTGGAGCAGTGGAGCAGTGTGTTCCTGGCAGTCCTGGAAAAATCTGACAGGAGCAAGTGAAGGGACAGGCAATGTGTGAGGGTGAGTGCGTGTGCATAGATCTAACGGTGCATCCTGGGGGGGGTGTGGTGATAAGTGGCATACTGGGGATTGGGAGGGGTGGTGTGCGTGGGGTGCAGTGAACAGGGGGTGGTGTATGTGGGGTGCAGGGGCAGTTTTATTGTGGGTTTTTATTTATTTATTTATTTTTAATGTTGGACTTTAATGTTTGCGTCTTATGAATGACTTTCCTTTCTTTTTTTGTTTTTAAATTTGGTTTATAGGCAAAACCATAACAAAACATAGAATAATAGTGTGTTTACACAGAGCAAAAAAAGTCGAGTTATATAGTATATAATATATAGTTTGCCTCCCCTGTGCTCTATGGGTTAAGAACCCCCCCCCCCCCCCCCCCACCCCCACACCAGATTTTTTGGGGATTTCTATAAGAATCATAGGAATGGACCTGGGAGAGGTCACTTTGATGGAATTGCGGACAGAAATTGATGAAGAAAATTCAAGAAAAGTGTCCAAGGTGCCCAGCTGGTGTTGTGTAAAAGGGTCGGTCTGAGGCCGCAAGCCTTCAGGGGCCCTGCTTGGGCTGCTGAGGCAATGGCAGAGACTGCTGCGGGGTCTGCCTGGGGCGTTAGGGCCGTCCTTGCGGGTAGGCCCGGCTGTTTGCTGCCGCGGAATCCTGAAGGCGATGCCTCAGGTCATCAAGCAGGGCAGTGGGGATCGGGACCGACCAAGTCACCGTGCGTGCCATGCGTGGGTGCCAGTGTCTCATCCTGTCCTGCATCGGAGCATGGGAAGGGAGCATAGAGGCTACCTGCCGAGATGCCTCATGTTCTTGGTGGGAGCGATGTAGTATCTCTTCCACCACTGGCCCAAAGGTATGGCTGGGAGATATCAGCATGTCCAGCAAGGCCGATTTGTCCGCATAATGGACCCTTGCTTGAGACAGCCAAAGCTGCCCGCGAGCTACTACCAGACTTGCCAGGCTCTGGCCCAAGGCCTGTCCTTGGCAGCCGGAACTCTGGAGCAGTGTGCCTTATACTAGGCTCTGCTCTGAAGCCACCGGTTCAGGGACAGCACCGACTGCAGTATGCCATCCAGGTGGATGCTTGCTGTGTTGGCCAGGCGTATGACTTGCGCTTCCACCGCATAGGCCTTTTTTAAATGGATGAAGGCTCTACCCTGTGGTAGTTGACCTTGACTTTGGTTAGCACTCTCACCTTCGGCTCGGGACGCAGAACTCCAGTCTCGGTTAAACACCACATGGTAGAGTCTTCATCGACGGGCACTATCGCTTAAACAACACAGTTTGGAATGCTGTATTTAAAGAACATATTTCTTGGCTATTTCTTTACTTTAATATAAAATAGGTGTTCATCAAAGACTGGAGAAAGTGTATGTCAATTGAACTATGTGTGTTCCCCTGTTTGAGAAAAAGTCCAATTGTGGCCTGACAGCTGTATTCATTATATTAGCTTTTTAAAAACTTGATCCAGTGAAAGGAAAATAGAAACATGATTAGTCTGTGTCACTGTACAAAAGGCTTTGTTTCCATAAGCATCAGGGAAATGTAATTAAACACAAATGGTTTTAATAGCCATTTGCCTCAAACAGTAGCTTGGGGGTTGACAACAATGTAAAATGTCAAATTACCAGGACTGGGAGATAATAATTCCATTCAATTTCCTGCCAAAGTAGAAAATGAAAGACATACCATTATGTATAATAAAATATTCAATGACGACATAATGAATATAACAGAAAATGCTTAATACGCTTAAGCCATTAGAGTATCCTAACTTGTGGCAGTAATGGAAGTGTAGAGTTGCTGTAAGCTCATTATTGCGATTGTGCTTGAGATGCTGTGCTGTTATCAGCACCCTGATCATGCGCACATCAGGATTTGCTGCTCTTGTTACTTTGTTATAGTCAGTGTCTTTATGTAGGAGTTCTTCTCAAAGTGTAAGAGAGGTAGAGACCTTTCAGTCAGTGCCCGTTACACAGGAAGACATGCGTACAAGGAACGCTTTGGATGACGGTGTGTTTTCAGCATGGCTTCTGTACATACAAAACACAGCAACAACGACTTAGTATTAAGTTACTATGTGGTGTGTCGGGTGTTTCTTATTGAGATGTCTTCTTGTATAGTTTGGGACCAAAAAATGATTTCTGATATAATAAGAGACTCCCGACACACAACGGGTTAACTTGTTGTAAATCACATAAAATGTGTTGTTGTTTTTGAACTTGAGAACGATGCTGTGTGAGGGATACACTAGATAAGAGGAACTGGAATCCTGACAAACACGTTGTGGTGGTTGGTGTATTTCTCATGCAGGATTTAAAAGAAAAAAGACAAATACAGAGGGGGAAATAGTTTTGTTGTTGCTTATGAACTTTATCTGGTGCATTTTTAAGATTTTTTAGCTGATAGAAGATGTGCTTAATAAGTCAATATGATATGCTGGGGATACTGCACTTGACTTGCAGGTGTTCCTATACACTATCACCAGACAGCAGACTACACCTGTTGCAGGGTGCACTTTTAGTAGTGAATTGGGCTTGTTTGCATTCTTTATTTAATGGTATATTATTGCACTTTAAAATATTTGCACCTGTTTATGTCACGACTTGTTTATTTGTTTCATTTTTGAATTATTTGTGGTGTTTTTTCTATATAATTTGTGTGTTTTGACTTTTATTAATCACACCCCTGCAACTGAAATTGATTAAGGACCGACACCTGAGACTAATGAGTGCCTGCCTGCTCGCATAGCTTAAAAAGCTAGCAGGTTTACCAGACGAGAGGTAGAAAAAGCAAGGAAAAGAGAGGAAAGCGAGACACACAGAGAGGAAACGAGAACAAGGAGAGCACAGGAAAGGGAAATGCAAGCACAGAGAGCAGCAAGAAAACAAAAGGACGAGACTGCAGTGAGCGCGAGCGGATTAAGTCAAAGAACCCAAGCATATCGGAGAGAGAGATTGTCCCAGGGAGACTGCTGACTGCATGACGGGCTGATTACTGCTAGTAGGGGAAGCGATGGAGAGATTCGCTCCCCTGACAAAGTACAGTACATTGTTACAGTATACTCTGCTGTGTGGTTGTGCATTTCCTTGCCTCTCCTTATGTTCATACAGCTTGCGTTCCCCATGATTTAGACCCATTTGTTGTTTTAATTTTTAGAGTTTGAACTACCAGAGGGGAGAGGGACAGATGCGAGTGCGGTGCTGCTATTGGATCCAGCTGCACGACTGATACTAGGAGCGAGGACCTCTCTGGATATCCCATTTTTTATGTTTGTTTAATAGCCTCTCAATTTTCCTATTGCTTTTAAAAGAAAATACTTTATTTAGTGTGTTTTATCATTGAGGGAAGGTCTGGTGGTGCTCTTGAGAGAGGGGAGATTTGATCTAATAGTTAAATTATTAACTATTAGATCAAATGATCTAATAGTTAAAACAGCGCTATCACCACTCTGAGACACATTTGTGTAGACGGTAAGGAGGTGAAATCACCTATTATACATGCTTATGGTGATTTTTATTGTGTAATGGATGCATTTGAAAGAAAAATGGAATCTCCTGTTTTAGTAGTTTTTATTGGTAACTTATATTGCTGTTTTGATTTGTTTTGGAAATAAATAAAACATATTTTGATAGCAATCATGCAGCCTGAGTGTTGCTCCATTGCTGTTGGTATCTGAGTTGCTCTCCACCAAAGATTAAAAAATATACCTGGCGATTTACAGTAGAGTTGCTTAATCTCTTTAAGCTGGCGTAGGTCATGACTACATATTAATAATTCTTTTTTTATAAGTAGACAAAGTATGATCTTTGATCTGTTGGAGACGCATAGCCTCATTTGGCAGCTGGCTCACACACCCACCTGGTCCTCACATTACACTAATGGTTCTTTTTAAATATCAGTGCAGCTAAAACAAACCTCTTTGTCACTGAAAAGGTCATTTTATATTACTTGTTATCAAGTTAATGTGACCATGGCAATAATACAACCTTAAATCATTTTAAAAGAAATATACAGCAGACATGGTGTCTGCATACCAATAAATACACTTGTTCTGCAAACAGCAAGGTCAGGAAAAGGACATGCAGGCTGTGCTGATCAAGGGCATTCTGTAGAAGCAATTCTAACATTACTCTGCTGTGCCAGCCAAAACACACGTCACCCCTGCAAGGTTGTCATTAGCAGGTTTTTTTCTTGATGGGGAAAAAACATCAAATAAACAACTTACGGCCACCTATAAGCCCCTGATGAAAAGTGTGGCTCATTTATTTATGATTAGGTAACTTTACTGGGTGCTTTTCTTCCTTTCTGAAAAAAAAAATGGATGAAAAAAGTTTTTTTAAAGGATGTATTTCTAGTAAAATAATAATAGACGCGTACCTGAAATTCACTGAATCATATATCCAGGCAGATTTCATTCATTACCTAGCAATGAATCCTGTGAGGATCCGCTGTTCGTATTCAGCATAAATGAATAATTCATTAGAAGATATCAATGAATGCTCACCAGGCGATATTTAACATGAATTACAATTGTTTTAAGGTATTACCAGGTCACTTTGTATTATTGCGCTAACTCCAGCCTCCTACTTAACCTTACACTATGAAGCTACAGTGCCTGTCGATGAAGGCTCTGCTATGCTCTCCTTTTTCCCCACTCAAAGTGCTCCCAAGACATTATTAAAGAGAGACAGGATCAACTGTACATATGAACTTATGTAAAAGACAACCAGCACACAATGCATTAACTTATAGAATAAGATTGTGAAACAGATATACTAAGGTAGTCTTTTTGCAAAGCTACTGCAGCACTGAAAGAATCCCGGTTTGCAAGGCAGCGCAGTGGAGTGGCCCTACCTCCTTGGTGGCGTTGTCCTGGATGAGGGTGTAGAGGGGCACCACGCGGGTGATCTCCAGCAGCACCGGGGATGGGCTGACCTGCTCCTTGCCCTGCCGGCGGCACAGGTGGCATGTTGCCGGGCAGCGGCCCTTCTCCTCGCAGCGGATCTCCACACCCGAGATGAGCTGCTCGTCAGACAGCAGCTGTGCAGAGAGCAGCCCGGACAGGTAGGTGATGAAGGGCATGGATCTCATCTCCTTCCTGCTCCCCAGTTCGGTGGTTTCTGAAAGTAGAATGGACACCCAGCTGAAGACCATGAACAAGGAGGTCTTTACAAGCCATCCAGGACACTTGGTGCAGCCTAAGCCTGGGTAATTTAGTCATGAATACACATGTAAACCAGTGCAGGCACATTCAGAGGGGCGTCATAATCACACAATGCCTGAAAGGTATAGTTTATAACAGCTATATCTTTTTCATATGTATTACAAGTGTAATATTGTTAATATCTTTCAGTTAGACAGATTACATATTTTACTTTCAGTAAAGAAAAGGGATACAAATTGAGAAAACGTTTCTAAGTCAATGTCTTTCTTGTCACAATATATCTCATGAAGGGGTCAATAAGCATCAGTAGCATTAATCCCTGATTGGATTTGGGTCTGGGGGCCAATACAGTTTCCAACCAAGGATGTATCCACAGTGCTGTCTACGTGTAGCCTTTCTGTGTCCATGAAACACGACAGCTGAGCTGGCAGACACCAGCTGGAGAATGAGGTACACAAGTTTAAAAAGAGAGACTGCTGAATTGCCACATGTTTTAAAGGTAACATTAAAACCAGCCTTCAGTATGCAGCTGGAGAGAGTTTTCTGGGCATGTGATAGCTTTGAAACTGCTGAATAAAGAGTGTTTAATGGGGCTGGTGCTCATACCAGGTTAAGGACTAGAATAAGCAGAGATTGTAGTTCAGTAGGCGTCATCAGACAGGAAGATGACTTCACATCTCACATTTTATTATAGCTAGAACTGCATTTCTTGGAATTGACAAACATCACCCTTAGTTAGAGATGCAAACTAGGTTGATCATGTGATGAGACATGTGATCCCTGTAGCACTATATAGCTATGGGTGCAACACAGTTGCAAACAGTCAAACAGAAAAAGCCAGTATTTAAAAGCACTAGAAAGAGGCATGGTAGTGGGTACACACCAAGCACATCCCACAGTAACAAGCCCAGGCATGTTGGTTAGGCTGCTCCAAGTCATCAGAGCTGATCAGCAATAGGAAAACGAAGGCAAAGTGGTCGCCAAGAGAGACAGGTGTGCCTGCAAGCAGTGCAAAGGGAAAGACAGCTAGAGAGGCTTGTCAAGTGCACGTCCTGTCAAGACTGTGATCAGCATCCCTCGGGACACCTTCCAGCACGTGCTGTCAAGACTGTGATCAGCATCCCTCGGGACACCTTCCAGCACATCCTGTCAAGGCTGTGATCAGCATCCCTCGGGACACCTTCCAGCACGTCCTGTCAAGACTGTGATCAGCATCCCTCGGGACACCTTCCAGCACGTCCTGTCAAGGCTGTGATCAGCATCCCTCGGGACACCTTCCAGCACGTCCTGTCAAGACTGTGATCAGCATCCCTCGGGACACCTTCCAGCACGTGCTGTCAAGACTGTGATCAGCATCCCTCGGGACACCTTCCAGCACATCCTGTCAAGGCTGTGATCAGCATCCCTCGGGACACCTTCCAGCACGTCCTGTCAAGACTGTGATCAGCATCCCTCGGGACACCTTCCAGCACGTCCTGTCAAGGCTGTGATCAGCATCCCTTGGGACACCTTCCAGCACGTCCTGTCAAGACTGTGATCACCATCCCTCGGGACACCTTCCAGCACGTCCTGTCAAGACTGTGATCAGCATCCCTCGGGACACCTTCCAGAACGTCCTGTCAAGGCTGTGATCAGCATCCCTTGGGACACCTTCCAGCACGTCCTGTCAAGGCTGTGATCAGCATCCCTCGGGACACCTTCCAGCACGTCCTGTCAAGGCTTTGATCAGCATCCCTCGGGACACCTTCCAGCACGTCCTGTCAAGGCTGTGATCACCATCCCTCGGGACACCTTCCAGCACGTCCTGTCAAGGCTGTGATCAGCACCCCTCAGGACACCTTCCAGCACGTCCTGTCAAGGCTGTGGGCTGTGATCAGGCCAAACAGCAGCCCAATTCAACATTCCGATATTAGGTACAGGCCCTATTAAAGTGGCCAGAGATTGTATATTACATTTGTTTATGATAACCTCTGAAATTTATTATATGAAGCCTAGAAATGTAAAAGATGTGGTAATGGCTCTGTAACATTAGCTGAGAACCTGAATGTCTCACCGTAGTGGTCAACAACAACATCAAATGCAGTTTGCAAAAATAAATGTGAACATAAAGGGATCTCGATTAGGCAACTACATGAATGGTAAAACTGTAATAATTGTGACAAAGCTTCTTTATACAGTAACTGTTCTGGGTCTCCAGCACTGTCTTTGGTGGATAAAGCACTCTCGACAACAAGGGAGGAGTTTAAGCAGGACGGTACCTGTATGATTATTTGTTTTAAGCAGGACGGTACCTGTATGATTATTTGCTTTAAGCAGGACGGTACCTGTATGATTATTTGCTTTAAGCAGGAAGGTACCTGTATGATTATTTGTTTTAAGCAGGACGGTACCTGTATGATTATTTGCTCCGCCGTGCCCCTATTCCAGTGGGGACACTGCTTTTTAACAAACAATACAAAAACTAAAATGAATCCTAGCTCCTGTTTTGGAACGCTCACTAAAATTAACAGGACCCCTAATTAATATTATTCACAAAGCACAGATTTGATATACTTTGTTTTAACGTACACATATTCAAGTCTATACACAAGCCATTGCCTTCACACAGACAGCTATTGTCTTTGAAACCTGTCCTGCCTGGCTTGTTAAATTACGAAGGGGCGTATTAGCTGAACTGGTTGTCAGTAAATCCGTGTTCTGGGATAGCTGTGGCATTCTGGGAGATGTCGTTTTCCATTCCACATTTAAACAGCAATAACTACTATTTCTTTTTCTCACCCACATTTTTGAATGCCTCCCTAATATTCCAGGGTAAAGACTAGCAGAGTAGTTCACTGGTAACAGGTTCAGTTTTATTTCAAAGGGTAAGGATCCCGGAAGATTTCCTAATGGGAACACTCCATCAAACAGCAGGGTAGCCAAAGTGGCAATTGCGCTGAAAAATGTACTAATAACCATTGACATACACATACAAATACACATAATAAAAAGCTGAGAGAATTGCACAGCCAGACCCCAGTGTCTCATCCTTTTGTCTAACGCAACACATTTACCACATGACTCATCACTGGAGCTCAGTTGATAACAATTACCAATATCATCGATTCTTTTACATGTTATTCATCTGTAGACGTACAGCTTCAGTCTGGAACATGTCTTCTTCAGGTCTGCGTTCCTCCTTAATCCTTTACATCCAACCAACAAGCTGTTTTTAATCTGGAGACAGACGATGCATTATTAATATGGTGAGTCTAAAGCACTGAAGGGTTGTGTTTAATCACGGCTGAATAACAGAGGAAAGTAAAGCCTAAATCTTACATTTAGAAGAGTTTAAAATGAGTGATAAATGTTTGGATGACTCAATGTTTTCCAATCCCACTCTTTGACACAGCTGAAGTCTGTAGAAAACACTATTCGTCTTCCTCTGTCCGTGGACAACTGCTCTTCAATCTGTCATGAAATCAGAATCATCTTAATGGGTTTACTTAAAATCACTGTGCTTAACAGCACTAGAAAAATCGCATTTCAGAAATAAGCCCTGACCTCTCTATGTTATTTATTAGAGCATGTCTGTCAGTTTGTTCAATACTTCTACATTTTCATATTATTTAAGCAGTAATGACCGACAGGCAGGGCATTTCCTGGCCATTAGTGCTCTGGCTGCGAGAGTTGAAGGCCCAGAAATGCTCTGCCTGGAGGTCATTATTGCTATTATAAACCGTCTTTATGGTTTTAACAGCAGTAACATTATGATTTTTCTTTTTTTCCTATATGTCCTGCAGTGTTGCTGCAGCGGTTTTTCGACGGTATAATTCTGCCTGTGAATAGCGAAGGGAAAAATGTTTTCTTAACAAACAAACCAAACGATAAAAAAAATCAACATACAGTTTAATTTTTAATTTATTTAAGACAGGGAAAACATTTAAGACCGTTGTGTTTTGTCTGCTTTTTTGAAAAGAAAGGTTACAGTTTTAAATAGGTAAATATAACAAACTGATTCTATAACTAACAGTATTATTAAACAAATTCACTTATTCTTAAAAGAAAGGAATTCAATATTTGAGTTATTGATTTTGTCGGTGATGGTTGTGTGGACATTCTGAGGGCATTTCCTGGCCATTAACACCCTCTACAGCAACCAATCAGAAGACAGCATTCCCGTTCTATTCATCTGACAGGCTTATAATATTTATGAACACACATTTATTTAATTTCTTATCATATTATATGTGATTGCTTGCACTCTCTATAGTTTTTTCAGCTTACATCATTATTTACCAGGCACTCTGTTTATTCCAGAAACAAAATTGTCCTTTTCAACTATGGGTCTGCTTCTAAAAAATAATAATAATAATAATAGTGTTGAAGTGCGTTGGTTTGAAAAATGAGTACTAAGAGTGTGCAACTGTGTTATCTGCCCTTTCTGTAGCTGTGGTTTTGCGCAGTGATTTTCCATATACTAACTCAGAGCTGCAGAAAATACAGTTAGTGGTGATATCTAAATCCACCTCACTTCAGAAATGAATCCCTGTGGAGTCTTCTCAGAATCTGCCTTAGGACATAGAAAGACTGGTAAATAACAATTACTATCAGAAACATCAAACAAGATTTATACAAATAAAACAGGTAACATTCAATATCCATACAGGTAGTAAACTATTCCAGGATCAATATAAGTTTCATTTGTTCAAGACCTGAAACAGACCCTCTGTTCCAGATCTGTTTGTTTGCGCACAGAACACAACATTCAAAGCTTCAAATTATCAACAAATAAAACTTTACACAAACACATGTTCCAGTGTAAGCCATTCTCTAAACATGAGTTTATAATTATCAACAACTAAAACTTTACACAAACACATGTTCCAGTGTAAGCCATTCTCTAAACATGAGTTTATAATTATCAACAACTAAAACTTTACACAAACACATGTTCCAGTGTAAGCCATTCTCTAAACATGAGTTTACAGTAACTTAAACCACACAATGAAGTATCACTTTATTTGCTCTTAAGTACATGCATGGTAAGGGTAGATCAAACCTGACTCTGCAATGGGAACTCCCACTGTGTAATACAGCAGTGCAGTACAAAGCAGCGCTGTCCGTTCAGCACCATGCTACCTATAGCAGTGAATAATGTCAAGGAAATCAAGGACTGGCAAATCATATTGTACGCAATTCAAACAATGGGCGTGATTGGCTAAACATCTTCTAAGCAATGGAACACCCACAGACATAAGCCCAAATTATTATTATTAATAATAATAATAATAATAATAATAATAATAATAATAATAA
This sequence comes from Acipenser ruthenus, assembly GCF_902713425.1. NCBI lineage: Eukaryota > Metazoa > Chordata > Actinopteri > Acipenseriformes > Acipenseridae > Acipenser > Acipenser ruthenus. The sequence goes on from NC_081219.1 coordinate 948,029, forward strand.
TAATAATAATAATATCTACTACAGTATTTTGGTCTACTGGACTCAGTTTTACTGCTGTTTCTTTACTCAAATTCCATATGATCGAAACCACAGGAAAGTTAAGGTAAGGTTTAACTCTCTATAACCATGTAATGTTTGGGATGGGCCAGAATAAAATGTTTTGACAGTTACCATGCCGTGGAAAAATACCATGGACCTTAATATTTATACATCATGAAACATATTGTAATTCACAAAAAAAACCACTTCCTTTCACAGAATGCTTTAAAATTACTTAAATTGTATTTAAAATGGTATATTTCACTATGACCAAAAGCTGAAAGAAGGCATAGCAATTTTCACATTTTTTTAAAGACAATCTGATTTTTATTTTTATTTTAAAACAATACCCTAAAATTGTACAATATATATGGTATACTACCACAGTGCTTTGTTGATGGTAAACAGAATTAGGAATTATTACACAATTATGTATTTTATACTGTATTGCACAGTGGTGTATTTTATACTGTATTGCACAGTGATGTATTTTACACTGTATTGCACAGTGATGTATTTTATACTGTATTGCACAGTGATGTATTTTATACTTTATTGCACACTGATGTATTTTATACTGTATTGCACAGTGATGTATTTTATACTGTATTGCACAGTGATTTTATTTTATACTGTATTGCACAGTGATGTATTTTATACTGTATTGCACAGTGATGTATTTTACACTGTATTGCACAGTGATGTATTTTATACTGTATTGCACAGTGATGTATTTTATACTGTATTGCACAGTGATGTATTTTATACTGTATTGCACAGTGATGTATTTTACACTGTATTGCACAGTGATTTTATTTTATACTGTATTGCACAGTGATGTATTTTATACTGTATTGCACAGTGGTGTATTTTATACTGTATTGCACAGTGATTTTATTTTATACTGTATTGCACAGTGATGTATTTTACACTGTATTGCACAGTGATTTTATATTACACTGTATTGCACAGTGGTGTATTTTATACTGTATTGCACAGTGGTGTATTTTATACTGTATTGCACAGTGATTTTATTTTATACTGTATTGCACAGTGATGTATTTATACAGTATTGCACAGTGATGTATTTTACACTGTATTGCACAGTGATGTATTTTATACTGTATTGCACAGTGATGTATTTTACACTGTATTGCACAGTGATTTTATTTTATACTGTATTGCACAGTGATGTATTTTATACAGTATTGCACAGTGATGTATTTTACACTGTATTGCACAGTGATGTATTTTATACTGTATTGCACAGTGATGTATTTTATACTGTATTGCACAGTGATGTATTTTATACTGTATTGCACAGTGGTGTATTTTATACTGTATTGCACAGTGATTTTATTTTATACTGTATTGCACAGTGATGTATTTTACACTGTATTGCACAGTGATTTTATATTACACTGTATTGCACAGTGATGTATTTTATACTGTATTGCACAGTGATGTATTTTATACTGTATTGCACAGTGGTGTATTTTATACTGTATTGCACAGTGATGTATTTTATACTGTATTGCACAGTGGTGTATTTTATACTGTATTGCACAGTGGTGTATTTTATACTGTACTGCACAGTGATTTTATTTTACACTGTATTGCACAGTGATGTATTTTATACTGTATTGCACAGTGATGTATTTTATACTGTATTGCACAGTGATGTATTTTACACTGTATTGCACAGTGATTTTATTTTATACTGTATTGCACAGTGATGTATTTTATACTGTATTGCACAGTGATTTTATTTTATACTGTATTGCACAGTGATTTTATTTTATACTGTATTGCACAGCGATGTATTTTATACTGTATTGCACAGTGGTGTATTTTATACTGTATTGCACAGTGATTTTATTTTATACTGTATTGCACAGTGATGTATTTTATACTGTATTGCACAGTGATGTATTTTATACAGTATTGCACAGTGGTTTTATTTTATACTGTATTGCACAGTGGTATATTTTATACAGTATTGCACAGTGATTTTATTTTACACTGTATTGCACAGTGATGTATTTTATACTGTATTGCACAGTGATGTATTTTATACAGTATTGCACAGTGGTTTTATTTTATACTGTATTGCACAGTGGTGTATTTTATACTGTACTGCACAGTGATTTTATTTTACACTGTATTGCACAGTGATGTATTTTATACTGTATTGCACAGTGATGTATTTTACACTGTATTGCACAGTGATTTTATTTTATACTGTATTGCACAGTGATTTTATTTTATACTGTATTGCACAGTGATGTATTTTATACAGTATTGCACAGTGGTGTATTTTATACTGTATTGCACAGTGATGTATTTTATACAGTATTGCACAGTGGTGTATTTTATACTGTATTGCACAGTGATTTTATTTTATACTGTATTGCACAGTGATTTTATTTTATACTGTATTGCACAGTGATGTATTTTATACTGTATTGCACAGTGATGTATTTTATACAGTATTGCACAGTGGTTTTATTTTATACTGTATTGCACAGTGGTGTATTTTATACAGTATTGCACAGTGATTTTATTTTATACTGTATTGCACAGTGATTTTATTTTATACAGTATTGCACAGCGATGTATTTTATACTGTATTGCACAGTGGTGTATTTTATACTGTATTGCACAGTGATTTTATTTTATACTGTATTGCACAGTGATTTTATTTTATACTGTATTGCACAGTGGTGTATTTTATACAGTATTGCACAGTGATGTATTTTATACTGTATTGCACAGTGGTGTATTTTATACTGTATTGCACAGTGATTTTATTGTATACTGTATTGCACAGTGATGTATTTTATACTGTATTGCACAGTGATTTTATTTTATACTGTATTGCACAGTGATGTATTTTACACTGTATTGCACAGTGATGTATTTATACTGTATTGCACAGTGATTTTATTTTACACTGTATTGCACAGTGATTTTATTTTATACTGTATTGCACAGTAATTTTATTTTATACTGTATTGCACAGTAATTTTATTTTATACTGTATTGCACAGTGATTTTATTTTATACTGTATTGCACAGTGATGTATTTTAGCTACTGTATTTAACGCTGACACGGCTGCTGTTGGATGCATGCAGTTCACGTGGCATTGCATTGCACTGCATTGCACAGATGAGCTCCAAGCTGTCACACATGATTATTACACATATAGTGTTTTACAAAGAAGATTTCTTCACTTAACGTTTTGAATACTGTAAATAACCTGATTAAACACTATTAAAACCTACTGCAGTCGCTTGTCTGCTAATTCAGAAAACTATTATATTTAGTTCAGCTATGTATTACTGCAGCTTGCATTATACAGCATTATAATAAAATCATAATTAAGACTGACAATTAAATATAAATAAAAGTGCTGCTTCACTGGCAGTGAAGAGAATAGCCCTAGTACTGTACAATTTCTGCTGCTAAACCTGTGCATCTTTACCTAACTAGTCTTCAGGTCTTTGCAGTGGAATATTTCCGTGGGTTATGATGTAAAATGAACGAGACAGGCCAATATTATATTTATGGCAGGGTTGCCATTTTTGTTTTTACTGACATACAGACTTCCTGTACAATGGCTTTTTTTTTTTTTACTGATATCATAAAAAAACAAACAAACAAATTATTTTTTGTTATTTACTTGTTATGCTCATACATGGACTGCAGGCTGGATCATTTGCTTCGTTGGTCTGAAGCTGGTGCTGTTTTTAACAGCAGTCTTGATAGTCAGAATCCAATCCAGAATGTCTGTCGATAGTTGACTTTATTATGTCTGTTCTTACAAGGATCATCTGAGAAAAACTTGTTTTAATTCTGCAGTACTTTGTGGCAAAGCCAGCATATTAATGGCAAGCTTGGCCAGTGTAGGACAACGTGGCTCTCTGCTTGTGCCAGTATTAATCAGCCGCCAGATCCCGTCTAAGAGCTGTCAAGTCAGTCACTTGGTACTTCATATATTCCATTTTTAGGCTATTCAGCATATTTCCAAGAGCTATCTGTGGGAAAAGCATTGCAAGCTGAACGATGTCTCCCGAGCTCGCTGTGCTTTGGCCACTTGGTTGAAGAACGTGTATCAATTTCAGCACAGTATTGGTAATTGGCAGTCTTATTTTTATATTTTTCATTGCCACCCCATAAGGAAGTGTCATTCAAGCTAACTGGTAAAAACATGCAAAGCAATACTAAGTATACCAGCCTTTATTTCGATCCACTGATATTTACAGATTTACAGTCAGTATAAATATTTGACTTAGGGATGGTCGGCAACCTTGATTCAGGATCCTGCAGTAGATTTGATCCTTTTTGCAGGTGGAAAAGATCTTCCCCAGACACTTTGATGAGGCTGGAAAGAGCATGGCTTGGTTTAGAAGCATGTTCGCAGCAGAAGCAATTAGATTGTTGCAGTAGAACATTGTGCTGAGGCTGGCAGGACCATGGCTTGGTTTAGAAGCATGTTCACAGTAGAAGCATTTAGATTGTAACAGTAGTACGTTTTGTTCTGGACGTTGAATAAAAAGGTGTTCTAATGAAAAGGGACCTTTCTACTCACATAGTAACACGAGAATAGCATTACAGAGAGAGAGAGAGAGAGAGAGAGAGAGAGAGAGAGAGAGAGAGAGAGAGAGAGAGAGAAACTATGATTAAAAAATATATGTGTTTCTATAAAATCACAGTGAGCTCTCTCTTCTCGCTGACCAACCAGTAGCGTCTCCCACACACCACTCACTCCTGCAGGAGGCTGAAGAGGGGCTCCAGCCTCCTGCAGTCACTCTATGTGTGGTAAACAGTCTTTTCCTGCTGTCAGAAGTCACAAAATGACTTGATGTCAGGGCTGATTTTGTGCAGGAGCCAGCCTGTGGCCAGGATACCATGCAAGAGCCTCCACTCCTGCTCTCTTGCCTAAGGGGGTTTTGTATAGCACCCTCCATTCTGGGGTACCCTTGTCTCCCAGGAACAGGTGAACCCTCCAGTTCTCTCACCTCATGACAATGGGCTACCTTAATACACAGTTTGTACATTTCTTTACTGTTTAACCACTTCAACTCCAGATGTAAAAATGAAACCCCTTCCCAGGTACCAGATTTTGAAAATAATAATGTTTTCAAACCTGTAATTGCTATAATGTTAACATATGATAAATAAAACACAAATAAATGACTTAAACTGTGTTTTTCATTAACCCTTTATGCTGCTGTGTACTACATAATGCTGTGTACTACATAAAAACAGCACTGTGAACTACACTATGCTAAAGAAATACCACATGGAGTGACTGCAAGCTCTAAACACATGGAGAGACTGCAAGCTCCAAACACATGGAGAGGCTGCAAGCTCCAAACACATGGAGTGACTGCAAGCTCTAAACACATGGAGTGACTGCAAGCTCTAAACACATGGAGAGACTGCAAGCTCTAAACACATGGAGAGACTGCAAGCTCTAAACACATGGAGAGACTGCAAGCTCTAAACACATGGAGAGACTGCAAGCTCTAAACACATGGAGAGACTGCAAGCTCTAAACACATGGAGAGACTGCAAGCTCTAAACACATGGAGAGACTGCAAGCTCTAAACACATGGAGAGACTGCAAGCTCTAAACACATGGAGAGACTGCAAGCTCTAAACACATGGAGAGACTGCAAGCTCTAAACACATGGATAGACTGCAAGCTCTAAACACATGGAGAGACTGCAAGCTCTAAACACATGGGGTGACTGCAAGCTCTAAACACATGGAGAGACTGCAAGCTCTAAACACATGGAGAGACTGCAAGCTCTAAACACATGGAGAGACTGCAAGCTCTAAACACATGGAGAGACTGCAAGCTCTAAACACATGGAGATACTGCAAGCTCTAAACACATGGAGAGACTGCAAGCTCTAAACACATGGAGTGACTGCAAGCTCTAAACACATGGAGAGACTGCAAGCTCTAAACACATGGAGAGACTGCAAGCTCTAAACACATGGAGAGACTGCAAGCTCTAAACACATGGAGAGACTGCAAGCTCCAAACACATGGAGTGACTGCAAGCTCTAAACACATAGAGAGACTGTAAGCTCTAAACACATGGAGAGACTGCAAGCTCTAAACACATGGGGTGACTGCAAGCTCTAAACACATGGAGTGACTGCAAGCTCTAAGTCTTTTTTCTTGACACAGTGAAACAAATTTAAGCACAATTACACTTTACTGACTCCCCACCCTTCTTCCCCACACCGATTGGCTGCCAGTGTCACAGACCACAGAGGGAGGCGTGGTTGAAATGAGAGACCAATTCTCATTGATTTCAAACACTTTGTTTGCAACGAATACTGCCTAATATTCGTAAAAATGAAAGACACTATTCGGATATTACTAATATTAGGAAGAAGACCATTATTTGTGCATATCCTAATATGAATTTGTATTACAGAACATCCCTAATGTACATCCCCCCCCACACACACACGCACACCCACACCCAAGCACACACAAACACACACACACACACACACACACACACACACCCACACCCAAGTACACACACACACACACACACACACACACACACACACACACACCCAAGTACACACCCACACACACCCAAGTCCACACATGCACACACAACACACACACCCCCCCCCAAGTACAGACACACAAGTACACACACACACACACAGACACACACACACAAGTACACACACACACACACACACTCACACAACACAACCTTAAATAACAAGCCCACTTGACACCAAGTATCTGCAACAGTGTCTTCAAAATAGAACACTGCAATCAATCAGGCTATTTTATTTGCAGCTGCACTGCCAACCAAAGCAGCCATCTTCATTTGCTGTTCTAACTCACCAAACTAAATGAGGACCTAATTCAACCTGCATGCTTTAACATGCTCTCTGTTTCATGTACAGCTGGATCTGATATTGAGGTCTCACCAGAAAGGCCTGGAGGGAGAATAGTCCTGCCCATACTGTCTGCCAAACTACCTGTCTACCTGTCATGGACGACAACAACAACAACAACAACAACAACAACAACAGAAAAACATGAGCAAAGTTCACAAATCCCCCAATTCATTTCCAACTGCCTTAGCTTTCATTAAGAAAGAACAGCACAACACGTCAATGAAATGATCCGAATTATCTTCAGCCTCACACAAACCGACACATTTAAGGCTGCATGCCTTGGGGAATGCTAAATTTTGTACAGAAATTGACACCTTTAGATGAACTCCCTTAGTTTGTCACCAGACCTAGTTTATTGTATGACAGGTCTAAACTAATGGAACCAAAACTGGATAAATATGAACTACCAGAAGCTTACCAAATAAACACGTACAGTACACTGAACTGAAAAGCACAAACCCACTTACAAGTCAAAATGGCTTGGCAATTGATGCATAATTAGGGTTACATGATTACCCCCAAAATGTGTTTTTTTTACCAGGGATTTTATATTGAGATATATATATATATATATATATATATATATATATAACTGTTAAAAGGTACTGCCCTGATAAGCAGCAGTTGAGGCTATATTTGTTGTAGGATGTTTTATCAGTTTTTATCAGTTTGACACTAAAATAAGAATCACTAAAGACAATTAACGATATTGAAACAAAAGTCACCTGTTGAACATTTCAGTAAAGTCAATTTTTTTCATTTATCAGCCAAATGCCTTAGAATATCAAATTCATCAACCTTTTATCTAAAAAAAGGACACTTTGTTTTAAATGCAAATGGGCAGCACATTGTCCTCAAATCCCTGTACCCTTGGTGTGGTGTAACCAGAGCGAGCTGCTTTGATCAATGTGTGGAGATACCACTGGATCATATTCTGCCATTTATTCTGTGTTGTTTTTTTTTGCTTTGAAAGTTTGTGTTGTTCGGATCATTTTTGAAATACAACCTGCATTTCTTCTATTGACATAAGCAGGTCTGGATCGTATCTCTTATTCATTTTCTGCAGACAAAGTGAGCTTATTAACAGAAAGACAAAGGAATGTTGAAACAAGGTATGTCAATGTTAACACCAAAGGCACTGCTTTCTTGGAATGGCAAATACATCACAGAGGAAAATACTAAGTGTAATTCTGTTTCTCACGTAACAAGCAGGGGTAATTATAGTATAATTCAATGTCTGAACTTGTATAAAATGTAAGCCTCACAGAAATGGAACATGGAGTGTCTGTGGTTAGGCACATTTCAGTGCATTAGTGTCTATGGTTAGGCACAGTACGATGCATGTGTTCTTCAGCACTGATCCTTTACCCCTGTGACCTTTGAGCAATAACAATAACAGACCTTCATGGGAAATCAATTTCCAAAATCATTTTGGTGTGTGGTACACCCCGGCACCCTGCAACTGTTAAATAGAAAGGGCTTCCCTTCACACAGATGTTGACCTTTCAGGAAGTAAAGGTCACTCCATTCTACTGAGTGTGGTTGAAATTGTGTTTGGACTACCCAAGAATGAACTCAAACCCAGAGCTAGAGGGATTGTATAATTAAGAGAAAATGAACTCAAACCCAGAGCTGGAGGGATTGCAGAATTAAGAGAAAAAAAGACCAAGAGAAAGATATTATGGCCCACTCATTCATGAAAAGCCAACAAAGTCATAAATAAACCCAAAAGAACTCAGTTTTCATAGAAATAAACCCACAAAAACGGTCTTACAGGTGAAATATGGAACAAAAAAGGTTCAAATGTTTCAGATAAATATATATTTTTTAAATGCAGCCACTCAGAATCCACCATTCTGCCACTATTGAACTAAGCAAGCCTCTTTAAAAAGGCATAACAATTCTAGCTAACAAAATAAATCATACATCTCTCCAGGTGAAATGACCATGGCTATGCTAGACTATCAGAAAAATATATTTCTTTAACCTAGTGCAGTTGTTCTCAAACTTTTTCAGTCTGGGACCCCCTTTTTCCATGCAAGTAAATTTTAAACATACACAACTACATTTTTAAACACATTTATGATTTCTATTGACATCTGTTGGAAGGTCATTCCACCACTGCGGGGTGAGGGTGGAGAAGGAGCGGGCTCTGGAGGCAGGGGAGCGTAGAGGAGGTACAGCCAGTCTTATAGTGCAGGAGGAGCGGAGAGGTCGAGTGGGGGTGTAGGGAGAGATGAGGGTCTGGAGGTAGCTGGGTGCAGTCTGGTCAAGGCAGCGAGAACACCAGGTGAGCAGCGGAGTTCTGGATGAGCTAGAGCGGACGGATGATTAAATGCAGATGATTTAATGACTGTGATGGGCGCCCAGGGTGCGAGTGAAAGATACATTTGTCCGGCCTCGTCCGTGGGTGCTGGAAAAACTGGGGGAGAGAGCCCAGCCTCTCCAGCCTGACCACGCACCCCGCAGAACTAAATACGAACCGCTCAGCACGCAGGTAAGGAAAAAACCCTACTCACATATTTTACATTTTTTAGGGGGAAACCTCAAGGAATCCGTGGCTGAGGGCAGACCTTCCTCCAGGCTCTAAGGGGTCGACTCCCATTTCAGCTTCCCAGCGCTTGACTAAGCCGCCGAAACAAAAGAAGCGACATGGAAGAATAACACACAGAGCTTTTATGCGCTTGCTGAAGACGTATTGGTTAGAGGCGGATTCTCCTTGCAGAAAAGCAACCAAGTTTACAATCTATAATATATCCTACCTTCAGTGTGATGGGTGCGCCTGCTTTTCTGAACAAAGGACTTCCAGACGAGGCTCTGTGCTGGTAATACACATTTGCAGATCATCTTCAACATTGAGACGGTTACAGTATTTACTTTTGACTGCAACCAGATTCGAAAATGACTCACCAAGGCATGTTGATGCAAAAGTCATAAGCCCTTTCATGGCTTCACATACTAGTTCTGAGTATTCCAAACCCAGAGATAACCAAAAATCACAAAGTCATTGTTTTGGAATAGTGAGCTTCAGGGTATTATCACATGATAAATCCACACGCTTGTCCTGTACTGCTGGGGTCAAGGCTGCATTTTAACAGCATCTTCATCAAATGGGTTTCTTATCCAGAGGCTATCTGTTGCTGTAACTTGAGGAAAATAATGCCGCAGCTGGTTTTGTAGGCCTTGTGTGACAAGATGATGTCCTTTATCTTCAACTCCCAGAATTCATTCTTTCATGAAATCTGCCATCAGAGAGAAACTTTCAAAACTGCCATTCTGTACATGTGAACACCAGATTCAAATGTTGTTGGGCTGTGAGTTGAGAACCCTGCTGTAAACTTCTGTTGAGCTCACTGAGCCGATCAAACACATCCGCGAGATAAGCAAGCATTGAAAGCCACTGTGAATCTTGAAGAAGTCCAGCATAAGGAAATCTTTGTTTCTCCAAAAAAACCACTGCTTCTTGTCTCGACTCCACCAACGTGTCAAAACCTTCCCACGGGAAAGCTGTCATACTTTTTTTGCTTTGCAAAGCACAGAAAACATGCATTAGTTGGTCGACCTTTGATGAAGTTCACCATTCTTAGCTGCTAAAGCTTCACAATGTACTGAACAATGAGTCCAAGTAGCACTGCATGCAACATGCTGAATTCGAGTCACCAGACCACTGTTCTTTCCCGTCATAGCTCTGCACTCTCAGTACATACCCCAGTGCACCGTTCCCAGTCCAGCCCAGCATCTTTAACTGCCTCAGAAGTGTCATGAATGCTTTCCCCAGCAGCTCGACCTGGAAGTGGATGACAAAACAATACATCCTCCTGCACTGATCCGTTACAAGCGTATCTTACAAAAGCTAAGAGTTGTGCAGCCCCTGACACATCAGTCAATTCATCGAGCTGGACAGCAAAATTTCACTGTTTTTCACTTTCCCGAACATCAGCAGCCATTTCATGAATGCACAGCACAGCCGAATCGTTTGAAAGGGGTATAGCGTTTAATTTACTTGCGGAATCAGTTCCCAGTATAATGGTTGCCATGCTAGAGGACATGGCACTATGAGTGAGTCAGCCGTGGTGTGGGGCTTACTGCTTTTTGCTATCCTTAAATCCACCATGTAGAACACACAGAGAGCTTTAGTATTCACACTGCGTGCTTGAAAATGCCATCCTGTTGTTTTTTCAGATTCGCTAACTTCCTCTGGAAAAAAACAATGGGTTTGTCCTTCAGGGAAGGATGCTTGGTTTTTAAATGACGGTGCATTTTTGAAGGCTTCATACTTTCATGAGCAAGTATTTCACCACAAAGAACACGCTGCAGTTGTGGGTTAGTGGATCCAGCACATGTACCGCAGCTCAATATATTTTTGAAACATGACTTCCGTGCTCACATTCCTCACTGGCCGTCTTAGAAGCAGGCTTTTTCAAAAACCGATCCATATTATTACACAATGTAGTTCGCCAATACTGAGACATCCACAAATAAGCTTGTGTTTGTAAAGCGGTCACTCCGTTTATTCTGTTTTCTTATGAGCTGAACTCTTCTTTGCTTCATTGATTGACTCCTCTCTTTCATGGTTACCTGAATAATCAGTGAGAAATGTCAAGGAAAGGACCACATCATTATCAGACCCAATTCTAAAGAGACTCACCGTTCACCCTTCACAGTGTAGCGAGTAACCTCCAAAAACGGCAGTACATCTGTAACTAAGTAACTTCTGGTTACATTAAGATATAGGCGGGCCCCACAGATATAAGGAAGGAGGAGAAAGTAGAACATACTGATTAATAGTACTATAGGGAGGGCGTGCTATTTTTGTAAGTTGATGTGCATAAAGGCAAAACATTTTTAAAAAAACATTTTTTAATTAAAAAAAAAAATGAAATGTAATCTTCTAAATCTTTTGCGACCCCCTTCAGACATCCCTGTGAACCCCAGATTGAGAACCCCTGACCTAGTGTATCATGTTTGAAAATGATATATCAAATGTACGGACATCTCGGGCGTTGTGCTGCACGAGGTGAAGCCGAGTGCCTCCAACCCTCGAGAAGAATGTATATTCAACGTATACGGACACCCCGAAGAACCTTTTATTTTTTATTAAATACCCTTAGGCCAATAAAGGGACCAAAAAAGTAGTCCCATTTATAACTTTGAGCTACACACTAAGTAAAGCTGAATTCTTCTCTCAGTGAAAGACGATGTTTCAGAAGAACAGAGGGATGGAAGGAAAACAAATGTATTCAATAGCGTCTCAGATTTCATTACTTTTTCAAGGTCTGTGTCGAAGAGGGGTCGCGTTTACAAACCACTAAAAAGACATTACTTAAAGTGATGAAGTCGGGGTGAGTGTGTATATTGACAGATTCCCCAAGTATGTTTTCATTTAGATAGTGGTTTATTCCAGCATGGAGAATAATGTAGCTTGTAATGTTATATTCTTCTCCTTGGGCATGTCTTACATGTCCATAGAAATCCCTTAGTATTTTTAGATCATTTTTATTTGCTACCTTCCAGTTCATTTAATTGCTCTTCATCCAAACTACTTTTAGAATGTGTTTTTGCTGGTAGTTGGTCACTCAGTTGTATAGCTACTGTAGCTCTGTAAACAAGATGGCTACAGGTACTGTACATTCTGTACATTCTGTGAGGCAGTGCAGTGATTTCTAATATGTGATAAAGGTCCAACTGTCTGTATCCATCCAATATATGGACAGCTGGAACCTTGCTCGACCAATCACATTGTTTGTTTCATGTTCCATTGCCAGCACTGCTGTCAGTCTGTGCCTGGGAGAGACCCAATACTGTCTGTGTTTTATAAACCAGTCCTGGTTTGCCATTAGATGACCCAGTCTGGAATTGAGGCGCTGTCCTGAAGATATCGATTGAAGCGCTTTTTTAAAATATTAAGAAATGTGCTAACTGTGTAACAAGTTTGACTGCCTTCACTACAAAATGTGAAAATAGAGAAATGAAATTCCACATGAGCCAGATTTAGATAAATCCTTCTCCTTTAATATTCTTCACACATTGAAAAGATTTCCAGATCAATGATTGTTATCTTCTTTTGAACTGAAAATCCACCCATCTTAACCTGAACATTACAATAGAGAGAATGCTCTGAATGTCTGTGTGTATAGCTTTAGGAGCCAGGTCCTCTGTTTTCCTCAGATGTTACTGTAGATCAAGAATGTTTTTTAAGACTTATAAAATACATCAATTATATATATATGAAATACACTGGCCAACTATGAACTACTAGTGCCATCTAGTGCCTACAACTCATATTACAGAACTCACTTCCAAATAAATGAACATTGAGAATCTTTACACAAATGCTATACTGTTGTCTAAATCCTGCACATAAACAAACCCCTCTCAGAGTCAGATCTCTTGCTTATTTACCAAAGATCTTGAATACATAATTGTAAGCAAATACATGCAATCCCACAGATGCAGAGGAATCTGTATAGTATCCATTAACTACTATTGCAAAAAGGGATACCAAGATATTTAGAAACCAACAGGCAGGAATTCTGCTGTTATACATCAATAATGTATATTAATGGAGGTAGACATTTCAGACTAATTCTACACTCACCAGGAGAGTCATCCGAACATATGTGATGGTTTTAGTTAACCTGAATGACCCACGCTGCTTAAAGAAGGGAAGAGCAATTTAAAAATACTGTTACCCTCATCAGCACCATGGCTTGGTAACGCAGTCTGTATCCTCATCAGCACCATGGCTTGGTAACGCAGTCTGTATCCTCATCAGCATGGTTGCTTGGTAACGCAGTCGGTACCCTCATCAGCACCATGGTTTGGTAACGCAGTCTGTACCCTCATCAGCACTTTGGTTTTGTAACACAATCTGTACTCTCATCAGCATGGTTGCTTGGTAACGCAGTCTGTACCCTCATCAGCATGGTTGCTTGGTAACGCAGTCTGTACCCTCATCAGCACCATGGCTTGGTAACGCAGTCTGTACCCTCATCAGCACCATGGCTTGGTAACGCAGTCTATACTCTCATCAGCACCATGGTTTGGTAACACAGTCTATACTCTCACCAGCACTATGGCTTGGTAACGCAGTCTGTACCCTCATCAGCACCATGGTTTGGTAACGCAGTCTATACTCTCATCAGCACCATGGCTTGGTAACGCAGTCTATACTCTCATCAGCACCATGGTTTGGTAACACAGTCTATACTCTCACCAGCACTATGGCTTGGTAACACAGTCTGTACCCTCATCAGCACCATGGTTTGGTAACGCAGTCTATACTCTCATCAGCACCATGGTTTGGTAACGCAGTCTATACTCTCATCAGCACCATGGCTTGGTAACGCAGTCTGTATCCTCATCAGCATGGTTGCTTGGTAACGCAGTCGGTACCCTCATCAGCACCATGGTTTGGTAACGCAGTCTGTACCCTCATCAGCACTTTGGTTTTGTAACACAATCTGTACTCTCATCAGCATGGTTGCTTGGTAACGCAGTCTGTACCCTCATCAGCATGGTTGCTTGGTAACGCAGTCTGTACCCTCATCAGCACCATGGCTTGGTAACGCAGTCTGTACTCTCATCAGCACCATGGTTTGGTAACACAGTCTATACTCTCACCAGCACTATGGCTTGGTAACACAGTCTGTACCCTCATCAGCACCATGGCTTGGTAACACAGTATTTCGGGGTATGCCCCTTCCTTGAGAATATTTTGGACAGTGATTAATCTGATCTAAATTATTAAAATAAAAAGAAAAACTACATTAGTTAATTTTAGATGATATAATTTGCAGCTTGAATTAAGAACCCATCAATGAATGGACTGTACATACAATCATGTGCTCAATATGACAAGCTTCAGTTTTTTTTACATCACCCACACAGTGATCTTATCAGTTTTATTTTGCAGGATTTAGAATGACTGCCGCGGGTTTAATGTCAGTTTGCGGGTCGACTTGGGTGGTCTGTGTTGGTTAGCATCAAATAGTTAAGAGATATTCCCTGACAAATCAGTAGTTTCCCAGTAGGTCATGCCTGCTCTGTGACCATAAAGCCACAGACATATAACGCCTCACAGTGACAGAACGGGAAACGTCTACTTCATCAGGACAGCTCTGAAGCCAGCAGCATGTACTTGATAAGTCAAACTTTATAAAACAGAAGTAGCTTGTAATGTCTGATGGTTTATCATTAGGAAATACACTCAATAAGGGTTCTAGTCTAGCATTATTGTGTATAATTGTCCTCTGGTTAAAAAAAAATAAAAAAATAAAAAAAGCTAAGTTAAAACAGGTGGTATTTTTTCAAGACTGCATATTAACCAGTTCTACACTGTTTATGAAAACAAAACACAACGCGAAGCTAACCGTTGCTACGCTTATAATAATTGTAATAATTCCATAGTGCTCAACCAGCACATTTTTTAGGCTACAGAGACCTCTTGTGGTCAAAACCAGAACTGCTCATTTCTATAAACATCAGACGTATTAGGTTGGTATTTTTTTGTGAGGAAGGATTTCAGTGGAAATAAAACCAAGGACTATGCCAGCGCTGAAAAATGAACCCTAAATCTATACAAATTAGAACTGAGACAAATAATTAAACAAACCTGAACAAATGCAAAGACTGTAATATCGCAGCCTATAATTTAACAAGGTACAAGGCACATTATTCCTTCTTCTTCTTCTTCTTCTTCTTCTTCTTCTTCTTATTTGGGTGTATTTTGCACCACAGCAAAATGTTCTCTTTCTGGTGCATATTGACCAGTCTTTGACCAATATATATATATATATATATATATATATATATATATATATATATATATATATATATATATATATACAGTGCCTTGCAAAATTATTCAGACCCATTCTCTCATATTACTGAATTACAAATGGTACATTGAAATTTCGTTCTGTTTGATATTTTATTTTAAAACACTGAAACTCAAAATCAATTATTGTAAGGTGAGATTGGTTTTATGTTGGGAAATATTTTTAAGAAAAATAAAAAACTGAAATATCTTGCTTGCATAAGTATTCAACCCCTGTGCTGTGGAAGCTCCCAGTTTACACCGATGAAAGAAATTGCCCTAACGAGGACACAATTACCTTACCATTGGCCTCCACCTGTGAACCATTAAAGTTGCTGTCACATTTTCTGGATAAAAACCCCACTGTTGAAGGATCATTGGTCAGGCTGTGAATCTGAAGGAAAATGAAGACCAAAGAGCATTCTAACACTGCCCGTGCCTCAAGACACACCATCCCTACAGTGAAGTATGGTGGTGGCAACATCATGCTATGGGGATGCTTCTCATCAGCAGGGACTGGGCATCTTGTTAAAATTGAAGGAAGAACGGATGGAGCAAAATACAGGGAAATACTGCAAGAGAACCTGCTTCAGTCCGCTAAAAAACTGAAGCTTGGGAGGAAATTCACCTTTCAGCAGGACAATGATCCCAAGCACAAGGCCAAAGCAACATTGTAGTGGCTCAAGAACAAAAAGGTGAATGTCCTACAGTGGCCCAGTCAAAGTCCTGATCTCAATCCCATTGAGAATCTGTGGCACTATTTGAAAATTGCGGTCCACAAGCGTCGTCCAACCAACCTGAACAACCTGGAGCAAATCTGCCAAGAAGAATGGGCCAAAATCACTCCGACACTGTGTGCAAAGCTGGTACATACTTACCCCAAAAGACTTAAAGCTGTTATTGCAGCAAAAGGTGGCTCTACCAAATATTAATGTGTGGGGGTTTAATACTTACGCAAGCAAGATATTTCAGTTTTTTATTTTTCTTAAAAATATTTCCCAACATAAAACCAATGTCACCTTACAATAATTGATTTTGAGTTTATGTGTTTTAAAATAAAATATCAAACAGAACAAAATTTCAATGTACCATTTGTAATTCAGTAATATGAGAGAATTGGTCAGGGGTCTGAATACTTTTGCAAGGCACTGTATATAGAGATAGATAGATAGATAGACAGATAGATAGATAGATAGATAGATAGATAGGTAGGTAGGTAGGTAGAATTATAGATATCATTTTTATTTATTGATTGTATTTAAAAAAAAAAAAAAAAACAAGAGATGGCATTATAACCAGTGTTCCATGGGCCATGCCCAAGTTCAGTGAATGCACCAAACCCTCACAGTTCAATTTAAAATTATTATCAATGTATATATATATATATATATATATATATATATATATATATATATATATATATTCTTTTAAATATTTGATATGTCAATGTAAATTTGGAAATAAATAAACGTGCAAGAAATTCCAAGTTGTCAACTGAAGATTCGCCTTCAAATACCAGAATATCCGTATCTTGAAACTGCAGCTCCCATGAACGCCTCAGTGTACATTGATGTAAAAAAGGAGCAGGTCGCAGCGGCCAGAAAAGCCAATAAAATCACGGGAAAGGCGGGGTTTTAGGATCACGGACGTCACGGCTGCAGTTGCAGTATTTCCTTGCAGAAAAGGGACGCGAGAGGGGTCTGGTGAGCGAACTTGACATTGAAGTGCAGTGCTGGTAAGAATCTCAGAAAACATAGCCGACTTTCATTAAACACGGAAGCCGCATTGTTTGTTTGCAAAAATAAATAACAGCGTTTGATATCAGAAAGTGTGTGTTTTCCCAGCACAGCTGGTTGTGCGAGGGGAGGCCTTAGACAGTGACGCAGTGCCAGTGTGTCTGCTAGTTCTGTTTAGTACATCAGGCACACAGTTATGATTTCGATGGACAACTAAAAAATGAAAGTGTTTGAAATAAGTGTGCTTTATCCACAGATGAAAATAATCGGCTTGTCAGCAGTGACGACCCAGCTTGTTTGAAAATGTCGTCTGGTAATTTTCTTGGCTGGTTGTGCATTATTATTTTCACTTTCGTTTTTTAAATGCTCACGTTGTAATGTTTGTAACAGCATTTGAACGTTCTGCTAAAACGTGTCACTCATTGATTGTGCTTTACACGTTAAATATATCTAATAACATCACCTAGAATATGCGAGGCACGTGTTTTAGGGTGATTTGTTCATTTTTAAATGGCTTCATTAATTAATCCAAACTGAGACAGATAAACAGTCAGATTAAGCCTCAAACAATTTCTGGGAGTGTTTAAAGCCATTTGATACTGTTTGAAAGGGAATCATCATTTTGCAAACTGTGTGTTTTTTTTTTAATCTTTCAGGGAGTTGTGCTGTACAACCATGGCCTCTGCAGCAATCCTTGACCCAGATATCATCAGGGAGGTCCTGGAATGCTCAATCTGCATGGAGACTTTCAATCAGGACCAGTTACGGCCCAAACTCCTGCAGTGTGGGCATACTGTGTGCAGGCAATGCCTGGAGAAGCTGCTTGCAAGCACCATCAACGGAGTGCGCTGCCCCTTTTGCAGCAAAGTGTCCAGGATGAGTAACATCTCCCAGCTGGCTGACAATTTGACTGTCCTTAAAATCATTGACTCTGCAAGCTCAAGTGCAACAATGTGTTTGATGTGCAAAGTGTGCAGGAACAGACTACCAAAGCAGTACTGCCAGGTGTGCAGACTGGTGCTGTGTGATGCCTGCAAAGCTGAGGGGCACGAGCAGCAAGGTCACCCTGTACTTGCCATCCACGCTGCGGCCGAGCAGCGCAGGAGAGACGTGGGGGAGAAGCTGTCTGCTTTGCGGCAAATGATGCAGGATATACAGAAGAAGAAATCTGCTCTGGATGGAGTCTTCAGAAAACTGCGATTAAAATACAAATCTGTGCAGCAGGACTATGCTAAAGCTGAGCTTGGATTACAGGACGAGCTGACAAAGTCTCGCACGGCTTTTTCCAGTTCCTTGTCAGAAATCGAAAAACTGAACAACCAGGTTCTCGAGGAACAGACCTATCTTTTAAACCTGGCGGAAGTCCAGCTGGTATCGAGATGTGACTATCTCACCATGAAAATAAAGCAGGCAGATCTTGCTCTGCTGGAAGAGGCCATTGATGAGGAAGAACTGGATTTGAAGTGCAACCTTCCTGTGCTTCTGAAGCTGCAGGAGCCTGAACTGGTCCAAGCTGAACACCTGGAGCCTCTGGGTGTGGGACAGGTCAAAACAAACCAGGTCACTGTGAACACGGAAGAGGATTACCAGGAACAGGCAGAATCTTCATTCAGTTTGTATCGAGATGTTGACATGGTGGCTGAAAAAGCGTGCTCTTTGACAGCATCGCCCAGCTTCAAACCAAAGCTTGTGGAGCCGGGAGCTTCTGGATCACAGCAGTGCCAGTTCATTAAGAAAATGGGCTGCAAAGGCAATCTGCCTGGTATGTTTAATCTCCCTGTTAGCTTGTGTGTTACAATGCAAGGGGAGGTGCTCGTGGCCGATCGTAGAAACTACAGAATTCAGATTTTCAATCGGAAGGGCTTCCAAAAAGAAATCCGACGAAGCCCGAGCAGCATTGACAATTTTGTTCTCAGTTTTCTTGGGGCAGATCTTCCGAATTTGATACCACTGTCGATAGCCATTAACAATCAGGGACTGATCGGCGTTACAGATAACTATGACAGTTCAGTGAAGGTGTACACACTTGATGGCCACTGTATAGCATGCCACAAGAATCAGCTAATTAAACCGTGGGGCATTGCAGCAATGCCTTCAGGACAGTTTGTAGTCACGGACGTGGAAGGGGGTAAGCTGTGGAGTCTCGCTGTGGATCGCAGTGTGGGGGTTGTGAACTGTAGCAGGCTGTGTTCAGCTGTCCGCCCCAAGTTTGTTACCTGTGACAGCAGCGGGACTGTGTATTTCACTCAGGGTCTGGGATTAAACATCGAGAACAGGCACAACGAGCATCAGCTGGAAGGGGGCTTTTCCATTGGGTCTGTGGGTACCGACGGACAACTGGGCAAACAACTGAGCCATTTCTTCTCAGAAAACGAGGACTTTCGCTGCATTGCTGGAATGTGTGTGGATTCCAGGGGAGATCTACTGGTCGCAGACAGTGGTCGTAAAGAGATTTTGCACTTTCCCAAAGAAGGGAGTTTCAGCGTCTTGATCCAAGAAGGGCTAACGTGTCCTGTTGGTCTGGCCATAACTCCTAAAGGCCAGCTGTTGGTGTTGGATTGCTGGGACCACTGTGTAAAAGTGTATAATTATCACCCAAGAAGACAGTCCTGTACAGACTAGGACTAGAACCCAAGGATGGCGTTTTGCAATAGATTTAACATCTGTTTTCTGTTTCCATTCATGCTGTCATTCATATAGGAAATTCAGGAACCTCTGCTACTATATTTTAGTACAGCAAGCTAATTATTGGTGTTAATAAAAGTGTATGTCAAAAAAAAAAAAGGCCACACCTTTATTTTCATATTTTAGGTTGGCATATTTTTTTTGTTTTGTTTTTATATGGGTTACTGATGCTTGTTTTGAAATAAAGAATCAGAGCCTAACTAATTATACATAATTCAAATATTGTACTAATTTATACATAATTCAAATATTGCAACCAGGATGCTGTGTTTTTTCATGAAGTGTTTGAGGGTCCCTGAAAGTTAAAGCCGAAGCTGCAAGCACTGTATTAAAGGATGCACAACATGTGACCCATGCCAGGTTGCGCACTGCCTGGTTAACTTCAGAAAAAGAAAAAAAAGACTGACAGTGAGTCATTGTACAGAAGTTAATTCCGTGGGTTAGTGGCTGTAGGGTATCATTAGAGTAAAATAATGACAGTCTACACTGGCATACTGAAAAGAACATTACAAGATCCATCATTGAAATGGCAGTTGATTTATGACATATTTTATTATTGAAACATTTAAAAAAAAAAAAAACCTCACACACACACCACTTAGGCAGCCAGTGACCTTTTAAAATGAACTAGTCATGTAATCACTGCAGTAATGTTCCCAATGCATTTATACATGTAGTTTGCATAGCACCAAATGTGGCATTGAAGTGTCTGCATTCTCAACCGTTTGTGTGTCTTTTACATCCTGACTTGTGTGGATTGTTTGATACCTTTTGAGTGCAATAAATCTGAGACTACAGAAAGCTGTGTTGATTTCAAGCCTGCTTTACCTCTGAAGTAATCAATAGGTGCTGTTTGCTAGTGCTGATGGGGAGCTAGTCACAGTGAGGGCATCTACTGTATAGTGTAATGGTACATGTTAGTGCTGTGACAAATTAATAGAGTGGGATCAGGCATTTCTGCATTATATCAACACATATCATTTGTTCTGGACACGATGGACAACAGAGGTCATTCTAGTCCAGGTGTTTGTTCCAACAAGACCCTGATTGAACCAATTAAACCTGTAGCCAGGCACTATCCCTAAAAATCTGTTGTGAAAAGCA
The DNA here is from genome assembly GCF_902713425.1 of Acipenser ruthenus. Taxonomy (NCBI): domain Eukaryota; kingdom Metazoa; phylum Chordata; class Actinopteri; order Acipenseriformes; family Acipenseridae; genus Acipenser; species Acipenser ruthenus. The sequence continues at coordinate 969,359 of NC_081219.1, forward strand.
CCCCTGAAAAAAAGTTTGTGCTCCAAAATAATACAAATCGTCCCTGTCTTTCTTAAACTGAATTATAGTGACATAGATGCCCCCTAAAACAGGGACACAGCTCAACACAGAATTGCACATGCAACAGTATTGCGAAAAGACCAGAGAAATGTCACTCCACCTACGAAGCGCCACACATAGAAAACTGAGCTTCAGCATCACTGGAGGGAGGAAAACGCAAAGAAATGGATCATTTTCAGGTTGCTTATTTTATATTGAGGCGTTGTAAAAGCATTTGAAAAATTAAGTTACACTACACTTCACTTGTGCAGTTACTAAAATTAGAGTAAGTTTTTATAACAATATACTCAAAGAGAACATTCAAATAACAGGTAGATGCCAGTTAGAAATGATCCAAAAAATTACAAAGTAGTCTGTCCTCAAACGAGGACAATGGCACTTAATGGGTTAAATGGATGAAGTGCAGAGCTGAGCTATGTGGTAAAATGTAGCGTGTATTCACCCAGGAGTAATATTACAGTGTAGACACTACAGTTAAATCAGATTCCAGCTAGTACGATTTACAGATTGAATGCATTCAGTGGTGACAGGACGGTGTCACTGTACAGCTATGTGAATGTATTCAGCTGTGATAGGACTGTGTCACTGTACAGCTATGTGAATGTATTCAGCGGTGACAGGACTGTGTCACTGTACAGCTATGTGAATGTATTCAGCGGTGACAGGACGGTGTCACTGTACAGCTATGTGAATGTATTCAGCGGTGACAGGACTGTGTCACTACAGCTATGTGAATGTATTCAGCGGTGACAGGACTGTGTCACTGTACAGCTATGTGAATGTATTCAGCGGTGACAGGACTGTGTCACTGTACAGCTATGTGAATGTATTCAGCGGTGACAGGACTGTGTCACTGTACAGCTATGTGAATGTATTCAGCGGTGACAGGACTGTGTCACTATACAGCTATGTGAATGTATTCAGCGGTGACAGGACTGTGTCACTACAGCTATGTGAATGTATTCAGCGGTGACAGGACTGTGTCACTGTACAGCTATGTGAATGTATTCAGCGGTGACAGGACTGTGTCACTACAGCTATGTGAATGTATTCAGCGGTGACAGGACTGTGTCACTATACAGCTATGTGAATGTATTCAGCGGTGACAGGACTGTGTCACTGTACAGCTATGTGAATGTATTCAGCGGTGAAAGGACTGTGTCACTGTACAGTTATGTGAATGTATTCAGTAATTACAGGACTGTGTCACTGTACAGCTGTGCGAATGTATTCAGCGGTGAAACTGAAACTGAGAAGCACCAGCTGCATGTGTATACATGGTTGTGGTTCATAGATTCAGTAAACAGGGATACATAACAGGTAATAAATGACATGTACGGATAATCCCTCAAACTACGGTGTTCACCCATCCAAGGAAAAACACAACTCTGCCCCCGGCGATCCTGGTGTTCATTTCATTCAATTGTGGACAAGGCTGCTGTGGATTCAGTTCCGAGGCTGCATGTACTTACAGAGCACACGACTGACAGAGGGATAAAGAGAGGAGTTTGGAGAGCTCAACGATTAGTTGGTAGTTCAGAAACCTTGAGGGTGTGGTTTGAAAAAAAATCCAGATCATATGCCCCCTGCAACAATGTTAGTGCTGTGATTATAATGAGTGGCTTTTGAGGGAAAGAAGACAAGCAGCATTGCAGGAGGGAGCATGATATGGATACATGATGGAGTTGTGAACACACCCTTCAAGTGCTTCCATCTGATTTATAACCCACAGTGCGTGAATAAGCCAACTCATCACATTAGTACTTGTGCTCAATTTTAGTAGGTCACACAGAGCTAGATCTACAATATTCTACCATGCTGCATAGACCTGGGATTTCAGACATCTGTATATACTGTACCCAATCTCCCCTCTGAAATGAATTACTCTTAAGGAAACCACTGGCACATGAAGTTTACAATCTGCTATGCACTAATCCATACCAACGTCAAGCTTGTGCTGTGTGTGGGTATTATCAGTTAAACCCAAATGGTCTGACGTGTTTTAGATAACAGCCTCTACAGGCTGGCCTGTAATTGGCATACACAAGTAAACTCCTTAGAGAAAGAAGGGTTTGGAAAACCCCATTGGCACACCATTATAATACCTGTGAATTAACCAGGAGAAACCAAAGAAGAACCTCTAAGTGATCACAGCATGGCCAGCAATGGCAACATATAGGATTGGACCACATACTACCCATGTAACAGAGCAGAGGGCTGGGAGTGAACCAGAGACCACACACCAGAAACAAGTGCCTTAACCACTAGGCAAGGGCTTATCTGCATTCATGGTAATAGATACCATACTGCATGGATGTCAAAGTCATTTCAGCCATTGGCTGTGCTTACCTTTCTGGTACTGGAGCCAGAGCTGCTGCTGGACCTTCTTGCTGGGAAAGTATATGGTGCAGGTGAGCTCGGAGCCATACAGGGCCTCAGCAATGTAGTGTGTGCCGTGCTGCTGGATGAGTGCCAGCAGCTCCTCTCGACTGCTCTCCACGTTTAGCACCTTCAGCACTTTAGAGAATCCTGGGAGAGACACGTGGAACACTTTTACATGCTACCCTAGAAAAGCACTGCTTATTTGAAGAGGTTCACCTCGTAGTTCATGTCACGGGTTTTTAAAATCCTTTTTCTTATGTTGCAGAGCTTTGTTGCCTACATGTTGGTTAATTTAATTCAGGATACAGGTGTTGATTTAAAAAAATGTATAATAAAAATCTACCGGTTTCTTCCTGGTATCGAATCATTTCCTGAAACTGAGCAAGAGCACAGGAAGTGAATCCATACAAGACATTTCTAGTCTTTGAAATATCTGCATGTTCCAAATTGAAGTATACAAATCAAGCAAAGCGCCAAAAGATCTTCAAACTGCATAATAGTGATAATACTACCAGTGCTGTTATTATTATTATTATTTATTTCTTAGCAGACGCCCTTATCCAGGGCGACTTACAATTGTTACAAGATATCACATTATACAGATATCACATTATTTTTACATACAATTACCCATTTATCCAGTTGTTTTTTTTTTTTTTTGTTTACTGGAGCAATCTAGGTAAAGTACCTTGCTCAAGGGTACAACAGCAGTGTCCCCCACTGGGGATTGAACCCACAACACTCCGGCCAAGAGTCCAGAGCCCTTACCACTACTCCACACTGCTGCCCACAGTAACACAGCAATATCAATGATACGGAACAGAAAAGCCAGAGGTTTTTTTTTTTTTGTATTTATTTTTTATCGCTCTTCCTGCAGTGATTTAGAAGACAGATATGAAATCCCAGTGCACTAAGCAGATCTGGAATAGCCTCTTCTAGGGTGTGCGAGGAGACGCAGTGATCCTGGATTACTCTCACACACGCTGAGAGGCAGAGGTATGTATTCATCCTGGATTACTCTCACACACGCTGAGAGGCAGAGATATGTATTCATCCTGGATTACTCTCATACACGCTGAGAGGCAGAGGTATGTATTCATCCTGGATTACTCTCACACACTCTGAGAGGCAGAGGTATGTATTCATCCTGGATTACTCTCACACACTCTGAGAGGCAGAGGTATGTATTCATCCTGGATTACTCTCACACACGCTGAGAGGCAGAGGTATGTATTCATCCTGGATTACTTTCACACACTCTGAGAGGCAGAGGTATGTATTCATCCTGGATTACTCTCACACACGCTGAGAGGCAGAGATATGTATTCATCCTGGATTACTCTCACACACTCTGAGAGGCAGAGATATGTATTCATCCTGGATTACTCTCACACACGCTGAGAGGCAGAGGTATGTATTCATCCTGGATTACTCTCACACACTCTGAGAGGCAGAGGTATGTATTCATCCTGGATTACTCTCACACACTATGAGAGGCAGAGATATGTATTCATCCTGGATTACTCTCACACACTCTGAGAGGCAGAGATATGTATTCATCCTGGATTACTCTCACACACGCTGAGAGGCAGAGGTATGTATTCATCCTGGATTACTCTCACACACTCTGAGAGGCAGAGGTATGTATTCATCCTGGATTACTCTCACACACGCTGAGAGGCAGAGATATGTATTCATCCTGGATTACTCTCACACACTCTGAGAGGCAGAGATATGTATTCATCCTGGATTACTCTCACACACGCTGAGAGGCAGAGATATGTATTCATCCTGGATTACTCTCACACACTCTGAGAGGCAGAGATATGTATTCATCCTGGATTACTCTCACACACGTTGAGAGGCAGAGATATATATATTCATTAATACAAGATGACTTGGAAGCAATGCACCATGTGACAAAGTCATAAGTCATAATTACAGGACATGTTCCAATTAAGGACCCTAATTGATCTAGCAGATGGTAATTCTCTGATTGCAGTTAGGGCATACATTTCAAGAATGTCTGGTGTAATGTCTGAAACATTACGATTGCTGTGCTAATTTTGTCAAGTAATTTGTTCATGTACAATAAGGCGACCATATAAAAATGAATTCAAGGGCCTCAAGTCCGATGGGCTGGGGGACCATTCCAACCGCCTTATGCTTCAGGAGTTATAAAATAGCTTGTAGGTGTAATGTATAATAACCTCCTATTGCTGCAAGTAGTAGCAAAAGCGTATTTGTAACAGAGGGGCAAGCAAGTTTTAAGGGGTTTGAGCTTGTGAAATATGAATAAACAAAGCCATAAACTTCAGTAACCGGACACCAATGACTTCTAAATAGGTGTTTAACATTTTACTCATACTCCATTTACATTGTAATTGAGGACATGTGGCGATAGTACCTTTAGAAAATGAAACACATTCAGCATTTGGAAAGAGTAAAGAAAGGTGTATAATTGTGTGACTATATGCAGGTGGTGTATGATCCCACTTCCAGAATACTAGTGCACCTGCTGAGAAGCTTTCAGTTAAACTGTGTTCAGTTAAACTGAATGTAGCGCACCCAGGCTCAGTTATACCATCCCGTCTCCATGCATTCCACCAACATTGTAACACTGGCCTCTGTAGTTCAATATAGCAGGGTGGTACTCAGTAGCACATTACCTTCATCAGATTACTCACATGAAATTGCCTTTGCATGATCAAACTAATGGCTCAGTGCAAGGACTTCACGTGCATGGAAAATGCTGCTGATCCTGTTTCTACGCTATTATCGTGTGTAAGTACCAGGCCCTTTGGCTCATCATCAACATGACATCTTTAATAAACTGCTAGAAATCCATCAGACAAAAAATCTTTTTTGAAGGTTTGGGACACAGAAGTGCAGTCCCAGGTGCGTGTTTAGAAGCAGGCATTGCTTCTGCAGTTAATACATCCCGGTTATTATTAGAAATGTGGGTCTGTTATTTGTGTGTGTTTACCTGTTGACAGCGTGATGGCGCTGAGCTTCACCTTGTACAGGTTACTGCGGACTCTCCACTGTTGCACCATGGGATATCCCATAGCTTCACTGTGCTTGGCTTCTCCTGCATTACCAATACAGAAAAGACACTGTTAAAAAGGGCTGGCCATTCGGACGCCAGTCGCAGCCTGGATCCCAATGTTTCTACACTTTCACTGGCTTCTTTCCTGTCATTAACCAACCAGCTGCTTCCTGTGTCGACTGACATGCTTTCAGCCAGTAACATGCTCTGACCCAGAAGACACTGCTGAGGTGAAATGTGTGTGGTGATTGGGGGAGAGTAATGGGGAGGATGTACCTGTTCTGTGAAGAAACAGGCTTGATTGTAATAGACATGAGGTAGTGGTGTCCTATTACCAGGGATTATGGACTGTTCTTAAATGTGCTGCACTCTCTGGTCATTCCGTCTGTGTTGGTGTGAAAGGGATGGCTTGCGAGTGACGTCACACCAGGAAGGAGAATGGACACGTTTAATAACAAAATAACAGATTTAAACAAACAAAACAAACAGACACTGAACAAAACAAGTATCATGCTAGCCTAAAACTAGCACGAGTAGCACGCGTTGTCTTTCTGCTTTCTTTTGCTTTACCTCCCGACTCTCGTTCCGCCTCTGAACACACGAACCCCGTTCAGCCAAAGCTGTTTGTTTTTATATTGTGGCCGAGGGATTAACTGGCTATCAAATACCTAGTTTACCCCTCGACCACAGTCATATGCATGGTCAACAGCCAGTTCATCAATAATCACTCGCTGCTGACCACGCATTCACATGATTTTATCTGGATAGGGCATTTTAACCCCATCCAGGCTGTAAAACAATAACAAAACATTGTGTTTTTACACACTAAACCATACATTAAAACAATAATGACACAACACAAATACAAACTAATACATATGCGCACAGTGAAGGTATGGAATATGTAGCAAATGGAAGTGAATTATTTTGTCAGCTACAATCCCTTCAAAACAAGGGTGTAGGCAGACATGGCATTCCTCACACAATTACCAGTTAGGAGTGGCAGGTTGGGTAACGGCTCTGAGAGAATCCCTCGACACTGCTCCTCGACCGGGAGGGGAATCACCATTAACCCATCGGCAAGCTGGGGGAAATCTTTTATAAAGTTGTTATCCCTAAAAGAGAGGGACAAGACGACACGCATTACTCTGTGGTGAAGGCAGCAGAGCCAGGGTGGATGATATACTGCTGCAGCAGTAACCAGCTCAGATCATTTACTGTCTTTAATGCATGGATTAACAGAACTGACGGGGATGCAAGTACAGTAACACAGGCTAGCTGCAGCAGTAACCAGCTGAGATCATTTACTGTCTTTAATGCATGGATTAACAGAACTGACGGGGATGCAAGTACAGTAACACAGGCTAGCTGCAGCAGTAACCAGCTCAGATCATTTGCTGTCTTTAATGCATGGATTAACAGAACTGACGAGGATGCAAGTACAGTAACACAGGCTAGCTGCAGCAGTAACCAGCTCAGATCATTTACTGTCTTTAATGCATTGATTAACAGAACTGACGAGGATGCAAGTACAGTAACACAGGCTAGCTGCAGCAGTAACCAGCTCAGATCATTTACTGTCTTTAATGCATGGATTAACAGAACTGACGAGGATGCAAGTACAGTAACACAGGCTAGCTGCAGCAGTAACCAGCTCAGATCATTTACTGTCTTTAATGCATGGATTAACAGAACTGACGGGGATGCAAGTACAGTAACACAGGCTAGCTGCAGCAGTAACCAGCTCAGATCATTTACTGTCTTTAGTTGGGAGTAGAACCATGAAAGCCATTCTAATTGTATTGTAAGGGGCTCTCTGTGCCATTAATGTGTGTTCTGTACTACCTGAAAAGAAACCATGAAGATACAGGACGAGACTCCTTGGAAAATGGAATGTTATTTACTGAGTTTGCACAAGGGCATCTTGTGTAAAGCGCCCTTGATTTGAACTTCATGCTGCCAGTGATCTTGCAGGTGAAGTAGCACGCATTTGAGAAGTGGAGCTGTGCAGTGGGAAGGTGCAGGGTTACCTAAAACCCTTTTTATTTCTGTTAGAACAGAGCACGAGTGGGGATTGAACAGCAGAAACAACCGTCATAACACTGTCAATAAGCTGGTCTGGACAGATTACCAAGCCTGAACCCTTAAAATGAGTGTAGCTAACAAGGACTGGCGTTAACAGTAAGTGTAGTTAACAAGGATTGTGTTAACAGTAGTGTAGTTAATAAGGATTGTGTTAACAGTACTTGTAGTTAATAAGGATTGTGTTAACAGTAAGCATGGGTATGTATTTTAAAGCATGCTATTTGGAACTGCATGGGTCAGAGCCATCTCTGTTTAGAAACCATGCATTCAGATAGTGTGGCACTTCCTTGGTCATTTCACCTGAAGGCGGAACTGTCCCACACCTGCAGCGGCTTCTTTCCTGTCGCTAACCAACCAGCTGCTTCCCCAAATCATTGACATGGTTTGACCCAGAAAACACTGCTGCGGTGCAGTGACACGGGGAGAGCAAATGTACCTGCTATCATGTTTTAAAATAAAAAATAAATACATGTTTACTAGCATTTTGCTATAATGTTTTTCTTTCAAAACTGCACATTTGAGACAGATGTAGCTAATACAGGTGAGTGGCAGGTTAATTGTATGGGGTTATTTTGTAATCACTATAAATAACTATATAGTTATTAACAGCGTGCCAGAAAGAGGTGGGCTGAGAAAATGAACATGCTATGTGGGGGGGGGGGGGGGGTTAATGAGCATTTAATCTTGACAGCCTCATCATTCCTACACAGCAGAAATTAGAGCGCTTAGGACTGAAACAATACAGCATGAATCAGCTTTGCACCAGGAGATGCAATAGAGAAGAGATTTTGGCAGATAAGAAATGACAAACAATCCGAAATCTCTTTGAAGGATTTCCCAGGTCTTTAGCAATGGATAGAATAACAGACTGACTGTAGTTAAACCCCTAGCAGTTATTGTAGATAACGGTAATGCTTGCTTTAGGCATGCTTTTGGCAATATAAATAAATAACGTCCCTTTTCCCCTATGGAGAAAAGACACGAGCAACACCATTTCAGTGGGGTTTTAATCAAAACTCCACATCAAGGACAGATTCACTGCTTCTCGAAAATAATATGGATTTCACAACATGATGATGCAAGGAATGCCTGTAATTGTGTTGGAAACATTGATGTATTTTAAAACTAAAGCACTTGACACTTAAGGGTCTAAACAGTTGGTGCTTCTGTTCAGAATGAATAATGTATAAAGTAGTGCTTGCAGAGGGGGCTACCCACCAGAAAACACTGAACTGCATTACTCTGAAAGACAAATGAGCTTGTTATTAGGAACTTCTGTTGTTTAAGGAACATTTTAGTACAAACTGTTATAATATAGACCACCTCAAATAGCTCAGTGTCTAAATGAACAGTATTCTTGTATTTTTCCAGTTGTATTGAATTGTGGAATTTTACTCATTTAAAAACTTTTTGCATCTGTTTTTTATGTGAGTGCCATCTGTTAACAACTCCAGTCTTCAGTACAGCTTGCCATTTCCAACAGTGAGATGTGATCAATGCATACTCCAAGATGACATTGTTTAAATACACCATGCACATTCAGACAGGGAAGCAGTAGGAAATGTACCTTCCAATGAGCAAAATGACACAAGCGGGCCTACATAGGATTCAGTACACATGGATAACATAAATGTGAGGCAATGGACGAGTTCATGTCTAAAAATATCCCCTATAGTACTATAGTTCCATTAAAAAGAACCCATCTTTCATTGTAAATATTCCAGGTTTGTCCCTTCTTAGAGATGCTTGTCCTTGTGTGTTATTTCTCATCTTTCCACACTGCAGAACAGGTGCCGTCCTTGCGTATTCTATGCATGTCATTTTTCAAATCCACATGTATCTCTCATGCACACATACAGCACTGGTTTCATTTTCCAATGAGAACCCATGGAACTTCCTGCATGTCTTTCTGACTCGCGGGCAATCAGTCCAATACGGCTGGTGTTCAGCATGATCGACACCCAGCTAGTCTGCTTACGATATGAGATCCCTGCTACACTCACGTCAGGCTGTGTTTCAGTACAAATACACTGCATCGCATCACATGAAGCAGCCAGCGGCCTGCCTGTAGTGCCACGCTGATGCACATGTCAGGTTTGAAGGATGTTGCAATGAAGAAGTCAGCTCAAAGTAGAGACATTATTCTAAAAAGCGAGTGCTGGATTACAGTGTTTGGGGCGCTCCTCAAAAATAAACAACACAAACATTCGAACAGTTGTTCATCATTGCTGTGAAGTCACCAGCCGGCATGTACATATTGTGCAAAGTAAATAAACCCTTAAGGGATACATTGCTTTTATAACGAGGTAGGAACAATTTCATAAAACATGCTTTTCCAAATTGGTATTCCCATTCAAACGTTTTTTTAATTTAAAACTACCTGAAGCATGACACACACACACACACAGACACACACAGAGAGCACACACACACACACACACACACACACACAATCCATATTTTATTTTTTAATGGCAAAACAACAGAAGCAGCAACAGCCATTCATTTTGTAATTGTGAAACACTGCAGCTAGTCTGGTGTTCTGGCTTAATGCCACCAGTTTGTAAATCATGCCACCTGTACATTATGCAAGGTAAAAGGCAGGATACAAGGAATAGCTTGCTGTCTGTGACTTCTTTCTGTTCTGTCTGTGAAATCTGCCGCATATCTTATTGTTTATGTACGGCTCCTTCTCAAAAGCTCTGGCTGCTTTGATTCAATATGCTAAGCTAATTCTTTGGAAAGGGATCTAAGGAAAGGCAGTGAGAGCTAGATTTATTGCCTCTAGTGGAATAGAAAACGAGCCTGTAGTGTATTTTACCCTGGAAAATGGTTTTCAAGCACCTGACATAATGCAGACTGCTAATGCAGAAATACTGTATTGAGTGACTTCCACCTCTGTCTCTGGACTGGGTATCACAGCCCTGGTTTCGTTTCTAGAGCTCAACTCTATAGTACTGTACTGTGCAACTTTTTTGCTATGCAGATGTGCACTCTCCAGTAGTAATATTATGTGTGTGTGTCTGTAGTCGGCCAGATTTAAAAATAAAATCCCAGTGAACAGCTTTCACGCAAGTCACTTTTACACAGAATTCTACAAAAAAAATAACTTCAGTGCGTTTCTAAAACTAGCGACCCCCTTTTTATCACCAGTTACCCAATTTTGTTTAAGAAAACTTGATACCCCATATGGCACTGCGCTGGTCACGTTAAGGTCACAAACAAATTAGCTGCTGTTTACAGAAAACAATGATCATGAGCAAATTAAAAAAAAAACACGTTTAATTCAACTTTAGGTAGTCAGATGCTGGCGATGCAAAATATGTAGTGCCACATAGCAGTACAACTGTTGAAACTGAAATTGACAGCACAGAGGCAAATGCGAATGCAACTTATTTCAATTATACAGTAGTATGCAAAAACAAAACAAAACAAAAAGCCTGTTGAGTACACGTGGCTGTAAAATAAGTGCATTATTAAATGTGAAAAGAAAACGTTCATGGTAAGCTTGTCTTCTACTCTATTATTTATTTATTTATTAGCAGACGCACTTATCCAGGGCGACTTACAATTGTTACAAGATATCACATTATCTTTACATACAATTACCCATTTATACAGTTGGGTTTTTACTGGAGCAATCTAGGTAAAGTATCTTGCTCAAGGGTACAGCAGCAGTGTCCCCCGCCTGGGATTGAACCCACGACCCTCCAGTCACTCTACTTCTACCTTTATTTACACTGTGTACTGTTTTGCATGTTAACTTTATTTCCTGGTACGTGTGGTTTAGTTCATCTTACATATAAAGCCTAACATGACCATGGAAGTGCCACCAGCCAATGCAGCCATTTAAGTTAGTCCTGTTTGTGTTTGATTAACACAGGCAATTTTATAACTGATTAAAATATATATATATATATATATATATATATATATATATATATATATATATATATATATATATATATACACACACTCTAGGCGGTTTAGCTCTGTTGCATACACTGGCCTTGTATAACATTTCATTGTAATTCCTAATATAACCATGAAAACAAAAATCAATATCACATGCTTGTTGACAGCTGGGTATAAAAAATGGCTGACAATAAGTGTTTCCCTAATTACTTCCTCTACAATACACACACATACCAATACTGTAGTTTCTATTATTCATATATTCTTGTACAAGTTTGTTTTTTGGACCACAGGGAGTTCACTCGACAGGAGCCCTTGCAGATGTAAAGTAATTGCCCATGAGAAGAGAATCATTCAGTTCAGTTCATAACTGCTATCCAGCCTTCAGGGTTTCATTTGGCCATAAGCAACCATTTGTAAACTCCAGTGCTCATCTCTTAAGAAGTTGTTTAACCTTTCCAGATGTCAACTGTACAGTTATCGGGTGAGTCAGGAAGCTTTTCAGAGCACGGAAACATTTGAATTACAATGCAGTCAGCTGGCATTATCCAGGTCTGTTCCAGCCATGTCCTCATGTATTACACTGAACCAATGAAACCCCCAATCAGCTCCTGGAGAGCTTCATCAGTGTGTTGAACAGCATGGCATTCCAGGCCCGGAGTTTCCTGCTTCCTGAGCCCAGTTTGTTTGCAGTGCTTTAGCTTTGATTCAAAGGATAAGAAGTTGGATGTATTGGATGCCCCTTGCTGCAGCTACACTGGATAACAGGGTTCAAAGGAGGTACAGAAATGAAACAATGAAAAGTATTTTTTTGGGGGGGGATGCACTGCACACAAAAGGGTGAAATGATATAACAATAATTTATTACAGGACGTTTGGAAGTGCTTTAGCCAGTACTAAGCTTGTGTGTCCATCCAAAAAACAACTTGACGTTTGTTTGAACTTTTCTACTTTTTAATAGCGATGGCACGGCCAGCATTTTGATTTAATCCATGACAGGGAGCTTATTATACTAACTGTGCTATACTATGTGCAGAAATACCTTTTGAAAGGTTTACTCTGGTATGCCATAATAAAAGGCACAGCAAAATGAAGTAAAGCACAGTCAAATCATTTGAGTGAAATCCTGGTTGAGTCACAGCAGAAACTCTGACAGGTGAACTGCTGGATCACTGTGAGCGTGTACCGTGGTAAAGGAGATATCTCTGAGCTGGCACCAAGTTAGTACAAACACTGTTTTCCAAAGCATACAGCGTAACTCTGTGCCAGTTTGGCTTCAAAATATTCCAACAATGGAATTTATAAATAGAAACTGACCACTGGAGTGGTTTAGAATAGATTTCATTAAAGGAAAAGACGCGTGAAGTGCACCATGAGCCACATTCACATTGCATTAAATATGGTCTTCTCACAGGTGCAAATGCACAGTGACACTGAAACAACCAGGTTCCAAAGATAAGGCCTTCGGTAACATTGCTAAATCGTCCCGGTTTTACTGTTGTATTCACAAGTTAACAGCAATGCATTCAACTGTGCCAGCGGCATTACAAAATCAAATAATCATTGGAAATCCTGGCCTGTGATTGGTTAAAACCTCATCATAGGAGCAAAAATAGATTGAACTATTGCCCTAACATCCTTACACCACCGGTCACTAGTCTCCATCTGTCATGTGATTGGTTCACATCACTATCAGTCCCGCCCCTTTTCAAAGGAACTCCTTTCTCCCCTGCACTCCTCACAACAAGAGAAAATGGCTGAACATTAATTACAAAACATACTACAAAAGAAAGATGCTCCAAACACTAAAATGGTGATTAAAACGTCACTGTCAGAGAAAAACTTTGAAAACTATACGGTATGAACTTCAAAAACATTTCCTGTTATTTCTGTTATTTATGTATTTATGCTGTATCAGCTATATTTAAAATAATATATATTATATCAGACTTCATATATCCAACCTTGCCTCTCTTATTATTTTGACTGACTCATATATTAAATATGTACTGCAGACTCAGCTCATAGTGGAAAATGAAATGTCCCTCGGGATGACTATTGTTACCTCCAGGTGGCTTCGGGCATTATAGCCGGGTCGGTAACAATAGTCTTCCCTCGGGTCAATAATGTTCTACTATAGCCCTCCTCTCCAGTCCATATTTACTACTGTGTCAAAGTAACTGAAGGGGAGTCTGTTAGCTTACAGCAGAGTAAAACATCATACACAAACACAGGACTTGTATAAAAGAAGTGGGTAAAAATAGACTGCAGTACCAGCGTGCTGACCACTAGAGGTCATCAATCTGCACAAATCAGAGCATCTGAGATTGCTTGTTAATCCATTACCAATTACCATGCTTTTTTAATGAATGAATATCTATCTATCAAAAAACAAAAAGAATTGAAGAACAAATCAAATGTGTTCAGGAGGTTTGGGTATAGTCCTTCACTTAGCTCTCTCTCTGTCTCTCTCTCTTCTACAAGAACAGCTTATATAACACACTATACTCATTTACATGATGTATTTTTCCCCCTTCGTTTATTAATTAAAGTTAAATTGTTGTACAAATTAGTTTCATCTGATTTTTTAAAATAACAAGTCAGTGTTCTCTCCCTCTCTATAGAGCACATGCAATATAAAGAGATGCATACAAAGATAAGAATCAGAGTGTTTTACTGGACTTTACTGTGATGCTCTGCTGTTTCCTGTTGTAAACATGCAGGTCCCTGTTCTCGGCACACCATTGTTCAGTTGCTGTATTTTATATCTCCACTAGAGGGCACAGGTAGTCCAGGCACCCTATGAGGAAATAATATGCACACACTACTGTAAAAACTGTGAAGGGATAAGAAATGCAAATGCTACATAAATAAAGCTGCTCTTCCCTCACAATTACTCGGTTTCACATTTAAAGACCGTGCCTTTCTTTAGATCAGCACTCTGATCACAAAACTGACCTTTGCTTTTTTTTTTCAATCAGTCCATATTGCTTTTAAAACCCATTGAAGCGAGTTAGATTCATCAGTGTGATGCACGTGGGTGGACGGTAGGCATGAGGTCTAACTCATTTTATATAGTGCTGTGCAGGTTCCACTAACCATTCTGTATCATACAGCTGATACCATGGTTTCTTTTAATAGCCCTGTCTAAAAACAACAGCACTGTCTATAATATCCGAACTGCAGCGGCTGCTTACTGGAGCACAGACTGTTACCAGCTGTACTGAAGGCTTAAGAAGCACGTACTGGTATTAAGGATGGATTTGATATCAGTTTGGATTATGTGTCTGTGAATTTCTTGGTTATTGCAGTTGTTATTTTTAGCAGTGAACTGATACGACGTGGCTGGGATGTTATAGATTTTTAGTTTTGTAGAGTCAGTAGTTGTTAAAGGCTGGAGTAAACTCTGAAAATATGTCCTGTAATTTCTAAATGTATTGCAGTTCTGGCAGGACAGAAGTCTGAAGTAAACATGGCAGGATACTAAAGATCCAAGCACCAGGCAGAGGAAGGCTGTGAACTTTGTATGTTCACTTTCTCCCTGGACCAGGTAGTAAAGCACCAGTGAGCCACAGGTATGTCGTTCGCATAGTCCTTAAAGATATTGTAGTCATCAAAATAATTACATTAACCTTACCTGTTTCACAATCCCATTTTCTACATGGCTCTCAAATGTGCAGTTTTCAAAGAAATGCAAACCCGCGTTTTTATTTTCATGTACTAAGGTTAAAGACATCTCTGTTTGCAATTCCTTTACTCTCTGGACATTCTGCTACCCGAGCACTTCCTAGGTTATTTCACCTCAGCAGTGACTTCACAGGAAAGAAGCCGTTGAAGGGGTGGGGACAATTTCACTCGCCAGGTAAGCAAAGGGTTAAAGAATGATATCTGCTGCTACATTAGGTTAAAAGGTATATAAGGACCTTTTTATTTTATTGTGTTACATGTTCCCATGTGTTGCTACAACTGTTTACGGAAGGTGTGTGTATTGTTTTATAATTTTCTTTTTTGTTTTTTTTTACATTTTGACCACTTTTTTAAAACTTTTAAATTGCATTCCCTGCCTCAAGATGGCTTCACATGTACCTGCATGGACCTCTCAGAACTACATTTCCCATCATCCTCCTGCTCACTGGTAAATCCATCTCTGTTACATATGTGAGCAGGAGGATGATGGGAAATGTAGTTTTGAGAGGTCCATGTGGGTGCATGTGAAGCCATCTTGATCCTGGCTGAAAGCATGTCAGTCAATATCCCACTGTTTAACCTGGCACAATCACAGGGCTCTGTATCCCACTGTTTGACCTGGCACAATCACAGGGCTCTGTATCCCACTGTTTAACCTGGCACAATCACAGGGCTCTGTATCCCACTGTTTGACCTGGCACAGTCACAGGGCTCTGTATTCCACTGTTTAACCTTGCACAATCACAGGGCTCTGTATCCCACCGTTTAACCTGGCACAATCACAGGGCTCAGTATCCCACTGTTTAACCTGGCACAATCACAGGGCTCTGTATCCCACTGTTTAACCTGGCACAATCACAGGGCTCTGTATCCCACTGTTTAACCTGGCACAATCACAGGGCTCTGTATCCCACTGTTTAACCATACCCGGCTTGATAGAACACACCACAACCATCTACAGTACAAGGTTTCAAAGGGTACGCTTGCTACAGGATAAAGGGAAGCTAACCAATGCTTTAAAATAATGCTTCTAAAAGAACCTCTCATTAGCGTTATTAACATTAATTTTGTCTTTTGTTATGCTAAGAATAGTTCTTGTTTATGTACATTCCGGTTTTGCAAGCATTTTAAATATAATGCTGTGTAGAGTAACAGCAGCATTCAGCGCAAAGCAGTAGCTTGTTAAAGATGATCTTTCGAGGCCCAGCTGACTCAGCAAGAGATCTCTCTGACTGGGTTAAAGGGATTGTAGGTAACATGCCATGGAGCGTACCTGTTTCACACTTCCATTTTCAACATGGGTCTCAAATGAGCACTTTGGAAAGAATCACAAACACGTATTTTAATTTGAAATAAAGATATCTGGTACTAAGGTTAAAGAAATCTGTTTGCTTTGCCTTCTCTCTGGAAAACTTGCTACATGTCAGGAGTGGGTCAAAGCATGTTAATAACAGGAAAGAAGCTCAGTGCAATGTCAGATCAGTTAATAAAAAGAGTTTCTTTAAAAACTGCATATTAGAGACCTGTATGACAAATGGAAGCGCAGGATTTATGGAATTGTTCTGTTATTATTGTTATTAGTTTATTTAGCAGACGCCTTTATCCAAGGTGACTTACAGAGACTAGGGTGTGTGAACTATGCATCAGATGCAGAGTCACTTACAATTACGTCTCACCTGAAAGATGGAGTAGAAGGAGGTTAAGTGACTTGCTCAGTGCTTGAGTCAGTGGCTGAGGTGGGATTTGAACCGGGGACCTCCTGGTTACAAGTATATTTCTTTAACCACTGGACCACGCAGCCTCCTGTTAGCTAGAAACGCTTTACACCGATGCATTTAAATCGAACCACTGTCTTTAAATAGAATTCCATTGGATAATTGCTGCTCAACTACTTGTATTTGTATGAAGAGATTGTTTTGCTGTGATTTACACACCTGCAGTCATTGTTTGAGCCATATTATAAGTTATCCAAGCCTTGCTAGATTTTGGACTGCTGTAATGACAGTACCATATGGTTAATTACAGAGGACTTGTGTTCATTCTACTGTATACAATGGGATGAAACTGCAGCACAAGCTATTTAATAAAGCACTGTTCTTAAAACAACACACTGCAAAATGATTATGTAGTAATGGCTTTCTGCATGAGGTATTAATTATGTTATTGATTATAAGTTTTACATAATGTTTAAATTGTGTGTGAAGGAGCTTTTATAGTCGTTTTAATGCAGTATTGTCCAGGCTTAGAATTCTCACATTACACGTGGCTGACCCTGAGAGGGGGGGGAAGGTGCATTAAAAGACAAGATTGACGCGCCCTGCTGAATGTAGCACAGTGGAAGTATGTGGTAGGCTCGCTGTGTGTGTGATGAGAGAATGACTACCTTAATTACTGGACAAAAAACAGTCGGATTGAAGGGGAGTCAACAATTGTTTACAAAAGTATACATATCAAACATTGTAAAGGTTTGGCAGTCTTTTCATCTCTTTCTTTTTTTTGTGATCATTTTTTTATTTATTTAATTAAAGAAAACAATACAATACACAAAACAATTAGATCACCCCCCCCTCCCCCCGATAGCAACTCCCACCCCATCACACCCCATCCTACCCGCCCCACCCACCCCAAGAAGGACCCTAGAAGCAGAATTCAGTCAATAACAGGTGAAGGTCTGTCCAGGAAGGTCTTGATAAAGTCTGAAGCCGACTCCCAGGCCCGCACAGTCCCCCCCCCAGCCCCATGGATCTAAGTGGTGGAAAACTCCAAATGAACAATGTCCAGGAAAGAGAGAATCCATTGACGCCAGGGAAGGGAGTGGGGGGGCTGCCAGCGAAGGGCAGTGATGCCGGCTAACCAGATCTGTTTTTGATTAACAGAAAGATCAAGTGAAGAGTCACCATCTAATAATAATATTTTAGGTGAACAAGGAATCTCACTATCAAGAATAACAGATAGGGTTGTATCGACCTGCTTCCAGAACACAAGCTCATCAGGACATTCCCAGAGCATATGTAAGAATATACCTACGGTACCCTGGGGACAGAGCATGCAGAGGGGGGTAGGGGCCAGTTTCATATGACATCTTTTTCGAGGGGTTAAGTATGTTCTATGAAGAAAGTTGAAGTGGATAAACTGATGATTAGGATTCTTAGAAGCTGTCCTTAAATTATTCCATACTGTGACCCAAGATATTTCTTTATCTACAAAGGATAAGTCCCTTTTCCAAACAGTATTAATCACCAAAGGTTTGTATGATGCCTGGAGAAGGAGGGTATAAAGTGTGGTCACCAAGCCCTTTGATTTTCCCCCTTTAACTAGAATATCGTGTAATATGTGTGAAGGCACCTCATAGGCACGCATTGCGGAACGTAGACGTAAATAAAAAGAAAAGGAAGATTTTGGTACATCGAATTGTAGCTGTAAATCTTGGAACACACAAAGGTACTTATCCCTACAAATGTCTGAGAACGTGTGTATTCCCCTGTCCCTCCATTGTGGAAAGGAAAAGGGGCGACCGCCTGATAAAAGTTTATAATTATGAAAAATGGGAGTATGAGAGTGCCATTTGAACTGAATTTTGGTGTGCTTTTCAACTGTGCGCCACACAGAAATTAGATGGGAGATTATAGGGCCAAAACGCAATCTGCAATGTTTGAGAGGAACAGCTGAGTAAACCAAATCTTGAAGTCTATGCGGAAATACCAATTTTTCCTTGATTGGTCGCCAGGAAACATGAACATTGGAGTCGAGCCAAGATGTTCTTAGACCAATTAATCTTATAACCTGATAACAAACTAAAATCATCAAAAATGGAGAGTAAATGAGGGAGTGATTGAGGCACATTATCAACAAATAAAAGAACAACATCAGCACAGAGTGAAATGTGATGCTGAGTATCATTGATATTAATAGGATTAAAAGCTGTTGACTGACGAACAACCTGGGCAAGTGGTTCAAGTGATAGGGCGAACAGAAGTGGAGAGAGCGGGCAACCCTGACGGGTACCCCTGGAGATAGCAAACTGGGAAGAACATTTACTGCCCGTAAGCACCATTGCAGATGGGTTAGCATATAACACCTTAATCATACGAATAAAGTCTGACCCCAGACCCATATGCTCCAAAACCGACCACAGATACCCCCATTCAAGGCGATCAAAGGCTTTCTCAGCATCCAGTGACAAGACTGCACAAGGAGAACTGATATCCATAGCTGCATGGATAATATGAAGAAGGCGACGCACATTATCAGATGCGAGGCGTGATTTGATAAAGCCTGTCTGGTCATGATGAACCAGTTTAGTCATATAAACCTCAAGACGACGTGACAAGACCTTGGCATAGATCTTAACATCACAATTTATTAACGACAGAGGGCGGTAGCTCGCACAGTTAGTGGGTCTTTATCTTTTTTTAACAATAGAGATACAATAGCTGAATTAACATCTCTTCCAAAGGAGCCCTTTTCAATAGCGGTTTGAATCATCTTTAACAGAAGCGGTCCTAGCTGATTAAAAAAAGTAAGAAAAAACTCAGGTTGTATCTTGCAAAGCCTCTTTTAATTCAGCTAGAGATAACGGCGCGCCAAGTACAGATGCTTCCTCAGCTGAAAGACGTGGCAGTCTAAGGTCTTGTAGGAAGTGTGTACATGTGGTCTGATCAAAGGGGGTGTCTGAGCTGTATAATTTAGAATAGAAGGAGCGAAATTCATTTTGCAGTAAAGTTGTATTGAAGTGCCATCGTGTAGCTCGAGTGGGAGTATCAGCTAATCTGGAAGTGACACTCGAATGCTCAGATAACGCCGCAGGATTAATGTCAATACTGTGAACCTTGGAAAAAAGTTTTTTCGATGCAAAAATAAAATCAATCCTAGAAAAAGATTTATGTCTGTCCGAAAAGAAAGTAAATTCTTTAGCAGACGGGTTAAATATGCGAAACAAGTCTATAAGCCCTAAATCTGAAATAAATCTCTGCAAAGTGAGAGAAGCCGCCTGTTGTGTCCAGCCTTGATCCAGACTCGGTCGGTCGATAGCAGGGTTAACCACCGCGTTCATGTCAGCGCTGAGAACAAGTCTATAATCTGACATGTCCAGCAATATAGTAGTTAGTGGACTAAAAAAGTATGGGTCATAAATCGCTGGGGCATAAACAGATACAAATGCAATCTTTTTATCAGATATAATAGTCTTCAAAAATGCCACTCTGCCATCTAGAGTTACGTGTGATTCCTGCACAGTGATAAGTAAACTGTGTCTTAGTAATATTAAAGCACCTTTAGACCTGGAGTCAGCACAGCTCGAGGCAGCCACGTAATAGTGTTTATTAGAAAATCTGTTAACATCACGTTCTCTCTAATGTGACTCCTGAATGCAAGCAACATCAACATGTTTCCTACGCAGAAAGGCGAGACAGGCAGATCGCTTTTGCTGGGAGTTTAAACCGTGTGTGTTCCAAGATAATAATGTAATATCAGTCATAGGAATTGAAAACCAATGCACTGATCGGAGGTGAAGAAACAGAGTAAATGGCTAGCGGTACAACCTTAATAAAAGAGTAAAACAGTGTGACGAGTTACAAAGCCAAGAGTATAACAGCAGAGAAACGCTGTTGATGCAAAAAGTGCATGCAGAAATTCGTATGTACCAGCCTAATGTCACATTAACCCAAATCAATTGGCCAAAGAAAGGCATCTTAATAACAAAAATAATAATGGTTTAAAAAAACAAACAAAACTTGACTGTTTGATTACTAGTGACATTCTCAAAGAAAGACTGTGGACCGTACCGGGCCCATCGACGATAATGTATCTTACTAATAGTAATGTGAACCATAAGCAATGAACTAAAATTAGCTGTAGTGTTAATGAATTCTGGAGTGTTATTTCACCAATTTTAAAGCGATTCGTTTGTCGCAAATAGAGGCCTGTAATACTACTTGACAGT
Organism: Acipenser ruthenus; assembly: GCF_902713425.1. Lineage (NCBI taxonomy): Eukaryota > Metazoa > Chordata > Actinopteri > Acipenseriformes > Acipenseridae > Acipenser > Acipenser ruthenus. The sequence goes on from NC_081219.1 coordinate 990,478, forward strand.
GACACAGTCCCATGCAGTCCAAAGGAGGACATCATCCCACCAATTCTTCAGTTGGCAGAACGGAGAAGCGGCTAGGTGAGCCTCGAGGTGAAGCAGTGCTGTTCAGCGACTCAAGAAAGTCCTGCACCTCCTCTGGAGCATGGCATAGAAAGATCCGGGAACCGTGCACGATCTTACATATTGCCGGGTACAAGATGAAGGCCTGGATACCCCGGGAACGGAGAAGAGAGAGGGACGTCTTTTCCGAGCTGTGACAGCACTGTAATCTGGGTAAAATCTTAGTGATTGCTCCGCAAAGCGAGGGGGATCTTTCCTGGTAGCCTGAAGAATGAGCTGTCTGTTGGTGTACCGGAGCAGGTTGAAGATAAAGGTGCGGGTTTGTCGCTCGGAGAGGAATTATTTGGAGGAAGACGGTATAGAAGACAGATCAGATTCTCCTGCACCAATCTCCTTTTTGACAGCAGAAATTTCAGTGTTTATCATTTTGACAAACTCATCTCTCAGCGCCTGCAGTTTGAGGTCAAGTTTTCCCTCGAAGGCAGAAAGTTGGCAAGTGAGTTCCTCCTTAAACATCCCGAACATGGCGGACATGTCGGGAGCAACAACAGGCTTTGAAGCTTTGTTAGGAGACAAAGGCAGCTCGGCAGAACGCTTCTTCTGAGATTGTGACATTCTAGAGCGTATCAGGTAATGAAAAATAATCAAAAAGATGAGTAAGAGCAAACTTTAGTAATGCAAAAAATAATAATAGGAGCGAGATGAGGCGGAGAGTGGACTCTAAGCTGCCATCGCTATCAGAGGACCACGTGGTCTCCCCCTTTTCATCTCTTTCCAATTGACTCCATGGATATCTGTGCTTTCTGATACAAACATAAGCACTGAGCTGTACTGAGGCCTTGTCCAAAGTCAGTTTGGAACTCGTGCTTATATGATTGTATTGGAGGTATACCTTTCTTGTATATAAAGTGTTTTTTAATCAAAAACCATTTGTCAGCTCAATTTTTTTCACTACAATTATATTTATACCACAAACTGGTGTCTCATAGCACCAGCACCAAATTAAAAAAGCAAACATTATAGTAGAGAGGAAATACAACCCCTTTCTGCAGTGCTTGAAATGGAAACCCTTTCTCCAGTGCTTGAAATGCAAACCCTTTCTGCAGTGCTTGAAATGGAAACCCTTTCTCTAGTGCTTGAAATGCAAACCCTTTCTGCAGTGCTTGAAATGGAAACCCTTTCTCCAGTGCTTGAAATGCAAACCCTTTCTCCAGTGCTTGAAGAAGCTCAGACTCCAGTATTAAGCTTCCTGGCCGATCAGAAAGACGGGAAGGCTCTGCTGTTACAGTTTTTAAAACACAAGCTGATGATCTGAAACTAGGGCTCATCATCCTCTTGTCGATTCCCCAGGGGTGTCTAGCATTGAAATCACTGGCTTTGGGCTTTAGAATTCCTGCCAAGTTATCTGCAGCTGCATTGCTGGGAAAGACGCCCTACTCAGTGTGCAAGTCAACAGAGCACACATTGCTATTAAGCTTGCAATAACATTTCCAATAGTGCTGATAGTACCTGCTATGCATATGCAGAAGCTTGGGGAAAAAAAATCTCTTACTTACTTCAACTATGCCTCTGGGGTCCAAATCCTATAAACATCAGCTATTAAAATTGTATGTATACATGATGGTGTGTAAACTAACCTCCAGTGTGTGTGTGTTCCGTGTTTCCAGGAAAATGTTCACCTTGACCCAGCGAAATGCTTTTAGAAACACACAATTGTTGGCCGCATTTGGTCCCTACACTGTCAAGTTTCAGCACATTGTTGGGCTGCAAGCAGGTGCCATTGTTGATTGGTGACTACAGTGATACAGGCCCCTTTACTGTCTAGTGCACCTGTCTGTAATACATGTCCCTTGGTATGCCCAGCTCCTTTAGTTTGTTGTAGACTGGCTGGTATGAGTGCTGGGATAAAGGTAGGAAGGATACTGTTCCCCAGTAAAGGCTGGTTCATACTCTTACGACCACCGGAGGCAGTCATGCAACAACAGTGCGACGTAACTGGCTAGAGATGAGAAAACTTTAACTCTGACAACCAGCTTCCCTTAGATCACCAGGCAGTCGCACGACTAGGAGACTACAAATGGCCCTCGGCGGGGGCCGAACCATTGACGTATGAAACAGCCTTTAGGATGAAGGAGAAGGGTAGAACAAGAACAAGGGGGTTGGGGGGCATTATTGCAGGCATGAAGTTAACCCTCATTAATACAGCTGGGTGTCGAGGTCTGTTTGTGCAGCATCATTATCTGAGTAAAATGGAAATTTGCATTTCATTTGAGTGAACACTGAACAAGATAATGAATATTTCTCATTACTGACGAAGAATGCAAGCACTGGCAGCGACACAGATATTCCAGACAGAGGTGACAATTTAGAACAGAACTACAAATGGTGTCCATAAATGTTGACATATCTATGCAAATTAGGTTTTAATGAGACCAAGCCTATTCGTCAAAAGGGTTGATGACATTGAAGACTATCTAATTAGAGATGCTTTTTGTTTTCTTTTGGCAGATTTATTTTCATACAGCACAGTATGGAGTTTACTAAGAAAATACTTTGGACATTTTTTCAATAGTGATACATTTAGCAATACTAATAGAAACTCAACAAATGTTTCAAATATAAGTCTTTCTGAATCTTGTCTTCAATCTTGCCTATGCAATTTCCACATTTTGCTTCATTCCTTTTCTTTCCCGATGGAGTGTTTCACTATTAAAGGGAGCAGCTGACACACAACCGTGCTGATGAGCCAGGACTGACGGTCTATGGAATGGCAGCTTTGAAACAAAGCCCTGCACTGTGAGTCCTACTAACTACATGACCACCGCGTGTTCAACTGGGGTCACATCAGTAATAATAACTCAGTGTAGTGCTTACTAGAGGATTCTAAATCCCACTGATTTACACGCCTGTGTATGTGCTGTTCCATTGCTGGGTTCTGCTGTTTCCCCCGCCCTAGTGGTTACCATTGCTGGTACTGAGAGATAGTCAGGGAGACAGTTCCACTGCCTAGCCCCTTGAGAGGCTGAAAATGAGGAGGAGAGGAGGCATTACCGGCCTCCAGTTCCAGTTCATAGTGCTGGAGCAGGATTAATGGAAAATATTTTTTAAAGCTGTGATTATTACGCAGGTTATTTATGTTCATGTGAAAAATTGTATTTAAAAAATGAACGGGAGGGAAGACACAAGTGACAGATAGAAAATGAACCTGCCAGCTTCAAATCATTTTTATTTCACAAGTTTCTATGCATGATGAATTCACAGACCTGACATCTGAAAGCAGAATAAACACATATTTCTTAGAAAACAATCTGTCTAACAACATTTTATTTTTTTTTAGGAAGCTTTGCAGTATTTAGCAGTGGATTTGCAGAAGTATTTATTTGAAATTTGTTTAACACTGCAGAAAAGATTTGCATTTCAAGCACTGCAGAAAGGGTTTGTGCAACACCCTTTAGAGCATGCTGAATTCTAAGTGCACTGCGTGCCCTCTTCACAAACATTTAGGGATGTATAAAACACAGCGTGATATTGATTGTGATACACAGATTTTGGTTGGATTGTCAGCATGCTAGAGAATCAAACCTTTTTTGAATTCAACAAACCAAAGCTTTTAAATAACTCAGAGTTAAAGCTTTGTGATTGTCCTGCGTACTCTTTATCAAGTGCAGTTAAAACGGCTCACACATGCCAGTTTTAAATATAAGCAATTGGTGTAGGCAGGATTCTGTTTACTATTAAAAAAATATATTAAAAAAAAAAAAAACACTGAAAAATACATCATCATGTCTGTCTAAATGGACTAACGTTTATCTTTGCACTACTAAAGACATTTCTTTTTTACATACCCAGTGACCTTGTCTAACTTGCATTAGAGCAATTAAATAAACTGCATATAAAAAAACATCAGTTAATGAAACATAACTATAAGTCCTATATAATGCTTCTATAGCAACAGGAGGTTAGTCACTCTGCAATTTCCTGTTGTGACAGAATACTGTGACGATATCTTCAGGCACCAATAAAGTAATGTTATAATTGCTATCCTGGATCCAGTCATTCAAAACTTCAAATTCAAATCTAATTTGACACATACTTATTAGTTTTGATTGTTCCTTTCATCAGCCCTTTCCTGTTTAATGATTCAAGCAGCATATTATTTCCATCACAGCCAAACATTTGTAGCGTGGCTACAGATTACTTGAAACTTTATTTAATTGAATCTTTTCTTTGTTGATAGTTGTCTATGTGTAATTATCTTTTTTTATTCCACCAAGAATTGCAAATGGGGCGGAGATGTTACGGTTATTGGAAAACTCTCCTGCTCGCTTACTAAAGGGGCTCGGTGCAGCCAGGGGAAAGGCTCAGGCAGGTCAACCCATTAAGTCATGGACAAGTTTGGTAGAAAGTCAAGGTTTAGTTTCGCTTGTACTTTGGCTTTCATTTCCCTTCTATTTATTCAGTTTAATAAATGTATGCATATATATTTGAATTCTCAAAGTTCTTATTTAAGACAAAATGACGCTCGGATTAGGGTTTCAACTCAATTAGGCTTGGAGTTGGTATTTGAATCATGCTGCTCTGCTAGTTACCATTATCTTTTTCTATCACTGTGTTGCTCTATAAAACTGGAAACTAATTACACTGAAATCTTTTTAAATAACTTAATCCCCATTTGTAAACACATACATATAAATATTGGTCTGGGTTCCTGTCAGGGCTTAGAATGCAATTATATTAAACATTATCGCAGTGATGAAAGCAGCTGTAAAAAACATTTTTATGCATTTTACAAAGAAATCCCAGATTAAGAGTCTGAGCTCGATGCAGGCCCATGTATAAGAAGTTCATAAGGTCTACACTAAAATAAATTCCAGTACCTACTGTTACGTCTCTTAAATCCCAGACACTGCTAGCTGTGCTGAACTGTGTGGTTTTGTCATGTGACTTAAACTCCTTTAATTTGACATGAGATGGACTTGTAACCTTGTCTTCCACAGGTAAATGGCAGGAGAGGTGAGTGAATTAACCTAGTCTTCCACAGGTGAATGGCAGGAGTGAGTGAATTAACCTAGTCTTCCACAGGTGAATGGCAGGAGAGGTGAGTGAATTAACCTAGTCTTCCACAGGTGAATGGCAGGAGTGAGTGAATTAACCTAGTCTTCCACAGGTGAATGGCAGGAGAGGTGAGTGAATTAACCTAGTCTTCCACAGGTGAATGGCAGGAGAGGTGAGTGAATTAACCTAGTCTTCCACAGGTGAATGGCAGGAGAGGTGAGTGAATTGAACTAGTCTTCCACAGGTGAATGGCAGGAGAGGTGAGTGAATTAACCTAGTCTTCCACAGGTGAATGGCAGGAGAGGTGAGTGAATTTTCCCAACTCACAGAAGCCACAATGTGTGCCCCCTGCCAAGATGGAAACCAACTAGCACCTGACTGCATTCAGCTGCATGTTGATCTACCTTCTGAGAGCCCAGCATTCAATTTAGTCATTTAGCCGACACTGTTATCCACCCTGGCGGCAGCAGCCCGCACTTTAAAGAGAGCCCTAAGCACAACTCTGAACACTGGGAGCTTGATATCTGTGTGTGAGTGAACACTGCTGCTGTGCAGGCTGGGACTAGGCTTTTTAATAAGGTTATATTCATTCTCTCAGAAATGACGGGTTTACTACAGGCACCATATTTACAGCACTGTAAAACATGCTTTGTTTATGCTGCTGCCTACAAAGCATTCTCACAAGGTTTAATCCAACACTCTGTCATAAACATGTGCATTTATAAAACCCAGGTTCTCATCAAACACGCAGTGTAGCTACCACTGCTGTACTCCAATGTGTTGGACCTTTTTTAAAAAAAATCTTAATTCGGTGACTGCCTATCGACACAGAAAACACCTCTCTAACACGGCTTAATGATTCATTAGTTTGCAATGACTGCAGAGTAGCTGGCATGCCTTGAGCTCAACAGCGGCAGGATCACATTTAAAGGGGTATACACTGTAGGTCTTGAGCAGGTGGCTGCTTTTTAAATAGCCTTTTTAACAGAGTCATCCAAACAGCAGAGAACAAGCACACAGTTGCATGTTTCATTAAGATGGCTTCATTCAGTTCTGGTCTTGTGGAAAGACTACCACAGAAAGAATCGCATTCCATCTACAAATCGTACCCGAGACAACCACTTCACATGTAAAAATGTGTAAATCAGGATAACTCTAACTCTAGCTCTAACCTTTAAATATGTTTGTTAATATTTGCAGTCATTCTTAGTGCCTCATCGCAATCACTCATACACTTTTTGATAAGTCTGTGTTAAGTCTTGAAATCTGGTTGCTAAATCAACATCTCTGAGCTCTAGCGGAATACCTTACTAGGTTCATGTAAAACATCAAAACATGCTAGTTTGTTTTTCACTTACAAATGGATTTTCTTTCCTCTTGTGATGAACCCTAATTGGCATTGTTCATCAAAGGGAAGTTCATTGGTATGTGGTGGCTGAGGCGATGCAACAAGCACACTGACGCAGGGTTTGAAGGAAATCCCCTTCTTAGTTACCTTTATTGTAGCTTAAGAGTTACATAACTTGGTTCCCCTCCCGTGGCATACAGGAGTTTGGGCATCCCGCAGCTACAGCACTAAATGAAACCAGGAGCGGAGCAGTGACATGTACGCCCTCCCTCTACACTGAACTCTCCTTCTCTCCTCTACTCTCGCGTGCTCTCCAGCACTCAGAATGAGGCACTGATATCATTAAAGGTTACAGTACTCAAGACAGACAAATAATCATGAACTTTTTTAATATTATGACTGGGCTCCCTTATATAGTTCCAAGAATCTTTTTTCCCCCCATATTAATTCAGGAGATGCAAATATTTTAAATACAGTGCTGTATATAAACTGTTGCATCCTGGTACCTCACAGTTCAACCACTGGAGGGAGTTGAATCTGTTCTATGTTGACCAATGGGTTTGTGCTTCTGCGGTCTGGAGGTGGGGAATGGAGTCCTGCTGTAAAGACGTGTGTCACTGAGATAAGGCCTAAGTTATAGTTCTGCTTGATTACCATCTTTATTGGTGAGTTACAACAATATCCTTAAAGTATAGCATAGAAGAACATCTTCAGCAGAAGAAAAGGGGAAGGAGTGCTAATACTGCTGATTTGCATGCAAGACAAGAAGGTTGTTTTTAGACCTGTGGTGCACACTCCTCAAGCTGCTGTGTCTAACTCTGCTTTGTACGATACCAACACAATGCTTCTAACACAGTGACACTGTCACAAAGACGGCCAGAGTGGGTGGCGTCAGACCAGAAGCAGGAAGGAATACAGAGACAGTGGTTGTGATGAGCTGAGTGCAATGGCTGCACTCAGCGTTTATTAACAAATAAAAAGGTTTTAAACAGTACACAAAACAGGACACGGCACTTGCGCCAAAATAAACAGACATACAAAACGACTAAACACGAAACAGACGGTGCAGGACAGACGAACAAACACGGTGAGCAGATTTAACTATTACTATTATTATTACTTTACTTCACCTCCGTCTCCAAACCCGTTCTCCACTCACCGAACACCTAACCCTTAGTGCAAGAAACGTGCATCTATATATACTGTTGTGCTGGGATTCAATTACTAATTAATTATTCACTTGAATCCCAGCACGTGAATTAATTCTGTGCAACCCCGTGCTCGCATATTATATTTTAAATGCACGTGCGTGATGTGCAATCCCGTGCCTAAATACAAATATACAATTTAAACACACGTGAAACACAGACCTGTTTATATCCCGTGTACCAATCTATACACCAACATTTAACATACGCACGCATACATACACAAAACACACAAATGCACACAGGGGCGGGGCACTTTGCCACAGACACACATCCCAGTCGTTCTTTAGAAAAGCCAATATAGAAATCATTGAATTCATATAGAAATAACAAAAGCACATATGAAAACCCTCCTCATCCAGACCTATTAAAGCATTATTGTCAATTTGAAACATAGCCAAGATAGCAATGCGCTCCAGGGGAACAGGGGACAGGAATACTCTGTTTAATCAGTCTAAAGCTGCACAGCTACATAGCAAAATGAAGCATCATCAAAATGATTAGAGAAACACCTCTTCACTGAGATTTAACAACTCATTGGAAACCCTTTTCATGTGTGATAACTCATGTATTATTAGCATTCGGGCGAGTGCTCACACGTCTGCATTGCTAGGGTTTGTTGGTGTATTCACATAGCTTTCATGAGAAATTGGGAAGTTAAATGATTAATAAAGTTTAAATGTGTGTGAAGGGGTGCTCCACCCCTTTTTATATATATATATATATATATATATATATATATATATATATATATATATATATATATATATATATATATACATGCACTGTATTATTATTATTATTATTATTATTATTATGGTTGTTATAATTTTATTGTTATGATTTGTGTATGTGTTTTATTTATATAGACAAAGACATCTATTATTGTAATTGCTGGGTTGTGTTTTGTGTTTATAAATGTTTGTCGGGAGGGAGGGGGTTATATTCATTCCTCCCTGACAAAATACGTGGGAATGTGGCTAGACCTTAATGAGGTAATGCTTTAATTAATGGTTAATTAGGACTCCAGCCACATACAAGAGGTGTTGGAGGAGAGAGAAAGAAAGCAGAGATGATTGCTAGCGGTGTCAGTGTTGCTGAAGGTATCGTTTGTCCAGTTTATTTGTATCTTGGTTTTGTTTGGCCCTCGTGTCTTTTCATTTTGTGTTTAAGAATCGGTTTGGTTTGTTTTACTTTGATTCTTCTTTAATAAATACGCTGCTACGGCAGTTTGAGCCCCACATTTGCCTGTGTGTCCGTACTGCTTCCTGGCCCGTGACGTCACCACCACAGCCATCATTGTCATGATGTTTAATAAAGTTCCTGTGGCATAGTTCATCAAATGGTGATTAAAGTTACTAGCCACTGTGATTTTTAAAACGTATTTGTTTTGTTAAATCTGTGTAAAAGGGCTTTCACTTGAGTTCGGGATCTGCTCTTCATTTCAAGTTGCCTGCCATAGACATAAACACAATCTCAAAACAGATCAGCCAGCCTTTATAGGAGTCAGGGCTCTGCAATAAACAGCAGATTTGGATCCAAGACTCCCGTTGTAATTCTGTCAATGCACAGCTGAGCACTGGAGGGCGCTGCAGCTTACTAATATAAAGACACTGGCTGGTCTAGCCTACCTTACATGTGTCTATGACAGGATTAGAGCACTGAAGAGCAGCTCCTGAGTTCAGGTAAAAACACCCTAACACAGACTTCTCAAACAAACACCATCAGTCATTCCAATAAGAAACACTCATTGAAAACAGCATACAAAGATAAGGGCAGTACAACAATATGCTATCATGGCCTTAATTGCCCCTCGTTATTGAGGAATGCTTTATATTTAGTCAGTAGCTATGTGTCAATGACTCAATCACGCTTTAGATCAGTTTATTTAGAGTCGATGTATAGACATCTCGAGGTCTAGTTATGAATTGCAGTTAGGTCAGTCTGTGCCAGTGCTCCATGTTAAAGCCAACACAAGGCTTTAGAAATCTCACAACCTCCAGAGTCTGAACCTCTGACTGTAGAAGATACAAGCAGAACTGCCCTGAAGCCCCTCTGTGTGTGAGTCAACGGTGAAGTCATGCTGGTGAATCATTGCGCTCTCTCACAGACGTATGGTTCTGCTCCCAGACACTATCTCTTCATGCCTTGCAGCTGAGCCTCCAAAAAGACACTTTTCAGCTGTGACTGCAGGAAACTGAATTTAGAACAGCACTTATTAAACTAACAACTCAGCACAACCTTGTGCAGGCCTGTGGAACTTCAAAAGGAATAAAACGAGTGAGGCATGAACATCACTCCTGCAATCTATAACTCTGGAAGCCTTTCTGGAGAACTGTGTACTAGATGTTACAGACAAGGTTAACAGATAGTGGAGACTCTATAAGATAAAGTCTACCAATCTACACAGATTTTAAAGAATAAGTCGCTTCAAATGTCATTGTCTTGTTTTCTTTATGTTGTTTGCAATCCTGTTTTGTATAGTACTCTAGCTCTGTTCTGTACAATGATTCAGACTGCCTGTCCAATGCATGGCTCATTGAGCTCCACAATATGGCTCTGTAGCAGGGCTGGAGCCATGGAGGGGGCTTCTGTGATTATTATTGTAAATACCACTGGTGATTGTAGAAATAAATAATAGTGTGATTGGTTTTAATGGGGAACCTGACGCTCTGTGTGTAGCAGCCTGCCTGCTGTGCTTAGTTACAGGAATGAGCAGCATGTGTGTGATTACCAGCTGTGAGCTCCTAATCAGCAGGTGTGCGCGGTGCAGCAGAGCACCAGGACTAAAAGGGTCCGATTACACAGACCAAGGCTGCTGTAAAGCCATAGGGGTCAGAGCGCTGCTGCTGCCTGAAGCATTGGTCCGTCTGTGCTGCTGAACGACTGGGTTCAGGAAACGAAGCGACCCGCTCTAACGGAGATCGAGCATATATCTGAGGTTGGGTGAACTGCCCGAAGGAGTTAGTTTCAGGATAGTAGATCCCACCCAGTCTAGCAGACAGGTGTGGAAGCGGTGCCTCCATTTTGTTAGCAGAGTGGCGCACCCAGTTTTTCATGGCAGCTTTATTTTGATAGTTTTTGTACAGTGTTTGTTTTGGTTTTTGTACGCCGGGCCGTATGTCCCACGTGAGCTGCCATTGCTGATAGAGTCACATGGGGTTCCTCTGTGTGTGTGTAAATAAACCTGTGCACCTGCAGGGTGTGTCAATCCCAGCCTTCTGACTCCATCTCCTGTCAATCAGGTAGCGAACACACATGCACGTCATCCACACATGTACTCCTTATATCACGGGTAGCAAGACCCCTGTTACAGGATCTCTTCATTTAGAGGTAAAGAATCCCACTGAAGGCTGAAATTCGTTCAGTTGGAAGCGAGTTTCAATATTCTAATCCTGTCAGCTTCTAGAGGGCTGTGTGCTAATGATGGCTCTACCTGTGTGATAATGATGGCTCTACACTGAACCTGATTGGCTGAGACCATCGCTGCACATTATAATTAAGTGGGAATTCATTGTAAAATTGTAACTCAACAAGAGTGACACTTAGCTATCATGCAACATGTCGCTTTGCTAATCCCACAACACCTCTTCTGGAATAATCCCAGTGAAACACTGGACTGATTCCAGTTCAACCCTGAACACTGTGCCACTTTCTTGTGGATTGTTTTTGTTCAAGTTCCTCTTGCTCCTGCTCCAGAAATCTCTTTGGACCCAGGTTGTGAACAGTGGCAGCCTGTCAACATCCCAAATACAAAAGCTTTTTAATAAAGTGCTTATTTCTACAACAGCTGGCATCAATGTACACTATACCTCTGCTAGTGTACAATTACCTGCTGTATGTTACACAGCAAACAGGTGCACAAATCCCAACCCCAAACCATACCGAATGCGGGTGACCTAAGGATTGGACAGAAGATGAAACTTCAGCTTCGGTGTTTGTCAAACACCTAAATGTCAAGCAATCTGTCAAACTATAATTTCCAGCATGTTTCTGAATATTAAACTGTAACAACACACTACATTCAAATTTGTAATTAAAGGTTCAGTGTATGCAAATGTTTACATTTTATGTAGCTTCAAAAACAGTACATTGATCCTCTATGAAATAGGAATGCGAGTCGATGTGTTTACTGCACAAATTTACTAGGAACGAGTAATACTATAGCTAGGAGTTCAATGCTGTCTTGAACAGACTGAACAATATACATTGAATTGAAAGGTCTTGTCTGTCTAGATAATTTCAACTGTGCTTGTATTCTTTATTATTAGGCTACCCATTTGAATGCATCTTAACTTATCTCTACAGCTCTATTTCTTACTTAGAGAGTTGACCTTGAAAATATTATATTTTCATCCATTCTGACACATTTGCTTTTCATTGCCAAGGACATGAATATAGTGTTGTTTATAAAGGAAGAATAATAACTATTATTCCCTCCAATAGTGCATTTAGAAATACTGAAAGAAACCTAAGCTTTTGGTATTTGTAAAGTCGATTGAAGTTTGAAATTCAAGTTTGGTTCCTGGTCCACCAGAGGGCAGTATCTGTGTATAGAGGGCACTGTGGTTGCATATGCTATTATTGTTTAAATGTGCATATCCTACCACAGCATCTGCACCTGTAGTGGAACAAAACTTTAGAGCTTATTAACCTGTCAAATAGAAACATCATTCAATATTCTCTTCAGAAGCTACCAGCGAGGCTCATGAAAGGAGGCTGTGTGGTCCAATGGTTAAAGAAACGGGCTTGTAACCAGAAGGTCCCCAGTTCAAATATCCCACCTCAACCACTGACTCATTGTGTGACCCTGAGCAAGTCACTTAACCTCCTTGTGCTCCGTCTTTCGGGTGAGATGTAGTTGTAAGTGACTCTGCAGCTGATGCATAGTTCACACACCCTAGTCTCTGTAAGTCGCCTTGGGTAAAGGCGTCTGCTAAATAAACAAATAATAATAATAATCAGTGGCTGGGCTGCCTTTTAAGTTTTTCCTATACAACCTTGTAGTAAAGAAAGATGGGCCACATATTTTATGGATTACATTAAACCGTATGAATCGCAATCTGACATTTTGAGAAGGTAGCCTAATATTATTTCATGTGGAAGAGCAGTATGAATCAGTCGGCTTTTAATAGCAAGTCATTAACTGAAGCACCTCATGTTTTACAAGGAGGAATCGTTGTGTCTGGGCACATAAAACACTTTTTAGAGGATCACGCTGCGGCAAATGAATGATATCTCCTGGAGACACCCCAGAAATATTACTGCCAATGAACTCAGAAGCATGACCTCTACCTGCACTGGAAGCCAAGAGCAGATCTTTGAGGGTTTGTTGTTTTTTTTTTGTTCTCCATGTAGACTGGGTCAGTGGGAGTAGAGAGCTCACCGCTTACAACCTTTCCATTGTAATGCCAGATGCGCTTTTATTCAAACAGCCAAGAGCAGGTCCCGAAGGTAAATGAAAATGAAACCTGGGAGGCTCTAAATCCAGTATCAACAAAACACAAAGACATCAATATTGCTGCCACAAATAAACTTGATCTGATTTGTTCAGTGATGACTTTATCATGAATTCCTGTTAAAATAGGCACCAAAATATCAAACCCTGCACTTTGTTGGAAATTATATATATATATATATATATATATATATATATATATATATATATATATATATATATAAAGAACCATCCAAAACATAGATCTTAATCACAAATATTCATGTTTTAAAGGTAGAAGCATCAAGCAGACAAACATTTTGACTAGTGCAGTCTTCATTGTACTTGTGCAGAAACGTTTGTCTGCTTGATAGAGAGTTTTGCAGCTATGGATACAGTATTAATGTGTACTAGTATTATTGTTATTTCAAATATTAGGATGTCTATTAATATTGTTATTTTTCATTAGTAATATTATGCCAGTGTACACATAAGCAGTGTGGAGTAGTGGTTAGGGCTCTGGACTCTTGGCCGGAGGGTTGTGGGTTCAATCCCCAGTGGGGGACACTGCTGCTGTACCCTTGAGGAAGGTACTTTACCTAGATTGCTCCAGTAAAAACCCAACTGTATAAATGGGTAATTGTATGTAAAAAAATAATGTGATATCTGTATAATGTGATATCTTGTAACAATTGTAAGTCGCCCTGGATAAGGGCGTCTGCTAAGAAATAAATAATGATAATAATAATAATAATAATAATAATAATAATAATAATAATAATAATAGACTACCAGGTGAAGTAGTAGGCGCTAAAACACTGGAAGCATTTAAAAAAAGGCTAGATGATGTGCTTTTAACTTAGTTCCCCCCAGTAGGGGAGAATGGTGTGCTAACAGGGGACAAGCCTTATATATCCTTAAAGGACAGCGTCTTCAATCGTAAGTCAACTGCTCATAATAATCACCCATCCACAGAAGAGAAATAAAAGACCTCTGTCATGAAAAGAATTCCAAGTTCAGTACAATTATTTGACATGAAGCTGCTCTGCTTTGCCCAGGGAGAGTTCACCCATGTGATGAGTGAGGTCATGCGAGCGCTCACCTAAATGTCATCTGGAAGGTCTGGCCCTGGTTCACTTGCTGGGTCTTGTTGTTGTAGCCGTGCAGCATCTCTCCGAAGAGGGTGTCGTTGAGCCTGCCGTCCTGCCTCTGACACCTGGGGCCCTCGCAGGCATCTGAGAGCAAGACACACGACCTGCCATCTGCTGCCAGCCTGTACTCCTCCACACACCTGGCAATGCACAAGCACAGCTGTGTGACACTCTACCCGCTCCTCGGGGTCAGCACAGGATGACACAATGCTGCCAGCCTGTACTCCTCCACACACCTGGCAATGCACAAGCACAGCTGTGTGACACTCTACCCGCTCCTCGGGGTCAGCACAGGATGACACAATGCTGCCAGCCTGTACTCCTCCACACACCTGGCAATGCACAAGCACAGCTGTGTGACACTCTACCTGCTCCTCAGGGTCAGCACAGGAAGTGTGCCACAAACGTTCCCTTAGTGGGTTCAGTCCCCATGCCCATCTGGGAGACTCTGCAAAAGTGCCTCTATGCCAATTCTAAATCACATGCAGTTCATGTATTGTGATTCCAATACATTGTCTCCTATGTACAGATGTCATCCTGTACAGAGAACATACAGCACAATTAGAAGACAACTAGATATGTTTTGTTTTGTTTTGTTCCTGGCTACAAATGTTGTGATTTATATTTAAAGTAGAAAGAGATATCATTCTGTGCAGCTTCTTTTCACAGTCCTCTCGTCTGAACTACACAAGTTGCGCAGATAAATCTTGAAAACAAGTCAGTGCTATTTAAAACACAAACTCAATTGTGGTGCACTTCGACTGTATTACAGATTGCACACGCAGTCTTTTCAAATGAAAAACTCCAAAGGACTTCCAATACAGAAAAGAGCCTTCAACAGGACACCCGGCACTATGCCATATTCAACACCAAAATTAGCTTTATCCAGTTAATCAAATAGCACAAACCTAAGAAAATTTTTTTAGTTTAAGGCCAAAAAAGTAAAATCTAGCAATACAGTTTCAAATGGTAATTACACAGTCATTTTATCCACCCAAGGGTGTGATTAAAAGACTTGCTCAAATGCACTTACCCACAGAACATGAGAACATTGCTGGAGGTAAGGTCCTCGGGCAAGGGCACCAGTTGCTGAAGGCACAGCTGTTCACACCCCCCATTAAAACCATCCGAGCAGTCTGTGCCTTTGGCGTAGTCATAGCAACCAGTCCCATCCTTCATTGGCCTCAGACCTGCCGGACACTAAAGAAAACAATTTGAGATTAAAACGAGCACGAACCTGACATTTACTACAAAGACTTTCTTATTAATATTCATTCCTACGCACTACTTGTATATAGAAGTCAGTAGAAAGTCCACGCTGTCTCTTTAGTATAACAAAAATATACATATCCATTTCATGAGATTATGAGATTTTAAATATTTATCTTCCAAAATGATTGGTCTACAATAATGTTGCTTTAATTTTGAAGGAGAGCTTATCCTTCATATCCTGATTTGTGCCATAATTGAAATGATTCAATTCTTCTGAGGCTCTGTCACAGGGACTGTCATTACTGTTATCATGTTTTAATGATATTTCCATGTAGAAAAATACTCCCTCCACACAAGCCAGAGCTTATGATTGTTAACAACACAATGTGATGACAAAACGATGCCTTAATGCTTCAGGAACGTTGTTCACTTGTGAAGCATTAAATGGCATCCAAAGGGTTTTTTCTGCCGACTTGACATTCAAAGAAAACGTTCTGATCTTTTCTACCCTCAGTCTCTTTACTGTCAGCCTTCTCCTACTCCTCGTAACACTTCCTGCGGTGAGTACAGTGCGGTAGAGAGGGGGCTGTGTGCACTGGACATTCATTAGTGTTGCCATAGTCCTGAGGAACTGGTTTGTACAGCTAAACAACTATTTATCAATACTGCATCTTCAGTGCTCCTTTTCATTTGACATTTTACCCATTTGTTAACACGTTCCTTTCTAGTATACTCTGTTCTATACAGGTAATGCATATTCTACTGTTTAACTAGACTAATTAGTTGCATTAACTCATAAATTCCCAACCCATATACAGTATATTTGGACTTGTATCAGCACTTCAGGTTTTCTTATGACATCATCTGTTGTTGGTCAGGTTAACTCTTTTGTCCCCTTCAGGGATGGGCAGTGGAAACAAATGGGCAAACTTGGTCCTGAAGCAATTCACAGCACAATCCACAAAGCAATATTCAACAATAATTAAAAGAGGTGAGCATATTGTATAGAAGTCCTTGAAGGGTGTTTTGGACAGGTCTGGAGAGTATGAATGGTGGTCACTGGAAATGACGGCAGGGTATGGTATCATTGTATTCCTACTCGTTCAGCTCTCTACAGTTTGTTTATGGTTCAGGGTCAGTTCCCTATTAAACTGTTCCCTTTGTGTCACTGGTGATTAGGTAAGGTTTTATTGTATTAGTTATCATGGAGCAGGCCTGGTATGAATAACAGTTATTTATAGCTGCGTGGTACAGTGCCCTCTGCAACCCCTGATGATGGTCCTAAAATCATCACAGTGCCTCTAACTCCCCGTAATGCAAAGTGTCTTTAAATGTGCATGTGTGTATCCCTGTGTGTGTATCCCTATGTGTGTGTATCCCTGTGTGTGTATCCCTATGTGTGTATCCCTGTGTGTATCCCTGTGTGTGTATCCCTGTGTGTGTATCCCTGTGTGCGTGTATCTATGTGTGTGTATCCCTATGTGTGTATCCCTGTGTGTATCTATGTGTGTGTATCCCTGTGTGTGTATCCCTGTGTGTGTATCCCTATGTGTGTATCCCTGTGTGTATCTATGTGTGTGTATCCCTATGTGTGTATCCCTGTGTGTGTATCCCTGTGTGTGTATCCCTATGTGTGTATCCGTGTTTCACTGTGTGTATCCCTGTGTGTGTATCCCTGTGTGTTTCACTGTGTGTATCCCTGTGTGTGTGTGTATCCCTGTGTGTATCTATGTGTGTATCCCTGTGTGTGTGTTTCTGCTCATATCTACAACCTGAAGCTCATGAATCAAGCCTATCAACAGTATCTTGCATGTAAGTTTTGAAATTTCCTATCAAAACTTGCTTTATGCTTCATTTTGTGATGCTTTGATGCGCGTGTTGTTTTGTTTATGTTTTTTTTTTTTTTTTTTTGCCCAGAGCATCTCAGACACTGGGAGCTCCATGATCCAGTGTGCAAGCAGACAGGCCACATTCATCAAATTCATGTACTATCCAAAACACGTCTGTGCAGTGCAATGCAGGAGAGAGATGTGGTAATAAAGGTGCCAAAGTGAAATCCGAAGCCTTGGAATAGGAGTAGGCTTTGATGAAGCTCTTAAGCTTTTCAAAAGTATCATAATGCTTTCATAGTCTGAAGATATCAATGTTATAAATCAAAGCAGTCTGTGAAGCAGAGACAGTTATACATACGGAAGGTTAAGCTTTGAGAAGGCATTCAGTGTTGAGAAGCGGAAACAACAAACAGCTCTTCCCTGAATGAAGAGGAATCTAAAATATGTACCTTTTTAATTTACGTTATTAAATAGTTACCTTTCTTATAGCAAGAATTTGAGTGAATCTTAGTTTGTCAAATAGCATTATATGCTGCGGCCTACTGTAAACTTTATGAGTTGCTGTGGCAGGGTGGAAGCTCTGCCGGTATAAGGGAGGGGGGGGGGGGGGGTGTGTGTGCGTGCCTGTGTGCATGCGTGTGTGCGTGTGTGTGGGCGTGCCTGCCTGCGTGGGTGCGTGCGTGCATGTGTGTGTGCGTGTGTGCCTGCCTGCCTGCGTGCGTGCGTCCGTGCCTGCGTGCGTGTGGGCGTGCCTGCATGTGTGTGTGCGTGTGTGCCTGCCTGCCTGCGTCCGTGCCTGCGTGCGTGTGTGTGTGTGTGTGGAGAAACATGTGAGAATGTAGCCACAGGTGTATAAAACGGGGAATCACGGGTGGTTTTAGGAGTCGATGTTGGAGAAGGTGAGAGGAGAGTTCGAGCTGGTGGGGGTTGTAGTGTTTAGGGGAGTACAGGGCCGTGTTTGATGGGAATGGTTTAAAACCACACAGTGTATTTAAAGGGTTTGCATTGTATTGTTTTGTTTAACTGTTTGTTTTAGTCACAGTGCCTCTGTTGTTTTCTTCCTGTGTTTTGTTTGTTGTTTTATTATTTATATTAAAAGTGTGCATTAGCACTTAAACTTGCAGCTTCTGTCTCTGGGCTTCGTTCCTGACAGTTACCAGCCTTGGCTGTGACGCTATCCTGTTATTCCCTTTCATACAATGCTCATCCAGTCTTTCTGTATTTCAATCTGTTTTCAGCATGAGAATTGAAGCACTTAGTAAAGCTGTGTTTCCATCCATCACCCAGACAGTGCTGGAAACCATTTAAACCAGTCCCGCTTTTCACAATGTATCACAGTGTCCCTTATAAGAGTACTATAGCAAAAGCAAAGTACAGTGTAATAAAGCACAGGGAGAGCATGGTAAAGCATAGACAAGCAAGCGCTGTCTAGCACAGAGCAATCCATGGTGAAGTACTGTGCACATTTACTGTGGTAAAATTAAAAGAGCTATTTGAGGCCTAGTATGTATACTTCTGATTATTTAATGCGTTGATATACAGCGTAAATCTTATAAGAAATGTCAAGTAGAGCAGACAGGCGTGTCAGCGAGTGCCTTCAACAGCGCGCCCGAAGCAACACAAGTGCCAATTTCTTCTGTGGTGAGCAGACCATGCGATGCCATAGTAATTCATCCACAACTTCAAACAGCCAGCCGTTCATCTTTATGTAAAACTTTTAATAAAATAAGCCAAGTAGACAAATGTTTTATCTTGTGCATTCATCAGTGTGAGTATTCAAACATTACTTTGAACTGTTTTAGATGCATTGCGCACAGCTGCCATGCCTTGTCTTTTTTAGTAAGATAAAGCCCCTGGAAAATGTAACTTTACACCACAGTAATTGGTGCAGGCTAGTAGAAATGTGCCTTCCAGAAAATGCTGTGACAACTTTTACTGTAAGATTTACTGTCCCATAGAAATGATCAATAAACTATAGCAAAACTATTCATTACACATTAGCAGTGCATTAGGTATGTATCAATTCGACAGGTAATTTGACAGATGGCTGATGCAGTGAGGCAGGGAGGCAGTTCAGACACTTTTCCTGGTAATCAGCAGTTTTTAAACATGCTTTAACATGACTAGCAGATAGAACAAAATGAAACAGATTCTACAAATGCATTACAGGGCAGAGAGTAATAAACCATTGCATTTATATGCCACACAGATAGAAGTGTATTCAGCTGATCCAAAGGCTATTCCTTATTTACAGACAGCATTCAAATACACTGTTACATTTTTTAAAATATATATGTAATAACACTGGTACACATGACAGGGCTTCTTTTAAAAAAGAACATAGTTTGGTTCTTTGCTTGTGTTGTACACTTCAATTTCAAATACAGCGTTATAAATAATAACCCTAAATAAAGAATGTGTTGCTTCCTGGAACACTGTTGTTAGAAGCTGCTTCAGTTGTCCAGCTCAACATGAATTTGACCTTCAGCAAAGGTACAAAGGTGCAGCAGTTCATCTACAGCAGTGTATCTGAAATATTTGCATATCCTTAATTAGTGTTAAACATATTTCAAAAGATTCTCAGCACCATAAAGTAGTGGTTAGGGCTCTGGACTCTAGACCGGAGGGTCGTGGGTTCAATCTCAGGTGGGGGGACACTGCTGCTGTACCCTTGAGCAAGGTACTTTACCTAGATTGCTCCAGTAAAAACCCAACTGTATAAATGGGTAATTGTATGTAAAATTAATGTGATATCTTGTAACAATTGTAAGTCGCCCTGGATAAGGGAGTCTGCTAAGAAATAAATAATAATAATAATAATAATAATAATAATAATAATAATAATAATAATAATAATAATAATAATAATAATAATAATGCTATCAAAGCAAACCAGAGGTAGGAAAACAGATTTCAGTACTCTCCATTAATTATCGTAATAGCATTTAGATCTGCAGTTTTAATCAAATCAATCCAATAATGGTATGCTACCTATCCTTTTACTGCAGAGTCTGTCAAATTAAAAAGCTATTCGAATGCTTGTAAAGTACATGCATCTGCAATATGTACCTCCACAGAACTGATTATATATATATATATATATATATATATATATATCTTTGTATTTACTTCTGTACAAGTTAATGCCATTTTGCCCAGAGCCTTTGATTAAGAAAACAAACTGGGGATGCAGACTGGACTCATCGGGCTCAATAATATTAAAAAGAACTGCAGGATTTCTGCAGGGAAAAAAAATCATAAAAACATACTGCAGTACATGTCATACATTATGTCATACATATTAATAAATTTGCATCAGCTATCTTCACACTAAGCTGCCTATACAGATATGTGGCTGTCCTAAGAGTACTTGATTTATGGCTGGTTATAGCATACTTGACATTGTGATTTCAGCTGAACTTTGATTCCACATGGCTACACAGAGATACATGCATTAGATATGCGAGTCATTAAAATACATGTGGATTTAGTTTCTTTTCGACTTTCTGGGATTGTGATAATGTTCCTAATAATACAGAGAGTATGCATTCATAATCAGACAGCCCTTGTGTGATTTAAATAGAATCTGCTCATCCAGTGAAGGCACAGCCATGCGCAGTGTAGAGTGAGTCATACAATCATGGCTGATTTCAATGTTGGTTGGCTTGATTTGGTGAATGCTGCATTGGTCTTTGCTCTCCTGTGTCGGTCAGGTAGATAAATCCTAGACTGGACCCTTCCTTGCCTAGCTTGGTAACATCCATTGCTTAGGTTCACAGGTGTAAAGAAGCTATTGACTGGAGAGCTGGAACAGAAGAAGCACGCTGCTTTTCAGACCATGTGATCGTTGAGTGGTTTGCAGCGGTGAGGCAGCATTTGAATTGAGCATTTCATATGTATCCAATAAATGGACAAGTCGTCCCACAAATGCAATATTCAGACATGTGCTTACTCCATCCAATATCTTTGTAATGGTTATTTGGTGTATTTTAAGATGTCTTGAGAGATACCAAGATCTTCAGTAAGATCTGGTTGTTTTAAAATGGACCATTAATGTCCCAGTTGTTCTGCATACCTGTACAGTAGGGTCTAGTCAATGCTTTTTCTTTCATTTAATTGTATTCTTTTTTTTAATAATGTAACTGTATCTAAAAATAATGTGATATCTTGATGATTTGAAGACTAAAAAGACAAACGCATTCCCTTTGATTTGAAGATTAAAAAGACAAACGCATTCCCTTTGATTTGAAGATTAAAAAGACAAACGCATTCCCATTGATTTGAAGATTAAAAAGACAAACGCATTCACTTTGATTTGAAGATTAAAAAGACAAACGCATTCCCTTTGATTTGAAGATTAAAAAGACAAACGCATTCCCTTTGATTTGAAGATTAAAAAGACAAACGCATTCCCTTTGATTTGAAGATTAAAAAGACAAACGCATTCCCTTTGATTTGAAGATTAAAAAGACAAACGCATTCCCATTGATTTGAAGATTAAAAAGACAAACGCATTCCCATTGATTTGAAGATTAAAAAGACAAACGCATTCCCTTTGATTTGAAGAATAAAGACAAACGCATTCCCATTGATTTGAAGAATAAAAAGACAAACGCATTCCCTTTGATTTGAAGATTAAAAAGACAAACGCATTCCCTTTGATTTGAAGAATAAAGACAAATGCATTCCCTTTGATTTGAAGATTAAAAAGACAAACGCATTCCCATTGATTTGAAGATTAAAAAGACAAACGCATTCCCTTTGATTTGAAGATTAAAAAGACAAACGCATTCCCATTGATTTGAAGATTAAAAAGACAAACGCATTCCCTTTGATTTGAAGAATAAAGACAAACGCATTCCCATTGATTTGAAGATTAAAAAGACAAACGCATTCCCATTGATTTGAAGATTAAAAAGACAAACGCATTCCCATTGATTTGAAGATTAAAAAGACAAACGCATTCCCTTTGATTTGAAGATTAAAAAGACAAACGCATTCCCTTTGATTTGAAGATTAAAAAGACAAACGCATTCCCATTGATTTGAAGATTAAAAAGACAAACGCATTCCCATTGATTTGAAGATTAAAAAGACAAACGCATTCCCATTGATTTGAAGATTAAAAAGACAAACGCATTCCCATTGATTTGAAGATTAAAAAGACAAACGCATTCACTTTGATTTGAAGATTAAAAAGACAAACGCATTCCCATTGATTTGAAGATTAAAAAGACAAACGCATTCCCTTTGATTTGAAGATTAAAAAGACAAACGCATTCCCTTTGATTTGAAGAATAAAGACAAACGCATTCCCATTGATTTGAAGATTAAAAAGACAAACGCATTCCCTTTGATTTGAAGATTAAAAAGACAAACGCATTCCCTTTGATTTGAAGATTAAAAAGACAAACGCATTCCCTTTGATTTGAAGAATAAAGACAAACGCATTCCCTTTGTCACGAAATCCGCGTGTTCAGATTTCTTTACGTACTCTTTTTATTTGCTCAGCATACACTCTTATCTCAGGGGAGACGTTAGGAGGACAGAGATGTTATTACTCCTAGTGGGATATAGTTTGTGCTCTGGACCCGCAGTATATTCGGATGACCAATATAGTACCCAAGAAATTGACAGACTCATGTATCTAAAGTGTTTTTACGAATCAGAGTATGATCAGTACTCCTTCGGTTTATTAACAGTTAAATATTGGATTGAGTAGCTACAGGCTACTTCATATCCCCAGCTGACAGACGTTCTGGGCAGTCCAGTGTCTTAACAGATATTAACGTTAACACTTTAATACATCTTTATGTATTCGTGCAGCCTGCAGGCCTGGCCACGACCACGACACTAAATACACCCAGTAGCCTCTTTTCAGCACATTCAACAAATGTTCTCCTATCTTCTAAACATAGCGTGAGTCCCTTATAGCAATACATGCAATACATGTGAGATAAAATAATAATTGATTAATGCTTACCCTTTAATATAGATCGAAAAAGGATATGACTGTCTTCACCAGGCAAATTAAACTGAGTTAAATCAGTTCAATTGTGTTTTTGGTTTGCAGAAGATGGACCACCTTGCCCTGTCTGGGATGAGTGTGGTACTCCATTGAAATTACTCTGGAGTTTTATAGGTTTTTCGTCTCATTGGAATACATGGGACGCCTCAATTAAATCCAATCATTAATCAGGTGGGACAGTTCTTATCCATTTTACAAATAATAGTTTTCAAAAGATCCGGACTAACTTTTCAGAATTAATAAGGGTCATGTACTCAATAAATTCAAAACCTCATATTTGTTTCAACTCTCATGATCTCATTTCTTTGCTTTCCTCCGAGCCCCTCCTTTATCTGAAAAGTTAAGTGAACCAAGGTTCCCAGGATCTTGGTTTATAATATAATATAAAAACACTACTGCATGCAAAACACTAATTTTATATGTGTTATATATGAGAGATGTTCTTAATATGTGACATCATCTTCTAAGTGATTATATTATGCTAAATTAAAGGTATGTGTTTCTTTTAACTTCATATTGTTTCATCATTTTGTTAATGAGTCAGTTTTGATTCTGATGTAACTTAAAAAAGAGGATGGTGAGTAAGTAGATTCAAGAAACTGCACAGAGTCCTTTTCTTCAGTCAGTTGTTATGTTTATTGAAATATGCAGGGAGTCTGGTCCCAGGTACAGGACACAGAATACTCGTTCTTACAATTGTTGCATGACATTAAATACCCTTCTGCATAGGTGTCTTTCTCCTCCTCTTTCTCTGACACTTAACCAATAGAAAAGGTACAACTCATTATCATTATGTGTGCGTGTGTGTGTGTGTGTGTGTGTGTGTGTGTGTGTGTGTGTGTGTGTGTGATCTAGTGTGAAGATCTCTGAACTCAGTGCAGTCTTCAGACCCTAGTGCCCCAAAGGTCCATACATCTGTTTTTTGTCATCTTCCTTGTTCCTATCTCTAGACACATTGATCTCAGTGGCACTATCTCTTTGGATCTCTCTGAAGTCTTAGAGCCTGGTTCTTTGGTCCCTTTGAAAATTAGCTTTATGACCCCGTCATAAACCAGCTGTATTTTCTAAGCAAAAACCTGTTAACTAGTTTTATAGCCCAGTGGACTCCCGAAGAGCAAACTTCTTTCATGTCAGGGCTGGAGATCAAAGGACTTGTTTATACAGCCGTGTGCTGCTGGCCAGCCATTTGCTTTGACACAAAATAATCTTAACTTCTCTACCATATTGCAGCCTTCATCTATCACAGCAGTGCTTGCATTTTTGGAACTAACAGTTTTTTCTATCCAATGTTAAATCACTTTTCAGAAAAATAACATGAATACAGCCGTCATTCCTCATGCGTAGCAAACTGCTATTCAATACTTGTTCCATGTTTTCCAACAGATTCCATATACCATTGTCTAACAGAGTATTTGACACAAGTTTGTCTCATACAATATTCAAGTCATTTAGTTTCACTAAGTTTAAGTGGTAATAGTTTTCATTACAATTATTTATCCATTAAGAGATGCACTGACCAGGCTCTGACCTGTACCTGACTCTGGGAATATGTTACTGCTAGCAGTTTCCACAGTCTCTTGTTTTTTTCCAAGGTCAGAGTCTGTGCAAACACTTTTTAGATTTATGACCTATAAAGGTCTGTTAAGCCATAATTTTTGCATATTATTTCAAGATATATTCTTATCTGTGCTAAACCACTAATTCCATAAACCTTAACACTCCATCTACATGAGGCTTGCAGCTCTGCTGAAGTGGAACCCAAGGACATTCCCTCTTTCTAGATAAGAAGAGAGGCCCTGTTTTCACTGCAGCAGTTTCAAATCACCACATTATAAGGAATCCATCTACCATCATTAGACAATAGTATAGTGGATTAATAACAAGGTACATTATAGTATATTATTACAAACTTAACACAAAAACATAACATAACACCTTTTAACTTCTATAATTCAATGGATATCATAATGTCTAGAAGTCTTATTGTTCAATAGAAAGAAGAATAAACTTGTACCATTTTCCCATTTGAGTAAATTGAATACTGCTCCAGGTTTTAATCTTCTTATCACTACAGCAAGGTCGTGAACAAGCAATAATACTTGTCAGTTTTAAATAATATGTTTTCTAATTATAGCAAATATTTAAAACATATTATTCATCTTATGAAATAACTGTTATGAACTATAAACAGTGTCAATTAGCACTGAACCTGTTTCATTATAAGATAATCTTTCGATTAATTTACCTCTGTTTATCAGTTGCTATAATATTACTTTGGTGAATTCCTCTTAAGATTTAAATCCAAATATAGGCCAGTATAACTGCATTCAACTAGGCTTGACCCTTCTCTTTGTTCATACAAAATCCAGCTAAGACAGGATTTTTTTTTCTCAAGACCTCTGGCTTATTAGTTAATCTTTTGGTCATAAAGAGTCTCTTCTTATCTTGTGTTTTTAGGACATAAATTTGTAGATTAACGTTCACTTTTAGCCGGAATGGTGCTTTTTATCAAGCGTCATGCTTTCTGAAGATAAGATATACTAGTGGTAAATCGTTCATTATATATATTTTCTTAGGGATTCTCAGACTACTAAGTATTTAATTGAATACATGTGTAATTCCAAACAAGAGTGGACTGACCTATTTCACTGAGCAAGAGACCCACCTACTAGTGGTACAAGGATACTCTTTCTTTATCCTTCCTAATATCTTTGACACTTCATTTTATAATACATTCCATATTTAAAATCGCCTAGTACATATTCAGCATATCCATATGTTCTCAGCAGGATTCAGCTTCTGTACCAGGTTTCACTCTTAGTTGTTTCCACAAGAAGTCCCTTGATCCAATGTTTCTCCATCACAGGTGTGGATTTCCATGGCCTGACTTCATTCCTATAAGATACTTGGACACGTTTAGCTGTAAATATTATTTCTATATATTTCCTTTTGTTCGCACAGAGTCACTTTGCGAGGTACGCCTTCCATCCAGAACACTGAAGGAGGCCAAAACTCACTGTTATTCATATTTTCTGGTATCCAATTACTGTTCTGCCTCACATCATCAGTTGGCAGACACAATACAACTGAATCTGATTCAATTGATGAACCAACAGCTGTAGCTACTGAGATCCTCCATGCAAAAGGAGTCAATACTTTACTGACCAGCCTAGCTGATTCAGCGTTACTTGCGACACCTTTGATTTGAAGATTAAAAAGACAAACGCATTCACTTTGATTTGAAGATTAAAAAGACAAACGCATTCACTTTGATTTGAAGATTAAAAAGACAAACGCATTCACTTTGATTTGTTCTTGTCTTGTTTTTTTAAGATGCAGTTTCAATTGTATTCCAACAACAAAAAGAAAGTAAGAGAGTGACGAAGGCAGAAACCCGAGCCTCACTAAAGACACTTCACTGGCAGATTATATTTTCTCAATAGGGAAATTCTGCTAAGATCGATTCCACATAAAACCCTCTGATCTAGTTATATGACACAGCTCTGCCATAAAGCTAGCCCGGTGTGGCTGTTTGCAATAAAAAATGTCCCGACTCATGAGGAACAGCAGCTCAAAGAGAAGAGACTTGCCTCACCTCAACAGAGACATGTGGATAATACCAAATGACAAAGTTTATTATTACAGGAACAGACCTGGAGAACAAAGGTTTCAAAACAGGACAGGCAGATTCAGAGACTTCTTGGGATTTCAGACGCTTATTATGTAACTACATTTCTCAATGGGGTGGGTATGTGATGAACGACTGGGGGAAACAGCCGATGAAATGGCTTCTGTCTGCTTTAGTGATGTTTACAATTCAAACTTCCATAGCCAAGGTTGTGAAGTTTACCTTGGATAACCTCCAACTCCTGAGTGAAAGGGTTTCCGTATTGTATTGAATTTCAAAGCTGCACCTTTCATGTGACATCGTCAAGTACTGTCTTTCAGTTGACCACATCAGCCAGGTAAGATCTAAGCATTCAGCCAAGGTTGACTGCCTGATATTCCGTGTTTTATTGTGATTATAAACTGGTAAATAGTGGCTATATTATTGTTTTAAAGATTTTTCTGTAAAGATTTATTATTGTTTTAAAGATTTTTACAGATTTATTTTCCTTTTCATTGTTGAATGCAGTTTCTCACAATAGTCACCTAGGCCCAAATAGAGTCCAAGGCCCAAATTAATCCCTGGATTAAAGTAGCTCTACACCCTTGCACTGCATTACCACCGTAGGTATCTGTTGAGTCACATTGTCTTTTTTATATAAAACATTTCCAATAACTGGTTTCCCTTTTCACTAAACCATCCTGCTTTGTTTAATATATCGTTGTGTTTTCTCTTTGTTTTCAGTTATGAATCAGTTTCTTTTTTCTGCTGTTGTGATACTACAGTGTTTCTGCCTGACCAGTTACAATCCTGTTTGGTTCCCTGAATCCTCGTTGGGCTTTCTTATTAGTTTGCAGTCTGCTTTGATTCAAGAAAGTCTCACTGCCACTGCTAGGAGCCCCGGGCCTAAATATAAACCTTAGGAGATTGACAATCATAAGACACTTCCAGCAGTGAAAATAAAGAGCCACACTCGTTTCATTGCAGCGTTTGGTAAAATAAACAGGATCCAAGAGGGCCCTGGTTTACAAAAAAAAACTCTAAATTGATAAACGCCCTATGCACAAAGTTTCATTTCTTTCCGTTTGAACAATCTTGTGTCTCTCAGGATGAATAGGTATCAATATTTACTCTCAGTCACACCACAGAGCTGCCCTTAATAGATCTCCATCAGTAAAACAAATTAACAAGAAGTTTCGCTCACACCTTACCCGTTCCATCTATTTAGACATTCGACAGTAATACTTCAGAGCAGCTGCTGGCCTGAAAACAGACTAGTCAAAGTGTTCTCAAACTGCGGGTCGGGACCCTGCGGGGATCACAAAGCGGATGCAAAGGGTGGGAAGACAGAACAAACCATTTTGGAACCATTGCCAATTATATAGTGCAGCCTCCCCACATTTTACTTGGGTAATAAAATTGTAATCATTAAATAAACAGTTTAATCAGTATTATACAAAATATATACAAAGTATTGGTACTAATACACAAAGGCAAAACTATTGAATGTTCTTGCTTGAAGTGCCCATCTGTGGCAGGGTAGAAATGTACTGTACTGTATTGTGGTGTACTGCATTATTATTTTAAAACGTATTGTTCGTTGTTTAAGCACGGCTGATTTAATGTATTGTTTTGTATGATTTGAGTGTATGTTGTGTTTAGTTAAAAAAATGCAGTTTTGTTGTTATTCTTCGGTGTGAATGTGGTCTGGCAGAGGCGATGCTGGCAGCGAGTATTATTATTATTATTTATTTCTCAGCTGATGCCCTTATCCAGGGCGACTTACAATTGTTACAAGATATCACATTATTTTTACATACAATTACCCATTTATACAGTTGGGTTTTTACTGGAGCAATCTAGGCAAAGTACCTTGCTCAAGGGTACAGCAGCAGTGTCACCCACCAGGGATTGAACCCACAACCCTCCGGTCAAGAGTCCAGAGCCCTAACCACTACTCCACACTGCTGCCAGACAGCTTGTGAGAATGTGGCTGGTGCCAGTTATTGAATTATTGTTTGAATGTTTGTAATCATGGTCACCGGTATATAAGCCTGCAGCGTTCCGTAGTCAGGGCGGGTGATCAGAGGAGAGAACGAGAGCGAGCAGAGAAGATCTAAAACGAAAGTAAAAAGAAAAGAAAAAGGAAACAATTGCTACTCGTGCTGTGAAGCACCAGCATGGTACTTGTTTTGTGTTAGAGACTTGTTTTGTTTAAACTCTGTGAGCAGTGTTTTTCGTTTCAATATTTAATTATTTTTTGTTAATAAAAACGGCGCCACAGTGTGCTTTTCACCCGAGTACCTGCCTGTGTTCTTTCTGGCACCTACCTGGTCTGGGAACGTCAACCCTCGGCTACCCTGTCACACCATCCAAATAAAACCTGATCATATTTTTTGTACTTAATGATTTATCTGTGTTACTAAAAGCCATTTGTATTAACACCTACACTGCTATTTCTCACACAACAGAATCACCTAGACGTATAATCACACAAAAAGCCTTACAAGCTGAGTTAGGGTTTCAGCAATAGCCACAAATCTCCACGAAGACATTTTAAAAAGACTAGAATATGGAAACCAAAAGATATACTACCAGACTCCCTGTTTAATAAATTCAGCCACCTTCAACTCAACCTCATTTAGGGGATCCATATCCTGCACTATTGATGGTCTCACACTACACAGTATCAGCTACACATCAAAGACAATTTCAAAAGAAAACCCAAGATCTGTGAAACATATAAAATACTACGGGCAAAAAAGAGTTCATTTCAGTTTCATCGGAGCACCGTGTCTCTTACTGAAGATAACTCTGTCATGGGTTAGCGATGCACCCTACATTTATTACAGTTTACAGGAGAAAAAAGAATGGGGTTCAGCATCTGTGGCTTGAGATGTAGGACCATGATTCCACCTGGTTAATATTAAGATGGAGCGATTGAAACAGCAATGTTTTTGCATGAAGCCAGTTCCTACGCTGTTCTCCATGGGGATTATGCTTGAGAACACGGATACACTTCAGTGTTAATGTGCACTGAGCCAGTCACTAAGCCAAATTCAATTTTAATTCAGTGAGATCTTATCAGCAGAAACATACATTGAGTCACAACTGGGAAAAACAGATCTTCAGTGGCCCACAGATTAAAATATGATTTAAACATTACATTAGGCTGGGTTTGGCTCTTAACCTCCTCACCAGCAGTTATACTGAGTCAACAAAGATACAAGAAATGATTAAGCATGGTAGATACCCAGCCATTCTACAGGAAAGGGACTGCTCCCTTTTATTTACATGAAGCATTACAGGCTCCATCGTTTTTTATTAGTATTTGCAAGTCTTTCTGTACCTGCCTCTAACTCTGAAAAACGGATGCTTATTTTTTTATTATAGCAGTGGAAAAAAAGAAAGGTTCACACTTTATTTTTCTGGTTAGCTATGAACTCATTCATAGCAATAAAGCAATCAGTAATGGAATAGAATAAAAATACATGCTATGATAAAACGTTTTTCTCAATGTCTTCAATGCTGAAATTAGTTTGATTCATATTATTATACCCCTGGGTTTAGTGTAGTCGCCATTCCCAAATTTAAAAGGATCCTGACTAAAAAAAATGTTCAAAAGTTACCTCTTTTCCAGTTATGGCATTCATTATTTCCCTACCCCGTTCACTGATATTGGAAGTTAATTTCCCCTCAAATAGATATATTTGACTGGGTAAGAAACTTTGAAAATAGCTTGCAAAAACGATGCCCTACAGTAGTACTAAAAAGCCAATGTGGTAATACAATTAGATGGGAACCTCATCAACATATCTGCTTCATTATAATGTAGTATTACTGGAGGCATAATTCCATAAAGCAACAGCAGATATAAGAGCATTGGAACACCAGACCCCAGACCCACCCAGGATGACTGCAACCATTTTAAAAGAGAATTGTAAAACACTGTATTTAAATGACACTTAAAGCTAGTCACCCTTGAAACAAATTAAACAAAACCCTTCTTTGCTTTAATGCAAATGTACAAATATATAGTTTAATTCAATAACAGCATTTAAAGCCAGTCTCTGTTTTCTTTATTTATGCTGTCTCTTAATCCGTATCGTTTGTCTTTCTGCATTCTTTGCCTTTTTTCCAAGTTGTATTTCTTTCTTTTTTTGTCCATAATGCTGATGCAGCATCCCAGTGCTGTTTTCTATTGCTTTTTAATCAACAGTCAGGATTGCAACATGCTAGTGTAGGTCCAGGTTCAGAAGAATTAAAGAGCTGAGTACGACAAAGCCAAGTTAGAACGTATTTAGAGTGAGTCAAAGAACACCACACTACCAGAGGGGAACCATGCATTAGTGTAAGGGAAGCAAAGTAATAGGACGCTATTCTATAGGAATCCACAGATAAAGAATAGTGTTTATTCAGTCCAGGCACTCTGATCTTTAGAAAACCTTGTGCGTTTAATGCGATCAATCACCACTCAGCTGCTTTTGTTTTTAGACAGCCAATCTTGTCCCATCAGCCCTAGTTAATAGGGTCCCCACAATGTGGAGGAAAGCAATGAATCTTTTTGTCATGTCGAATATCTTAGCTGTCCCTGTTCGATGAGCGCTAAGGTCATCGGATCATCTGCCTGCGAAGCAAGCTGTTTGGTGGCGGTATGAATAATGGCACACCGCTTCAGAGACTTGTAAATTGCTTCTACACAAAAGCTAATGAAGATATTACCCGCCTGATATTTACATTTAGCTTCTGGCCTTGCGGGCTGCTTGCAGACTCTAGGCTTCGCCCTTCCCCATGTCTTAGAAAGCATGACTCCAAAAATTATCACGACAAAATCTAAAGCAGCTTATCCTCTCAACCAGCACTGTTCAATACCAACAGCAATTCAAATAAATTGAACGTGAATTGGGCAGGGAAAGAAATACTACAACATCAGCAACGTTCATTTTCTACAAAGCCTTTAATGTAACACTCCAAAGTATTTTACACAACAGGTAAACAGCCAGCAAACAAGATAGAATTAGTGAACCTAATTCAGAAAGCCCATATCATACACATGCCATAGCTGGTACTGTACATTTCAGGGATCAAAGAAACTACAACATGATATTGCAAAAATCTATTGGAAGCAATCATAGTAGTGTAGTATTTCATGTTAGATTTGAAATGTCACATTTTTCAATTTGTCAGTTTTTCATTAAGTATATGGGAAAACTCAAATGTAATTCAATATGTTAACGTTACATTATTCATCAGGTTTCATTCGACTTTATGAAGCAAAATGAGTTAATTCTATGGGGTGATGCAACACTTTCGGCCATAGCTGTAGGCAGGTTTCATCTAGGAAATGAAGAGGAAATGAAGAGTGAAGTAAGACTGTGCAGTACCCAACAGCCTACTGTCACAAAGACGGCCGGAGTGGGTGGTGTCAGACCAGAAGCAGGAAATAAACAGACAGAGACTTGGAGTTTGGTGGAGCTGAGCGAATGGTTTCGCTCAGCATTTAATAAAACAGCACAGAAAATAAAAGGTTTGAACACAAAACACGGGACACGGCACTATACGCCAAAATAAAAAAAGACAAACAAAACGTACTACACTTAAACAGACAGACGAACAAACACGGTGAGTGAAAACACTTCTAATTACTTTACTTTGTTTTATTTTGCTTTTCTTTCTCCTTCTCTCTCTCCCGTTCTCCACTCACCGAACACCCAACCCCGAGTGGAAGAAATGTGCATCTATATATACTATTGTGCTGGGATTCAATTACTAATTAATTATTCACTTGAATCCCAGCACGTGAATTAATTCTGTGCAACCCCGTGCTCACATATTACATTTAACCAGCACGTGAAGTGATTTGTGCCCTCCTTGTGCCTAAATATAAATCTACATTTTAAATCACACGTGAAACACAGACCCGTTTATATCCCGTGTACCAATGACTATACACCAACATTAACACACGCACCATACAACACATAATATGCACACAGGGGCGGGGCACATTGCCACACCTACGTACAACTGAAAGCAGATAAATAACAGTTTGACATTTCTGATAAACACTCCGGGGTTTAGTGCGCTTCCCTGTGACTTCTTTGAAACTACAAGGGCAGAAAACAGCTTGACAGGTTATGTGATGGAATTTGCAATGTAAAGAACCCGTTTTCTGAAAGGATCTAAGCAGCTGCCACAGGCATGTATTACTGTAGCATGCAGCAGTGTGGCACTCGGCCTCGCCTTTAAGGGGACTTGGTGCTGCTTCAATATTCTGATCGATGTCGGGGAGCCGGCGCTGAGAGGGAGGCCCTTCCAATGCCAACCCCCTGGCAGGGCTGGATGTGAGGAGGAGGAACACTCAAAGCATGGCACAGACTGCCTAAGATTCAGGTGTAGCCTGCACTAAGTGTCCCTACCTTGCCTTCCTGATGCTGCATACTATATTTTTCCTGGCCATTGCTGTACTTATACACCCCTAAACATGCAGCACAATTTAATAAGCACAATGTCCTTTTCTACCAGTTTAGTGCGACTGATATGTAGCAATACTGAAGAGTCCTGTGAACTCCAAGAGCACAGATTTAAAGTCAGTCATGTACAACACAGACACAGCACAGGTGGAGTGTGCTCAGGTGGAGTGTGCTCAGAAGGTGTTGATTTAATAGGGACACATGCTGCTGTTCTTCACAGGGGAAGTGTGTTCAGGTGGAGTATGCTCAGGTGGAGTGTGCTCAGGTGGAGTGTGCTCAGAAGGTGTTGATTTAATAGGGACCCATGCTGCTGTTCTTCACAGGTTTTAATTTAGATAAAAACACAGAACTCTGCTCATATAAAATATCTGATCACTTTCATGAATATCAAATGTTATTGATTTCACACAGTAATATTAAACTTAAAACATGTTGTAAAATTGCTTAGATAATTAAAATGTAGTTTTACCAGATTTTATCAAGATGGCTTGTTCCATCAGCTAGAATTGTGTCAGATGTGAACATTTGGGTTATAGTCAGCACATGGGTTTATAAAATGAACAAAAACATATGTAATGTTGTTAACATATTAGGTAACACTTTATATTAAGTGTCTCTAATGGCTGTGTATTTACATAGTAGTTACTTAGTAAATACATGTGTACTTATTCATAATTACAATGTTATTATGCATAGCCACAATGTACTTAATGTGTATTTTTTGTGTACAATTGTGTACTTACATATATTGTGCAAAAAGATGTATATGTTAAGTACATTGTAAATACACAGTAATTAGAGACACAATGTAAAGTGCTATCAAATATTAATAGGTGCAATATAGGAAAGGAAATGTACTGTAACAATATATAGCACTTGGGCTTACATAAGTTATTTTAGTTAAAGTACACAATGGAAGAGACAAACAATGATAGAGATATGTCACTGTAATGGCAACCTGTCAACACAAGCAGTTTGATTTATCGATTACTGCTAGCTAGCCTGCTTTTGTCAAGTGCACATCATTGTAAGAATATGGACACAGGTGACAGATCTACAACTCATATAGAACATGTTACACAACCGTCTGTCTTTCTCCAGCAAGGCTACTGCATGTGTCACCTAGTTTAGAGCTCATTATGCCAAAGATTCCTTCTAATAGATTATGCTTGTCTCTCTGTCTGTCTGGGCATGAGCAGCTTCCTTAAAAAGAGATATATACCGACTGCTTAAAGGGATCGGATTGTTATATATACTGTCTGTTTAAAGTGATCAGACTGTTATATATACTGACTGTTTAATGGGATCTCACTGTTATAAATATACTGACTGTTTAAAGGGATCAGACTGTTATATATACTGTCTGTTTAAAGGGATCAGACTGTTATATATACCGACTGTTTAAAGGGATCAGACTGTTATATATACTGTCTGTTTAAAGGGATCAGACTGTTATATATACTGACTGTTTAAAGTGATCAGACTGTTATATATACTGACTGTTTAAAGGGATCAGACTGTTATATATACTGACTGTTTAAAGGGATCAGACTGTTATAAATATACTGGCTGTTTAATGGGATCAGACTGTTATATATACTGACTGTTTAAAGTGATCAGACTGTTATATATACTGACTGTTTAAAGTGATCAGACTGTTATATATACTGACTGTTTAAAGGGATCAGACTGTTATAAATATACTGGCTGTTTAATGGGATCAGACTGTTATATATACTGACTGTTTAAAGGGATCAGACTGTTATATTAACTGACTGTTTAAAGGGATCAGACTGTTATAAATATACTGACTGTTTAAAGGGATCAGACTGTTATATTAACTGACTGTTTAAAGGGATCAGACTGTTATAAATATACTGGCTGTTTAAAGGGATCAGACTGTTTTAACGCAAAATCCGATTTCAACACTTAGATAACAATTTCATGGACAGGGATTCAATTGCTTCTCAACATTTCTTTCAGGAAGGTTAAATGGAGATTGTGTTATAATTTTTCTAAGTCGATCTTCATTGTCTCGAGCGAGGCTTACTTTTGATGTACTATGAAGCCTTTACGTATTTATAATTCATTGTGAGTTTGACTGGCAATGTCTTGTCTTGCACTGCACTATGCCTAAAGTAATCAGAGCTTCGACTGGTTTGGACAGATACAGAGGTAAATTAGTCTATCTTTCTTTTCACCATACCTCCCTGTTACAGACCTTGATAGTGCACCCTCATACCTCCCTGTTACAGACCCTGATAGTGCACCCTCATACCTCCCTGTTACACCCTGTTACAGACCCTGATAATGCACCCTCATACCTCCCTGTTGCAGACCCTGATCATGCACCCTCATACCTCCCTGTTACAGACCCTGATAGGGCACCCTCATACCTCCCAGTTACAGACCCTGATAGTGCACCCTCGTACCTCCCTGTTACAGACCCTGATAGTGCATCCTCATACCTCCCTGTTACAGACCCTGATAGTGCACCCTCATACCTCCCTGTTACAGACCCTGATAGTGCACCCTCATACCTCCCTGTTACAGACCCTGATAGTGCACCCTCATACATCCCTGTTACAGACCCTGATAGTGCACCCTCGTACCTCCCTGTTACAGACCCTGATAGTGCATCCTCATACCTCCCTGTTACAGACCCTGATAGTGCACCCTCATACCTCCCTGTTACAGACCCTGATAGTGCACCCTCGTACCTCCCTGTTACAGACCCTGATAGTGCATCCTCATACCTCCCTGTTACAGACCCTGATAGTGCATCCTCATACCTCCCTGTTACAGACCCTGATAGTGCACCCTCATACCTCCATGTTACAGATCCTGATAGTGCACCCTCATACCTCCCTGTTACAGACCCTGATAGTGCACCCTCATACCTCCCTGTTACAGACCCTGATAGTGCTCTGATGCCCGTTTGTGACACTGTAACATGTTCATTGCTTCAGAAATATCTGAAATACCTAATTCTTTTTTTCAGCAAGTAATTGGTTCTCTGACAGTGGTGTCTGGTGCCCAGGTGCAATCACAGATGGGAATTATGTAATGTAGTCATTCACCCATAATCAGACACATTTGGTCCATTTCCAGTTATTGGCAGCACATTCATTTGGTAAAAGTAGGTAAGCACACTGCATGTATCCAATCAGTTCAATTTTTCCCTATGAACAGCTGTTTACTTAAAAGGAATGCAATGTGAAATTGTAGTTCACACATATTGAAAATTGAAGAACTAATCTTTTTTTTCTTTTTTGTTTTTTTTTACAGTGTTCCCATTTATCACTGTATAGTAAGGGTACTATTTTCTGCCCTGCTTACAGTGCAGAATGCAGTTTCTTCAAAATCAACCACTTCATCATTTACTGGGGCTTCAACTGATTACCCAGTCTGCCCTTCCAATGCCACCAAGGGGGCTATGGCAAGACTATCAATGAACAGAGCACACTGGACCTTTCAAACACAACCTGCTGGATTGAGATCCACTTTATTCTTGTGTATCCCTGGGTTGTTCAATTGAATTGTATTTCCTTGGGGAAACTAAAACAGTATCTCAATCCCAAGCTTGCCCTTGGGCCTCTGAGATTTCAGCTTATTAACCAACCAGCTGCTGCCTCTAGTGGTTAATACCGCTCACAGCACACCCTGCAACTGCCCTTGTGAAACATGCATCTCCTTTGAATATCCGGCTCAAAGAGTTGAGGACCTCCTCTTTAGTTCTAGTTCCCTGCCATAACGTGAACAGATTAGTGTCTTTATATCTGTGAATGCCAGCACTGTCTAGTGCACAGCAATCTATTGCCAGAACAGCTAAAGAGGCAGATCACTAGATGGTGCTGGCTCCTATTTCTACAAAGATCTGCTCCAGAAACGTAACATTGACCTATCCAACAATATTGTAATTCATTGTAATTAGAACAGCTTTGCAAAACTGCATACATAAAGGAAAGGGGAGAACTAATACATTCATTTATTGACATATTTTTCCTTTCTTAGACCATTTGAGCACAATAACCCCTCAGCACTGCCCACTTCATAGCGGTACATTGTCATTGTGTTAGTTCAAAGAAAAATCTATTTTCAATGGTTACAAAACCGTTTCTCAACATTTCTTTCAGGAAGGTTAAATGGATATTGTGTTATAGTTTTTCTAAGTCAAACTTCGTTGTCTCGAGCACGGCTTCCTTTTGTACTATGAAGTCTTTCCGTATATATTTATAATTCATTGTGAGTTTGAATGTCTTATCTTGTCTTGCACTGCACTATGCCTCCAGTAATCAGAGCTTCGACTGGTTTTGACAGCGGTGGAGGCAAATTAGCTTTCAGGATAAATGGCAGAAGAAACAGCAACATAACCTTGTAATAAATTGAGTTTCTATTTCTTTTCACCAATATGACTGTGCTATCAGTCTGTGGAAGGAACTATTCATCATCTGATTTGCAATTTGAAATGAGTTTGTTCAAGAACCTTTTATGTGTATATCCAAAACCTGTGAGGAGGGGTTATTAAAATGCCAGGCAGCCAGGCCGGTAATTGAAAGTTAAATAGGAGAAGGCAGCTGCAGGTTAGACTACAGTACAACACAGCACTCTCTGACAGGCCCAAAGGAGTGACAACCATGACTTTAATCCACCTTTCCTTCTGCCTCTTACTGACAGCAGCAAAATCACAGGTCTTTTGCGTGTTTAGTAATAGCTGCAAGGGCAAAGGCACATTTTCTTTCTAGTTTTATACCATTAAATGGTTTATTCTTTTAAGAATTGTTTTTTTGTTGACATTTTATTTCTTTTGGATATGGAGATATTTTGAAACGCAATGCTAGAGATCCAGCACTCAGATGCAGTACAGGATGAAGTGCCGGGACACAGCAATGACATTATTTTCTGTGGCTGAGCTTTTCAAACTGTTTTGTTTGAGACTCCGTTTTGAACCGGGACCCCTAACTGAAAACTGAGGAAAAGGCAAATCACAAATAAGAAAGAGAAAACGTACTACAGTCTGTAAGGAAAGAGTTAATGAAAACATTGTAAGTACAAAACTATGTATAACAGGGGAGATCTGTGCTGACTATCTGGCGCATGCGTGGTCCTGCAGGAAGGGGGCAGCAGCCTCGTAGATCCGTCTGTCAGTCATGGCAGTGACACAGAGAGGAGGGGAAAGGGTGTGTTGGCTTTTCCTCTCTCTGAGTAGCTGAGAGGCGGGCCTTCGGCCCATAAGTACTGCACTTGGTTATGCATTAGGGTGGCCCGGAGAGAGGATACCCAGTGATGCTGGTGAAAGACGCCAGTGTAAACAAAGACCAGGCAGGAACGCCAGCGGATGAAGAGAGAACAAAACAGGCAAGCACGGCTGAGGAAGACAGCCTGCCTGAAACAAATGAATCAATAATTAAAATAAGTAATTACGTACCCATAGTGCACGTGTGTAGTTATACAGGGAACTCTGGCCACCCCAGTGTATAGGGAATAGCTAAGCGTAGGTCGGAGACCCGAACTGACCGGCTTAGTGGCAGTGGGGGCACTGCGTAAGCAGCACCTTTATTTTGTAGTTTTATTACTGTGTTTTATTTTCTTTTTTTATTTCGCCTTTGGTTTTCATTATTATTTTAGAGCACCTGTGTGTGCTGTCAGATAAGTGC
This sequence comes from Acipenser ruthenus, assembly GCF_902713425.1. Lineage (NCBI taxonomy): Eukaryota > Metazoa > Chordata > Actinopteri > Acipenseriformes > Acipenseridae > Acipenser > Acipenser ruthenus. The sequence continues at coordinate 1,029,542 of NC_081219.1, forward strand.
AACCTCTGCTTACCATTGTTGGTATAAGTGGAGTTGCAGCACCAGCAAATAATGAAAATAAAAAAAAGAAAATTCCCAAAATAAAACTGGGCACCCGTGCAGTGTTTCAAATAAAACCTTCTGTCTCTCGTGTGTGTCAGTGAATTGCCCACCACCCTTCCACACTATGATTGAGAGCGCAATCTGTAAACATGCTGTTTTTTTTTTCTTTTTGTTTTTTAAAATTTAGTCGTCGCCAATTTTTAACCCCGGCTTTTCTCCCCAATTTAGCATGCCCAATTATTATCTGTATCCTCTGCTCACCGCTCGCAACCCCCCCGCCGACTCGGGAAATGGAGGCTGGAACACGCGTCCTCCGAAACGTGCTCCTGCCAAGCCGTCATTTTTCGCACTGCAGATCCACTTGACCACCTTGACTCCCCTCCAATTTCCCCTCCTGCTCTCTCTTCCTTCTCTCCTCTCTCCATTACTGATGTCTCCAGCCTATTGTTGCCATTTGGACCCCTGGCCAACAAATCTCGTCCGTCTCTGTGCTTCTGATCTTGCTCCTTCCATTATGCACACTCTCAACCTGTCCCTGGTTTCAGGCCTGGTTCCTGCTGCCCTCAAGACTGCCCGAGTAACGCCAGTGCTCAAAAACCCCTCCCTAGACCCAGCTGTCTTATCTAACTTCTGTCCCATATCCAATCTTCCTTTTCTCTCCAAAACTCTTGAAAGGGCTGTAGCCAGCCAGCTGATGAAACATCTCACAGATAACAATCTACTTGAATCTCTGCAGTCTGGCTTCCGGCTGCATCACAGAGTCGAAACTGCTCTGCTCTGGATTGTGAATGATCTTCTGCTTAATGCTGATGCTGCTGCTCCCTCTGTCCTTGTCCTCCTTGACCTAACTGCTGCTTTTGATACCATAGATCATAGCATTCATCTTGACTGCCTTCAGAAGTATGCTGGGATCTCTGGCACCTGTCTCTCCTGGCTGTCCTCTTACCTATCTGGACATGTGCAGTCTGTTTTCTATGATGGAGGCAGTGCTGACACAAAGCCGGTCACTTGTGGTGTCCCTCAAGGGTCTGTTCTTGGGCCTCTTCTCTTCAACATCTACATGCTTCCCTTGGGTCACCTCTTCCGCCAACACAACCTCATGTTTCACTCCTATGCAGATGACACCCAGCTCTACCTAAAACTAGACCCTGGATGTCCCTCTGCCATGGTCCGCCTCTCAGCTTGCATCCAAGACGAGGCCTGGATGTCTGCCAATTTTCTTCAGCTCAACACTAACATCTGAACTTCTTCTAGTAGGATCGAAAACTCAACTCAAGAATCTCAATATTGCTGCCTTGAACCTTGGAAACTGTCTGCTGCTTCCTTCCCCCACTGTACGAAGCCTTGGTGTACTTCTAGATAGTAACCTCTCCTTTGATGCCCAAATCTCCTCTGTAGTCAAATCCTCCTTCTACCACCTCCAAAACATTTCAATGGTCTGTCCCTACCTTTCCCTCCGGATGCAGAGATACTCTGTCATGCATTCATCTCCTCTCGACTCGACTACTGCAACTCTCTCTATGGTGGTCTTCCGTCACGCGCCATAAACCGATTGCAGCTGGTTCATAATGCCACTGCTAGGATCCTTACCAGATGTAAAAAACATGATCACATTCCCTCTGTCTTGCCCAGCTGCACTGGTTACCTGTAAAGTTCAGGATTACTTTCACAATTCTCCTGCTTGCCTACAAGGCTCTTCATCACACAGGTCCAGAGTATCTGTCCACCCTGCTGACCCTCTATGTCCGCTATGGCCTTGCATACAAGCTGAGGTCCTCTGACTCTGGCTTGCTTGTTATACCCAAGCAAAAGTGCTCCACACTCGGAGAGCACTCTTTTAGCTTCATGGCCCTGACTCTCCCAGCTTTAGTGTGTGTAGCTCCCACAGTCGCTCGTTTCAAGACTCTCAAGACTTGTTCTCTCTTGCTTTCAATGATCTTTAAGCCTGATATCTGTTATTAGCTGTTGTCTAAATTGCTATTTCAGGTTTTTCACTCCATCTTAATTGTATGATTCTGTATGACACACGCATCCACAATGTTTAGAATTCACACCCTAGCCTTGTATTTAATGTAATATGCCTGTATTTAATGTATTTGCATAGTTTTTTACTGTTTGTATTTAATGTACTATGCCCTGTATTTCACTGTATTTACTGTAGTTCTTTATGTTACATTGTTGTTTTACAATGTCCAGGGTCCTCTGGGCAATCGTTATGGACCCCAGTTTGAGAACCCCTGTACTATGGTGTGGTATAGTCTGTAAAACAAAAGAATCAAACAGTTTGCGTCACAAGTCATGCTGCTCAGGTTCATAAAAAGTAAGAGCACTGAATTTGAAGAGATGGTTATCGCTCTTTTAAAACGTTTCCGCACAATGTATTGCTGTGGCCTCCTGTTCTCTTTGTAATGCTGCAGCCTCTTTTAAAATGCAATAAAACATGTGATATTTGTATTCACGTGTCCTGGGTCATTACCCATCTGGGACATTGCTCCCAAACCAATTTCACAGCCCAGCATCCAGACTTCTTCAGTGGCATTGGAGCCTGTTGCTGTCTAAATGCCACATTTCCATGTGTATGTTTAAATAAGAGTCCCCTACAAGCACTGCTATTCTTAGAACACAAGCACAGCAGCTGTGCTTGTATTTAGGTGTGCAGTAGGAGGCTTGGGCTGTACTGTAAACCACTACAGATGGGCACGACTGAGAAACGATTGGAAGAAGTGTCCCAGTTTGTTAATGACCCAGGATATGTGAATGAAAATACAAGACAGTACAGTAATGGAGATTATTTTCAAAGGAGATCCACTGGAGGATAGTGCTGTACGCCATTATTTCAAAGTTTGTTTTTCCCATGGATTGAGTATTTTCTGAAGCTGTAGAAAACACGCGGGAATCTATCTGCTGGTTTGGTACATTAGTTATTCTGACGCTTTCTTTTTGGCAGAATACATAATGAGCTAAGAACCTGTGTCCATTTTCCAAATACCAAAGTGGTGGATAATTTAAACTTCCATCAGTAAGATTTTCACCTGCTTCAGAACGGCCAATACAACTATCCACCAGTACAAAAAGAGTGAGAGCACTTCAGATCAAGTGACCCTGACTTTCAACATAGGTCCTATTTTAGTAGCAGCTGCTATGATTGAGGAAGCACAAAACAATCCCAGGTTTTTGCATTTGGAAGCAGTGGCGGGATAGTGGGGTGTTGAAAACCATTGAACAAAAACTGGAACCCCTGTATATGATGGAAGCCGTGCAATCGGTTGCTGTTACGTTAAACATGTTAATAAAAGGAAGCAGCATCAACATGTTTATCTATTGGAGTGAAACGCATGCTTTAACCACAGTCCCTGCTACAGTGTTTACAGCATGCTTATCATAAAACATTTAGAGCAAACCAATGGAAAAGTAACATATGCTGTTAGGATCCACTTAAATACTGCAATTTAGACATGTGTACTTGTTGTTTTTATTATACACGACATAAAGAGAATAACTGTACCATATAAACCTTTTTGTAATGCCTGACATTAAACTGTTAAGCAGGGATAGGTAAACTGTGTATAAAAAATGCTCAAACAGTTCTGGGTTAAAATTCTGAGCCTTCGCATTTAATTACCATCTGTTGATTCTGAAAATCCTGGGTTATATTCCAACCATGAATTTGTATTCAGTGGCTGAGTTAGTAATACCCCAATATGAATGGCTTTTCTTCTTTGGACTGTGCAGGAAGCAGAAAGACGGGTTCAGTATTCACGAGGAATAGCAAGCACATTATGCACTGCTCCTTCCTATCTGAAACTCAAGACATGCTCTTCCATGCATGCAACACAAACGCTCTAAAACACACTGTACGAAGGAAAGCCCGAGTGATTCAAACACTATAGGCTCACAGGGTTTGGTATCTGGTTATTTGTTTTATTCTTCGCACTTCACACAGAGTTGTGCTTTATGTCTAATGCTGTACTTGAAAGGCGCATTTCCATTTAAATAGTATCTTCACAATGCACTGAATGACAGTTTTGAATTCTTGACCTCCTCCTGCTCATTCTCAGCCCGTTGTTTTTACCGCCTGCGTCCCGGCCAAACTGTATCATTTTCAGAGCGTGTCAGTGTTTTAAGGGCTTTGCTAGTTTAATTTCCGAGGAACCACAAATGAAATTGAAAACATTGTGTTTGCCATGAATGCGCTATGAAGGAAACAATGTGCTCGAAGCTCCTGAATGTTCAGTGGGATGGATATCAAGGCACAGACCTGGCCAGCTGTGTATTTGCAGAGGATTACAGCAGAACACTTTAAAGTTTCAAGTCTTTCCTCTGAAGCTTTATTTCCATGTTACTCTAAATCGCCCGGATACATTCAGAACAAGTGGGATATTTGCTAGGATGCCTTCTACATTGTTAATGCAAACACTGGCACACATCCTAATGCCACTGCCTCTATCCAGTTCTTGTTATCTTTAATAATTGTTTTTTTTTGTCTAGTTTTAACGCTGCCAACAACTGGCCTGGATTGTTATCATTCCTTCATACAGTCCTTCAGGGTAATAACATAGCAAAGAAGGCTGTGTGGTCCAGTGGTTAAAGAAAAGGGCTTCTAACCAGGAGGTCCCCGGTTCAAAAGCCACCTCAGCCACTGACTCATTGTGTGACCCTGAGCAAGTCACTTAACCTCCTTGTGCTCCGTCTTTCGGGTGAGACGCAACTGTAAGTGACTCTGCAGCTGATGCATAGTTCACACACCCTAGTCTCTGTAAGTCGCCTTGGATAAAGGCGTCTGCTAAATAAACAAATAATAACAACCCCATGACTGCATGCCCAAACCACTTATAGCTGCCAGTTTAGTGTTTCCTTGAACAGCAACTGGCTGTATGGAGTTTTTCCAAAGCTGCTTGGCTTGAGGTTCCTTGATTTTATGCCAGCAGTGCAGCTCTGTATACCCATTTCAGGACAGTGTTACTTTTTCCTTTGCAATCCCAAGGGTTTATAGTTGGAGATATTGGTCAGCACCTCACTCGTTAGTGTAGGTCTTGCTTAACAGTGATATCAAAAGGAAGACCCTTGTATATCCTCTATGTAAGTGTCACAGTCTGTTTCCATCACCCGCCCTGACAACTCCCAAGCTAGAGGCACAACATGAGCTTTTCAAGGACAAGGCCATTTCACACTCATTGGGTTAAACAGTACGTAGTGGGGTTCCGACAAACATAGCCTTACACGTCGCCCCCACATGCTGCTACTACTGTTTAAATAGCTTATCTGTAATTGTTCTTTTCAGTGTTAACATCCTGACAACTTTTTACACTTATAACTTTAAAGTCTGTTTCAAAGCTCTTTTTAAATTGGCCGCTCTAGTGCATTGGGGTTTGAGATCTGTCCTCTAAATCACTGCAGGAGAGCGATTAAAAACAACAACCAAAAAACATAACAACAAGTGCTGTGGCTTTTCTGTTCTGAATTACATCATGGCTCGTCATTGCTGTGTTACCTGTTTGACAACGTGGGCAATAATCCTGACACTGTCAGTGTCAGTGCACTAGCAACATGTGGGGATGCGTAACGTTATATTTTTCAGAACCCCACTACGTACCCTTTAAGGTTAGGACAGAGGTTAGGGACAGGATAATTGACTGAATAAAATATAGAATATGTCATCAAAATAAAGCAAATATACCAGCATATATTATGTATTGTGGCAGAATGGAACACCAGAAAACAACAGACAGACAGAGGCAGGAATTCCTGACAAGGAATCACAACAGCAACACCCGTGTGAAAATGTAGTGATATATTTAGTTAGTTGAGCTTGATTCGTTGCTTTGTGTAGTAACTGGATGGCTTGTTGACTTCTGATAGGCTGATACAACATTGAGTACAAAAAGAAGAATCCATTTAAAGAGGCTATGGATCAAGCTCAGTCTTGAAGAACAGGATAAAATAGCATTAAAAACTAGGGGTAATAAGGGATCTGAGTGGGTAAATCAGTATTTATTTATCAGTTTAAATATTTGTTTTTACATATACATTATGGAATAGTCCTTTGGGAGAATACTGTGAACAATGTGACAGTACTGCCTGCTAGCGCTGAGGGCTGCGTAAAAAGCAGAGAGATACACCACATGCATCTAGACTGTTTCTATATACATATATATATATATATAAAACCGCTGCATTGAAAGAATCCATTCCCAATATAGGAGGCTTGTTGCTAGGGAGCTGGCATCACTGCCCTGTGACTTTTGCTAGTGAATTGCTTGATAAAAACGCTTGCGATATAATGAGGGGTGGGTGCATATATATATATATATATATATATATATATATATGAATGTGGTAAAGTAGGAGGAGGATGCGTGCAGTGCAGAGGCTCTGGGTGCACATGTATGTCTTCTGATGGGAATTGTGTTTCATTGTTTAATTGAGTAATTCAGGTATGGTTGGAAAAGTGTGGAATGTGGCCAGGTGGGAATTGCATGATTTATTTGTCACTCTACCCCCGGCCACACCCTATAAAAGAAAACAAAGGATGAATGTTTTGGGGGGGGGGGGGGGGGTTGTGTAGAAGAGTGTGGAGCTGAGAAGGAGTGAAACGAGTGAGAAAGGTACGGTGATAGCGAGGCTTGGGCGTTGTTTTATTTATTTCTGTGTGTAGGGTTTTGTTCAAACTGTTATTTTGTTCCTGTGTTTTTTGTTTTGTGTTCATTAAAAGTGTGCGGACAGTGCTGAACTACAGTTCCTGTGTTTGTGCTATTTTCCTTTGTTGTCTGCCTTGGCCGCAAGCCATGCTACCACAATATATATGTACACCTAATATTCCCAAATAATGCAGTACTAAAGCAATAGTAATATATTTTCAACAATGTTAATGAAATGCATACTGTAGTCCTTAACCCATATTTGCATTATTCAGTGAAGCATATTGCCGATTAAAGCAGTTTATGTAGTTATGTGTCTGTACAGCCTTTTAGGCCAATACTGCCTTATAATTTAAGACCAAAAGAACACATCTCAAACATCATTTTGTGGGATATTTATCTAAACTTGTTCTCATTTATCTTGTGAAATTGCTCCTGAAATCAATTTAAAGCCATTAGTTTTCAGGTCACATCTTGTAGTCAATAAAATGTAAATATGTGTGTCTTATCAGCAGCTGCCTTTTCACATAATATGTAAATGTTTTTATTAAAGGATTCATGAGTAAAAATGAGTGTGTTTCCAAATGACAAAGCAAGGTCAAATACAAGACACTGAGCAGTTTGGTGGTGTCAACTAAACACCTGTCTCTGTTAAAATCCAATCAATTTAAAATGAGTTCATCCATAACTGCAACCCCTTAATGGTTTAAATGAGAAAGGCAGCATGCCATTTCGGTCAATGCCTTCATCTGCACTGAAGGCATATTAGCTGAAACAGATGATGGCATTCGCCAAAACGTTTGTCTACCTGACTGAGTTCCTTACAGAGCTGATCAGTCCTGTGTTAGGGAGGCTAGTTGTCTTTTTCTGCTGGTTTTATTGTTTCATAACGGAGAGCTGGCAGCCAGGAAGGAAGGGTTTCAATACAGCATCATGACAGCCACTTGAAAAGTCACATGCACCTACCATGCATCCTGAAGAGTCCACCTTCCTGTCTGAAATACACTTGTAGTTTTTTCTACATCCCCCATTTTCCTTGGTACAGTCCCGCACCGGCCCGAAGGAAGAAAGGAGATCATCAATGGTTTCGAAATATGTAGACATCAGAGCTTCTTCCCTATGATGAGAAAAACAACACATTCACAATCACAGGACAAACCAAAAACATACACAAACAGCGACTTGGATTTAACTTCTAGGATATAAAAAAGAAACACGTCTTTATCTTCTTCTAGCATTTGTATATGTAACAGGACGGAAGCTGGCCGAGAACCGACAACCACGCTCACCGCCAGTGAGCCTTAACTACTATGCAAAAGGGCCAGGCTGCTCTGCATTCGTGGTTCTGAAGCGTTGAACCTCATCTCACCAGCAGGGGCAGGATGCATAATGCCAGTGCATTATAGCTGACGTCTACATGTGTGTGTGATGATTGAGTCCAGGTTTTTTTTTTAAACAGGACTGCCACAATATGCATAGTGCAGTGATAATGACCATGCAACATAATAAATCACCCATTTGAGTTTCAGTTCAGGTCAATAGCTTTTGGAAATCCTTGCAGCAAAATCAATTTTCACAGCCATCTTCCAAAAACATTTTGAACAGGTCGATCAAATTAAAACCCCATCACCATGCTGCCATTCCTAAATGCACAGTTACCTCATCCAGTCACTAAAGCATGGCACTGCCACATTTTAAAATGTGACACAGCCAAGCTGTTAACTGGAATTCACAAAGTATAATACACAGGAGTAAAACAAAAAACAGAAACTCTCAAACTACAAACACCATAATGTGTGCATGTGGAAAAAGCATATATCATTTCTGGTTTTGCCCCCTAAACATTTCCAAATTCAAATCTTGTCTACCCCTCATGAGTCTTTAAAAACATGCTTCTGTTTGTATCACATAATACTTGAAGGCTCACCTGTAGCTCAGGAAAGCCGGCACTTGTAAATGAATGAAAAAGAGACTCAATGCTTTGTGTGATGCATTGATAATGTTTGACGGGGAGTACCTACACATATAAACTACTTTGAAGAAAAGGCATAGCATCTTTAATAAGTTGTTTACTCCTAACAGAAATAATGACTTGACTGTTGTGAAGGAACAAAAGTATTTCATATATATACTTGTAGCGGTGTGTTCTAGAAATCAGTGACAGAAATATATTGGAATTGTGTAAAATATATCAGGCGTCATGCTAATAATTCAGACAGAGGCTGCATGCTCCACTCAATTTAATTATGGATTTATAAGACATACTATAAGACATACTATATACATTAGTTTTCTTTTTCATAAGGGAATGCTAAATATATTACTCTTTTTCTACAAAGCTGTATAATTTTCACATTAAGGACATTCATACTAAATTAAGAAAAATAGAATTATAACTTAAGCAACTCCCACAAACTCACTTACATATGCTAAGATCCCCCAAGACAAACCACTGTTCCAAATCACTGTGAGCTGCATGCTCCGTTATTAACAGTAATGCAAAACGCCTTGACTGTTCAATATAATAAGACAGAGGCAGGGCTTTTTGCTTAATGACATGCTAAATCTTCTTTAGAATATACTGGATAAATTGGGAGCACACAACAGCCGTTATGCATAAAAATGATATATTTGGTGCATTAAGAAATGACAATATACTTTAAAAGCAATTAAGTGTCAAACAGTCCAAAAACTGAAAAATACTTGGTTCAGAAAGCTCTGTAGCTTAACTATGATCTGCTATGCTGTAGTAGGTCACACATGATGTGTAATTGAGGAGATTTTAAAATAGAAGTTATCAGCACTAGTCTGCTGTTTACCCCGTAACTCCCTTACCGTGTCTTCCCTTGAATGAAACATAACCCCAGATATAGATTCAGAATATTGTCCTGTTTGCTTTGTTTTCTTCCCATCTGATGGCTAGACTCGAGGCAGTGACACAGAGACAGACAATATCTCAAAGCTTTGAAATCAGTAACACAGGGGGCCCGGTTTTGATGCCGGGGCTAATGCTAGAGCACAATGCGTTTGCTCCTGATTTTGATGAAAACACCTGGAGCAAGTGGGAGCAAATTGCTTCTGTGCTAGTGCCAGTGGGCAGCATTACTTTCAGGGTGTGTCCTCATTTGCGTGTTAGCTTTGAGCAATTTTAATGATGATGCAGACGGGGGTGACTGTGTCTCAAACTAACCAGGTAAGGACCGGTTTATTTGAAACGCAGGCGCTGTCAATCCCATTCTGAAAAAGGGAACAGCAAGCTGTGACGGAGCGAGGGAGCGAGTGACAGAAAAAAACCACAAGTTTCCAAACAATTTTCTACACTATATACAGACGTGCTCAAATTTGTTGGTACCCCTCCACAAAAAACGAAGAATGCACAATTTTCTCTGAAATAACTTGAAACTGACAAAAGTAATTGGCATCCACCATTGTTTATTCCATATTTAATAGAAATCAGACTTTGCTTTTGATTTTTTATTCAACATAATATTGTAAATAATAAAACAAATGAAAATGGCATGGACAAAAATGATGGGACCGCTAACCTAATATTTTGTTGCACAACCTTTGGAGGCAATCACTACAATCAAACGTTTTCTATAGCTCTCAATGAGACTTCTGCACCTGTTAACAGGTAGTTTGGCCCACTCTTCCTGAGCAAACTGATCCAGCTGTCTCAGGTTTGATGGGTGCCTTCTCCAGACTGCAAGTTTCAACTCTTTCCATAGATGTTCGATAGGATTCAGATCAGGACTCATAGAAGGCCACTTCAGAATAGTCCAATGTTTTGTTCTTATCCATTCTTGGGTGCTTTTAGCTGTGTGTTTTGGGTCATTATCCTGTTGGAGGACCCATGACCTGTGACTGAGACAGAGCTTTCTGACACTGGGCAGTATGTTTCGCTCCAGAATGCCTTGATAGTCTTGAGATTTCATTGTGCCCTGCACAGATTCAAGGCACCCTGTGCCAGGCGCAGCAAAGCAGCCCCAAAACATAACCGAGCCTCCTCCATGTTTCACTGTAGGTATGGTGTTCTTTTCTTTGAAAGCTTCATTTTTTCGTCTGTGAACATAGAGCTGATGTGACTTGCCAAAAAGCTCCAGTTTTGACTCATCTGTCCAAAGGACATTCTCCCAGAAGGATTGTGGCTTGTCAATATGCATTTTAGCAAATTCCAGTCTGGCTTTTTTATGTTTTTCTTTCAAAAGTGGAGTCCTCCTGGGTCTTCTTCCATGGAGCCCACTTTCGCTCAAAAAGCGACGGATCGTGCGATCAGAAACTGACGAACCTTCACCTTGGAGTTCAGCTTGTATCTCTTTGGCAGTTATCCTTGGTTCTTTTTCTACCATTCGCACTATCCTTCTGTTCACACTGGGGTCGATTTTCCTCTTGCGGCCGCACCCAGGGAGGTTGGCTACAGTTCCATGGACCTTAAACTTCTTAATAATATTTGCAACTGTTGTCACAGGAACATCAAGCTGCTTGGAGATGGTCTTGTAGCCTTTACCTTTACCATGCTTGTCTATTATTTTCTTTCTGATCTCCTCAGACTACTCTCTCCTTTGCTTTCTCTGGTCCATGTTCAGTGTGGTGCACACAATGATACCAAACAGCACAGTGACTACTTTTCTCCATTTAAATAGACTGAATGACTGATTACAAGATTGGAGACATGTGTGATACTAATTAAAGAAACTAATTAGTTTGAAATATCACTATAATCCAATTATTTATTATCTTTTCTATGGGGTACCAACAAATGTGTCCAGGTCATTTTAGAATATATTTGTAGAATAAGCAATAATTCATCTCTTTTCACAGCTTCTTTGCTTTATTCTATGACATACCAAAGGCATGCAAGTATACATGATAAAATAGCTTTTAATTTCATCACTTTTCAGGAGGAATGAAGCATTATTTCAATGAGCTGTAAGGGTACCAACAAATTTGAGCACGTCTGTATACAGTCAACTCTCGAACTTGGAGTAGAGGAATTTCCTGATACTACACATTTTCTACATGGTACCAGACAAATGAAGCAGTCGCTTATTGTAAATCACTTCTTATAATAGAAATTCACTCAACATACATTTCCTGTTAGTGCAAATTATTTTGGAGCCCTCCCAGGGAAGAACATGAATACAATTAATTGCCCTAGTACAGCAGCTGAGTGTAAAGGATATTGGGAAATGTAGTCACTTACATCCAGATTAGTGCCTCTGTTCTGTATTTTACTGCTGTTTTGGGACTACAGATCATATGACGCATTTCCATGAAGCAGCGCAAAAATGTGCACTAACCTTGCAGACAAAAGTGGAGGTGTTGAAAGCTGTGGATAATGCACCACCATACAAGGAAAAGAAAGGTGTCGCTGCAGATTTCAACATTCCTGTGAATACTTTCTCAAACATTCTGAAAAAACTGGAGTACAATAATACAGGTCTGTGAACAGCAAACTGTGGGTGCAGGTCGTCTATCATCTATCAATGACTGGGAGTAATTTAGTGTTTTACATTTGAATATGCACAGAATCTTTAACTGTGTTGGGTCTTTTCGGAATTGTGTGTGTCAAACTCCACACAAGAAGGAAATACAATCTGGAATACATTATTTCGCACAGGCATGAAGTATGGGCTTTATATTATTTTTGTGTTAGTATTGTTTTAGAGCAGTGAAATATGTATTGGATTCACAAATAACTGAATTTATAACGATGCCTGCAACACAAAGTTACGCAACTTTATTTGTTTCTTCAGATCTCAATGCATTTGATCAACTAGTGTTTGACCTGACTTACATTCCAGCATGCCATGTCAAAAACAATGCTATATTAATGTACCTGCAGATGACTTTAAATGACTGATTGGACTCATTCTTAGAGGATATACAGTAGACAAGGCTTTGCTGTATGCAGTGTTGGGCTCAATTCCTTTTTTTCAATTCCAATTCCATTCCCAATCAATTCAGAAATTCCAATTCCCTTTTAATCAATTCCAATTCCAGTTTCTTTTATGACAACACATGTAATTGCCCAAAGATTTTTGTTTAACCGTGTTTCCTCAAAATCAGTAAGAATAGCTGTAATTCATTCCTGTGAAGAAGGAAAAAATGAACAAGTTCAACAACGCTCATTTAGAATAACTTTGAGCTTATTAAGGGTACTCAGATAAAGATTAGGCAGTTAGTTCCATTTTACAATGAACTTGACATTGCAATTTGATGATCTACCCTTTCCATACCAGCATTGCAATTCTACGTACAGTATCTGACTGTGCAGAAGAGATGCCGCAGCTGCTTTTTATACTCAATCTGAGGATGGAATTTGGCTAATTCATAGTTTGGGCATGTTGATGGTAAATTGTATGCATACTGAGCTCTATTCATAAAACGTTAAGGATTATATTTTATTATTGAAGATTTTATAAACATTCTCTGTGGCAGGGTGCTCCTATATTTTATGTATTATTATTTGGAATTGTGTATTGTGGCAAGGATGGGGTTAATTCCCCATTCATAAAAAACCTGGGGAAGAATGTGGCTGGAGCCATAATGAGGTAATTGCTTGACTGATGGGTAGTTAAGACTCCAGCCACAGTATAAAAGGACCCACTTCTTTCAGAGAAGATGTTACAAAAGTACTTGTTTGATTAGACTTTTTGTATTTGGTTTTATGCCCTTTTGTTTTGTGTTTTCGACAGTGTTTTTATTTAATAAACACCCCTCATTTCAGAGTTCTGTTTCCTGCTTCCTGGTCTTGTCACACACCACACGGCCTATCCTACCACACGTCTCAATATAAAAAGAGGCTTCATGAACTGCAAGCCTGATTTAATTAATTTGAGTTTTGTGAATAGTGCCGCTATACTTCATCATTGAAGGGTCCTTCACTTATTCACTGCCCTTGATTATTTAGGCAGATATATGAATGCTTATCTAAACATGTATTTGTATGTTATGTACTGGATTGCTTACCCCGTGTTACATTTCAAGTGCGATAAAACAGATGTGTATCTATCTGCCTGTGTCAGTATAGTATTTAAACGGTATGCAATAGATGGAAAATGTCTCCCAAACCGTGTTTTTAATTGCTATGAAAACTCCAGGTCAACAATTGTCTTGATGCACAGATGCCATTTGGTGTCATATCTATTAGCTATCTAAGTCAATTCAGGTCACACTGTTGATAAATCGTTTTTTAGTGCATGCTAGATAATAATGACCCATTTTCATTCCTGTAAAGTTAAAATCGCATGCTGATTTTCCCATTTCTTTCTCTCAACAGAGATGTTGGCTACTGCTTGCTATTCTCAAACACGGCTCCTGGCTCTCTACTGTGATTCCAAGCCCTGCAGCAGTGTGTTTTCTTTCCTTGCACAGTCCAATCCCAGACGCACAAGTCTGCATTGTGCTCCAACCTTTGCCACCTGAGGCCTTGGAGCTTTCTAAAGCTCTGAACACCACTCTTTATTGGAGAGGTACATGAAAACAGCCGGGGAGCTTGTAAGGTCTTGACACAAATTTAACACCTTGACTGGCTGCACAGTCTGCTGGCACTTAGCTGCAATGATGAATGACACCAAGAATCTGCCCACAGCTCACCTAAATGGCTTTGACTCTCTTTCCGTGTGACATTTAGCTTTTTTGTTAAAAACACAAAGCTGGCACAAGAGCAACTAACCTGTAACTGGAACACAGCACCCCATACAGTTATTATACACTCCTGAAAGTGGAACCAACAATGCCTATCTCCTGCAGTGCTGTATGGAGTCAAAATCGACACACCTTTCAAAGTAGGAAATATTGCACTGAAGCAGGCCATACATTAAGTTCCCCACAATTGTCTAGACTTGTGTTTTTTTTTCTTGTTGTTTGCTTTTGTTTTTGCCGTGGTAGTTAGTAAGCATGGCAAATAATGATCTGAGCAGGGAAAAAACAACAGAGAATCATACAGAATGTTAAACATTAAATATGAGGTATACATGAGGCTCCACTGCTAAGTGTGTTACTTTCACAGCATTGCACATCCTGAAGTACAGGATGACCTTCTCTGGATGATATGTTGTGTTTTTTGCACTTTCTGCTTGAATGTGAAATGAACTTTCCCTTTAAACCCAGAACAACAGGAGTTCTCTGGGAATTGACTGCGCTCGTTTTGAGGGAGTTAAAGCAATTAACAAAAGGGTAATCAGGCTCGTTAAGAAGGGTAATCAGGCTCGTTAAGAAAGTGCTACGAAAAGGAGTGATGAACATGGCTGTTCTCTTCCTCCTGCGATACCTTTCGAATTTCCTAACTCTAAACACACAGCTTGTCTTGACACAGAACAAGCCCTTGTCTATAAAAGTCAGGTGCTGGAGAAAATTGCAGGGAAGCAGGTGTTTAGCGCGTCAGTTGCTATAGTAACCAAGTCTCAGATTGACAGGGACTAATCTGTGGTGTCTGAATGCAAGTATTTGTCATATTGTAAACTCGCTATGTTATTACAGCACAACCATAACATTAAAGTGACAGTCTCCACATGGTACCACAGTGCTCTGGATACCTCTGGCACAGCTGTTCAGTGCAGTGCTGGAAGGCCCCAGCTTCATAAATGCCACAGAATGGAATGGAATGGAATGAAATGGAATGACAGTACCACAACTGCTAAATGACGTGTGTTTTCCGATGTGTCCAAGCTGAAATTGTAAACGTTTCTCTTGGAATTCGTCTGGTATAGACATGACGGGTAGTCATGTCTTTTGTTGGCGATTTTAATACACGCATCACTATACTGTACTCGAATTTAAGATGCAGGCTATTTTTGAGAAGCAAAACATTATTAAAAAAGCACATGTTAAATTCAAAGCTTCAAAAAAGAGTTCAATCTTCACTTCCAAAGACTGATAGTGATATAATCGAATGATGATACTCCAGGGTGTGATGGGCTGCAATATCACAACGCAGTGGGGTTAAATTAGTTCATTGAACCTGCTAAGGGTCAAATCATTCACCTACAATGCATAGCACATTCCTGTAAATGGACTCTCTCTCACACACAACTGGTTCATTTGTTATTCAGACAGTATTTTGCCATGTATAAAATCTACATCCCCCTGTTGCATGTCTGTTTCAGTCCTGATTAGCAAAACAACAGATGAGTCAGAGTTTGTTAACAGGTTGATCGATTGCTGTTTGGCTGGTAGGTGCCCTTCAAGACTACAAATTCCCAGAGGCTGTGATGGGATGGGTCACTCTGAAGAGCAAACCGCACTGGAGGTTTCCAGCCCAGCTTCCTTGAAGGAACTAGATGTTGTAATTCCTCCAAAGAAAAACCTTGCAGACACATCAGCTGGACTAAATGGCTGTCCATAGTAGTCCTACCCCACCAGGTTCCACACACAGCATCTTCTTTGTACAGTAGCTCTTTCTGATGTTTAGAAATGAAATCCGCGCGCACATAAATACTATTTGCAATGCCTAAGCCATTGCTTTGAGATTGGTGAACACAGGGAAGCTGGTCTGCTGCCTGGATTACTCATGCTTCTCTGATGCAGGCGGGTTAGACTGACTTCCACTTAGCACTTAATCACAACTCAATGTGTTTCAAAAGGGAAGATCAATACGCAAAGATGACTCAAGTGCATTATGTATTTTTACCATGAACAATGTTCCCCTCCTGTCATTTGTTATATTATGCCACAGTTGCACAAGGCAGTGAGCACAGCCGCCATGTCAGGAACAATAAAAACAATAAGAGATGGTCAGTGAGGCAGGATAGAGAGTTATTCTGTCAGTTTTGGATGATTGGTATTGAGAAGCTGCTGGTTAGGCTACAGCATGGGCAGGGTTCTGATTCATTATGATATATGATATGATAGATAAGAATCAGATTTGAGCCTCCAAGCTCAACTCTGATTCATTATGATATATGATATGATAGATATCTAGCACATGCTTCCAAGCTCAAATCTGATTCATTATAATATATGATATGATAGATATCTAGCACATGCTTCCAAGCTCAACTCCTTATCAACTTATTTTTTACCTGGAAAGGCCTTCTAGCAAACCATAATGCAAATACAATTCTTCTGAAATACAATGAAATACTGTTAAAACCACTACATCACTATATGATATGGTCCATATAGAGGGGCTGGGCCAAGAATTAGAAGAGACTGCAATATAACACACACACACCTATCTGTAAATGGACTCGCATGACTGAATAATTTGTCATGCAATTGGAAACCTTCACTGCTATGAATTGAAGTATTGACTGGGAGCTTTAGTCACTGTGGGCAAGGTAAGAGATCTCAGTTTGATAAAAGGCTGAGCGTAGTCACTCAAACCAGCATATGAGTGCCATTCATCCCCTCCCCTGCCACAGCACTAAATACACAATTAGGGTTCAGAGTAACAAGAAACACTCACACACACATGCTACAATAAACCCACAGATGTTAATACAATAATGTGTCTCAAAAATGAATGTCCAATCCAAGTTTCATCATGAACAGATATGTCAAAATATAAATGTGGCATACAGATGGACCATTGACCTAGAAAGATAAATTCTGTACCCATTCACTTCACAAACAGAATCTCACTGAGGAGCTACAACACAGACTGCGAATCTCACTGTGAAATAGGGTTCAGCAGGGAAATATAAGGCTTGTTGTACTTCAGTTACAACAGAGTATTAACCCATCCCAGCATCTCAAGGTATGCTGTCAATCAAAACAAAGATCTGTTCTGATATAAACTTGCCATGCATATGTTTTGAAAATGATCCTTACATATTCTTATACCTGATTATGATTTTTGGAGTTGTTCTAAATGGTTCTTATTGCTTTTTTAAAAAACTTTTTTTCATAAAAACACTTTAGCTGATCTATTTTTGGTTATTCAATATAATAGAAGAGCAGCTGCTGAACTCAAAGTCAAACACATATCAAATAGTAAAAAAAAAAGAAATAAACAAAAGAATATTTGAGTAATTGCAATAAGAAACACTCCGAATGACTGCAAAAATTATAAAACAATCTCCACTCTTTAACTTCAGCTCATAGTAGTCCTTACAATGAACACACAGAAGAGTACCAACTATGCAAGTAGATCACTGCGATGTTTATCCTGTAAGCAGAATGTCCCAAACCCAGAGCGCATATAAACTGCCAACCCAACTGATATGCGTGTTCCCTTTGAGTCCAGCATGTCCATTGCACTTCTCACCATAGGGCATGGGTTGTAAATTATTTAAAAACATTTTTTTTTCCTATTTAATTCAGGATGTGTAAATAAATAACGCAGGCTTTATTTTTGAAAGTACAGCATATTCATGCTATTTGAACGTATTCAAGCTGAGTTTTGATACATTAGGGAGATGTCTTGCCAGTTCATATTTGTTGTTAAATGTCAAGTTTGAATGCTCACTGTGCCCTGCCACCTAAAATAGGCTCAGCGGCCAATCAGAAGGTTGACAAAGTGTGTGGGTGTATGTGTGTGTGTGTGTGTGAACTATAGCAATGTTGAGTGGAGTTCTATTTCCTATACTACTAGAGCGCTCTGCAGTGTTGAGTGGATTTCTCATTCCTATTCAACTAGAGCGCTCTGCAGTGTTGAGTGGAGTTCTCTTTCCTATACTACTAGAGCGCTCTGCAGTGTTGAGTGGAGATCTTTTTCCTATACTACTAAAGCGCTCTGCAGTGTTGAGTGGAGTTCTCATTCCTATACTACTAGAGTGCTCTGCAGTGAGTAGAGTTCTCTTTCCTATACTACTAGAGCGCTCTGCAGTGTTGAGTGGAGTTCTCTTTCCTATACTACTAGAGCGCTCTGCAGTGTTGAGTGGAGTTCTCTTTCCTATACTATTAGAGCGCTCTGCAGTGAGTAGAGTTCTCTTTCCTATACTACTAGAGCGCTCTGCAGTGTTGAGTGGAGTTCTCTTTCCTATACTACTAGAGCGCTCTGCAGTGTTGAGTGGAGTTCTCTTTCCTATACTACTAGAGCGCTCTGCAGTGTTGAGTGGAGTTCTCTTTCCTATACTATTAGAGCGCTCTGCAGTGAGTGGAGTTCTCTTTCCTATACTACTAGAGCGCTCTGCAGTGTTGAGTGAACCTAGTTTTCTAATACAACAAGAGCGGCCTGCATATTGGAGTTATCTTTGGTCTGAAAGACTCCTCTTTCTATTAATCGAACAGACTCTGCTACCCTGTATTCTCATATTATTTATGATTGTGCCTGCTGCCGCTGTGGCTTCAGTCACAAAACCAATATGGGGTCTCATTGCCTCCAATCTTGCCAATGTGTTGTTTGTAGAGAAGATTGTTGTTATGGAGGACTATATTTATAGAACGTTCATTTTAAAGTGCTTATGTGGAAGGAAACGTAGAAAAAAGGAAAACATAAATAAATTCAGTAAAAATCAATACAAATTATAGTTAATTGTGCTGTAACATTGAAGTATATAAGCAATAAGACTCTCCACATCGGGCATTACCAGGCATTATACGACTGTATATCAAAATTACCCAAATGGTCGTATAATGCCTGGTCTTATTGCTTACATATAGAGAGAGAGAGAGAGAGAGAGAGAGAGAGAGAGAGAGAGAGAGAGAGAGAGAGAGAGAGAGAGAGAGAGAGAGAGAGAGAGAGTATATAATTATATTGAAATAATGACAAAATGAACACCATAAACTGCTTAAATAAGACACAGTTTAAGAATACTTACAAGCACCTAAATCAAATGTCTGTTTCTGGTGCAGTAACTTAATTGGGTGGTATAATACATCTTGCAAGTAATTACAGAAAAAGATTGCTAATCTAGCCTCATATTTGTTAGGATAGATTGGGATAGATTCTCAAACATCATTAGCACAATTGTTTTTCATAAAGGAAGCCAACAAGAGTCTAGAGCACTTTCATGAATAATACACTGTATACAATTATGTTCTGAATCGTGCCCACAGTGCCTCTGAAGAATTGCTTTTGAATACCAGTGCTAAACTTCCCATTACATTAAAGTGCTTTAATTATATAACTGCAAGGAGACTTCAGACTTTTATAAAAGTTACCTTTAGGTATTTTATTTCTGACATACCTCAGGGAATAATTTCACTTCCATACTTGAGCAAACTCATCCCACATGCTGAATAATACGTCTAAATTAATTCAAGTGGCCCCCAATCTCATAAGACTGCTGTAAAGAAAGGATACTGTCTATAGCACGGACCAATGACCTTTTTCCATTAGACATATACAGATATTAAAATGGAGCTGTATCTCTACCCTCTTAATTAGTCTGTTCTGAAATATGTGTCAAATATTCCATGCATGCTGAATGGAACTGTCAAGGGAATTTCATTTTTTGACTAAATACTTTTGGTTGGGCTTGCAAATGAGATTGCGAGTTGTTAATAATTGTCAAAGATTGGCACGATGTTTGCTAATAAGACAGTCAATCTCCCACTGCCACGACTACAATATTAATAACATGGGGTGCTGGAGGACAAAGAGAGACTGAGAAATCAAGGTGTTGCAAACAGCTGGCTATCCAACTTGTTATGTCGTCAAATTGTAATCAACATAATAAAATATGTTATGCTTGATAAACCCAGTGTTTCTGAAGCACTATAACTGCCTGGCAGAGTATATCTGAGCTCTGCTTACAGATAGCGTTTTAGAACTTGATTCAAGCAGACAGAAGACACTGTATATATATCAATGATTCCCAAACTGCTTGGGGCATCAAAGTAGCCGTTAATGACTGGAGGATGTTAGCTTACAAGTAAAGTGTTGGTCAAACTCAATGTGTTGACCTTCAAATTGTATTTAAAATATTTGCCCAATATAATCCACTGAGATGCATCTAATTTATGTAGCGATCTCGCTGGTGACAGCCGCGGGTCGTTGCTAATCTATTCCAGGCAGACAATTAAAACTCAAGCATGAAGCCACATGTATATAAATCGATGTGCGCATACATACTTTATAAGAAGATAACACTTTGGTCTGTATAAATATTCAGATGGTGGAGGCTGCCTCTGGAATGTAGAGTAGTGTAAGCTGGTCAAGGGGATTTACTTTAAAGCTTACCTGAAAAACAAAAAGCTATGGGATGAACTGTAGTACCAGAGTACATGCACATGCACATGCACACATGCACACACACACACATGCACACACACACATGCACATGAATGCACACACACACACGCATGTACGCACACACACACACACGCAAACACCCACACACACATGCACACACAAACTCATGTACACACACATGCACCCACACATGCAAACACCCACATACACATGCACACACATACACGCTCACACACACACATGCACACACATATGCACACATGCGCACACACACTCATGCACACATACTTGCACGTACACACACAAACACACACACACATACACACTCACATGCACACACACACACACACATGCAAACACCCACATACACATGCTCACACACACATGCAGACACACATGCACACACACATGCACATGCACGCACACACACACATATGCACACACACACACAAACACATGCGCACGCACACAGTTTTCTGATTTGTGCAGAGCTATATCAAGAGTAGATTTAAATTTCATTTTCTTAGAACAAAAAAGTACAGTCCTATTTATGAGGTTTGCAATGATTCTGAGTGATTTCATTACAAGTTTGAGCTAAGGAGCTTTCACCTGCGTCCATGAGCTGCTCTTCAGTTCTAGAGCCTGCCAGAGATATCTGTAACACAGCTTGTGATCTGCAACTTTGGATCATGTTTACTGTTGTTTTGCTGGCAATATACGTCTGTGCACTAAATGGCACTAACACTTACTAATAGCAGGTTGATCTACTCTACAATACATATGTCTATGGCAGGCAGCTCCTGAACTCACCCACAGTTTAATAAGGATCTGAACTCCAGAGAGGAGGACAAGGTTTCCTCTAAAGGAGCAAAGAGATGTTTGGTTTACCAATACAGGACGAAACTGCTGATGTGGTTTCTGGGATAATAGACATTAGGTCAATGGGAGGCTTCTGGCACATGAAACTTTAAGTGATCTAAAAGGCAATTGCCTGCATTCGTGTTGATCTTTTATGATGCACTAGTTTCTGTTTTCTAAAAGTATGCTAATGCTAGTGCTGTGAGGCAGTGATTAAGTGAGTGCAGGAGATGGTACCTCAGAGAAAAAAAAAAAAAAAAAAAACTATATTAACATAATTGATATATTTTATTTAACATTGTGTACTCAAGGAACCAATAAAATGATATTGCAAAAGTTTACCGGAAGCCATAATAGTATTAAAGTATTTCATGTTAGATTTAAAAATGTTACATTTTCATTTTTTTTTACAAAAAAACATACTTTACTAGCATGCTCAGTAAATGAAAACATCAAGTTCACTTTACTGTTCTGAAGCCCAAAGCCTGGGGAAAGCTGAGTGCCTGTCGGCAATGAAGTGGGTTGGGTTTTAGCTCACATGATAATGGCACTCGGAACATGAACGTTTTAACATGGTTAATTGAAAACTGAGAACATCTGGCAAACAGTCACTTCAGCACTGTAATGCTAAATAGCAGATAGAATTTGATATCTCTTCAAACCAGTGGCTCGGTGTCACAAAGACGGCCGGAGTGGGTGGTGTCAGACCAGAGCCAGGAAATAAATAAACAGAGAGATGTGGTTTGGTAAAGCTGAGCGAATGCTTACGCTCAGCATTTAATAACAGAACAGAAAATAAAAGGTTTCAACAGACAAAAACACTGGACACGGCACTTGCGCCGAAATAAATAGACAAACAAAACGTACTAAACACTTAACAAACGGTGCACGGAGAGACAAACAAACACGGTGAGTGAAAACACTATTTTTACGTTACGTTCTTTTACTTTATTTCTCCTCCTCTCTCCCGTTCTCCACTCACCGAACACCCAACCCCGACTGCAAGAAATGTGCGTCTATATATACTATTGTGCTGGGATTCAATTACTAATTAATTATTCACTTGAATCCCAGCACGTGAATTAATTCTGTGCAACCCCGTGCTCACATATTACATTTAATCAGCACGTGAAGTGATTTGTGCTCTCCTCGTGCCTAAATACAAATCTACACTTTTTAAATACACGTGAAACACAGACCCGTTTATATCCCGTGTACCAATCTATACACCAACATTAACACACGCACGCAACACACAAATGCACACAGGGACGGGGCACATTGCCACACTCGGTTATTACACAACCCATACAGTCAACATACAGTATTTCACAATAGATTTCGAGTTCAGTTTTTCGTATATTGAAAACTACAAAGCGGTTGTAGCCTAATTCAATATGTTAACGGAACATTATTCAGCAAGTTCCATGCGACTTTATGATGCAAAATTAGTTAATTCAATAGGGTGATGGTGGTACATTTTGAAATTCCAAGTCTAAAAGTCTGTGAAAAGGACTTTTAGTTGAAGAGTTTGTTGTTCGGTTTTTTAGGCTTCTGTTGGTGTTTTACTTTTCTTAAATATTTGTAATAGTGAATCGCATGACCAGCTCCTCAACCTCATTATGACTGGTTTAAAACCAGTTCACCCCCAGCTCAGACCAGGATAAACCACCAGGAATAGCAAATACACAGTGATAAAAACACTGGCTTTCAAGAGTCTCTTCTTCATGTGAAAGTGTCATTTCTAAAAACACTAACAATAAAGTGACGTTTTACTAAACGTTGCTTGTTGTGAAATTGGAAATTTAAAGAAACTTCATTGTAATTTCCACTTCCATCTGAAGAAGAGACCTTTGCGGTCTTCAACGTTGGTGTTTGTATCAGTTAATCAAATACACTGCATCAGCTCTTCACATCTATTATCATGATTACCTTGCATAGCACAGCGACATTGTTCTGTTGTTGTTATTGCTGGAATAGTTAGTTAGCTTTTTAAAATGAAGTTAGTATTCCACCCAAGGGGAAAGGACTGCAAACCTGACAGCTGGGAAGAAGGAAACAATGCAGCCAAGGTAAGAAGTTTGAATTCCTCATGATTCTTTGCACTGTTAGAATGTATGCTACAGCCTACCAGAAACTTTCTGAGGCCCAAAGCAACTCATTTCTGTGCAATGTTCACAGCAACGTGCTTCACTACAGACCAAATTAGAGCAAAGTTTATACTGTACATGACCGGAGATTCAAGCAACATCATGACTGAAATGAACGACCTTCTTATGAAAGTGTGCTGTTTAAAGAAAACTCATTACGCACCATTACTTATGCTGAGCTACCTGCACATAAATATGATTGTGTATATCTGGGTCCAGACCCACCCCAACCTCGCAGCACTTTAATTCAAACAGTGTGTGTGTGTGTATCAGTCTCCAATCTCACAGCACTGTAATTCAAACAGTGTGTGTAAGATTATTTTATAATCTTTATTAAAGTGTATACTGCACTGTGACAGTCTGGCTCGCAGTGGTGTGGTGGATGACGTCACGGACCAGGAAGTAACTGACTCCAAACAGTGGATGGGCGGGTGAAACTGAGTGCAAAAGCACTCAGCGTATTTAATAACAAACAAACAAAATATTTAAACAAAATACAAACAAAAGGGCACGAGGGCCAAACGAATAAATAAACAAACAAGTAAGTGCCGTGCTGGATTATCCAGCACGTATTAGCAATTGTTTTTTAAATATTATCCTTCTCTCCGCTCCCCGTACTCTCTACTCCAACACCCCAACATCAAGTGCAGAGAGCTGCAGGTTTATATACTCTGGCCGAGGGATTAACTAGTTGGTAATTATCTTATTATCCCTCGGCCAGAGTCTGCACGCGTTTGGTAAGGATGCATGACTGTCAGCTATTTAAAGTAATCAGTAGCTGATCAGCCATGCATCCTCACGGGGTTTTTAAATAATAATAAAAGACGCGGCGCTTTTACCCGCGCCGCAAACAAAAATACAAATAATAATAAATAGGGGCGGGACACTCCGCCACACATGCCCCCCCTTGTGCGCAGCACACATGGCCCCAACGGCCACCTCCCCCCTCAGTCTTAAAGTCCCGGAAGAGGGGGAAGCAAGTTACTTCTGGGGGGTGGCCATGGTGGAATCTCTGGCACCCCCCCATTCTTCGTGGCCGGCAGTTCCCTCTTCCGGGGCTCCCGCCACACTCTATCCTGCCGCGAAAGTGCGGCTGGGGGAGCTGGTCTCCTGACCTCTCCCCCCTTCTTCATGGCCGGCAGTTCCCCTCCGTGGGGCTCCGACCACATGATCTCCAGCCGCGAAAGTGCGGCTGGGGGAGCTGGTCTCCTGACCTCCCCCCCTTTCTTCATTTCTGGCAGCTCCCTTTCATGGAGCTCCGGCCATCGTGTAGCGACACCAGGCGAAGCAGGATCCCTGGCGACCCCAGGCAAAGCCGGACCCTCGACGACCCCAGGCGAAGCAGGATCCCTGGCGACCCCAGGCGACGGCAGCAGCAGCGGACCCTCGGAAGGCGACGGCAGCAGCAGCGGACCCTCGGAAGGCGACGGCAGCAGCAGCGGACCCTCGGAAGGCGACGGCAGCAGCAGCGGACCCTCGGAAGGCGAACTCGGGAGGGGAGCCCCTGGCCACGGAGGCGGCAGCGGGAGCTCCACTTCTCCCTCGTACCCTGTGTCCTGTGGAGAACAAAAGGCAGCCCCAGGCGATGCAGAACAGCCATCCCCAGGCAATGGCGATGGTGGGAGGGGAAAGCAGTCCTCCCACAGCGGCTGAGACGGAACCAGCAGGTATTTACCCTCTGCTGGTGGAGCTGGGAGTGGCAAGCAGTCCTCCCACGGCGGCTGAGGCGGAACCAGCAGGTATTCATCCTCTGCTGGTGGAGGTGGGAGGGGCAAGCAGTCCTCCCACGACGGTTGAGGCAGAACCAGCAGGCATTCACCCTCTGCTGGTGGAGGTGGGAGGGGCAAGCAGTCCTCCCACGACGGTGGAGGCGGAACCAGCAGGCATTCACCCTCTGCTGGTGGAGGTGGGAGGGGCAAGCAGTCCTCCCACGACGGTGGATGTGGAACCAGCAGGCATTCACCCTCTGCTGGTGGAGGTGGCGGAGGCAGAGGCAGCTCTTGCTGCTCTGCTCCTGGTGATGGTGGAGACAGAAGCAGCTCCTGCTGCCCTGCTCCTGGTGGTGGTGGAGACAGAGGCAGCTCCTGCTGCTCTGCTCCTGGTGGTGGTGGAGGCAGAGGCGATGGGGCGGATGCTGGCCACTCAGAGGGAGGCTGTGGCGGTGCTGGCTCCCTCTGCTGTGGCGGCTGGGCTGGTGTGTGCCGTGCTCCCTTCAGCAGCATAAATAGAGGCTGCTGGGGAACACCAGCATCCTGCCCTTCTCCCCCCCAGAAAAATTCAGGGGGTTGAGCCTGTAACTCCTCCCCTTCTGGCTCTTGGGACTGCAGCTTGGGTCCTAAGGCTGTGGAAGCGCAGACTTCCACCTCTTGGGCTATGGACGCACCGACTCCCCCCTCTTTGGGCTGTGGACGCACCGACTCCTCCCTCTTGGGCTGTGGACGCACCGACTCCTCCCTCTTGGGCTGTGGACGCACCGACTCCCCCCTCTTGGGCGTAGGACGTTCGGGCTCCTCCCACTCGGGCGTAGGACGTTCGGGCTCCTCCCACTCGGGCGTAGGACGTTCGGGCTCCTCCCACTCGGGCGTAGGACGTTCGGGCTCCTCCCACTCGGGCGTAGGACGTTCGGGCTCCTCCCACTCGGGCGTAGGACGTTCGGGCTCCTCCCCAGGCTGTGGAGGCGAAACCAGCAGGCATTCTCCCTCTGCTGGTGGAGACAGTAGCGATGGCTCCTCTCCCTCTGATGCTGGAGACGGTAGCGATGGCTCCTCTCCCTCTGATGCTGGAGATGGCAGCGATGGCTCCTCTCCCTCTGATGCTGGAGACGGTAGCGATGGCTCCTCTCCCTCTGATGCTGGAGACGGTAGCGATGGCTCCTCTCCCTCTGATGCTGGAGACGGCAGCGATGGCTCCTCTCCCTCTGGCGCTGGAGACGGCAGCGATGGCTCCTCTCCCTCTGGCGCTGGAGACGGCAGCGATGGCTCCTCTCCCTCTGGCGCTGGAGACGGCAGCGATGGCTCCTCTCCCTCTGGCGCTGGAGACGGCAGCGATGGCTCCTCTCCCTCTGGCGCTGGAGACGGCAGCGATGGCTCCTCTCCCTCTGGCGCTGGAGACGGCAGCGATGGCTCCTCTCCCTCTGGCGCTGGAGACGGCAGCGATGGCTCCTCTCCCTCTGCTGGTGGAGACGGTAGCGATGGCTCCTCTCCCTTTTGTGCTGGAGATGGCAGCAGCAGGGTCTCTCCCATATCCGCAGCCAGGTAGTTGAACACCATGGCTGCGATGTCTGGGAGGGAAGCTGGGTGGTGTTGCTGTTCCCAGGCCTCCCAGCGCTCCCCATCTCTTGCCCACAGGAGGTTGATCACTGCAGGGAGGGCTTCCTCATAATCCCTCCCCGGCTCCACCAGCCAGTCCCAGACTCCCTCAGAGGAGAGTGCATTCGTCCTCTTTGGAGGATGCAGGTCCTCCCTCACTGGACGCTCTGGCTCCTCTTTCTCCTGCCATGGAGGGGGTTGGTCGGGTGCTATGTGACCCACCTCCCCAACAGCGAAGCACCACTCCTCACCTTTCAAGCAGGTGGGGCAGACGTCCAGCATGGTTGAGCTACAGTGGGACCTGCGACCGGCCCCACGCTGCTGTAGCTGCTGCTTTCTCCGTCCGCTTCTTCCCATATTTTTTTTTTTTTTTTTTTTTTTTCCCCAAAAACACACAAAAACACTTTGGAAAAAAAAAACGAACAAAAAAACGAGCTTTTCTTTCCTGGTCCGGCTATTGGAGGCGTTTGTTTTGTCCCACGCAGGACACCATATGTGACAGTCTGGCTCGCAGTGGTGTGGTGGATGACGTCACGGACCAGGAAGTAACTGACTCCAAACAGTGGATGGGCGGGTGAAACTGAGTGCAAAAGCACTCAGCGTATTTAATAACAAACAAACAAAATATTTAAACAAAATACAAACAAAAGGGCACGAGGGCCAAACGAATAAATAAACAAACAAGTAAGTGCCGTGCTGGATTATCCAGCACGTATTAGCAATTGTTTTTTAAATATTATCCTTCTCTCCGCTCCCCGTACTCTCTACTCCAACACCCCAACATCAAGTGCAGAGAGCTGCAGGTTTATATACTCTGGCCGAGGGATTAACTAGTTGGTAATTATCTTATTATCCCTCGGCCAGAGTCTGCACGCGTTTGGTAAGGATGCATGACTGTCAGCTATTTAAAGTAATCAGTAGCTGATCAGCCATGCATCCTCACGGGGTTTTTAAATAATAATAAAAGACGCGGCGCTTTTACCCGCGCCGCAAACAAAAATACAAATAATAATAAATAGGGGCGGGACACTCCGCCACATGCACAATAAAGGGTCTAGGATTGAGTGTAGGATTTTTGCATCAGTTTCTGTCTTTTCTTACTCTCGTGTGTGGCAGGAGTGCAGTTTTGACAATGTCGATTCTGGGTCTACTGTCAAGGACATGAGATAAGCAGAGGCAGAATCCCACAGAATCCCATAACAACAGCAAAAACATATCGTGCAAGGATGGAAACAACTGGAGCCATGCCGTCCTCTCTCCCATTATCACGGTGTATTATCTGCTTTTATCTGCATATTATCTGTTTAATAATAACATCTTTCTGAGAGCCACGTATGTACAAATTAATTAAACTACTTATTAACAACCACATATGGACATTGTTTGTATTTGAAATGCTGCACATGTCTTGTGCTTGAGGGATGAAACTCTTTTACGTATAAATGATAATGCAACCCAGCATCCGGGGCTCAGGTTCATCCTACTGAGACCGGAGTTAGGGTTAGGGTTAGGGTTAGTGTCCAGGGCTCAGGTTCATCCTACTGAGACCGGAGTTAGGGTTAGGGTTAGGGTTAGTGTCCGGGGCTCAGGTTCATCCTACTGAGACCGGAGTTAGGGTTAGGGTTAGGGTTAGTGTCCAGGGCTCAGGTTCATCCTACTGAGACCGGAGTTAGGGTTAGTGTCCGAGGCTCAGGTTCATCCTACTGAGACCGGAGTTAGGGTTAGGGTTAGGGTTAGTGTCCGGGACTCAGGTTCATCCTACTGAGACCGGAGTTAGGGTTAGTGTCCGGGGCTCAGGTTCATCCTACTGAGACCGGAGTTAGGGTTAGGGTTAGGGTTAGGGTTAGGGTTAGGGTTAGTGTCCGGGACTCAGGTTCATCCTACTGAGACCGGAGTTAGGGTTAGGGTTAGGGTTAGTGTCCGGGGCTCAGGTTCATCCTACTGAAACGATTATTAATTTACCTGAGCATTTGAGTTACGGCTTGTCAAGTAGGTGATGACACTGACAATACACACATAATAAACTCAATATGGTAACTTGATGTCATGATTGGGGTTCATTTGTCACATGCCATAGCATACAGCAGGCAATACAGGTGCTCTGAATGACTGAAAGATCATTATTAATGAAGGCATATTAAGATAATGACAGAGATGGTGTGGCAAAGCGCCCCGCCCCTGTGTGCATTTGTGTTATGTGTATGTATGTTGCGTGTGTAAATGTTGGTGTATAGATTGGTACACGGGATATAAACGGGTCTGTGTTTCACGTGTATTTAAAGTGTAGATTTGTATTTAGGCACGAGGAGAGCACAAATCACTTCACGTGCTGGTTAAATGTAATATGTGAGCACGGGGTTGCACATAATTAATTCACGTGCTGGGATTCAAGTGAATAATTAATTAGTAATTGAATCCCAGCACAATAGTATATATAGACGCACATTTCTTGCACTCAGCTCATCACAACCACCGTCTCTGTATTCCTTCCTGCTTCTGGTCTGACGCCACCCACTCTGGCCGTCTTTGTGACAGATGGTCATAAGTAACTAACACATATACTGTGTGAATGTAATTACAGGATCATACCAACAATTAAACTCATGTTCAAAAACAAGCATATCTACTTGTTAATATTCAGACTATTATAATGTTTGGTAATATAATTATTAATGATAACTTTTCAGAGAGAGACTGTGTCCAAATTAAACAGCATCACCCTATAGAATGAACTAATGTTGCTTCACAGTCCACTGAAACCTGTGGAATAATGTTACGTAAACAAATTGAATTACATACTGCTTTGCAGTTTTCACATACTTAATGAAAAACCTCCTTGTGCTCCGTCTTTCAGGTGAGAGGTTGTTGTAAGTGACTCTGCAGGTGATGCATAGTTCACACACCCTAGTCTCTGTAAGTCACCTTGGATAAGGGCGTCTGCTAAATAAACAAATAATTAAATAAAAGATTTCAATTTTGTTTTAAATATATTTTTTGTATTATGTCTTAATCCTAAAATTCGAGGTGGTGCAAAACCTTTGGCCATAGCTGTAGAAGAGAAATCACTATGGCAGCAGGGACAGATACAGGATACACATTAAGAGCCCTATTCATAAAAGTACTTGCCGACTGCTGTAAAATAAAACGAATTTCGTTCAAAACTAATGAAAGTCGTCTATATTGCTATTCATAAAATGATCTGAGAATACGGGCGACTGTCACAAAGCACTTTATGAATGGGTATACAGTCGATCAAGAACGAAAATCCAGCTCTTTTTGATGACATCATCAGCATTATTAATGTTCCCTGGGTGGCGTCGGTAGCTGTTGCAAAAAGAAAAACAGAATCCACCGGCAGTGGCCTACTACCGAAACCTGAGTCTGCAGCTGCCAGTCACGGGGAGTTTGCAAAACCTGATTCCGATAACATCTGTCTATTGTCTATTCTCAGTCTCTCACTTGCTCTCCGCTTCACAGCACTGTTTCACAATGATATGCCAGAGAATATGTTCTTGTGGGTGTATATATTTATGATAAACATGTTCCTTCATATAAAGCGACAGATTTTTTTTTTTTCTCAAAATAGGCAGTGTTAATCACGGGTATGTCAAACTGTATAACAGAGCAAGTGTAATAATAAAATCGTACATGGGACGTAGTTTTACTAAAACTATGTAATGCTTAGTCCCCCTTTTAGATATTTAATTTGATCTGCAGGTTGTATGAACCAGGAAAACGATTTACAATTGAAAGGTTGTGTTCAATATTTTCCTGATTTTATATCTGGGTGTTGAATTTCATTATAGGTCACCTTCTATTGGCTCCAGGATCTCTTTGAAAATATGGTTGCAAGGTACATACACTCTAAAATGTCTCCAGTCCTCCAGCCCTGAGCCACAGAGTTTTTAAAACGTGCCAGTGGTTTTTAGAACATGATGCAAACCTGTTATTTAAGGTGCACCAGGGGCAGCAGTTGACCAGTGAGTGGTTTCTTTTATTACAATGATATTTGAAACCAGCACTGGAGATATTTTCAGAATACTGCTTGGCTCATAAATAACACAGTGTGCAGCATCCAAAGAACCAATGTTCTGTGCTGAAGATTATATACATACTGTACATACTTAGTATTGAAGAGAGAGTAGCATGCAATTCCAGATTCAGAAAAAGGCACAAAGCAGCGCCTGTACCTCAGAATGGTCCCGGTGTGACTAAATGGAATTCTGTCATTGAAACAGCTGACATAGTTTCTAATTGGGTTACCTTCATCTTAATTTTCACTTTCTTATTGAAAAATTATTTATTTCAAGATTGTCTTTCTATAATAGGAACAATTTTCTAAAATCATATTAAAATTAAACTAATAACTAATTTCTTACCTGGCTCCAAATTGTCTTGGTTAAATATTTTGGCTTACAGCCGAGTAAGAAATTTGTTTTAATGTATTCTTTTTATATGAAAAAAAAACATTTTGGCAGTGCAAGAAAGGTCTGAATGCTGAAAAGTGAAAATATCTATTTAAAAACTGCATAAAAACACTTCCTTTAAAAAATGATGATCAAACCCAATGAAAGTATCTTACTGGTGTAGATTCTTATGTAAATGTTAATGTGTGAATGCAGGGCCAATGTGTTACACTCCCCTGTGACTCCTTCAGAAAATGAATTGCAGTTATTAATTAAATGCACCGTAAATTAACTTTCATAACACTTCTCTGAAACCTTTATATGAGAGTGTGGAAAAAAAAAAAAATGTGTGAGGGGGATCAAATGAAGCAAATTCGTATCTAATTAAACCTAACAGTCAGGTCAAGCAATCCTTACCTGGACTCAATTCCCTTTTGAAATTAAGGGCATTGCTGTTGCCACCAATCAATTTCACATTAGTTTCTGTGCCTTTGCAAATAATAAAATCAGAGAAGCTGTGACATCACTGTTTATGATGATACTAAAACCAACTCTGGAATGTGAGAGCGATCCATCAACATTACTAAAGCAAAACGAGCACTCAAGACTCAAGGCTGCTATGATCAGCACATATGTCAAGTGTCACAGCGGCTCAGGCATAAGAAACGGCTTTGGATCTAATCCCAAGCATTTCAGAAGGAGAAGCTGGCTTCAAAAAACACAATTTGTTGCATAAGTGAACAGAATATCTACTGTTGAGCTCCAGAGAAAAATCCCCATACAATAAGGACCCAGGCCGATTCTCTTTATAGGTTATGCAGTCCTAGAAGACAAAATGTGCCAGAGCCGCTAATAAGATCCAGTTGTGTGCACCTGTCTACAGCTCTAAGGGCTGGCTCATACTTCTGTCGCAGGTGACTGTGATACGTCAGGCCAGCAGACAGCTAGAAAAGCTGTGCAGCTTCACTCTGACCATGCAGCAAATGTTGATATTTTTCAACATTATCCGATGATTTCAGGTCGCAGACTCATGAGAAAAGGTTGTACGACTTTCCAAAAAAGACGCACGTCGCAAGAGTGTGGATGACACCATTCTAACCTGTCGCACAGGGTCGGAGACTGTCGACTCCCACCAGAAATGATGTTGGAGTCTGAAGTATGAACCAACCTTCAGTGCATCCATCCAGGACCACCTTAGTGAGGCTCCCGCACTCCAGCAGCTGCCTCTGCCGCTTCCATCGGCTGCGCTAACTGGAGGTTTCACTCGAGGCCCTGTGCTACTCTGCCCTTGCAAGTATAGCTTTAAAGTTAATAAAGAAGTATTAGTCACGTCTCTTACCCTATGCAGATGGCTTAAACTCCTGTCATGTTTGACAGAGTCTTAGCAAGCAAAGGCATTCGAGTCTGGTGCCTAAGCTTTATGAAAGCTCATGAAAATGTAAGCAAATTTGTGTTTTATGGGTCTACCTAGCATATGGTTCTCTATGTAAATGTCTGCATTACTGTCCCCAACAAACAGTGACTAATGGCTCTTTAGCATCAGGACAGGAGAAAGTTGCACTGCGCAGAAACAGAAATGCTTATTCCATTTTCCAAGCTGTATGCAAACACTGGATCACTTATTCCACTTTCCAAGCTGTATGCAAACACTGAATCACTTATTCTACTTTCCAAGCTGTATGCAAACACTGAATCACTTATTCCACTTTCCAAGCTGTATGCAAACACTGAATCACTTATTCCACTTTCCAAGCTGTATGCAAACACTGTTACAGACCCTTTCATTAAGTAAAAACAGCCAAATATAAAACAATTCTGTGCAGGCAATTTACATGACAGACATCTGGCACAGTGCTGTCATATTTATTTATTCATTCTTTAACCAGATAAAAAACCTCTTTTACAAGACTGTCCTGGCAAGATGAACATAAACAGGCAGCAGTAATTTCACATTCCTAAAAACAACACCACTCCAAAAGACAACCTCATCATACATTCAATCTGGGATCAGAAACATGTATACTTGGATAATTCTTGGAACCTGCTCATTAATGTAAATGGGATCTTAGTCATTATTCTTCATTTAGCTGACACATGTGTGTTATTTATCTGACGCTCGATCATATCCCAGATACTCTTTTCCAGACTATTCCATGCCATAGGGGTGCTGTAGCTAAATGCTGATCGGCCAACCCAGGACCTTCTCCAGGACACTTGATAAATGAGTACAAGACTGGATCGTAAATTATACTTGGGTATATTTACCTGTAGCAATATACCTAGATAACCTGGCAACAAACCTATTACAGTTTTACACACAAAAAGTACCCAGTGTAGTTTCCTTCTACAATTAAGTGTCATCCAGATTAAAGAAGCCAGTAACTGGCAGTGATGGGGTCCTAAGAAGGGGGTTCAGCATTCTAAAACTACCAACTCAGCAGCATTGAAACTGCATTTGAATTTGGCCATGATTATGTCATTCCTAGGACATCAGGAGCCAATATCAAGACAACAAGATTTATTTTAAAGGCCACCTAGATGCAGGCCGAGCGCATGCTCTTACAGAGACCCTTGATTGCTATTAAAATCTGTTTTTATTGTGTTTGCAATCACTGCGACTCTGCGAATTCATGAACTCAAAACCTTTTTTTTAAGGCTGTGTTAAGGTGCTCTGACAAAGAGCTCAGGAGCTGCCATTGAGTTCCAGTTCCTGTCATGGACGTGTGTAATGTAAGCTACAGTAAATCAGCGACATTGTCTTTGTATTACTTAGCACCAACGCCATCTAGTGCACAGCTGTGTATTGCCAGAAACAACACATGGGAACTTGATCCAAAGTGTCACTAGATGGTGCTGGTTCTTGATTTTATAGACACGCTGGCTGATCCAGCCCTCATTGCACATGTTTACAGCAGGCAACTGAGGTGACAACACTTGGGTATTCATTTGTATCTGCAGAGAAGAAGGTCACTACATGATTTGAAAGTCACAAGCGAATACTTCCAGAGCAGTTTCATAAAATACCAGGAGAATGATGATGCTGAAATCAGACTGTGGACCCAGTTTGTAAAAATGCAAATAACACTGAATATAGGATGTTTCCTGTTTCTGTTGTTTTTGATATTAGGATTGTCAGTAATCAAATGCCTTTTTTACAACAACTCATTCTGCATGATAATTTTCTAATGATCCCAATCTTTCAACTGTGAGTCAAATGGTATTGAAGGATTGTAGTCTTATTACCCACAGGGGCACATGTAATTTTATTATCAGTGAGCAGTGATGTACTGTACAGTACCTACTGAACGACAATAAGACTGTAAAACTCACAAGTTTATAGGAAAATTATAGTTTATAATAATAACAATAATAATAAGAAGAAGAATGTACACCTAACTGTGCATAATAAGGCAGCAATTCTATCGGGGGTTTCCAGCGACATATAAACCATGAGAGCACTAGCTCGAGTGATTTATCAGTGTCGCCAGAAACTCGAAATAGAGCCTTACATGTACAGTTTTGGTGTAAATTTATTATTATTATTTATTATTTAGAAGGCATCCTTATCCCGGACGACTTATAATTTTTACAAGATATCACATTACTTTTACATACAATTACATTATTTTTTACATACAATTACCCATTTATACAGTTGGGTTTTTACTGGAGCAATCTAGGTAAAGTACCTTGCTCAAGGGTACAGCAGCAGTGTCCCTCACCTGGGATTGAACCCACGACCCTCCAGTCAAGAGTCCAGAGCCCTAACCACTACTCCACACTGCTGCCCTATATTATTTGTTATAATACAGGGTGATGTAACAGACAGAAATGGTAGAATTTGCAGTGTTTATTTTTAACAATTGAAGAAGTGTTGAGAATAAAATTGAGAAACACAATTACTTCTAAACCAGTATTTTATTTTATTTTAGAAAGCTATAGTAATTACTAAGAATCGCAGTAGAAAGTGTATTTGGCTTTCTTAGGGTTGAGATGAATGATTTCCTCTGCTCTCTGAAGGCCATCAGTCTACACTGCCTAACATCCCACGGAGGGCATGTGGCCAAGATCATTCCTCACTGAATTCATGTCGCTTATTGTTTTACATCGTTATTTGCATTATTCTGCTCTTCCAGAAAGTTCCACCAGCCTTCTGCGGATACAACTGTAAATCTGCAAGCCAGTGTTGTTTGTTTTGGTATGGACTGTGCTTGTTTTCACATGCTGAGTAAAGTTTTTCATCACATCCCAGTATATTAATACAATTTAGATTTGAATACCAAAATAGTAACAAGTAAATGCTACTGTTACAGTATGATATTAAATTAATTGTTGAGCTAATTGTGTTTGTAGTCTTGAGTAAAAAAAAAACTGTTTCACTGTACTGTATCTTATTTATTTTGTGTTAAACAACTGTGGCTACCAGTTTTATCATCAACCTTATTATACACGGGTCTCATCCTACCATCACCGACAATAATAATAATAATAATAATAATAATAATAATAATAATAATAATAATAATAATAATACCTGTTTGGTTTGACCCAGCCAGTGTAACTCGTGTTCCATTCCCAGAAGGCATTGCAGTGTTGTTTCTGCCCATACTGTACCAGTTATGTCTGCCTTCTCAGCCTTTGGTGAACTACATTCTTTAATTGACTACAGGAGCCTGCTGGTAAATTGCACAGTTTATAGTTTGTTGAAGATTAATGGACTCTGGAACTCATTATCCCAACTAGCCACATACAGATAATTAGATACAGAGTCACTGGTCTTACTGTTCAGCCCAAATCCATAGTGAAAAACAAACCAGAATACAATACTGCTTATGGAAATAACTTGCCTCGCCACAAATCATTATTAAAATAAATGTTAGCTCCAAGAGGGTTTTTTTTGGGGAGATGCTTCATTATTTTTCAATCCAAAAGTCCAGATGAAATATAGCAGTATATCGAGGGCTGTGTAAATGATCTTGACTCCCTCTAATGAATTGCCATTCTTTTCCCTAAGAAATGAATATGTTGTGGCAGAGAATGCAACAATCAATTTGCTTCATCATGTTTAAGTCAGCCATTAATCATCAGCACTGGCTGTCAGAGTATGGTCTACTCTACGGCACTTTGTATTGACAGAACAATGGCCTTTGAACACAGCTTCTGCTGCACAGGCAAGCGTTGATTAGTAGATTTATGACGCGTTTAGACAATATAGCTCTGCCCTGCAGGAGAAAGCGGCTAATGCTGAGTGCGCTGAGTGCTCTGACAGACCGTGCCGCAGAGGAAGAGCCACCAAGAAAATATCACACCTTCAGAAAGTACAATTGCGTTTGCCTGACATGGACAATCCCACCGATGTGCTCTTGCAAATGGTGATGCTCAGAGCTCTATTAAGGGTCACGTGTTACAGGGGAACAGCGGTGCCTGTACCCTGACATATACAAAAGCATGCAAATCCAGTTATTAGCCTCAAAAGTGTTCAAAGAAAAAACATCCAAGCATCCAAACCAGAAAACTACCTTTCTATTACCCTTTTTATTCTTTTTTTTATTTTATACTGAAAATCAGGGGGTGTCCTCCATTATCTCTTTACACACAGGAGCTCAACAGCCCCTGGAGGACAAGGAGAAAATAACCATGCTGATTGTGCCTCCCTAACCTCCCAGTGAAGACCTACGATTTCCCACAGCCTGGACAAGAACCTGTGCTCCCGACTGTGTGACTCACTCAACACACCACACAGCCGTGTCTTTACCAGGTGAGCCACTTATGGAT
Organism: Acipenser ruthenus; assembly: GCF_902713425.1. Classification (NCBI taxonomy): domain Eukaryota; kingdom Metazoa; phylum Chordata; class Actinopteri; order Acipenseriformes; family Acipenseridae; genus Acipenser; species Acipenser ruthenus. The sequence continues at coordinate 1,066,802 of NC_081219.1, forward strand.
TCTATACTGTAGTGTTCTTAATCTGAAATTGTCTACTTAGCATTGCTGCTTACTAATATTATTTACATTAAGTAGTAAGAATATATGGTCTGAACAACATATTAAACTTACAGTATCAATTTAAAAAGTCAGTTAAACCAGTTCAATTCCCTGTCATTTTTGTAAATGCAGCTCACAACATGTATTTGTAATCTTGCTGATATTAGTTGTGAGCTTGATTGCCAGCCATGTGAGAAATGCACTAAATCCTTGTAAATGCACCACGTTGTTGTCAGTAACAATTACTGTACTCTGTTTGCTGCCAAAGGAAGCAGTCAATGCAATTACTCCTTTACAGCCCTGGCACCTCCACAGAAATGACGGACAGTGGCTTTGCATCCGATTGGGAGGTGGATTTTCCATGTGGACTCGTGTCTATGGGGTCAGACTCTTTTCTTTCGGAATTTAATACCTACGTACAGGCAGCACATACAGTCTCCCAGTCTTGGAAAGAACCTCCCAGTAACTGATGACATGGGACCTTCACTCTTGATAGACACATTCCTCATATTATATTCTATAGAACGTATAATGGATTACCCGTCTAAACCCAGGGCTTTTTTCCTCTACAAACTTGATTCACATGCCTTCATTGTAGTCCTTTTAAAAGACTACAAAGGACTCAAACACTCAGTTAATGCAATACTGTAAGGGCTCCTGATTAGTACTGACATGGTTTATATTAGTACTTTGAGCATTTAGCAGCATTTACTCTACTTCAAGAACTGCTGAACAGGATAGTGTGTCTCAGTGCTCATTGCAAAATAAACATACACTTGAGTCACGCATGCTGCTTTCCTCCACAGTCACGAGAGAGACCGAGATGCATTGATTCTGGAATCTAAATCCTTTAGTTTCATGTGTTGAAAATGTCAGCCACAGGACGGATCACGAATGCAAGCATCCTTTAGTGTCCTTTAGTTGTGAGTCCCCTATTAATATTCATATTGATTTACCGATACTGCATATAGAAAGACAACAACAGGACATGACTACTGTACAAGTAGATTAGGTGAAAGAGCAGACATGTTCTCAATCTCCCTTCTCTAATAATAAAGAGATCGTTTTCATCACCCTCATAGATCAATTAAGCTAAGTTTAAAACGCCTCTGGTACATTAAAAACCAAACACGGTCTGTAATCTCATTCCCTCATGTCAGGTAATACTGCTTAAATATTTAACATTTGTGGAAGAAATTAAGGCATCAGATCCACACTATATATTTTCACACTTGATTTAGTTCATCCAACCAAGATTTCAATTACAAAGACAATGTTAAATACAGCTCTGGCCAAATGTTTTGTTACAATTTTAGGAGTGCGACATCATTTTGAAAAACAAACAAACAAAATATATATATATATATTTATGAACATTACTGTATTTATTTATTTAACATCATGTAATCAAAGAAACTGCAAGATATTGCAGATCTACCGGAAGCCATCATAGTAGTACAGTATTTTATGTTTGATTTTAAAATGTCACATTTTTCAATTTTTGTCAGTTTTTCGTTATGTGGAAAAGTACAAAGCGGTATGTAATTCAATATGTTAATGTAACATTTTTCAGCAGTTCATTCCACTTTATGAAGCACAATTTGTTAATTCTATAGGGTGATGGCCATGGCTGTATATAAGATACAGTACACTGAAGTTTTTTTTTTGTTTTTTTTTACAAACACATTTACAGTGCCTTGGGAAAGTATTCGGCCCCCTTGAACTTTGCAACCTTTTGCCACATTTCAGGCTTCAAACATAAAGATATGAAACTGTAATTTTTTGTGAAGAATCAACAACAAGTGGGACACAATCATGAAGTGGAATGAAATTTATTGGATATTTCAAACTTTTTTAACAAATAAAAAACTGAAAAATTGGGCGTGCAAAATTATTCAGCCCCTATACTTTCAGTGCAGCAAACTCTCTCCAGAAGTTCAGTGAGGATCTCTGAATGATCCAATGTTGACCTAAATGACTAATGATGATAAATAGAATCCACCTGTGTGTAATCAAGTCTCCGTATAAATGCACCTGCACTGTGATAGTCTCAGAGGTCCGTTTAAAGCGCAGAGAGCATCATGAAGAACAAGGAACACACCAGGCAGGTCCGAGATACTGTTGTGGAGAAGTTTAAAGCCGGATTTGGATACAAAAAGATTTCCCAAGCTTTAAACATCCCAAGGAGCACTGTGCAAGCGATAATATTGAAATGGAAGGAGTATCAGACCACTGCAAATCTACCAAGACCTGGCCGTCCCTCTAAACTTTCAGCTCATACAAGGAGAAGACTGATCAGAGATGCAGCCAAGAGGCCCATGATCACTCTGGATGAACTGCAGAGATCTACAGCTGAGGTGGGAGACTCTGTCCATAGGACAACAATCAGTCGTATACTGCACAAATCTGGCCTTTATGGAAGAGTGGCAAGAAGAAAGCCATTTCTTAAAGATATCCATAAAAAGTGTCGTTTACAGTTTGCCACAAGCCACCTGGGAGACACACCAAACATGTGGAAGAAGGTGCTCTGGTCAGATGAAACCAAAATCGAACTTTTTGGCAACAATGCAAAACGTTATGTTTGGCGTAAAAGCAACACAGCTCATCACCCTGAACACACCATCCCCACTGTCAAACATGGTGGTGGCAGCATCATGGTTTGGGCCTGCTTTTCTTCAGCAGGGACAGGGAAGATGGTTAAAATTGATGGGAAGATGGATGGAGCCAAATACAGGACCATTCTGGAAGAAAACCTGATGGAGTCTGCAAAAGACCTGAGACTGGGACAGAGATTTGTCTTCCAACAAGACAATGATCCAAAACATAAAGCAAAATCTACAATGGAATGGTTCACAAATAAACATATCCAGGTGTTAGAATGGCCAAGTCAAAGTCCAGACCTGAATCCAATCGAGAATCTGTGGAAAGAACTGAAAACTGCTGTTCACAAATGCTCTCCATCCAATCTCACTGAGCTCGAGCTGTTTTGCAAGGAGGAATGGGCAAAAATTTCAGTCTCTCGATGTGCAAAACTGATAGAGACATACCCCAAGCGACTTACAGCTGTAATCGCAGCAAAAGGTGGCGCTACAAAGTATTAACTTAAGGGGGCTGAATAATTTTGCACGCCCAATTTTTCAGTTTTTTATTTGTTAAAAAAGTTTGAAATATCCAATAAATTTCGTTCCACTTCATGATTGTGTCCCACTTGTTGTTAATTCTTCACAAAAAATTACAGTTTCATATCTTTATGTTTGAAGCCTGAAATGTGGCAAAAGGTCGCAAAGTTCAAGGGGGCCGAATACTTTCGCAAGGCACTGTAGCTCAACAGTTAATTTACTATCATAATATAACAATATCATTTACTTATACCTGCAACCCTAATGGATTTTGGTATTCAAATCTAAATTGTATTAATACATTGGGATGTGATGACTTATGAAAAACGATACACTCGTACATATTTGTCCAAGTACATACAGTAACAAAACCTCAGCAGGAATATGCCTGTACGATGAGCCACATCACCCTCTGTGGTTTGTGCATCAAGGAAATTGAGTGTAGAATTATGGTAGTGCAACTGTTCACTGTGGAAATGATCTTGTTATCTTGTAACTAGGCCATAATAAAATATTATTGTGATCGTAAGATAGTACCAAGTAATTTGGTATTATTTCATTGCATTACCTTAACCTTAAAAAGCTACCAGTTAAAATGACCGGTTGGTGCGTCCAGGTAGTTCAGAATTCCACCGCTTCTAGTGTTAACCTAATCATTATTAAAAGGTACAATGATAGATATTCACCAAGTAATAACATTATAATCAATAGTAGCCATTTACAGCCCTATAGATTCTATAAGAACTCCCAGAGTTTACATTCTTATAATGTACAGCTGTAAGATTATAAGGTTTATTACGTACAGGTCACGTGGGCATCTTAACTGACTTCACCACAGCACACACACTGGCAGTTTAATAAAAATGACAACCTGATTTCAAAATGTTACTGATGAAAACAGAGTCGTGCGTGTTGAAAATCAGGAAAATGCTGCATCAATAAAAGTGACAAAATTGACTAAAGTCATACCTGGAAGAAAATGGTGAAAGCAGGAAAATTCATCAAATACCAGTACAGCAAATCAGCAACATACTGGCAAAATGTATCATGTCAGCGAGGCGTCTAAACGGAGAAGAATGTGAGCCACACACCCTCCGCGGTCTGCTGGGAGGCATAGACAGGTATTTAGAGACACAAATATGAAAGTTCAATTTACTACAGCATCCAAACAGACTTCACAAAAACACAAGAAAGAGTAGTGGCAAAACAAAAGCATTAACAAAACAAGGGAAGGGAACGGTCATGTGTGCTACTTTTCAAGCTATTGTAAACGGCTACAACTAATTATAACAACTGAGGTACACCAAAGTGTGCAATAAAAAGCCTGTCATTGTATCCTCTGGTGACATGGATACCCCACCTCCAGTCTCGTCATTTATCTTGCCACCACAAGCCTCGATACAATTACAGGGTTATTATGCACACTTTTGTGTATCTTATACCTTATATAATTCCTGGTAATTTCTGCCCAGTTAAAGCCTGACCCCCTTATTTCCTAAATCCCAATTCATCATGTGCAATGCTCTGTTGCATCTTTCTCTGTCATCATGATCTATTGTTCTGCTTTGAAAATCTTCCTGACAGAATGATGGTGCAGAGATGAGGTGCTTAAACTGATCCTGCAACTACTCCACACAAAGAAGCATTCCAACTAAATGAAGCATGGGTTTGAGAAGTTCAGGATATCTTTGTTTTTACGTATAGAGCAACACAGTTCCACCTAGTCTTGTGTCTCAGACATAATCACTCCTATGTTATTCCTTTTATTTCAATGCTTTAATTTATACTTACATTTTTCTAAAGGCTTACTAATGTCTTGTGGCTGGCTGATGTTTCTACAGATAGCATGCTTTTAATCCCACTGAGAGATGAATGCATTTCTTATTTCTTAATCTGTGGAATCAGGCTTGCTTTCAGACACAAGGTGCACACATGAGAAGTTGTCACATCAATGCTTTTATAGTAAACTACCTTTAACAACATAAGTGTGCATGCACAAAGGGTGCGTCATTTTATTCCATAGAGATTGAATAATTCAAAACTAAGACTGAAGACACTTTTGTTAAGCGTTTTTCTTACAGCATGAAATATTTACCACACTTTATTAAATGCTGAATAATGGATTCCAGGTAGTATGTTATACAAATTAAAAACCAGTGCACGCACATACAGAGGATTCTTATAATCACATACATGGAAGGTTAAAAACATTGTTTAAAATCAAGTGTTTATCAGATTATAGCCAAATGCAATCCGCAGACCAGGGGGTCTATGTACTAAGAGCCGGCAAGCACAAGTAGATGCGGTAGATCTCAAAAGTTGCGGACTATGTATGAACTGTGGAGTGTTGAAAGCTGCACCTGTGTATCTCAATGCGGGCTGGAGTATTTAAATGAAGTGAATGCGTCGCGCATCAGAATAGTGTAGGCTCTGGATTTGGCTGAAGGGGAATTGTGTGGCTGTTGCTTGAAATCCTGGCACTGTGTCCAATGCCCCTTTCACACACAAATGCCGCTACTGAGCCGCCTCAGAGACGTTAAAAAATGATTTAAAATACCCATGCATAGAGCACGAAATTGCGCAATCTATGCCGGTGTAGCATGAGAAACTGCACCTCATGAGAAACTGCACCCCATGAGATAATGCATCCCTTCAGTGCCGCTGGCTTCACCACGCATGCGCACGTTATGTGACGTACAGGGGATTCACTTTTGCATCGCTATACCTGTGAGAAACTTTATTATATTAATATTCACATTTAGCTGTTTATTTTACAATAAAATGTGTCGTTATGAGGCTGTGTAGTCTAGTGGTTAAAGAAAAGGGCTTGTAACCAGGAGGTCCCCGGTTCAAATCCCACCTCAGCCACTGACTCATTGTGTGACCCTGAGCAAGTCACTTAACCTCCTTGTGCTCTGTCTTTCGGGTGAGACGCAACTGTAAGTGACTCTGCAGCTGATGCATAGTTCACACACCCTAGTCTCTGTAAGTCGCCTTGGATAAAGGCGTCTGCTAAATAAACTAATAATAATTTATTAATAAATGGGCTATTCCGCTTCCTGCTTTTTCACACAGTGTTATTAATGCACACAATTCATGTGATTTCCATGGCAGGCAACTAAAAAGTTCACATTTGAATCTGACAAAACAAATTATAATGCTTTTTTTTTTAAAAACAGTAAAAGCAAATGATATACAGAAACATAGTAATACTAATATACATGGATTTCATTAGCTATTCGGTATGCTTGGAATAAACCATCATGTTTACTGCTGTTGTTAGCGAATATATTTAAAAAAGAAATATTTTTAAAAAAAGCATCAATCTCAGCCTCTATTTACTGTAATTTTATTCCACAGAGGCGGGGAGAATGGAGACAGAAGAAGCAATGAAAAAAACATGGGTTAATTGCAGAGTACCATATTTAGTCCATTTGATCAGTGATTTGCAACATTCTATTTAAACCAGTTTAATTGATGTTTAAATCTGAAAACGAATCTTCAGAAAGACGGGTCAAAAAGGGGTTTTCAATTTCAACATGCCAGCAGTGGCTTCATTTAACCCATGTTGCAGTCTATTGTAGTCCATCCAGCAGCAGGCTTAACTGCGGGTTTTCCAACCTCGGAGTAACACTTTGTGAATATATTGCAACGTCAGGTAAAAGGTTATTAAAATATATAATAATCTGCTATATGAATCGATTTGCAGTTGAAAACATGGGATGATATAAATAACTATTGCAAACACTAGGTACTGCAGCTCATGTTGTGCCTTAAACTATGCCACTGTAGATGCTTATATAGTGTGCAAATTGTTACTTTCGTGAATATGATTTATATTTATATTCTGTTGAATTTGATATTGTAACATTTGTTTCCTAGAACGTGTATAAATTGTTCATTTATTTACAGTATTTTTTTCAATAAAATACATATTGAGTAAAATAGTTTAAATATGTAGAACATCTTCATGCCTATGAGACAGTGCACCACCTTGATTAATGTCAAATTAAGCCTGCGACTCATAATGCCTGTGAGATAGGTCATCCCCTCAGAAAAGGAGTTTTAATAGCTATGAGACACTGCACCCCCTCAGAAAAGGTGTTTTAATAGCTATGAGACACTGCACCCCCTCAGAACAGGTGTTTTAATAGCTATGAGACATTGCAGCCTCTCAGAAAAGGTGTTTTAATAGCTATGAGATATTGCAGCCTCTCAGAAAAGGTGTTTTAATAGCTATGAGATATTGCAGCCTCTCAGAAAAGGTGTTTTAATAGCTATGAGACACTGCACCCCCTCAGAAAAGGTGTTTTAATAGCTATGAGATATTGCAGCCTCTCAGAAAAGGTGTTTTAATAGCTATGAGATAGTGCAGCCTCTCAGAAAAGGTGTTTTAATAGCTATGAGACACTGCACCCCCTCAGAAAAGGTGTTTTAAATAGCTATGAGATATTGCAGCCTCTCAGAAAAGGTGTTTTAATAGCTATGAGATATTGCAGCCTCTCAGAAAATGTGTTTTAATAGCTATGAGACACTGCACCCCCTCAGAACAGGTGTTGTAATAGCTATGAGATAGTGCAGCCTCTCAGAAAATGTGTTTTAAATAGCTATGAGATACTGCACGATTTTTTATACATGCTGAAATGAAAAAAGCATTATCAATTTCAAACAAATATAAATGTTAAACATTAACAGCGGAAAGGCGAGCACTCGCCGTACTTGTGTACCATACTCTATTTTCCTTATCTTGTGTCAGATCGGGACATGCATAGCATCAAAGTAAAGGGGATGAATTACTATTGAATACGTTAACAGTACATAATACATTATTGAGATATTTTGATTTTAATGCGATGTTTTGTTCCTGCCTTTCCGTTGATAAAGGAAGGGGACGCAGTATATCATACTCTGCTGTTCAATGATGCGTTTGGTCATGTGACTGTACAGAGGGTGCATTGTTAAATTCACCTCTGCATGCACCGATGTAAAGCAGATTCACCAAACTGTTGTTAAATTCACCGGTGCGTCACCGCTGAAGCAGCGGATTCACCGGGGTTGAGATTCAGTGAACTGCAGCAAAACCAAATTGGCCACTCCCACTGTGGAAGTTTGTCTTGTACAGAGTTACTATTATCAATGTAATTGTAGATTCAGAGAAAATGGGTATGGAGTTGTGTATCTTTAATAAATGTATAATAGCGCAAATAAACATACTGATAAACAATATCACATTTGCCAACTTATCCAGAGTAGCTGACTGAGCTGAGAGAGAGAACAGATTTTTATTTTTTTTATCGTGTATGTTATTTGTCCTTTTATACTTCAAACAAATACGTCACAAAGTTGCGAAAAGTGGGCGAACTGTATTTGAAAGTGTATCCATTAATATATTCATATTTATAAATATTTACAGTTGCAGGCTAGCTGCTTTCTATATTTTAATGTAACAACAAGCTAGCTCCTAATTAGTCAGTTAAAGATAACTAAACCTTCGTCCCAATAAGCTTTCAGCTCGCACAGGTCAGCCACAGCCTTGCATGCCACAGCAGCAACCTTTCTATTATTATCATCAGCTATGTTGATTCACCAAACTGATTCCCTGCACCGATGAGCACTTCCGACTCAGCGATGCAGAGCACTGATGAATTTAACAACGCACCCAGACCTGCACTATCTCATGGGGTGCAGTTTCTCATGCTACACCATCATAACCCTTTCACATAGGCAAAGCGATCATGGCAGTCAACAGATCGTTCTAATGCTGAGACTTCATTTAAAACAACTATAAAGGTTTTGATAGGGGCACCTTTAATATTTTAAACACCCTTATTTAATTTACAACTATGTATTCATTTTCATTACCATTATTAAACCATCTCAATTACTGTACATCATGACTATGAGATGATGATAAAATGTGCACAAAAAATTCTAGCTATACATGCCTTGAACAAAACTGTTTGCTTTCCTCTCCCTGCAAGGAAGTTGTAGTCACTACAATACTGTACACACAACCTGTTTCAGAAAATAGATACATTCTGCCTGGAGACACACTCTACAAAAATTAGCAGAATTAGCAAGAACCACTGAGCTCAATGGAACGAGGTTAGTACTAGCAACATTTTTTATAGTTCCATAGAGATTCTAGTAGTATGATCTTCTGCTTTACAAAACAGAAGCAGTCGTCGCTTGTGACTGCTGGGCTGATTTCTTCTTTGTCCCTGTCAAGAACCATGCGGAACTGTGACACGTGACAGCGAAAACACTGACCGCATTACAATAAAATATACAATTTATTTTTAATATCACCCTTCATAAACGAAATAAGCCACACAAATGCAGGCACTGAGTCAGAGACGTCACATTTTTCCCCCAAAGACATATATATATATGCATTCTTGGTATAAACAAGATATCTCATTAACGGCCATGACAGTTTTACGCTATTGCCTCATCTACCCATGACAGAAATACCGTATGTCACGGCTTTTCATGACTTATCTCTAGGGTCCCGGAAAATTCATGATATCACAAATTTCACAGAAATCATGCATTTGACTGCGTACTGTGAAAAATAAGCATTTTATTTTCCTTACAGTATTTTCCATTCCTCTTCACCTCCCCTGTTCATGTCATACTTTTATCAAGTAGAAGCAGCGCTACAGTAGCTGCACACGGTCCGGCTCAATGCCGTGCATTTGGTTACTATTGCAAACTATGGGGTCAAACAAATACCGGCTTCATGATTGGTGAACTCCTCATACTGTACAATGACATTTCTACATACTACTAATGTACAGTGTGTATAAAGAAAGACACAAAAGCTTCGATTTTTGTCATTTCAGGTTTGCAGTTAACGTTTCTCCCATTTAATATTTTGGGATTAGAGGCAGCAAAGAAGGCTATGAGAATTACACATTTTAAATGATGTGTCAACAGAAGTTTTAAAGGTTTACAAAACTCGAAAATGTTGCTGAATTTGTCGTTCAAGTTGTTTTTAAAAAATCTATTTTGTCTGCTTGTTACTTTTTTTTGCAGCCAACACAGACCATTTTAAACGACCATATTAAAGTTTTTAATTTTTTTTTCATGGCAGTTTATCTCTGTCTGGAGAACACACTCACACAAGCACATCTTTTTATAGCCTGTCACTCATTTATGCCAAGACCTAAGTGGCGCAAAGTCAAGCATATGCAAGTAATGGAGCGATTAGATGCTGATATCAATATGCACAGGTGCATCTGCTCTGCATGTGTAATCAGGAGCATCTCAGAGGTCAATGAGATGCTAATGACCTCTCTCCATATTCCCTGGAGCATCTTGCAGCAGAGGCACACCAACATACACAACTCCTAGGCCCCCAGGAGAGCATGATCAAAGTGTGGTGAAGACTGAAGCAAAATCAAGGCAATGTGTTCCCCATGTGTGACAGATAGACAGACAAAAGGACACGATCAACGTGAAAAGATCCCCATATCTTTTGAAGGAGGACCCTAATTAACAGCCAGGATTTGTGATTAATATTCCTTGCTCATTAATGTTGTGGAATGTTGCCTCAATGCTGTAACCCATTTAGGGGTCTGAAGAGCAACATGTTTCTTTACTTCTTTCTTCCACCCAACCCAACCTAAGCCACAGATGTTACCCAGATAACATCTAGGGAAGTCTTTGCATGGACTAGTCGGGTGAACTGACCAGTAGGGATTTCTGAAATGCAATGAGGTTGGTTTTACTCCCTAACGCTATGTCAAGGACCAATGCAACGATCACTGCGGGTCCTCAGGCAAGATCGGCAAGTCGACATGGACTTGATTACAATGGATTTGTATGAGTGAGAGAGAGTGAATCCAAGTCATAAATCTCCTTCCCGATCTGTGAGTGTGCTGTATAACAGGAACAGTGTGTCCCAGACTGGATGGGTTGGCAATTCATTCCAGGGAAAGTCGGAAGTCGGCCAGCCAGAAAAGGAGCGGAGTCACAATACCAGAAGTCATAGCCTTAATGCGGTAGGCGATGGGGCAATCGAAAGTGCGATTGCACTCACTACCGAAGGGGGCGTGACTGAGGGTATATCAGGGGATGTGGCGAAGCGATCTGTTCCTATTGTTATGGTTCTGGAAAGACCGCTGAAGGAGAAATGTAAACTAACATAAGTGTTTTCGTGTTGTTTCTGTCTGTCTTGTAATAATTGTAATTTTCATTGTTAGACAGCTAAACTATCCAGGAGCTGTCGCTAAAAGCCAGCACCAACCCCAGACCACACTGTATAAATCACCACTTGCACTAGGGGCACTCACTTTGGGGATTGTGATCGTGTAGGTGTTTAAAGTGCGTGTTATAATTATAAATGTATTACTTCAGGACTGAACCCCGTGGGTTTTAACTGTGCAATACCATTGTTGAGTATTGCCAGTTATTATTATTTATTGTTGCAAACAAGCAACACAGCCAAAATAAAGAGCTGTTGGACCGTGAACTGTATTGTGTCTCTCATTGTCGTGCACTGCATCACCTCTACACCTGCACACTGCAAACCACTTTGCCACACTCACCCAGGGCTCCAAATGGCACTACATTATAAAGAAAACCCAACTCTCACTGCACTAAATGACAATCTAACTGCAATTTGTTACTGTTACAGTAATGACAGCTTTCAAATGTTCTGTGTTGTGTTGCTTGTGTAAGAAGTCAATCTGCCATGCCTAGATGCCTGGAGCAGCTGACAGCTGCATTAGTCAGATAACCTCAACAGTAGTTGTTTTCCTCTGTGTAACAGCAGCAAAATCAAACCAAACAGGGTCATTATAAAACTGCTGGGATACCAAATGTCCTCCAAAGAAGCCCTTATTGTGAAGAGAACCTGCCTTTTGAAATACAGCGGAACAAAATTATTGCCATAAATCCAGTCAAGGGACCAACACAGTGGCTTTACTATGGCCTTACTACTGAGGAACATTGTCAAAGATTTTTATACAGATATGTTATTTATTAAAGTGCTCTTCTTTGCAAACTGCTCTACTGCTCTACATGTATTCTTTTATCTTATAATAGTTTTTTATATATCAAATGTGCAAATGTGTAACATCATGTTGTGTTTTCAGAGGGTTTGATGGTTACAAAACCATAATCACATACCCCAGTTACTGTGCTTGACACCACACGGGCATGTTTGTATTCCTTATCTGATTTCAGCTGACACGAGAAGGAGAAAACGCCTCTTTTACAGAAGCGCCCCTGGAGATGCAAGGGCATACGTTCACACATATCATTCATGTTGTATGTAAATACACATGATCAGCAAGACAGAAGTCTCCATGATACAAAGAGACAAGCCCATTACTCACATACTGACTAATGATAGCATACACAGGGGAAACAAAATGATCCTTTCTTATCTCTCTGACTGCATTTTTCACACATCACTTGCAAGGTTGTTGCAGCTAGCCTGACTCGTATGAGATAAGACATTTTTATACCAAGCGCACAAACTCCTGTTTGACCTTCAGAGTAGCCTGGATACCCAAGCAGAAAAAATATGTTCAACAATTTCACTCATAATTAAAATATTTCCAGGTGTGCTAGGGATAAAGCTCAAAACAATGTCATTGCATAACCTGTCTGAGAATAATGAACTTGTGAGCTTTACAGATAGCATTAATCATAAGGACAAAAAAGAGCAGATTTGTACGATATTTGAAGATAAGCTATAATGCACAGCAAAGCAGTTGGATAAGTCAACTAAACACACCTTGTCTAAATATTTGTAAATGTGAGCTCAGTTTCTTTTGGTAACACTGGAGATTACCATGTAGTGCTGGGACATTCATCTGTTTGACTGAATTGTTCTCAAGTTAAACACATCTATCGTTCGCTAGTAGTTGTATATGATTTGTTATTACTGTGTTTGCTGCCCTGTAAGGTGGAGCGGGAAAACAAAATGCTTCTCTATGCTGCAGTACTGTGTATCTACTGTATTAAAACTATAACTGACAGCCACCTCAAGTTTACAAGTTAATAAACAGCTGTGGAGCGCGCTCAAGAAACGTATTCAGCGCATTACGGCAGATGTTTGATCGTGAGTTGGTAGTCGTCAGTTATGCCACAGGGATTTTGTTTGAAATAAAGTTTGTTTGTTGTTTCTTATATTATTAACAATATCCAGCTGGCAACACAGCATGACTACTGAATACTTTACAAAGGGAAGAGAGTTTGCATTATATTCAAGAATTAAGCTTTCTGTACAGTTTGTTTAAGATATAGAACCTAAGAGCATCTATTAAAGGAGCATGCCATTCGGTCTATCAGTGCTCAACTGGTTCAGTGTAGCTGATTGAACTCAAAACTTAAAGGATCCCAATGATTCAGCTTCAACAACTTGGTTAGTGTTGGTAACCCATTCCATCCCCTCACCACTCGCAGTGTAAAGGAGTGTTGCCTACTCTCTTTTTATAACCCTAACTACACTTTAGTTTATAATGATGTCCTCGCATCTTGTGCTGCGCTTAAAGTATTACCTTTGCCAACTTTAAAGATTTTAAAGACTTCAATCAAGCTCCCCTAATTTTCAGCCTGTTTTCACGGCTCATTCCTTTAAGTCCTGGGATTAGTGTGGTTGCTCTTGGTTGGACTCTCTTAGTAATGCAGTGTCCAGAACAGAATACAGTGTTCTGAGTGCAGTCTAATGATAACGCCCTTTGATGTCTGTCCATTAGAATCCAAGCAGTTGTGTTCTGGTCTAGCTCAGTCGATTGATTGTGTGCGTGGGCAGATCAGAGAAAAACAAAAACAGCAGCAGAACCCACGTATGGAAGAGAAGAACTAAAATCAACTTCAATTCAAAATACAATCAATTTCACCAGCTAGTTTTGAGCACACTGTGTTACTGAAGCTCCACCAAAGCATCAATGTGTACTTAGAAAGAACAGAGAATAAAAGATGTATTCTTGTAGGCAAGATAGTTATCCACAATTAAAGTAAAGCAACAGCAGACGCCTCTGTGCTGGTAGAATATGAATCGCATAGCAATTTGATATAGCACTATAGGGACTGTGTGGTGCGGAAATACACAATGCCCCCATACTTTCACAAGTCGACTCCACTTGAATATTAATCATGAGAATATCACCTGGAATGCAACCCACACCGCGTGAGCTGTGCTCATTAAAACATCTCTGCATTGTGTTACTGTTCACGTTTTATCAGTGTCGAGAAACAGCTAGGCCACAGCTTAATTAGTCCCTGTTAGTCTCTTTTGGCCTGCCTTTAAATTGCTTTGTTCTCATTGGTAATTAAATTAGACCAACCCAGCTCAAAAGTGACCCTCTTTTTGTTGTTCTTTAATGCAAACTTGACAACTGAAACTGCTATCTATTGCCCGTGAATGCTTAACAGGCATGCAAATGGATTGCGCTGATTAGTTCTGAGTTCCCCAATACTGTTCTTAAATGAATACTAACTAAAGTTTAAGATCAATTTTATTACCTTGTGTTAGCATTAGAAGTATTATCGCAGGAAGTGGTTAAAAGATAAACAACAGGAAAAAGGGGGAGCAGTCATAATATTGTCTGTGCTAATAAGAGGTAAGAAAATAACTTTCAAAACTTTTGTTACCACTTTAAAATGAAGGATGTCTGGTTGCCTCATTTTGAATTGCAATTGAAGTAAAAACAAAAAAAAACACCTTTAACAAGTCTCAAGTGTGAAACACTGAATTCTATAAAATGTATAAGATATGTGGGCAGATGTGAGATTGACAAGGAGGAATCTCTAACACTGTAGTGTTATATTCCTGACACTCAGAGCTACTCTTTGGGAAAGTCTCCCTTATTTATAAGCTCTTACAGTAAATCTCACAAATTTAAAAATAAGTGAAAGCTGTAAAGCCTCTACTTCCGCTTCTTGAAAACCATTTTAAAAGTACAGGACAGGGCAGACAAACACAATAGAAATGTCAAGATGACAAAACAAATGCTCTCAGGATCTCAATACCGTTACGCTGACATAACAAGATAAGGGATGTTGTGATCTTGACATAAATACATTTTTAAAAAATCCATGTCCTCAAGAGTCAACTTAAAAAAAAAAAAAGATTAATACAAAATTGTGTTTGCTTAACTCAAAGTTTATTGCAGGAGTGCTTTTCTGTTTTCTGAGAGCTCACTTTGCATTGTAAACCCTGAACACTGTAGAATACCCCCTGCCTCAGCCTGCTCCCCTAGGAGCTCAGATTGATGATGTCTCCTTATCAGTAGAATAATTAATATTTAAAAAAGACTCTAGTATGTACAGTACCATTTCATAAAGTGCACAGCTGTGTGTGTTCTGAATGCAAGACAATGGGCTGATCCACCCCCTGTGTCTAGTGCAGTACTGCCTCTGTTCTCTCTAGAGTATTCTTCCTCTGTTCCAGGTTGCTTTACCTCTTTGTAAAATTTGGTTGCTGAAATTATTTGATCTATATATTATTCTTCAGTCACTGCGTGCATAATTGTACCATGTTATGTTTCCTCTCTCTGTCTCTATTTTATAATGCATATCTACAGGTAGTGGACAAAAAAATGGAAACACCTGGGTAAATGAGGGACACAGAGTATATTGAAAGCAAGGACTTCCACACAGGTGTGGCTCATGCGTTAATTAAGCAAATTAACATCCCAGCATGCTTAGGGTCATGTATAAAAATGCTGGACAGGCCTGGTTGCCTATAATTATGGCTAGCGTGGCTGCAAGAGGAGACCTCAGTGACTTTGAAAGAGGGGTGATTGTTGGTGCGTGTTTGGCAGGAGCTTCAGTGACCAAGATAGCTCAACTTGCTGATGTTTCACGAGCAACGGTGTCTAAGGTGATGTCGGCATGGAACTCCGAGGGAAAGACATCATCAGCAAAGGGCAACAGTGGGCAGAAGCGCATACTCCAGGATCGTGATATTCATGCATTAATTCGAAGTGCAAGGCAAAACAGGCGAGCAACTGCAGATCAATTGACTGCAAATTTCAACCTGGGGAGCAAGCAGCCAGTTTCATCAAAAATGGTCCGCCGAGAACTCCACAGAGCGGGATACCATAGTGGCCCAACACCCTATTAAGTGACTTTACATTTTTTTTTTTTCACTACCTGTATTTTGTAAGAACAACCCCTCGAAATCCCATACGGCTCAAACAAACTGTGATACAGCTATCTGAAAGGTTTGTATCAGACAGTGTTGTAAAAACTTGTGGCCAAATGTTGGGAGATAAAGTATTTTCTGTTATGCTGAGATATGGGACAACGGTTCATGCACTTTGGGTCAGACCACCATAGCCTAACCATGAAGCTAGCTGAAACCAGTTAAGAAAGATAAGAACAATAACAGTGGAACAGTGATAGAATGGTCAGAATAGGAGCATAGCACCAGCGGTCTTACCCAGTGAGCGATTTGGAGAATTCAGCTCCTGAAGAGGACTTCCTATCCTGACTTGAGAGAACGCTCCCAGTGTGCAGGCAGATCTGATCAGTCTAACGCTGGTATACTATAAACTACTGACCAATATTTTTTGTATAATGAAATATTTGCAATAACTGTCTGTTGTCTATTATCATGCAATGATGGAATGAGTATTATTAAATAAACCATGTAATTCGATTTGGTTTACCTAAAGAAGTTTGTCATTGTTTTTATTATTATATATTTATGACATAAAGGCATTGAATAAGTCATACACAATCCTACACAAAGGGATATAAAATGTTATTAGTTAAAAACAAAAGAAAAAAGTTCCCCTTAAAATAAAGCGTGACTGTGTAATATAGTGATAATTATTTTTAAAATATTCTGAAGTTCTCCCCATACCTGATGCAGCAGGTGCTACTTACTAGATAATTGACTGCAGTGCCAGTGAAGTGTCTCAAGCCAAAGGCACATAATTAAAAGACATGGTCTGTTGAAAGGTAATCCCACTGCTGTGGATATTAATGGTGTTGTGTTATGAAGACATTTCTTAAATGTGTTTTTACAGGTTTCATTTTCTTCTGGTTGCATGGCTGTCTGAAACTATGCCACTGTCACAGTGATTTACACAGTCATAGCTTCTCTTAGAGGCCAGGATAATCAGTGCTCTGCTCTGAAACACTGTACTGCAGTCCCTCTGTGCTAGCTTCCAATTTCAGGGGCTCCCGAGTGGCACATCCAGTAAGCGTGGAGTGCAGGATGCGCCCTATAGCCTGGAGACTGTGCATATGCTGTGTTTGTTTCTAAGGCTATGAAGGTTATTTTGTTCCCCGGGTCCTAAGCTGTCCAGTTTTATATAGGGATTTTGTCAAGAGGTCGATACTCCCATTTAAAAGTCCTCCAGGCGGGCACTGGAGGCTCTCCAGCAGTGTCCTGCAGATGATTTTTTATTTGTACCTTTGATTTCCCTTCCATTTTTATTGAAAAGACACCAAAGATAGGGCACCTGCAGAACCGTGCCCCCTGTACTAACACCGTGCGTGGACACTGGTTCAGCTCGGGCTCAGCGAGAAGCTCCCTGTTTAGAGCCGATAGCATGGAACAGACCCCAGTGTTACCTGATATCCCCCGGGTCTTCAGTGACCAGCACGTCAGTCTTGCAGCTTGCCAGGGGATTAATGGAGAGTTCCACTGGAGGGACCACGAAACTCTTACTGACCGGCAGCCACAGGCCCTGTCCAAGGCTGTACGTGGATCTGATTGAGACAGGAAAAGATAGAAGTGTCTCAGCAGTGTACTTGCATTCTTATCTGTTCAACTTAGGCTTAAAACAATCACTAGGGCAGGGGTACACAATGCTGGTCTCTATAGGAATCTAAAACAGATTGAAAGTAAATTTGGTGGTCTTAAAATCCATATGACAAAAGCATCACACAATTCAACACAATGTGCAGTTCCTGCTTCTGAGAGTGAATGGCAGGCGGTGGGTGAATGACTTTAGCCGGCTCCATTAATTTAGTATATTTATTTAATCTATTTATTATTTCAGCCTTGAGCCCAAATGTAAATGCATAAGCATCCGTGATTTATCAGTATTATATATATATATATATATATATATATATATATAAAAGACCCTGATAATGACGTGATACAGCCATCTGAAGAGCTCATTGTAGGTCAGATTGACCAGAAACCCACTTATGAGATGGTAAAGCAGTTCAGTTTCACAGTGAGGTGTATGAGAGGACAGAGTCTGGTAAAGCAGTTCAGTTTCACAGTGAGGTGTATGAGAGGACAGAGTCTGGTAAAGCAGTTCAGTTTCACAGTGAGGTGTATGAGAGGACAGTCTGGTAAAGCAGTTCAGTTTCACAGTGAGGTGTATGAGAGGACAGAGTCTGGTAAAGCAGTTCAGTTTCACAGTGAGGTGTATGAGAGGACGGAGTCTGGTAAAGCAGTTCAGTTTCACAGTGAGGTGTATGAGAGGACGGAGTCTGGTAAAGCAGTTCAGTTTCACAGTGAGGTGTATGAGAGGACGGAGTCTGGTAAAGCAGTTCAGTTTCACAGTGAGGTGTATGAGAGGACAGTCTGGTAAAGCAGTTCAGTTTCACAGTGAGGTGTATGAGAGGATAGAGTAGAAATCCTGACATCGCACAGCTTCAAAGCTGATAATTAGGTTTAATGGAAAGCAGGGGTTACAGGGATCAGAACACCTACAAATTCATCAGTTAGGAAATAAATAGGTTTGGGAATCGGTTATGCATACTTAATTAGCTCATTGACATATTGAAAGACAATAAAGGTCTATATTAGGGATGGGCACCAATATTGGTATTTTCATATGATATCGATAATAATTTCCATGTCGGATTAAAAATAAAAATTCACTTTTTATTGTTAATACTGCTAAAAATACAACCGCAGTATAATCACATTTATTTCATATTAATTTACAACAAACCCTATACATACCAATCATTGTCAGCCTCGTAGGCAACCACCACACTACAGTATTATTGAACCATTGTATTCCATTGATTGGCGTTTAGGTACCAGACGCTATTCGCATGCTGCATGAAGCACTATTGGCATTACTTTGAGATATGCACATGCGTCCACGGTTCATTGCATTTTGTCCGTGTGATGTATTTCGCTATTATAAATGAAATGTACTTTTAAAACATCAAAACACATCTCAAAATAATGCAAAATTCAGCATGACACCATACTTAATACTTTTAGAGGTGTCGTGAGTCAGCATTCACACGCAGCAGCTGACGATTCAATTACTTCCTTCCGGCTTGGCTATAAAGTCTGTGCGCAGTGAAGTATAGAATTTTTGGTTTTGAGGTGGTTGATGATAGAATAGTAAAAAAATATAACAAGACCTTGTTTTTCTCCGTGGATATTGTGAAGCAAAGCACCACTAAGTCAAAGTAAGTTATTGCTTTTCATATGTAAATATCTGTTAACGTCTATATATGTTTCATATTGCAATTGTGTTATTGTATTTCTGTGTTTTGGAAGACTTTGATATTATCGATATACAATTTTCATATTGTTGCCCACCCCTAGTCTATAGTGTTATTATTTTATTTATAATTATTAGGAAATATTGAGAATCAAGTGGCTCTAACCACACTGTAATTGCACTATAATGGCATGGGTTGTTACATAGTAATTACATTGTAAATTTACAAACACATGTGTAAATACAGTAATTACAAAAGACAAGCAATTGCCAGCATTTTTCATGTTGTATCTATGCACGCTGTAGCACTGTGACTACGCAAGCGCATGTATAATTGCTGTGTTACTACCATGTAATTACAATGTCGTTAATGAAACGTAATGTAATGTGCAATGCATCACTCGTATGAGCCCATTTACACAAAAATGAATACTATGTATAACTAGGGTGTCTGTTTTTCGGTTTTTATTCACTTCATTTTTTGGTGCTTATTTTTATCTATTTTCAAGTTTTATGTAAATCATTTTTTGGGGGGGGCTTTTGCTTTTTACATACTATATGAAATTATTGTTTTCAGTTACTTTCCAAAATGCTTGGGTGTTTTTTTTTTTCTCTCACAATATGTATAGTATCTTAAGCTGTACCGTCTTTCCTTGGCTGTCTTCCACAGCGAAATCCTATGGTCACAGGCACCTGGTTCTGGGGTTTTTGTGTGTCTAGGCATTTTTTTTTACATTTCGCCATTTGCAATTCAATTTTATTCTAGTCCCATGAACAAGCCTTCTAATTGTAATCTCGTTTTAAATCTTGCAAGTGGAGTCTCCAATAGAAATGTAGGAATTTGCTGCCACTCAGTAGTTGGAGCAGGTTTAAAGTATTCAGAACAAATCAATGATAGATACAAGTCAGGAAGCGGGGACACTGCCCAACTGCACAGGAAAAGTAATTTGTGTTTGTTTTTCTGTAGTACACTGTGTCCTATAGAGTGCACATTTTATTTTAATAAAAAGTTCACTATATTAAATATATAAATTGTACACATATGCACTGTTTTTATTTTGTATGTATTTATTCATGTTTGTTACAGGAACCTGCTTTGTGGATTTTCTAACAGAATACAGAAGGCTGTTTACTATTGACACCTTTGAAGGCAGTGTGAATAACCTTTCATTTAACATTACGCAGGCAGCATGTTAGTGTCGTACCCTTATCACTTAGGTTTGAAGGCACCCGAGAGCTTTGAACTGTGGGTGACATCATCCTTCACAGATGAACCATGAAATAAAATGACTGTGGATATTCTGGTGACCTTTTACAATAAGTGTTTCTGCGGCCGGACATTTCAATCTGAATCAGGATGTGCAAACTAACAACAGGTTGTGTTGCTGTGAACCTTATTCGAGTAGCAGTAATCCTGTCAATTGCCATACCTGAATATCTTCTCTGGAGCCTGCTCTCCTGTGACAAGGTCATAACCTCGTTCCAGCGTCGTGTACGGCCAGGGCCTGCATAGAGAGAACACTATGAACTGGGAACAGGATTGTCAATGGAAACATGGCACAAGGTGCCTTTAACTAGCCTGGCATCTCCAGAATGGCAAGCTCGTATCATGAGCCCTTACTGCACATCAATACAGTGAAGAAAGAAAGAAAGAAAGAAAGAAAGAAAGAAAGAAAGAAAGAATGAAAGAAATACCTATATCTCTGAATGTCTAATATGGGTTGGGTAGGCTGTTACTGTCGAGTATGATTTAACACAACTAAAACACATATCTATGGGACTGTTTCTGTTTTCAATGTAAACCAGGAGCATGTCTTGGAAACATCCTTTTAACACAAGGAGGAAGGAATTCTAAGGTGTTTTGCAAGGATCTCATTTTGCCAATTTAGCATTAGCACTAAAGCTGCAGAGACCAAGTTGTTTAAGTGGAAACATTCTGAACAGCGGCCAAGGACAGGGGAAAGAGCAAGATACTTGTAGATGCCTCCGGCCTGATTCCTCTAGAATTCCTGTACAAAGGAGTAGACTAAATGTTCTGGAAACACTTCAGTTTAGGTGTAGCTATACATATACATATTGTATGCTTCTTTCACAAAACTTACACTGTATTTCTCTTGTTGTCTCCCTTGTAATGATTTACCTGTTATGGTCACTAATATTATTGTACTAAGAATTGTTGATCTTGCACCACTCTTTTGAACTACAGCGTTATCCCCTAGGGGTTTTACTGTACAAGACAAAGGTGAAGTGTTTAAACATTTGCTGTTCCGTGCTTAAAGCTCTGCATTCCATGCTTAAAGCTCTGCATTCCGTGCTTAAAGCTCTGCATTCCATGCTTAAAACTCTGCATTCCATGCTTAAAGCTCTGCATTCCATGCTTAAAGCTCTGCATTCCGTGCTTAAAGCTCTGCATTCCATGCTTAAAGCTCTGCATTCCGTGCTTAAAGCTCTGCATTCCATGCTTAAAGTGTTGCATTCTGTGCTTAAAGCTCTGCATTCCGTGCTTAAAGCTCTGCATTCCGTGCTTAAAGCGTTGCTATCTCATTGTAAAACTCCACATTAAGCCATGGTGTCTAATCTGCAATTGAAGTGATAAGGCAGTTTAGTCTGAGGGATTGGAGAGCTTGAAAACCAGGACTGTAACCTGTTATGTAGGGCATCAGTGTGGAGTAGTGGTTAGGGCTCTGGACTCTTGACCGGAGGGTCATGGGTTCAATCCCCGGTGGGGACACTGCTGCTGTACCCTTGAGCAAGGTACTTTACCTAGATTGCTCCAGTAAAAACCCAACTGTATAAATGGGTAATTGTATGTAAAAATAATGTGATATCTTGTAACAATTGTAAGTCGCCCTGGATAAGGGCGTCTGCTAAGAAATAAATAATAATTAAAAAAATACAGTCACAAAGATAATGGATTTCTCACGGATGTTATTATAATGCCAAACTTCTGCAGAAAGGAAACTGGAATACATTGTGTATTAGTATGGACAAGGAACACACACGAGACTGTTTGTGTCAAACTGTATCTGTTCTAAAGAACTGGAGATAATTAGGAAAATGCGAGCTTGCTTGGGTATGTATGAGCTTCAAATGTCATGTTTACATTCCCATTCCTATTGTGTTTGAGTGTTATGTTGCTCCTATATTGAGATATTATCATTGTTCATCATCTGCATTGACCTTGCTTGGAGCTTATCTGAGAATGCCAGAACCACAATCTTCCTCATTCCATTCAAATCATGTGACAATGTGACCTTTCCACTCCCCTAGCCCCACCTACTTACTGTACATACATATTCACAGAGGGAGTGGGTGGGGCTGGAAGAGTTGAAAGGTTACTGTACATTGTCACATGATTTGGATGGAATGCGGAAGTCCCAACACTTCGGATTCACCAGGCAAGCTCAAGCCAGTTAATGAATATATAGTGAAAAAATATAATAACTTAATATTTACAAAGCAGAACCTAGAAGCACTCTGAATGATAGATGTGTTCCAGGGTATTTGAGCATCTAAACATGCTGCTCATACTGCATTGTCCTTACCCTTCATTCTCTCCCCAGTCGCTCCTCACACAAAGATGTTTATGCACAGGATCAGGGGAGTAGCCTTCATGACAGCTGCATTCACCTAAATAAAGGACACAGACAGGAACAGTCATTTATCTGAGCCCAAAATAAATTGGAGATGTCTTTATCTGCTGCCCTGTTCATCCATCAGGCAGGAACTCTGCCCAGTAATCATTTCACAACCTGCTCTCTTTCTGAACTATTATCACTCCCCAAACCTTCCTCTGCGTCTGTCAGACTAATACATACTTCATAACTTCAATCTTAATTTAATAAGCTGGCTTTCGCAGAGAAATGACAAGGTTCTGATGTATGCATTTAGAGGGAGCCTGGTGTTGTGCATTTTCAATGTGTCTACCAATGCAGATAAAGAGCTTGAAGTCTTTTTTCTACACCCCCACACCCCCAAGGCTGAAGCACTGTATGTTGCCACAGAATCCTTTACGCCTTGTTGAAAATCACAAACAAAGCTTCTTATTTTTATAAGATGAAATCACAAGACCAATCCACCTGCATGATATAATATAATAGAATACACTATTGTGTACCAAAACCAACATACTGTTACAATAATAACACACACTGGAGATGTCACTGCAAGAGGCCTGGCTCACTGTTGAGTAGGGCTGGGCATAGGAATGGGTACTTAGCTGTACAACTATGTATCCAAATCACCATCTTATAAAGGACCACAGTCAACATTAAAACAACTTCAATAGACAGTTTGACAAGAGATCTATTGCTTTACAATAATCCACATGCTAAAGTACTGCCAACACCTCCATGAGCCCAGGCCATCCTTCCCTTTAGTATTTTAACTAGAGAAATACCATTGTGAAATTGCTTTGTTAATCAAGGTAATTGTGATGGTGTTTATTAGATTAACTGTTATTTACAAATACTGGCTTTCAAGACTTCAAAGTTCTCTTCTTCTTCTTCTTCTTCTTCTTCTTCTTCTTCTTCTTCTTTGAGGTATAGAACGCTAGTGTTACATACATACAGTATATACAGCAGCAAATCTAACAAACAGTATCCTCTCTTCAAATCAATTACCAGAAATACAATTTGGATTGGGCTTTCTTTTTCCCACCCTAAAAGGGATGTATGTTAAAATGAATGTGCATACATCTATATCACATTTAGCTAACTCTGTATGATCATTGGGCTGTACTTATCCATGACTCTACTTGTGTGCATTAAAGTGATTGAAGCTACCAAACTAGTTCCATAAATCTGACCGGCTGTGCACTCCTATTCGTTTTATTGCTCTCAAATGTTCAGTTTTGAAAGAAGCACGCGTTATATTATTTATTTTAAAACATGATTTATGGTACTCCACTTGGTTAGAGAAATCTCCGTTTGCAAGCCATGCTTTCATTGGTGTTGCACTCACTTTGTAATTTCACCAGGTGAGTGAAATTGTTCCGACTTGACTTCTTTCTTGTCATTAACCAACCATTTGCTTCCCCTGTTGACTGGCATGCTTTCAGTGAGTAACATGACCAAGAAGACAATGCCGAGGAGCGTATCAGATAATAATACATGGAAACAGAGAACATTCTTTAACCTAATGTAGTATAGGATATCTTTTTAATATGAAAAATACTGTACATTTGAATAAAAAGAATTACAAACAATGTCATTTCAGACAAAACATGTGTGCACGTGTCTAACAGGCTAGGCGCCCATCACCATGTAGTCTTCCTTCAAGTCATTTATGGATAGTTAGGATATGTGATGTAGTTATAAGGGATTAGCCCCAGGGATTCTAAAATGTGCCCTTTAGCTTCTGAAAATCCAGCTAATGGTGTAGTGTGACAGCACCTTCTTGAGATATTCACAGTCTTTAACATGTGCTAATATTACAGATTACAAGTTCTGGGAGCCTTGGAAACGCAGCAGAACTGTTTTACGATCTGTCAGAAGCTATAAGCTGTGCAATTCATAAAGAACAGGCGATGGCTACATAGCACATACCGAGGATCTTGTTTTCCTCCAAACAAGAGCTCATTAAGGAGCTGACTATCCTCAGGCTTGTTGTTTTTTCCCCCCTTCCCTTCCCTGTTGAAGTGTTACACTCATTAGAAAGAGTTTTTATTTGCTGTTTTATTATGAATGCTTCGAAAGTGTATTTTTTCTTGGCACTGGAGCATTCATTTCTGATGTGGTATACAAAATATATATTCCACAAAATGAGAGGAATCCTAAAATGCTTGCAAAGCTTCCTGTGGGTATTGCATAAGAACACAAGGCCAGGGTGAGTGTGCCTTTGTGGTAGTAAATAATAAGGGAATGCAGAGTAACGGACCAACACCAGTGAAAGAAGCCCCTTCATTCCAGTTATTGGATCTAAACAGTTCCTGGATGCGGATAACAGTTTCTGTTAGTTGGAATCCACCTTTTTACTTTGTTGGCTCCTCTACTTCTTTTTAGCAGGAACTTCCTTCACCACAAAACCTATTATAAAAGGTAAGGATAATATCATGGCGCCCTGCATTCAAAAGTTTATCTACTATTTCTATCTATAAAACAAGACAAGTGAAATTATATATATATATATATATATATATATATATATATATATATATATATATATATATATATATATATATATATATATGTGTTTAGGGTTAGGGTTGACTGAATCCCTCAAAACACTTTACAACACCTTGTGGAGTCTAAGGTATATCCTGTCAAGGCCATGATCAAGGCAAATGGAGGCCCAACCCAATATTATGTACAGGTTTTTATTATTCTACAAAAAACGTGCATCATTTTACAATGTGATGAATTCAAATGACAACTACAAAAATAAGATTGGATGTGTCAGGAGAGAGGAAGATCGATGTCACACAGACATAAAGATCTGCAGTAGAATAGCAAAATAATCAATTTGGGAAATGAACATCAAAAGGAAGTTACAGTATATGAGGCAATGAAAACGGGAAAACTGTATATGGAGACTATAACTGCAGCCAATTCAGCGCAGATAAAAATCACAAAGTCATCTCATTGTTTAGTTGAATTAATTTTATAAACATAAAAACAACTTTTTGTCTATTTAATATTCAATATTTACAGTTCAGATTAAAAAATATCAACAAATAAAATTTATTTTTAGTTTATAACCACAATACAACACATTTAATTTAATTTATTGTAATGCGATAGAACCCATCTTGTGATTTCCAGCAGCTCCTTTATCTATCTATATATATATATATATATATATATATATATATATATATATATATATATATATATATATATATATATATTATAAGATGTGGCACTCCCGTTTTGTATCTGAGGCTGGACCAAGGTGACAACGATCAGAGCTGAAGAATCACCATGGGAGAAAGAGATGCTTGAGGGAGAAGGGGCGGGGCCTCGCACTGATCAGTACTTCTTACAAAGCCAGTCAAGTGAAAGCCAGTCAAGTGAGAAAATGGCTCGGCAAACAGATCTCTTCTTGTTGTTGGAGAAGTGGAACAGTAGAAATGATGCTGGAGAAGTTTAGGGATAATATCTTTGCATATGGGAGTGAGAGGTTTGCCGTATAAGATAGAAAGCAATGAATAACTACAATTCCAGAAAAGTCTAGAGAGCAGCTGGAGATTTAACACATTGTTAGAGAAAGGAGACAACTGAGAAAGCAGTGGAGGAGGGCTGAAGAAAGTCAAAAGGCCCTCAGTCTTCTGCAAAATTATCTAAATCAGAAGCTTGGGAAGATTCTCAAAGCGGAGCCCCTATGAAAGCACTGCAAACAGAAGGAGCATGTAAGAACCAGCTTTTATAAAGACCCGTTCAAGTTCGTGAAGAACTCATTCACCAGCGAAAACAATAGTATACTTACAGTAACAAAGGCCGAGTTGGAGAGATATCTTGAAGAGACACCCCAAGAAGAGGGGAGCCTATGTCGACTCCCTCTGATATTCCACCTATTAATCCATCAGAATACCAAATGGAGGACTGCTCCTAAGTGGAAAGAGGTTGAGCAAGCCATGAAGAAAGCTAGGCCTTCATCATCGTCTGGGCCCAAAGGTGTACCATACCGAGTTTACAAGAGTGCACCTAGGGTTGTAAAGCTTGATGAAGGTAGTGTGGGTAAAACAGGTAGTCCCATGGTCATGGGACAGGAGGGGTCTTTATCCCCAAATAAAAGTAATCTACCAGCATCTGCCAATTCCATCCAATTGCCCTGTTAGATGTGGAGGGTAAGCTATTCTTCAGCATTGTGGCATAAAGGATATCAATGTATCTATTGAAGAACCATATGATTGACATAAGTGAAAAGGAATGTATGGCTAAGGCAAGTGATGGAGGAAGTTAACATCAATAAAAAGGAATTGATGGCTAATGTAAGTAAACTGGGCTGGGTTGGGTGGGGGATGGAAGGGAGGCCACTGCTGGGACGTCACTGTCAAGCCTTCCTGAGGTGCCGTGGGCTAGTCGACAGCACAGTGAAGATGGGAAGTGCCCACCTGATGACCCCTGTGAAGTGCCTCACCCAGCCCATTCCACATGGTTGCCATGCCGAGGCGACAGGGAGGCCACACTTTGGTTGATCCCTGGAGCCAGCATCGCTGTCATTGTGTGTGCTGATGTGCCAGGGAGGATGCAAACTGGCTGATCCCTGGAGCCAGCATCGCCGCCATTGTGTGTGTGCTGATGTGCCAGGGAGGATGCAAACAGGCTGATCCCTGGAGCCAGCATCGCCGTCACTGTGTGAGCTGATGTGCCAGGGAGGACGCAAACAGGCTAATCCCTGGAGTCAGCGTTACACTGCATCCGGGTTGGTCCCCATCACTACTATCTCATTGTATCCTGGCGATAGTGAGTCCAATATTGGCATGAAGTAAATAACAGCTACTCTCATGTAATGAAAAACATAATACTAAGCAATGAACTTCATCATTATTTAACCTAAAGGTTACATGGAGCTCCTTCTCCCTTTTTGCAGACTGAATCTGTTGCTAGATCACACTGACGTGGTCCGAGAGTCCCAGAAAGCCTGGGATACTAGCTTCTTTTCCTACTTTCTTCAAGGGCCAGGGATTTTTATGTTCAGGGAGAAAGACAGATATAGTAATTGGAGGTGAAGTTGTGAATGTTCCTCAATGAGAGTATGAAGCCTATGAGCACCTCTATTCCTTGACATGTTCTGGATGAGGGTAAGCATTGTCTAGAAAGTGTTTGTCAAACACAGCGACCTGTCCTTTTTTATGGGTGAATCTGTTTTAATACATTTCATAAATGTCATTTTGTAACAGATAGGCATCGATTCACGTTATATGGCAACTACAATACTCCCTGGATATTTCCCCATTCAGTAATTTGGTATATTTCCTCCTTTATTTTCTTCCTGTGTAAAGGGTCCTTTAGTAATTCACTGTTTTCAATATTTGTGTTTTTGTATGTAAGCCAGCTATGAAGAGGGAGCACTGTACTTTGTAAATGGTGTTACCATGTAATTATAGGGTAACATTACCAAGTAGTAGTAGTAACTGTGTAATTAGCACAATTCCATATTGGGCAACATGTACACAACCTCTATGTGTGTCATTAACAAAAAAAAAAACATTAAAGGATAAATTAAATATTACAATTAAAATCAGTAGATTATCACCAGACCAGACAAAAAGCAAATGAGACCTTCTTTAACCGACCTAATAAATAAACACAGAGAATGTACGCTTTCCCAAACACAAATCAAGGAATCAAAAGTTAAAATAAACACATATTGAAGTGCCTTCTGTTCACTCCCTTAACTCTACACACCATAAACAACAATCATTACATTGTACTGGAGAAAAGCAAACAAACCCTTAAACCAGATTATGTTTGAGTAAGTTATAAAACACATTTAAAAAGATGCAATGCGCAATGTGTAAATAAAAGAAAAAATATAAATTTGTATACACCATAACATGATCGCCACTCTCACAACCCATACGGAAAATAAATATATTTTTAATATATTTTAATATATGGAATGATATATTTTTTTAAATGTATTTATAATATATATTTTTAAACAGCACATGTTGCTTAAATATATTTATAATATACTATAAATGTATTTTGTAAATGAATATATTCACATTTATACATTTTATTTTTCTAAATTATATTCAAAATACATTGTAAAATATGTTGTAAATAAATATATTCACATTAATATATTTAAAAGTGTATGCAGTGTTTTCAAACAATATATTTATAAATTGCATATAATGTGAGAGTGCGACGGTCAGACATCACTAAATTTAAAACAAGAAGGCTTCATAAGTTTATCCATGTACAGCAGATAAAAACACAGACACTGTGATTTTAATTCGGTAAATAAGTTTATTCTTGATGGAACAAATATGGTCGTTAATCAATCTTTCTGCAGATACTGAAGTGTTACAGATACCTCATAAAAAATAACTGGGCTAAGCCTAGTATTTAGAAGAAAAAAAAGAGAGGTCAATAACAATCAAGGGCACAATAGGCTGTTCATATTTTAAGGCACCTTATATTTAAACTGTATGCCCACCAATATGAAAAAAAGAATGAAATTGTAAAAATGTATTTCCAGTTTATTTCCAGTGTTTTTTTTTTTACTTTCATATCTCTATTTTCAGCAAAAATTCCATAGCTATTAATGCATTTTTAATTGGAAGCAGCAGTTTTTTGTAACGTCTCATAGTTTCAGAAGAACAATGTTAGCAGGTCTACAGAGAAGCAGCCCAAACACCTGCTGTAATGCAAACAGTTCATATGTTGAAGGCTTTTCATTTTTGTACTTGAGTGTTTTATATACACTGAATTTTTACAAAATGTTGATATATTCCATTATGTTTAAAGATAGTAGTTATTTTTAAGTGGAATTGCGAAATTCCATTCCTTTCTTATTTATTTGCTTCATATCTGTTTGGTGGAACACATGCAAAATATGGTGTGTGTCCAGGCACTTTACATTATGTAATATATTGTGAATACATTATATAATACATGTTTAGTAAATAAATTGAATAATACATTTCTAAAAAATACATGGACAAATATAATTGATATATTGTTACCTGAAATTATATTTAAAATATATTTAAAATATGCAAATACATTGTAAATATATTTTCCATATGATGAAAACGGGCCAATTTTGTAATATGCTAAATATATTTTATATAACGTTACATACATAATACATATATGTTTCCATATATTTTATCATTCCCAAAGACTATGAGTTTTATATGAATAATATGTTTACAAAAATATATTTAAAAAATATATATATATATATATATTAGTATGGGTTTGTCACATGTAAACAAAGAAAATAAATGTATGCTCTCTACACCTTCTTCTCCATCATTTGGACATGCGTTTCCTAAAGCCCCAAGCCCTCATAATTTGCCAGGCCCAGACTCATGTTTCAGGCCAGCTCTTAATCATTTTAGACATTGGATAATTAGACATCAGGCAGCTGAACCAGTTAGAAATCCAACCAGAACTCTTAAACCAGCCTGTCAAGTTAAAACTAGCAGAACCACAAGCTATGACCAGGATAGACTGTGCTGCAGGTGAATTACAGGAATAATTAAAAACAGGGGACATTGTTAGTAGTGTGTGCTTCTCCTGTGAAAACTGTGACAGAGCTTACAATGCTAAATAAAATACATCTCCCTTCTTGTTTTAGGCTTCTCACGCAGTGGGGCACTGACGAGAGTAGATCTGGTAATCTAGGACTATGGTATTATTTCACCTAGTCTTATACCTGGAGTGAAGCTGCAGCTGTGAATCTTAAGATACAGCTGTACGTTTATAGCTACCCACGCAGAGGATCATACCTGAAAGTAACACAGCACACTTTACACAGATTTGAAATCCTAAGAAATCCTTTCTCCAGGGTAGTTTGGATCTTTACAGACTGCATGCTGTGACTGTGGATTTTCAATGAAGCACCTGCCTTCAGTCTAGAAGACTCGGATTTTAACCAGGCAAAGGCCAGTTAGATTTTGAGATTGGAAAGCATCTGCTGGTCTGTGATTGGGATTTCATGGTACTCTTGAACACGTATCAGCTGTTTATTATTCTTTTGAACTCTGCATGCAGGAGTTTGACTCGGAGAAATTCAAAGTCTTTTTTAAATCGGTCTGTAAACTGATAAAAATAAAGCAGAACCAAGGTGCTGATTTGTATTTATCCAGGGATGTTACCTTAAGTCTATTGAGGACATGGGATTTGAAAAAGTTCTGAGTAAAATCCATTCAACTCCGAATGACCTTGGGATTATAGTGGACTCAACTGTAACAGCATATCAACAATGTGGAGAGGCAACAGAAAAGGCAGATGCAATGTTACATAGCCAAAAGTGTTGAAAGCAAGTTAAACCCTCTTAGAATACTGAAATCATGTATGAGGAATAAACTAGTCACTGTTAAGGCTTTGTCAAATGCCAGTACATCTTATCTTGTGTACAGATGTCACCCTGTGCATAGAGCTTAGTTCAAAAGTTGTATTTGTTGTTAATGTTTAATAGTTGTTCCTGGCTACGATATATAATGAGTTAATACATCCTGTTTTGGTGTCTCTTATTATAAGCGACATCATTTCACAAAGTATGAGCAGCCCAAATACCAAGATGTAGACAATATAAAACACCCTAGACATGACCCGTTAAGTTATAATATTGATTACCTTCACTTTAAAAAATACATTATTGCACTTGGGAAGGTACAGAGAAGGTCTACTTAACTTCTTAGAAGTTTCACCCCGGCAGCAGTCATTTACAAAGCTAACCCTGGTCACTATGCCCAGCACAGCTCAGAACTAGATGACCTAGACTCAGAGTAAATCCTGTTTTACACACAGAGTGGTGAGTGTATGGGATGGGTGACCAAGCCACATTGTTGCTTCTGAATCACTGGGAACCCCTAATGACTTAAATGGCCTCCTCTTATTTGAAACTTTTCATGTTTTTTTTTTTTTTTTTTGGTGAAGTCGGTAAAATAGAGTCTCTGGTAACAATGTGACTACCGGTATATAAAAGATATATGGCTCTATGTGCTAATATTGCTTTGGTGTTTGTAAATACTGCTAATTCGTAGCCTCCGTCCTTTGTAGAATTTCTGCGCGCGATGTACTAAACAGCTCTTTTTCATGAACAACTATCGTAATTTTACCGCAAGTTTACGGACAGCATGAATTACTGCTCATTATACAGGCGAGATCAGCGTTTGCGTTTCATTATAAATAGATTAGCAGTGCCGAAAATCAAGATTTAAAACTTCCAGAAGTAAAGTAAACATTACAATGTAATAATGTAGCGCAAACAGACCCCGGGCACAGCGAGAAAAAGAAAACAAAAACTAAACTAAGTTACGGGAGTGAAAATTACTTACATTGTGTGTAAGTCTACGAAGTCACAAAAACCTACGAAAAGTCAAGATACGAAAGAAAACTCAATGATAAACAGAGCCCATAAGATACACTGAAAATAATACTCAGTGTAGAACTGTACAGCACTGTGGAGTGCTAGTCCTCCAAAAGAACATTTTAATGTAATACACACATTGTAACAGACCAAGGCTTAGTCATCCTTTCTTTTTACTGTTAGCAGGCAGCTACCTTGACTCCCAAACATTTTTTTTCTGTTTTTCATTAAGGCTTTTGTTAGAAACAGACGGCGAGGTTAGCCAACAACAAAAACGTTGCAGAAAGAAACTGGTATCGGATTTGTTGGGAGCTGGGTCTTTTCATTCAGTGAGAATTGCTAAACAAAATATATTCAATAGCAATTTAATTTATTTAACTCTGTATTCATCAGAAAGTCTGCAAATTACTAAAAGGTCTCCATCGCTGTTTTTTTTTTCTTCACATGGTTAATTGTATTAAGAGGAAAGGAACTTCTGAATAAACAATCTATTGTAAGGGACAGTGGTGTGTGATGAGACGAGGTTTTGCATAGTAGTTAAGACCCGCGCTTGTGGTGGTCATGGTAACCGGTTCACGTGTATGCATACATGCCAACAGTCCCTATATGGTCGGGACAGTCCCGGTTTCCTAGCAAATGTCCTGCGTCCCGATACATAGAAAGAAAGTCCCGATATTTAGCCATACAAAAGATGATCACTAATTTATACAAAGGTAAGAATGCTTCATTAGGGATACGTCTATTATATGATAATGAGTTGTTGTTGTTTTTTTTACAATAATGGACTGAGTGAATTTTTTAATTCATTTTTATACATGGCCTTATTTTATGTTATTTCTGCACTGAAACCCTTATTTCTATAAATGTACACATCTGAATATCTTGCAATTCAATTGCATACATAAAAGATATCTGAACTTCATGATTTGTTTGTTGACTTCTCTTTACCTGGAGGGTTTTTTGGATAAGAGCATCTATTTGAGAGTAGGCACTAATTGGCCACAGTGAAATAAACGATTATTATATATACAGTAGATATAACCTGAAAACACTTAAACACTTTTCACAGTGAGCATGCTTATGAATTAGAAAACTCCTCTGTTGTACACAGTCATTACAATATTAGTAACCCTCCTCATCACTCCAGGCTTATTACAGGTGTTGGCTGATGACAGTAGTTTATATTAAAGTAAAGATAGAGTACTGCAGTGTTAAGAAGCACTGGACTTAAAATCTTTGAAACCCATCGATTATTTAAATAGTCAAAGCACCTTAACATCTGAACTCACAGTCAAAACACCCTACACCTGAACTCAGTCAAAACACCTTAACACCTGAACTCAGTAAAAGCACCTTGACACCTGAACTCACAGTCAAAGCACCTTGACACCTGAACTCACAGTCAAAGCACCTTGACACCTGAACTTACAGTCAAAGCACCTTGACACCTCAACTCACAGTCAAAGCACCTTGACACCTGAACTCACAGTCAAAGCACCTTGACACCGCAACTCACAGTCAAAGCACCTTGACACCTGAACTCACAGTCAAAGCACCTTGACACCTGAACTCACAGTCAAAGCACCTTGACACCTGAACTTACAGTCAAAGCACCTTGACACCTCAACTCACAGTCAAAGCACCTTGACACCTGAACTCACAGTCAAAGCACCTTGACACCGCAACTCACAGTCAAAGCACCTTGACACCTCAACTCACAGTCAAAGCACCTTGACACCTGAACTCACAGTCAAAGCACCTTGACACCTGAACTCACAGTCAAAGCACCTTGACACCTCAACTCACAGTCAAAGCACCTTGACACCTGAACTCACAGTCAAAGCACCTTGACCCAGGTGTGATTCTAATAAGAGGCCCCTTGCAACATCATAACAAGCAAACAGCTGTAATAAAATAAGGAACATTTGAAGATATCGACTCTTTAAAGCGCATACAAAACTGTCCATCTCCAGTTAAACACCTCTTCAAATCCCATTACAGCCCATGAATGCTCAACTGCAGCTGCTGATTGGCGAACTGTAAAGGGTGCTCATAAAACGTCACACACACTTGCCTGAAAGCTCTTTAATATTTCATTAAATGAGTTTATGAGCCGAATCCATGAAAGATCAATGGCCAGCTCGGTCCATGAGCCGAGCTCTATTGCTGTAATTCTCTGGAAATACCGCTCATGGTTTTCTCACTGTCCGATTTTGCTCCATGTTCACCAGGAGAACAATTTCAATGACATTATTAATGAGTACTTATTTGGAAACTGCAATGCAATGCTTTGGTAATTATACAGTAATCACTGGATGATTGTGTTTTTCCAATGAATCCATTCATATTTTATTTAAATAAGTTTAACCGGGAATGGAAATGGCTTGCATTTGCATTTATAACTTCTCATTATCCCCTTATCCTAATGTTACATTAATACACTGTGGTATTCTGAGAACCTTATGGGAAAATGAACCAGCAGCCTTGTAATATACACCATTACCATAGACATCAGCTTCTGATGTCTTATAAGAACTGTCCTCTGCCTGTACCAGTGGCCATCACAGTTTTTTTGGCCATTTCTCAGGTTGAGCGCATGATCATTTTGCTTTATTGACCGCTTATCACAAAGGCACAAAAAGCAGAGATTGAGAGAGCTTAGTTGTATAATGTAATGTCTCTTGTTCCTCTAGAGCTCCACCATTACTGCAGTATTCCTTCTTATGATAGTGTGGCACCTCTTTGAAACCAAAGACACATCACTCTTGTTTCAAGGCTCTTAGTATTTCCTGCGATCAGAATTCTTATTCTTCTATGCAGTGCAAACCAGGGCTGCCACGCGGGCGCTTTTTATCCAGCCTGGATGGGTTTTATACCCAGGAGTTGTTAAACTTAGCAAAGTGTTTGTGCTGTGCAGTAAAGAGCGCGCTTCCACATGCACAGAGGGTGTTCTTTACTATATTTATTTACATTGCAATAAAGGAACTCAGTTTGGAAGCTGGCCTTTTTATTATTTGTTTCTGTATATTTTACAGGCACTTTTATCTCCCTTGTAATTATTTCCGTTGTAATACCAAGTAGTAGTCCCCAGTTTCTTTAGTATCGGTACTGTAGTACTGTAGAAATGTGCATTTAATCAAGTGCTCCATGGGGTGTAACACTGGTATGTAAAGTGTTTAATTAAGTGGATGCATTTGAATGAGTTTGTTTTTATCAGAATATTTTATTTGTATTTTTTTGTAAATGAATTAATTTGTACATTTGCCTGTACAGTATATTGATGCAGGGACCTGTAAACTGAAATTCCCCTAAACAGTATCAAGTTGCATGTGTTTCACCTGATATTGGATATATCTTTTGAGTGTTTATATTGCATGCAACTGGGCATTCTGAAAAAGTTACACAGAAAATCACCTAGCTGCAGTTTACTTCCTCAGTTAACCTTGTGCTGATCACTGTACATTCAAGAATGAACAGATACTGTAATGACACCAATCTGATGCAGACACTTGGAATTGTTCTGTTGTAACTTGTTCCATGTACAGTGTTGGCTCTTTGATGTATATGTTAAAACAGAACAACACTCAGGAAGGAGTGTTGTCGTTTTTACTCTCCTCCCTTTGCTTACTACATGGCTTTCTTTTCTAGGGGATTTAATGCAATTGATAGTACTGAGTATCGTGATACCAGAATTGGTATCGTATCATGATGTAATTCTTGGTATTGCCCAACACCACTTACACCTTTATGTTGGTGTGTTGTTCCTCACATTGATGTTTAATTTGCTGTTTAAATGGAGTCTCTGTCTGGTATTATGTGCTATATAAATGCTCACTGTTGTAATTCAGTTTCAGTAAGAATGGGTATGGAAAGCATTAAGTTGCCAGGTGAAGATGCCACAATCCCCTGATGTTTCATAAGACACATTCTCAACAGTGAAGACTGCCCAAGGACCATTCTAGAGCTGTGCTACACAACCCCACTCCAATACAATACAACTTCCATGAAGGAGTAATCATCCATCCCTAACAATTTAAACACCCTGCAGACCCACTGGCTCAAATCAGTCCCTTCTGGCTACTCCTGGTTGCCTTACATCGTATTCAGCGCTATTGTTTAGTGTTAGCACAACCTATAGACTTGAGGGATGGGATTTAAAAATGTAATACGGTGTCTATAGGGAGTATCTTGTACAATGGAGGTCATCTCGTGCAGTTTATGCAGTGCTCAAACTGTGCAAGGGGGTGTCTCTCAGAAGAAGCTCCTACAGCTCTGACCAAAAGTTTTGCATCACCTAGACTTTTAGGATTGAGACATCATTTAAAAAACGAAACTATATGAACATAATTTAGATATTTTATTTACCATCATGTAATGAAAGAAACTACAAAATGATATTGCAAAACTGTACCCGAAGCCATAATAGTAGTACAGTATTTCACGTTAGATTTCGAAATGTCACATTTTTCAATTTTTCTCAGTTTCTCCTTAAGCATATGGAAAACTACAAAGCGGTATGTAATTCAATATGTTAACGTAACATTATTCAGCAGGTTTCATTCGACTCTATGAATCAAAATGTGTTAATTCTAGAGGGTGATGCAACACTTTTGGCCATAGCTGTACACAAAACAAGTATAGATTGTTATAAAAGTGTTATCTTTTAACTTAAGAATCGTACTTATCTCGTTATCTATGCACAAAACAACATCTGTCCACAAAATGAGATGATGAGATGAGATAAATACAGTATTAAAGAAACACCGTGCTGGCTTACATGCTTATATCTACAATGTGTAAACTTTAATCCAAAAGAATCAACACCAGACATAATTAATCTTGGGGATTATGACGAATCAATAGCTGGAATTGTCTTTGTGATATGTTATTAGCATTTGGTTTCACATGGGAGCCAAAAACAATATCTAATAATACATAATGATGAATGAACATTAAAGTCAAACAGTACACAGCTGTTTACAGCAACTGCATGCTGGGATGCCAGTACCCTCCAGCAGATATTCAGAGGTAAGACCATGCCTTCAATAGCGCTGCAGCCTGTCAGACAGGGATATATGAAAGTTAACTAGAAAATGTTTTTTGCAGTTCATGTGTTTCTCTTTTGATATCCCTGATCTAATTCTACAAAGGGAGCAACATTCCATTACTGTGCAAAAAGGTCCGTCTAATAAGATAAGCAGCATACCACTGCTTTCGGGGATACAAAGTAAAATGTACTGCTCGTGCCAAGTGTAAAAGGATCTTGTTTGTATATATTTTGTTCTGCAGGAAGCTGGATATCAGTGTGTTGGGGGGGGGGGGGGGGGGGGTGCGATTAATTTGCAAAAACAGGGATGAAATCCGGTCACAATCCATACACAGCTCTAATTTATTTATTGATTGTTATTTTTATGTTTTGCTTTTCTGTTTTTAACATATTTTGCCAGTAGGATATACAATGCCGTGAAAAAGTATTTGCCCCCTGTCTGATTTTCTTCATTTTTGCATATTTTTGACACTGAATGTTATCAGATCTTCAACCAAAACCTAATATTAGATAAAAGGGACCCTGAGTGAACAAATAACACAAAAATTTGATACATATTTCATTTATTAATTAAAGAAAGTTATGCAACAACCAATGCCCCCGTGTGAAAAAGTAATCACCCCCTTAGACTCCATAACTGGTTACGCCACCTTTAGCAGCAATAACTGCAACCAAACACTTCCTGTAGTTATTTATTAGTCTCTCAAAGCACCATGGAGGAACTCTGGCCCACTCCTCCATGCAGAACTGCTTCAACTCAGTGACATTTGTGGGTTTTCGAGCATGAACTGCTCGTTTCAGGTCCTGCCCCATTCTTGGGTGCTGAAGACAGCTCCCCCTCTTAGGCGCTGGAGACGGCTGCCCTGCTCACCTTCGGGAATGACCACCCTTCCCTTCAGGACTGTTCCTCCTCCTCTTGGAGGGGGCTGTCGGGGAAGTGCCCTGACTCCCCGCAGGCGAGGCACCAACGTCAGGCCTCGAGCGCGATGAGGTAGGCGTTGAGGGAGAATCTGCCTTCGGCGAGTTGGAGCCATTCCTCACATGACTCCACTCTTGGCCAAAGTAGGCCTCCTTGAAGAGGGGGTCTATCCATGGGCATTCCCCATAGACATGCTCAAAGTTCCCACACTCCTCACACACAGCAGCCCCTTCTGCCTCCAACCGACGCTGCTGCTCCTCCACACTCCTCGGTGGTTCCTCCTTTCCACCCTGAAAGGGGCAGCATCCGGTATAGTGCCCGTGGTCTCCCTGAAAGGGACAGCACACGGTATAGTGCCTGTGCTCTCCCTGAAAGGGACAGCACCTGGTATAGTGCCTGTGCTCTCACTGAAAGGGGTAGCAACCAGTATAGGGCCCGGGCTCTCCACAGCCGAGGCACCATGGAAGTGCGTCCTCCTTCCGGCTCTTCTGTGCAGGTGGCTGAGGGTTTCCTGGAGTAGCCATTCCTCCGCCACGCTCACCTCACTCCGATAGTAGGCTTCATGCCAGAGGGGGTCTTCGTATGGGCCCACGTCCTGCAGGTGCCCATACCCTCGCAAGCTCCGGACTACGGAGTCCCTTCTTCCTTCAACCGCTGCTTCTCCACGCTTTTGCCCCATCCTATCTTTTTTCTTCCATTTTTGTCTTCTTTTCTTTCTTTTTTTCAAACCTGCAGTTCCTGTCTCTCAAGGCGCGATCCCACTTTGACACCATATGTGGCACGGTACGTCACAGCCCAGATGGCATTGGCAGGGAGAGAGACACACACACAGAAAGCTGCAAGGTAAATGCGCTGATGTGTTCTTTATTCAAAAGTAAAATAAAACAAAACACACTTGAAAAAACAAACGACACAAGGGCCAAAACAAAAGGGTTTACAAAAACTCACAAATGTAAACATTAGAAGGGACAGCACAGCCGGACACACGCCCAATGCACCTCCACCTCTATCACCAACATTCATTCCCAAATCCTCTCTAACACCCGTGAACACGTATTTTATACACCTGCAGATTAATTAATCATTTAATCATGTATTCAATTCCTGGCTCCAGCCACATTCCGACGTGTTTTGACAGGGAGAAATGTAACCCCCCTCCCTGCCAACCCAATATCCCCCCCTCCACACACACACACACTGGCAGGGTTTCCAACCTGCACAATCTTACACCGGCTGGTGTTCCAAAGAGTATTGCTTTTCCACGTTACACTGGCCAGCTCACAAAAACCAGCCAAGCAGAGCTTCACCTGCTTCAAAGAGCAATTTCTATCAAAACATAACATCGATACACAGCTGGAGTTGCGCTTTAAAAGGCTCAATGTTTTCAAATGTATTTTCAGTTTTCTAGTATGCCAAACAGATAACATGATGGCTCTGTAAGAATAACACATTATATATATATATATATCAATTTGTGAGGGAAAAAAATAACCTGAATTGAACCTGAATCGTCTACCCCTCCCCAGGTTTCCAGGAAGTCTAGATGAGTGGCTTGGCGCAGCTTGCCAGGTGTGACTGGTGCAAAGCCAGTGGCCTTATCCTTGAATGTATCTAAAAATATCCATGCACAACACAACTGCTGCACCACAGAAATATTACAAAGGAAAATGTTCTAAATAACCACAAGGCTGCCTCTCAACCAGGGAGCTCTCTGTGAGTGAGGCATCAGTGGCTAATAGAGCAGGGGATACTGCTGACAAGTGTAAGCCAGGTCGTTCTAGTCTTCCAGCAGGCTGGAGTATCCAGAGCCTCATAACAAGGCTTCACTGTCCATTACTCTGTACTTGAGTTGTTTTTTTTTGTTTTTGGACAGATTTCATGTGACAAATGCATGAATACTCTCTATAGCAGGTAATACCAGCTGGCGAAGCTCCTCTCTACCTGTTAAGTGCCCTTGGCTTCTCCTCGGTATCTTTATTGTGTGAAATTGCCATTACCAACCTGCTTCAAAGCAGAAATAAAATGCATTCACAAGAGACCTTTTTTGCAACGTTTTCCTGTTGAGATGATTTATGATAAACTATGAAAGTACCTCACTTGCCACAATCTTTCCGTAATGACCTCAATACTTTAACCTTCTAGAGATATATAAGGTGAAGATAAAGGTACTGCACACTAGATTTGTTTTTTGTCATAGATGTATCTTCTGTGTCGCAAAGTATTATAAATGAAACCTATTGCCTGCTTAAAAAATATCTCCATTTGAATTATTACTTCCCTTTGAAAAACAAGGACATGATTTGTGAATTTATACTTTTAGGACTGATGGAGCTGACCCATCTTTTTTGGTACTATTATTCTGCAAAGTAAATGGATTTAAAAAAAAATATATATATATATATATATAGATTTCCACTTTCCCTTGAATATGGGAATATAAACCTGGAGAACCACAAGGGAGCCATGAGTATCTCCTCCATGAATCTCACAACATCACAGCTCAAGCAAATGGGAACAGCCACGACTCCACACATATGTAATTGAATACTGTCATCTTTTATCAAAGGGACGCAGCAAATGAGATTGTACTGGCTTTAGGCCAAATCCACACATTACTGAGGATGCAATAAAAATAGGTTATACACAGAGCATGCAGTCACATCATCAGACTATCGATTTCCTTGATAAAGATTTCAGGTTAGGCCACAATAACTTCCTTCATTTTATTTCATTTTCAGCTAGGATAGGGTTCTTTTTTAGCAGACCTACTCGCTTGCAACAGATAATTAGATTCAAGGTGGAGAGGCAGGCTCTGAGCCTTCAAAATGGGGAGAATGTCACTCGGTGATGAAAATCCAGAGGTGAGATCGCAGGCTGCTTTTAAAATGACAGCAATGTGCAAGACGTGTACCTTACTGTATCACAGCCATAGTGACAGCAATGTGCAAGACTTGTACCTTACTGTATCAGAACCATAGTGACAGCAATGTGCAAGACTTGTACCTTACTGTATCACAGCCATAGTGACAGCAGTGTGCAAGACTTGTACCTTACTGTATCAGAACCATAGTGACAGCAATGT
The DNA here is from genome assembly GCF_902713425.1 of Acipenser ruthenus. Taxonomy (NCBI): domain Eukaryota; kingdom Metazoa; phylum Chordata; class Actinopteri; order Acipenseriformes; family Acipenseridae; genus Acipenser; species Acipenser ruthenus. Next base: position 1,108,401 of record NC_081219.1, read on the forward strand.
GAAAGATTTGTACCTTACTGTATCAGAACCATAGTGACAGCAATGTGCAAGACTTGTACCTTACTGTATCCGAACCACAGTGATCACCATGAAAAATAACAAGCCTGTCTTCCACAATCAAGACTCATAATCACTTCTGGGTAATGGCTTGACATCTACTTCAGAGCTAAAAAGAATTATTCCTGCAGCTAACTTCATAATGACATCATGTCATCTATCATTTCCTGCACATACGGTACCATACTAATGTAATCTGCAGAGGACTGAATGATATGATAGGTGATGACAGGCTATTAGGATCAGTGCGATAGCTATCTCACTAATGATGACATAGGCTATTATAGGTATGACCAAAGGAATGGAATTATACATGTTTGCAAACTGTATCTTTGAACAGTCAACCCCACTTAATAGCACTCCTGTTAATGTCATCCTCTGTTTATTATCAACACATTGACGTGTCCTGGCCAGAATATAATGGAGTCAATGGGAACAAACTCCTGATAACTTGGGTTATCATGACACTTATATCAATCACATTTCACAGGTTTACTTTTAAATAGATATTCGAATAGTAATGTGTTAGCATTATGTCATTTGTTTTGCACTGTTGTAGGCAAAGCATATGCAGAGTTTCTCCAGAGGTGTAGTGCATCTTTCTTCTTCTCCTTCTTCTTCTTCTTCTTGTTATTATTACCCATCTTTTATTGCTAAAAACAGAATATAAAGCAGGCACTCATGTAGCAGGGGAGCCCTCCCAAGGAATGAACATGCCAGTGCGGTTCCTCCACCACCCCAGCCTGACAATCTAGTCCCTGTTGAACCAGCTGCAGCCACGTTGCCCATACGCATGAATGTAAACTCTGTGAGTGAGATCTGGCACACAGCAATACTTCTAGATGTATATAATGGATCACTGTCAGGTCTAGTACAGTGATCGGGGCTACTCCATGCTGTGTGTGCATGGAAGTGTAACAGTGTGCTTAGAGGCAGAGGAAGCAGCTCTTATGCAGTAAGACACAGGAGGCTGGAAACTATAGTGACAAGAAGCAGAACAAAGTGAAGCACTTCTAACTGATCCCCAGAGGGGAGGAGACGAGGAGCACCAAGAGGAGAGATTTCATGCAGGGTGTGCAGCGTCCCAAGATAAAAGTGAGGGTAAAATGCCATTAAACATATGTCTGAATGGCTTTGAATCAAAATGTGTGGGAAGATACGGTAATAATACCCAGTGATTGGAATTCAATGAAAGACCAGAGGAGGATCCCTGAGAAACATGCAACACTTTCTTCTCTTTCCATATCCACTGCTTGCCAATTCCAATGGGTCCGATCCACATTATACACATTAAAATAGTTCAAACAAAACGTTTTGAATCATGCTGCAATTCTTTTTATGTTTCACCCCCCCTCCATCTTAATATTGCGGTGAATCTGTCTGTTCGGTGTAAAGCAAACCTCTTTCGACAACTTAAAGTTGACTAGGGAAAGCTCTGGCATCCGATCTGAAGTTATTAAAATGATGTAGCATTCTTAATGACAGGACCTCCGCTGAGTTTTAACACGTCTGTGTCTGAAAATAGTATAGCGCGGTCTTTTAATGGAGCGCTTTCATTCACAGGAAGCGCACATGTTGTGTAGACTCGTCTTTAGACTTCAGCCAGTTCAAAACATGAAGACAATCTGAGCGGCTTCCTTGCTTAGGGTTAGTCATCTATGATGTGGGTATGCTGGTTCAATTAAAACAGCAGCTGAGTCTGAGAATTGTCCACAAATCAATTAAAAGAAGTTCTGCAAGTTGGCTGTTACTTTCATGTGTCAGTATTGGTGTTGTTATTCAGTATTAGAAAGTATTAGGTAGGAGAATGCATATGTAACCTAGGTAGTGGATTTGTTAATGTGTCTATTCATCCAGGAGATGTTCTCTGATAGGGTATATGGAAAGCACAGCAAACAAGTGTTCAGTGTGTAGTGGAAGTCTATAGAGAGCAGTCAACATGGCAGCGCTTTCTTTTGAGTAGCATAAATAAGTATTTCATTAATATAAAATCAAATTTGCTTACGATTTTAAGTCGCCCTGGATAAGGGCGTCTGCTAAGAAATAAATAATAATAATAATAATAATAATAATAATAATAATAATAATAATAATAACCATTACTGGTAGTTCCATGTTGATAAACAGTCAATAGATATACCATGCATGTGTGTATCTATCGTTAGTCATTCTGAGCTCATATTTTATGTGTATGTTGGTTTTTGAGACTTGGTAGTTTCCTGCTCCAGTAATGTTATATAATGCTATGTAAAGCTACTAATACCCTATTCATGCCATCATCACAATTTGGAATAGCAATCATGTGTTTAAATGCACATTATTTAGGTATTGTGGATAACTTATACAATAATATCAGGGACGATATTTACATCAGGTTTAAGACATACAAAGACCAGTATGTAGTGTTACTGATATTATTGTATATAAGCTATCCACACTACCCGAATAATACACATTTAAACCACATGACTGCCACTCCCAATCACATGTTCAAATTGTAATGATCATGTGAATAGCTTTACATAGCAGTCTTAGACTTGACCTAGAGTGTTGTCAGTACAGCTGTGTACCGAATGTCAAGCCAGTATCTCAAAGCATTCGGTCTCTATCACCCAGAAACAAATACATCACATGATCACAATATGACCACATCACTACAATACAGCATTGCTATTACAGGGTAAAGTGAAGGCACTGGTAGAATTTGCCAGAGGAATGTACACGACATGAACAATATCAAGTCTACGGCTAGGGACAAAAGTTAAGCATCACCTAGAATTTTAGGATTGAAACATAATAAAAATAAACACAAACAATATGAACATAATTAAGATCTTTTATTTAACATCATGTAATCAAAGAAACTACAAAATGACATTGCAAAAGTCTATCGGAAGCCATGATAGTATTAAAGTATTTCATGTAAGATTTAAAAATGTTACATTTTCATTTTTTTTTACAAAAAAACATACAAGCTCCTTTACTAGCATGCTCAGTAAATGAAAACCTCAAGTTCACTTTACTGTTCTGAGGCCCAGAGCCTGGGGAAAGCTGAGTGCCTGTCGGCAATGGAGTGGGTTGGGTTTTAGCTCACATTTGCATGATAATGGCACTCAGAACATGAACGTTTTAACATGGTTAATTGAAAACTGAGAACATCTGGCAAACAGTCACTTCAGCACTGCAATGCTAAATAGCAGATAGAATTTGATATCTCTTCAAACCAGTGGCTCGGATATTACACAACCCTTTTAAATGTAATCAGCAAAGGACGTATAAATATGTTGCATGATCCATTAAATAACAGAAGAGGAGCTTTAAATGAATGATGGTTTAATAAGCAGTGGGTGCAATTGTACAAATTAAATCCTACTAAAGTTATGCAATGTTGATAGTGCTAGTGCTGGGATGTGTTGCAAGTGCAAAGTCATTCGCACCAACAAGTCCTGATTTACACTGTCGAAGTGTCTCGGTCTAATTGGAATGTTTTATTACAGACTACTAAGACTACAAATGCCTGATTAAAAAAATCAAATTAGGACCTATCTTCAAACCCAGTCTCTAATTAGATTAATATATAGGACCATTAACTGTAGTTTGCCTCGAGTTGCTTGGCTTTAAATGTTAAAAATCTTGCTGGCGACCTGGCCCTTTAACTCTTTTTACTCAGGCACTGTAAGAGACAGCCCTGCTGGCGATGAGCAGAGTCTGAGCTTCAAAATGAGGTCCTATTCGTGCATTCCTGGCATTGGACCATGTCAGGAGAGAGCCGTGAATGCGAGTGTTTTGCAATGTTACTGCTGTGCTGTAAGACAGAACTACCTCGGTGCAGTAAACACTTTCACACAAAATCTTTACAAAAGAAGAGAAATGGCGACATCGAAGGCACAAGGACCTATTTTCCAATCAATATATATTTGTTTTTGTGTTTGTGGATCAGATGCATGCGACAAGTCAGCTGTTAGGATTGGGTTGCCATCTTGCAGGGCTTTTAGCCACAGTGAATAGCACCACATGATCAGGGTCCCTGGCATGAATCATTTTAATGCGTTTTTTTTTTTCTTTTGCACATTTTTCAATTTTTTTTTGGTTGCTTTTGGTCCCTTTTGTATATATGGCCATAATTCCTTTATTTATTATCCAATTTGTTCAAAACAAATGTTTCCATGTTCCCTACAGTTTCATTGTACACTTTCAGATTTGAGCTGGCCATGCTAAAATAAATGTTATTAACAATCAATAATTCTAAAAGGCCTCTTTCTTTCCCTGTGGTTTTTGATATCTGTAAAGGATGAGTGTGGCAGGATGCCCAGAGTGGTGCGTGTGGGCGGTGACGTCAGGTTCAGGAAGCAGTAAAACAAAGGTGCGGGAAAAATGGCGCTGCTGCACGTATATTTATTAAATAACAAAAATAACAGTTTTAACAAAACACAAACACTGACACCAAAGCAAAAGTAAAATAACACGAACAATAACAATATTTTTCTCCCATGAGTACCTTGTTTGCTGGCTGGTAGCATTCGCTCTTACTCCTTAATTCTCTCCTAAACTCTCTTCCACTCTGAGCCCGGAGTGTTTTTTATTTTTTTTAATATACTGTGGCTGGAGCCTTAATTGCCTATTAGACAATTACCTTTACAGCTTTACTGGGATGAGGATTTAACCCCATCACATTGTTTTAGTTTTTTTTTTTTTTTTACATTTTGACTACTGCATTACTACTACTATCATCCTCCTGCTCATTGGTAAATCCATCTCAGTTACATATGTGAGCAGGAGGATGATGGGAAATGTAGTTCTGAGAGGTCCATGCGGGTAAATGTGAAGCTATCTTGAGGCAGGGAATGCAATTTAAAAGTTTAAAAAGTGGTCAAAATGTAAAAAATAAATAAAAATAAAACAATACACACACCTTACGTAACCAGTTGTAACAACATGTAGCTCAATAAAATAAAAAAGGGCCTTATGTACCCTTTAAGCAATACCAATGGTGTATATATTAGGGTAAGCGAGAAATTCACAGGTGCCGAAGCCAACATTTTATTAAGCTACAAAAAAACAAGTCAAACTAAAATAGTTTTTAACCACTGGTATTACTGTACACAAACTAATTCATGGTAAACATGATAATTACTATTGCTATACCAATTATAATAATATTGATTTTTTTGTAGCTTAATAAAATTCTGGCTTCAATGCCTCTCTCTGTACAAATTAAGCATTGTTAATTTTCATACATTTAAATGAAATTATAGCTTTGCAGGACGAATTCAATTTTAAGCATGCCTATTGTAAAAAAAAAGTACAAGCTATTTGGGTTTAAAACATAAAAAAGGCCTGGAACAGAAAGATGGTGTTGATATATTAACATAAGATGTAAATCTAATAGATTACTTGATGCATTTTGTAATACAGAACTATCACACAATGCAGGAGACCGAGTACTTGCATAAAGTTCAGTTAATGAGTCGTTTAATTTACTTCAAAACAAATTAAATGTTTGTTTTGTAAAACAAGCAAAAAAGAAAATGCCCATATGCAGCATTTACATTAATAAAGAATTTATTGATAAAGAATATTAAACAGCAATATTTCAAGCAGTCCACGGTGTTAGTTCTGTCTTTGTGTATGCTTATCAAACTGCGTTTGAAGTTGTCACTGTTTTTGCTTTGCTGTGCAGAGTGGCTCCTGCAGAAATAATTTAATATGTTGCCTTGTTTTATTTTATTTTTTGGTGGCAGTGAAATTTAGATTTTCGCTGACTCATCCACAATATTATCGCCTTCTCAATCATTCCTTTTTCCATCCTTTAATTATCCAAGTTCTCTGTATATTTCCCACCTTTTCTCACAGCAAAAGTAAAGGCTCTGAAAACTGAAAGGCTGTCAGTCTAAGTATCTGCCACTGAACTGGGTGATGTATAATCCCTCTCCCGCAGTCCTATTGCAGTCATGATCTGACACATTCTAAAACCTGAAGAAACATTATTTTGGGGTCTCTAGATGCTATACTACCTGGAGTGCTGGTTATTCCTGTGCCTGTGTGCTATAATACAGGCGCCTTTTCCCCAGCTCTTCACATGTTTCTTTTGTCAAAAAGTGAGAGGGCATGTTTTACTGTTGTGATACCGATGATAACCCTGACAGAAATATACCACGGCCACCTAAGTTACTAAAGACTCACCACCTGCTTTCTAAACAGCTTCAGCTTCTCCAGAAACTGGAGACTGTGCTGGGGTATCTGGGGGAGTGGCCTCAATCGTTCCTTCAGTTGCGTTGTGGGCTTTTTGTATTTGTGTTTTCTGTTTTGTATTTGTGTTTTCTGGTTTGTATTTGTGTTTTCTGGTTTGTATTTGTGTTTTTTGATTTGTATTTGTGTTTTCTGTTTTGTAATTGTGTTTTTTTATTTGTATTTGTGTTTTCTGTTTTGTATTTGTGTTTTCTGTTTTGTATTTGTGTTTTCTGATTTGTATTTGTGTTTTCTGGTTTGTATTTGTGTTTTTTGATTTGTATTTGTGTTTTTTGATTTGTATTTGTGTTTTCTGTTTTGTAATTGTGTTTTCTGTTTTGTATTTGCGTTTTCTAGTTTGTATTTGTGTTTTCTGGTTTGTATTTGTGTTTTTTGATTTGTATTTGTGTTTTCTGTTTTGTGTTTGTGTTTTCTGGTTTGTATTTGTGTTTTCTGGTTTGTATTTGTGTTTTCTGTTTTGTATTTGTGTTTTTTGATTTGTATTTGTGTTTTCTGGTTTGTATTTGTGTTTTTTTATTTGTAATTGTGTTTTTTGATTTGTATTTGTGTTTTTTGATTTGTATTTGTGTTTTCTGGTTTGTATTTGTGTTTTCTGGTTTGTATTTGTGTTTTCTGGTTTGTATTTGTGTTTTCTGGTTTGTATTTGTGTTTTTTGATTTGTAATTGTGTTTTTTGATTTGTATTTGTGTTTTTTGATTTGTATTTGTGTTTTCTGGTTTGTATTTGTGTTTTCTGATTTGTATTTGTGTTTTCTGTTTTGTATTTGTGTTTTCTGGTTTGTATTTGTGTTTTCTGGTTTGTATTTGTGTTTTCTGGTTTGTATTTGTGTTTTCTGGTTTGTATTTGTGTTTTCTGGTTTGTATTTGTGTTTTCTGGTTTGTATTTGTGTTTTCTGGTTTGTATTTGTGTTTTCTGTTTTGTATTTGCTTTTCTAGTTTGTATTTGTGTTTTCTGTTTTGTATTTGTGTTTTCTGTTTTGTATTTGTGTTTTCTGGTTTGTATTTGTGTTTTCTGTTTTGTATTTGTGTTTTCTGATTTGTATTTGTGTTTTCTGGTTTGTATTTGCGTTTTCTAGTTTGTATTTGTGTTTTCTGTTTTGTATTTGTGTTTTCTGGTTTGTATTTGTGTTTTCTGGTTTGTATTTGTGTTTTCTGGTTTGTATTTGTGTTTTCTGGTTTGTATTTGTGTTTTTTGATTTGTATTTGTGTTTTCTGATTTGTATTTGTGTTTTCTGGTTTGTATTTGTGTTTTCTGGTTTGTATTTGTGTTTTCTGGTTTGTATTTGTGTTTTCTTGTTTGTATTTGTGTTTTCTGTTTTGTAATTGTGTTTTCTGGTTTGTATTTGTGTTTTCTGGTTTGTATTTGTGTTTTCTGATTTGTATTTGTGTTTTTTGATTTGTATTTGTGTTTTCTGATTTGTATTTGTGTTTTCTGTTTTGTAATTGTGTTTTCTGGTTTGTATTTGTGTTTTCTGATTTGTATTTGTGTTTTCTGATTTGTATTTGTGTTTTCTGTTTTGTAATTGTGTTTTCTGGTTTGTATTTGTGTTTTCTGATTTGTATTTGTGTTTTCTGATTTGTATTTGTGTTTTTTGATTTGTATTTGTGTTTTCTGGTTTGTATTTGTGTTTTCTGGTTTGTATTTGTGTTTTCTGGTTTGTATTTGTGTTTTCTGTTTTGTAATTGTGTTTTCTGGTTTGTATTTGTGTTTTCTGGTTTGTATTTGTGTTTTCTGGTTTGTATTTGTGTTTTTTTATTTGTATTTGTGTTTTGCATTCAGTGCCACCATATTAAAAAGTTATAGGCACAATTCTAACAGTAAAGAACAGGCGAAAATAGCTTTGGCCTAAAGGGTTAATACCAGGGCTGTCAATGAACCGCGGTTAACTTCTGCCATTGGCGCGTACATTTCTTGAGAGATTTGTTTTATTAATGCATGTTAATCACACTCCTGTCTTGTCCCTCTTAGCACACCGTAATTCATTTCCTGCGGCACCATTTTAATGCATGTCAGGATTGAATGAGTGCAGTCAGAGTTTGAATATAAAATCAGTCACAGAAGCGCATTATGTAGCAAAGCACTCAAACGGCAGGACTTGTGAATGGAATGTTTATTTTTTGAAAACTGTCTGACGGTTTATTGGATAGAAAGAGGGTTACTTGTATCTACTGTCAAAGTGAGTTCCAGTATCACAGAAGTGCATCTAGTCTGCTGTACCACCTGCGTGCTAAACATGCTATCACTTCTCTAAATACACTTCCTAGTAGTTTTTCTGCTACAGACAACATCAATACAACAGCAAATGAAACCTGTCAGTTTCGCCAGAGTACTCTTTCAGAAATTCAGGATCACTGCAAACCCGAATCAAGCTAAGTACAATACTTGCTAATAATAATAATAGTTACATCAGTAATAAAACACACTTAAATGAGACGGATGCAGTAATTGTAGTAATTAAATACACGATTAAAACCAGGATTACCTGAGAATTTTTTTAAATCTCAAGATTACTTACGATTATTTTTTTTAATCGCTTGACAGACCTAGTTAATACATAATTTGCTGAAGTCTACTTACATATCACTTCGTAACCAATGTGTTTTTAATGTGGATGTTGATATTTCATAAATAAATCACAGTTTCATATGCCTCAGATCTAAACCCTATACATTATTGCAGAAATGTGTTTCAATATTAAGCCATTTGAATTTTGAAGGAGAATTCCTCTCCATAAAAGAAAACTACATGTAAATCCATATTACCCAAAAGATACTACTAAAACAGCATGCCAAAAAGGTGAGACTTATTATTTTTGTATGTGAAACATGCCAGTCAAAAGCATAGAGTTCAGCTCCCGAGTGGCACATCCAGTAAAGGCACTCAGCCCGGAGTGCAGGATGCGCCCACTTTTCTCCCAATTTGACATATCCAATTGCTCACCGCTGCCACCCATGCGGTGACTCGGGAGTGGCGAAGACGAACACACGCTGTGCTGTCAGCCGACCGTTTTTTTTCACTCTGCAGGCCTGCCATGCACCCAACCCAGAGCTACAGCGTCGGAGGACAACATAGCTCTGGGAAGCTTACAGGCAAGCCTGCAGGCGCCCAGCCAGTCTACAGGGGTCGCTGGTGCGTGATGAGCCGAGGACACCCTGGCTGACCTAAGCCCCACCCCGGGCAGCGCTCTGTCAATTGTGCGCCACCCCCTGGGAGCTCCAGTCCACGGTCGGCAGTGGAATAGCCTGGACTCGAACCGGCGACCTCCTTTCTATAGGGTGCATCCTGCATTCCACGCGGAGTGCCTTTACTGGATGCGCCCCTCGGGTGCCCCTTGAGGTTTTTTAATGCACTGGAGAGACCACACTTCTGGTCTGTGTACTACAATACAAAAACTATACCAGGGAGCACAGAGCACAGAGCACAGAGCAACTAGACTAATCCCAAGGCTAAATGATACGAATTACAGTACTTCATGAAGGCAGGTTGAGGAAACCTGGGAGACTTGATCAAAAGATGTTGACAAAGTAATGTGGAAAATGAGTGGAGACAGACTCAAGAGAGTGTATGAAATGAGTTACCAAATCCACGTTGGTGCTGCAGAGTCATTGAAATCCTTTAAGAGATGACTAGACAAAGGTCTGGGATTAATTAGCTAGCAGAAACTGGGCGAGCATTGATAGGCTCTCACTGGTAACTTTTTAAAATGGGGAAACACTGACACTGCGCTTCTTCCTTTAGCTGGATGAAACAATGGGTTTGATTCAACTGATCTAAATACTGTGCTGTATAGATAATCAAAAGAGGGCTAGTGCACCAAGGTGATGCAACCCAACCTCTAACAGTGCATGATGAGAGTCTCTTTGATTCTGATTCATTGAATAATAGCCCCCCTCCCCCGATACACAACTCAGATGTCAGTAACAATCACCTTTCATTCCTAAATCCAATGCTTTGGCACACTTTGACAGGATACACCATTGCACTTAGATCTTTGATGCAGATCCGTCTTTATTTCTCAGTAGGAGTGTGTCTCTTGAAAGGATATCAATGCTGACAAAGCTGTCTTACAAAAACTATTTTTTATGTCTGAGATACAAAAGAATCCTGAGTCTTAAAGACATTCTTGGAAATGAGAAGATACAGCAAAGCCAGGCTGGCTGATCCCAGGGCTAAAAGAAAAAGAGCTATGAGGGTGAGTGGGTAAAACAGAAAGCTATCCTTTTCAAAACAAATAAAAGACTAGCGTAGATGAGCTCATCCAGTGTTATTATTTTAAACCCAGCACAGAGCACAGGGAACTGAAGTGCAAAAGGTGCAGTAGGAAACTCTCAGACGCCAACGTGGTGCAATCTCCCTGCTTTGACCAGTGACAACCAAAGCTAAAAGAGTGGGGCTTCGCTTTTATTTTACCCCTGGTTTTCTCCCCACTGCAGCAATCCCACAATAGCTCAGAACTGAAGTTCAGTGAGCGTTCTTTGATCCAATCGGCTAGCCAATACCTCTACATCCAGGAGCTCTAGGGTGGATGTCATCCATCCCTGCAGGTGTCCACTTGAACTCACCGGGCTCCTGGTCAATAAGGTCCTCTGTAGCACAGAGAGGAGAAACAGTCCCTGCTGATTTTGCACCATGAAGCACCAATAAACCTGATTGGTATTTACCAGGAGAACAGTGTGAAGAAATCGTTTTCTGGTGAAGACTGCTTGTCCCTTTAAATCAGTGGTGAAGACTCACTAATACGGTAGTACATCAGGAAGGTGTTATCCCATTTGGAAAGCCATTATCTCCCAACCATACCAAGTAACCTTATTTCATGTTATGTCCCCATGGGAGATAAGTATCTATGGCAACAGGGATATATGGAGGCACACATATATGTGCATGTCCGAGTGGTCACTAATCTGGAGAAGCATTCTCTCAAACGTGATGAAACTTGGTATGGGTATTTGTTGTCACAAATTCTTAAGGGAATCAGAATTCAGGGCATGGTGACCTCATTTTGAATAAGTTCTGACTTCTGATGTTTGAGTTAATAAAGTCTGAATCATCTGAACTACGAATGATGGCTGAGCTTATGAGCTGCCCATGTCCGTCCATCTGGCACCAGTGTTATAATACACTCAAACACAGCGCCCTACACAGTTCAAATTGCATCTGGCTATAAACTCTCAATGTTATACAAATTATGGCAACAAATGATTTTTAAGGAGGCAGTGTGGTCCAGTGGTTAAAGAAACAGCCTTGTAACCAGGAGGTCCCCGGTTCAAATCCCACCTCAGCCACTGACTCATTGTGTGACCCTGAGCAAGTCACTTAACCTCCTTGTGCTGCGTCTTTCGGGTGAGGCGTAATTGTAAGTGACTCTGCAGCTGATGCATAGTTCACACACCCTAGTCTCTGTAAGTCGCCTTGGATAAAGGCGTCTGCTAAATAAACAAATAATAACAATAATAATTTACAGCAAGGCTAGGGGTGAGAATTGTATTGCCCATTTTTACTCACTCAGACCCTTTACTTACTAAATATCTTGGTATCCCTGAATAATACAATATATTTTTATATAGCGCCTTTCATAGTGGACCACCATCACAAAGCGCTTTACAGAGGTAGGCTGTGAACTGTGCATTATATGCAGAGTCACGTACAATTGGACATTGATTTATCATCTCATCCGCAGGATGGAGCACAAGTGACTTGCTCAGGGTCACACAGTGAGTCAGTCAGTGGCAGAGGTGGGATTTGAACCGGTGACCTTCTGGTTACAAGCCCTGGACTTCAACCACTGGACCACACTGCCTCCTAACTGGACCACACTGCCTCCAAACAGATCATTGTCTCCTCTTTAAAAATATGCTAAATATTTTAATGAGCAAGACATCTCACAAGTACAATGGTACCCCGAAATGTTCTCCTTTTTCTAGGAAAGCAGGACAACACAGGATTATTATTTGTTTATTTAGCAGACGCCTTTATCCAAGGCAATTTACAGAGACTAGGGTGTGTGAACTGTGCATCAGCTGCAGAGTCACTTACAATTGGTTAAGTGACTTGCTCAGGGTCACACAATGAGTCAGTGGTTGAGGTGGGATTTGAACCGGGGACCTCCTGGTTACAAGCACTTTTCTTTAACCACTGGACCACACAGCCTCCTAGGATAACTTCATTCGGACTTCTTGCTCACTAAATATCTTGGTATCCCTGAATAGATAATCGTCTCCTCTTTAAAAAAGACTAATTGTTGTACTGAGCTACACTCTGGGTTAATGCACAAAATAAAACTCACTCCAGTGAGTCAGTATAATCTAATTACATTTTTCAGTAACTTGTAAGTGTAGTGGTTCCTTTTTCAGACAGGTAACAAAATGTTGTAACAGATTAATTTCGTGTGAAAAAAACAACACAGTTACTTTTAGTTCAATTTAATGAAAAGGACTATGGCTAATGTGCAACAGGGAAATCAGAAAGTGCTTCATCAGTGCAAATCAAACCTTACATGTCACATGAACGCGCTTTCATATCATCTTGCTAGAAAATGGCGTATGAGGGAACGAGTTGCAGCCCGACCAAACTGAAAAAAAAAAAAAAAACATCTCTGTGTACCGGTAATGTAAACTGTACCTGAGAAGTAACTAGTTAATATTTTTTTCTAAGTAATAAGTAACTGTAACTAATTACAATCTTGTTCAAGTAACTGTAATGGATTACATTTACAAAGTAACCCCCAGCACTGGCCTTCTTTTGCCTAGTTTTAACATAATTAAAATGTAAGCATTTGTGCGCTCAATTGTACAATGTGAAATCAATGCAGCGCTTCAGTGACCTCCACTTATTCTCCCTCCACTGCTCAACTGAATGCTGTGTTAATGGAAACACTTGTGGCTGTTCATTGAGTTGCCATGACAACCTGATTGAGATCAAACCTGCATACTCCTCCCTTACAGCTCCTGGTCACTATTTGCCTTGCATTTCCACTTTAGAAGAACTTCTCATGCTCTTTTAAGCAAGTGGAAAGGCAAAGGGCAACGCTTGAAACGGTATGAAACTAGCACTTTAAGCCTTTAAAATGCGCCTTTACCTTTGCACTTGCATTAATCGCTCATGTTTCACCTGCATGCAAACTGTTCATTTTGCAGCTCCAGCTGCTTGGTTACCATTCCAGCTCCAGTATGTCTGCAGTGCCAGCAGCAACTCTGTGGACTCTGCAGCATCATACGTAAATGTCTCAGCCTCATGAGCAATTTAAATATCAGCTGTTTCATGACACAGTATCCACAGAACCTTGACTTGTGTAGCTGAACAGCCAACCATACACTGTTTCTATTATACAGAACATAGGCATTGTCACCAGTATACAGTGGACTGTGTGGCTCCCTTGTTGTATGGCTTTACTCTTATAATTGCATGGGGGTTATTTTTTTACAGAATTACATTTTTTACTATTTACTAACAACATCAAAGTAAGTTAGAAAACAAAATCAGGATATATGTTTTTAAGTGATCCATGTTTAGTGGGCTTCACTCACAGAATAAGGTTATTTAAATACATTGTAATTCCTACTTTATTGTACAGTAGTTGTTTGAGACAATTGTAATAATAATAATAAAGCTACAAAGGTAAGGACCCTTGATTGGGGAAAGTGCACACAAAACCTGCCTGTCTGATCTACAATGATCAATACATTCAATAACACATGTACTGACCAGAGGCCTTTTTCAACATCTTCAAACTGAAGACACTGAAAAAGACTTCTGGTTGAAACAGCAGTCGTTGAATTGAATACGTTTCTTACAGTATTTCTAAATTCAGACCTATGGGATATTTAATAGTCATGGATGAATGATCAAGTTTGAAACAGGGTTAGTTTCAATAGCACGTCATATCATTGGAAGCTTTAGGCTACAGTCTTACAATAAACTGTTAATGTATTTATTGAGTAAATGTTGGCGTTCTTAACTTTTCTACAATTTTCTTGTACTGTGTGCCTTAAGGAAAACTATAACCTGAGGTGTCTAAACTTAAACAGACCACACATGGCTACCCACAGTAGTATTTGATGGGACACTGATTGTTTGGTTGCATAGTGTGTGTTGCTGTGTAGGTGACGAGTCATGTTTTTTTACTCCACGATGTTACTGTACACAAGTGGCAGTGCCACCACATAGGGGTACTGCATGGACCATGGCACTATTGTTGAATTATACTTGGCAGCAGAGAGCACCCATAAACACTTACTGAACATGAGGAGCTCTGAGAATGAACCACCAGACCTGGGTTTAGTTTAAAACACCTTCTATCTGACTTACTATCAACCTGCAGTCACACTGTAATTGATGATCAAAAATACATTTTATATATATATGTGTGTGTGTGTGTGTGTGTGTGTGTGTGTGTGTGTGTGTGTGTGTGTGTGCGTGCGTGCGTGTGTGTGTGAGATTAGCAAGGTTGTGCGTGAGAGAATGTGATAACATGTAAATGAGTTAGTTTCATGCTGACTGCTCTGTGAACAGTGTGTTAATATGCATTCACGTGAACAGTGTGTTAATATTCATAACACATACACCTGCAAGCACCTCTAACTTAAGGGTCAATAGCTGTCTGACAATACTGACATGTGATGGGTGTACAGCATTTAATCCAAATAAAGAGAATGACAATAGAAACTCACCCCCCTTTGAGAACAAAACAAATCGTTACATGAATCCCTGTCTGGTTTGAGGAATTTACAGACGTAATGAAATCGTGCAGTATGAACTGCCTGTATGTGTATTGTGAGCAGATATTAAAGATAGGAAGAATATGCACTCATGTTGTTATTTGTTTATTTAGCAGACGCCTTTATCCAAGGCAACTTACGGAGACGAGGGGGTGTGAACTATGCATCAGCTGCAGAGTCACTTAATGTAATATAAATATACCAGTATTTATACAACAGGGACAGGCCTCTTACTCATGAGAAATCTCCTTATCCCAGGCGGTTATACATTCTCTCAGTACAGTTGGCATTACAGTGCATTTAAGTGTCTAGCAGTACTGGACTTAGGAGTCCAATATACTCCCCCCCACCCCTGTAGCAACTACTGCACCCTTTTAAATGAGCGATCTGTAAGGTCTGGCAGAAACACAACTCATAGTAACCACAACAGAATCTGTCAATGGGGAGCCAGACCCAGACTGGAGTAACAAACAGGCCTGAAATTAAATATTAGAAACATTTACATGCCATAAAAAATCCATTTAGTCAAGTGTTATCATAAATTGCTTTTTAATGCAAGTCTTATCTCTTCCAAAGCCATTATCTCTTACTAGAAGCCAACATTAATGCAAACAGAATAAGATGTGTAGACCTGGCACACTGCTGGCAAGTCAGCTGGACTCTGTTGCATGTATCTCAGTCATTGACAGTAGGAGTACGAGCCACCCTACAGCATTTTAATGCACTTCCTTGTAATACTGGCCAACAGTGGTTTGGTTTCACTAAGAACTAAGAAGGTTCTGCACACACAACTAGATGTCCTGCTTCTTGGTTCTCTGCGGTAAATGAAGCAATACTACTCACCGGTTTCCTGGTCACAGAGCTGCTCACAGGGGGCTGTCGTTCTCTGCCCACAGTAGTCTCTAACCCAAGGGGAGGTGGAGTTGGTTTGGTAATACAAAGAGAGCTTGGCAGGGTTTAACCAATCCGACACATCCAGATAGCTTCCCATGCTCACCACAAAACTGCTTCCTGCGCAGAGAAAACAAACTGAAAGTCATCTCTGTACCTGGAGAGTACCTGGAGAAATAACGTGTCAGGAATCTGTGAGACAAATCAGCAGTTTACTTAATCAGTAGACATTCCAATCAGCAATGAACAGCTAGGAGACGTATACACAAGAGAGACATGAGGAGGAAACAGTCAATGAACAGCTAGGAGATGTACACACAAGAGAGACATGAGGAGGAAACAGTCAATGAACAGCTAGGAGATGTACACACAAGAGAGACATGAGGAGGAAACAGTCAATGAACAGCTAGGAGATGTACACACAAGAGAGACATGAGGAGGAAACAGTCAATGAACAGCTAGGAGACGTACACACAAGAGAGACATGAGGAGGAAACAGTCAATGAACAGCTAGGAGATGTACACACAAGAGAGACATGAGGAGGAAACAGTCAATGAACAGCTAGGAGATGTACACACAAGAGAGACATGAGGAGGAAACAGTCAATGAACAGCTAGGAGACGTATACACAAGAGAGACATGAGGAGGAAACAGCGGGGTAGTGCAATAGAAATTAAATAGCCAGGTCAATATCTAAATGCTTCTAAATAGGAGACAGACGCCCTGAAATTGTTAACTTTTTAAACCAGTTAGAATCCCTTCCTGTGAATAAATAACCACCCACCCAAAAATCTTTTGTGTTGAACATGTGAAGAGTTCTGTTTAGAATGCTTGGTGGAAGTGCGGAATTTAAATATCTGAAAGGAGCAATCCGCACATTCCGTTAATTAGTAGTTAATGAAGCTCCTCCTCGTGGCTGATGAGTTCATAATGCTGACATCAGCAGAAGACCCGTATTTGCCTCTCGACTACAGAGCTTGCTGAATGGTAAGATGTTGGTCTTTGGACCGTGTGGTTTGCAGTTCATATCCTGCCCTTGCCTTTCCATTCAATTCAATGGGCTGAGAAGCCAACCCATTACAGTATCTTCTAAAACAATACCACACAAGATGGTAGTTAGAGGTAATTGGAAAGATGTACTGGCATTATTGTGTTTGTTCGATGCAGTTCCAGTGGATGCTCATTGGTTTAAGTGTGCAGGGTCAGTACAGAAAGTACTTTGACATTGTTCTACTGGGATGATCTTTATACCACTGCTTTCAAATAAACCTGATCTTCCGCAGACCTCATTCCATCATATTGTTACTGTCTTTAGTCGTTTAAATGTGTGGGTCAGATCACCACTGGGGAAAAACACCAGCTATTACAAGGCGTCTCTTTTTAGATCAGCCACAGTTTTGCTTATTTAAACAGGCACAATATCAATGCAAGTTCCTTTCTATTTCAAATGTTGCTACGATCATTAAATCATTTGCCTAAATGTTTGCTCATTGTGTTTGCTATCCAAAAGAGAGCACACTTCATACCACTGTATTAAGTGTAACCAAATAACTAGAATGAAGTAGTGTTTGACTACAATAACATGTCCTTCCTGTTGTCACACTGCACCTTCAATAACACTTTACTTCTGTAGCTACTGTTGCTACCAAGAGCAGCTCTCAACAATGTAACTGAAAACACCTTTTTGTTCCGTGATTGAGGAAATGTTCTGGATTTTGACATTTCATATTAACTATTAACATAGTCTGGTTAATTAAAAATGTGTCAATTAGATTCATTTGAATATATTCTGTATGCATGTGCTGCAGTAATTACATATCAGAGGCAGCTCCTGAACAGGCACTGCTCATTCTATGATGTTAAAGCTGCAAATCCAGGCAGACCCACAGCGGAATAGGGTTTCCATTCACACTGCTGGGAAAAAACTGTGCCTGGCTCTAACTGGACAGTGAAACCAACCATCCCAGAGAGGCTTTATATTGGGGGCTTGTGAATGTAGTTCTTTATATTGGGGGCTTGTGAATGTAGTTCTTTATATTGGGGGCTTGTGAATGTAGTTCTTTATATTGGGGTCTTGTGAATGTAGTTCTTTATATTGGGGGCTTGTGAATGTAGTTCTTTATACTGGGGTCTTGTGAATGTAGTTCTTTATATTGGGGGCTTGTGAATGTAGTTCTTTATATTGGGGTCTTGTGAATGTAGTGCTTTATATTGGGGGCTTGTGAATGTAGTTCTTTATATTGGGGGCTTGTGAATGTAGTTCTTTATATTGGGGGCTTGTGAATGTAGTTCTTTATACTGGGGTCTTGTGAATGTAGTGCTTTATATTGGGGTCTTGTGAATGTAGTTCTTTATATTGGGGTCTTGTGAATTTAGTTCTTTATATTGGGGTCTTGTGAATGTAGTTCTTTATATTGGGGTCTTGTGAATGTAGTTCTTTATATTGGGGTCTTGTGAATGTAGTTCTTTATACTGGGGTCTTGTGAATGTAGTTCTTTATATTGGGGGCTTGTGAATGTAGTTCTTTATATTGGGGTCTTGTGAATGTAGTTCTTTATATTGGGATCTTGTGAATGTAGTGCTTTATATTGGGGGCTTGTGAATGTAGTTCTTTATATTGGGGGCTTGTGAATGTAGTTCTTTATATTGGGGGCTTGTGAATGTAGTTCTTTATATTGGGGGCTTGTGAATATAGTTCTTTATATTGGGGGCTTGTGAATGTAGTTCTTTATATTGGGGTCTTGTGAATGTAGTGCTTTATATTGGGGTCTTGTGAATGTAGTGCTTTATATTGGGGTCTTGTGAATGTAGTGCTTAGCCGGATTGGAACCCAGACCCATGGAAGTGCAATGCATGATGTGTGAGTGAATAAGCCCACATCACAACCAACCCCTTTTAAATGTCAATTATATGAAAAATGGCATGTTCATTGCTACCTGGAGAAAACATAATGTGTTATTGCTTTTTTAGGAGGGACACAATGGCAACACCACATGGTGTGACTCAACACTGGTGCCCCCTGCCAGGACTCATAATCACAGGCTCAGGCTCTCTGCTAACAGTGCTGTTAAGTGAAGAATGACAGTGCTACTGTTGAACATGACTACTTCACAGTATGAGCTATTTATTTAGGTCTCAAACTAATAATGTGTTTCAGAGTACAGCCAGGGCTTTCATTTGGGAGCAGGCTATAATTGGAAATGTTTATTTATCTTATCCTTTTCATTTTGTGAGTGGATTTTGACACTTGCAACTCAAGTGTCCCACACTACCTCTTAGCCTTGACTACCTTGTTCAAGAGAGCAGTCCAGGATCCATCCCAAGAATCCTTGTCCTGTTTCACAGACTGCCTTCTACAGTCTTTGTGATTTTTGTGTTTTTTTTTTCTTCTGATGTGGCCCACCAGTCAACTAGGATTTGACTCTGACCACCAGAACTAATTTAACATCTAATTCTGTACGCCTGCAACATCCCCTGATAACTGGATAGTAATTTCCTCACAGCAGTGTTTAATGCCTCCCTCGGTTTCTCTGTTTGGAAACCATTCTGTTTAACACCGGCTGTCATGTAGGCACGGAAGTCTGTTATCTCCAGCAAAAACAAATGCTATGCGGCTCCTAACCTTGCTGCTAAATAAGCCATCAAATTAAAGAGTATAGAAGAGCAGGCTCAGCCTTCTGTTTGTTTGTGAATGCTTGGAGCGATCGGGTAAGCTCACTGCAGCAATAATACCTGGTAAGGCCTTACAGGTATAGCGGTGAGACAGTATCATGTTAGCTCTCATGTATACATACTGAAAATGAGACCTTTTCATCTATTCCAGTTTTCTGAAAGTGTATTGCAAAGGTGAAAATGTAATACTGAAAGGAGTGCTAACCAATACTTAAAATCAATTGTCTTAAATCTTATTATCATTAGCAACATTGTCATTGACACTCCTTTAAAGGAGTGCTAACCAATGCTTTCAAATCTAGTTCATACATGTTAGCATTAGCCACATTGTCACTGTGATAGCTGTTATTGTTGTTTCTTTACTTTCATTAGGAATATCAGTGTACCGATGCATCAGATTAAACTGCTTCATTACTCTCCTTTCCTGTTGTATCAACCCTACGGTGCAAAACATATCACAGTGATATATAATCACAATGGTGTTGATATTTGATTGTATAGCTTGCTGCTTCTTCTGCTAAGGGTTTGGGCCAAAATATATACCGTCCCTCCCTATCTCTGTCTCAGTACTTTTTCCTATCAGCTGCGGAACTAACAACACTTTTTGGTTCCTTCGAAGGCTCTCCTGTTTCTTCTCACTGCTTAGATTGAGTGAGTAGAAGAGATAGCATGTCTTCCAATAATAACCCTGTGCCAATGCTGTGTTCAGATAACTTTTAATACCTGTCTGCTTTCAATGAAATCTGTGTAATGGCTGCCTGTGACTGCGGTCCAAACAGCTCTCTGGTACCACACTAAAGAATGCATTACAAGTCCCTGCAATGAAAACATCCGAGTTGTCTTTTTACCTTTTGAAACAAATTATTTAATGACCGTGTTTTGCATCTGTCCTATTTGTACTGTTTTGTTGTTCAAAAGATAAAAGCAACAAAATAAACTGTAATATCAATTTATTTCAATAAGTTTTACAAACACTGGGAGATGCCCTGATTAAAGTTGCTTTACTATACCTCTCTTAGCTTTACAATGCTTACACATGCATTACCATGCTTTCACTATGCTTTATAACACTTTACTTTGATTTTGCATTGGTAAACTTTGATAAGGGGCTTGCAGTGAATAAATGCATGCCAGAATATTCAACTAGTGCCCCTGCCTGACACCAGGGGGCACTGTTCTGCTAGTGAAGCACTGCTCGTTACAGTACGTGCTCATCAGAAAGGATCAAGCGCTCCACAGGTGAGGGTCATTAGTGTTGACTGGGCTAATTTACCATTCCAAGTGAAGCAAGTGAAGAAACAGCTGCTTGGGGTGGTGTGGATTGCTGTTCTCAACAGAGTTTAAGAAAAGCAGCAATCACCACAAACCCAAGCAGCTGTTTCTTCACTTCACTTTGATAGGTAAATGAGCCTACTCAACACCAAGGACCCTCACTATGAAAAATTGAATAATCGGTGTGTGCAGCACTAAAACACACTGCATTGTTTTATTGTTTTGACATGGTGCAGGCTTGAATCCGCTTTGATGAAAACTGTGAATCGGTAGCAGCTTCTCTTAAACCAAATCACTGCAAACACAATGTAATTCTGTATTGGATTAGGCAAGATGCAGGCACAAAATGTAATTCTGTATTGGATTAGGCAAGATGCAGGCACTGGGAAATAGCGACAACATATCGAGGATCCAGGGAGTCTCAAAACGTGTATTCCAGAACAGCACTTCTCACGTACATCATAAAACAATTATCAGGTTCATTTGTGTCTTCACTTTACCAAACTGCAAATATTTTCATTGTTTTCTTCCTATCTTGGGAATTGTGTGATGGTGTTTTTTTCTCTCTAAACTTTGAAGGTATTGACCTGTCATGGAAAAAAGCCTGTCTCAGGCTTTATATAAACTGTGCATAATTAACTGCAATAGTACATAATAAGTCAATTTAATGTAATCATCTCTGTTTCACAGCAATAACTAGATGTTTTCTGGAAACTGCAAAAGCGACAGAGGTGTTTTCACACATGAATCTGCATTTCACAAACCTGTAACTCATGCGTTGTTTCCAATCTATGTTGATCCTTTCATTTTCTTTTGACAGAGAGGGTGTTTGTGGAAGCAGGGAGCTCCATTGTGATGTCATGTACGCCAGCGCCCACGTGATGGACGGGGTATGTTTCTGTTCATAATGACGTTTGTGCTTGTGTTTCTTGGTAAGCAATGCATTATGCATTGGTGGGTAATGTCCACCTTTCTGAAGTCTACAGTCACGTGGCAACATGAAGAGTTTTGTCATGTGTCACCAAGCAAGCTGCTCTATTTCTAAACTGCAAGCCCGCTTTCTGAATCACACATGTCTTATACACTGATTGTGTTTTAAGAGTTCCTGGAGAAACCTGTTTTATTTATTTCTTTTTTAGTTTTAGCTCTATTTCTGAAGATATGCCTTTTTTAAATAAAATGATTTCCCAATCATATTATTTAATTGAAGCATAAGTATCAAGTACAGTGTAGTTAATGTGCCTGTATTTTAAAGTGTATCACATGTTCTTCAGTTATACCAAGTGAGAAGATTGTGTTTTCAGCCAGTTTTAAAATGTAGCAGAATAGGGAGAGTTCTCTCTAGAAACACACTCCTGTGCACCAGTGCAAATCACACTGATCTATAATTTACATTCACTGGGCAGCAGGTATAGATAGGCACTCGGACACAGCCCCAATTACAGCCGAGTCTATCAGCTGGTGACATTTTAATAAAGACAACAGCCCAATGGGGGATGACCTGATCTTTATCCTGAGACCAGGTTTAATGATGGTCCTAAAGCTGTCACCCCTGCTGAGATACTGTAACACAGCACACAGACTGTAGGGAGCCTTCAATAATGAAGTTATTATACTATCATACTATCATGAGTACATACAGGAGCTGTGTGAAGATGCAACACAGACCATACCTGGATTTAGAGGGAAAGTACTACAGTAGGTTTTAGTGTAAAAAAAACCCAAAAAAGTCTGGGTTCTTGTAAGAAAATCCGCTGAAGTCCGGCGAAATATCGTTCATATCGAGGCGCACTTTTGACAGATTTAACCTAAACCTTCATTATTTATTTTTAATGTGTACTCCTGTGAGCTAAGATGGCTGCCCAGGACAAAAACTACATTTCCCAGCAGGCTGCACTCAGCCTAGCTGGCCCTCAATTTAGCTGGGATTTAGTTCACCTGATGCTAATCAGGCCAGGTATTTAAGGGCACTGCAACGGTCTCTCTTTGTCTGTGCTCAGGAGACCTGACTACTGTTGTTAAAGAAGGTACGATAGTGTGTTTGTGTTCAAGAAGTGTGTTTTGTGGTACTGGTAAGCTGCTTATCTGCCTGGTTATAGTTAGGAACCTTTTTTGTTAAATAAAGTTAGTGCTCTGTGACAGAGATAGCCTTTTATTTTGTGTTTTGTTCTGTTAGTTTGTTAATAAAATTGCACATTAGTGTTTAAACCTGCTATCTCTGCCTCTGAGTCTTTGCATTTCCGCCTAAAAGCCTCTGCACCTACGCTATCCTGTCACAGTGCGTCTATTTTTTTTTTTACTTGGGCACATGTGGATTTTGCATTTATTTAGCAACAGATGTCATTCAAAGTGGATTAATTTGGTATTATACATTTCTTTTAATAAATAATGCTGCATTAACAGTGTGTTTTCTAATGCGACACCGTGCTAAATGTCAAGCTGAATCCTGGAACCTGCACTAACAGCACACTAGTGCACCCACACACACACATGGGATCAGGAGAGGGGGCAATCTATAACAAACCTAATGTGATTCAAAAAGTATTGGCTCAATAAGGCATCTGTATGTACATTTCATTGCGCTTTGTATTAAGCACAACGCACACTAAATCATTTCACTGTGCCCCTGCTGTGAGATTGTTATAATCATTTCACTTGCAGTACTCCTATCCTACTCAATTAGTTTTAGCTGCTATTTTAAACCTCCTCTCGATAAAACGAGGTATTATAACATCGGAACTTGAAGCTCAACGAGAACAATTAGTCACACGGTGCTGAAGTTCCTGCAACTACGTGAGAAAGTTAACTCCTGTCACTGTATACATATAGAGGGGGGGGCCCTTCATGTGTCATTAGCACCATTTGTTTATAAAAACTAGGATAATCACCCAAGTAAAAATCCCAGCAACTGCTGGAGAGCTTGCAGACCACAGCCCTCCCGAGAGCGTAACCAGGACACAGAACACAGAGCTGGACAAATCTCACTGGTCTTTACTGAGCCTCACTGAATACAACATGCAGAAGAGTTATACATGCTGTGGATCTGAGATCCTCCACTGTGTGGGTCATTAAAACAGATCTGGTGTTTGTCTTCATCTGTAAGCCTTTTTATAAAAAATTAAAACTGTTATCTTTCTACGTTAAAGAGCTAAATCAAATAGTGAACAGAGAGTTGATGTCAACTAATAACAGCTAAAATAGCATTTTGATGAACAGCGCAAATCATCTTTACTAATAGATGTGATCTAATAGATAATAGATAGTGACGGAAAATTCTCCTCGTTAAAGATTTGTCTTTCACCAAACGTGGTTGCTCTCTCCGACTGTCACAAGACAACAGCCGCTAATGAAATTGTTCAGTTTAACCCATTCATGCCTACATTTTTTCAAATTAAATTTCCCTCAGCGTACTTGTGCCTTAGCTAGGGGATTAC
The DNA here is from genome assembly GCF_902713425.1 of Acipenser ruthenus. Taxonomy (NCBI): domain Eukaryota; kingdom Metazoa; phylum Chordata; class Actinopteri; order Acipenseriformes; family Acipenseridae; genus Acipenser; species Acipenser ruthenus. The sequence goes on from NC_081219.1 coordinate 1,132,691, forward strand.
ACCAACAGGATTAGTCATATGAAGGTACAGTGCCTGTAGCTAACAGCATCCTTTCACAAACCCTGCCTGTCATGCACTTTCATTCACTATATGGGTCTCTCATGTGTACTTTTGAAACATGTACTTTCATTTTAGAACATGAAATCCAGCCCTACACAAAGTAAAAGAAAGGGTTCAGTTTACTTGTCTTGCCTTCCAGGAAATACGTGACTGTTTCACTTCGGTCATCTTAATACGTGACGGTTTCACTTCGGTCCTTTCATTTCAGCCGTGTCTTTCTTTGGGGTCAAAACATCTGACTGGCCCCAAAGCTTGTCAGTCATTAGGGGAAGCAGCTGTTTGCTGACTGACACAAAAAAAGGGCTCTGTAGGAGTGGGGACCATTTCACTTTCAGGTGAAATGACCAGGACTGTGCAAGACCATACACGTTTGCTAAAAACTCAAAATGACACATTTGAGACACAGTGAACAGATGTGAGTTGTGTGGAAAATGGAAAGGAATTATTTTGCCAGCTGCAATTGTTATACAGGGCAGCAGGATTTAGACAAGTCTTTGAATTTGTATTCACTGTTACTTTATTTCCTGCGACCTCCAGTGTTGTGCATGACGTACAGCAGCTTTCTCGTTTCATGGTGCTCTTGTAATATGGGAAAGAATCCTTACCGTCAGCAATGAAGTGCTCAGGCACGTGCAGAGTAACCTTCACAGTGAGGGGGCAGGGCAGCTGACTCCCGTACACCACCGCCAGCACACAGCTACTCACTGCCAGCAATGTCAGGGTGTTCTTATTCACAGGACTTCTGGGAGAACCTGGCAGACAACAAAGCAGAGCAGGAATCAGCAGCCAATAGAAGCTGGTGCTTGACTGCTCTTATGCATATATTATCACTGGTCCCCAATCTTTTGTTGTGCTGAAGTCAATATGACTTGATCTACCTGAATGTGGAGATTCACCTGAAGTAACAAAGTCAAAAAGATCTGCAGCAGAACTACAGTATATGGACCAGTTGTAACGTATTTAAAAGTAATCATTTCTTACAAAATAGATTTTACAGCCATGGCTGTCACTCCTTTATTCACGTACCAAAGAATGCTTACATCACAGATACTAACTTTAATGTAGTGCTTTTCCCTCCCAATTGCGTAGTTCACGTTTTCATGATGGTTGTGTTTTTAAGCCTGTAAAAGTCTGATAGCAAAGCCCAACGAACAACAGAATAGATACAGTAGACAGTCAGATACAGGCAGAAAGAGAGAACCTGTTTTTCTGCTGCTTGGGATTTTAAAAATGTTATATTGCACAATGACTAAGGCATGACAATTCTTTATTTCAAATAACTGCACACCTGGGTCAAGCATTTTACACAGTGCCACACGACTGCTTTGGGAAAAAAGAGAGACTTAAATGCACTGATGAGAGACAACTTCATCAAGCTTCTCCACGACAGCTGTGCGACGCACGTAAACAAAACACAATGTGCCGCAAATGTACTACAAGATGATTGGAGTAGAGGCTTTCTAACAGCCAATTGCACTTCAAGATGATTGGAGTAGAGGCTTTCTAACAGCCAATTGCACTTCAAGGTGACTGTGGAGTAGAGGTCACTCTTGAAATCAGGACTTAAAGGATGTGTTGCAGTAAGAATACCTCTGTTAAGAGAGGGGAACAAGACTAAAAGGCTAAAATATGAACAAGAACACAGAAATTGGACCATGGAACAATGGTCAAAGGTGCTTTGGACTGTTGATGGATGGACAACGACACCTGTGCCTTCTGCCAGTTTTGTTGTCAATTCAACGCTTGTCTTCTTTCTTAAGGATATTATCTTCAAGTACAGCTCATCCTTGTTAGACAGCTTTTTGGGTCTTCCAGTCCTGGGTTTGTCAATTTCAGATCATGTTTCTCTGTGCTTGTTGATTATGCTTCGGATACCACACCTTGAAAATGAAGTGATGCGAGCCATTTCACTCAATGTTTTTCCTTCTTTACGCAAGTCAAAGTTGTTATAATAGTAGAAAACACTAGTGGAGGCTTTGAGTAAATTGTTGATACTCATAATGCTTCAGAGTAGAAAAATGCAACATGTCTAAGACTTTTGCACAGGATTGTATGTGTATATATATATAGTAAACATGGACTGGAGAGGAGGGCCATAATGCAAAATGATTGCCCCGAGGGAAGACTATTGTTACCGACAGGGGGCTATAATTGCACCCTGGAGGTAACAATAGTCTTCAAAGGGGCATTTCATTTTCCACTATGAGCTGAGTCTGCAGTACATATTTAATATATGAGTCAGTCAAAATAATGAGAGGCAAGGTTGGATAGTAAATATGACTTCATATACTGTCAAACCATAAATATTTGACAGCCTTTTATTATGCGTTTTTCATGTATGAAAAAAAAAGTGTAAAATATATTTTTGGCCTGAATATCTTAGTGCTGTACATATACATGCACTATACACAAGCCAATCCTATCGGTCAGCTGTACATGACCACAGTGTTCATTCTTTATGCAAGATGACACTGCAGGCAAGGAACACAGCTCCTCGAGCAGCACTGTTTCTTTGAGATGAAGAAACTGCGGTATGCTCAACTAGCCACTGAAGCGGAACAGCGAGGATGGAGAGTCCGGGTTTTCCCAATGGAGGTGGGTTGTCGAGGGTTTGTAGCACACTCTACTACCCTGTTTTTCAGAGACGTCGAATTCAGTGGCCAAGAGTTGCGTCGCACAGTGAAGAACTTATCTGAAGCAGCAGAGAGGAGCAGCAACTGGCTGTGGTTGAGACGGAAAGATTCTGGCTGAGGATCTCAAGCACAATAAAAAGAAAGAAATGCTGATGTACGGGTAAGTAAGCTGGGCTGAGTTGAGTGGGGGACAGAGGGGGGTGATGCTGGGACGCCAGAATCACCGTCAAGCCCTCTTGAGGTGTCATGGGCTAGTCCACGAAACACCGAGGATGGAAGGTGCCCACTTGAAGACCCCAAGGATGTACCCTACTTAGCTCAATCCAGACGGTTGTCATGCTGATGCGCTGGGGAGACTGCACTGTGGTTGATCCCCGAAACCAGCATCGCAGCCGTTGTGTGTGTTGATGCGCTAGGGAGGCAATAAGCTGATCCCTGAAGCCAGCATTACACTTCACCCATCAACACCAGACAGCGGGATATCTACATCATCATATGGAAGGAAATGCAAATGGATGGAGACGCAGATGGATCACATTATTTTACTGTAAAGCTACGTCTTAGTTGATGCTTATCTTGGCGAGAGCCGAGTTCAAATCAGCATGAAGTTTTAACATCTACTCTCGTGTAATGGAAATCATTGGTGATGTCAGACTAGATAGGAAATATTGCTCAGTCTGAAGTGAGAGAAAGAGAAGAAATAAAACATCTCAGAGCAGAAAACAAAAAAAGTAGCAGGGCATTGAAATCTTACTGGAGGAGTGGGATACATATCGTAAGATTACTGTTGGTAAATTTGACTTTTTATTGCTTTCAGATTAACGCTAATAAAAGACAGACATCAAAATCTTCATAATTTTAATTATATTTTTAAAATAATACTTATTCTTTGTATTTCCCAGCTGTGCCCAGAGTTAGCTGTCCAATAACACATCTCTTTTGTTGCCAGTTGTTAATATGAGCAAGAACACAAGCTTTCATCTTAAAGGGTAGGGTTGCACACACTCCAGCCAACAGACACCAGAGAGGTTAGCTCCACTCTTTTGTGAAAGCTACAACACAGCTGTCTCTAAAGGTGAGGATTCCTCTAACCAGGTCAGCCTCATTCTTGCAGTACATGATTTCATGTCTCCCAGCTACACCACTTTGTATAGTCAGTAGTGGCTTTTGAGATCACGGTTTCCTTGGTTTATTCAATTTTGACACAGGTTCCTGCCACAATGTCAATGCCATTTGCTCTTGAGCAGTGGTGTCCATATTATTGTTTACCCTTCAGCCTCTAGGGTGGCCAAGTCAATCAAAACCATGTAACACAAAATATAACCAGACTAGACAAAAGATTGGATTGGATTTAGCTTTGGTTCCATGGCAACGAGAATGAGAAGCATAACTTGATAAAATATCAACTTTGTAAATGTTTCCCATAGTTAAAGTACAACAAATTTTAATACAGCACCGTGAAAGCATGGTAAAGAATAGGCATGCATTGTAAAACACAGAGAGGTATGGTAAAGCATATTAAAAAAAAAACATGGTAAACCAGGGTAAACTATGCGTAACGCATAACATAACCATGCGAAAAGCATGACGAAAGTGCAAGCATATCATGTAAACATACTGTGGTGATCTCTTACTGTATAACGGCATGCAGATGAACTACTGTTTCTTTACAAATGGGTCAACATACTGAACCTGTAGGCTGAACTCTTATCTGTGAAACATGCACTTCCTGAAGACACAGATTCCTGCTCTCTCTCTATTGCACAGATAAACATAACATTTTTTTAAAAAAAATAAAAGAAATATAGAGCTCAACAGACTACAAGTGATTTCAGAGGGCTGTACAAGACATAAATATACATTTAAAAGAAAAAAAACACAGCACACATACATATACAAAAAACAGCACAGAGTATAAAGTATCAGTGTCAAAGCATTTGACAATACATTCTCCTGACTGAATTAGCATAACTTGTGAAATAAGAATGTTTTTAGTTTCTTCCTGAAAGGGAGAATTTCAGCGGTAAGGCGGAGTTCAACAGGCAGAGCATTCCAAATCTGTGGACCCGAGAAAGCACGAGCTCCAAAAAGTGTGTGTTTAAAACGTGGCTGACATAGGGACATGGTGTGCGAGGACCTCAGACCTCAGTCAGATAGTGAGGAAGTTGCTGATAAAGTGCTTTGTGAATTCAGCACAGTAATTTGAATTGTGCACGAAGCTCAATAGGGAGCCAATGTAAATCCAGTAGAATTTGGGAAGTTGGGTCCCGATGGGATCGACCAATCAACAGTCGAGCTAAGGCATTCTGAACGCCCTGGAGCAGTCTGGTTCGACACCGGGGCAGACCCACATACAGGGCGTTGCCAGTCGAGACGAGATGTTACGAGGGCATTCAGAACAGTAGCACCGTCTCTGTCAGAGAGAAATGGTTTCATCTTTTTGATTGTCCGTAGATGGAACATGCAAGTTTTTACTACTGGTTTTATCTGAGGCAGAAATGACAGAGCATTGTCCAACACTAGACCCAGACTCTTAGTCCTATTCACTAATAGGGGAAAAGTTCCATTGACAGTTAACAACAATGCCATATGCCTCAGATTGCCAAGTTTAGCCTCTGACTAAAACCAACAAGTATTCTGTTTTATCACGCATAACACAAATACATAGGCAGCTGCAGGGTTATTTGGTCATGGTAAAAATACATACAGAAGACAAAACAGGAGGTGTTTTATTTGTTTAGTTAGCTTGTAGTCCAATTGTGGCAATGGTCTTCACTGAATCAAGAGTTTCTGTCCCCTATAGCTCAGGCCAGCAGTGCATTTCAGATAGCACATACCATTCTGTTATCTTGAATTATTCAAACAAACAATCCTACTGTATTCCAGGGGTAATTTGTTCACTTGCTAGGTGAAAGGCACATGCTATTATCTGGATTTGTTTGATTCCCATGTGAAATCACACAGCAATCATTTCCTAATCTAATTTGATGAACATTTTTATTCCATTAAGAGCCACCGAACACTTTGTCACCTTGACAACTAGCAGTAGTTTAAAGTATTGCTGAACTGCGCGGGTGTGGTTGAATTGTTTATTAGGGGTTCAGTTCTGAATGGAATCTGAACCTGAGCACATGGTGTCTCATTCTGTACAGTGAAGGACATGTCTGTGTGGAGATACAGTAACATGGCCCTTCAATAAGGTTGTTTACTGACCAGTTGTAATAATTGAAGTCACACAGCAGTTGCCACCATTATAAGTTAAATAGTATGTATATTTAAATGCTATTGAATGTATTTATTGATTTATTTCTGCATGATTATTATTATTTATTTCTTAGCAGACGCCCCTATCCAGGGCGACTTACAATTGTTACAATATAGCACATTGTTTTTACATACAATTACATTATTTATTACACATTATTTTTACATACAATTACCAATCTATACAGTTGGGTTTTTACTGGAGCAATCTAGGTAAAGTACCTTGCTCAAGGGTACAACAGCAGTGTCCCCCACTAGGGATTGAACCCACAACCCTCCGGTCAAGAGTCCAGAGCCCTAACCACTACTCCACACTGCTGCCCATGATGTTTAATTTAATTCTATGTAGGCTCTAGTTTCTATATAGCTCCAACATGTTTCTTGTTCTGTGATGCTAGACCCTTTTTTGGTTTTAAAAGAAAATGGTGCAAAGCCAGCACTGATGAACAGAGCCCTCAATAGTCTTCTAGGTTTTGTTGTTAAAAACAGATTTTCTTTGGGATCAGTGTAGGTGTTCAGTCAATGGATGGTAAAGAGCTAGAGCAAGCTCACAAAGACAAAGACCTGGGTGTTACAGTAGGCTGCTTGTTGACGGTTATCTTTAATGAGGTAAAAAGGAATGACGTTATCAAACAATATCACAAAGATGCAATGTTTCAAATAATATCCTGTTGTTGAACAGGGATGAAAGAAATAATTAGCAGAGTTTACAGGTAAAGAGTTATACATTAGCAGTACAATACATTACAGTGAAGAACCAAACCCAAGACTACTGAAAACATGCAATTAGCTTTATTCAGAGCACATTAGAAATACAGGCAGAAATATATTTGAAAGAAATGCAGAGAACAGCTTGTTTAAATTATGTTTTCGTCAATCCCTCCCTCGTATTTCTGCATACAAACCTTTGTGAGCTACTGTATATAATAGAAGTTATAAACTGCATTGTGCTGAAATATGAAAAACCTGTAAATAATGTAGGTACCCAACAAAGAATGTCTATACAAACTCTGTGTTGATTACGCTGGAAAAGATCATTAAAAAACAGGCTCGTAATCACCTGTATGAAAATCAAGCTTTTCAATTTCTTTTCTCTGATTGTCACTCTAATTGCTTCATATAACTTTGCAATTAATATTAAACCCTGTGCAAAATCAGCACGCATAAAACATTAATCAAGCTTGAAAATATTTCATAAACCTTTCCCCTAACAGGGCATTAGCATACCAATGCTTCCAATCAGGTATTGTATACCTGGGAATGTTTTAATAACTGTTATGAGATGCACGCATGCACACAGCATGATGTATTTGTGTATGTATGAGTTAAGCGGCTGCATCTTCTGTTAAGTAAGGCTTCCCATGAAAACAGGACTTCGAGATTCAGCAGCTTCAAAAATCAGTACCAAAGAGGCCAGATTTACTTGCTTCAGTGCAAAGATTTTGCACATTTCTATTTGAAAAAGCCATCGCCCTTGTGACCCCCTAAACACTATTGCACAATACAAAATGCATGACATTTCTAAGCACCTGGGACCACAAAACGGTATTGCCAACCTGGAAATATATAGTTTATTACTACCCATCTCACATAGTTCTCCATGGCATTGTAGTGGCACTAAATGACAAAGCAATGGTAATGGCTCTGTACTAAAGATAGAACACTGCAGCTACAATTGTAGAAGGCTGTCACTGGAAGCGTGGTACCACACTGGCTCTTGTATTATGACCAATGTCATCACAATGATGTGAACCAACACACATGAGAAATGCACTGCAGTACCACGGGGCTGCATCAGTACCTGGCATTCTGCAGCGCAATGACCACTGTGCACTAACTGTTCCAACGCCATTGCCTTGGATATGATGGTAAATAGCAGATATGATGGTAAATGCAAACATGTGGCGACTCCAGTTCAGTCCTGATGTGTTGTTGTTGCTGCTGTAGTTTTATTGAAAACTCAATATGTAGATTTCTTTCTTGTAGACAATGAAATTAATTCGGTATTATTTACATTTTTGTTCAGTGTTTATTTGGAGCAACCTTGTCTTCTACGGTATGTAATAAAAAGTCCATGTTTCAGCTTTCCTGTTTCATGGTGAAAACAACAGGGGCTCGAGGGTTTAAGCACAGAAGAAAGAGCGTTTGGGGAAACCCCCACTTTATATCTGATAGCAGATGTACAATTGTGACACAGCATTACAAAAATAGTTTTCTATTCTCTCTGTTATTCCCCCACTTGCACTTCGTTTGCAGCTCACAGAAAAGATTCCGGCAGTGCCCGGAATGCATCAAAAGCTTTGAGGAAAAACTCTATTTAAATAATCGGCTTATCTAAACAAGTGCAAGGAGCGAATTGCCTTTCTTGTTTTCAGTCGGGTAGTTTTCCTGCAACTTATGTTAAGATTTACTAAAACATTTTTCAGTCTAGTAACCATTTTTGAAATGCGACAGGGCGGCATTATGACGAATCTTCTAATGTAATAAATATTCATTTCAAAGGGACATGTTTATATTATACTACATAAATACACAACCTTTAATAACAGACCAGCACGTTTAGCTAAAACCCCACACTATAGCTACATACAATAGAACTACATACAATAAAGTATAAAGTACACTGTTCTGTTGTGTGATTGAGAGAGAAACCAGTTTTAAATGTAAGCTGGTTGCATGTATTGCGTGCATTACTTATTTAAGTGTAATCCTGCATTTTTACTTCAGTGTAAGTTACAGAAATATCAATAATAATTTGTTAAGAAAACAACACTACTGTCAGGGAAATCACTCTTTTTTAATGCTGTGGTAAAAGGCTGCTAGGTTTTAGCATTTCAACTACAATGCTTCTTTACACTGCGGGGCTCTGTCTTCTTCAATCTAAACTACTGTCATCAGCCAACGCCTGCAATAGGACTGATGAAGAGGTTTGCTAATACTGGAAGGAATGTGTACAACAGGGCAGTTTCCTAATTCAAACATAAAGAAATAAGGTCATTGTGAAATGTGTGTATGTGTTTTCACTGGATACAATAAAGATTCAATTTCATTATTAAATCATTTCCACCCTTCGAAAAATGTATGTTCGTTTACATTCCCCTACGCTAAGTGCAATCCTTCCTGAGGGCTTCAGCTACCCAGTAACCATGTCTCTTCCACGACAGTTGGTAATATCACTCAAAACAATAGCATTTACGGACAATATTAGACGTTTTGCATTAAGTGCATGGCAAAAGTGATTTTAGAACCATTAAGCTTCACAGACTGGGAAAAATGCTGTGTTTCTCACTGGCCATCCCGTCATGTTTTCATTGTGAAAAAAGAGGGTTAAATCGTACAGAGGATGCCTGTGTAAAACTGGTCTATGCTTGGTAGGGTTTTTTCTGCTAAATGCTAAGCTATCGGAGTTATACAAGAAGAGAAAGGACAAGCACAGTGCACGGTATAACACATGGCTTATCATCAGTGGAAACGAGTTATACTTTTTGATGTTGGTATTTTTGGTACGCATGTTATGTTTGAATTTCATTGAATATATAACCCAGGTGGTGTTGCATCGATGGTTTCACAGTGGCCAATCAGCACTGACTCTCATATAAGCACCCAGGTGAAGAGCAGGTTGAGAGAGAGAGAGAGAGAGAGAGAGAGAGAGAGAGAGAGAGAGAGAGAGAGAGAGAGAGAGAGAGAGAGAGAGAGAGAGAGAGGATATGCCATGGCTCAACTGAAAAATGTATTTTACAAGTTAGTTTTCACCTCTAGTGGCAGAACCACGAGTGAGGTCAGAGAGTTCAGGCTAAGGGATCCCTGAGTGGCTCACCTGGTAGAAGGCTGCTGTGTGATAAGCACGGTGAGTCATTGGCTCTTGTGCTGTCGTGGGTTAAGGAGAAAAAAACCGTCAGGGACTGTTTCTCCGTATCGCGCTACAGCGAACCCTGCTGGTCAGGTGCCCAGTGAGCCTAGTGGGTGAAGGGTTTGTTTTTCAACATGAAAATGAATCTAAACACACAGCCAGACTAAACCTCAATTACTTAAATCAGAAAGAAGTTGCCTGACATTAACCCCATTGAAATTTTATGGGATGAGCTTGACAGGAGAGTGAAAAAAAGAGCACAACCACCAACTATGCTCTGGGAGATGATTCGGACCAAATGGACAAAAATAGAGGGCTCATACAGTGCTAAAGTTGTGGACAGAACCCTGGAGCATGTGCAGCTGTGATTGCTAACAAGGTGGGATATTTTGATGAGAAAAGTTTGCAGTGAACATATCCTCTTGGATTTTCTTTTGAGAAGGTTACTATATTTCCATATAAATCAATAGTTTCTTCTATTCTTAGTTGTATTTCAGTAAAATAAAGGTTGACTGCCAGTATGTGTGTGTGTGTGTGTGTGTGTGTGTGTGTGTGTAATTTATAAACTGTCACAGAAACCCGAGAAGGATTTGTTTTCCTGCAACTCACTGAAGAGGCCCATCTATTATTTTTTATAATACATGGATACCCTTGTGATGCTAATATTAAAGAAGACGAGGTTCAGCAGTACAGCTTTTTTTTTTTTTTTTTTTTTTTTTTTTTTAAACGTAGTGTTTCAGTGCTGTACAGACGTTATATGTCATTATCAGCTTTATTTGAATGGTTGCCTTTACCTTGTTTTAATTTCCTGTTCCTCTCCAGTTTCTCTGAGATATGAATGTACCAGCTTTACATAATTTTTTTTTTTGTTAACGTATTCTCATTTTGTTGATCATTAATAAACATTTCTGTACTGTGGGTGTTGCTGAGTGATTGAAAACGAGACATTTTGTGTTTAAATTAAAAGTGATGGTCTGGAGGAGTCGCATGGGTCAAAGTTCAAGTATTTGCCTCTAGAGCAGGGGTGGGCAATCCTGGTCCTGGAGGGCCGGTGTCCCTCCTGGCTTTTGTTCCAACTGTGCTCTAAATTACTTAATTAGACCAATAATTGGTAATAATCAGTACAATTAAGTAATTTAGAGCACAGTTGGAAAAAAAGCCAGGAGGGACACCGGCCCTCCAGGACCAGGATTGCCCACCCCTGCTCTAGAGGATGCTCAGGATGCAAATATAGCCTTCATCCATATATATATATATATATTAGTAAAGTATTTAGGCCTTTACAGCCGGAGTCTGTGATGTTTTTCAGGTTAGTGTCTGTCCCTTTAATTATACACGGTATGCTGGACGTACTCTTTAAACGCCGTGGCGTAAGTTTATTAACAAAAGAAACAGAAAACAAAGCCTAGCCCTTCTTTGGGCACTAACTAAACAGGAGGCTGTTATCCCTATCTAACACAGGGCAGACTAAGCCTATTCCCCTGTTTAAATTAAGACTACCGTTAAACCAATCCAAATCACAATCCAATAGTTTCGTTATCAGAACCCGTACCTTTGTTTTGTTACCAGGAAAACACTTCTTTTCAAACACTCGTATCCACTACTCAGTTCTGTTTTCCACTCCAAACACCCAACCCAGAACATTTCCCCTGTAGCATTTTTATTCCCCAACTTAATCAGTCGCAGCTGATTATTCATTACCCTACATTGACCAATCAATGAAGCAATATAGGAGACCTTTACCAAGATGGCCTCTTGGTAACTTCAGCTTTACAAAGATGGAGTGTCTTCTAATCCCCAGGGTCCTAAAGCCTCCAAATTAATGTTTGGTACATATACATCATCACAATATGGACTGGAGAGGAGAGTCATAGTGCAAAATATTTGACCTGAGGGAAGACTATTGTTACTGACAGGGGGTTATAATTGCACCCTGGAGGGGCACTTAATTTTCCACTATGGCAACAGTTTTTTTTTATTTTTGCTCCTATGATGAGGTTTTAACCAATCGTGTGTGTGTGTGTGTGTGTGTGTGTGTGTGTGTGTGTGTGTGTGTGTGTGTGTGTGTGTGTGAATCCAGTTGTATAGAAATGGTTAAAAATGATTAGGAAATGAAAATGTCACCTGGAAATTGAATCTACTTTGACAGATACAGTCATTTAAGCTCATAAAGGAAGGACATCACTTGAGGAAGGAACGTAGTAATACCTCAAAACACACGTGCCTAAGACACGGGGAAGATATCCTTCATTTGGCAAAGTCAAGAGGACTAATGACACATGAAGTGTCCTATTGTAATGTTACACAAACTATCAGTAAAATACAGAACAATGTCATTTACTACAGTAAAGTCAATTCATACCAAAAGCCCACAGGAATGCTGAGACAAACCAGATAGCAGAACCTGTGTGGGAAGTCTATGGAATGAATGGGAGTATATTCAGAATGAGTGAGGTGGAGGGTGGAGGGTGGAGTTTTTAATTCACTTGGTTATCAACACTGCCAGAAAGTTGCATGGCTGTCAGAAAGGCCAGGGAAGCAAGGGTACTGAATCAAGTAAGTAACGTATGTGAGGTTCCGGCTCTCTAGCAAGTCAAAACTGATCTACAGTAAACCCCCGAAGAACTCAAACATCCTCCCTGATAATGCAAGGGACACAGCCCCAAGAAACGAGACGGTTAATCCAGCTATAGCCTGCGGTCAGCTAATTCAGCACAAGCCTTTGCTGTTAAAACAGCCTGTCCAAAACGAATGATGAGAGAAAAGAAGAAAATCAAGACCTGTCCCCATAGTCTGAGGCAGAGTCATTATCAAGCTGTTGAAGATGGATGCTGGTGTCAGCAACTTTATAAAACACTTTGGTTTTCTAATGTACAGGTTAAATCAATGAAGCCATATTTCCGAATGCAACAGCATAAAATCCAGGCTGTAAACAATAACAATAAAACAGTGTGTTTTTACACACAAATAATACATTTTAAATAATAATTGAACAAATAATATAATACACACAGGGGCGGGGTGTATCCCGTCACAGGCCCCCATGAGCCGTGCGCGCGGAGCAGCTGTGAATAGGGTTTCTGTGTTTTTCAGCTGTGGTTTAGGTTTTTATTTGTTGTTAAATATATTAACTAAGGTTTTTTTTGTTTTTTTTTTAGCTCTTTGAATTAACTAACACTCCTTAGTTATTTTATAAATTGATCTGTGAGCTGGAAAACGTATAGCTTCACCGCATCTCCTTGTTTATTTTTAGGACTTGAACTTTTTGGTTTTTATTTTTTTCTGAATCTCTACCTCCCTTTAAATGTTAATTAGTAGTTGTTAAGATGTCTCTGCATCCGAATAAAGAGAAAACTATTCATTACAAATGGGTTTAAGATTTTTTTTTTCTTTTGCTACAAATCAAGGCTATTTTAAAGGATGGACTTGCTTTCTATCAGTGTGCACTCCGTACTGGTTATTTATGCTAAAAAGAAAATCTGTCTGGACAGCTCTGTTGAACAAAACCCAGCAAGAATAAAATGCAATTAGGATCAGCGATGAGCAATTAGTGTAATTTGTCACCTCTGTTTAAAATAACAAAAGACGAAACAGAATTAGACTCAGTCAAAATATGAAGGTAAAAACAGGTGGCATTGTTTTGTAGTTAACAGCTTTTTCTGAGTGTAATTAGGAAACAGAATCTGCTCAAAATTAGTTTAAAGGGACTTCATGTGATCAAAAATAAAATCAGAAAACTTCAAGCCCTTACTTTATACATTGACCGGTAAACTGGAAAATCTCTAAATTTACCGGTTAATGTATAGACATGACCGATATATTAATGTATAGACATGACCGATATATTAATGTATAGACATGACCGATATATTAATGTATAGACATGACCGATATATTAATGTATAGACATGACCAAATGCAAAGTACTGTTGCCACGAGCTGTGCTTCAAACTACATGCAATGTGTCTAAAACCCCAGTTACACTATCATGATATGCAATGTGTCTAAAACCCCAGTTACACCATCATGACATGCAATGTGTCTAAAACCCCAGTTACACTATCATGATATGCAATGTGTCTAAAACCCCAGTTACACTATCATGACATGCAATGTGTCTAAAACCCCAGTTACACCATCATGACATGCAATGTGTCTAAAACCCCAGTTACACCATCATGACATGCAATGTGTCTAAAACCCCAGTTACACTATCATGATATGCAATGTGTCTAAAACCCCAGTTACACTATCATGATATGCAATGTGTCTAAAACCCCAGTTACACCATCATGACATCTGACACCGCAGTCACACTGTGTTGAAACAATCTGCAAGACAAACAATGTGCATTCACATGGAAAAAAACATTAGACGAGAAGATACTGCCTTAATGTTCAGAAGAATGAAAACAGAAGAAGATGACTCGCCTTGTTTATACCATCACCTTATACACTTGTGCAGTTCATCATAAATTGGATGCTTGTGGAAACATTCAATTTAGACAAATGTGAATGGTTGTTCTTGTATGCGCATGCAGAACCAAACCAAGCCCAAGCCTGAACAACACAACGCAAGCAGACAGAGTTTTCTGAAGCTTTTATTGAGGTGGATCACAACACATGGTTTTCATGAATTTGAAATTGATGGGGAACTACAGAAATTACACATATTGCATTGGTAAAAACATTTTGAATTATGGACTAATTCCCACAATGTATACTTTTGTTATTAATAATTAAAAATGTTTTGTTTGTTTTTGTAATAAAGCATTAAAGTGGAAGTTACACACTAGTAACAACACTAATGAATGATTTTACACATGTGCAAGAACAAGGGTCTGAAGATGGAAAGTTTGCCCACAAGGTACGGCTAAAAATGAAACATTTTTAGTAAGATGGAACCACTGTAGAGTATATAGGGCTGCAACAACTGCTGATTGGAGGGACAGTCGATTTGTAAAATTAGTTGTCGATTAGATGGCTTTGTTTTTGTATGGTATTTTTTATAAAGCTGTGCCACAGAGCTGTACTGCGGTGATCTGCTGCTCCACGATTCCTTTTCCACTGCTGTTCTGTTACAATTTAGCACAGTCTAGTATGATTTAAACCAGCGGTTCTCAAACTATGGGGAGTGAGCCAGTGGAGGCACGAGCTACGTGTCAGGTTTTTTTTTTTTAAAAAGAAAGGTTTGGTGATTTAAAAAAAATAATAATAAAATAACGCAAATAAAAAATAAAATAATATTGCAAATATCTTTTGTTTCTCTCCTTAACGTTTCATTCCTGAACAATCGTGGCACGTCAGACATATGCTGTGTGTTTTTTTTTTCACTCAAATTGTAAACTACAAGATAAGATTATCAGCAGAGTGTACAGAGAGAAACAGCTTACAACAGAATTGGATCGTGTTGTGACAAAGGGAGGAAAACTTACCCACAAGACAAAGACGGTAGCAGCGGAGGTTCCAGCAAAACGCAGAAGCCAAAAATATGAGGAAGTTTATTTAAAACCTGGATTTACGTGGAGCGGGTCCAGCAGTGTGCCAAGGCCTCAGTGTGTGTTGTATGTGGAGAGGTTCTGTGTGCCAAGACCTCAAATGTGTGATGTATGTGGAGAGGTTCTGTGTGCCAAGGCCTCGAATGTGTGATGTATGTGGAGAGGTTCTGTGTGCCAAGGCCTCAGTGTGTGTTGTATGTGGAGAGGTTCTGTGTGCCAAGGCCTCGAATGTGTGATGTATGTGGAGAGGTTCTGTGTGCCAAGGCCTCAGTGTGTGTTGTGTGTGGAGAGGTTCTGGCAAATGACAGTATGTGGCCCTGTAAACTACACCGGCATCTGGAAACTAGACACCCAACTTTAGCATCTAAAATCGGTGACTTTTTTCAGAGGAAGCTGAATGAGAACGCAAAAAAATAACGCTGAAGTGTACTCTTATTCTAACTATATTAATCACAGCCCTTCTACTTTATTACTCAATATCTTGCAACATATAGGATTGTCATTTCAATGGGGAGGCGCAATTGTTTTTGTTCTTAGCAAAGGGAGGCTCACTATGACAACGTTTGAGAACCCCTGATTTACACTAACCCAAGTCACTGCTAGTAAACAAACAAAAAGCCTGAACTTCTTTTTATCCTCCACTCCTGTAATTATAAAAATTCTCCATGCCGTCTCTATGCAGTCCCTTTCCATGCTCACTGTTACTTTCACTCTTAAGACAAAAGCTTACCTAGAAATAATATACATTTGATTATCTTAGCAACGTAGTCTCCTTGCATGGTATGTTAGGGGTTCTTCTTGGGGACTCCAAGCATGCAGGTTTAACCCCTCACGCGGTCAGCAAGTACATTCTCCTTAGAAAAACATTTTGTTCAACAACACCTTTGTGACTCGAGCAAAAGGAACATGTGATTATGTCTACAAAAACTAAAGCTGAAATTATTTTCGAATTTATAGAAGAGGATAATAAAAAGAAAACTTCCAACAGCAAGAAAAGCTCCATGAAAAAGTACTTGAAAGGAAAGCATCGTTCTAAACTGCCAACGCACGCCTCGAACTCAAGAACATCTGCTAGGTGGCAACACTCTGTCTCTGAATTTACCCAGAAACCACCGGCACAGAAACCAGACATAAGGGTATGTGCCAGCTTTTCTCATACAGATAAACACAGTACTTTCTCGTTTGTATTTTGTACCAGCTAGTTAAACTGGTTTAGGCTTTTGATTTGTAAAAAAAAGTTGTGATAAAAAAAAGCATTTATTAATAAAGCTAATATCAATGTGTATCTAACTGATTTACATTCACTTTAATACATTAAAGAGATATAGATTTTTGTGGGTTGAATTAAAACAAAATAAACCCAAAAGCTACTGCAGAGAGCACAACACTGTAGCACCTGAAAGACATTACAGTCAAATAGTCTACTAGTTAAATCTACAAGCCCACTGCAACATTGCTAGCATTACAAATTGATGCAGAGTAGGGTCAAATAACTTTAAAATTAACAATAGAACATTTTTAAATGTTCCATTAGATAAGTTCATTTCTGTAAATATACCCTCTTGTCCTTTACTGTAGGGTTTGCAAATTTACTGGAAGGTATTTAGACCCCACCAACCCACACAAAATTGTCTTTCACCATAAAAGGCAAATGCAACTGTGTTTTTTTCCCGTCTCCTTCCCTCTGGCAGAAATGTTACCTTTGCTCCTCCGACGGCCCCTGTGGTGCTCTGTGTAGAACTTGAGTGGGGTCTCGTCGTCTGCCTCCGACCCCGAGCCTCCCATCTTGCCGAACACAGCCCTGCCTGGGGAGAGCAGCAAACAACACTGCATCAGTACAGTACACTGCTCAGCCCTGCCTGGAGAGAGCAGCAAACAACACTGCATTAATACAGTACACTGCTCAGCTCTGCCTGGAGAGAGCAGCAAACACTGCATTAGTACAGTACACTGCTGAGCCCTGCCTGGAGAGAGCAGAAAACAATACTGCATTAGTACAGTACACTGCTCAGCCCTGTCTGGAGAGAGCAGCAAACACTGCATTAGTACAGTACACTGCTCAGCCCTGCCTGGAGAGAGCAGCAAGCAACACTGCATTAGTACAGTACACTGCTGAGCCCTGCCTGGAGAGAGCAGCAAACACTGCATCAGTACAGTACACTGCTGAGCCCTGCCTGGAGAGAGCAGCAAACACTGCATCAGTACAGTACACTGCTCAGCCCTGCCTGGAGAGAGCAGCAAGCAACACTGCATTAGTACAGTACACTGCTCAGGTTCCCCAGTGTGACAGGTACTCTACCACATTAACCACACTCTCCAAAGGACCAGGGTTTATAAGAGGGACATTTTGCCTATAAGTAACGGTGAAAATGTAATATTTATTATGGACGTTATTTCATCTTATATCTTTTGATTGCCACATTCTTATTTTTTCTATGTGTTCTGAATCCTATGTACCATTGTGGGACATATTCCCTGAATATGATAATACCTGTCACAAAGACGGCCGGAGTGGGTGGCGTCAGACCAGAGCCAGGGAAATAAACAGAGACTTGGTGTTTTGGTGATCGCGCTCAGCATTTAATAACAGAACAGAAAATAAAAGGTTTGAAACACAAAACACGGGACACGGCACTTGCGCCAAAATAAATAGACAAACAAAACGTACTAAACACTTAACAAACGGTGCACAGAGAGACAAACAAACACGGTGAGTACAAACACTTTTAGATTTCACTTTACTTTCCTTTACTTTCCTCCTTCTCCTCACCCGTTCTCCACTCTCGAACACCCAACCCCGACTGCAAGAAATGTGCGTCTATATATACTATTGTGCTGGGATTCAATTACTAATTAATTATTCACTTGAATCCCAGCACGTGAATTAATTCTGTGCAACCCCGTGTTCACATATTACATTTAACCAGCACGTGAAGTGATTTGTGCTCTCCTCGTGCCTAGATACAAATCTACACTTTTTAAATACACGTGAAACACAGACCCGTTTATATCCCGTGTACCAATCTATACACCAACATTTACACACGCACGCAACATACAACACATAACACACAAATGCACACAGGGGCGGGGCACATTGCCACATACCTGAATGTGTATTAATGATATAACTGGACTAATTAATGAAACTGCTGTGTCTTAGGGAAAAAAGCAAACTGCTGTGTCTTAAGAAAAGGGCCTCTTGGTTCCTGGCAGGAATACTGAACTATGTGACCTACTGATTAGAGGACCGGCACCTGAGCTGGATTAGGCTGAGTGGACAGTTGAATTATCTACAGATAATTCACACGTGCAACAACAATTGTTTTGACGCAAGGAAGACATAAACTAACGATGTCCCAGTGGAAAAGAACATTAAAACATCAAATGACTGTGAGTTTAAAAAAAGGCAAGATACACAAATGATCTCATGAAAGTGGCTATCTAGCAGAGTGAAAAAGACTATAAATATCCAAGCAAAACTCAACATTTTGCGCTCCACATCGGAAACTAAACAAGGTCCTGTCACTCTACTAAGCAAAGCTGAAACTCCGGGACTCGGAATAGGGAATCTAGACGGGACTCTGCCTGAAAACAGACCCAAGACAAGGAAGCAAGCTGCAAGCGAGTCAACGACCACAAGCAACGAGACTGAGGCCCGGCTGCAGGACTGCCGTAAAACTTACAGCGACTTATCAGACAAACCAGTCTAGGTCTGCTGTACACCTAAAACCACAGTATCCAAAAGAAACTGTGCCCTGCTACCTGTGTAGCTAAAAGATTCAGCGAAGAGGACAGAGCGGACGGGCGGTGTTGTTTATCCTATACCGAGGACCAGAATGACAGCATGAAGCATGTGAATAGAGATCTAATATAAACGCTGTCTCAAATAATCACCGGTCTCCAATACGCACCGGGTCTGCTGGCAAATATTGTGAATAAACACCAGAGGCATTTAATTGAAGTTTTACGGTAGGTCCACAATTTGACTACATTTAAAGTCATTTTTCCATCCATTTTTTTTCAACAATATTACCTTTAAACAATATTATCTTTTAATATTTTTTCACATCTCATAATGCTGAAGAACATACCTAAGACAAAAGTCACTTTTAAAAATTCCCATCTTATAGACCCTTATCCATATGCAGGGGTGGCCTTCGCCTATATGGAACTTCACAAAAGATGGATGAACCATTTATTTGAATCTAATACACAGCATCTGCCTTGTGATAGATGGGCCCTATTCACAAAGCATTAACCCACGTTTAAAGATCTTCAGTTAATCTTTCCACCGCTGCTGTTGTGTAACAATGGCAACTAATTTCATGGGATACGGATGGGATATCAGAAGGCTGCCAGAGTTCTTGAATTGTGTCTGCATCTTCAGTTTCAACAGTGAAAGTCAAATTCTAACTCTTTACAAAAAAAATATACAGCACGTTATATTTGAAGAAAGATGATTTCCAGAAAGTTTTATAAGAATTCTACTCTGATATCAGCGTTGCGTTTCTTCTGAATTGGAATTTGAAATCAGTCACTGTAGTATCTGAAGAGATTCAAATTTCAAGCA
This sequence comes from Acipenser ruthenus, assembly GCF_902713425.1. Taxonomy (NCBI): domain Eukaryota; kingdom Metazoa; phylum Chordata; class Actinopteri; order Acipenseriformes; family Acipenseridae; genus Acipenser; species Acipenser ruthenus. The sequence continues at coordinate 1,152,568 of NC_081219.1, forward strand.
AAAATGAGACTGATGTGACCACATGCAGCAATGCGTTTTAAAAAGAGCCCACAGTGGTAGGCACTAGGCACTATACAATGAAAGGGCCTCTGGGGTGGCAGTAAAAAGGTCAAAGAAGCCGTCAGTAAATAAATAAATGAAAATAAATAAATAAATAAATAAATAAATAACATGAAAACAGGTTCGAAAGGACGAGGGCTAGCCAATGGTCAGAAGGCAATCAGGAAATACGGTAATCCCAGACTGAACTGACAAGGAAACTATCCTTTTCCCTTATATGCAGGTGGCCAGTTTAAACAGGCTATCATGGTTTTTCAGTTCCCCTGAGGTTAGCATTAATACAGTCCAGTCACATTCTCACATGGCTGGCCTGCTGGAGGGGAATACAAAACAGAAAATGCAGGGATTTAACCCCAACCCCTGCCCCTGTACAAATCAAAATGCTATTTACAATGTGCCCTGCCACAATGCAATTAATCAAAACACTGACTCTAAACAACTCAAGAGTTGGATGTTGTGCAAATACAGCCAAGTAAATAACAAGATGAAATGATCTCTGAATATGCTCCCTGACTGTTAACATTGGGTTTCATTAACCTTGGTCAGGGAGCTGGCACACTGTCTTGGTGCAGAAGCAATCTGAGCTTGGATATTCTACACGTCCAGCTTATGATTCTATTCACAAATGGGGCTTGTTGTTCCACTAGGTCATAGTTCAAAATGTATTTAATGAAACAAGTTAACATTTTGTTAAAACACAAATACAACAAGCACTAATCCTCAACAGGATCCTTTCCTTGCAACTCTATTATTCTACATGGACGCAGCCTACGTTTTATCAGTCCAACCTGTTCAGCATTTCTTATTATCATGTACAGCATTGTGTAACATGAGGTTGGGGGGGGGGGGGGGGGTAGATCACATGACCTAGGTACAGCCACTCACATCAGTGATAATAGAGAAGATACGTGTTTGTCAGATATATTTCCTTACTGTTAGTTCACTGAAGCCCTTGAATTTAAACGTTATGAACAGAACTATTTTCATTTATTTGAGTATGAAAACAACCAAATGAAACCTCTGCTTTAATCTTAAGTATTTGTCTTTTTTCTTGAACATGTTCAACACCTGCTACTTGTGTGGAAAAGCTGGAGATACCCGTAAGATTTACTTTGTATTCTAAATCTGGATCCCTTCTGTCAAATGACAACTACCCACTTACCCAATCTCAACCACCAGATTATACATAAACCATAAAATACTCACAGCTTATTAACTCCAAAAGTTAATAATAATAATAATAATAATAATAATAATAATAATAATAATAAAACATTTTCAAACACACTGTAGTACTGCAATAGTTTGACAAGTAATAAATCAGCAGCATTCAAAAAAGTCAATTGAAAAACCTCTTTAGTTTAGTTAAATTCAGAAAAAAAAGAAAATCCCCAAAATAGTTTGAATCACCCTTTCACGTTCATGCTGCTGACTTGAGAACCTTCCTGTAGCCCCGAATACACCCGCCACCGCTTTCTCACTAAACTTACACTTCATTCGGCAACTCCTCCTTTAGCTTCCAGTCGTTTCTTATCTAGCCTCCAACTGCAGCTGATTGGGTGCTGACAACATGTTCCTGTTTAGGCAGGGATAAGAAGTATTTTTTCTTCAGCACAGTCCTACATTTGAACCCATTACACGTGCAGCAGTGAAACAACATTCGCTTCCACAGATTTAACAGACATGTCTGGAAGAACGGCTTTTGGTGTTCGAGCAATTAAGACCAAACGGTGACCCTGCTTGTGTAAACAGTTGCTGTCATCTTATGTTTACTACTGAGCATACGACTGAAAGAGCGCACGCATTATCATTATCTCTATTACAATCCTAAATGATACAGACATGTATCGACACACAGTGGAATTCATGAGTGCACTGCACAGATAGGGTCATGCCCATGGTGTTTTAAAAGCCAGCGTAAGTTATGGTGTTTGGAGAGACTCTTGTTTTTTTTAATCTTGATAATGCTCAGTAGTATTGATCCCTGTAAACCAAATAGCGGCTCCTTTGATTAAGCTGCATGCTGTAAAAGCATTAATAGTGCAGGGAACTTGCTACCAAATCAAACCAAACCAAAAAGCAATTATTGAGTAGAATGCACATGTTCTCATTTTCAGTAACAGTCCTTATTTCAACACATATCAGTAATGATGGAAAATGTAAAATGAAAATTCCATCTGCACCGTGAAGCCATGTAAAACTGAATCTCATCCCGTTCCAGTATCAGACCGGGGCTGCATGTGTTTCCATCTGCAGGTTACAACCCATTCTACAACCATCAACAGTCAAAGATCACCTGCATTGTATCACCAGTGTTCGCGCTAGGCCGCGCCATTGCGCGAACGCCCCCTGAAATAAAAAATGTCCCGCTAAATTTCTCTTAACGCGCCCGTGTGTCCCCCTTCCCAGACCAGACGCAATACCAATACGCAGTATATTAATGCATTTTGTATTACCATGACATGTCTGACGACAGGCTAATCTTTTTTACTTGTTTGTTTACACTTGCGTTTTCATAATTAAACTCCTGTGCTTTTATTCTCCAGTCCAGTAAAATGCTCTCGCACCTCCCTGGTTACAGGCAGTTTCACAGTAAAGCCTGGACGACAACATCAGGCTTGTTAACAACATGGCCCGGTGCAAATATAACCTTGCATCCCTGTTACACCCGACCATTACTTCTGGAAGAATAAGTAATTAGCTTCGGCAGTGACTGTTGAAATGTATGCTATTATATTTGTGCTTAAAAATACTGTGAAATTCATCCGCTGTAAACGTATCTATTTGCTAGACAAAATATCTATGTCTAATATTTGGAGATATGGAGTGACCTAGCAAATGAATGGGAGAAATGTGTACTTCTGCGTACTGCAGTACAGTTTATAGACAAAGTGCAGTCGATTTGTGAAACGAAAACCACAGCATTGATTAAAACAAAACAACAAAAAAGTAGCCTACGGTAACGTTATAACATATGTGAATATTGTCTTTTCTATGACAAAAAATTCAGGGCCAAAATAATTCAATATGTGTTAAGCACCAACTGTCTCTTGGCCATTTCGCCAGTAGGCCCATAACGGCATGATAAAAAAATATATATACAGTGTATGTGATTTTATACAGCACTGTTTATAATACATCTTGCATTGAGAAAACACCACTGGAATCGGAATAAAGGAAATTATTATGTAATACAGTTCACGTGCAGTCACGGTTTTGGTAAGTAGCATTTTCAAAAACATATCATTATGTGCAGTATTAAAATATGTTAAAATATAGCAAATCCACAAAAACAACGAAATACATATTCTATATTTGACATTTTATTTTTAGTGTTCTGTGTAACACGGGCCATCGTTTAACCTTGGAATTTTTTTTTTAATACAGAGTACCTGAAGCAGATACGCGTTTATCATATCAACAACATCAACGTGTGTTGTAAAAATAAAGCAAATATTGTTTTGAAAACTGTCCAAAATACTTACTTGGGAGCTAAGAATGAAAAATACCAAGAAAAAAAATGCCATTTTTGATATGGAAATTGTCAAAATAAAGGGGCAGCTGGAAGGTAAGAATTTACCAGTCAGGACAATGGCATTTAAATACTACTATTAAACTGTCGGTAATGTGGTTTCTTCTAATGCAGCGGTTTTCAAACTGGGGTACGCGGGAAAAATTCTGAAATGGCGGACAACGCATCTTATTTAGTACCACCTGCCAATCTTTTGCAAACTTTTGTCATGTAATCAACGTTTAATCGCTAACACCAGACTGACGTGCTGTGACAGAGCATTCAGTGCACACATGACTAATTTCCATATTAAATATGTACGTTTTAATTAAGCCCTGTTGTTTAAATGTCGTATAAACGTTGGCCGGTTACTGGAGTCTGTCTTTGGAATAAAAAAAAAATACATATTTAAAAAATCTAAAAGCCTAGTTTTCATCTCATTTTGTGTGTGTTCGTGCCTGCAAATCGATATTTATTTTTTGCAATGACCCTATTAAAAGTTTATTGTAACTTAAGTACTATTGGTTAATTTAAAAATACAAAATGCATGGCCAATCAGAAACCGAAGTATTGCCATGCGGTCTAATATTACGTTACGTCTGGTGTGAGAGTAAGAGTTCTTAGTTTTCAAACCAATGAAAAAATATGGATTGTTGGCTCAATACTAGTACATTACAAGCAAAGGGTGATCAAGACGAAATACCGTCAGATTAAAAACGCCAATTTCCCTGCCATCATCAGTGATTTGTGTGGTAACAAGCAGGGAGGGACATCCATCACACTGATTGATACTAGGTAAGCGTTATTATTATTATTATTTTTTTAATTACCACTGTATGTTTTAGTCACCAAAAATTTAAAAATGCCAATAATATGTTTTCGTAATGAGGTCAGCTGTAGAGATGCGTGGATCGTGAACAAGTGTCTATGAAGATAGACAGATAGATCTCCAGGTTTGTATGCATGTGAACAAGTGTATATATAGATAAATAGATAGATCTCCAGGTTTGTATGCATGTGGACAAGTGTATATATATATAGATAAATAGTTAGATCTCCAGGTTTGTATGCATGTGAACAAGTGTCTATGTAAATAGATTGATAGATCTCCAGGTTTGTATGCATGTGAACAAGTGTCTATGTAGATAGACACATCTGCATGCATGTTGCTGGTGAAGCAGGACTGCCATGGGTTCCCTTCTTTGAGTTTCAATTGTGCAAAAACGTGCATATTGATTTTAACCACCATACTGACTCACTGCCAACTGTCTCAGTGGACTGGAGTCTTATGTGAATGGCTGCAGAGGTTCTTTTCTGAGACTCATGTGGAGTTACATTAATTATGAATCACTTTCACATTACAGTGTCTTATACCAATAACAAGAGATCACATATAGTCTTATATTGATTAAAACTAGGTTAACTTTGGAAGTGCAATAAAAACATAGCAGTCTGACATCATGTTCATGGAGGGATTCAGGATTCTGTCTGTGGGTGGTGATCTGAGTGTAAGATTGAGGCTCTGGTGGGCGATATACATATTAGAATTACAGAGAATATTTGTATTGAATAAATCATTCATAATTAAAGTAATTTCTCTAGGTGCAAGTACATTGTAATAAACATCCTTATTCCTAGTTGTGTGGGAGTTTCACAAGTTTACTCCTCTTCCTTGGTGTATAAGGAAGGCATACACCTTCCTAATACACCAAGGATTTTCCAGAACCAGGCTTTGATGTGGAAAACTACATCGGGTTTCAATGTGACTAAACCGGGCCTCTGAAAATCTGGAGGAGAGAAGGCTGTGTCAGTCAGCATTTCTCTCTTGGTCTCCTCTAGCTGCTTCCCTTTTTGCAGTTCTAGCAGTATTGCAAACCAATCTGGGTCTTTCCGTCTCTGCTGGATTACACCCAGAAGAGATGAGAAGACCAGGATCAGCTGACTCTGATCACCTTTCTTACTGGGAAGAGATGCTACTTTCACCTCCTGAGCCCCATGCTCACCAAGACCCTGGGCACTCAAAGTAAATGCCATTACACTATCTCATAGACAATTGCTTCCCCATAGCAAAACCAAACATGCCACCTGATTGGAAACAAATTCAGATAATAGTGTAAGGGCATATGTGCAAACTGGAAAAACTGCTACTATCCTTCAAAGATGAATTCCACTATTAAACACAAATGAAATCTACCAGCACAAATGTGATTCTGGGCAAAGGAGCATATCACACACGTAAACACATTTACTAGCACACAACTGCTTTCTGAAACTGCCTGGATCCAATTCAAAGTCATGACTCTCATTGACTTCATTTATATGGCTTTTAAAATTCATACTAATACTATTCTGTCCAAAATAACAAGTCAGGAGAATGCTTGTGTAATATACCTTTTGATCACAGATGATCTGCATATGAGAGTTCGCTATGTTGTATAGGCTATGTACCAGTATTATTCTGAACACTAGAACACTTTGTTTTTAGCATGCAGTACACTTATGGAAGTATCCCATAAAACGTCTCAGTTTTTAATGCAGCAATGTAAACATCTAATGACACTACTAAGGATTAGTGTTTGTAATTTAGAAATGTACCAAAGGGAGGCTGTATTGCTTGTTAGAGCTGCTGGGAGTGATAGGCTATAGTCTTGCTTTATAACAGGGAGGCTGTGTTACTTGTTAGTGCTGCTGGGAGTGATAGGCTAGTCTTGCTTTATAACAGGGAGGCTGTATTACTTGTTAGACATGAGTTGTTAAAGCTAGACTCATAACACTCAACATGAAAACCTTTTAATTAATGCCTTTTTAAACAGCCAAGGTTTCCATCAATCTTTTTTTAAGGATCGTCCTGGTCCCATCCTCCATCACCTTCACCTGGAACTTTTATTAAACACAAAAAACTACTTTACTTGACAGTAAGAGCTGACAATTCCCAAAATGACAGGAAATTGTCAGGTAAGGCTTACCTGACCCATGTTCTGACAAGGCTTTCCAGCACACACTGCTTCACTGGTACAGTAGGTGGGTTCACTTCACACAACATGTGGAGTCACCACTCTGCAGGTCAGGTGAGGTCTAAAACCACATAACAACCATGGTTGTTTTCATGTTGTCAAAGAATTATATGTGAATTGGAAATGCTAATTAGAATAGCTGGAATATTAACCCATCTGGAGTGAGACAAGTTATTTATTGTGTACTTTTCCAAGTATACAAATATTTAAAACTTGTCATAACTATTTTAGCTTTTTTCTTTCTTTTTTTGGATTTTGGTTTTGTTTATGAAGGACACAAAAACATGTGTCTGATATGGTGGAAAATAAATTTGATGTATATGTAGCATATTAATATACATAACCACTAAAGGCACATGGTGTAGAAATTTAAATGGGAGGCTACTATCTTGTGCGCACCATGTAATATCTAGTGTGCACGACTTACTGTAATATCTCGTGCTGATGAGATAGTAAGTCGTGCTGCACAAGACAGTAGCCTTCTTGTTTAATTTACACCATGTCCCTTTAGGAGTTCAGTAGTAATGAGATCATTGAAAGGAGACACATAATATGTTACACAAGCATTTTCCAACCAATCAATCCACTAACTATATAGATCTTTCATATCCATTTATGACAGTGACTCTTCTAAACTTCTAAAGGATATGTATTAGGCTGTTTAAGATAACTTTTGAATCATCAGCAACCCAGTGGTGACTCCACATGTTGTGTGACGTGAACCCACCTACTGTACCAGTGAAGCAGTGTGTGCTGGAAAGCCTTGTCAGAACGTGGGTCAGGTAAGGGTGCAGTGGCGGCCTTACCTGAAAATTCCCCTTCTTTTTCAGAATTGTCAGCTCTTACCGTCAAGCAAAACTTAGTTGTTTGTGTTTAACATTCATTATTGTTTCACTGGAAGGCTGATTTTAAAACATGATACAGTCAGCACTTGGATATCCATTTCCCAGATACGCTCACATTTTACCACCATTGTATTAAGAATAAAATCAATCCCCATTATATATATGTAACAAATGAATGCATGTACCCATCTGTAACAGGGGATGTGTTACGTGTGTGGGTAGTCATTGGAAAATACTGACACAGACACAGAGCACTGGTGTTGATACGCCGCACAGATGCGTAGATTTCATTTCAACACAGTGCTGACACTAGGGTACCAGCAATGATAGCTTTAGTGTCATATTTAATAAAGAAAACAAAACAATGCTAAAAATAAAAGTTTGCCACACAAAATGACAAGCACTAGTCCCACTAAAGGCCTGTTCACACTGCGACATTCGTCGACGGCAACAAGGAGGCAACAGATGTTGCCGGCTTGTCACCTCGTGTGACCACCCTGGGCAACATCCTGGCAACACTCCGATGACACGTCTCCCATTAGGACTGTTCTATTTTTCATGCAACATGAGGGCAATATTTTCAATACCAGCCAATCAAATTTGATAGTAGCATCACATGATGATAAGGCTCGACCAAAACGTCAGACAGACAGTGTACATGATGATGCATTCTGATTCCTGCATTTCATCCAATTAATTATATGTAGTCTATAGATATGCAATACACTGTGTATGTGGATAAGCGAATGTTAATGTCCACAAATACAATAACATATTTAAGCTATGAATACAATTCTACAATAATAAAATACACGTGTAGCGTATTTTTAAAAATATGTTTTATTTTATATTCATTTGCCGTGCATGCAGTTATAGGATAATTTGTGCCAAAATTAAAAATGTATGTATTTATTTATTTATTTGTTATTTATTTATTTATGTATTTATTTATTTCGTTTGTTATAATGTAATTTTTGTATCGTATTCTTCCTTCGCAGCACGTTTACGTCTCATGACAGAGACGTGCATTATGATTGGTTTGCATTACGTTGTTTCCTGTATGTTGCCAGCTTGTCGATCGCAGGCTTGTCTCCCGTGTGACCACCTCAAACTGCAAGAGAAAACACGAGCACCACTCGGGAGCCCCAGATACTAGTGCTGTTGTTTTGTTTAATCTTTTTCTGTTGGTTCGTTAATGGGGAATTTTACATACTGCTACAATATGCCATCAGTAGGAGGAGAACGGCACATTTCCATACAACCGATTCAGCCATTTCATCACTTAATATAAACAAGATAATAACCTAATACTCATGAACAACAGGATCTCCTGGATACCTGTAACTCCATTAACTAGGGATTTCAACATGGAAACAAAGCGCTGGGGGAAATCACATACAAAAAACATTGTTCAAATGCAGCTCCCCTCGTGTATTCACAGCTATACTGTATGGATTGTGCGTCACAGTTCACACGGAAGGACGGTTCTGAACATAAATGATCCGTCAAATGCTGCAAATCCAGAATTGTTTGTGAGCAATTTATTACGGGATTTGTGTGTTCTTATGTTTAAAGTGTACATAATGCATATACACTAAATATTTACTGACTAATATCTTGGCTGTAAATATTTAAGAGGTACAATTTCATTTGTGTGGTCTCTCCATTGGAGATAGCGCTGTCGATCATGCTACTGCATCCGGGGTTTAGCTGCACAAGGCAGCAGTGTGGAGTCGTGGTTAGGGCTCTGGACTCTTGGGTCGTGGGTTCAATCCCAGGTGGGGGACACTGCAGCTGTACCCTTGAGCAAGGTACTTTACCTAGATTGCTCTAGTAAAAAACCCACCCATATAAATGGGTAATTGTATGTCAAAATAATATGATATCTTGTAACAATTGTAAGTCGCCCAGAATAAGGGCGTCTGCTAAGAAATAAATAATAATAATGGTTGGCAGCATTTCATTTTTTTCTTTTTTTTAAATGTCGTAAAAAATTTAATGGATCCACAACAAATAAAAAACCTAAGGAATTCAAATTAAATTACTCATAGAGAATTATTAAACTGATGAATTATTCAACTTACTGTTGGTGGTGGAGTCGACTGCTCATGCATAACTTTTGAGCTAGCGAAAAATAAACCGTGCATGTGTGATGAAAAATTTAAAAAAACTTCATAAATACTTCATGTTCCAAAATAAGGCACTCCTAAGGCATGTTTACACAGAAGCAAATTGCCGGCACGGATGCGGTATCACTTTTGGTGTAAATGGGAAATGCTGGTAAAAAGCAGTCACACTTTAAGCCGGCACTGAACCACCTTTCGAGGTGGTTCAGAGACGGCTCTGTGCCGGTACTGAAATGGCTTGTTCTCAGTGCAAACTGCAATGCCGCCACTGACACCACATTTTGCGTTCAAGGTGGATTTTTTTTTTCCCCCAAGTAAACGCAATTTCCTGTTCCGCTACGTGTTGATTGAAGAAATAAATCCAACAAAATGGCAAGTAACCAGGGAGGTAATTGGTCCAAAAAAGAAGTAAGGGAGCTTTTGACCATCAGAGCAGAAGAAGAGATAAATGCACAACATGATGGAACTGTGCGAGATGCTAATGTGTATACCACAATAGTAGAATAAAAAGCAAGAGATGGCTAAATTAAAATCATTGAAAGGCAAAGTACCACAAGATAAAAGATCACAACAACACGAGTGGACGGGTTCATTGTGATTTATGTGACAATAGTCTATTGTGATATTCAGAAAGTATAGTGAAAAATATCAGCATACCACGGCAGGTATCAAAGGCAAAATTCTCTGTCACACAGACACGGAGCACATGAAATGTCATCCCAATCTGTTTTGAAACGGCAGAGAACACAGCTCTGTACAGTTATCTTTGAAATGATAACGCAGAGCTGTACAGTTATCTTTGAAATGATAATGCAGCTCTGTACAGTTATCTTTGAAATGATAATGCAGAGCTGTACAGTTATCTTTGAAATGATAATGCAGAGCTGTACAGTTATCTTTGAAATGATAACACAGCTCTGTACAGTTATCTTTGAAATGATAACACAGCTCTGTACAGTTATCTTTGAAATTATAACGCAGCTCTGTACAGTTATCTTTGAAATGATAATGCAGAGCTGTACAGTTATCTTTGAAATGATAACGCAGCTCTGTACAGTTATCTTTGAAATGATAATGCAGAGCTGTACAGTTATCTTTGAAATGATAACACAGCTCTGTACAGTTATCTTTGAAATGATAATGCAGAGCTGTACAGTTATCTTTGAAATGATAACGCAGAGCTGTACAGTTATCTTTGAAATGATAATGCAGAGCTGTACAGTTATCTTTGAAATGATAACACAGCTCTGTACAGTTATCTTTGAAATGATAATGCAGAGCTGTACAGTTATCTTTGAAATGATAACGCAGCGCTGTACAGTTATCTTTGAAATGATAACGCATTTCTGCACAAACCTTTAATATCTGCTCCTCGGCAGCTGGCAGAGAGTCATTGAACTAAAGAGGAAGTACATCATCTCGTATTCAATTTGATGCGAGTGAAATGCTGTGATGAAGGAGGCCTGTGAGACACGCCATTGCAGGTTAGAGCAGCGCATTAACCAGCATTGAAACTAGGTTCACTTACAGCTATATGCATAACATGCACAACACTTTTACATGTATATTACTTTTCATTGTACTGTGATTGACATTAACATGGGTGAAATCATAATGCATGCCACTCCATCACATTCACAATCTATTATTAATTTCCAAGGAGATCAAAGTGTCTCTTGATTCAAGTAAACTGCATTTGAACTAAAATATGATTTATACAAAACTAAAGATGACGCTCCCTGCAGCTCACACTATGGGGTGGAATTGGGAGTGAGCAAATCTGACATATCCAAGTTCAGTCTCTTCCAAAAGCTCTGATTGAATGCAACCTTCTGCCATTTCAATAGCACTTCAATGGGTGAGGCAACTGCATTATTAGGTGTTAGAAAGAACCTTTTATAATGGAATTGATAGGGAGTGCGATCCACGATTTCACTTTGTCTGAAAGGAGTCCTGACAGGGACATGCAACAACAAAGGAAACAGAGGGCAGAAACTTCAGGACGTGTTGCAATTGCAGTTGCTTTCAATTTTTTTTTTAAGTTTAGGGCAGGCATATTAATGGAAAGGAAGCAGGGCTGTTACATGATTTCTAGCAGCAAGCCTTCAATTACTTGATCTCACAGGACTAACTAACACAACTGTGCCTTAGAATATTGTCTACTACTTTCGTTCTGTGCATCCCTGATTGGCCATTGGAGTCCAGATTTGCAGCCAGCCCTGTCAAGATGGTAATTCAAGTGTGTTACATTTACTTGCTGGTCTCTTATGCTTTCAAGTGGCATTGGGATTTGTTGTAGTTCTGTACTATACACCTCAGAAGAAAATATTAGACACTGCATGAATGCCAACACTGCATCATGGCGACTGGAGGAATAAACAGACTTGTCATATGCAGCATACACTTTCATGTAAATCTGCTGTCTTTCACAAGACTAATTCATTTGCCATGAGTCCCTGATATATACTCAGTATTATATTAAAGGTGCATCTCCCTGTTGATCGTCAGTTTCAGTCACAATGGGAAAGAGGGCAAATCTACCAGATTTAAATAGAGGACGACTGATAGGAGGTACTTCTATAACCACACATACTATTTTACAAGGAGTCAAAGGAGATGATTTTCTGGTTAACAGATTGGTGCAGATGTCTTCATTCCCTGAAGGAAGTGGGAATCATTTAGGAATGGTCTCTTTCTCCTGCCACAGCAGGTTTTCTGATTTGCTGTGATATAAAGACTTGAGTTTATGATGCTGGCAAAGTGTACTTTTGTGTTAACGTTAATTAAACACATTGCTTTTATCTGCCAAAGTGTAACATTGCATTTTGTAGTTTGTGGAAACAGTAACACACGATGCACAGATCTGATGCACCAATGCCAGAGACGGGATCACATGACACACTACACCAGTACAGTACCAAATACCAGAGACAAAATCGCATGACACACTACACCAGTACAGTACCAAATACCAGAGACGAGATCACATGACACACTACACCAGAACAGTACCAAATACCAGAGACGAGATCACATGACACACTACACCAGTACAGCACCAAATACCAGAGACAAGATCACATGACACACTACACCAGAACAGTACCAAATACCAGAAACAAGATCACATGACACACTACACCAGAACAGTACCGAATACCAGAGACAAAATCACATGTCACACTACACCAGTACAGTACCAAATACCAGAGACGAGATCACATGACACACTACACCAGTACAGTACCAAATAGCAGAGACGAGATCACATGACACACTACACCAGTACAGCACCAAATACCAGAGACAAAATCACATGACACACTACACCAGTACAGTACCAAATACCAGAGACAAGATCACATGACACACTACACCAGAACAGTACCGAATATCAGAGACAAAATCACATGTCACACTACACCAGTACAGTACCAAATACCAGAGACGAGATCACATGACACACTACATCAGTACAGTACCAAATACCAGAGACGAGATCAAATGACACACTACACCAGTACAGCACCAAATACCAGAGACAAAATCACATGACACACTACACCAGTACAGTACCAAATACCAGAGACAAGATCACATGACACACTACACCAGAACAGTACCGAATACCAGAGACGAGATCACATGACACACTACACCAGTACAGCACCAAATACCAGAGACGAGATCACATGACACACTACACCAGAACAGTACCAAATACCAGAGATGAGATCACATGACACACTACATCAGTACAGTACCAAATACCAGAGACGAGATCAAATGACACACTACACCAGTACAGCACCAAATACCAGAGACAAAATCACATGACACACTACACCAGTACAGTACCAAATACCAGAGACAAGATCACATGACACACTACACCAGAACAGTACCGAATACCAGAGACGAGATCACATGACACACTACACCAGTACAGCACCAAATACCAGAGACGAGATCACATGACACACTACACCAGAACAGTACCAAATACCAGAGATGAGATCACATGACACACTACACCAGAACAGTACCAAATACCAGAGACGAGATCACATGACACATTACACCAGAACAGTACCAAATACCAGAGACGAGATCACATGACACACTACACCAGAACAGTACCGAATACCAGAGACGAGATCACATGACACACTATACCAGAACAGTACCGAATACCAGAGACGAGATCACATGACACACTACACCAGAACAGTACCGAATACCAGAGACGAGATCACATGACACACTACACCAGAACAGTACCGAATACCAGAGACGAGATCACATGACACACTACACCAGTACAGCACCAAATACCAGAGACAAAATCACATGACACACTACACCAGTACAGCACCAAATACCAGAGACAAAATCACATGACACACTACACCAGTACAGTACCAAATACCAGAGACGAGATCACATGACACACTACACCAGTACAGTACAAAATACCAGAGACAAAATCACATGACACACTACACCAGTACAGCACCAAATACCAGAGACGAGATCACATGACACACTACACCAGTACAGTACCAAATACCAGAGACAAAATCACATGACACACTATACCAGTACAGTACCAAATACCAGAGACGAGATCACATGACACACTACACCAGTACAGTACCAAATACCAGACGAGATCACATGACACACTACACCAGTACAGTACCAAATACCAGACGAGATCACATGACACACTACACCAGAACAGTACCGAATACCAGAGACGAGATCACATGACACACTACACCAGTACAGCACCAAATACCAGAGACAAAATCACATGACACACTACACCAGAACAGTACCAAATACCAGATACGAGATCACATGACACACTACACCAGAACAGTACCGAATACCAGATACGAGATCACATGACACACTACACCAGTACAGCACCGAATACCAGAGACGAGATCACACGACACACTACACCAGTACAGCACCAAATACCAGAGACAAAATCACACGACACACTACACCAGTACAGCACCAAATACCAGAGACGAGATCACATGACACACTACACCAGTACAGCACCGAATACCAGAGACGAGATCACATGACACACTACAGCAGTACAGCACCAAATACCAGAGACGAGATCACATGACACACTACAGCAGTACAGCACCAAATACCAGAGACGAGATCACATGACACACTACACCAGTACAGCACCGAATACCAGAGACGAGATCACATGACACACTACACCAGTACAGCACCAAATACCAAAGACGAGATCACATGACACACTACACCAGAACAGTATCAAATACCAGAGACGAGATCACATGACACACTACACCAGTACAGCACCAACCGGGAAATAGTTTTAATTCAACATCTAATAGATCCTCGCTAATTTAAACTAGGAATTCAAACGGTGTGCAGTCACAATCACAAGCTGAGCAATGGCAGGGGGTCTTCCTCATTAAATGCAAACTGGGTTCCTTTTTTTTCTTGGACTTGAGAGAGACTTTGTTGTAGTCATTATTTAGTATTATTAGGCCTGGTTTATACAGTTCTGAAAGAATGAGCTTAAAGCTGCAGTCTTCCACAATCGTGTTCAGTTTTACACTGAGATATAATTATGTTTATAAAACAGATGGTTAGAATGCTGCATGCTGATTGGTTCATTAGGGTTCCAAACCGTTCCAATATCCAGCACAATGTCACGATTAGGAACTATTTAGGAACAAAGGCAGATCACTGCACCTGTGCTAACCATGTATCACTGCATCACCAAAATCAAAGAAAACACCTGTCAAAATACCTGCTGTCATGGAAGATATTGAAGACATCAAGGCGTCATGTCATATCTTCCAATTTATATTCATTTGCACTATGATCCAGTTTGCTATTTTAAACAAGACGCTGTTCTGGTATTTCATTTCTACCAGTAATTTTCTGTAACTTCGGTCGGATTCAGTTGTCAGACATTCAGTTTTATTTTTCTCCTTTAGTTGTTATCTGCCATCTTCATAAATTTTTAACTGTGGATATTTTTATATTTTTATATTTTTCTCCTCCTTCATTACCACGCACTCACTCTCCTTACAGGTACAAAAATGTAACATTGCCATGCTTGAAAAATCTCAAAATGAAATTAATACCACAAAACAAACAAATTCAAATGCTGACTGGCTTTCTAAAAAAAAAAAAAAAAATGCAATTCGACTTTAAATGAATTAATAATTAATAATGTTCATCCCAACAAAGCATCTTACACTCTTGTGCTGATACTTTGGTATACTCTAGAGCAGGGGTGCCCAATCCTGGTCTTGGAGGGCCAATGTCCCTCTTGGCTTTTGTCACAACTGTGCCCTAAATTACTTAATTGGACCAATCAAGCCATTATCAGAAGCTTAATTGGTCCAATTAATCAATTTAGTGTACAGTTTGAACAAGAACCAGGAGGGCATCGGCCCTCCAGGACCAGGATTGGGCACCGCTGGGAGCCAATCGGGGTGAATTACCCAGCAACATCCAACAATGTCACGTAGAATATGCAGGAACGGCTCACAGGTACACAACCAAGCAAGGTTTTTCATCATAGTTATTTAAAGTCAGAACAATGAACTGAAACACATCTAAGCAAGGGTTTTATAGTTATTTAAAGTCTTTATTAAAAAAAAATATTGCTTTTACTGAAACAAAAAAAAAAGAAAGTTATACCTCAAAATGTTAATAAATCTTTAGAAACTGTATACATTTTCTCTTTTCTTTTTTTATAAAGCATTTATAAAAGCATTATAAAACCTAACAACACACCAAGAAGTGACAATATCCAGCACAACCCATGCCGTCTTGTGACTTACTGCTTAATTACCACATATTGGTTAAAGTCATTCATTTCTGTATGGTGTATCTGGTGGGTTTTCTGGTAGATGGCCAGACCCACGGGACAATAGACCAATGAGGGAGGAACCAGGAGGAAAAACAAGGATTGATAATCAGGGCCTCGTTTTATTTGCTACTCCTCCAGCAATCCAAACTATACTACAGTACTGTACAGTTTGCAGCTTTGTGCACAAATTAACACAACAGGTAAAAAAAGCCCCACACTGTGATGTTGTCCATTTCTGGAGGAGGTTTCTGAACAGAGCTGCTAGTGAATCTACCAATATTTCATTTTCAAAGCACACAGTTTTATCTGAACAGACCACCACGCATACAGGGCTATTGATTTCAAATCAACACGAGCTCCATTTTTGTCTGTAAAGAAAAAATACCAATTACTATTCTAAAAGGAACAGGTTCAAAAGGCTGGATTACCCAGAAGCCCTTAAACCCTCAATGAACTGTCTGTTGTTTATTTTTGGTTTGGTCATTTTGTTTGGTGCATTGTTACAATCTGAAAAGCCCATAGATATTAATAATTGTATTTCTTCTTTTCAAACCAGACAAGGATGTTCTAACCCAATTCTTTATTGGGCTACATTATATTTTTTTATGAAATCTCAAATACGGTCTTTTTCTTCAGTTGCATATGTGAATTCAAGCATAAAATGCTAATAACATGACATCCCTTCCTTACCCTGTTATTCTTTAATAAAAAATAAAAAAAACAGGACGATCTTATGAAGCTACAGTGTTTATATCTCTCACAGTACCCTATGACCTCGGCTAGGATAAAGAAAGGAAAAAAAGCTTTTCTGGGCACAGTTTCTTACAAGCCCTGTAGCTTCTGTAAATAGCCTTCACCCAGTCCATCTCTATGCTACAGTGTGCAGAATATAGGACTTTAAATGAGTTCAGAATTGTATTACTTACAATTAACCCTATTGATTTATGCAGATTGGTTTCAAGACTTTACAAACTGCTTGTGCCTCTTCAAGAATAAGGGGTGATGAGGTGCGTTTTTCAATTAATTCTCCACAGTTCCGAGCTACTAATCTGTGTTAACTAGCCCCCACCCCCCGCTCCTGTTCAAACACCTGTGTGACATACAGACACTTATTTTTTGTGTTTAACCCTCATAAGGACACATCAGAAAACGGACTTTCCTGGTAACCTTTTGCTTTTCCTTCACTTCTAGCCATTGTTTGGTATAACGTGTTGTTTATGCTATGCAAAATGGATAAGACGCCCAATGCACACAGCTGTCTCCTAGCAGTGAAGGGACCACTGTATTCTGGACACTGTAGTTTATTCTAGGAACATGTCACAGGCACGTGAGATATCATTGTTATATGGACTGTGCTCCTCGAGTTACAGGCACTTGAACACACCTGCCGATTTGCTGTGCGTCACAGCACTGGAGCACTGAATGGGTGGTAGAAAGTATGCATACGGGCATGCCTGACATCAATGGAAAGTGCAAATCCTGCGCTTATAAAATGACGTTGAAACCGGAACGCTATCTGTTGAAGCGACCATGTAATACACAACAAATGAAACCTAGGAGCTGACTCGTGTCACATGACTCAAGCCTTAGTTTTGGTTTGCTGTAGCTTCGCTTAGGAACGTCTGTTCAGGACATACGATACATCATTGGAAATCTCTAATTCTGTACTTTCAAACAAGCATTGAACCAGGAATAATGGTTCTATTATAGTGCCTGAGATAGAAGGTCGGGCCTGCCGATAGACTACGTCTGGGGTTCATACGGACCCCAAACCTAAAACAATTTGGGAAATTCAACCAGGCTACCTGGTCTAGAATTATCCTTTGCATAGTGTAACAGGATGGGTGCCTGACAACTACCTAAAAGGAAACAAAAATCCACATGATAACTGACACTAAAGCACAGTGGGGTCTGAATGGACCCCAGGTTACCCGATGAGGGTTAAGGTCTTTCTGAAAAGACGATGCTAATGATAATTTGGAATACCGAGTCTGAGAATTCACCAATACTAATGAAGAAGACATCAGAGGAGGAATTCCGAAGAACTGAATCTATAAGGTAAGCAGCTAATCCCGAGATCTCTATTACAATCCTGTCTTGCACTGTTGAGGATATGGTTATTAAACTCTTTTACAATCCTGTCTTGCACTGTTGAGGATATGCTTATTGAATGTCTTCAGCGTATGCATAGTTTAACTAATGATCTGAAAAGCTATCAAGTTACAATGTGGATTGTTCACAGAGAGGTCTATATGGACAGTGACATGAGGAAGCTGCAAGGTGTTATTTAATTGAGTTACAGGGGTTGGCTTGAGAGAGATCATGTGTTTCTCAGAATGGAACCCCAGCTAAATCTCTGAATCTCGTTATCAAACACTGGCTGATTCTATTACAGCTTTTAATGTATTTTACAATCCTTACTGCATCTGGTTCCGAAAAATACAGCGTTACATGTCCTCACGTGTTGCTACAACTGTTTAAATAACGTACCTATAATTTTTCTTTTCATTGTTAACATCCTGACAACTTTTTACACTTAGTCAGCACTCACATATCCGACCCTATAAAATTTAGACTTCAGTGACGGTTAAACGAGTGTGACGGTTAAGGAGTAGTGGTCAGGGCTCTGGACTCTTGACCGGAGGGTTGTGGGTTCAATCCCCAGTGGGGGACACTGCTGCTGTACCCTTAAGCAAGGTACTTTACCTAGATTGCTCCAGTAAAAACTCAACTGTATAAATGGGTCATTGTATGTAAAAAAATTAATAATAATAATGTAATTGTATGTAAAAATAATGTGATATCTTGTAACAATTGTAAGTCGCCCTGGATAAGGGCATCTGCTAAGAAATAAATAATAATAATAATAATAATAATAATATGATCATTTCATTTTGGCCTGTTCCAACCCTTGTCCGTTTTTTCAGGGAACACAAAAAAGATACAATGTCAAAAATACATAGCTGAAAGGACTGTGTTTTAAAATAAGTAGCCTTCCATTTAGATGTACTGTAGGTTTTGTTGGTACAGTACTATATTTTCAACAGAAGAAGTATTTTAATTCAGAACAATGATTCTGAAAATATCACTTGCCAAAAGAGACGACTGTAATACAGTACATACTTTTAAATCTGGTACGTATTGTAGCAGCATGTAAAATACCGTTAACAACCCAACAGCAAAATTAAATCAAAATGTTACCTATGCATGATGCTGCGTAAAACGTAAAAGGCAATGCAAGTTAGCAAAAGATTAAAAAAAACAACTGTTTCTAGAATTAAAACAGTATCCAAAGTCAGTATTCAAAATTGTAGAATATAGTGCTTGATAAGACCCTACTGTCACAGTTCACTTGCAAATGAAAATGCACAAAAGCAACTAAAACAGATTTTTTAAAAAATACATCACAGTATCTAAAACTGTTTAATGATTAACTTTTACATTACCATAGCTTGTCTTGTTTGCTTTGCTTTTGCTGCATTTTCGCCATGTGAAATTGGAGGAAGCACTGTGTAACTGCACAATAAAGACTCATGCGAGAAACAAACAAGTACATTGTAACACTGAAGAGATGGGCTTTGTATCAGAAAACTGGTGACAGAGTCGGAAATTGCACGTGACGGGTAAGTGCATTAATTGTACATATATATAATGGGGATTGATTTTATTCTTAATACAAGGGTGGTAAAACACGACTGATGTGTATCTGGATAACGGATATCCAAGTGCTGACTTAAAGTCGGTTTCAAAGCTGTTTTGAAAATGGCTGCTCTAGTGCACTGATAGTGTCAGGATTTTTGCCCACAGTGTCAAGAAGGTAACACAGCAAAAACGATCTATGATGTGGTACGAACAGAAGAACCAGAGCACTTGCTGTTATGTTTTATTTTTTTTTGGTTTGTTTTTTAAATCGCTCTTCCTACAGTGATTTAGAGGACAGATCTCAAACCCCAGTGCACTAAAGCAGACATTCTGAAAAGAGCTTTGAAACATACCTTAAAGTTCTAAGTGTAAAAAGTTGTCAGGATGTTAACAATGAAAAGAAAAATGACAGGTACGTTATCAGAACCCCGCTTACTTACTCTTTAATGTCCTCCAATATAAAAATCCACAAGTTTACAGAAACCACCAATCCTTAATGCATTGTGCTTGCATTTGAGGAAGCCACAAGTGCACATCTTTCTGATCTTTAGCCATAAAGAAGTGGATGCCCTGGTGGTCACTTAAAGACTTCAAACGAGACCAGGCCTTCCCTGTTTAAAAAGTCTTCATTCTTTACTTTAAGTAGCTTTAATAACTGCACAGTGACTGCAATGTAAATACACAACTAAGAATGTAACTGCACAAGTACGGTGTCAAAAAGAACCACCAATGCATATTTATTTTCGTCTACCTTTTTTGCAACTTTAAACTGCAGAGTACATATAAAAATACAGTATTTTAGCAACTTTCTATATTTTTTAAGAACTTGTAAAATCAGTGAGCTTTGGCACTGTTGGCAACTAAAAAGGTTGCTAAATATTGTGCATCAATGTGCATTAATGTGGTCCAACATTTGTAAATAATTACACAGGATAATACATGCCTTAAATGAAAGCCTTTTAAAATGTTCACAATACAGGATCATAGGGAGCATCATTTCAAAATGTTCCCTCCAGTCTTTATATATAAATGCACATTTTTTTGGATAATAGGAAAGTACAGATTACACTAATTTACTGAACCCTGCCCAGCAGCAAGCTCTGTTCCTGCCTGAGCCATTAGGGAGTAAACGCTTTGAAAGCGTGCCCCTACACTGCACGTGTCACTGGATAGTGAAAATGCAAACATGCATACTGTACCTCTGGAGCGGCTTCTCCTCCTCGTTCGACCACCGGAGGAGCTGTGGGACTCTTGCTGCACGTGGGTAATCTCGATGGGCGTGTTCGTTCGAAAACTCTCCTTGAACTTCTGCACCAAGGACTCCACCGTGTCTTGTTTGGGGTCAATGGCTATAACGTGTTAATGTTTTTACATTAAAATGTGTTGCGTTACAAAGGAATTATACATTTTAATATTTAGATGCACTGGGGGGGGGGCATAGTAGGAGGTTCAAATAAAACATGGTAAGAGATATCTGATGAGTATTCATACATTACATATGTATATTACAAATACAATTATGGAAAATGTTATCAAGTTATTTAATGCATACACTACTGTAGAAATAATACAATTATTTGAATGCCATTTTTAACAAGTTCTTAATGTGTGGTGCTCTCAAAACTATATTCATAGAAAAAGATCCCATTGTAAAATATGGATTATTCTTCATCCTGTTCCTTTTACAGAGAAACAGAAATCCCTTAAAGGTAAATACACATTCACAGTGAAGCTGTCAGGATCCAGTTTGCCTCAAGAATGTATTATTTAATGGTATCCCTCTGAATCTGTATCCACTCAACTTCCACATGTGTCCTCTGGACCTGGTCTTGTAATAGTGACTGAGGCTGACCTTTATGATTCTTTTCATGGATTTTATAACTGTGTCCCTTTGCCTCAACTTATTCAGGATTATTCTGGTTGTTCTCAACTCTCTTCAGAGCTAATTTAGCAGCGTGGAGCCTTAAACTGTAAGTGCATTATCTCCATAGCACTGTACAGTATTATACAACCTAATTTATACTACACTTTCTACTATATAATCCAGCTTTCTGTTAGCCTTTTCACTGATGAGTTACCCCCTCTTTTTCATAGTGAGTCTGTTCTAGTTCAGTCACACCCATAGGATCCTATGTATTGAATTGTTCCTGGGTTTAAGACTATGGAAACCGGAGCACATGCTAT
Organism: Acipenser ruthenus; assembly: GCF_902713425.1. Lineage (NCBI taxonomy): Eukaryota > Metazoa > Chordata > Actinopteri > Acipenseriformes > Acipenseridae > Acipenser > Acipenser ruthenus. The sequence goes on from NC_081219.1 coordinate 1,174,839, forward strand.
AAATGTGACTGATAAGAGCATACAAGAACAGGAAGTTGCTCACATCAAGCAGGCTTAGGCTCTGTTGTGTGTGCTTGGTGAACAGTACTTGAAAAATGTCAACTCCAACTTCTTGCTTGAAAAGTTGCCAGAAAAAAAGGCTGCCTTCTGTTCCATGTTCCATAGTGATTTACTACATATCGCAGTGTGCTTATGAATAACGCTGAGGCGGGCTGTACTAAATTATCCTAAATCCAGAAGTGGATTCTGAGCTGCTTTGTGTTGCATTCACATTGCCACAGCAGCAGTCTAAGGATTACCTTTGTAGTGGGAATAAACCATTTTAAAAAGATTGAGGACTTAAATTCATAGTCCATTTGCAGCCAGGTGCCCTATATCTAGTAACACTGTAATCGTGTTGAATGTCAATGCGCTTTGTTAAAGGGGAACCTCAGTCCTTATACCTCACTTTGCGCCAAACTATTCTTTGATATCACTGAAAATAGCTACAGTATATTTTACGGTCTAATTATATTTCTAAAATCCATTATTTTGCAAAACAAATCCCTTTTCGCTGCTTCGCCATGTTTCCCTCACCTCTGACCTGTGACGTCACGAAGGGAACTCCTCCCGCCACTCGTCATTCACTTTCTATCTGTCAAAACTATTCACGGTCTTTTTTCATGATTATTATTAATATTTGTTTAATTTATTTTCTTATTCATATTATATTCTAAATTATTTATTTTAAATTAGTTATTTTTACGATGCCATGGCGATGTGTATTAGGGGGATGTTCAAACACAACTAAGGAAGGTCTCGAGCTTCATTTATGGCTGAAAGAAAAGAAGCTAGCACAGAGCTGGACGAAGTTTGTTCAGCATACCAGAGTTTGGAAAGGGCCTTCTCAATCTTCCTATCTGTGTTCCGCTCATTTTGACCCGTCTTGCTACGTGATGAATGAAGTTGCCCTGTTGTGTGGGTATGAGTCGCTGCTGAAGAGCGACGCCTTCCCCACGGTATTGTCAAAGAGGCCAGCAGTAACGCTGCAGATGACATCCAGCCCTACACTGGTACCAGCAACAATCAGCAAGCAAATCATGCATTTTAAAATAATAACATTGAGCTTTAATTGTAACGTTACTGCAATTAAATGTGAACGAAGCAATTAAAAGTAATTAGTGTTTTGCTTGTTGGTTGTAAATTAATGTGTGAATTTTGAAAACTTATGTTCAATTGTATGTTTATTAACTACAACCATCAGATCAGTTTATAAAAATATGTTACACTTTAAGAAATGCGGGGAGTAGACGTCACTCAGGTGCGACACATTGAGTTGTTTTATTCAGCACTTTCTGTAAAATCAAAGTCAAAGTTCAATTGAACTTTGCAAAGCACAACGCAGTGACTTTCTTATTCTCCTGTCCTCTGAACTTCCCTGAGCAAAATTAAAAAAAATAATAATACAATGCTTCTGTCAACATGTCCTATAAAAACTAACAACTGATTGATATTCATAACCTCAATTTTGTAATAAAATAATTATAATTGAACATAGCTTCAATAACAGACAGCTTACTTGTCTCATGGCACTCTCATTTTATTGTATTGTTCCCCTTTCATAGATTTGTAATATTAAGTACCAGTAATGAGTTAGTCCATCACTTCAAACCCACCCTCCCAAAGCCACTACTGTCAAATTAAACCACGAACATAAATACCACCGCTGCTATTTTACTATATGTAAAAAAAAAGAATATATATATCATGAAACACATTGTTAATCTACTAGTAATTCCTGCATTCACTGAGTTTAATACTGCTTCCTCATCTTCTCTTTTATTGGAATCATCCACACTATGCTGCTGTCTGTACTGCTGGTAAGACGTGTTCAGCACCCGCGATTGAGACACACGGCTCAGAAATCTGCATGCTGTATTATACAACTATTTGGAGGTTCTTCACATTTTCCTTTGCCTTTCTCCAGTTCCTGGGAACACACTTGTTCCCTGGCAGACTCCATGCTCTGGCAATTACCACAGGAACACCTACCTGTTCAACAATTTTATTTCAAAATGAAGTGAGAATAGAATAAGTGATTTCGTACCGGTATATTCCAGAAGGAAACAAACTGAACGAGTATATCGTACCGATGACAGTGCTGTCTTCAGTTCTAACCATCTCCACTTCGTCTAGCTAAATATAAAAAATGCCTTCACTAATTTGTTGGAACTTAACTTGGAACTTATATACTTCCATAACTAAATATACCTGATATCTTACCAGTCTGTATTTCCTAGAAGAGGACTAATGTCTTCGTCGGTCAGGTCAGTGTCACTGGCACCATCCGCGGAGCCTCGACCATCACTCAGACATGGTTCAAACTGATATGGCTGAACGGCACGTCCTTCGTAGATAAATGCTTCACTTAACAGATCCTCCCTTAAGCCACTATTGTGTGAGGAAGCGGCATCGGACTTGGAATCTGAGCTACTACAAGCTACTTCCAGGCTTGAAGCCACATTTACGTGCGACTGACCTGACAAAATCGCTAAGTTGGCAACACTCTTCCTTCAATATGTTCCCTTCATGAGGTCATGGTACTCGCTCAGCTATAAAAAAAATCAACTTTAAATCATGTTGTTCCCCAATTTTGACTTACAATCTCTCTCTCTCTCTCTCTCTCTCTCTCTCTCTCTCTCTGTCTATATATATATATATATTATTTAATCGTTTGAAGTGCTTAAGAAAAAACACATGTTTTTAGGCATTTATAAATTGGGCTGTGGCTCCCCTTTAATGATAGAAGGGAGGAAAGTCTTCCATGCATCAGAACAATATTCAAGACAGATGTTTGATCAAAAAGAAAAGACCCAGATAGCAGAAGATAGCAAATCATAAGAAATAATGTACATTTTTATCAAGACGCACATTCCTGTCTGAAGTTTTAAACATGCTGCTATACGTTATAAAGCAACCGTTGTGTTTTCACAGTAGAGGTCAAACTCTTATCACACAGCTTTTTGTGTCAATTAGGGGAATGCTATAAATAACAGCAGGGAACTTAAGCATTAAAGGACAGCTATTAGTTTACATGTGACCTCGCTTGGCTTGGCATTTAGTTTCAAACAGGACTCTATCCAAACACATTAGCAGAAAGACAGGTACTGTAACATTCTCACTTTATTTTTCTGATAAAAGAATATTTCCTGCCTTGAGAGATGCCCTATATGTGAACATTACATGGGTCATTTAAACCACACACATACATATCTATATCTATATCTATATATATATATATATATATATATATATATATATATATATATATATATAGATAGATAGATAGATAGATATAATCTATTGACCTTGTTCATTTCAATCCCTAACACAGAATAATATGGTTTTATTTAACAACAAAATAACACTTGACAAATATATCACTTCTCCAGTTTTCCTCTAATAACCACCCAGTACTGGGTTGCTCCGTGAATCATGGATTCTATTAAAGTAATAAATGCATGTCTCAGTGTTCAGGGCAGCAATAGCCCACTGATTATTCTTCAGCAAGCTAGTTATTTATTCTGCAGGACTGAACATTACCAGTAACAACTACAGCCATTTATTGCTGTGTAAGTATATTCGTATATATGGAATGCTCCAACTACACATAAGGCTTCTCTATACAGAAATCAGATTGTGTATTGTGTTCATTGTAATGTAAATCCTATCCATTATCGTACTGTAAATAACCAGATGATTACTTATTTATTAACGTGATTACGATGTCGTGTGGGGGGTGTAACTCTGGCTGCTCATATAATAAGACACCCTGCACACAACAGAATAACTTACTATAATTCAATAACGCAATTATTGTATTCATGAACTACAATTCAATATAACAAAAGCGTTTTGTTTTTTTAGCTTGGCATGTTTAGAAACGTCTCCAGAGATTTGAACTGTGCGGTTTGGTCTGTGCACACAGTGAATGGATGACTTCTCATGTAATGTAGAATTAGAATATTTGTTGTTTTTTGTTTTTAATTGCATTCCCTTTTAAATATGAAGTACAGTGCAAGAAAACATAAAAACACAATAGTATTATACTGGTTGTACACTTCTATTACAGTGCTGAATTGTCTTTCGTAAAATAAATAAACCTTATTAACTTATAAAGAGAATTAGCTGTGGGCTCTCCTAGGATTCTGCCTGTGCCATGCTCCTCCACCTCTCTGCAGTAAAGCACTCCGCATCCATTACCTCCCCGCAGAGTTGGCTAATGGAAGGGGTCTGGCGCTGGTTGCTATGAGCAGTAATTCCCAGGTACCACACGTCTTATTGTAAGCAGCAGGCCAACAACAACCGCAAGAGCTCAAACTGTAAAGAAGGAGATGATTGAGAACAGAACATGGCAACATATTTAGAACATTAATTGTCCTTTTAAAGCCTTGTCTAAAAAAAGAAAGAAAGAAAGAAACACAAAGATGGTGATCTGCACCGTTTAGTATTTCACTTTTCAGATGTTGCATGGGAGAAATAGACTGCTTGCTGAATGGCAATAGACAGAATGCAGTTTTCTGTTCACTGCTTACTCCCGCCCCAGGGCAGGGGCTGAGAGGTAAGGCTCACATAGGCATGTTGTGTTTTGTTACTGTCGTTCTGCCTTGTGGCATGGCATGGCTCCATCATTCGCCATGCTGATTCAATCCAGGACATGCAACATGCAATAGACCACAGACCCTTGAAAGTGTATTGAATTTAGACCACCAGACTGCACATGGATATGGAAAACACAATCTTTAGTGAAGATGTCAATTTGATCATCAGCATGTTTGTTATCAGTATATAGTCTGCCATTAAAATCCAGCACTAATTGCCTGTTCATGCCAGTTATGTCATTTTCATACTATGGGGCTGTGACAGAGACAGAATGATTCTTGATGATAAATCTCCCTCCCGACCTGTGAGGGCGCTGTGTAAAGGGAACAGAGTGCCCTGGACTGGAAGGCCAGACAATTCATTTCCAGGGTTAGGTGAAAGTTGGCAATCTAGAAAGGGGGCGGAGCTACGGTACACCAACTCATCGACCCGGAAGGGAAGCGATGTGGCTGCCGCGGATTGGAGAAGCGGTTGCAATCGTTAACCAAGGGGGCGTGATTGACGGTACATAATGGAATATAGCAAGGTGATCTGTTCCTTTGTTATGATTATGGACGAACCGGATTACCGCATCACTCCTGCACCTGAGCACTGCAAACCCCACTTTGCCACAGGGGCAAAGACCGACAGACTCCATTCTCATAAAGTGTAATTTGTAAACACCTTATTATTATATATCAAGACAATGTTAAATGACCTCTCCTAAATAAGACCATCATACTGGGAACTACCAAAACTCCTGGAAACTTGAATGCAACGTGATCCTACGCTATTTGAAAAATAAGCATAAGAACTAAAACAGTAATCTAGAACACTTTGCATAGAAGAAAACCATATAAAGTGGGGTCCTCCTAGTCAATATTGTACATTTCTGCAACATCAACATCACACTCATTTCTGATCTATCCAAACCCAGGTGGTACAGAACATTACAAGCCTGACAATGAGCAGCACCAGGTGATTATTCTATATGTGAGTTTTGAACAGATTAGGTTTGAAGCGCATTTCCTCACAGCCCACTTTAACGTCTTCAGATTTTACAGTACCTACCCTAATTTAGTCTTTCTGTCTCCACAAGTGAAGCTCATGAGAAGGCCTATTCTAACCTTGCTCCGCCGATCCTCCCCAGTGAAGTATTATTATTTACGAGAAACCGACAGGCACTCGATGTGTCTCAACACAGCAGGCAGTAATAAGATAGAACTCATTTCCTGCATGCACAGGCACAATGATGTAGTCATAGCAACATACATATTTCAAACTGTGTAACGCTGGCTTTGCTAATGAACTGATATAGTTAAATTACCCCCATTGTGTAAATCCATACAGCTAGAATTAAAAAATGGGGCCTTGGTCAGTTCTTTATTCTTGTGGTGTAGAAATTGATTTAAAATCCTATTTTACTCCAGACAATCCTCTGATAGCATGGTTCCCTCAGTCCATTCAGTCCCAACTGTAAATCTGTTGTCTTTTGTATATTCTCAGTATAACTGTGCTGGGTACCTGCTGTACCATGAGTACAATGTATCGCCACCTAGTGGCCATTTCATCGGTGGAATTGGTAGTGCCATTGTAATCTTTAACTGTGGCGCCACTCTTGGAAATGTTAACTAAATTATAAAGCACTCCAGTCAGAACCTGCCAAGTCTCTACACGCTCAATTACTCACTTTAGAGTGTCAAATGTTACAGCATCTCACATACGTCAATGTGTTTAATACCGTATTTTCTCAAATTCAACGTGCACTTTTTTTTAACTGAATAACTATGCACAGTAATGCCCACTACAGTAATTATTGTTGATACAGTACTGACCTATTAAAGTGGCTACAAGGTGAACTTCACGCACAGTTTATGATGCAGATTTATAAGAAAAAATGACCTTATTTACTGAAGAAAAGGGAAACCATGCAGCAGAACGAGAACTTGCGTGTCAGAAGCTGGAGACGCAATCGAAAGGCTTTTGCTTGTGAACGTGACAGAAAGTCACCTTGACCAAATTAAACAAAGTAAAACTGACTGAAATGAATTTAAAGGTATTTCACCCTTTTCCAGTTACTGTAAACTGCAAGGACTGCCACTCAATGCTCTAAGTACTGTGTTGTACATGTTTTCTTTTCCCATTTGTAATACACTTAGTGCTTTAATGTACAGTGATAGGAAAACAGAGGCAGTCCCAGAGGGTTCATTGAACTAAGTATAACTGGAAACCTCTCTCTAAATGGAGCACTAACCCATCAATATAGGAATGTCGCGTTTAAAATATGAGCATGGTTATAACATTGCTGTAATATGTTAAATAACAATCCCATTATGATTTAGGCGCACGGTAACATGTTCAAACATGTTACCACGTTAACATAAGATAGGAATCTGACATGAACAGGTGTTATTGGAAGTCAATAACACCTGCTTACATGATCACAGGAATTACAGAGACTTGTTATAAAGCTAAAGAGGGTTTCAACGGAGGGGAACGTTTGTGTGCCTGAAGCCAAAACGACCTTGTTGAAAGCTGAAAACTGACGAGTGCAATGGAACAACTTAGTAGACTCCATTATTGGAAAAGGCTGCAGCAAAAGTTTATTGGATGCAGTTCTCCTAAAGCCCAGTATTCAGAATGTACCCTGCCAATCTCCTTTTAGAACAAATCTGTTTGTGTAGGATTTCATTGGTCTGTTTAAACGAGGTGCACTGGCTTTAGGATGTCTGTGGATATTAAGAAATTGTATACAGTGTGAATGGTGTTTGATGTGCTGTAACCAAAGCTGTAAATGAGATGATTTGGAAGGGTTTTATTCCTGGTGAATGAAATTTCAATAGAAAATAAATACAGAAATAAATAAATAATAGAACAAGCTGGATTTACACTAAACCAGCCTAACGCTACATTAAAACAATATTTCTGTGGAGTTTTTGCATTGTCTTTGTAGATGTTTGTATGACACATACAGTACTGGAATCCTTCATGTTTGGAACCATCCTGTATATTTAGTTTACCAGCAATACAGAGTTTAGATTACAGTGGTTGTTATGGATCACAGCAGACTGCTCCAGGCTAGTCGCCCTTATCATGGTTTTTTGATGTAAAACATTTGCTTACACTGTAACGTAATGAAAGATGAAAACGATGTGATGAAAAAAAAAGCTGGAAAAAGTCAAACTTGCTCAGCATTCTCACTTCAGAGACATTCATCAGGAAAAAGGATTGGTGGCATTTTTTAAAAGATATGAAGCGACGTCTGTGTCAAAAACTGACAAAGTGGAGATTTAAAGACTGATGGAATTTTTCATTAAACACCAAAAGAAATCAGGGGCTGCAAAATCTATCTAATGTATTTATTTACCGGTAACACCCAGTATTTTAAAAGAGGACTCTCTCATCTGCGAAAGATGATTTTAAAAACTTATGAACGGCATCTATACTGGAGTGGTGATCATAATTTGGATTATTTTATGCGAAAATGTGACATTTTGACAGAGAATGAATGTTTAGTCTAAAATCCCTGCATCGTAAATGGATTTTCAGAGCTCTGTGTCTTCAGCCTGGTACAGACTCTCCGTGTGTAACACTGCATTCCCATCCTTGTCTGGTACAGACTCTCCGTGTGTAACACTGCATTCCCAGCCTTGTCTGGTACAGACTCTCTGCGTGTGTAACACTGCATTCCCAGCCTCGTCTGGTACAGACTCTCCGTGTGTAACACTGCATTCCCAGCCTTGTCTGGTACAGACTCTCTGTGTGTAACACTGCATTCCCAGCCTCGTCTGGTACAGACTCTCCGTGTGTAACACTGCATTCCCATCCTTGTCTGGTACAGACTCTCTGTGTGTAACACTGCATTCCCAGCCTCGTCTGGTACAGACTCTCCGTGTGTAACACTGCATTCCCATCCTTGTCTGGTACAGACTCTCTGTGTGTAACACTGCATTCCCAGCCTCGTCTGGTACAGACTCTCTGCGTGTAACACTGCATTTCCAGCCTCGTCTGGTACAGGCTCTCCGTGTGTAACACTGCATTTCCAGCCTCGTCTGGTACAGACTCTCCGTGTGTAACACTGCATTCCCATCATTGTCTGGTACAGACTCTCTGTGTGTAACACTGCATTCCCAGCCTCGTCTGGTACAGACTCTCTGCGTGTAACACTGCATTCCCAGCCTCGTCTGGTACAGGCTCTCCGTGTGTAACACTGCATTCCCAGCCTTGTCTGGTACAGACTCTCCGTGTGTAACACTGCATTCCCAGCCTCGTCTGGTACAGACTCTCCGTGTGTAACACTGCATTCCCAGCCTCGTCTGGTACAGACTCTCCGTGTGTAACACTGCATTTCCAGCCTCGTCTGGTACAGACTCTCCGTGTGTAACACTGCATTCCCAGCCTCGTCTGGTACAGACTCTCCGTGTGTAACACTGCATTCCCAGCCTCGTCTGGTACAGACTCTCCGTGTGTAACACTGCATTCCCAGCCTCGTCTGGTACAGACTCTCCGTGTGTAACACTGCATTCCCAGCCTCGTCTGGTACAGACTCTCCATGTGTAACACTGCATTCCCAGCCTCGTCTGGTACAGACTCTCAGTGTGTAACACTGCATTCCCAGCCTCGTCTGGTACAGACTCTCCGTGTGTAACACTGCATTCCCAGCCTCGTCTGGTACAGACTCTCAGTGTATAACACTGCATTCCCAGCCTCGTCTGGTACAGACTCTCCGTGTGTAACACTGCATTCCCAGCCTCGTCTGGTACAGACTCTCAGTGTGTAACACTGCATTCCCAGCCTTGTCTGGTACAGACTCTCCGTGTGTAACACTGCATTCCCAGCCTTCTCCGAGCACAATGCACAGGAAAGTTCTGATTTACAACCAATTTGCAGCCACTGCCTGTGATCATAGATCAAACAGCAAAGGGCATACATTAAATAAATCAGCTACAAATGAAAATAATACCCCACAAAAAGGCTGATTAGGTCAAATAGTATGAAAGTAGAGGGCTGTAATCAATCTTCCAGTGTCCTTGTACTACAATTTAAACTTCCTAAAGGAGATGCCTTTATTATGTACTATAACATATAGTTTGATAAATTATTAAAGTCAGCAAATGAAAAATGATCAAAGAACAACACAAAATGAATGACTGGGCATAACAATTAAAAAACAGCAAGAAGGGGGATTACAGGTTAACCTGTTAGTTGCCAATCATTTTCAACCTTCAGTGCTGGCGCCACATGGGAAAATGAATCACTTCAACTCAAATGCACTGACATTCTCCTTATTGCTCCTGTTGCTTCTCTGTACTGTATGTTTCAACATTGTGATTTCAGCAAGTCAAAATCTCTTTCCAATAAACTACGTTTTTTTTTTAGCACTTTTTTTGAAATCTAAAATAAATCAACACAATTACCATTCGAAGCAAACACCCTGGATCCTCACTTCTGTGAACCATCCTGCGACCGCATGATCATACTGAGTGCCACACTACCAAAACGCAAGTCCTCCTGGCCAAAAACACATGTGTATTTTAAACACACACACCATGTGTCTGCGGATTACAAACCTAAACTCTTATCATGTGAAGGAATCATCTACTTCAACATGGAGCTAGCTCAGAGTGCAGAGCATGGATTATACTGTGCTGTGTGCAGCCCATGCTGAAACTGATGGTTTAAGTGATCCATGCACCTGTGCCCAACTGATAGCAAGGCATCAGAAGCAGGGATCTAAAGCGAAATAAATACAACGACAGACAGGCTTGACAGTTCTGAGAAATATCTGTCCCAGTTTCAGTGAAACCATTTGCAATAGAACATTCTTTTCTGTTTGCACAGCACTTTCTGCAACACATCCAGTCAGCTGTTAGTGAAATGTAATTAATTTACAATGGGGCACATGCCAAAGTGAGATCTTTTTCCTATTTCCGCTACAAACACATACATCTTGCATATGCATTTTTTTTCAAAAAGCAGCTGTAGAGTTTATAGAGCCTCATTTCACAAGCAGCCCTCCAATTAATTACTTTATCCAATGGTGACAAGATACTCACACGTTTTCATTTGTTCCATTTGTAGCACCTTTGAGCCAATACTGTGCTTTATGAGAAGCATGAACCATGTCTAAAGCCCTTCAGCGATTCTCTAGTTTGCTGGAATATCACTTGAATACCAGGAACTGAATAAATCAGAAAGAAAAGGTTACACATTTCCAGATTAGTTGCTCTCTGAAAAGAAGTTGATTTCAGGTCCCCCAATTCAGGATATGCCTAGTAAATGATAATGTCATTCTGTAATACATTTTTAACTGCACTAAACTAGTTCTGAATTTTCATATTGAGTGAAACAACAAAAAAATTTAGATTATTCTTTTTTTGTAATGATGTAAAATACATTAGAAGTAAACAGTGTTAATTCAACTATACTGTGTTAGGGCTGTAAATGTGGTTAAATCCACGCACCTAAGATTAACAAAATAATTTGTATTGCCCAACAGTTCACGTTTTGTGTTTGTTACTCTTGGTACTGAAATACAAACTAATGACCAGTTTGTCAGTATCTGAGATTACAGCAAACATTTTCTTTTTGTTTCATTCGGTTCTCAGTAGCATGGAGCACATTTACCAAAGTAATTTCCCTCCCACTGTACTGTGCTTGCAAAAAGCTTCTACTTTATCTGCTGAATCCCATATTGCTGTGTGCTTCTGTACAAAGACAAGTTTATTTTAGTCACCTCCTTTGACACAATGAAACCATCCCCATGTTTGAGAGGCTTGTTAATAAACAGACATGCTTCGCTATGAAATGGAGTCGTGAATAAGACGTGAAATCCAAGACAACAATAACACACACATTTCAGTTCAGTAGCGTTTACGTAAAGCGATTGTGACAGAGAGAGGAAGAATTTGAATCTCCCTCCCGACCAGAAAGGGCACTATGTAAGGTTGGTGGTATGCTGCCTCCTAGATGGATCGTCTTGACGGGAAGCGCGTGGTTGCACGTACCCGGAAGGACTCCATTGCAATCAGGTGCGGGGCGGCCCTCTATTGGAGAAACCATGGCGATGGGTTGATTGCTGGGAGGGGGTTGTGGGTACAAAGGGGAAGCAGCTGTGTCAGTACGCCGGCTTGTGCTGACAACGTAATACAGCCGGAGCCTGTGTTTGTTACTGTTTTGTGTTATAGAGGAGGAGTAAGAGTCGGGAGCTGCAGCCACGGAGCCAGCAGCAAACCCAGAGCACGTCCCTCACAGCACACCATGATCCCAGAGGAAAAAAGCACAGTTTCGTGCACAGAGAGGATTGTGGTTTAGGAGTGTGTTTCTTTTGTTTTATCAGGACTGTAAACCTGCCGTGTTCCTCCCGATATCATTGCTGGTAAAAGGGTGGCTTATTATTTTGTTTATTAAATAAACTCTGACATTTTTGGGAGAGTACTTTGGTCTGGACATTCCCTTGTTTATCACGCCACACACACATCCTGTCACAGCAATTCAGCTAATTAATGAATTCCTAAACATCTACCTGGCGTGTACCTCTATTTGCTAGATTGGTCTCCCGTGTGCAAAGCACGTCCATCATGTAGGGGCAGTTTGGCTAATAACAGGAAAGAAGGCATTGAATGGGTGGAGAGAATTTCACTCCCCAGGTTGAAATGGCTCTGGAAGTGCAATTATGACAGACTACATGAATGTAAGGCATACATACTGAGAGCTTTCTTTAACACAGTTCAGCACTAGATATTGTTTTTATAAGCTTGCAGTAACACTCCTTCGAAACTGATTTGCTAACACCACTTTATTATATCAACATTACACCTAGCAGTAATGAGCTGCTCACCTAATCATTGGAAATTTATTGGTTTGTAGTTGCCTACTGTATTTGGTGCAATGGTGCCAAGAAACAAATGATTTGATATGTTTCCCACACCACCAGGATTACAGCACTGCAGTGTACAAAGAACAAAGTCTTTTGTCAATAAAGGTCCTCTGCAATTTGAGAATTCCAGCCCCTTTGATCAGACTGAAATGATCTGTTTGATTCCTCGATGTTGTGCATGTACCAGCGGTCAGCTCCTGCAGGCAGGGGAGAAGCTGAAGGATTTCAGCCCTTTTTGTTGCATTTTCAATATAAAGGAAAACCATCGTTTTTACACGTTTTATTTAGGATAGCCTGAAAGACCATATGCAATATGAAAATATACTGTATGATTCACAAACTTATGACGATTAACAAACTAATTGCACAAGTCATTGCAGAACACCCAGTAGTGCTTACAATAAGCACACTGTTACCTTTGCTGTTTCCCGTGTTGCTGATACTACAGTGATCTGCTTTTCAATAACAAAATAGTGGCTGTTTTGATTCTAACAGTCATAAATCACTTTGGGAATACATCCAAAAACATTCTTATGAATGCCATTAGCGAATCCAGTTCAAGCTCCTCCTGCAACAACATTGAAGCTCTAATGAAAAAAAATGACTAGTGTGGGAACATAAAACTAGCAGCATTGTTGGGAAGGAGAGACAAATGATGTTTATAAGATAAACTATTACTGATTTATTTTTAGCATGAATAAAAACTTCAAAGAGTATTGCCATGATATGTAAAGTAATGCATGTCTTGTAAGCACTACTGGGTATTGTGTAAACAGCAAGAGGTTTCAGCAGACCAGCGGGACCTGAAAGCACTGGGCTGATTACACATTGGCTCCAGCATTGCACACTTTCGATGTACAATAACATCTTTAATGTAAACATATCTATGGACTGCATATGCAGGGTAAACTTGGCCTGAAAGCCAGGCAGCCACGCAGAGAATAACTGCATCATACTCTTCTGTGCATGAGTTTCATAAACCACATTATAACTGTCAGACAGTGAATAGGTATTGGGGCGTATTTTTTTGTACAACAAGCACGGTTACCCAACACTACAAATCGGACACTATTCACCTAAACTGTTAGTTCTTAGTTGCTGCAGCAGACTAATTCACAAGCTTCCTCGGCCTTTCACCCCGGGAGGCCTGGGTTCAAGTATGACTGCTCGGGTCAGAAGTGAAATGGGTTTGGTGTTATTTCTGTTTACATCACAAAACAACCATATCATTGGGACTAATTGCCAGGCCCTGCTTGAAAATGCATAGGATTGAACGGGAGGTGGGTGAGCTGCATTTACTTGCAGTACCGCAGGGAGTGATATAGCCAAAGGAGACCATCCCTTCTGTTCACACCATCTCTCAAATTCTGCCCATTTTCTAGAGTAGCACTTCTGCGTTGATGGATGCCCTAAAGCTTTTTACAACAGGTGAAGATAGTCCTATACATGAGAGCTTCTTCCACTCAATCTCCATGCAGTTAGCTTGAAGTAAGCCTGGTTGTCATGGAGAACTATTCCCTGCTGCTGACAGAAGATCCCATTGAACTTGCAGGTGAATGTGTGGTTAAATGGACAGAGTGATGAGGTCTGCGAATCAGAAGCTCTTCCTTGAAAATCATCTCTGACTTGTCTAGCCTTATTTTCAAAATGACTGCAGGCAGTAGAGGTATCGGAGGAAAGGCATACAAAAGACATCCTCCCCAAGACATCGCTAGACCCTCTACCGCTGCTGAATCCACCTGAGGGAATCCTGCACAGATCCTCTAGCTGAATGAAAAGACATCCTCCCCAAGACATCGCTAGACCCTCTACTGCTGCTGAATCCACCTGAGGGAATCCTGCACAGATCCTCTAGCTGAATGAAAAGACATCCTCTCCAAGAGATCGCTAGACCCTCTACCCCTGCTGAATCCACCGGAGGGAATCTTGCACAGAACCTCTAGCTGAATATTTTCCTGTGAGGCAAACAGATCTATCTCTGGAAGTCCCCACTCTTTGAAGATATTTTTTAAACCTTTAATTTCTCTGCTGAGATGACGTTGTTGCTGCCCTGTAGGTAAGTAGTAGCTAGGATATGTTTTCTCTTATACAGAGGTGTCCAAACCTTAGTGCTAGTCTGCACAATTTCCATTCTCCTTGGTGATTTATGTAGCACACAGCTCTCATGTTGTCCATGAACACTCTTAGACTCATAGACACAAAGGAATGAAAGAAAATGACCGACGGCTAAGACGACTGCTAGTAGTTCCAGGTAATTTTTTGTTGAATTAAGCCCACCTTCCTTGATCTTTCATTTGTGGAAAGTGAGCTCCCCAGCGCAACATGGAAGCATCTGTGTTCATAAGAAGTCCCTGGATGTCCTGCACTAGAGGCACTCCCTCTGTGAGATTTGCTGACTGCAGCCACCATCGTGCATCCTATGATGCTGGGGTCGACCCTCTCCATTTACAGAGAAACAGAGACATTTTCCATGTGGCTGGCAAATTGGAAGATGGAAGTAACGATCTTTCAGATCAATAGTCACCATCCAATCTCCCATCTGAATGGATTGCATAGTATTTACGAGAGTCACCATCTTAAAAGTATCTGTTCTGATAAATACATTTAGTGAGGATGGCACAGTTTTCAGTCTTCAGTCTTCCTTCAGAATGATGAAATAACAAGAGCAGTGACCCAGATGCTGCTCCACAGGCAGTACTCTCTCTATGGACTGAACCTCTGAAAAATAAATGTTCCCTTTCTTCAAAGACCAGCCTATTAGCATCTGAATTACCCCAGTTCTGTTGGGTTTGGAAAGGAACGGCATACTATAATCCCTTCTTATTAAATTCAGAGTCTAAGAGTCAGATCTGATCCCTTCCAACAGCTCTGCCTCCAACAGGTGTATGAGGAGAAGAGGTAAACAGGGCACATCAGTCAATGTAAACTGTCAAGAGGACTGCTTACCCTTCCGGACCCCTCTGGGTGAGGTGGACACTACCCTGGCTCCCATGATGAACTGGTTTGAGGAAGAGTAAGGTGCAGATGTTGATGGCAAGAAAAGGGTAGTTACCAGACCTTCCCTTCTCCTAGCTCTTTTAAGATGGGGGCTGAAGAATGTGGACATTTTTCTTGCCTTCCTATATTTTTCAAGCTGCTTATGTAGTTACTTAGCAAAAAATTAATAACCACTCCTTGTGGCTACTGAAGCTGCAGATGACCAAGCCAGGGCCTCTTCTGCATCCCATAGGTGCCAGAGACGGGTGGGCCATCTTGGTGAAGGAGTCTGGAACCAAGATTGCCACCCTTGCACAGCCACATGGCATGGTTTGATTGTTTGATTGAGTGATTGAAATTTAAATGGAAAAGTGTGAAATGTGGCCAGGTGGTGATTGGATGATTGATTGAATCGCATGCCCCTAGCCACACGGTAAAATGGAAGAAAAGAGTGTTTGTTTGATGAGTGTGTTGGAGATAGTTCAGTGAAGTAAGACAGAGAGAAAGAAAGAAAGAAAGAAAGAAAGAAAGAAAGAAAGAAAGAAAGAAAGAAAGAAAGAAAGAGAACACCGGGACAGCCGAAGCTTGGGTTTTATATTTTGTTTGTTTTGAAACAGTTTGTAGGGTTTTGTTTAAACCTGTTGTTTGTGTTTGTGTATATAATGAAAGTGAGTCAAGGCGCTTTAAACTGCAGTTTTGTGTCTGGATTTGCTATTTCTTTTTATTTCCTTCTCCAAATAATATGTACACATTCTGATTGGAAAGTGCTTTATTTTTAGAAATATGGATCTGTACATGATAAAAAAAACATATCTAAGTGCAAATGTGGAGTCTCGCCCTTGCTTACTTTGCAACCCTGCAGGACGACACTGGTGATTGAGGGTGCTGCCAAGCCGATGTAGGGCTTGAACTGTGACTGAGAGGGCTGGGCATGCTTGCCCTTGCTGTGGAATGGTTTATTTAGTTCACTTAAGTGCTGTTCATCTGTGAAATTGAAGCTTAGCTGGACTGTCTACAGGGCAGATTGTCCATGTCCCCAATTTCATCGTTCACGCACCACAGTGGATGGGTCATTTCACTGGAAGAATGCAACACTTATTGTTCACAGGAACCTGGTGGAGGCTTGCGTTGGCCTGTAGCTTCACTCCACTTGTCAAGGTCCAGCAATTAGTTAGACAGGGCAGTCCCAGAGACGATGGGTCTTTCAAAAAGTGCAAAGCTGTAGCCAGTCTGGACCAAAGGGTTACAAAGTTAAATCTATTACAACATTGCCAAATATTTATATCAACCATAAACCATTACGCTACCTGCTTCTAAATGTTAATGGAATTACAACAGGGTCTATTTTAATGATCTATACAACGGTGGATCTAAATATTGCTATCATTTAACCCTTTGCAGTCCATTTATTAAGTGCGTGTCAGGTGCGTCAGGTCCAATTTATTTTCACACGCGCAGTTAATTTTAGACATGCTGTTTAAAAGTATTTTTTTTCCACAGTCAAACGGGTTTAAAAGGCCCTGCATATCAACAAAGCACTCACTAGGCATCTCCAGCCCCGCCCCACCCTTTCGTTCGCTATCGCTTTCACATATGCTAAGAAATAAATAATAATAATAATAATAGTCGTACATACCGATCAGTCATCTCCTGATCACTCGTTTTATCACCAAACTCCTCAATAATGTGATCCAAGTCATTATTTTATTACTAAAACATCTCAAAAAAGCTCTGCAAATGTCCTGATATTCTCTGAGCCCTGATGCAGTATCAGACAGCTTGTTTCCTTATGACCGCCCCTATCTGATGCCAGGGGCAAGTATGACTATTCATGAGATACACCCTTTTTTATTTTTATTTTTTTCGGCTTGTATCGTCTCTTGTCGCTCCCACTCGGCCATTGAATGGTTTTCCCGGCTTTTTCCGGAGAAAAAACGACTAGAAACCCGTTTTTTGCGTTTTTTTGATGATGTCGGACAGGGTCCCACAATGGACCGGATAGGAATAATTGCAATGTTAATCGTGCTGATGTTTTTTCCACAGGGGTGAGTTATAGACCCACTTATAACATTACTGCATACAATAATAATACAGGAACTTGAGTTGTTTTTCATCATCCTCTTTTGTTTGTTAGTCTACTTTTACAACTTGTGTGTGTGTGTGTGTGGGGGGGGGGGGGGGGGGGGTTGTCATTAGGAAAAGAAAAACAGCCACTATAATACCATGCTTATTTACATTTACCCTGACATGGCTTCAGAGAAATGACTGCCAAGTACATCAACCTACTGGCAGCTGGGAGCAGCTTTATGATTTATACCTAATCAAGTGTGTCGACTAAGTTCTTAGGAAAATCACTGTGAGTTAATTACAAAAGATACAGAGAGACTGTTATTGCATTGCAGGTCTGCATTAATCTGCATTGCGTTTTGATTTGTATTTATCAAATACAACTGGTAGCAACAAAAATGGTGCCTATACTAGCCAAACTAGCTAGCTTCTGAAATTTAGTTACACATGTGCAGAATGAAATTGGAGTTATAACCTCAAAACACACACACACACACTATACCCAAGTACAGTGGTCGATGAAGAACAGGCACCGCAGATCTCAAACAACACACACAAACACAGCATGTGTAAGATTAACATGTTACAGACTTTCAATAATATACTGCTTGTTGCACTGATAGGAAACTAAACCAAGTAGACAAAGGGCTAAGCTAAAGCTTGTTTTACGATTCTAATCAGGGCTCAAAAAGTTCAGTTAAATTTTTGACAGATTTATTTAAACCCATTTATTTGGGTTTTAGAACCATATTTAGTTGTATATGGATCCACACTTAAGGTAAAAATAAAGTATAAATAGAAAAACTAATTAGCTAATTAATCATCATGTTTCAGTGATTTAATACTATGTAATCTAATAGTAAGTCATTTAAATACTTAACTCTAGACATTTGTAGATGATTTGAAGTAGTTCTTAGTAATGTGTATTAAATTATTAATAAAAAAAAAGGAAATAAAAAAAAAACATATAAGTACATTTATTCCTAGTTATTCAATGTAAAGTATATGGAAAAATGAAATACGGTTAGTGCAATTCATTTTAAACCCACACTTTTGCGCAGATCCAAACTTTTGGGCACCACAACATAAATGTCAATAATAATGTTTCTTTGAGCTAGGCGTGCCTTGCTTGGTAGACTAGGCTGACTGGTTATCCGTTGGGTATCTGACATCAACCTGTGCTTCAACGTACATTTCTATAAAAGAGCTTGGGTGGGCGGGGGAATTAATAGTGATATTCCATCTGTAACTCCAAAGAATCCATCTCAGGATTATAGGATCTCCTACTGTCTGCACTGCTAGAAAGTATTATTACATTTTCACGAACATGTGCAGTGCACAATCTCCACAGAGTGCCTCTGAATGGTTCAGGTAGACACGTAGCTATTAGGAAATCATGCAGCCTTGGTGCACACATAACAACAGGCAAATAAACAATAACTGGAACAGGCTTTTCAAACAGTGCTGTGTTACCATGTTTGCATTTTCCCAGAAATATTCATGTAATTTATATACTGTACACAGGGGCCGAGTTTACACAGAATTCTGTGTTATACATGCTGGAATTTTTTTTTAAAAATAAATAAAACGAGAACTGTACATTTCTAAAATACAAAACCTCAATTACAGTCATTCAAATGATGAGGTTGTTGCTGTTAACTCATTTAGACCTGCCTGTGTCTCACTCAAATAATTAAGAAATAAGGTTCTCGCCCTTCAAACAGCATTGGTCTGGCTGTGTGTTGGCTCTTGGTAGGAAGTCCATACAGATTCTAGTAGTGTAGTTTTGAAGAAACGCATGTTATAGCAAACACGTTCTCCATTTTGAAACATGGTATTTGGTACTACACAAGGTTAAGAAAACTGTTTGGAAGCAGACCTGGGATAAATACAGTTATAAATACGGTTTCTAAAAGTAACTGTTATTTGAAAATAATTAAATACAAATTGTATATAATTGAAAATATTTAAATACAGATTGCAGAAAGTAACTATTATTTGACAATATTTAAATATGGTTTGTGCAAAGCAATTATTATTTGAAAATATTTAAATACAGTAAAGTAGTTGAAATACATTGAAATACTTTAAACTCTTCATAAACATGTACCTGTAACATACATGCCCCGATATCAAATCATACTGTGTTTTGTATTTGCTCTTCTTAGGACTGAAGTCATTGTATTTTATATCTTGCTCTTAATTGTACTGTAATTCTTGATATGTATTTTTTGTATACAACTAAGTCACCCTGGGTAAGGGCGTCTGCTAAGAAATAAATAAATAAATAAAGAAATAATAATAATAATAATAATAATAATAATAACAATAATAATACAGCAGTCTAATTATTATCCTGCATTGTAAGCAGGTCTAGCCTCGTCAGCAATCCTCTTCAACCACCATGTAGTAATTGCAAGACTTGGTACATAATTATACATTTAGGGTAATAATTAGGTTTGTTTTTGATTATTCATTAACTATTTTGGAATAGTATATATATATATATATATATATATATATATATATATATATATATATATATATATATATATATATATATATATAACTTACATATATTTAAATATTTTCAAACAGTATTTGTTTTCTGCAAAAAGCAATGAAATATTTTCAAGTAATACTTGACTTTGTGCAATTAATATTTGAATATTTAAAAACAAAATTGGAGCATATGTATTTAAATATTTCAACTATTTGAAATAGTTGGTGTTTACAAATAAAATATCAAACACAACTATATTTGTCCCAGGTCTGTTTGGAAGCCATGCTTTTTACTGTCTTGTACTTCCTGGGTGATTTCACTTGGAGTGAAATTGTCCCCACCCCCTCACTGGCCTGTCCTGTCAATAACCAATCAGCTGCTTCCCCTAGTGACTGACATGCTTTCAGCCGGTAAAAATGATTTGACACTAAAGAGACAGCTGATGTGAAGTGACTCAGGGAGTACAAGTGCAAACCGATAACCCGAGAACAAGGCACAGAAACTGAGAGGTTCCTTTAACCTAAAGCAGCACCAGGTACCTTGTTGTAAGATACTACATGTTTCTGCACATTAACACATATGGAGCTAATGGAAGTGAAAAATGGCTTCATCATTTAGTTAGCTACAATGACTTTAAAATACAATACGGGATTACACAGGGTCAATGTCCATGTCTGAATCCCGACTGCACTCCCCTCACAATGCATTACCACAGAAATCTTCAATCTGTTAGAACCTGGATTAGCTTTGATTTGAAACCTCACTGTACCTGTCATTCCTCCTCACAGCTCACAGTTTCACAAAAGAAGGACACAAATATCTCTGGCAGTTATTTCTTCTGGCCCGCACTTCATGATGAACATTGAAAGAAAAAATGTGTTTCTCTCCTAGCTAATCTAAACAGTCCAAAACGAATGTTATTAACACAAATCCACTGCAGTAACGTGGAAACGTGAACAGAATGACCGGGATCCATACATGCACTGTAAATATATACCGCAGTGTGCAAATGTATTAGAACACCTCAAGATTTGTCATTGACATCCATTATGTAGCTACCTGCATGTACTACAGAACTGCACAATGTCACATATACTAAATAAACACTTCAGTTCTTTCAGCACTTGTATTGTTTTTGCAGTAAACAATAATAAACCATGCTGACACACACTATTCATCTTCTGCTTCAGAACCCCCTCCCCATTATTGTTTTAAACATTTCAGATATTGATTATCTTTGGAATTTGAAGAAATGTTTTCACACAACACAGTACAGCACACAACACGGAAAGGTTACGGCACACGCGCGTCATTCAGAAACGGACGAGCGCAGTGTACACTGACTTAATCTTAATGCAGATTTCCTAATCTGCCCTCAGCAGGGAACTAAAAAGGAAGCTGTTTACAGCTCAATCAATCCCTTCATTAGCACTGCAACTCATTATCACAGGATAAGTTAGATGTCGACACAGACTCATAACAATGGTGTGGCCATTGTATAGCACACAGTACTGTTCCTCAATGTGGCCTTAATAGAGCCTTACTGATGGTACATATAATGCATAGAGTCCAAAAGGTGAGTAGTGTATTGCTAAACTTAATAGTTTCTGTTCCTCAACATGCTCGGCAATGAGAGCCATAATGGAATGCCTGTTGTTCAGGTTTATTTCTGGTTTAGCCATTAGAAAGTAGAGATTACCTGTGTATTACAAATGTAGGAGCACTTTAGAAGAAAATGCATTCGTCTTACTGAGCACTGAAAAGCACTGAAAAGACAAACAGGATATTTCCCTGTAAGGGGACGTTTTTTAATGCAGTTGTGTCTGGCAGGAACGTTGCCATTGTTTACAGCTAGATGGTCATAAAGTGCTTTTAATACTGTTGCTCATTTGGAGGGTTTGCTTATTGGCATATAAACAACTACAAATGGTAGGCTTTAGTTTAGAGATAATGATGTATTCTTTGCTCTTAAAATGGTGTTAATACAGTATGTCATGGAGCCCACTATAAGCTAAGTCATTTGTTAGATGTGACCAGTTTAAATGCAGACATTTTTAATTTGGTTCCAACTTTTAGAAGTGTATCTGTTTCCAGATAACAGTTATACTTGTGACTTCAAGTAAAGTGCAGGCTGCTTCTGATTTATCTTTCTATGGGGGACATGTGTGAAGATCGACCGACGCAGCGCTAAATTGGTGGAGAGTAACGCTCTGCCGCGGCACAAATTTGACCCCATCCTGAATGTATTAACTGAACCAAAATGAATGAGGCACGGCATAAGCTGCCACATTTAAATGCTTAAATGCTCTGCGCCAGTGCTCAAAATGGGCTAATCTGAAAAATAGTGCCTCCCCTCCAAATGGGCTACCTCAATTGAACAATAGGTAGGTCATTTGCAGGGGCAGAAATGACAGTTCAAAATGGGTTAACCTGTGTTTTAAATACAAAGTACAGGTTTTAACCCACTAAAGCCCAGGCAGCTCATCTGGAGAGGCAGAAATAACCTGTGTTGACTAAGTGTCTTGACTTTATATTATATTATTATTATACGATGGATAAAACCAAAAATATACACAATGAAAAGGATAACTTAATGAACCACATTTATTATACGACGAATACAAACAATTGTACATAATGTAGCCAGTATCGAGCTATAATGTAATCCTCAGGGAGATCAGAAAGGGTAATGCAGACCCTCAGTACTCTCCCTCTGTTCCTGGGCTGTTCAGGAAGGTTAGGAGCCTGCACTCTCCATCGCAAGAAATACGTTATGACTGCTGCCATAATGCTATTTTCTATCAGCTACTTTCTGACTTTTTCTTTGTGCCAAAATAAGACCAATTCTGACTTATTTGTGGAGCCCTTTAGAGCCGGCGCAGCTGTTCTGCCACTTCATAAATCTCATTTTAATATCACAGACTTACTTGTCTGGATTTCAAGAATCCCTTCAGGATAACAGAGGAAAGGGTTTTAAGTCGCTCTTGTTTTAAAGTGTGCTTAAGATGCAAACCAACTAATCAAGTAGTGCATGCACAAATGCAGCAGGCATACAGTACGTATTCTACTGATGTTGCTGCAGTGTATTCTAAAACTCCACAGACATCTCGACTACCCCCAGACCACTTATGAACTCAAGAGGGAGCTCAAGATCCTTCCCAAGACATGTAGAGGTCCAGGAAATACTGCCGCCCCCCAGGGTCACATATTCCTCATCGTGTCTGCTGATCTGCTTACAAACAGTATTCACTCTACAGCCAACACTTTTATACATTCTGTTCAAGATGCAGCAATATACAGCATCCCTGATTTTGATCTCCTCAACAACTACTTGTGCAACAGATCCTCTCCAGGATTCGTCACATTTACATAAGAAAAGAAAGTATCTCCACTTCCTCCAGGGGACAATAACAACATAAGAAAGTGTTTTAATTTATCAGAATCTTGACATTCAATCGGAACACTAGGTGTTGTGTTTCACAAGAACGCTACACAATGCTGTAAATTCCAACTGAAAATACACAATGTGGGTTGAAAACATTCATCATTACCTTGAAAGAACATCTTTTCCCAAAGGCCAGTTTCACAAAACAACATTTCAAGACAAAACTGTGTGGATTTGGTGAAATCAGCGTGGCTAATCTAAACGATTAAAACATAAAACGCTTCCCTTCCCTTCAATGTATTTTCTTCTAGAATGGATTGCATGTAGCGGTACCTGGAAGCGCTTTGTGAAAACAGCCCCCAGGTATTATAGCTTTGACAGTCTGGGGAAGCCATTAAAACCAAGCTGATACACAATACAAGCTTCAACAGGATTCAATGTTGACAATAAGTGGAGTTGACTTCATCAGGAGTTCACTAATAACCTGGCAAAATAAGCGTGAGAAACACAATGTTGTTAAAACAAATACACATAACAGTGTTCAGTATGCTATATCATGGTACTGTTTTGAAACATTTAATACTATGCAGCTTACATGTAAATCTTCTAATCTTATGAGTTTATTTCCCAAAGTGTTATAAAAGTAGGGTGGAAATCGGTTGTACAGTTATGGCCAAAAGTTTTGCATCACCTACAAGTTTAGGATTGAGACACGGGTAGATGTAAGTATACGCGCAGTGCAAATAATTCTAAATGCAAAATTCAATGCACTGCGCCCTATGTAAGCTTAACAGCAATGCAAATGACTCAACACGCACAGATAATGATCCGCTATTATGATAATGAGGGTTTCAATGAGCGCATCAGAGTACAGAGAGCAGTAGGCGCTGTATAATATTTGTGGAACAAGAAAATACAAACCAAAAAATATATAAATGTCAGAGGAAAGGAAGCAAAGTCCTCTTGGCTCATGGAAAAGAAAATACTTTTTCTGAGAAGCTGAGAGTCCTTACGGCTGAGGTCACTCAGCATGAAACGGTTGTTTGGAAAAGCCTCAGCCAATATCAGTTATGCTAGTAGCCTTAAGAAATGCTATGTATTGGCCTGCCCTTTTCAGCATGCCATCCAAAAACTTACCAGAGGCTAAGTAGTGCAGAGAACGCAGCACTTTCACATGTGCAGGGATTGTAGTCCCTAGATTGACGCTGGGGTCTAGCTCATCCCTCAATGACCTGCGCAGTGGGACGAGAACGCTTTAGCACCTCCAGCATCCCAAACAAAGTGACCCTGGGATTGAATATGCGGGGTCTTCTTCGTCTTGCACTTCTCCTCCGAACGAGTTCCTGACTCTCCTCAACAAGAGCCAAGCGTCGCCGCATCAGGAAGTGTACCACAGCAGCCATCCTGAAGCCAGTGACAGGTCTCTGAAGGGGTGTGCTTTTATACAGCTCTTAATTACTCGCTTCTACAATGGTTTGCACCTTGTAAGAAGAGGTGTAAAGTTTTGACTCAAGTGCAAAGCAAAATCCTTACATCACATTATAATGTTTGCACCCGCTTAGTATCCAGATCCCGTCCAATTCCATGCTCTTTTCTGCATTTGAATGCATTTCAATATCATTTTAATGGATTAACCCTTTGCAATCCAGAGCAGGTCCGACATTCCAAAATTCCCGTTCCGGTCCGATGTCGGACCCTGTCATCAAAATGACGTCATTCCCAGGTCCCTAGTCGTTTTTCTCAGGAAAAAGCAGAGAAAAGCTTTCAATGGCCGAGCAGCCGTTTGAGGGCAATTACTACTAACAGCAGTTAAACTTAATATTTGGCTGTAAGAGTACATTCCAATGGGTAAGAACGATTTCAAATAAGAGCAATTACCAAAAACATGAATATGGTTACTTTAAGAGTAATAAAGGTAGCTGTGTGACTGTTAAGTGCATGTGATATTAACCAGTGTGATAGTAACTTAAGTGCCATAACCAGGAGCTGGTCCCATTCTCACTCATGTTAAATGCACAATATTAGTATGACAAAAGCATGTAAAACACAGTTTCAAACGTTTCGAAAGGCTCAATATCAGACTGGCACAACTGCGTCATGCCCCCTAGTGGTGAGAGGGTGGGAGGTGGAGCTCTGTGTGTACTGTCTCCCATTCGGCTTCACATCAGATCAGTTCATGACAACGCAATATATTATACAGCAACATATTCCGGATGTACAAAAGCAAATAGTCCATAACTAATGTGGACTTGCAGTTGTTGCTATGTAATTGCTGAAATATTGAAAGGAAATTAGAAAGAGCTGTGAGGTAGAAATTAATAATTGACTATTTTTCAAGACTGCTGGTTTCTACAATAAATAAATAAATGTACATGTACATATAGTCAACTCTCAGTAATATGAATTTCAAGAGACCAGCAAAATTAATTGTCTTATCAGTAATTCTGTCAGTTTTTATTGTACAGTAGCACTGAAATCAATTCTCAACTATAGTACTGTGGCAGGGAACTGCCCCTGTAAAATATAATTGTGTTTAATTATGAATATGATTTGGTGGGATTTGTTTTGATTTTCTTAAGATAAAAATTTGTAACGTTTGTAAATAATAATGTGTTTAATTTGTTTAATTGGATGGCAGGGCTGGGAGGTTAGACCAGGGGTGAATTGAACAATTGACAATCAATTAACCCTGGTCACCTGCCTCTAAAAAGAGGCTGAAAAGCCAGTTTCTTGGGTATTCTTTTGTTTGCTTGTTTGGTCTGTGCTTTGCAAGCCTGGACGTGAAGGAGGAGAACCCTCACGACTGAGTGTGGAAGCAGGGTGGGCGAAGGACCACTGCAGGTGTAACCGGGATCCTTGAGACCACAGGTAGGGTTACGTTAGGGGATGTAGTAATCCTACCAAAGTGTATTTAGTTTATGCAGGGAGAAGGTTTCTGAAGCGGGGCCTTGCTTTTAGTGGAAGTAGCGCTTTTATTTTTACCTTTTATTTTCTAGTTGTTTTTGTTCAGTGTTTTGTTTTGCATTTTTTGGTAGTCATGTACACTTGTATATATTGCCTCCTGCACTAGGGCTGCTATTGCCGGTACCCTCGTGGTGGCCACCAACCACTGCATCTGCTTGCAATAATTGTAATGAATAAAACCTGGCTGCCTGAGCGGCGTTTCAAATACAAACCCCCTGTGTCTCTCACGTTCTCTCAGCGGATACCCACACCATAACATTACACCCGTTACAAATACAATGAAAAGTAATACACATGTAGACGTACTGTGCATTTTATTGAACATACAGCTGCAAGTGAACTTGTAAAAAGTATACATTGCAAATGAACTGCACTTGAAACCTGCATGTCCCGTTCTGATCACAGGCATTTTTAAACTACGAAAGCAAGACGTCCTCAACATCAGGGTACTGAGCAAAGTGGAAATGCTGACGACCTGCATCCACGATTAGATTTTCATAGGCCTGTATGATTGTACCCTGGTTTTTCAGAATGGTTGACAAAGTGTTTGTGGGAATGTTAAAATCTGTAGCAATGTCTTTTTTTTTCTTAGATGGTGGTATATTATCCTCCACTTTCAACACCTCCAGTTTTGTCTGCAACGATAACGCATGTTTTTTGGCAGCTCTAAATGCATCATAGGATCAACAGTCCCAAAACAACACTGAAATACAGTGCAGAGGCTCAAATCTGGATGCAAGTTATTAGAAATGTCCCAATATCCTCTGCGCTCAGCTGTTCAAACTATTATTAAAAAAACATCCCTGGGGGTGGCTCCAAAATAATTTGTATTATAACAAGTAATTCACAAGAAGCAACTGCTAAATTTGGCCGTATCAGGAATTGTGTTTCATCCGAGTTCATTTTAACGAGAATTGATTGTATATAAATATTGCAATGCTTCCTGCCAACTTGAATTTACAACATAATCTAGTGATCACAGTGACAAGAAAGTAGCACATTTTCAATTAGTGTGACACAGAAGGCTCATTTGTTATCTTCTTACAACTGCCAGTCAGTTTAAGCACCCTTGTAGGGAAAATAGAAAACTTTCTGAACATTTCTAAGAACGAGGGTTCATGTTCAACTACATCACTATATGCACAAACTGCAGCACTTGTTAAAATAATACAATAAATAATAATTGATTGAGTGATTTAAGAAACCATTTACTGGTTTGATTTGCATATCAGCTACGCAAAACAAACATATCAAAATAAAATGTTCTTTTAACAATTCGGAACACAAGCTGTATTTATGTAGTTTGATACATTCTAAAGCAATATTTCTTCACAGAAAAAAGTTGAAATCCTTTGTTTTGACTGCAAGTTGCTGCATCCTGTTTGGAGGACAGTCATGTTTGACGTGTTCCTGTAATCAGACCGGTGACATTTGAACACATAGAAAATGGAGCTTCATCATCACTGTGGGGAGGACAACACCACGAAATTGATCGTTTTTCGGCTTCAGTCTTTATAGTGGTGTCATGAAAGCATCTGAAGGGCTATATTTGCAGAATTAACAGTTACATTTAGACTTAGCTTTTGTGCTTAACAAAATTAGAGTAAGCTGTTATAACAATACAGTCAAAGAGAAAATAGAAATGACAGGAAGATGCCAGTTAAAATGCTGCAGAAAATTACAAAGTAGCCTGTCCTCAAATGGGGACAATTGCACTTAATGGGTTCATGTAACAGTCCTGTGCAAAGGGACATTAATAGCACAATGACAGCTACAATGCTATGAGCCTTTGGTGGAATGGACCTTAGGGGTTCATCTCTTGAGATGGCAGGAACAAGTATTCAATGAAAGCAAAGGCAGCAGAGCAGTTGGTCAGTGTTGAACATCCTGTTGCACTGAAATTATCCACAGGCTTTTCTGAATGCTCTGTACTGGACCAGAAGCTCATAACTTTTCCTTCGGTTAGTGAATTGTTGTTCCAGCTTTTGTAGCTGGAAATGTGTGCTACCCAGTGCATACTGCTAAAGGTGATTGTCAGGTGCTGTAATGGTTTATTTTTTAAATTACTTGTCTGCTTGAGAACGCCCCATCCATTGTTTAAATGTTGCCGTTCAGTTTCCTGTTGGTGATTTACACATTTATAAGAATCGTAAGCATGGCAGTCTACACAATTACAAAGACATTCCGTTAACCTCCTAGAAGAGGCCAAGAGATTTCAAGTGTAATCTGAGGCACTGAGGCTGAGGGAGGCGTGCTCGTCTGTCCAGAGGAGACCACAGATGTGCACATCACTTTCCTTTACTACATCTTAAAAAACACCACATTCGGGAGCAGAGTTAACTACTCTGCACTACAAGCCCTCAGGTTGAAAATAAAATGGGTACTGCCAAGAGCACAAACCCATGGAGAGTTAGCAAGTGCACCCAAGCTAGGAAGAGTTTTACAATATTCTCTGCTGATTACCACAGAGAATAAAAGGTTCTTCTGCACTGACGGGCAGAAGCAAAGGTATTCCACCCACCGCAAAGAGTAATAATGAAAATGTAAAGCAAATCAGGAGGTTACCACTAGTGAACACAATGCAGAGAACAGAGCACACAATTCAAGTGCGGTGAAGTGGTCTTCAGTCCCTTAAGACTTCAGGCAATATTAATGCACTGTAGAAAATGATTTTTTGCATTTGCTTTTCTTTCCCCAATAGCAGTAACCTACTAAAATGTTTGCATAATGACACTGTACATGATTCAAATTCTTATATATATATATATATATATATATATATATATATATATATATATATATATATATATATTTAAAAGACTAACGGTTTCCTATTTACAGTATTTAACAAAATATTTGACAAAATTACAAACTGACTAAAAAAAATAAATAACTGAGATGTAAACGACATCTTCTATTTAAAAAAAAACTAAATCAGCACATCCGTTTTTTTTGTTTTTTTGTGTGTGTTTGAAACCAACGTTTCAGTGCTTGGCCACCTTTATCAATCAAATAAAAATAAAACCGGCCGATGTTTCTTTTTAACAAGTTACTTAAGTCCATTATTTATTATATAGTCTTGCTGGTGTGCCACTGTGGCCTGAAATCCTATCTGTGACAAGAACCTTTACTTTGCTTTTCATTGTCACATTGCCTTGTCTTTCATATTTTTCCCCAGGACAAGAAGCCCACTTGTTTTCTGTAGGTAACAATATCAGCAGTTTTTATGAAGTCTATTTCTGAAAGCTTGTCCTGGGGAATGCCTGGATTGGATTCTCTGTTCTTTAAACTGTTCTGCAATGATACAAGTGGGTTCAAATGAAGAAATGCATGATTGGAGTGGATACCCTTCCAAAGCATTGTGTAGAACCTGAAGAAGAGGGCTTTACCATCTGGTAAGGCTGCCTCGTGCAGTTTAAACGTCCTGCATTTAAACAAGTGCATTCAGCATATCAAGAAGGGCCTTGTCAGATGTTAAAGCCCTCTTATGAGGGGTTCTATTGCTATTAGAAAATGGCCGCACTAAAATTACAATTAAAATGACATTTAAAGTTTTTCTGTTTGGGTTTTTTTTTGTGATTTTATGCAGCACTAGTTTTAGTTGCTAATTAATACAAATGTCTTCCTCAATATTCCATGAGTCATGTAGTTTTGCTCAGAATTCCATGTGTGTTCTTGTAGTTTTCAGGCTTCATTGTCCCATGGAATAGTTCATTCTGAGGCCTTTATAATAATAAAATGGAGTTCCTTGGTATGTGTAGGTGTGTGTATATATATATATATATATATATATATATATATATATATATATATATATATATAGAGTATATTTTAACCCAAGGTCCTGTTCAGTATCAACATTTAAGCATAAAACACCTAAAAGAATAAAAGCACTGGTAACATTGTATTTTTTTAATTAGGATTTGAGTGCAGAATTGTGTGTTTGTCTACTCTTCAGTTATTAAAGCTGCTAAGTTGTAAAACAAAGTTTTAGTAATTTAAAATATTGAGTAGCCTACATGCGTTAATGCTGATTGTGCTGTTTGTTCAGCTTTTTCACAGCGTGTTCAGAGAGTTTATTCAAAGCCTCCTGTTAAAGAAGAGAGCACAGTGTCTGTTGTTATCATGATATGGGAAAGTAGAGTTGCTGAAAGTAATCCTAAATTATTCAATCTGAAGGTGGTTAGATAATGGCTTTTACCTGTTATTCAACAGTTTGTCCTTTTCAGTAATACATAAATAAATCAATAAACAATGTAGAATTTCTGCAGAATCAATTTCACCTAAACCCTTTTATTATTTTATATAATTTTGGAGGGTATACAAACTTCACTGAATCTATTTTCAGAATCAATATTTGTGACTAAAACTAAAACCGTTCTGTCAGCGGAGCTTTAAAGCCCCCGATAATAAATCATAGACCTTCAGGGGTGACTGAAAAATGTAGAACCGTTCTGGTCTATGTGACCAGACCAATCAATATGTGAGAAGCAGCTGACTGCCTCTTAACTAATTCTGTTTTTTGGTATTGATCGCTTTCTTAACTCACTGAAAACGTCTTGACATAGGGAAATTGAACACACTTTTTAAGATGCAATTTAAAACCACGTCACCCTATACGGTATAGTATTCTTTTTAACAATATCACATATGGGTAAAATAGCGGGGCAACAAGAAATACAGAGTGGCCAAAAAAATTGACAGCTTGTTCATATACGTTTTTATTTTTTTCTGTTAAATCTCAAATCCATTGCTATGGCTCCCACCGTAAAAAATCTATTATCAGAAACAAAGTCAAGTAAGCAAACGTTTCGACAAGTGCCTCCTTCAGTGTGCTGCTATCCATCAGCCTTCCTCGCTATCTAAAGTGCTATTCATGCCCACCCGTATTTGAAGAGATGTTAAACATGGCAAACCTCTAGTCTGGAAGCAGGGTTTCTCGTCCTCTCCTTTGCCCAGGCTGTCCAGGGTGCGAGTCACTTGGCTGCCGAAGTCGTCCTCTCGCCGGTGGGGCTCCTCTTCCTCGTAGTCGTAGTCGTCGAGGATGGGGGTCTCGCGGATCGGCACCCCGATGACGGAGTCGTGTGCCTGGATGCGGGAGCTGCGGAAGCTGTCCCGGGCCTGGGGTCCCAGCAGCACCGAGGGGATGTAGTGGATCTCGTGGGCAGCCTCTGTGCTGGCACTCTTCTGAGGGACACGCCTCCTCTTGCAGCACCACCGCCGGGCGTACAGGACCATGGTGAAGACCAGGATGAGCAGCAGCAGTGCAATGAGACCGCCCTGTCAAATAAGAACCCTTTATATTTAAAACATTCACTTAGTCAAAAAAGTATCCACGCAAGTTAATGGCAATAAAAGTTTTGCGTCACCTTATAGAATGAATATATATATATTCACAGTCGACTGAAACCTGCTCAATAATGTTACGTTAACATATTGAATTACATACCGCTTTGTAGTTTTCCATATACTCGATGGAACTAACAACTGACAAAAGTTGAAAAATGTGACATTTTAAAATCGAACATGAAATACTGGGTAACACTTTAGTTTAGCGATCGGTTATAAGTGGTTATAAACAATAACAAAAACAAAACAATGGCAAAAGTGTATAATAACTGTATTGCAAAAACAAAGTAACCTCATACAGTTGGTGAGAGAGACATATAAAGACAGACAGACCTGAAAAGACAGACAGACTATATCCGTTATACTTATAAGCGATTATAAACAACAGCACAAAAAACATGACAAAAGTGTATAATAATAAACGTATTCTAATTATATTATATAATTGTTAATAGCATAATTAATAACATGTTTATAGATTGTTTATAATCACTTATAGCGACTCCCTAAAGTAAAGTGTTACCAAATACTGCACTACTATCATGGCTTCTGGTAGACCTTTGCGATGTCATTGTGTAGTTTCTTTGATTACACTATGTTAAATAAAATATCTAAATTATGTTCATATAGCTATTAAAAAAAAAAAAAGAAAAAAATATGTCTCGATCCTAGAATTCAGTACCTGCTGTAAACACCAGGAAAATGTGGGTTGGGATATCCAGTCAATTGCTGTCACAGTGTCTGAAATGACCCAGATGCTAAATAATGTAGTGTGTCCAGCCTAGACCTGGCACTGCATGACTGCTATCTGTAAGAGCTCTAGATCAGATATGACTAGACCTGGCACTGCATGACTGCTATCTGTAAGAGGCTCTAGATCGATATGACTAGACCTGGCACTGCATGACTGTTATCTGTAAGAGGCTCTAGATCAGATATGACAAGACCTGGCACTGCATGACTGCTATCTGTAAGAGCTCTAGATCAGATATGACTAGACCTGGCACTGCATGACTGCTATCTGTAAGAGCTCTAGATCAGATTTGATCTCCTCATATAAGTAGGGCTCTGGAAAGTTCACTGTGGTTTTTAAAGAAATTCACGAATGACAATAAAAAAAAACAACACATTTCAGAGTGTCACAAAACCACCATTTTATATAAAAAAATAAAATAAATACAAAACTAAAAAACTGATTTAAGTTGCCGAAAATGTGTTAATCATTGATAGTTCATCAAGAACATCACCCAAAAACCAAGGCTGAAACATTTTAACATGTAGCCTAGCTACTGAGTCAACACTTTAAAATGTACATTGTAACTCAATTCGTTATTGAAACAATCTTTAAAAATGTAACAAACTTTTGTTTAAAATGGTCTGTGTTGGTTGCAAAAAAAAAGTAACAAGTAACATATTCAGCAACATTTTTGAGTTTTGTAAACCTTTAAAACTTATGTTGACATGTTAACTACAATGACCGTGTAATTCCCACAGACTATTTTGCTGCCTTTAATCCCAAAATATTAAGCACGGGAGAAACGTTAACGGGAAATCTTAAATGATAAAACCAAAGCTTTTGTGTTTTTCTTTATACACACTGTACATCTCTAGTAGTATGTAGAAATAATTTTTTATGAAGTTGTAAAACCACAGATACCGTCTAATTATTAGTAAATGATATAACATCATATATGCTACTGGAGCCTAAGCATAGATGTAAACAGCTGGTGTTTCTCCCTCTGTTACACTGTCTATTATTACAAAGGCAGACGCAGAGTTGAAATCAATGCCATTCTCCACAAGCATCTTAATGATATCCTGACCTACTGCTGCCGCCTGGTTAGTCAAGATGCAGTGTATCTACTAAGTAAGCAGTAACTTCCTCTGAATTAGCAGCTGTAAAGTTCTGTGGGATGAAAATAATGTACAAAACACAGTTGCCTTGATCATCAGTGTCCTCGTCACATGCAACGCAAACAGACTCGGAATCGGTCATTTTTCCATGTAGATATTCTTCCTGTGCTGCATACAAAGATGCTCTCGTCTGAGTGTGTCACTGTTAGGGATTCCACAATTCGGGATTTTTTTAATTAAAAAACTTCATAATATTTCATTGACCAGCCGTTACATCGGTATGTTCGCAGTACTAAAGGCTTCCACTAATTCAAGCGTGTTGACATTACGAGTCTCTCCTCTTTCTGTGCTCTTTTTAAACAGTCCTGTGATTGTGTGCGGCTTGTTCAGTAATTGTTTAGCCTGACCTGCAAGTTTGGTTTTCTTTTTTGTGTACTGCGCTGTCAAGAGGCTTCTCAATAGTACCTTTTCTTACATGATCCAAAGACACATTACAAGTTGAGCAAAACAGAATCCCACCATCTGCATGCAAAGTCTCCTTTTTGTAGTTCTGAACGCAGTATTCTGTCATAAATAATTTATCTTTTTTTTGTCAGCTGTCTGCATTTTTAATGTTAATCACACACTGCAAGCTAATACATCAACAAAATCTAAAACAACCATTTTAAACTTCCCACCTCTGACTCGCGTGTTACGTCATTGTACGGTATGAGGAATCCACCAATCATGAAGCCGGTATTTCTTTGACCCCATAGTTTGCAATAGTAACCAAATGCACGGCATTGAGCCGGACCGTGTGTAGCTACTATAGCGCTGCTTCTACTTGATAAAAGTATGACATGAACAGGGGGGGGTGAAGAGGAATGTAAAATACTGTAAGGAAAATATAATGCGTATTTTTCACGGTATGCACGAAAAATATGCATTTTATTTTACACGATTTCTGTGAAATTCGTGATATCGTGAATTTTCCAGGGCCCTACATATGAGGCTAGTATGATCTGTGCTCAATCTGTATCTAGTTATTACCTCCTCCTCACACAGCCCTAGTAATGTCCCCCTGACTGTTCTGCTGGTTCTGTGACACCGCCTGGTTTCAATAAGCAGTACTTTTAACACGTGCTGAGGCACCTAGTAAAGTTAGTGCCCTTAAGTGAATATGGTTTGCATATCAAATACCTCCCTTGCAGTATTTTTGTGGCATAATTTGGTAACATTTCCACTCAATAACATTATTAATTATCTTTAAATGACTTTTTCTACACCCTTTTTTTCCACGCGCTAGGTTGCTTGCTGTGTTCACTAGTGAGTGAACACAGCAGGTTCTGAGACCACAGGGATGTCAGTGGTCAAAAGGAAACATGAAGCTCTTTCTAGTTTGTGTTTACTATTTGAATAAGGATTCATTCATGACTAACATATTCTTCCGGGCTACACAACTCTTTGTAACAACAAACTTGCAATAGTATGTTGGCTCCTATGTTCCCCTCATTAATAGGGTTACCAGATTCTCAGAACGAAAAACTGGGACTTGTTTATCTTCGTCTTCAATTCATTGACGGCGTAGCAACTCTGAAGAACTGTACAGTCATTGGGTGTGTTTATTGTATGTTTATAAGTATTTGGTGGCTGCCTCTGATCAAGTTGAGAGTATATTCCTGGAGCACTATCAACTTGATTACAGGGAGTCACCAAACACTTACAAACATGCACTAAACAACTCATTGTTTTCTTGCCATTGTCATCTTACCAAAACATGTTAAATGTACAAAAAGACAAGTTAGAAAAAAATAGATCAGCTACTACCATTTAAACATGTGCTAATGTAACTAGAACAGCAGTACCGAAAACAATTTTACTGACAGGGACAAAAATTGAAGGCTGAAAGCTGGGACAATCCCGTTTTCCTGTGATGTCTGGGAACCCTATTCATTAATAACTGAGCTGGATTATTCCTGTGAGCCAAGCTGAATTAGGGAGTGCCTATGTCATGGAAGCGGACTTCCAGAAAGATACTAAAATGATTCTGTTTTCATTTCAAATCAATACAACAATGCATTAGCCCCAGGGGTTTGCCAAGCTGTGTATTGCTGTGTATAATATTCAGTTTTCAATTTCCATCTTTATGATCCATTTTTTTACTGTTGCCATCAAATACAAAGGGGACATCTGTTTACTCAGGATACAACGGTCCCTTTATAATAGGAGTGAATCATGCTCTGTAAATAAAATAACTGCAGTCATTATTATCCTTGCCTTCTTTGAAGACATACTCCCATTCTAGGATGAGGACATTATCATAATGATTCAGTCTCGCTGTTCAGTTTTGCCTGTTTTATACATGCAGGAGTATGTATTCCAGCTTTGAGATGGTTGTCAAACCTCCTCAGTGCACTTTCAAAAAAAAGAAATACAAAGATGAGCATTTCTTCTTTCATATTTGAAAAGGTTCCACTGCACGGAATGTTTGTATATATAGACTACCTGGCCATTTTATTAGGACCCAGTTGGATTCGGCATCGCCCTGCTGTGGGGCGTATTCTCTGGAAGGCTGCATGAATGCTGTAGTGTACTTAGGCATCGTTGTGGATCAAGTCCACCCAACAATGCTGCACTTGTACCCTGATGGCGACGGAGACGAGGAGACATCCACCCGTCCATCCACAGAGTCAGCATGTTGTGAGAATGGCTTGAGTAACATGCCATGGACAGCAGGCATCTTCCATGGCTACCTCAATCCTCGGATCTCTGGGATGAACTTGAACATTCATCATCACAATCCTCTGCCTCTTTCTCTCGATTTCAGGACTGCTCAGTCCCTGACCACCTTTCGGCACTTCCTCAAGACACACCTGTTCAGACAGCATCTGTAAACCTCACAGCTCTCAACTATACTGGACTATATTGCACACAGCTGTATCTGTACTTGCATCATCTTGTACTTGCATTCAACTGCTCCACACCTTGCTGTATTATTTGAATATACTGAATTATATTTTCTGTATCTTGTATTTGGTTTTACTCAAAGGTAACCGTATTCACGTTATTTGTAATTGTGATATTTTGTAATGTGATACTTTATAATGTGATACTTTGTAACAACTGTAAGTCGCCCTGGATAAGGGCGTCTGCTAAGAAATAAATAATAATAATAATAATAATAATAATAATAATAATAATAATCTGTACTCACTTCATCTTGTATGCAAAGTAGCCCCCAGGGTGTTATTAATCAACCTTTTTTGAATACCACCTTGTGGCAATGTGCCCCGTCCCTGTGTGCATTTGTGTGTTGCGTGCGTGTGTTAATGTTGGTGTATAGTCATTGGTACACGGGATATAAACGGGTCTGTGTTTCACGTGTATTTAAAAAGTGTATATTTGTATTTAGGCACGGGATTGCACATCACGCACGTGCATTTAAAATATAATATGTGAGCACGGGGTTGCACAGAATTAATTCACGTGCTGGGATTCAAGTGAATGATTAATTAGTAATTGAATCCCAGCACAACAGTATATATAGATGCACATTTTCACTCAGTCGTGGTTAGGTGTTCGGTGAGTGGAGAACGGGATTGGAGCGGAGGTAAATGTTAATGAAAAGAGTAAGAATTAGTAGTTGTTTTCACTCACCGTGTTTGTCTGTTTGTCTGTCCGTGCACCGTTTGTTTAGTGGTAGTCCGTTTTGTTTATATGTTTCTTTTGGCTACAAGTGCCGTGTCCAGTGTTTTTGTGTTTCAAACCTTTTATTTTCTGTCTGTTTATTAAATGCTGAGCGCGATCACGCGCTCAGCCTAACCAAAATCCAAGTCTCTGTGTTTGTTGTGTTCCTGTTTCTGGTCTGACGCCACCCACTCCGGCCGTCTTTGTGACACGTGGTGTCCTGCGTGGGATCGACAGCGCCTCCAGGACTCAGGCCAGAGCAGGAACCGCATGTTTTGGAAAAAAAAAAGTGTTGGATTACAAAAAAAAAAAATATATATATATATATATATAAATAAATAAAATGGGATGGAAGGAGGATAAAGAGGTGAAGGACAGGGAGGAGGAGTGCCGCCTAAGGGCCAGACATCCACGGCGATCTAACAAGCCAACGCCGGGGTGCCTCCTCTGCGACCAGGATCATCTGTTCGCCAACTGTCCCTTCCGCAGTTATGAGGAGGAGCCTGAGCGTCCACAGCCCAAGTGGGAGGAGCCTGAGCGTCCACAGCCCAAGTGGGAGGAGCCTGAGCGTCCACAGCCCAAGTGGGAGGAGCCTGAGCGTCCACAGCCCAAGTGGGAGGAGCCTGAGCGTCCACAGCCCAAGTGGGAGAAGCCTGAGCGTCCTACGCCCGAGTGGGAGGAGCCTGAGCGTCCTACGCCCGAGTGGGAGGAGCCTGAGCGTCCTACGCCCGAGTGGGAGGAGCCCGAGCGTCCTACGCCTGAGTGGGAGGAGCCCAAACGTCCTACGCCTGAGTGGGAGGAGCCCGAACGTCCTACGCCTGAGTGGGAGGAGCCCGAACGTCCTACGCCTGAGTGGGGGGAGCCCGAGCGTCCACAGCCCAAGAGGGGGGAGTCGGTGCGTCCACAGCCCAAAAGGGAGGAGTCGGTGCGTCCACAGCCCAAAAGGGAGGAGTCGGTGCGTCCACAGCCCAAAGAGAGGAAAGTCGGGGCTTCCATAACCCTAGGAACCAAGCTGCCAGCAGAGGGAGAATGCCTGCTGGTCCCACCTCCACCAGCAGAGGAAGAATGCCTGCTGGTTT
The DNA here is from genome assembly GCF_902713425.1 of Acipenser ruthenus. Classification (NCBI taxonomy): domain Eukaryota; kingdom Metazoa; phylum Chordata; class Actinopteri; order Acipenseriformes; family Acipenseridae; genus Acipenser; species Acipenser ruthenus. The sequence continues at coordinate 1,213,181 of NC_081219.1, forward strand.
CCCCTTCCGAGGCAGAGCCGCACCAGTCCCCTGCAAGAGAGGCAGAGCAGCACCAGTCCCCTGAAAAAGGGGGAGACGACATGCTGCTCCCACCTCCGTCGCCAGGAGACTACACGCTGCTCCCACCTTCACCGGCAGGAGCAGAGCAGCCGGAGCTGTCTCTGCCTCCGCCACCTCCACCGGCAGGAGCAGAGCAGCAGGAGCTGCCTCTGCCTCCGCCACCTCCACCGGCAGGAGCAGAGCAGCAGGAGCTGCCTCTGCCTCCGCCATGTCCACCAGCAGAGGGTGAATGCCTGCTGGGTCCCTGTCGACCAGCAGAGGGTGAATGCCTGCTGGTATCACTTCCCCCACCAGCAGAGGATGAATGCCTGCTGGTATCACTTCCCCCACCAGCAGAGGATGAATGCCTGCTGGTATCACTTTCCCCACCATCACGAGGAGAGGAGCGGGAGCTGCCTCTGCCTCCATCACCATCAGGGGGAGAGAAGCAGGAGCTGCCTCTCCCTTCACCAGAAAGACCAGGGCGTGAAGCTGGCGGCCCTCCGCAGCCCTTGCATAGGCTGCTGAGGGAAGCATGGGTAAGAATCGCCTGGTCGCAGAGGCCGAGAAGAGGGCCAACACCCGCATCCCGGCTGGTCCTGACTCCCTGCCACGCTTCACCCTCGCCTGGGGCTGCCAGCCGTGCCGCATCGCCTGGGGCTGCTAGTTGCTCCGCATCATGGCAGGAAGTACTGTGGCCGGAACCCCACCAAGGGGAGCTGTCGGCCACGAAGAAAGTGGGGGAGGTCAGGAGACCTGCTCCCACTGCAGCAGTTTCGCTGCCGGAGATCGTGGGGGAGGTCCGGAGACCTGCTCCCACTGCAGCAGTTTCGCTGCCGGAGATCGTGGGGGAGGTCCGGAGACCTGCTCCCACTGCAGCAGTTTCGCTGCCGGAGATCGTGGGGGAGGTCCAGAGACCTGCTCCCACTGCAGCTTCTTCGCTGCCGGCAGTACTGTGGTCGGAGCCCCACCAAAGGGAGCTACCGGCTACAAAGAAGGGGGACGAGGTCTGGAGACCACTTTCCCCAGCAGCAGTTTCGCTGCAGGAGTTCTTGTGGCCGGAGCCCCACAGGAGGGAGCTGCCGGCTACGAAGAAGGGGGAGGTCGGGGGACCACCTGCCCCCGCAGCTTTTTCGCTGCAGGACTGGACCGGCATGCTGTCAGCCGTGCCACTACCGGCAGGGGTGCTGACAGCATTGCCAGCATTGGGCCCACTGAAGCCTCCCTTCCCAGCCCGAGACTTTGTCCTGGACTGCTGGATTTTTAAGGGGGGAGGTGGCCGTTGAGGCCATGTGTGCTGCGCACAAGGGGGGGTATATGTGGCAATGTGCCCCGTCCCTGTGTGCATTTGTGTGTTGCGTGCGTGTGTTAATGTTGGTGTATAGTCATTGGTACACGGGATATAAACGGGTCTGTGTTTCACGTGTATTTAAAAAGTGTATATTTGTATTTAGGCACGGGATTGCACATCACGCACGTGCATTTAAAATATAATATGTGAGCACGGGGTTGCACAGAATTAATTCACGTGCTGGGATTCAAGTGAATGATTAATTAGTAATTGAATCCCAGCACAACAGTATATATAGATGCACATTTTCACTCAGTCGTGGTTAGGTGTTCGGTGAGTGGAGAACGGGATTGGAGCGGAGGTAAATGTTAATGAAAAGAGTAAGAATTAGTAGTTGTTTTCACTCACCGTGTTTGTCTGTTTGTCTGTCCGTGCACCGTTTGTTTAGTGGTAGTCCGTTTTGTTTATATGTTTCTTTTGGCTACAAGTGCCGTGTCCAGTGTTTTTGTGTTTCAAACCTTTTATTTTCTGTCTGTTTATTAAATGCTGAGCGCGATCACGCGCTCAGCCTAACCAAAATCCAAGTCTCTGTGTTTGTTGTGTTCCTGTTTCTGGTCTGACGCCACCCACTCCGGCCGTCTTTGTGACACACCTTCATTAAATTTGTCCTTCGAAACAAATCCAGACCAAAGTATTACTAATGTACTTCTAAGTGCTCATAAATCTTAATAACACGGGGAACATAATAAATACATTTCAGAAGGAAAAAGGCATTCATCACAATTTAAAAACTCTGTGACTGTGACGCAATAAGCACTTAAGGAAACTTCCCACTTTATCTAATAGAACGTATTACTTGTGGGTAAAGAATCTTGTTGTAAAGTACTTCCCTAAGATTCACACAATCTTTGTCTGCAGAGATACGTGATACCCAATTCTGTGATGTGGGTAAAACACTTCATTTTAAGGGACACTTTTTACACAAACAGTCTACACCATTTCAATAGAGAAGCCAACAAACACATTCAGAGGAGCAGAGGCGGTTATGCATGTAGTCATTAGAAAAGCAATGTTTCCATATTGTTTACCATTAATACTGTAACTTAGCTTTAGGTCTATTAGCTTCCCCCCTAAAGTAGTCTTACAGATTGTTACAGAACAGTGGCTTATACCTACAGGGCAGTGAAGACTGATACAGAACAGTGGCTTATACTGTACCTACAGGGCAGTGAAGACTGATACAGAACAGTGGCTTATACTGTACCTACAGGGCAGTGAAGACTGATACAGAACAGTGGCTTATACTGTACCTACAGGGCAGTGAAGACTGATACAGAACAGTGGCTTATACTGTACCTCCAGGGCAGTGTAGACTGATACAGAACAGTGGCTTATACTGTACCTTCAGGGCAGTGTAGACTGATACAGAACAGTGGCTTATACCTACAGGGCAGTGAAGACTGATACAGAACAGTGGCTTATACTGTACCTCCAGGGCAGTGTAGACTGATACAGAACAGTGGCTTATACTGTACCTTCAGGGCAGTGTAGACTGATACAGAACAGTGGCTTATACCTACAGGGCAGTGAAGACTGATACAGAACAGTGGCTTATACTGTACCTACAGGGCAGTGAAGACTGATACAGAACAGTGGCTTATACCTACAGGGCAGTGTAGACTGATACAGACAGGGCCGGCCTTAGAGTTTGTTCTTTTTTTCTTTCATAATATGCTTTAAGATAAATATAATTGCATCCTGGGCCATACCACCTTGACCATCTATACTTTGCCTGTCAATCAAGTTTTAAACCAGTACCCAAACAATCAACTTTTTTTGTACTTAATATCAATAAAGCAGCAAACTTATTAAATAATAGCCATTTACACTACTAGTAAAAGTAGTTCAAATAGTATATCCCGGGATTTTTATCTGATCTATAAACACTGGATAGCATACGCCACTGTCAGGCTATGGCAGGGGGTGAAGTCAACGGAAGCATGCCCGTGACCATCTTACCACACCCAACAAAGCCAGCCCGCCACAGTTTGTCACTTCATTTTCTTTGATAAAGATGCCTCGCTGTTCGGCCTTTGCATGTAGCAAATTATTGAAATTAAAATGATGTATTTATATATAATATGTATATTTGTATCATGTAAGCATATATAGTTTACTTCATTAAAAAAAAGAAACAAATTCAATGAAATTCAATCATGCCCTCTTTTTTCTTTTAGGTTTCAAGAACATTGAGAGAGACAGCTATGGGTGGCCAGGATGAGGAGACAGTTCAAGCCATCAAACAGGGCAGTGCTGTGTTCTGATCATTCTGAGGAGGCATATTTCAATAAAACCTGACAAACTGTCAGACTGTGACCAGATGCAGTATCAACAACCTTCAACTTTCCTGAGCATCTTCACAAGGTAGATGCTTAATATTGACAAAATACACTTTTTTAAGGAAATCTTTAGTTACATCATCCACACACCCAAACTCCGTTATTACAGAAAAAACAATTTCAACAGATTACAGCAAATAGCTTGTTTTGCAAATATTGATGTTATCATTATGAGTGCATGGATCGTGAGTAAAAGTAAAATATGCTAGCTATCCTTTATCAATCTGAATAATTATAATTCATCCGGTTCTTATTCAAAGGAGCAAAAAGTAGAACAATTATTCAAGTTTTCATGTTTGATTTCTATAATGCAATGAGATTATACTTTATATGTATCTGACTTCAGCAGACTTCACCAGAAAAGGAAGTTAGTGCAGCAGACCATCAGTACAGCACAGCCAGCCCACAGTCAATGAAGAGAAAGCTTCACCAGACCGTGGATGCGCTTCTGGTCTGCAAGAAAAGGTTGAAGCTAGGTCAGCAGCAAACCAGGAGGTTGCAGAAGAAAGTAGAGGCCCTGCAAAACGCTGTAGACTCCATGCAGAGTTCACACATGATCTCAGAACTCCATGCAGAGTTCACCCATGATCTCAGAACTCCATGCAGAGTTCACACATGATCTCAGAACTCCATGCAGAGTTTACCCATGATCTCAGAACTCCATGCAGAGTTCACACATGATCTCAGAACTCCATGCAGAGTTCACACATGATCTCAGAACTCCATGCAGAGTTCACACATGATCTCTGAGTCTTCTCCAAGATCAGGCTGCATCACTCGACCTGGTCATTCACGGACACTGCCACTGGCAAGCTGGGCAGAAAGACACCAGGCAAGCTGATTTTGTTTAAACACCATTAGATTGCAGTCATTTCGTTTTTGAAATGTTGATTAAGATACGTACATATCTGATATATTACTTTTAAATGCAATAGTGTAATTTTTCTGTCCTATTTATATTTCATTTAGTTTTTGAGATGTTGATTAAGATATGTACATATCTGATATATTACTTTTAAATGCAATAGTTCAATGTTTCTGTGCTATTTATATTTCATTTAGTTTTTGAAATGTTGATTAAGATAGGGTTACCATATGGCTCCAGATTAACCGGACGCTTTGAGACAGACCGGGATTTCAAAATTCCCCCTAAATTGAAAGTAATTCACGTATAAATGAGCTCCACCTTTGCTGAGATTAATCCTGCTGTGGTGGAATTGCTTGGGCGGAGCAAACAATTCACACTGATCAGCTGCTTCTGATCAGATCTTAATGAACGAATAGCTAATTTATCGATAGAGCAACGAGATGATGATGAAATTGTATTTGCAGAATAATATGGGCGATTGAATTTTAACAAATAGAAAAAAATAGCGACTGGCTGCAATTCATTCTTGGTATAATACAATTATTTGACGCGCATGCGGGTATTTAAGCACCATTATTAATTGTAGCTAAGGATGGTTCATTTACACCTTCATTTATTTCAATTTAGGGGCAAGTTTGAAATCCCATTCTGTCTCACAGCGTCCGGTTAATCTGGAGCCACATGGTAACCCTAATTAAGATGCATACATATTTGATATATTACTTTTAAATGCAATACTTTAATGTTTCTGTGCTTGTAACAGGGCGAGGAGCTCTGTACATGATTGTTTGTTTATTTTAGAACGGGGTACTCCTCCGCCCCTGTGCAATTTATTATTTTGTATTTGTTTTGTTGTTATTGTTATTGTTATTATTGTTATGATTTGTTTATATGACGGCAAAGCCGTGTGTTTTGTATTGTTTTGTAGCGTGGATGGGAAGCCCCATCCACATTAAAAATCTTGTGGTAATGTGTGGCTGTCGGCTAGCGCGTTGTTAAACTAGCCGGCAGTCACACGTAATTAATAAACTGGTGCAGATTGTGGCCGAGGGGTAATAGAATAATTACTAGCTAGTTAAACCCCTCTGCCACGATATATAAACCTGCAGCGCTCTCAGACAAGGTGGGTATTCAGAAGTGGAGAACGAGAGCGAGAGCAAGAGGGAGGGAGGGAGGGAGGGAGGGAGGGAGGGAGGGAGGGAGAGGTGTGTGAAATAAAAAAGAAGTACGATCAGTGTGATCAGTGAAGGCTACTGCCCAGCCTGATCACAGTATTTTGTGTGTTGTTATTTTGTTTTATTTAAAACCTTTATTTTGCTCTGGGAGCAGTATTTGTTTTGTTATTTTTGTGTTTGTGATTTAAATAAACGGTGCACGGCGCTTCTCTTGCCCTGCAGTCCTGCCTGTGTTTTCCTTCCTGCATTCTGGTCTGGCGTCACCACTCGGTATCCTGTCACAGTGCTATTTATATTTCAGTGCTATTTATATTTCACTTAGTTTTTGAAATGTTCATTAAGATATGTACATTTGATATATTACTTTTAAATGGAATACTGTAATTATTTTCTAATTTTGTTTTAGAATAATTATTTTCTAAATCATCTTAAAATAAATTGCTATTGAAAACTGTTTCTTTCTTTCATAGTCTTTAAGTCTCTTTATGTTTCGAAATATGAAGTAAATGCATAGTTACCTTGTTACTTTCCCGTTAGACCTAAATCTTACATACAATATGCTCAGAGTAAGTTACATTTATTTATGTAGTTAATTATATGACACAATATATGCCTAAAATTATGGGAATTTAATTATTGATAACAGCAAAATTAAGGCATTTAAGATGCAGTAGGATTCCTCTTTGGGATGTATTATTATTATTAATAATCATTTGTAAACTTGGTTGCTTTTCTGCAAGGAGAATCCGCCCCTAACCAACACGTCTTCAGCAAGCGCATAAAAGCTCTGTGTGTTATTCTTCCATGTCGCTTCTTTTGTTTCGGCAGCTTAGTTAAAAACTGGGAAGCCGAAACGGGAGTCGAACGCTTAGAGCCTGGAGGAAGGGCTACTCTCAACCACGGATTCCCTGAGGTACCCCCTAAAAAATTAAAAATATGTGAGTAGGATTTTTTTCCTTACCTGAGTGCTGAGCGGTTCGTATTTAGTTCTGCGGGGTGCGTGGTCGGGCTGGAGAGGCTGGGCTCTTTCCCCCAGCACAGTCATGCTCTGGGGGACGGGCCGTGTCTCAGCTGCTCATTTTCATTATTTTTTTTCAATATTTGGGGGGTAGGTGGTAGTGCGCCACTGTGGGGTGCGTTAATCATTTATCATTATTTTCCATCATGGTTTGGCGGCCTCGTCTTTTTGGGGGGAGGTGGCCCATAGCCACTTCCTGTCTGCGGTACTGGGATGCATGTAACTGTTCATGTTTTTCCAGCTGGTCTCACATAGGCACCCTCCGACCAAATTTATCTTTCACTCGGGACCTGAGCGCCCATCACAGTCATCGGGCTCGAGATCTGCTGAAGCAGTGATCTGTAACAGTGCGGTGGACTACCGACAGTAGTGTGCAGTGACCTGCTAGAGAGAGCAGAAATCTGCTGAAGTGAGTGAAAATAAACTAATTGTGAGATACGAGCAAATTTAAGCTGCATGAAGTGCCTCCTTGGGATTGCAGGAGGTTGTTGCACAATTGTCTGCCAACCAGAATTTTGATAGGACGTCGATGTTGGTCTTTAAGTGTTAAGGCAATTTAGATGGAGCCAAAGATGAGGCTGCTTTCAGGAGAGATGTAGAATGCATTGCTGTGAGGCCTCTGCAAAACCTATTGATTTGGTCAGGAGCAGTCTAGGAGTGTATTGTCCATTGCAAGGTAGGAGACTGGTTTGACTGAAACACTGATAAATCGAAGGACATGGTTTCCGCACCTGACTGGCAGTTCACATCGAATGAAATATTAACCTGATTTGAAAATACATGACTTTCGCAGTGAAAGGATCAGCTAAAATATAGAACTTGTGGTATTAAACTGCCATCTAGACATTATGATTAGAATAAAACTGTTGGCTTTAGAGAATGCTGCAGGGTAGAATATATTGTGATCAATAATCGTAATTGGAATGTTTATCCTAAATGCTATGGTGCTGTATCATGCCAACACCTGAAATCTGGCGATCTTCTATAAAATTGCGGTGAATGAGTGTAGAAAGAGAATGACGGTGGATTGTATTTGGACTGTGGATGCACAGAGTCCGCAGGCACTGGCTCACAAACCGCTGAAAACATGGTTAAAAGAGGTCTAAAATCAGGGTAAGACCGATCGACAAAATGGTTTAGCAGAGTGTGCTTTATGGTACGTGTAGAACATAGCACCCCCATATCTAACTGAGAGCTCCACGATGTAGAATAAAGTATTGCTCCAGCTCTTGATAGCGAAGTTAATGTCTCATGACTTGAGTGTAACATTAATATTTTTACCTTTAATTATTTATTTTCTGATGTTAGGAGAGAGTGACGCCTGATAGAAGGGGCTGCTGAAATCAGAGGCGGCTCGTCAGTACAGGCGTGTGACGCATGGCCTGCTGAGCATCGTCTATCTGACTATGAAGACATTTTGCAGATTCTATATATATCTATTATTAATTAAAACATATATTGAATACATATTTTAGGACAGTTAAGTATGTATATAAGTAAGTTAACATAGGTCCACGAGACGCGACTGCAGTTGATTTAAATGTCATGAATTCGGCGAGTTGAACTTACTCTCTCCAACTGTGAAAACGCAGTGGCAAGAAGCTGGAAGATTGCAGTACTGAGGCACAGAGCCTCATGAAACTGCCTGGTTACCACTGCAACGTAACACTCCAAGCAGTTGCTTAATGAGGGCTTTGCCGCGGTAACCATGGCCTGTAAGGCACCAGTGGAAAGTTGCAGCGCACCAGTGTCGTTGGAATTTATGTTTTTTTTTTTGGAAAGTGATGTTATGTGAGTAGGCTTCACATAATACGTTACAAAGCATGAAACTAGAACGAGAACAAAGCTGAGGTTCCCGCATTGAACTGGGAATTGAAACCAAATGTCCTTACCCGTTATGATTTTTTGTGTCGGCTGCTGAACGCAAGTAGCAGTGAATTGCTAAACCAGGAACCCACATGGGGAACAGATGCAAGCGAGATGACTGACAGATCTACTCTGGAGGCGGGCGTTGAGGGAGCAGAGGCTGCAATGGCATCTACAAGGAGACGAGAGAGTAACAGAATTGTGCCATTCTGTTATCGAATGACCAGGTGGAGAGGGACACTACTGCTGTGTACCAATCTTTAAAGAAAAGTCGGGGAGGGGCGCCTGCTTGTAATTGTTTGCAGGTGGAGATAAAGACAAACAAAGCTTCGCAATAGATGTTAAGGGCAAGGCGATTGCTGCAGACGGGAATGTTGATGCCTTTGTCGAACAGAGCTTTAAAAAGTTTGGCGGAGGGCTGATTTTTATAATGGAGACGCAGCGGAGGTTGAATAATGGAGCGGCGCTTTGAACAGCACGGCTGGAGATTAGAGAGTTGCAGGCTTAACTGGCGATGCAGCTGCTGCAGCAAGAAAGAAAGAAGCTGAAGGACGAGAAAAATCTTCGGCTCAGGTAGGAAAATTGCTCTAAATCATCTGAGTCTGACAAATGAATGAGATGACAAAGTTTAGACATTAGTAAAGAGAGAAAGTTTAAGTATGTTTGATGGAGTCTGAGCGATTGCTAGAAAGTGAAAACACTAGATGAGAAAACTAACTGAAAATGCTAGACAGCGAGCTGTGTGAAATTCAGACTGTAATAGAAAATAGGAGAAGATTGACAGGGAAAGCAGGGTGGAGCCCCGGTTCTTGTCCCCTGAAATATGCCTATAGGCTATCACTGAGTCTGTAGCACTGATGATCGTGGCATCATTGTGAATACTGAGTCTGTAGCACTGATGACTGTGGCATCATTGTGAATACTGAGTCTGTAGCACTGATGACTGTGGCATCATTGTGAATACTGAGTCTGTAGCACTGATGACTGTGGCATCATTGTGAATACTGAGTCTGTAGCACTGATGACTGTGGCATTATTGTGAATACTGAGTCTGTAGCACTGATGACTGTGGCATTATTGTGAATACTGAGTCTGTAGCACTGATGATTGTGGCATTATTGTGAATACTGAGTCTGTAGCACTGATGATTGTGGCATTATTGTGAATACTGAGTCTGTAGCACTGATGACAGTGGCATCATTGTGAATACTGAGTCTATAGCACTGATGATTGTGGCATTATTGTGAATACTGAGTCTGTAGCACTGATGATTGTGGCATTATTGTGAATACTGAGTCTGTAACACTGATGATTGTGGCATTATTGTGAATACTGAGTCTGTAGCACTGATGACAGTGGCATCATTGTGAATACTGAGTCTGTAGCACTGATGATTGTGGCATCATTGTGAATACTGAGTCTGTAGCACTGATGATTGTGGCATTATTGTGAATACTGAGTCTGTAGCACTGATGATCGTGGCATTATTGTGAATACTAAGGGGTAGATGTAAACGAGTTGGAAGTCTAGGGTGATATGTACTAAACAAGTGCAGTGCTGTTAGCGGCTTTTTAGGGAATGCTTTAAGGCAGCGGTTTTTCTTTGCGGTTTAGCCTTAGGTGAATATGTAATTATGGGCGTCCTGCATAAAAAATGGGGTGGAGATATTGGAAATGAGGACTCTCAAATATCATAATGAGATGTTTTAAAGCTGCTGGCAATTGCGAAACTTACAATTGCATCAATTTGTTGAGAACTACTGAAAGCACGTTTTAAACAGTCACAATTAGCAAACATTTAAAAGGCAGAATGAAAAACACTATCCCCTGACCATGGCCTCTGTGATTGCAACAAGAACGAGTAGCATCTAGGATGAGAAGAGAAAGGGTATTTCGCACCCGCATTACCCTCTTCGATTTAAATGGAAGACCAAATTAAGCACAGGAACAGGCTTGGCAGACACACAATTCTTGAGCTGCTGTCTTATTTAAAAGATGACCTGGAGCCTGTCACCCAGAGAATCCATGCTATCCCTGCAGTGGTCACACTACTGTCCACCCTGCATTATCATGCCTCTGGGTCCTCTCAGGGACTGTGGCAGCTGTTGTTGGCATTTCTCAGTCCGCTTTTTCTTGTGCGTTGCCAGTTGTACTCAATGCATTTTTTGAGGCAAACTATCAAATATCTATTTTTCCTTAAAAGCATAGTGTACTTACAAGCATTGAAAACTAATTTCTATGACATTTCTGATTTCCCCAACATGTTGGGAGCAATAGACTGCACACATGTGCCACTAACCCCTCCAGCTCATATTGAGCATCTCTATAGGAATAGGAAACACATCTATTCTATGAATGTTCAGGTGGTTTGTAATTGTACACAATTTAGCACTGCACCAGTAACTAACTTAAATACAAACTGACAGTATACATTTGGCTTATAGGCTACTCATGATGATACGAATTAGTGATATAATGCTAAATATGTTGCTGGTCCCTTGAAATTCGTATTAACGAGAATTGACTGTCCTTCTGTAAGTATCATAACTTGTCAATGCGGCACCATGGTCTATTTTGTGTTAATTGGCTACTAAGTAGGCCAAGTTAAAAAATAATAATAAAAAAAACCTGATAAAATCATTTAGTTTCAATTTCAAATAATCTTTTATTCGCATTGTACACCAATGTGTACAATGCAGCAGCATGATTTATTTTGTGTAACTGGTAGCCCACAGGCTAAAATAAAAAGAAAGTGCAATTAGTGCAGACACGTTGTTTGAGCAGAACAGACATAAGGAATAAAAATAAATTCAACGACGTCTCACTTTTCAGTGATTTGTTCAAGGTCTGTGTCAGAGAGGGATGGATAATGTGCAGAAGTGTCTGTGTTTTTCTTCAGCATTTACAAACAACTAAAATACATTATTTGAAGTGACAAAGTCGGGGTGACCGAGTATAAAGACAGCAATATTTTTTGGGGGGGTATTTTTTCTGTTTTGCTATCTTCCAGTTCATGTAATTGGTCTTCATCCAAATTGGCATATCTACTTACTACTTTGTGATTTTTTGCTGATAATGGGTCACTCAGTTTCATAGTTACAGCTATACATCTGTAACTGTAAGCAAGATGGCTCCTGATACTTTAAATTCTTTTAGGCAGTGCAGTGATTTAGAATATGTGACAAGGCTCCAACTGTCCATATCTATCTAATATACGGACAGCTGGAACCTTGCTCAACCAATCACACTGCTTGTTTCACGTTCCATTGCCAGCCCTGGATCATATATATTAAAACCCACTAAGATAAGAAAGCCATTTTATAAAAGTGCATTTTTAGTCTTGTCTTGAAAACTGTAACGGTCCCAGCCTCCCTGACAAACGAAGGCAGAGCATTCCATAATTTAGGAGTTCTACAAGAAAAAGCCCTACCTCCGGTGTTGCTTTTGTTGACCCTAGGAATAACCAGCAGCCCCGCATCCTGTGATCTCAGAGTGCGGTTTGGAAGATACGGGGTCAGTAACTCCTGCATATAACTAGGTGCTAATCCATTCAGGGCCTTGTAAGTTAACAGCAAAATCTTAAAATCAAGTCTATACTGCACAGGGAGCCAGTGAGGCCAAAACAGGGGTAATATGTTCATTTTTCCTGGTTTTAGTCAGAATTCTAGTGGCGGTATTCGGAACAAGCTGAAAGCGGGATACCACACGTTTTGGGACACCAGAAAAAAATGCATTACAATAATCAATTCTAGATGAAACAAAAGGCATGCGTTAGTCTCTCTGCATCAGATACGGAAATAATTGGTCTGTATTTTTTCTCAAATGGTAAAAATATACTTTAGTAACTTCCATAATACGAGTCTCAAATGATAGCTCAGGCTCAAAGATGAGAGACTGCAAGGGTCGAGCTCATGTCATCCCACATTTCCTTTTAGTTGATTATGTGATCCCACTAGCATAACCTCTGTTTTATCTGAATTCAACATTAGAAAATTCTGTGACATCCAATGCTTGATGTCTATAAGGCAAGTAGCTAATAACACCCAGGCAGATGAAATTCCTGGCTTTAGAGGCAAATATAGCTGGATATCATCCGCATAGCAATGGAAGTTCACTACGTGTCTGTGGATTATGTCACCTAACGGTAGCATATATAATACAACCAAAAGTGAAACTCTGACAACACCAGAGGGGATGTCAGGGGAAGAATTGTCAGCTGTGTCACTGTAGCGACCAGAATGCTCTGCCTGAAACAGACATCGATGACGTAAGCGTGCGTGCTGTGTTTGCAACACTGCAGCGTGCTATGGAGCAGCATCCGGATAAAGAGCTGAATTACTTGCTAAAAAAGATCATCCCAATGCATATCACAGTTCTTCAATTTGCAGTAATGTAGCCTACCTGTACTGTACATTTTGGCACTTGCATTACTCTTTGCAGAGTAACAGAATTGACGTCCCCAGAGTGTGGCACGGTATTCTGATGCAATGTTTTCTAACAGTTTTCTTTTCAAAGTGTAAAAGAGACCTTGATAAATCTGACCTTGGTACTCATGAGTGACTCATTTACACTGAAAAATAAACCCAAGATAACATTTCTTTCCAATTAAAAGGTAAAAAAAGAAACAAAGAACATTTTTTTAACATATTCACAAGATCTGAGGAAAATTTAATGAAATACAGACAGATGAATCTGGGTCGCTGTCCAAACCGCCAATATCTGTACAAAATGACTAATTGAATCTAATACAGATACATTAATTATAATTACCATTTCCTTTTGAAGCTTTTTTTTCATGTGGTGATATAATTGACAGGGGCATTGGAAAGAGAATCTGGGGAGAGATAATGACCCTGGAACCAGATATTTTTAAAGATCTTTACGTTCACAAATTCAGCAGGGAGAGAGAAATTGAAATGAGGTGCATTTTACCTAATGATTTACAACATTACAATGTGTATTCTCAACCACTCTGAAGGATGCCATCCTTTGTGTTTCTTAGTTAGCATTTTACCTGTGTTTTGGGATGTTTGAATTATATCTGAATGTAAAAGGCAGACTGAACACACATCTAGTAAAGTGAATGTGATACAGCTAGAGATCAATAAAGACAGACTTATGTTTGGATTGCTAAAGCTTATGAGAGAGAAATCCAAAATTGAGCATTCAACTCTGCAGGAATCCCTTATAAATGTACAGACACTTCGGAAGCACTGCCTAGTTCCCAATTATAATGACATGTTGAGTATTCAATATTTGTAAACTAATGACATCACAGTTCAATTTGACTATGATACCTGCATTTACACAGTTGGGTCTATTCAATTGATCCCAACAGTTATGGATCCAGATTTTAACAAACCACATTTGTTAAAATAGTTCAAATAGGTCTTTCTCCTGAGCTTTACTTATTTACAAAGAAATACAGAACGAGGCTTAACGAGTGAGCACTGCAGCTACGGATATCATTGTTTTCTCCTGTTACTTTTCTGTTGCTACTGCACCATGTTTCTCTGAATCAGCCTTCACCTGTTTAGGAAGCTGTCAGAAGAATCCCAGGTCTAAGCCTTCCTCGTTGCATTTCAGCTCTGCCAACCCGACCTCTCTCTCTATACAGGCACAGATTACAGCTGGTAAGCACTCTGTATTCTCCAGACAAAGCCAATTCAATAGTAAGGTATAGTAAAAAAAAAAAAAAGCAATTACGCTGAGGCTTCACTTTCAGATTTGTCAACAGTATTGTTAACCTAATAAGAACCAAGCCTGTTTTTTAGGGTTGGTGGAATTGTCAATACAATTGTCATTCAATTATCCACAGGGTGTAATGCAAACCTTTCCACTGTATAAAAACTCAAAGTGTTTGGTGGTGTTTTGCAGTGGTCTGTAATAATTCATACTGATACAGGCTTCAATCTTCAATTTCACTCACAGTCTTAGAAGACTCCTGGTGACCTGAACAAAGAGCCTCGTTTGTATTGGGATTGCTTCCCAGCCGAACGCTCATACTAATGGCTTTGTGTGTGTGTGCAATGAAATTGAGTGATGGTTGGACATGCATTTCAGGAGTAAATTCCCAATATCAATTGAAAAACTAGCATTGATTGGCGGCTCGTTCCGTTAACGTTAACACTGACTCATACTGTTCATCTATACTTACTATTACTAACCTAATTATCACACACAAGACTGTTCTTCTCCAGATTAAAAAAAAATGAGAATTAAACTATCATTCTCCCTTGAGTCATTTCAGTTCATTAGAAGCCAGCTGTATATCCCACTCCTAGAAATATTAACAATGTGTGCAACACTGAGCCTTTTCAATGTGTGCAACACTGAGCCTTTTCAATGTGTGCAACACTGAGCCTTTCAATGTGTGCAACACTGAGCCTTTTCAATGTGTGCAACACTGAGCCTTTTCAATGTGTGCAACACTGAGCCTTTTCAATGTGTGTGCAACACTGAGCCTTTTCAATGTGTGCAACACTGAGCCTTTTCAATGTGTGCAACACTGAGCCTTTTCAATGTGTGTGCAACACTGAGCCTTTTCAATGTGTGTGCAACACTGAGCCTTTTCAATGTGTGCAACACTGAGCCTTTTCAATGTGTGCAACACTGAGCCTTTTCAATGTGTGTGCAACACTGAGCCTTTTCAATGTGTGCAACACTGAGCCTTTTCAATGTGTGCAACACTGAGCCTTTTCAATGTGTGTAGCACTGAGCCTTTTCAATGTGTGTGCAACACTGAGCCTTTTCAATGTGTGTGCAACACTGAGCCTTTTCAATATGTGTAGCACTGAGCCTTTTCAATGTGTGCAACACTGAGCCTTTTCAATGTGTGTGCAACACTGAGCCTTTTCAATGTGTGTAACACTGAGCCTTTTCAATGTGTGTTACACTGAGCCTTTTCAATGTGTGTGCAACACTGAGCCTTTTCAATGTGTGTAGCACTGAGCTTTTTCAATGTGTGTGCAACACTGAGCCTTTTCAATGTGTGTGCAACACTGAGCCTTTTCAATGTGTGTGCAACACTGAGCCTTTTCAATGTGTGTGCAACACTGAGCCTTTTCAATGTGTGTGTAACACTGAGCCTTTTCAATGTGTGCAACACTGAGCCTTTTCAATGTGTGTGCAACACTGAGCCTTTTCAATGTGTGTAACACTGAGCCTTTTCAATGTGTGTTACACTGAGCCTTTTCAGTGTGTGTGTGTAACACTGAGCCTTTTCAATGTGTGTAACACTGAGCCTTTTCAGTGTGTGTGTGTAACACTGAGCCTTTTCAATGTGTGTAGCACTGAGCCTTTTCAGTGTGTGTGCAACACTGAGCCTTTTCAATGTGTGTAACACTGAGCCTTTTCCCTGCCAGAAATACATGTGAGAATGTGGCTGGAGCCTTAATTAGGTCATTTTTAATTATTCATTAATTGGGCTCCAGACACATATTATAAAGCCAGGAGAAATCCTTTGTCTGGGTGGAGAGTTGGAGAGTACAGGAGACTGTTTTGAGAAGAAAAGACAAACGAATGCTTGTGCCTTTTTGTTTTGTATTATTGAATTTAATAAATACAAGCGCAGCAGCACATTTTTTCTGAATACTTCTTCCTTGTCTGGCATCACCACATGAGCCAACCTGTTACACGTGGTGTTAGCATTGGTATAAAGCGTCTCCAGAAGACCCAGGCCAGGAGCAGTAGTGCGGGTGCATTTTTTCAAAAAAGGTTTTTTTTTTTTTTTTTTGAAGAGTATTTCTCTTTTTGAAAATGGGAAGGAGCAGCCGCAGGAAACAGCAGCAACAGCAACAACAACAGAAGCAGCAGCCACAGGACCCTGAAATTCTGGTCCCCTGGTGCACCTGGTGCAGGGAGGGGGATCATCACTGGAGGGAGTGCACAGATGATCCACTGGCCAACTGGTGCGGGCGGTGTGAAGAATTTGGGCACGACTGGTCGGGGTGTCCCTATGCACGACCTGCGTCAGCTCGGCCACAGCAGCTGCCGGAGCCAGAGAGTCCAGGGCACACAGTGGCCATCGCCCCTCCCAGTACCAGGGAGAGGAGCTGGCTGCCCGACAGGCTGCCCGACAGTGTGTAGATAGGGTCATGGTTACTAAGGTGTTTAAAGTTATTAAGTATCATGAGACAATGAACTAATGCAGTATTTTGAATGGAAACTGCTCCATAAAACTGATCTTTTGCTGACACTTGTGCTGCAATGCTACAGCTTGCCAAAAATTTCCAACTGGTACTGAGCTTGGAAGCCGTAAAACTGCCTGGCAGTTCTAGCTATTATAATTATTATCGTGGATGCATCCGTACATATGCAACGCTTTACACTTTTACATATATTTGGAAAACTGCTTTACCTACAGTAAATGGGATGAAACTGGGCTTATTAATAGCACTTGCCATCAACTCTTTATTGGCATGTTATTGCTGTACTGTTCTGTTCATACACGTCATCGTCATCAACTCTTTCGTCATACTGATCACTGATTTTGAATTAGGAGCTTGTCGGGGAGGTATGTTACTGATACCCGTTTTGTGAAGTAGTAGGCACAGCTTTTTGGATAAGCCCTAGCCATGAATAGAAAATGACTCTGAAGTGGGTACGAGAATAATACATACCACAGGTATCAAGGTCCCTTTATTTTACTTGCTGTTATTACTTCACAGCTAGCATACCATATATATATATATATATATAAATCATAGAAAATAAAGATGGTGCTGTATGTTCTATGCACAGGACGACATCTATACACCAGATAAGATCTACTGGACATTAGACACATTCTTATCTCAGGCGTTATTTATTATTATTAATATTATAATATTATTAGTAGAAGTAGCCGTAGTAGTATGAGTAGTACTTGATAATAATAATAATAATAATAATAATAATAATAATAATAATAATAATAATAAGTATCTAATTATTTTTATTGGAACCCTCAAATAGTCGTCCCGTTTTTTGTTTTGCTTTACACCTGAAAATGAATTGTTTGAAAAACCAGGTTCCGCAGCTCCAAAAGCAAGTAATGATACAAGATGTTGTCACAGACCCTGACCAGCACCAATTCCATGAAGTAAGGTTAGGTAGTATAATAGCTCTTAATGACTGGAGCTATCCTCCCCTGCCTGCTACGCATTCTCATGCAGCCTGCCTTATTCTAGCCATGCATCTCCAAACAGAGGTCCATTACCTCTCTGCAGCAGCCTGTCATACAGTACAGACACAGATAACAATCACATTCTGTACAGCAGTGGTTCTCAAACTTTTTGAATAGTGCCCCCCTTCCTCGTGTCTGTGAAGCTTGACGCCCCCCCTCCACACACATGTACATATACCGGTAAAAATAAAAATCAACTGCCACTGGTTTCTCTGTATGTCACTGCTGTTGTATTTTTTTTAAAATTTTTATTTTTTGCACGAACCAGCCATCGATCCATCGTAATAAGAGTAACCTGAACACTGCAAATAGTTTAGCGATTGTGTCCAACACTTCCTAATGTGCACACCACGTAGTGAGCCGATAAACAACATGCACCCCCAGATGGCAGCAGATCATCCAATAATATGCAGGCTTGATTTGTACCATGGGTAACTGTATAAAAGGCACCAGTCAGATGCACAGCAACATCTAGAAACTCTGACATGCCAGGAGGTGTCAGCAGTAAGATTTGATTAAAGTTAATATTTTTAGGTTAAGACTCGCACAGTAATTACAAAAAACAAAACAAAAAAAAAACCCTGAACCTTCTTACCCCCCCCTGGGGGGAAGCATGTGGTTGGTCAATGGCAGGAAAGCCACTGTGAATTATGTACGGTCAGGGTGTTTCTAGCCAGCACCCTATACTAATTCATCAAGAAAGAGAGTTGATGCAAACTGTGGTGGTTGTGATTTGATGATGTGCACTTCAGCTGTCAGCTGAGATCTCCCTTGAGAACACTTACGGATATCACACAGACGCCTCTGAAGGACTCTGACCTTCGATATGTGTGCACAGCGAGACAGAAAGGCTGACTGGTCAACCTCCCGTTTTCCATTACACACTTTTAATGTCTTCTGTCATCTTTGTTTCCCCCTCTTTGCTGATGCACCAGTTCTGATGGTTTAAGCACAGTAAACTGCATTTTAAATGCATTATATATTAATATTTTAATAGAAATACCACATTTCTGCTGTGGGTGAGTATAAAAAGAACACATCCTCTCTCTACCCTGATACTTTTTCTGCAAATTATGTATCGGTTGCCAACCTAATTAATATTTCATCCCCCATAATGAATAGGTGAAATGGCAGTTAAATATTAATTGCATCTCTAAATATTTCAGCTCCCTAATTTCCTTGCATTAGGAATTCAAACATGCTCTTATTTCAAAGAAAAATTAGCAGAATACATTACAACTGGCAGAGGAAACGACTCTGTTGTTAATGAATGAAAGCATGTGCCAGGAAGTGTTTTAGAAACAATCGGAGTGATCATTTTAACATCATAATCCTATCACAATGACTTTGATGGCATCTAATGGGGAAAAAATGTAGCCCTAATAACAATTTAACATTACACGATCTGGAACCAGAGAAGATGGACGTTCTGGTCAGTTGATGCATCTCCTGGAAATAATCCAAATATTCTTAAAGGTGTCACCTCCCATGAATAGAAATACAAATCACAGCTATGTATAATAAATCATTTGTAACCAGAATATTAGCATGGGGAAAGAGAGCAACACAAGAGAAAAAGTCCATAGTTTCACTTCAGTCAACAGGGTCTTCGGTGGAGTTCAGACCCTGAAGTTAACTCAATCCACAGGTATTTCCTCAAGGCCATCCGGCTGAATAATGCATTTCTTTTTCCAGTGTTCTGCTTTGTCGGTGTCTGTTTTTATTTGGGTTTTGTATTGCGTATGTTTTTATTAAAGTGCAGAGCCTGCTCCATTGGATTTCTATTGTAACAGCTGCATATTTATTCATTTATATTACAGAGCTCTCTTCATTCTGCTATCTGGCTTTCCTATACACTGAAGCACAGTACATGTTAATGTATTGTCAACACAGCTCATATAGCTCAAAGTGATCGTATTCATTAAAAAAGGGTTATTATTTACAGACTGTTTTTCTAGTGAGAAATCACATTCTAGCATGTGTCAGAATTTCAGTCCCATTGTATCCTGAACATTGATGATGTCATCCAGTGCATTGAGCACACCACATAATTCTCCAGTTCAAATAAATCCAGTGCATTGAGCACACCACATAATCCTCCAGTTCAAATGAATCCAGTGCATTGAACACACCGCATAATCCTCCAGTTCAAATGACAACACTAATGGCAGTTCATAATCATAATCCTCCAGTTCAAATGACAACACTACAGTTCATAATCATAATCCTCCAGTTCAAATGACAACACTAATAGCAGTTGTGGCAATGTGCCCCGCCCCTGTGTGCATTTCTGTGTTGTATGTTGTGTGTGCTGTGTTAATGTTGGTGTATAGAGATGGCTGCACGGGATATAAATGGGTGTGTGCAGCACGAGTTATTTAAAATGTGTAATTGTATTTAGGCACGGGATGGAACATCACTTCACATGCATTTAAAGTATAGTATGTGAGCACAAGGTTGCACATAATTAATTCACGTGCTGGGATTCAAGTGAATAATTAATTAGTAATTGAATCCCAGCACAACAGTATATATAGATGCACGTTTTACTCACTCAGGGTTGTGTGTTCGGTGAGTGGAGAACGGGTGTGGAGAAGGAGGTAAAATAAAATATAACAAAAAGAATAATAATAATAACTGTTTGACTCACCATGTTTGTTTGTCTGTCCGTCCACCGTTTGTTTAAGTGTTAGTCCGTTTTGTTTATCTGTTTTATTTGGCCTCAAGCGCCGTGTCCTGTTTTCTGTTTTGTTCAACCTTTTTATTTTAAGTGTGTTAATTAAACACAAGAAGTTGATTTACCATTACTGCCTGTGTCTGTGTATTTCTCTCTGGCCTGAAGTCATCCCTGCAGCCTGTCACACAGTTCATAATCATAATAAGGCAATGCGTTATGTGCATTGTGTGGCTCTTACAACGAAAATCATTTTGCACAGATTGAGCAGACAGAACTCAAAACTCACCCAAACTCATGTCATCTCTTCTAATAATAAGAGACACCCTACACATGACATATGAACTTATATTAGAAATCTCAGAATGGTTGTCCACCAAGGTTATATTGTAATTAAGTAATCAAAATACTGCTTCTTAATTCAGAACACTAATACAAGTGGAACCCCATGTGGAATCCTCAGGATTCAGAACAGAAACAGAATCCCACTCCGAGTGATGAGTTCAAATGGAAATACATATTTCTCCACAGTTGCCCATGGTTATTGAATGAGCTTATTTCCAAAATGCATTTCCAAGAAATAAAAAAGGTCAATTAAAGTCTTAAGAAGGAAGTAACCATTCATGATGTTGCACAAGCTAGTAATAATTATGGAAATACATGTTCAAGCCTATTGAACTATTCTGTAATCCACATTTCACTTTTAAGTAGACTATGCAAAAACATTCTCAAAGAGTAGCTCCACATGTCATTTGAAGTGGCTCTTTACATTTCATGGCTTTTCAATGGTATTTTCAATCATTCTGAGTGGTATGGGCTTCTGTTGCTCCCACACTGAGTCATCATTGTTATCAAGGAGGTGTGTGGTCCAGTGGTTAAAGTCCAGGGCTTGTAACCAGAAGGTCACCGGTTCAAATCCCACCTCTGCCACTGACTGACTCACTGGTGACCCTGAGCAAGTCACTTCACCTCCTTGTGCTCCATCCTGCAGACGAGATGTTGCACAGCTCACAGCTTACCTCTGTAAAGCGCTTTGTGGTGGTGATCCACTATGAAAGGTGCTATATAAATATATTATTATTATTATATTATTATTATTATCTATCCTTTGAGCTTGTCTAGTGAATCCTAGCTGCCAGGCACTGAAGAGACTTCTTCATTCCATTCCAATCATGTGACAATGGGACCCTTGGATTCTGACAGCCCCACCTACTCTACATGTCACGTGATTTGGCTGGAACGAGGAAGTCTGTTCTGTCCAGACAAGCTGAAAGCGGAGAAGGCAGAATGATTACCAACAATCTAAAACATGAATTACAATTCACCTTCGTATCAAATGAATACTACAAGTGCAGTACTTTCAGCACACTCTTCATTGAAATGCTTACTTGAAGAATATTTTGCAGCTTGTATGTAGGATTGGTCTGGCTCAGCTGGGATTGTTCTTTAGCTCAGCCACGACTGGGTGATGGATGTGCTCTCACCCCTAGAACAGCATTGACATATTTGAAATTCATAACCTAGTCATTATACCTTCTATACTATTCGTTTTGTAAAGAACAGAAACAATGTTGCCATTGAAGCACATTCCAGATTGATATCACTGTGTGATTCACTGTGCCCTAAAGCACAGAACAACGCAGGACTTGCACAAGTACAAACAGAATATAAAAGGTATCTCCACACCTACTGCAGACACCCATGATCTCACAGACCACCACACACACACCACACCACAACTCATACATTGTATTTATTGTATTCTATACTGGTAACATGTAGATTCCAGATTGAATAATAACACTCATTCATAGCATATTATGGACAACTGAAAAGAACCGTGTAGACAAAAAGTGTATTAGTCTGTTGTTTGTACAGCACTACGGTTAACATCATAAGAGCTTCTCACAAAGGTCCAAGGTCCATATTTTCAAAGCATTTACTCCAGTCTTTAACTCTTACTGTATCTTTTAAAGATGACAATTCAACAGTGATGCACTGAGAAACAAACAACCTGAGAGTGCTTAAGAGACCTTCAATTACATGACTTCGATGTTTGATGCTAGTTTTCTAGTCAATAGGTGTTTTATTGCTTTCAAAAAATAAGAGTCAATTAAAGACTGAAGTAAACTCCTTGAAAATATGGCCCGTGTTCTGCAGCTGCCTTTAATCATATTGCAGTGGTTTCTCGCGCACTCTTGTTGTGTCAGGCTTGTCATAAAAAGAGTGCAGCTACATTAATTATGTTAAACGTTTGGATGTCTGGAAGCAGCATAGAATATACACAGTTCACGTTTGATAATTATTTGAATCCTTTGTGATAAAAAAAAGAAAAACACTTTTTATAATTTTAAAAATCAAAGTTTACGATCTTCACTTTTCCTCTGCTAGTTAGCTTTGTAAGTTATTTAAGCAGTTTTAAATAACATTCAGTGTGTTAAACGTGATGACGAGAACAGCACACACCTGTGCACCGACTATGAAGACCATACCTGTGTCTCAAAGAGTTAGCTTTTTACCATCCAGAAACTGAAAAGTAAAGGGTTCCATCACATTTTGCCACAGTTAGACTCCACAGTCTAACAGTGGAAATATGAAGCTGCACGTTTAAATGGTATATGAGTGTGACAAGGTGCTCACCCCTTGTGTACATATGATTTATTTGTAATATTATTATTAGTGTTTGTGTGCGGATGGACGAAAGCCATCGTTATTTATTATTTGAGACCGGCGAAAAGCCGGTCTGATAATATGTAGTTGCATGAATGGGGTTAAAGTCCCCATTCATATAAATCTCGTGGGAATGTGGATGGAGCCTTAATAAGGTAATTGTTTAATGGGTAATTAAGACTCCAGCCACAGTATAAAAGACCCACTCCAGTCTCATTAGCTGGAGAGAGTTAAGGAGAGAATGAGCGAATGCTACTGTACGAGAGAATTTGAGAAGTTGATTTCCTTCTTCCATTACTTTTATTACTTGAATTAACAACGTATAATTACTAACAAAATATAGTTAAGCTTAAAAGTTAAGTTAATGAGTCTGCATTATTATTGCTTTTGCTTTTTCTGTAAATCAGTGCTGCCTGTAAACAGAAGTTGCCTGGAGATGATAATCGTCTAAAAAAAGATGTCTCAAGAGAGAACAGACTGTAAGAAGGGGGGGTGGAGGCTAGTAAATAACGGGAAAGTACTGAGAACGAACACTTTGTGACGGTGGATGTGACAAAAGGCATAAACAGTTTTGGGGCACATACTGATGTTGTTTTGCATGCATGTATAAACATGTTGCGTGAACTCTGCTGCGTTAGAGCATTTTGAAGTTCTCTCCAGCGCTGTAACCTCGCTTTTGTATGATTACAATAAAGCAACCTCAGGTTTTGAAACTGGAATTTGGTGTGTGACATATCTCTCTTTATACACTACCGACCAGTGAACAAGGTACACCTTGTTACAAAACAACAGAATTGTTAATGTCTATTTGGTGGCCAACGTACCCTTTTCTTTTTGTGTGATTTTTTTTTTGTTTAAACTGTTTGTTTGAAACTTTGATTTAATAAATATATGACTACGGCCGTTTTCAGCACCGTACCTTTTGTTTTGTCCTGCTTCCTGGTCCGTGACATCACCATATGCCTGCGCACTGCAACCACTCTGCCACAATGAGATATTAACGGTAGTAGGTGTGGCAATGGCTTTGCAAAGCTCCTCTCAGGGGGATGATTCAATCGGGATTGCCTCATGCATTCACCAAACCATATTGTTATCTATTTATTCATGAGTTTAGTATTTGTAGCTTGATATCACATGTCTTTCCTAGCTAACTAATCTACTTTAACACAGAAGGCTGTTGGATAAGGTACTGTAAGGATGGGAAAGCTGCAGTTAAACATGTTATATTTAGGTAAGTGCTATAGATAAAAAGAAATATTTAATTCCAAGAGGGGAAGCCACAACCCAACCAGGATTTAAGAATACAAGAATCCATGCTGCAGAAATGCAACAGAAAACTTGTGAACCAGCTGGTTAGATATGGCTTCTATTTAATACATACACTGTAATAAGGTAATACATTACACATCTGTCACAGTTCTGCACATGCCGTAAAACATTACTCAGGGTGACGGTTCCCTTTTCCATTACTGGAAATCTAATACTGAGCTGCATACTAAAATATATGTATTTTAAAAAATCCAACTCTGTCTGTCTGACACATGCATGCAAACTCAGGAAAACACCTCGCTGTGCAATACCAATTCAACAAATGATCTGAGATGTGTTTCAACTAGTTTTAAAGGAATGCCAAAAATATCCCTCTATGTACCACACTGTAAGAGCTTGGAAGGTCTACAGCTCAATTCATTATCTGTGAATGACTTGTAGTGCCTGGAAGCCCCATATCTATGGGGAGTAAGAACAGAACAGGACTACAAAGCTGGTTGGTATTGCTGGAGAATCATGGAAAAACTCTGAGATGTAATGAATGCTAGATTATATTTTTCTGTATAAATATTACTGTCACAAGCCGTAGAAAATAAACCAAACAGTGGACCAGTCATGCTCCTGATGCTGAAATGCAATTTGAACAGGGAGTTACAATCAATTGATGAATCAACCATCATGGCTTTTATTTTGTAAGCATCAGTTCATCATTTACTGATCGATTAATCACCCTGGTGCCTCAGGTGGTTAGCTACTCAGTAACATGTGGTTTCCTGGCATGTTGTCAGACTAATGCTCTTCATTTTGGATTTGTTTTGTGGTGAGAAATGTCGGAATCTAATGAATAAATCTTCATGCTTTTTAATAATAGGATTAACAGTTTTGAAAGTTGTATGCAAATAAATATGCACCTATTTAGATGTATTGGCTTTTAAGAAGTATACCTTTGCATCAATAATGCATCGATTATTGTCGGTTCGACATTCGATTAGGAAGTTGGTTGCTAATTGCACCATTACATTTAAATCTGTGGTTATCACTGAAGCAGATTTAGTCTATGTTGCCTGATTAGTTTTTTTTTTTTTTAACAGGGTCCCTTATGTCAAGCCCTCAGACATCAGTCTCTTAAATGTATGACATATCAATCAATATCACACCCACTAACCCAGCAAAGACAGAAGCCACAGATCTCTTCAGGTACAGAAATGATCCCTCAACACACCGGGTAGCATGGTGAGATGCTATGTGACGAGGCAGGCAGGTAACACAACAATCACCAAGGAAAGCAGATGCATTAACAACTCACTGGCAGAAAAAGGTGTCCCAGACTGTCATGTCTTTTTAAATGTGTTTATAATACTGTTAATATGAATGCCCCTGAATAGCACATTACTTTCTGTAGTAAAATTAGACAAGATGAGTGCAGTTACACAAACAATCTAAACAGCATACGGCACACTGTTCTAGTGCTATAGAAAATGAATCCTGGAGCACAGAGAATATTCGGGAGATCATATATTACAGTTTTACAAGCAACACATATACCTGTCTAATGCTAACATAATGCTAACCCCTCGCCTCCCCATACTAAGACAACGAGTCTTTCATACCTGCCTAATGCTAACCCCTCGCCTCCCCATTTACTAAGACTAGTCTTACATACCTGCCTAATGCTAACCCCTCGCCTCCCCATTTACTAAGACAACGAGTCTTTCATACCTGCCTAATGCTAACCCCTCGCCTCCCCATTTACTAAGACTAGTCTTACATACCTGCCTAATGCTAACCCCTCGCCTCCCCATTTACTAAGACAACGAGTCTTACATACCTGCCTAATGCTAACTCCTCGCCTCCCCATTTACTAAGACTAGTCTTACATACCTGCCTAATGCTAACCCCTCGCCTCCCCATTTACTAAGACTAGTCTTACATACCTGCCTAATGCTAACCCCTCGCCTCCCCATTTACTAAGACTAGTCTTACATACCTGCCTAATGCTAACCCCTCGCCTCCCCATTTACTAAGACTAGTCTTACATACCTGCCTAATGCTAACCCCTCGCCTCCCCATTTACTAAGACAACGAGTCTTACATACCTGCCTAAGGCTAACCTCTCACCTCCCCATTTACTAAAACTAGTCTTACATACCTGCCTAATGCTAACCCCTCGCCTCCCCATTTACTAAGACTAGTCTTACATACCTGCCTAATGCTAACCCCTCGCCTCCCCATTTACTAAGACTAGTCTTACATACCTGCCTAATGCTAACCCCTCGCCTCCCCATTTACTAAGACTAGTCTTACATACCTGCCTAATGCTAACCCCTCGCCTCCCCATTTACTAAGACTAGTCTTACATACCTGCCTAATGCTAACTCCTCGCCTCCCCATTTACTAAGACTAGTCTTACATACCTGCCTAATGCTAACCCCTCGCCTCCCCATTTACTAAGACAACGAGTCTTACATACCTGCCTAATGCTAACTCCTCGCCTCCCCATTTACTAAGACTAGTCTTACATACCTGCCTAATGCTAACCCCTCGCCTCCCCATTTACTAAGACTAGTCTTACATACCTGCCTAATGCTAACCCCTCGTCTCCCCATTTACTAAGACTAGTCTTACATACCTGCCTAATGCTAACCCCTCGCCTCCCCATTTACTAAGACAACTAAGGCTACATTAACAATGTCAGGTACATCAGTGCATCTAAAACACGGACGTATGGTACTGCAGGTGTACTATACAAAGACAATCAATACAAATTACTGCAAAACATAGCACTGCAATACAGTACCTGGCATTTTACAAGAAACTATTTGAAAACCCTTCCCGTTGTTTCTCTTTGTACACCACTGTAATCCGACAGGTGTTTTTACACCGTCGTGTTGACCAAACCAAACACAACAACAACAAGAACATGCACACACCAGCATGAACTTTTCTTTAACTGCAACTGAATTCCATTCTGTCCTGCTGAGAGCTGAATTTACTGTTTTAAACCCATAATAAAATGTGCATTGATCATTTCCCATCTGTACCATTCAGTCGATAGCAGCATGTGCAAATGACACAGGCCCATCAACAGTGTGTCTCGTATCTTACATGATCGGACAGTGTCTCATTTATTTCAGATGCATTCTGAGGTATAGGGGATAAGCATGTTGTTATCTAGACTGGAATAGTAACCTGGAGTTCAACCACGTCTAGACCTGATAAAATCTAACAAAATTGCTGATATTCTCCCCAGGTGACTATGGCTGCTGCTGTGAGTTCATGGAGCCTTCCTTTAGTGCACATAATAAAAGAAGATCACTATATCGCCTGAAGCAAACCAGGGGTATCATCACACAACTTGCACATCAACAGAAGTTATTTGTACTGTGTGTTATGCACTGTAGATTATTCACCTGTATTGCTTTGATGTTCCCTGATAGACTGTTGCACCCACTATAGCTATCATTAGGAACAGTATATAATGTAGAGTTTGATTTCTCCCTTTGATATTTCCAGTCAAAGCACTGGTGCTCACAGCTTTGTTAGGTATGTGCGCTGCATTCTCTATTAGCGTTCAATTCAGAGCAGTCTAGAATTGTATAAAAGGAATACACGCTGTACTGTCTACTGTTATGATGGGGTTATTGTTAATAAAATCCCAGGAATTTCATGAATCTTCTCAGTTGTGCTTTTCAATTCGCTTTATACATCACTTGATAGAACATTTAAAATATTTTCTTTTCACTCTGCAGGCCCGCCATGCAGCTACCTCAGAGCTACAGCGTCGGAGGACCATGCAGCTCTGGGCCGCTTGCAGGCAGGCCCGCATGCGCCCGGGCAGTCTACAGGGGTCGCTGATACGCGGTGAGCCGAGGACACCCTGGCCAACCTAAGCCCTCCCCACCCCAGGCGACACTCCGGCAATTGTGCGCCTGCCTCCGGGAATTCCTGTCCACTGCCGGCAGTGGAATAGCCTGGATTCGAACCGACGACCTCCAGGCTATAGGGCGCATCCTGCACTCCACACGGAGCACCTTTACTGGATGTGCAACTCGGGAGCCTAGATTTCATTTTCTCAATCAGATCTGCTTTATATTCCTATCTTCTCACTCGTCCAGCTCAAAATGCCCTTGAAAAAAGTGGAATCTGTTTTCCACAAAGTAAAGACTGTCCATTATATAACCAAGAAAAAAAAACAATGAGAAAAATAAATCTGCCTTTGAAGGAGTGATAACCAAATCATAATTTCTACTTAGAAGCAACCTTTCATTGCGATAGAGATATGTTGGTTCTAGTTTAGAAAACGCACATTTTTACAGAATGCTATAAAAGTACTGCTTCATAGTTCCTACTGTAATAACCTACTGGGCTGCAGGTCAGTGTTTTACCAATGGGCTGTCGGCCATACAGAACAGAAAGGGATTATACTGTAGTACCACAAACCTGTAGAGTGTTACTTGAAAACTAACAACATGACAAATTATGTTAAAAAGAATAATTAAAGTCAGCGCAGGGGGTGGTAGCGGTGAGCTGAGCCTAAAAATAATTGGACACTATTAAATTGAGGAAAAAAAACAATAAAAAAAAACAGGCAATGACTAAAAAAAGCATAATTAAAAATAGGCAGGGATATTGCTGCTTCCGATAGTGCGACAATGTGACAGTACACACTGTAATAGGACCGGGCTTCATCCCTAGACCTATACTATTTTATATTATAATAAAACAGGACTTTTCAGTTCCCAAAATACAGAATTAAGATACTCACCTTTGAGAGGAAGGGATCTGTTTTGCATTGATTAAGGTTCTTCATAAAGCCTGTTAACGATGCAACACGTTTCAGAGGCTTTGTTGTGATCAGCTGCAGGTTGACCATTGAGGTGGGCCTTTACATACACGCAGCAGTGTGGAGTAGCGGTTAGGGCTCTGGACTCTTGACCGGAGGTTTGTGGGTTCAATCCCAGGTAGGGGACACTGCTGCTGTACCCTTGAGCAAGGTACTTTACCTAGATTGCTCCAGTAAAAACCCAACTGTATAAATGGGTAATTGTATGTAAAAAATAATGTGATATCTTGTAACAATTATAAGTCACCCTGGATAAGGGCGTCTGCTAAGAAATAAATAATAATATGATTGACATCCAACTTGCAGTGATACAGCATTGTTACCTCACCCACTCAGTCTGGAGGTGTTTAACACCATTGGTCAAAAGTAAACGACCACATTAAGTGGCAAAGCCTCAGAAATGTGATGCACAATGAAGAGGTTTCACCTTTTTAAATGAAATACCTGAGTCGACTCAAAACAAACACGTTCCTAATTAGAAATCTGTATTGCAATGAATCTGCTTTTTAAAATAATAAAACATGTTTAATTACCAATACTAATAATACTATCAAAACGTATAACAAATCAATACGTAGTATGGTAATAATATCAATAATAATAATAATAATAATAATAATAATAATAATAATAATAATAATAATAATAATAATAATAATAATAATGATAATAATAATCAATTTTTCACAGCAGATGCAGTTTATGACCGCAGTCCTGAAGGGGTGACTATTACTGAAACAAAAGGCTTGTCAATAACAGTAATTACGAATGTTTCATTTTGTACCACAGAAGAGCAGATGCACAGCACTTAAAAGATCTAACGAATCGGAGAGAAACCCAGCCACCACAGCAGGAAACAGCACATCAGCTGCTGTGCCCAAAGAAGCTGCTGAAATGTGGCTTTCTATAGTTCACAAAATGAGTCGGAATATCCCAAGAATCATTGGGGTTTTGTGCTGTTTAGACAAACATGACCACAATAATGATGACAAATGATGTCAGCAATATGTCACAGAAGTTAACAGACGACAGAACTCCTAATGATTCTGAAAATCATCATATCATTTCAGAATTCTGACGTTCTCAAATCAATTTATCAAAGCCCAATGAGATCATTGCTGAATTAATGTTTTTAATTCAATACAATACTTTTTTACACTTGGCGATTCAATTTTTACCTAACAGATAAATCTGAAAAACATTATCGTTCAGCAATTAAATCTGAAAGATTGAATCTGGGTTTTCACATAATAAACAGTTATTTTGTCAGCTAAATGAGCCCATTGAAGCATTTGATTTGACATTGTATGCTGCAGAGCTGCCCTTACACTCCGAGAGCCAATGTCTCCGCTTCCCCACCTCCTCTGCATACTACAATACCAAAAAAATGAACACATTTCAAAATTTTTAAGAATGTGTTTGTTAACATTTATGTATGAAGCTAAATCAGATTTTTGGGGGGGTTAAATCTAGGAAAAAATACACGATTTACATTAAATCCAGGAAAAAACACAGTTCACTGCAGTTTCACTGACACTGAAACAAAAAATAATGTCTCTGGTTCTACAAGTCCTAGAGTGATCGTCAACGGCTCATTTGAACGGTAATAACATGGACTAATTACTTGTCATTTATGTATTTATTTAACAATTTATATCCTTAAAAAAAAAAAAAAAAACTGCCTCTAGTCATAGTGGCGCCCCCCCCCCCAACTTTGCACACCACTGATCTAAAGTATGGAATCACATTATATACCTGCCAAAGTTCAATTTGCGCTTGTATTTCATGCCCATATGTTTTATTTGGGTTTGTCCTTTACGCATATTTGAGAAGCCAGTTGCAATGACAATTCTCCTCAAACTACGTAAAATATTTCTGAAGGGGCCTGTGGCAGAAGATGGAGGATATGTGGCAGACAGGGGAAAGGAGAAGAATTGTAGTCCAGGAGGGGTTACAAGGACTACATTTCCCAGAATGCCACAGGTCTAAAGGAATTGAGAAGCCCTGGGTAAAAGGAGAGACAGCCATAGGCAGCCAGGCTGAAGGAGTACAAGCCAGCTGCTGAAGAGACCTGTTGAAGAAGAGGTACTGTGTTTGTGTGAAAGTGTTTTATTTTGGGCTGGTAAACGGCTTAGCTGTCCAGCCGGAGTTAGGGAAGAAAAAAGGTTTTAGCTAGCGCTCCGAAGTGGAGTTAGGTTTTTGCTTGTTTATTTGTTTTGTTAATTCTGTTAATAAAAGTGCACGTAAGTGCTAAACTACCATTCAGTGTCTGACTCGATGTGTGTAGGGTGAAAAATAAACCTCAGCCGTAAGGCTACGTGTTACAGGGCCATAAACCTGGCATTGGTTTTCTTATTTATTTATTTATTTTAAACAGTGAAAAACAGCAGATGTTTCAAGCAATAAACAAGTCTGAACTTTTTTTTCTTCTTCTTCAGAACAGATTGTCTGAGAGGCTGCGTTTCTGAATTGAATTCCTCGTCACCCTTTGCTGCTTCCTGCCCACTTCCATGTACCGTAGAATAATGTCACGTGATTCACGTTCTGTCCTTCCACTGCCAATTAATTCAATGTCGGGATCATGACTGCTTGTGTGGGTATGCTGAAGTAGTGATTATGGACTATCTGGCCGCTGGTCCCGCCTGTTAAGGGGAGAAGAAGAAGCCACGTCCTCTGAAAGAGGAACTGATCTGATGATACCAGGCCAGCAGGGTGCCTCACAATGCCTCAAGGTGTCCGTATACTCAGCGTATATGGACAGCCTGTTGGGCCTTATTGCATCTATTTATCTATCTATCTATCTATCTATATATACATCCAATTTCTTGCATGTGCAGAGTAGAGAACGAAAGTAGAGACAGGAGGTAAAGAGAAATATCTGAAAATATAACAATTGCTAAGTGTGCTGGTTTATACACCAGCACGATACTTATTTGTTATTTGTTTGGCCAACGTGCCCTTTTGTTTTGTAAGTGTTTTGAGTTTGTTTAAATCTTTTATTTGTTTATTATTTAATAAAAAGAGCTGAACGTCGAAACGTTTCAGTTTTGCCACGCCAGTACAGTACCTGCTTGTGTTGAGTCTGTGTTTCTGGTCTGACGTCACCCACTGCAAGCCATCCAGTTCACACACCCACAAAATATTAATATTCAATAGTTTCGTTATTGTATTTTTTCAAAAAAATATATATATTAAATTTAATTACGGACTAATTTCACCGCTCAGCGGAGAGGAACGCCCCTTCATTATCATTATTTCTGTTATAAACCAGACTCAGGTAATGACCCTGCCGAGGGTATCACTGACCAAACTCATTACTTCTGTTATAAACCAAACTCAGGTAATGACCCTGCCGAGGGTATCACTGACCAAACTCATTACTTCTGTTATAAACCAAACTCAGGTAATGACCCTGCCAAGGGTATCACTGACCAAACTCATTACTTCTGTTATAAACCAAACTCAGGTAATGACCCTGCCGAGGGTATCACTGACCAAACTCTTTACTTCTGTTATAAACCAAACTCAGGTGATAACAAGGAGTAACAGAGCATCAAAACAAATCCCCCCAAAACAGAAACAAACTAATCAATAAATACAGGCTAAGTTCACTATAATGAACCCTTCTTATAACGAACACCCGTTTTTAACGATCCCAACAGCAAGAACCGATTTTTTCAATGCAAATTAGTCCTATTAGAACGATCACGTACAGGATCGACCCGGATACAACAATCTCAGTACTGACTGACACTGAACTTTCTCCAGTGTCAAGTGTGTTATTCTCTCAGTGAAAACAAAGACCATGGTTGACTAATTCAAAGATAACGCTAATTCAAAGATGACCTATTGTAGTACAAATCATGCATGACGAATGCAATCGCTGCCTGTCAGTCATCTTCACACAAACTGCAAACAGGCAATGGGCGTGAGGAGCAATCTATGCTGGATAGTTTTTTCAAGAGAAAGGACATGTAATTACTATATTCAGCATGTAAGTGTACATTCTTTCCTTTATCATTTCTTTACATTAAACACTAGAACCGCTGCAGTTATACTCATACCTAAAACCGCTGCAGGCAGTCATTATGATGGTTACATTTTAAACATCAATATTAAAATGAAAGACAAACTGTCGGATACAACTCAAAAGTTTTATTCAAGCCCATCATATCAAACATCTGCACAGCTGAAACACTGTATTTAAATGAAAAATTAAACATAAAAGGGTTTATGCACACCCTGATGTAGGCTGGTTTGAATTAAACATAAAAGGGTCTATGCACACCCTGATGAAGGCTGCTTATTAAACATAAAAGGATCTATGCACACCCTGATGAAGGCTGCTTATTAAACATAAAAGGGTTTATGCACACCCTGATGAAGGCTGCTTATTAAACATAAAAGGATCTATGCACACCCTGATGAAGGCTGCTTATTAAACATAAAAGGGTTTATGCACACCCTGATGAAGGCTGGTTTGAATTAAACATAAAAGGGTCTATGCACACCCTGATGAAGGCTGCTTATTAAACATAAAAGGGTCTATGCACACCCTGATGAAGGCTGCTTATTAAACATAAAAGGGTCAATGCACACACTGATGAAGGCTGGTTTGTCGGTTCACAATGGTCGTCTGTTTGTTTTTTAGAACATGATGGTTCCGTGTTCTATTTTTAATATTTCATTTCTGGACATGCCCCATTAATAAAGGTTTTTTAACTATAAGTTTGAGTGCCTTGGTTTTTGGTGATTTGCCTGATGGATTAATTTGAATCTACAAGAAAACAATGGACTTACAGGTCATTTTTCACCTATATTTCTTACGAAGGGTCAACTTACCGCTATAAATTTCTACTGAAAAACTATACTTAAACATTTCAAAAGAAACTTGTGTGTAAACAGGTATATGTATATATAAAACTGTAAAAATGAATGTATTTTTTAATTTAAAATGAAAATAACATGTTTTCTCAGTGTGTGTCACTCGGTGCAGCACTGAATCCAGGTTGAGCTGCTGCAGCCTGCTGCTTTGCAGTTTTCTGATCGAAATGTTTCTGCTGAAACGCTGTGGCTAGCTTCAAGATGAAATCTCTCCTACTGATATTTTCCCTGGTGCATTCATTGTACAAAACAAAGGAATTGATGGCTGGCAGGTCCAGTAGAGATAACAACAGGCTGGTATATAAAAATAAAATAATATTGTGGGTTATATTCAAAATAAAAACATGTATTGTAAAAGGCGGTCAAAGTGACGGCTTTGGTGGTTCTAGGTAGAGGGGATTATAACTTTTTTATTTTTCAAACGCCATCAGGATCTTTACTACATGTATTTAGGAAAAGTCAAGAATGGACAACCGCGTATCTTTCACACACGCAGAGTAATTTAAATTTTAAAAGTGAAAACCATCAAAATGATTGCCGTGGTGGTTCTAGTGTTAAATCGATTATGTTCACCAAAGCTGCAAGAACCTGTTCATGACTGAAGGATTTCACTCTAGTGGCAGAAACCGGCAACTTGACTTGCGACGGTGATTGCAAAAGGATAGGACAATCAATCACATGGTTCAATCGTGCTTTCCCGTGATTCAATGCGTGTATCACTACGGCGCCATTATTGAAGCCCACTCAGTTGTTGGAGCCCACTCAGAGGTGGAGGGCAAGCACAGGACAGACAGCCATAATTACTGCAGACAAAACAAACTCAGACGTGAGCATAAGGTGCAACGTTTACAAGGTAAATGGGAAACACATGCTTTAACAGTGAAGCGTGATCATTTATCTGTGATCATTATCGGGACTGTACAAGCAAGTAAAAGCACAACAAAACACAGAACACAACGGAGGACAAGCGGGTACCTGTGAAGCCGAAGAGGCATGTTGAGCCCCCCAAACAGAACGTCCCAAACAAAAACGCACGTAGACAAACCAGCTCGTAAACAAACCAAGGAGAACTGCTCACAACCAAAGAAACCGTTTTTATTGGTATTTTTGTGCTTCACAACAGTGCTTGTGCACTCCGCAGTGATTTACATAAGAAAATCACATCAGTGCTGCAAATGTTACTTTCTTACCAGTTTAATAAGATGTTGTGTGTTCCCTACCAGTCTACTGTTGCTTCTGATTAAACATCATTACCCAGTCTTACTAACAGCACAAATATGCCTCTTTTCAACCATTGGGTCTGCTTCTGAAAAGAATTTCTGGTGTGGTGGTTTGAAAAATGATCACTACAGGTATGCATCTGTTATTCTTGTCCTCTATTGGACTGTAACTTTGTATTACAACTGTTACTCGTCCTGCTTTGAAAGCCATTTGAAATCAGACTTGTTAATTTCCATCAACAGCATTTCCATTAGGACTCTGGCAGCCCCAGATAGGATTGCAGACTGGCAGAACTCCATCTCTCCACACTGCTGGTGGATGTTACATAATGACTGTCCAATGCAAAGGACACAAGAGACAGGCTTTAAATCTCAAACCAGGTCAGCTGACAGAACACGAGGTATGTGAATACATTATAATGTCAGGGAAATGTTGTAATTGAATTCATTTATAAATCGCAATTATATGACTTTCATGTTCGGTTGCAGATTAGATTGTAGACTGCAGATGGAACTGGCTGCAGCCCCAGTTTGATATTGAAATTTGATGAGTTTTGCTTTCATGTTGCAGATAAAAACCTGCCATTTGTCACAGTTGCAGAGGGTGCAGAAATTAAAGTTAAATACCACCTCACAAAAATTTACTTTCAGAAAGCTGAAAACAACCATTGAGAGTGATAGAGAATACACGATAAGATATTGAGCAGAACATTCATTAAACATAAGGAAAATGTATATTATCAAAGGCATCCCTTTAACCCAGTAAGTGCCATTGTCCACATTTGGGGACTTTGTAATTTTTTGGAGCATTTTTAACTGGCATCTACCTGTTATTTAAATGTTCTCTTTAACTATATTGTTATGATAACGTACTCTAATTGTGTTAACTGCAGTAGCTAAGTCTGAATGTAATGTATGAAGTTACATGAAGTTACATCCCTTTACAGATTCTCAGTGTGGAATAAGCTTATCCTTGTTCCCTGCACACTGAACATATTGAAAAGTGGAATGTGATCTGTATTCCGGTCTCTGCTGCTGGGTGCTTTGTTAAATATGTCTGCACTATGAGTGCATTTCCAGGAGTGAGTGAAGCTCAACCCTGATTAAATGGCTGCTTGTCTGTTTTGTCGGGAGTAAAGTAGCTGATGATTGGTGTTAATCACTATGTACCTCAGTGTCGTTCTCACCAGTAAAGAGAAACGTTCACTACTTCACTATTGATTCTATTTAATTTGACGTTTGCTTCAGTGGTTTCTGACGATTTATTTATTTGCTTGAGTGTCTGTGTAGCTTGGATTGTATTTCCCTTTAAAATGTATCAGTGAATGAAGAGATTATGAACGCTGCTGTGATGTGTACGTCATGACACCTGAACCAAGAGCTTTCTGAACACAAAGCTGCAGGATGACAGCCGTTCTCCTTCCCATTCAGTCTCCTCTCAAGAGTGTTCTGTATTTCAGGAGAAGCAGCACTGTCAAGAAAAGAACAACCTTTAGCACTCAATTGGCATCAGCAATTGGAAGCAGACGGGCAAAGACAGGCACTGAATCAACAGCAACTGCTAAATTGTTTTGGCATTTCTGAACAACACGCGGCTATTACATATGCAGTGGGTGTAATTGCGTTAAAAAAAACACATTCAATGCATAATAATGCAACACTGCTGAAATAGCAACCAGATGATTAAAGACTGGTAACTAAAAGATTTCAATTTGATGGATGAGAAACAGCAGAAAATGAGATCTGGCATTATAGGATACTTCTGTATGCACCGGGAGGACAGCAATCAATGGTTTTGAAGTATTGGTTCTGGGTATATTCATGATTATAAATACACTTCAATGAAAGGAAACATTAATAGAAGAATGATTGCAGAAAAAGTACAAAATATCAATGCCACCATTAACTCAACAAGGGAGGGGGGGTACAGTACACTTATAAACAAGTGACTGTAAATGTTACTAGATACAGGTAACAATAGCATGAGGTAAAATGTCCTATATTCCATCACAGAAGGGTGGCATTCATTAAAAAACCTTCTCAGCTGTTTTCAAATAGTAAAAAACCCTGTTAAAAGAAGAGATCAAGTTTTGCAAATGGGCCTCGGTCACGTATATGGAGCCCATGTGCCCATTCCATATAAAGAGATACTGCAGACAGGCATCACCTTAACTATACATTACAACCAGCGGGGATCAAGGAAAACAACCACCGAAACAGCATCTGTTAACTGAGTCCCAGCTGGATCGCCTGCCTTGGAACTCAAGTGATGCAGGGGGAGGGGCCGTGGAACCTGTTCAGCTCGATCAGCAAGAACAAGAACAAGAAAATAAATGAAAAAAACAAAAACTTTTGCAAAAAGACTATTTTACTGGGCGACAGTCTGCTCTACTTAACAGGGAAGTGATGATGCTCAAACCAACAAAGAAAATGTTTCTGAAAAGCCGTAGATGTGTGATTTCACTTCGGTTATCCTAATATTTCATGTTTTTATTTGTAGTTTAGCTTTATTGTAACCCACTTCTGCAAACATGGAGCCACACGGGGAGTCCCCAAATGGCTCACCTGGTAAACGCACTGCCGTGTGGCCTGCAGGGTGAGTCATGCAACCAGGGATCGCAAGTTCCAATCCTGGTTGTGCGAGGCAGCCGGTCTTCGCTGGGGACATTGGCTTTAGCACTCCCAGGGTTGGGGAGCTGGGATCCGGCTTAGACTGTTTCTCCTCACTGCTTTGCGGCGACCCCTATAGGCCAGGCACAGAGTGAACTTGGGGACAGAGATTTGCTTGACTGGTCTTTGTCCTCCAGAGGCTGGTAGCCTGCAGACATCCGCTCTCAAGTTCCTGGATGTAAAAACACACTGAGCCTCGGGTCCCTGAGCTGTGTGGGGAATCACCACGGTGAAGGAGAAAAATAATAGTAATAATTGGGCATTCCAAATTGGGATAAAATCAGAGGTAAAAATAGTGGAGAGTAAATAAATAAATAAATGGAGCCACACAATGCAACATAAGCAACAGGACTGAATTTGCACTCAAATCAATTTGTAGACCATCAAAGCTAATTTGATTTGACTTGGCGAGTGGTAAATTGAGTGTAGATTCAAATCATCACTGATTAGCTAGTGTGTTGCACTGCAGAGGGCACTAATAGGTACTACGAATGATCACAGCCTGCTGTCTCCACAGTCTGAGGACACAGTGTACAGCCACTTTTCCAAGATTAAAATAGAAACATTTGTAGGAAACAGCCAACACTAGATGAGATTCAAATACACCAGGGCAACCAAAAACCATCCAGATTGAAAAGGGCTCATGTTAGTCTTTAACTGGTAAAGTAAAAAAAAAAAAAACACAATCATATGGCTTGTCCCTTATATACTGTACATATAATGATGAAGGGGCATTTTCAACAGAGCCTAATAAGGTTAGGTGGAAAATCCACACCATTGTGTCTAAATCGAATTAATTAGATTTAGACATTAATTAGATAAATTAATACAGGTAATACAATAAAATGACATGCAATAACAGGTCGGTACAATACTGATACAAACACAAGAACATTTCAAAGTACAGTAGGGCAGGCCACTCCGTGTCTCAATGCTTATCCCATTCCTAGTATCTGATCTCAAGTCGGGTCTCAAAAGGTCCAAATAATTCAGGATCAACAACATGGAGAGGCAACTTATTCCATGCTCTCATCTGTCCTACAGTCAGTCTGTCCCCACTTCATTTCCAACTGCGTTCTCTGGGCCTGGTTTCTATGCTGTGCTTAGGGTTATATTTGCCCTCTTCTTTAAGAATTTAAAGCCAGACCCCCTAATTCGTGTGTTTTAAGCTAAGCAGTTTCAGTTCCCTCAACCTCTCGTCGTAGCTCCTAGCATTAGCCTGGCTGTGCTTCGTTGGATTCACTCCAAGGCCACAATGACCCTTTGGTAAAGTACAGTATTCTAAGCATGCTCTCACCAGTGCACTTTACACCCTTATTATTACCTCTTGATTTGTACGCTTGTTAATTCTACATAAATTACTTTACATACAATAACCTTACCAAAATCATTTAGAAAATATATTAAATGATTACTTTTCACAATTTTTACAAAGGAGGATACAGACAACATGCCCCACATGTCGACCTGTTCCTATCCAGTTTTAAATAACTTTAGCATAACAGAGGCAGAAGTGTTAAAGGGACTAGGAGCTCTTAAAATAAACAAATCCCCTGGGACGGATGTGATCCTCCCAGTAGTACTCAAAGAAATGAAAGAAGTTACTTACAAACCGCTAACTAAGATCATGCAACAGTCTCTTGAAACAAGGGTTGTACCGACACACAATTGCAAACGTAATACCGATCCACAAAAAGAGAGACAAAACCGAACCAGGTAACTACAGACCAATAAGCCTGACTTCTATTATATGGAAACTTTTGGAAACTACAATAAGGTCCAAAATGGAAAATTACCTATATGGTAACAGTATCCTGGGAGACAGTCATGGTTTTAGGAAAGGGAGATCGTGTCTAACTAACCTGCTTGATTTTTTTGAGGATGCAACGTGGACAATGGATAATTGCAAACCATATGACATGGTTTATTTAGATTTCCAGAAAGCTTTTGACAAAGTCCCGCATAAAATATTAATTCTCAAACTGGACGTAGTAGGGATTCAAGGAAATGCATGCACATGGATTAGGGAGTCGTTAACAGGTAGAAAACAGAAAGTACTGATTAGAGGAGAAACCTCAAAATGGAGCGAGGTAACCAGTGGTGTACCACAGGGATCAGTATTAGGTCCTCTTCTCTTCCTAATCTACATTAATGACTTAGATTCTAGTATTGTAAACAAACTTGTTAAATTTGCTGACGACACAACAATAGTGGCAAACACCGTTGCAGCAGCAAAGGTCATTCAAAATGATCTAGACAGCATTCAGAACTGGACAGACACATGGCAAATTAAATTTAATAAAGAAAAGTGTAAGGTACTGCAGACAGGCAATAAAAATGTCCATTATAAATACCATATGGGAGATACTGAAATTGAAGAAGGAATCTATAAAAAAGATCTAGGAGTTTATGTTAACTCAGCAATGTGCACAAAATGCTTGGATATACAGTGAAACATGTTGAATTTAAATCAAGGGAAGTAATGCTAAAACTTTACAATGCATTAGTAAGACCTCATTTAGAATATTGTGTCCAGTTCTGGTCACCTCGCTACAAAAGCACATGGCTTCCAGGTACATACCATGACAGAAATATGGAGAACGTGCATCTGCTCGTCCACAATCTCCGAGGGCTCCCGGAGAGGGGGGGCTGTCACCTGGGACAGATGCTCTGCACTGCTCATGGACACATGGAAGTAGAGGGTACCATTCTCCAGCCACTGCTGCTTCCAATGCACCAGGGAAATATCCACACCTGTCCCCGACATTTCTGTAACAAACATCACAGAGAACATCACTTTAAAGATGCATGCGCAGTTTGGCACAACAATATGGTGTGATTCAAGTACATTGATTATTTCTGGTAATACAGCAGGTTAAAGAAAGTTTCCAGTTTCCATGCTTTACTCTCACTTGCACTCCCTAGGTCATTTCACCTGAGCAGTGTCTTCTGGGTCAGAGCAGGTTACTGACTGAAAGCATGTCAGCCAATATGGAAGCAGCTGGGGTGAGGATAATGTCACCCAACAAGGTGAAATGACCAAGGATGTGTAGCACTATCTGAAGTCAAAGAAAGATCCTTTTAACACTGTGTAGTACCAGATATCTTGTTAAAAATAATAACAATAATAACAACAACAACAACAACAACAACAACAACATGTGTTTCTTTCAAATCTTCACAACAGTTATAGTTCTGTTATAGCTCTTGTTATTCCACCTTTTGAACATAGTGTTTCCCCTGTGGTATGTTCTGGTTACATCTTTTCGTAGGTTAAATATCTGTTAAAGTAAGCAAAGCATTTAAAAATACATTTTGTAAAATGGTGTTTGATAAACAACTAATATTTTACTAAATGTATATCATAGTGCAGTATACTGCACATATGATTTAAAACAAATTATAATCAGCTTTAAAATCATATTTCATTTCACTGACAGCAGCATGGCAGAATCAAAGCACTGGCTTACAATGGTGCCAACATCAATCACCCACATTCACATTCACAAGCAGGCTCCACACACTGTACTGTACACTCGTGAAAAGTACACTCACCGAGTTTCACTGGGGGAAATGTTTTAATAAACATGTGTAAGAAGCTGGCGGATGAATTCACATGTAATAATGCACAAAGACACTAGGGCCCAGACAAACAGCCAACTTAGCCCGCATACATATTGAATACAATATTTTATTGTTGTTTTACATAAAATGAATTAGTCCATTGTCATATCCTCTTCAGTCGCCACATTACACTTTTTATCTATGCTATACTTGATAATGCATATAGATTTTTTAAATCTGTGCTATACTTGATAATGCATATAGATGTTTTATTTTCAAAATCTTGGCAGGGCAACTTTTTGTACTCCGTAGAGTTCATATTAACAGTTTTAAAATTATCTAAAAATGAAAACAAATGTGACTTAAGGAGTGTATTATTATTTAATTTAAGACATGGATTTGAGTGTGTATACAATAGCATCCCTTTAAGCATATGGCTTCATCTAATTGACAAAGATAAAAACAATACCCCTGTAAAAATATTTTTTCTTAGCTATTCCTTAATACATTTAAATATAGTTGCTACTTGCAACAAATCAGTAAGTTCCAGAATACAAGGAAAGCGAAATACTTTCAAGCACGGATTATGGTAAAGAAAACGACTTTGTGTCAAAAGAATCAAATAGGCCCACTCTGTTGCTGAATGGTGGAATGATCTAACGGTAGTAATAGGATTAGAAGAAATAGGATGTGCTAGCAGTGACAAACCAAATTCATTTACAAAACGCTGGCTGAAAGGAAGCCTTTTCATTAATTAAACCTTTTCAAAACACGGTCTGTTATCTAGCAAGACGTCAACTGCTGAGGGAGTGTATTTGTGCCGTTATGAAATGGAAATGGATTTCATTGTGTATATTTCATTTTGTTCCTGGAAGCCCTGTCACAGTCAGGGTTCCAAGATTCAACCGGCTGTATCTGGATCCTGCTGGGCTGAGATTATCTGTGAGGTTCAATAGAACACCTTTCAACATGAAGCCCTGGAAGCAATCCTGTGCAGAAACCATAGTTCATTCGATGGATCTGTGACAGCTTTATGACAGCTAGATCTCAGCGTATAATTGCATGAGGACGCTATTAGACTTTTCTTGAAAACAAAGAATTTTAAGGAAAATCTTTTGTAGCAAAAGTTTTGCTTTTGTGGATGAGGAAAACATGTTACAATAACTAGATGTTTACAATTATTTATTTCAGCAATTTTTTTTGCAAAACTCCAAAAATGCAAAAAAAATTATTTATTGTCATAAAGCTGGAGAAGGATACAAGAAGATTTCCAAGCATTTGAGTATCCCGCTTTCAACTATTGTTTCTATTATCAAGAAGTACAATTCTGGTCAAAGGTTTTGGAGTGATGAAACAAACATCGAGCTATTTGGTCACAATGATAGTCGTTACATTTGGAGAAAGTCTGGTGAGGCATACAAAGAAAAGAACACCATACCTACTGTCAAGCATGGAGGTGGTAATATCCTGCTATGGGTCTGATTTTCTTCTAACGGCACAGGAAATTTAGTTCCAATACATGGTAAAATGGATTCCATAGCATACCAAAAGATATTGGCCAATCATCTGAAACCCTCCGCTACAAAACTTGGTTTAAAGCACAACTGGACGTTCCAACACAACAACGATCCAAAGCACACATCAAAATCTACTTCAGAATGGTTAAAGAAGAATAAAATCAAGGTTCTGGAATGGCCTAGTCAAAGTCCCGATCTAGATCCAATTAAGAATCTTTGGTATGTGTTGAAGAGGGCTGTGCACAAGAGAAGTCCTCAGAATTTGAATGAACTGGAACAATTTTGTGATGAAGAATGGTCAAAAATCACTAAAGAATCATGCCAAAAGCTCATTGACAAATATCCTAATCGTTTAAAAGAGGTTATTGCTAAAGGTGCCTCAACTAGATATTAATTTCATTTTCCTTGTCAGAGTATGAATACTTTTGAATTTGCATTTTTGGAGTTTTGCAAAAAAATGGCAGAAATAAATAATTGTAGACATCTATTTCTTGTAACTGTTTCCTGGTCCACAAAAGCAAAACTTTTGCTACAAAAGATTTTTCCTATAATTTTTTTTTGAGGAATTTCTAGAAATTCTAAATTTCCATTGTGGTATGTAAACTTTTGACTACAACTGTATTTAAACTGAGTTAAAGAGAAAAAAAAAAACGGAGAACCGTGTTTGATTTATCAGTAGCAATACAGTACAATACAATGGTATCTCGCCTCCAATACAATAAGCACAGCAGCAATGGTAGCTGATGTCCAGTTTGAATGACAGGATTGAGAAATCAAACAACTGGATGCAGACTGATCAATTCCAGCAACTTTATTACAGCACATCATAACATCAGCAGGCACTGTGCTCTCTTCTCTATCAATGGCAGGGGGCTTTGAATAAACTTTATGAGCACACCGTGAACAAGTTCACAAACAAACAGCATGTTGGCTACTAGCTGTCTTTGAATGTACTTCCTATTTACTTGTGCAATTATTTGTCTTAGGACCTAACAGTAACTTAAATACTGAAGCTTCCACAAATTCACGGAACTGGACTCCAATCCTGCTTACTTTTACTTGTA
Source organism: Acipenser ruthenus (assembly GCF_902713425.1). NCBI lineage: Eukaryota > Metazoa > Chordata > Actinopteri > Acipenseriformes > Acipenseridae > Acipenser > Acipenser ruthenus. The sequence goes on from NC_081219.1 coordinate 1,257,377, forward strand.
TTCTTTTAGATGTTTACCTTTTTAAGAGGCAGATAAAAACAAACACTTCATAAACCACTTTGGCCTTTGTGTACGAGGTTCCTGAACTGAAGAACAACAGCTGAATGTTTGTTTTTGTTTTTTTGTAGTAAGTTATTATTTAGGCTACTGGAAATCCCCACAACGCAACATCGTCCACCGCAGGTTAAAGCTACTATACAGCACACAACCCTGTGATTAACAGCCTCAGAAAAATCTAGAAGAAATACAGAGGAACTCAATTTTAATACTGGAAAGGCCTCTGAATGAACCATTTCTAACTGGGATACTGAAGCCTGAAAGCCTGCCAGACCACATGAGATTCTGAGCAAACTGCTTTACTCATGCAATACTGAGAAAAAACTGTATTCATTAGCAACTAAAACTAGTGCTGCAAACAATCACAAAAAACATACAAAAACAAAATGGAAACACTTTAAATGTGAATTATTTGAATGCAGTCCTTTTCTAAAAGCAATAGACTAGCAAGGCGCTTCTCAGTTTGTTAGGTGCTCTCGCCTTCGGCTCACAGCATTCAACTGCACGATAAAGACCTTTTCTTTGGGGTCTAGTGCTTAAGTAAGGTAAGAGCCCAAGCTCTCAGATGTGCTTTAATAGATATACTTTGTAAAGCATAGTCTTTTCTGTCAGGTTTAGGTCATTTAGAAAACTGTAGTAATTATTAGGTAACTTTCTATGAAAGAACAGTAATACATCTGTCCAGCATTACCAAGTGACAGCTTTAGGGTTTGGCCACTGCAAAACTAAAAACCAAGTCTTTAAAAAAGAAAAAAAGATAAGTATCTAAATGCCAAGTCAAAGTTATTTTCTAAAGCTCAGGGATACCTATGTTATTCTTAAAAGCTTGCTTGTTCATTGACAGGCAGTTTATCACTGTGTTAAACAGTGCTTGGCAAAACGCTGTTGAATACTGCATCACAGAGCAATGCTTTGACATTTTCATTTTTTTCTGTGTTTTTCCCAAATTGTTTTGATTGAATTTGATAAGTGGATACTGTGAGCCACTGGAGGGGGGATCATCAAATAAAAATGATTTCATTATTATATATATATATATATTTTTTTTTTCAAAGAGCCAGCTGCCCAATGTTTCGATATGTTGTACATATCTTTCTCAAGGGAGCCTGTGTTTGAATCAAAACATTGGAGGTGTTTATAGGTTTTTCTTACATGATGTAATGGTGTTCTGTATATTGTTTATTATTACTTCTATCTTTGAATCTGTATTAATTCAAATTAACATATAAACTTATATTTATATTATCATTCAATGCTGGCTCTGAGGATCAGTCTTGATTTGGCCTCCCCAGCGCATACACAACTTTTGAATGAATTTTGTTTATTTATTTATTTAAATGTTATATATTTATTGAAGTTAATTAGTTCATTCTTTTCTGTTGAGTCCTGCTGGCATCATCATGTTCAGTCTATTTATCCATTTACTTTCTTTTATTCTTCTATATGTTGCATTGTCTAATTTTAGCTGTTCTTATACTACAAACTTTACATCATTTATGTCATGTCCTTGACTGGTGAAGTGTTGTACTATTGGTTCACTAATTTTTTTATTTCTAATCAATGAAAGGTGGTTCTGAATTATTTTATATAACATTGTTCCAGTCTCCAACATATTTTATTTCATCTCATTGTTCACAGGCTATCCCATAAACAACATTGCTATTTTTACAGGAGGTATTAGTTTTTATTGGATATGTGTTGTCCTTATGTTTAATGATATTTTTACTTTTGTCCATGTATTTACACACTTTACATGTACTAGTGCAAGTATTTGTAGAACCTATTCTGTCAATTATTCCTTTATGTTTACTGTGAACTAAAATATCACCTCAATTAGCTTCTCTTTTGAATGCTACAACTGGGGCCTTAAGAATTTTTATATTTGCATAATCTAGTAGATCATCTCTTTTTAGTTTATCCACTTTTCTTAACTCTGTCTCTATAATTCTTTCTTTGTATCCTCTTTTTTTAAGATTTGTTTTTAATACATTTCTTTGTTTTGCATAGTCACTTTCTTTTGAGCATATTCTTCGTATTCTTATTCCTAGACCCTTTGGGATTGCCCTTTTAGTGTGTATCGGATGTGCAGAGGACATGTGTAAATACCGGTGCATGTCAGTAGGTTTACAGAAGAGGTCAGTCTCACTTGAACCTTCTTCAAGTTTTACTATGGTCTAAAAATTATATTTCTTTTCTTGTCCTTCGAAGGTCCATCTTAATATTATTGTGCATTTCATTTGCCATTTTATGAAACTGGAAGAGATTCTTGTTAAGATTTACTTTGTATATCATTTTTGTTTCAATCAGCAAGGTGTCATTCTCCTGTGTCATTCTCCTGTTGTCATTCTCCTGTGTCACCAAGCTGTCTCTCCCTCTCCTCCAATATAACAACATTATAAAACACTTAGTGATTTATAACCCTCCAAATCACAAACGTATGTTTCATTCCCTCCACTGTTTATACCACTGCAGACATACATTCAAACTGATGCACGCTGCAGTGTTCAATGGCAGAGCCGTGGGTATTGTTTGTTATTTATTAGAACAAACATGAGCAAGAAGACACTGATTAGTGCAAATGGGCATGTGACTGTCAGGCACAGAGGACACCGAGGACATGTTTGATAAGTACTGCATTCAGCACTGAAGCACAACAACAGCATACTGCTCAGTTTAGCAACATTTCTAGCTGACAAAGGGGTACATACAGTATACTAAGAGTCCAGTGAAGGACAAGCTTGAGGCATGGAAACTGAAGTACCCCTCCTTAACAGAAAGGGTGTTCCCTCAAATCCAGGGCAGCCTTGAAGCATGGAGACTGAACTGCTCCCTCACCCCTAACAGAAAGGGTGTTCCCTCAAATCCAGGGCAGGTAGACTAATCTTCTCCCTTCACTCCCTCAGAGAAAGGGTAATGCCTCCAGCCCACTGCAGGTCTAAGTCACACCTGTGAAGCATAACATTGTCACAATATGCTTTCCCTGCTCTGTGGATAAATGGGGAGGAAAAGCTAAAAACTAAAAGCTAACAACAAGTGCCACAGGGTGCAACCTAGCCCTCTCCTCTCCACTGAAGTACACCTCCATGTTAAAACAACAACACTTCTGACCAATAATCTTCTGACCATAGAGTCTGTTCTTTACAGTCAGTACTATGCAGCTCATATTTATGTAAAATGATTAATATGCCTCAGTGATTAGCTGTGTATTTGCAAGAAATATTACACTATGTAACACAATTTTTGTGCCTGGGTAGTAAGTGTTATTTCCTAATTGCTTATGCCTCAAAAGTATAGAAAATGGCTATTATTCCCCACAAACTTTGCTTTTGTGACCAGGACAGTGATATTTTGAAATTTACCTATTTCCAATGAGAAAACGGGCGAATTTGTGTCTTTTCGTTCACATAAAGTCAGAAAAAAACAACATATGAATCCAAATTAACATGTATTTATACTAAAGTAATACAACAATGACTACAAAAGATTTAGAAGTGAGTAGTTTTTTGAGATTTACGATTATACTGTACATCACTTTCACGAATCAGCCCCGAAATGTAGTCTCCCATCATGTTCTCGTTATACTGTCCTTGGTAGCGGCGTTCAAAGTCCAGTATATCCTGGTGGAAGCGCTCGCCTTGATCCTCTGAGTACGCTCCCATGTTCTCCTTGAATTTATCAAGATGAGCATGAAGGATATGGACTTTGAGGGACATCCTACAGCCCATTGTGCCGTAGTTCTTCATCAGAGTCTCAACCAGCTCCACATAGTTTTCGGCCTTGTGATTGCCCAGGAAGCCCCGAACCACTGCAACAAAGCTGTTCCAAGCCGCTTTCTCCTTACTAGTGAGCTTCTTGGGGAATTCATTGCACTCCAGGATCTTCTTTATCTGTGGTCCGACGAAGACACCGGCTTTGACCTTTGCCTCAGACAGCTTAGGGAAGAAGTCTTGAAGGTACTTGAAGGCTGCCGACTCCTTATCTAGAGCTCTGACAAATTGTTTCATAAGGCCCAATTTGATGTGCAGTGGTGGCATCAGCACCTTCCGGGGGTCCACCAGTGGCTCCCACTTGACGTTGTTCCTCCCCACAGAGAACTCGGTCCGCTGTGGCCAGTCCCGCCTGTGGTAGTGCGCCTTGGTGTCCCTGCTGTCCCAAAGGCAAAGATAGCAGGGAAACTTGGTAAAACCGTCTTGGAGACCCATCAGGAATGCCACCATTGCAGCCTCTTGATGCCATCTCAGAAAAATGCAGATATGTATCCACTTAGGCAGCTGGAACTAAACTGAACTGGTGGGCTTAAGGCCCCTGTATTTATACTACTATTTATATTACTAGAAAGATCTAGAAAGTTCTAGAAGTTACTCCAAGTTTACTCAGCACTGAATCTATCTGGAATGTTCTGGAAAATAGGTAAATTTCAAAATATCACTGTCCTGGTCACAAAAGCAAAGTTTGTGGGGAATAATAGCCATTTTCTATACTTTTGAGGCATAAGCAATTAGGAAATAACACTTACTACCCAGGAACCAAAAAAAAAAAAAAATTGTTACATGGTGTTATCGATGGTACTTCCGGTGTGTGTCTCCTAGCTGACCTGTCATCAGCTGCTCCACTGCTACAGTCACAGAGCGATACTTACAGTAAGAGCTCTGTTCCTGGGCCTTACCAGACCAAGCCAGCAACACTACTGGCAGAGGTACAGAAACTGTTTTAATGCAAGGCAAAGATAAAATGCCCTTCAATGTTTAGCCAATTAATAATTGATTTCAAAACCACAACATTTTATTTGGAATGTAATCAATGGCTGATAGGATATAACCCCATAAAGAGTCCTTTTAACAGAAGACGTATTTGGTCTACAACAGATTTTTTTTTTTTTTAATGTGGTATGTGAGTCTTTTTTTTTTACCACTGATGAGATTAACTTTAATTAAACCCCAGAGGAATTCTGCAACTTCAGAAACTTGGTAACACTGTTGACTTACCAACAAAAACAGCAGCTTTTTATTCCTGCCTTAAAGCAAAAGTGCACAATTTTGTTATGTGGAGTAGTGGTTAGGGCTCTGGACTCTTGACCGGAGGGTCGTGGGTTCAATCCCACATGGGGGGGCACTGCTGCTGTACCCTTGAGCAAGGCACTTTACCTAGATTGCTCCAGTAAAAACCCAACTGTATAAATGGGTAATTGTATGTAAAAAAAATGTGTAACAATTGTAAGTCGCCCTGGATAAGGGCGTCTGCTAAGAAATAAATAAATAATAAACACCCCATTAGAAGCATTTCTGTCAGAAGATCATGATCATGTAGATCAGGTCATGTATTTCTATGGTAATAGCAAATAGACATCGTGCTAGTACAAGGATGATATATTCTAATGCTGTTCCACATATACAGTATATCAGTATATATATATAGGGCTCTGGATGAGATTCATTTTATATGCCATTTATATTAGGGATGGCACGAATACAGCGGTTCCTAATAATTTTCCTTTAAGGTCTCACTGAACCGACACATTTCAATTGAAAGCCGGTTAAACTTTTAAATCACACAGTTAGTTTGTGCTGTGTGTATAATCTTTAAAGTGCTTTCAATTAAAAACAAATTGTCGCCCTGTAATCTGTAGACAGGTGAGTTTCGCGTGGCCGATGCAGACCCACATTTTAAACACATAAGCATAACAATAATAATCTTTATTATCCTGGGGTATTTTTCTATTTTAATGTGTTACATATTGTAATGTCTTGCTGTAAAATAAAGGCACACACACACAGGGGCCACAGCCATATCCCCTGCCTGCTGCTATGCTGTCTGTGCCTGAGTTCAGAGCAATATAATGGCTTTTATTACTTTTTGAAAAACGAACGAATATCCGAACATGAAAATCCTGTGTTCGTCCCAGCACTAATATATTCCTTTCTAAAAGCTCCTGTCAGATCAATTGGACAAGGATGGACTAATACTGCAGTATTCCAAGACGATGACCATCATGCACCAAGGTATGGAAAGGTGTTGGAGCAAGGGGCACATCTGTTGCAGCAATTACTCTAACACCAGTCAATGGCTAAGTACCCAGTGTGGAGACACAATAACAGAGGCAATACTGAAACTTTTAAAGAGGTTGCCTGTGCTGTTGAGAATTAGAAGGCATATGTACTGGCCTCTTAATGGTCACCCAGCAGGTATATACAATCCCAGACCATTTGATTTGAACTTTAGTAATACCAGATGGTTTAAATGAAAACGCACGTTTGCTCTAACCTGCATTTCTTTTAGGAGCACATGTTTGAGAACTGTGGAGTGAATGGAAGTACATGACAGGTAAGGGTTACAGAGTTATTGTGTTAGGTACAACCACTTTACAAACAACCACGTTTGCAACAAATTAGGAATTGCTTTTCCCAAAATGGTGTTTTTTGTGATACTGATAACGTGTCTTCTGAAAAGGCTCCTCAACGTTCATTCATTGCGGAGTGAGAAAAGGCCTGCAATGCACAATGCTTCACCTATGGGCTTCTGTGCACAGCACAGTACACTTCCCCACAATCAGCCTTGAGTCTATTCAGAAGCAGTTTGAGCTGGAAGAGTTAAGGATGACAAATACTAAGAAGAAACAACAACAACAGAGATTCATACACAACACAAAATAGGATATTAAACAGGTAAACAGAAAATAAATAGTAGGAACATTGATAATACAGTGCTCCCTCGCTATAAGGCTCTCGATTATAACGTGCCTTGGATATAACGCTCCTACAGCATGTCCCCCAATTCCCTATACTAGTGATACATGCAAGAGTTCTACAGTAAAGACAGTACTGGTGTTGTTCAAACTGTAAACAACTTCTCATTATAACTTCCATTTCTGTCTCTCCCTTTTGATACAGTATCTGAACTGAAGAAAAGCTGTGCTGGCACTTTATAACACAGACATCTTATTCAGCATTCATTTTATAACTAAATAAATATTAGTCCTATTACGTGGTTATCTTTCCTAATGTATTGACTTTTTTGCTGTAAGAGGAGCTGCGGCTTTCTCTGCGAGACGAGACGCTTCAGCTTCGCTTCACGCCCGCTCCGGCAGCCATTTAGCCAGACTATTTATAGTTTATTTTATATAAACTGCTCATTCAAATGAGTGGGAATGTTACCTTTTGTTTATTTGTAAAAAATATAGCGTTGATTACATGGTGCTTTATGCATGGTTAATTCACAGAAAGTTACATTTTTGCTTCACTATACGTGCGTTAAAGAGAGGGAGTTATTTTATTTTGTATTTTAGTCAGATGTTGTTGTGTGTCCCACGGCGCCCCCCACCCCCTCCCCCGTTTATAACGCTCTTCGGTTATGAAGCTCATATTGTGTGTCCCCCGAGACCCGCGTTATAGCGAGGGAAGTAATATTAGTCATATTTCTAGGATTCACAAAACTAGTTGTGACACTTTAATTAACTGCATATGTATTTATGTTTTTCCATCCATGTTGTGATATTATCTGAATTCCCTGCTGGTATTTGAGTGTCATACTTACTTATACAATGAATGTTGGCAAGTCACCACTTTGCTAGCACCTAGTAACAGAAATTCTACTCTTGGGTAGTTACTTATGAGCATAGATTTACATATCATTATGTTTGTTTACAGATCTGCTTTCCAATACTACTGTACTACTGGTCTTGAGTTATCTTTCCTACACTACTGTACTAGACTGGTCTTCAGTGTTGACTGAGTTATCTTTCCTGGACCGGTATACAGAAGTGCAGCATCGAAAGACTTCATTTCAAACAAACCAATAACACACACTAATTTAATTGATTTGTTCCAACTATAGGCAGCGGCTGAAGGAAAATGAAAACCTGTGTTTAATTTAGCTGAAGTGTGGACTGTCATTTATCAAAGGTCAATCTCATCAATTTCAAGGTGGCCAATGCAGCATGCAGGGGCACAGAGCAGGTTGACAGGCTATGACAGTTAAATACCTCCGTAACAAGCTGGTGCCATCCTTACTTTCCCTGATGGGAACTGGCAGAGCAAGGGCACTTTCACTGTCATTATGCATGCACATCGCCTTGCCAAGGTTCACAACTATAAACTTCCACAAGCTGCATTTCCATTCCATCAAAATATTATGAAACAGAATGGACAGCACTGCTTTAATAAGTCATGACCTGCATATCAGAAGCTTCTTAATTGCTCTTCTGACAAGGAAAGGAATTAACAAAAGCAGAAAATGGCTGATATTTGGCTTTCCTCAATACTGTTGGCACAACAATCCCATATGATATAACTCTGCCTAAATAGATAAGGATCTTTTATTGCAGCAGATTTCAAACATTTTTCTAACTGGCACACCCCCTCTGAAGTGGCTTGGGTCTGCCACGACCCTCCTAATATACCCCCTTATTTACACATTCTAGAAACACATCTACAGCATGTGCAATATTAAAAATGTATTATATAACATAACAAATTATTCACTGCAATTGACAGAGTGGGTACACACATAAAAATAAAGAACTGAGTCAGTATACTTGTGACAGGGAACCCCTGTTTTAATCATTATGTGACATTGGAATGCGTTTGAAGTACCGGTTTTAATTGATTAATCACACAAATAATTGACCAATTAATCTTGGTATCCAAAAACAGTGCGCGAAAAATGAATCTTGAAAAACGTCAAAGTGTACTTCTAAAGACCTTGGTAAAAGGGCAACTGGAAGGTATCCCCAATATTTCACAATAGTTCATCGTGCTTTCCTTGCACAGCAGTACTACAAGCGTATCGTATCATCAAGTCTCACGTAAGCCGATTTTTCTTTTTATTCAACGTATTTCTTTTAAACAGTATCAGAAAATGAACAGCTATATCACACTTTCTCTTCAGCTAACCTAAATAAAATAGCACTCAGTAAACTACATTTCTCTTCAGCTAACCTAAATAAAATAGCACTCAGTAAACTACATTTCTCTTCAGCTAACCTAAATAAAATAGCACTCAGTAAACTACATTTCTCTTCAGCTAACCTAAATAAAATAGCACTCAGTAAGTTACCTCTATTATTCTGAACTTGAAAGCTTACAGCATATCAAACCAGATCTGTTAAATACAGTATTGTACTCTGTCGTGCAGCTGGTAATTTACACTAATGTATATGCTTGATGTATTTTTTACTTTTTTTTTAATTTTTTTTATTTTTATTTAGAGTGACCAATTAATAATTTCATTTATTTTTCCTCCAATTTAGAATTTCCAGTTATGTTTTTTCTCCTCACTGCAGCGAGTCCCCACACAGCACAGACGTTCTGAGGGCAAGTGAGCATCCTCCGATCTCACAAGCCTAAAGCCAGAATCGCTTTTACACCGAGCAATGCAGAGCAGAGGTGGGCGGGCTGCCGATCCCGAAGAACGGAGATCAACCCTGCCTCTTATCCACTCTGAATGTGCTCGGTGTCTGTCCAGTAGGGTTCACTGGTGCGCGATGAGGAGAAGGAATCCCTCCCGGTTTCCCATCCCCCACCCCGGAAGCGTTGGAGCCAATGTGACGCCTCCTTCAGAGTCCCCAGCAAAGTTCGGCCTCTTTTCACAGCCTGGATGCAAACTGGCGCCGTCCAAGCTGTGTGACTCATCCTGCACTCCCAGCAGCAGTGCTTTAACTGGATGAGCCACTCCAGGATGGATTTTTTATCTTTTTTTTTTTTTTTTTTTTTTTTTTTTTTTTTTAAACGTGGCATTTGGCTGAAGGAAACACAAACAGGCAGTACAGCTCAAAAGCAAGTGTCAGATTACATCACCAAAAGTGATTACTTGCAATTGTCTTTCAATACAATTTCATATCACTAGCAAACAGGTGAACGAATTAATAGGAGAATGTATTGTTTAGCTCGGTATTCATAAACTGCAAAATCTGTGCCTAAGAAAAATAAAAGACCGTTCAATGAAGAAATCATGTTTTGCACAACACTTCCAGAACCCAGCTGGCTCCTCTGAAGGGTCTGGCTTACACTATTTTATTTTTTTCTGAAGACACTCCACTATCTCCTCCCGTAGTGTGGCTCTGGCCAGGGCAGGACGAGGCATGCTTTCAAGATGGAGAAGCTCACATAGCCACTGCTTGTGTTTTGTGTGTAAACAGATTCCAGGTCTCCAGTGGCACCAATGCAGCGCCAAAATGAATTACAAAATAAATTGCTAGGAGTAACGCAGAGAACTGCATCAGGCTTTTTCCCAGTAAAATGGAAAAGTAACTTTGTCATCCTGCAGCATGCAGATAATGAAGCCGAATGAAACCCTAAAATCTAAATTAGCTAAAAGAGAGTTGTTGGCATTCACAGTCATTAACTCAATTAAAAATACATTTCACAACTGGGTCCCGACAATATCACCCAGTCATTTTTCAGTACGCTTGGTGTGCCAAATTTAAAGTTGTAATATATTCTCCCTAAAGTTGATAAGAGAACAATTACCAGTAGAGCAGAGCAGCAGTCTTACATGGAGGCTCTGCAGGCTCTGCTAATTAAGCAATCAAAACGCTTGACTAGAGCAATATATCCCTGGCCAGAAGAAATTATGCATCATTGATTTTTTAAATATAGTTAGAGCACCCAATTACGTATTTCATCCTGTTCAGTCCCCAATTTAAAAAGCCCAATGTGAATGCAAACTCACTGCAGCAGTGCAAAATTAAATGAGCATGGCTTTAAAATCAAAAGACTTGTTAACTATAGTTGTTACAAAATACCTTGTTACAGAAGCGTTGTTAAAGGGACTGTAGTTCACAAAATAATTCAATGCAGTTGAACTCTTTTGCAGTTCACTACACAGAAAGAAACACATGTTCTAGCAAACACACATTTTCATTTTAAAACAGGATGTGTGGTTCTGCTGTAGGTTAAAGAAACTTGTGTTTCAATGTCTTATTCCCAGGATACTGGGTACACTTGCACTTCCTGGCGCTACATGACAGGGAAGAAGCCACTGAAGGGGTGTGGAAATGACCAATGAAGCGCAACACTAACTGAAAGCATAGCTTGCAAACAGAGATTTCAATTATGGACATATGAGACCTATATAACGAATGCAATGCAGCATCGATGGTATTTTTTGTTAGCTGCAAGGGGTTGTAATATTTTAGACAGTGCTACTGTACATGATGCTAGAGTAGACTTATTAAAAGCCCAATCCTTCACTCATGACCACTGAATCTGCCTCATGCTCTGTACTGTTGTCAGTGGTGAGTGACTGCAATCAGGCAGTTTCTTAAAGAAGCTGTCAGCATAATGACCTGTTAGAAAAGCATGTCAGCTGCCTCCTGATGCTTCTCCAACCCCCTTTTTGAAGCTGTCATTTTGATTCAAGCTCTCAAGTCATCTTTACTAACACAATGAAACATTTGAATCAAAGTAAGTAAAAAAAAAAGGACTAGCACAAAAAAAAAATCTTCTTTTAAACAATGTTCTATGTTAATAGGACAATGACTATAATTTCACATTACTTAATTGTATTAACTATACCCTTGTGTGACTTAATCCTATGCATATTTACTGAGAAGCCAACAGGACTTTCAGATTATTACCTAATTCATTACTGATGCTTGGTAATTATTGCACAGTGTACAGCATATAAAAAGATGACCATATAGACCAGTTTCAAACTAGTTCCAATCTAGGATATCACCACCTCTGTTTCTGTACAGATATAGACACTCCAACAGTCGTTTAGTCAGTCAGGCTCTGATACAGGTCTGGATATGTTCTGGTGTCTCCAGTTGGATTATAGCTGCCCCGATGCAGGTGAATTTGTCTATGCACTCAATACTAGCATCTCTGATACAGGTCTGGATATGTTCTGGTGTCTCCAGTTGGATTATAGCTGCCCCGAGGCAGGTGAATTTGTCTATGCACTCAATACTAGCATCTCTGATACAGGTCTGGATATGTTCTGGTGCCTCCAGTTGGATTATAGCTGCCCGAGGCAGGTGAATTTGTCTATGCACTTAATACTAGCATCTCTGATATGGATCTGGATATGTTCTGGTGCCTCCAGTTGGATTAACGCTGCCCCGAGGCACGTGAATTTGTCTATGCACTCAATACTAGCATCTCTGATACAGGTCTGGATATGTTCTGGTGCCTCCAGTTGGATTATAGCTGCCCCGAGGCAGGTGAATTTGTCTATGCACTCAATACTAGCATCTCTGATATGGATCTGGATATGTTCTGGTGCCTCCAGTTGGATTAACGCTGCCCCGAGGCAGGTGAATTTGTCTATGCACTCAATACTAGCATCTCTGATACGGATCTGGATATGTTCTGGTGTCTCCAGTTGGATTACTGTCATGCAGAACACAGCAAACACTTATTCAATTCCTAAATAATATTAATACATTTTACAGGCACAGCATTGGGAGAGAGTATCTTCCAGATAGATTCTCTGTGTACAGTGTCACATGCCTTCCATCTATAAACCCCTTGTTCCAATCTTCAGGAAGCTGCTCACACTCCCAGATCTTGATAAACAGTGGCTACATCATCTGTGCTGTTTGTTTGGTGTCTACGGTCATGAGTCATGCAGGGATGTCATCCACTCCAGCTTCCTATAAGCTTTTAGTGATTCCATAGCCTTATAAATCGCTCCCCCTGGTGGTGAATCAGTTAGAACATCCAGCTGGGTGGTTACTTCTCATTCATGCTTCCACATCCATGTTTGCCCATGTGCCTCTCGTAGTTTCTATTGTGGTTCCCAACTTTAATGTGGAAGTCTCGTACGATAAAGGTGGGATCATGCTTTGGACATTCCTCCAGAATTCACTATAGTTGGTCATAAAAAATGGTTTTCCATATCTCCTTCATCTCCATTATTGGTAAAAGCATAGCATTGTATGATGGGCAGGTTTGTATGGCGACTTTGGAATCTAGCTGCAATAATTTTGTCATTCGCTGGCTTCCAGTCAATAAGTGATTCTTCAAGGCCTTTTCTCACCTGAATTTCAACTCTTCGATTCAATCAGCTCTGCTCGTATACAGAAACAAGCCACTTTTAGATGTTTTTATTGCACCAAAACTGATCCATCTCACTTCACTAACTCTAAGGATATCTAGTTTATCACTACTTGCGGCAAATTGCTGCACTGATACATGGCGCTAACATTCCATGCGCCAATTCTAGCTGTCACCTTTGGGGATCCAAGACAAGGCATCGTGCACACAGCTCTGTGTGTGGTTTGGCTGTCCACAGTCATGTATGCTGCTCTTGGTTTTCCAGATGGATTCCTAGAACAGCGCTGTGAAGATCCTGCTGAAGATAGTTGAATATCAATATTGTTACTTTTCGTAGCCAGGCAACTAACTGGAAGGGGGTCTAGCCTCTCACAGCCTGCCATTGTCTGCTTAGCCAGTTTCTCATTGTTCCTCACAAGACCTGCTCTGCAAAAGATACACCAAGGCAATCCACTGGTGTATCTCCTGCAGGCAGTCCCCTGTTCCCTGATGCCCACCACTGGTGTATCTCCTGCAGGCAGTCCCCTGTTCCCTGATGCCCCCCACTGGTGTATCTCCTGCACGCAGTCCCCTGTTCCCTGCCCACCACTGGTGTAGCTCCTGCAGGCAGTCCCCTGCAGGTTAGACTTTTCAGGGGGGCACTCTAACACCACCTGCATATTATTATTTTTCTGTTGATAAATTATGAGAAATAACCATCAAAGATTGTTATCCTTGTTAAAGAAGCAAAACAAGTACAGTTGTCCCGTGTTATTCCGCCCCCCTTTATAACGAGACCCTCACATACTGCCAGCTATTCTCTCTGAACAAATGTCACCAATATAGAAACAATGCTATTTGTACCCGTTATATCTCCACCCCACTGTCTGCGACCTGCCAACTTCCCAAGCCAAGCAAACAAATATAAGCATTGTAGTTTCCCTCATTGTAGCGCCAGCGAAATAATCATGGCCAATTAAAACAACAAAGTTATGCAGTTAACCTTTGACTCGCTTTCCTAATTTGTTGTTAACTGAACGTTCATACAAATGTCATCAACACTCCCACTCCCAAAGCAAAACAGAAAGTACAAAATGGCGAGTCGACCCTACATTTAACACCAGAGCAAAAGAAAAAAAATCTGCATGTATGCGTCTGAAAATAAGAACGCAAGACATCACAAAAGTTCTCGCCTAAGTGAGGCATACTGTTAATCGAAGGACAATTGGAGACATTGTAATGGATAACGGGTCGATTTGTTTAACCTGAAAAAGGCTTGACGCAGTTTAAAATAAGTGACTTTTAAAAACCACAGTAAAAAAAAAAAAAAAAAAGTATGGTAAGAGGTTTGTTTGTTTTACGTGCAAGTTTTGCACAAATGAAGGCTGACTTAAACTAAAGCATCAGTTTTGTAATATACAATAGATTTAATGGAAGACAGGCTTCAGATTTAGTTAAGGTAATTTCATCCCCAGTAATTTGCATTCTCCTTTTCCGTGTAGGACTTTGAAGATGTATTAACTTCTCTTCTCTCATTTTAATTTCTACTGATTTTTGATGTATGTGTTTCTGTTCCATCTTCCATGTATTCATTGGTGTTGTTCTCGCTTCAAACATACTCCTTTGCAAGAAGAGAATATTGGAACTGTAAAGCACAATCTGTGCACAATTACCTTTTACAAGAAGAAATGTATATTGCAGTGAAGTACTGCATACAAATCTGTTAGAGTTTGAAACAGTTTAAAGTTTGGGATCATTATTGGATCCTTTCTTCTAATGTGAAAGCTTTATTGAATGTAATATTTACAATGCACAAACACAGAACTCCATCATATATTGCATCATATATTTGCTGCTCATGAAACCTTTTCAGCTGTTTTACAGAGGGCCAGGTGCTTTTTTTCTCCCCTTTTGTAAAGCACCGATCGGTCTGAGAGAATGTGTGTAAACATTCCTTGAAAAGCATTCCTTAAAACAGTCCCTCAAGTTTTGACAAAACTTTGAACATTACATCTACAATCTCCCCCTATAACCGCTTTATTTGCCTTTACTTCTAATAGGGTTTTGCATGGCTTACGTGTTCAGGGCTGGCATGTTACTTGGCTTGGGGTATATCCACACATGCTGTGGCTTTTAGCCAACGTAGAATGCTGAATTTTGGTACTGGCAAAGAAGCAGCCATGGGGAACACAATGTTCCAACAAAAATACTCATATACTGTATGCCTTTGACACGTGGTTAATGAACGATACACAGCTATACCACAGCGTGTTTGAGCTCAGTACCACTGGGGTGACTTCAACAATCATTATTAACTAACAGCTTATCATCCTATGATAACATCCCTATCATGTTTTATTTGTATTTCTTATTGAATTATGTCCACATGACATGTTCAGGGCCTGTACCAAAAACCAGCACTCTACATCGGCTAGATAAACCACAGCGCGTGTCGAAAGTCAGGTACATGCAGAATCGTCAGCACTTGAATCCCTTCAAAGGGAATATCGTATGATGTGTTTACATAACATTTACAAGGGGCATACACTTATACTAATGTATTTAATGAGCCAAAAGGTGCAATAATGATAATATTCTTTTTTTTTTTTTTTTTTTTGAGCATGGATAGTTGTGGTTGCTCGAACTTAAAAATGTGCCCAATGTTATAAATTATTCTAAACAAATATCTGCAGAGCTTTATCTCCAGCATAATCTTGTTCATATAACCTTCTGCTGCAAACAATATCTGACATTATCACATTTGCACATTTCAGTGTGCCTTATTCCCAGGAACATAGAGCGCAGAACAGGCAGCATGGCAGGAGGTGGAACAGCTGGCTTACAGCTGTACAGATGCGTTTATACAAACAACAGACTCCAGAAACACAGAGCCAGATCACTCTCGACTGGATTCCATTCTACATTTCAAATGATTCTATACAGTTGTCTTGACAGAAAAGGGCATTACAAATTGCATTCTGCCAAGGTCCTTATTTTGTTGTTTTTTCATTCACTGAATCTGTGCACTGAGCAAAGACTACAATAAACTGAAAGGATGTTTTTCTTACAAAAAAAAATGTCACATCAACATGGCTCTCAATTTTGGAGAACCTTTTGGGGAGTATATATATTTTCAATATGGACCAGATTCTCAAAGCCATTTACTTTAAAAAAAACAAAAACCTATTTACAAGCTCCTAAATGAAATGTCAAAGTGATTTCTGGTTGGATTACTTTATTTGGAGTGTTTTCCCTTCTGAAAATCGTGTGCAAATGACATTGTTTTGGAATAAATGTTTAAGAATCTACCCCTATGTGTGTAAAGGGCCACATAAGGGACGGCATGCGCCACAATGTCTGTCTTCTTCATTTTTGTACTTTCTAAATTATGATGAGTGGTTGGAATGATGGATGATAAATGACTTCTATAAAAAAAAACAAAAAAAAAAAGCGATGGTATGTCGGCAAAATAAATAAATAATAATTTAAAATTATACTACTGCGGTAAGACTTCCTACTCGTGCCTCTTAATGCAAAAAAGCCATCGTGTTTCTGCGCGAGTATGCTTACCTTTTAAAAATGCATTTTACATAGATCTTTTCCATTAAATATTTGATTGTGATATAATTTAACATTTCATTTCGATGGACCTTTTTATGATGCATTATCTAAAAGCTTTTCACCATTACACGTTGTATACTTTATATATAGATAAAAAAGTCAACTGATAAAGTTAAATAATAAAATATCGTGATGATATCAGTGACCCACCACCACCCCACAAAAAAAAAAAAGCTAAGGCCAGGAAAGGACCTTTTCTAAATCTAGAGCAGCTTCCGAGTCTAGATTGGATGACTGATTACCCCAATTAAAGTGTAAAATAAACGGTATTCTTTTTAATTTAGTTTGTAAATACCTGGAGTTAGCCATACTTTATCATGGCTTTGCGCATCGATGGGCGAGTGTGCTGCAGGCTGTGAAACATTTCCCAAGGCCAGTATGTACATTTTGTACATGAATTCTAATGCCTCGCCACGTGTCAAACTGCCATATCATGTATTATTAATTGTGTCGTTACAGTAATACATACATACATACATACAGGCATACACACTGTTGTTTGGAACACTGCATGTATTACAGACCTTCGACGGAGCACATTAATTTCACTATGATATCCACACGCAATCAAGATAAACAAACTGCCGTTCATATCCACAGCTGGATTCATGTGTAGGCTATATGATTGTGCATGTGTTGTGTCAGGAAATGCAAATGAATAACCAGATACGAAGGATGAAAAAATGCAATATTTATATTTTTTGGTCAGATCACGATCCTCAAAGACCTCATTCCGAAAGGAAAATACATTGTTTCCGAATCTTTTTTTGATACGTGTCCATTCTGCAAACATTCTGAATAATCAAATCTACTGGATCGCCGAAAGCTTCGATGGTAATGCTGACATGGTCCATGAGTCAGCGGTGAGGCATTAGAAATCACGTACAAAATGTACACACTGGCCTCAGGAAATATTTCACAACCTGCAGCACACCCACCCATCAATGTGCAAAGCCATGATAAAGAACGGTTATCTCCAGGTATTTACAAACTAAAGAAAACAGAAACAAGTGCAATGATACTGTTTATTTTACACTTTAATTGGGGTAATCTTTCATCCAATTTAGACTCAGAAGCTGCTCTACAATTAAAAAAGGGCCTTTCCTGTCCTCAGCTTTTATTATTATTATTATTATTATTATTATTATTATTTAACTTTATCCATTGACTTTTTATCTATATATGAAGTATACAAAGTGTTATTGTGAAAAGCTTTTAGATTATGCATCATAAAAAAGATCTATGTAAAATGCATTTTTAAAAGGTAAGCATACTCGCGCAGAAACAGGACAGCTGTTTTGTGGAAAGTCTTGCCGCAGTAGTATAATTTCAAATTATTATTATCTTTTTGGACATTCCGTCATTTTTTTTTTACTGGTATGCATACCAGCTCATACTGCCCCACTTTAATCACTGTTTATTATGTATTGGTAATAAATACCGCAACTACTATCACAGCACATAGACCATGTTTGGCACACAGAGAAGAGTGTTTCTACACAAAGGCCATATAGCTTACACAAAGCTTCATTGGAAATGAGCCGGTACATCTGAGAGTACATGCGGAAGTCAACTTTTTTTGGCTGGGAAGAGTGATTTTGGACATAGCAGTGTGGCATATGCAGCTGTTTGGGGGCATACGGATTATTATACAATGACCAAATACATTCGGAATAGCAAGGTGGGATAGTTTATGTTTTATTTTTCATGTACTGCTGATGTACCCTTGTGACCGAAAGACAATGATTCTTGGTGGTAAATCTCCCTCCCGACCTGTGAGGGCGCTAAGTAACGGGAACAGAGTACCCTGGACTGCTTGGCCTTAAACTTCGTTCTGAGGGTTAAAAGGAAGTCGGTCATTTAGAAAAGGAGCGGAGCTTCGGTACATTAACTCATCGACCCGGAAGGAATTGGAGGAGCGGCTGTAATCATTTACCATGAGTGACGGTATAAGTAGGGGTCGAAGCAATGTAATCTGTTCCTTCATTTTGGTTACTGAGAAAGAACCCGGAAGGACCTGTGTTATGGGTATCTGTATCGTGAGTGTTTGTTTTCTGTCTAATTGTTACTTGTTATCATTAGACAGCTAACATGTTCCGGAGCTGTCGCCAGAGGCCAACACAAACCCAGAACCAAACTGCACTTGTATCACAAATAACTGTACTGTCACCACGGGCACTAATTCACGCACTGATGGACTTGTGTATGTGTTTTGTGTGTGTGTACAATAAACTGGACTATTATTTCGGGACAAACCCGGGGATTACAAAGTAAGTAATACACACCACTGTATTACTTACCATCATTATTGTTTACTGTTTGTTTTGCTGTCAGGCACTGGACATACAAACCCATTAAACTACTTTGCACCTGGATTATAATTGTCTGCCTGTTCATTGATCACTTGCACCTGCACACTGTTAACCTCTAAATCATGTTCCAGCTTCTGATTCAGAACACAGATTTTGTTTCTTTAATAGGAGCCAAGTTACCAGCTTGCAGTATCTCTCCCAAGGTGACCTCAGTGTTTCACTGTCCCCCCTTCTTCCTGTGAAATAAACTTCCCTGCATTACAATCCTAATGAGCAGTCAAGCCACGCATGTAATCTGGTTTAGGCAAAACACTTTTACAAAGAAATTACCATCATTAAGGGACAACAAAGCCATTGTAATTAATGTTTGATTCAATAAATGCTTTGTCTATTGCTATTCAGGATTAGGGGATCCCAGCCAGAGAGGAATAATATCTTAAACGTGACACATTAACAGGATACACAATTCCCTTATCTCTAAAGCACACAGATTTTGTAAAACACCCAAATCCCATTAATGAACCTATACTCAAACTGATTGTACATCTCTCTCAACAGCTCCTTCACGCCAAGCAATGTAAGGCTAAGTTTATTACAGACTTTAAGAATTACTAATCCGCTGCACAGGGTCTCAAAATCAGCACTGTCAACCCGTCACAGATACAATCTCACATAAGGGGAAGAATCAAACACCGCTTAACTGAGCCATTATATGGTGTGAACAGTTTGTCAGATATACATATTGAGCTGCAAGATAATACCAACAAGTCCTAATACAATCCTTCTGAGGAAACCAAACAGAATTATATAAAAGATACATCTCACTGTTGCAAGTCATTTCCTGGCACTAAGGGCAGGACTGACAGGCTTTGACAGTACGTGAACCATTCTTGGGAGTTCCATATACCCACAACGTTTCTGATAAGAGGTAGTAATCATTCAGGAATGGTCACATGTATCTCCAGATTGACACCCTGAAGATGTGTCACATTGAATCACTGCCCCCTGGCTGCCCATAGTGCTATGGCAGGAGTTTCTTTGTCTAATCCATGTCCATATTTGAAACCTGACTGACCTTCACATCAACAGAGAAATCAAGGATAAGGAATCAATATTACAGTTCTTTCTAGGCACTGGGCATTGAAAATCAAGCTAATGGAAAAAAAACTGCTTTGACTGCTTTATAAAAGCGTATACCAGCAACTATTGAGCTAGCCTTGCAGTGCACCCTTGAAAAAACAACAAGTACATTACCACACTATCAATCATAGGAAGCACATGTCTTTACAGTGCTGTTCCACCGGGTGGCACTAGCTGTAAAGAGTCTGAATGATCTAAGCAGAAACAACAATAATTATACACACACTTGGATATTAAACAGGCAAGAAATTAAATACAAGGGGAATGTACAGTAGATGATATAATTAGCCCTTATGCCTATTCACTATGAAATCTGGAAGTGACACCAATTCAAGTGTAGTAGACCTTTGAGGGCAGCCAGGTGTTACTATTATCATCCCTGATATACGCAAACAAAAATAACTCTAGGGAACTTTCTTCTATCATTGATAAGCCAGTAAATCTGTCCTTTGATGCTCCTCCATTTTTAATCCTCAACTTTTAAATGTGAGAAATGTCTTAATTATTTTCAAAACATGATTATTAATATTCTTTGAATCTTTATTTTAAATTACAGCACAAGACCTCAATAGGTTGGCAATGCAAATTAATTTGTCCAGATGCTTGTTGGATCCAATTCCACCCACAATTCTAAAAGTAGCTTTGAATGAGTAACTATTAAGTGCAGGCTCTAGCTGTGCAGCTATTCTGGTTCTTTTAGATTTGAGTAACATGTTTGATACTGTTAGGGTTGCCATCTGTCCGGTTTTTTAAACTCGCTGCCTGGTTTTGTAGCACACTGAAAACCGGACACGCATTGTCCACTAACACTCAGTGCTGACGTCACCCAAAGGCGACCACCGGCTCTGTGCTAGTGGTGCAAAAGTGTGATAGACTGCTGTGCCTTTAATTATCAATTGCTGTCGCTAAAACAACAAAACAGCTGGAAAAACTGACGTCACCACGATGAGCAGCACAATTTCAGCTTTTGATAGGTACATAACTTAATATATGCTGCTATTCAATTATTTTCAGCAAATCACTGTAAAGATAGATGTTGCTAGGAGCCGCACAGAGAAGGAGGCAGTGCCTGCATTGTAATAGGGATGCCAACTGTCCAGGTTTTGGACAGGACATCTAGTTTTAAACTGTCCGGGGGGACCAAATGTGACACTGGCAACCGTGACACTGGATACTCTAGCTGTGCTACTGTGGTTCTTTTCGATCTGAGTAACGTATTTGATACAGCGGGCCAGACCATTTTAATACTCTAGCTTTGACTGAATGCATTACTGGTGTGAAGAAGTGGATGTCTCAGAAATGTTTACAGTTAAACTCTGATAAGACAGAAGTTCCGTTATTAGGTTCACAGTTGCAACTAGAAACCACAAAATATTTGCAAAAAGATCTGGGCAATTTACCCACCAACATAAAAACAGAGGTGAAAAATCTGGTGATCTTATTTGACTCACATTTATCGTGCCATAACTCATCTGCAGCTTATAAAGAACACAGCTGCTAGGGTTCTCTTAAAAAGAGACCACATAACTCCTGTGCTGGCCTCACTACACTGGCTCCCAGTGAAGTTTAGAGTTGATTTAAAAATGTTACTTTTGACTTATAAAGCATGTAATGGTATGGCAGTAGATCATTTAAAGGAGCTTTTATTCACATATACCTCCACGTGATTTAAGATCAGCTGATGCAGCCCTGCTGTGCCTCCCACAAGTATTCACACAAAGGAAGGGAGAGAGAGCTTGCAGTCCCTGTGCTCCCAGATTGTGGACAGCACTGCCACCTCAAAGCAGAACTCACCAGTTCAAATTAAAAACATACTTTTAGAGTTTAGCTTTTTTTAAATTATTTTTTAAACAGCATTTTAAAATGTGGGCCCACTTTTAAAAAAAATGTATTTTACATTATATTATACCAATATGAAAACTGTTTTCATTGTTGATCTTGCTTTCTTTTCTGCAACGTTTGGTAACTTCAAGATTTAATAAATGAGCAAAGATTGATGATTTTTAAACTCTAGATAGAACAAAGGTTCAGTCAAACCTGCCAATAGAGTCTCTGTAAAAGGTAAGTCTTTATCTGGATCATTAGTATGGACTAAATGTACAGCTTGCTCACTCTGCAAAGTGTGCTCATCACTGAAGGATATTAAGCTAACAGTTCATTTTAGTCCCAACTGTAAGACAGTTCTACCAGTAAATGAACCTCAGCAGCCCTACATTCTTCCTCTCCAGCAAGTAAAGCATGACCTGGAATCGCTGAACCACACAAAGATGGACATCACGCCACTGACGATTCAGGCTGCAGTGCTTTCATTTAAATACTTCATGAGTATAATCTCCAGCATGTAGGCTAAAGCACTTTGTAGCACGAGTTGTCTAGAAAAGTGACAGTCGACCTCGCAAACTGATACAGTTTGATACAGTGCTGATACTCAACAAATCCACACTTCATTTTCTAAACAGCAGCAGCAGCAGCAACATAATAATGTTTTTGTGTATTTAAAGTGTATACTAGTAGCAATAGAGGCAAGGTCAATATTTTGATTGTATGGAATCAGTGCAGTTGCAGTAGCAATCCATTACATACGTGTCTTTTTATAAAATTAATAAATACAATGTATGTACAGTATGTGTGTATATATATATATATATATCGTCCCTGCCAGAAAAGTGTATTTGTTTAATTGTTTAAGTATTATTTACTGTTTAATTATCTCCTGCACCTGGCTACCATTATAAATTAGAGCCAGGTGCAGGATATTTAAAGAGAGCAGCCAGTCTCTTCAGGGCTGCTGTGTGAAGAGCCTGACCGTGTGTCGTAGTCCTGAAAGGTACTGTGTGAAAGCCTTTTTGTGAATCGTTTTTTTGTGGGAAAAAAGAAAAACAGTGTTTTTGTTTTGTTTGTTTGATTGAAAGAGCAGTAAGATATACTCCTTGCATTTACTTTTGTTTTGTGTAAACTACGCTGTGTTCCGATTGTGAAAATAAATAAAACCTCCATTATTGGGACCCTTGCATCGCCCTGAATCAATACAAGTACAACATTACACTAACAACATCAACAACAGCCGCGGAATATGGCCAATAGATGATGCAAAGAATCCTGCAGCACCAAGCGCATTTAACATAACTGTATTTAAATTGAGATGTTTATTATTATTATTTCCAGTACTGGTTAAACAAGTCCACAGATCCGAAGGGACTAAATGTATGTGTACTATATAGTATTTAAATATGTGTCATGCACTTAAAACATTATTATTATTATTTTTTTTTTTATTACCCGAAAACTAAACTAAAGGGTTGGGACGGCGAAGCCCTTTTCCCAACAAAACCGCTCTATTTTTTTTAAAAATTTAACCTTCACTGGTTTTCTTCTAAACACACAGCACTTCGTCTCTTACCTGCTCCCTGGTGCTCCTTCTAATGGATCTTCAAGCTCCCTTTTTATTTCATGTGGCTGGTCTCACTTAGCACCAATTACCTCGTTTGAGAGCAGACACACTCTCACATTAACCCCATCCCTGCCAACCACCAAATATATATATATATATATATATATATATATATATATATATATATATATATATATATATATATAATTTGAACCAGACATTATGAAATACGTGATTTATTAATTGTTTTTTGAAGGGGAAACCAGCTGACTATTTTTAACTTGACTATTCCACTCGGGCTAATAAGTACACACTACTGTATCCATATTACAGATCAGCTTTATCCCAAGGTAGATATAAAACAGATTGATTCAAGATTGCCAATATATATATTTTTTTTAAAATAAGCTTTTAACCTACGTTAAGTGGCTCACTAGTGCAAGCCTTATTCTGTTAATTACCCCAGAATGATTCTCTTAATACAACAATTGGATAGTTCAATACTAATGCTTTCATGGACTTCAAATTCAGCATGCAATGTGAAAAAAGGCACTAATGCACGTAATTGTCAATTTCAGAGAGTGCAGGCTTCATTCCTCTGGTCTACAAAAAAAACAAATCTGTGGTGACATCATTCTTCAACAATTCTTTATTTTTGTAACTGTTTTCCAGTATAGCTTGGTATCCTTCTCTAGCTTCTCATAAACATACAGTACTTGTTACAATTCATGCACTTGACACACACTCTCTCTAATAAGATATATTACTACAAGAGATTACAACACACATGAAGAGTACATGTCACCGACAACCTCCATATATCACACCCGAATAAGAAATGTGTCCTTATCAGTAACGTTCCACACGCTTGCCTTTACATTGAGAACTGGAATAAAAGAAAATGAAAACCCACAGACAAAGCACAGCAATAGTAAAACAGCCCCTTATCCTCTAACACCTGAGCACTGTCATTGGGAGTATTTCTATATTGCCTGGTTTCATTTTGCATGGCACAGTATTACAGCCATTTACTGAAGCTCAGTTCCATGTTAATACACAGTCAACCGATATGCAGTAAAGGTGCTTGTGTGACTTCCCCATTGAACTGCCATTGCAAGGCTGTGCTCAACATGCGTTGAATGTGTCTATTAAGATTTATATGGGCAGTTTCTGTTCCGAATTTCCAACACATATTTAAGACATAAACAGACAGATCTATAAAAGACATTTTGGAATAATGCTGATAGCTAATCATTTTCAATAACTGTTTAGTAGCAGTCTTTCTTAGACAGCACAGCTGTTTTTTTTTAATGTCTCAGCCAATACATTTTAAGTTGCTTTTAAAACAGTAATTACAGGTTTGCAGTTTGAGCAGCTGTGCAATTATAAGCTAATGCAAATATACAGAGAGTACATTAGTGTTAGTCACATCAGCTTTAGGTGACAAAGTACATTATATCCAGTAAAACAGAGTGCCTTTCGGAACAAGACCGTTCAAAAACAGCCTCAAGTACTGATAGAATAGATTTTTTTATTTTTTTAACACCGATATCTCATTAGATTTGAACTCCTGACACCAGACACCATTACTTCCATTTCTAAGCTCCGGAACAGTGCAAGGGAGAAAAGTATTATTATTATATGGAAATCAAGATGCTGAGTTAAATACCCATCTGTCATTTGTTCAGCATTAAAACCCCACTAGGACTCGACTACAATGCAGAGAAGAAACTGAATTAGACTGTATCGCTAATGGCACTGGCTTTCTTTCCCACATAACTTATGGATCGTCATTATCGTTTGCAAACTGAGGTGTAATTAAATTGCATTTTTTCTCTCTCTACAAGAGAAAGCAGCCCATGAAGGATTCTGAAGCTTAATATAATTTTCTCACTTGGGTTATTATCTAGCAATCAGGGATGCAAGTCATTTTGAAAACCAGAGAGCCTTCTGGTTCTAAATGATCAAACCCTGCCCTAATCAAGCCCTCCTCCTCCACTCGTCAGAGTGTGCAGTGTTTTGTCTTACAGTAAATAACCTTCTCTCCTGTGGATGTGGATGAGTGTGGGTGGGTCATGTGAGTAGTGCAGACCCAATGAGATACTATCATCATCTATGGTTGCTAAGGAATACAATAAAATACAAAAAAATTAAACCTGTCTACTGGCGCCAGAATGTAATGTTGCTGGCGCTATATGAGATACACTGGTGTGAGAATCTAGCGCCACAGCGCCAAATCTGCATCCTGAGCAATGTAGCAATTGATTTTATGCATCCATTTACAATTGACAATGTATTAATGAACCACTGGCCACATTACCAACTAAATAGCACAGGGTTGGTTTGCATACATGCAAAAACAAATCAGCCTTTAGCAGTTGTCAAGAAGGTTTAATCCTATGAGACACATGGCTTTGTAGCATACCCACATTAACCCTGCTGCAGCCTGAACCAGAACAAATGACATGACACATGTGCCATCTTACAAGTAGTAGTTTTAGAAAACAAGGCCAGATGTAAATGTATTTCAATCCAGCTCTTGCCATTATACAAACGTTCAAAGGAGGATTTATATAAGAGTAACATAATTTTGCAGAGTTTACACATTTGTTTCACATATTTAAATGTAGTATGCCCAATTATCCCCCTCCCTCATTTGTTCCTAATCCCCAAAACACCTAACTGATGGTCAGTAGCTGTCCTCTGATCCCTCAATCAAGCCAACTGCCTCTTTACACCCGGATGCTCCACAGCAGCTTCCAGGCAACCTACCGGCCCGTGGAGAACAAGATCCTACCTGCAGGTGTCAGCACTGAGCTCACACGGTGCCTGGCCAGCAAGTCTGGCTGTAGCGTGATGACAAATAGATCCCTCCCCCTGAAAAGAACAGAGGATTTGTTCTCTCTGTCAGTTGTTTGTTTCTCTTTCATAACATTAACATTAATTACAGAAGTTAATTAAAAACAGCTTTGAGAATACAACCTCAACACTAGAATGGTAAGCAGAGATGATTTTAGAATAAATTCCAGGTGCAATGGTGTAGCAGTGTTTACATCATTCTTACACTCTGGAAATATAGGCTAGGGTGTTTCTGAAATGTTTTTGTCACCCATGTAAGCCTGAAGAAATAAAGGCAGACAAAGTGTATGAAGACAATGTCAAAACTGGATGTTCTCAAAAGTCCGGGAAAGGAGGTCAGGATATAATTAATGTACTCTCATTTTCAAATGCTGAAAAAAGTAACGCATGCTGCTGGATGGATTGTACATATCCTAAGACAAGCAAGGTTGTAAACACCCCAAGGTCTTTGAATATTTCTCAGAACATAATCTTTATTTGCTTGTGAGCAGCCACCCCAGCCGTCCCTTTAATAGGCCCGTGTCCTTTGAAATGCCACTTGAGAAGTGTCTGTTTCTCACACGTATGGTTGGCCTAATTTTTTTCTGCCTGCTCCCTGACACCCAAAGAACAAGGACTGTTCTCTCCCTCTCTCTCTCTCTCAATTTATTTTACTCATTATCATTTTTATTACAATTCTTTGAAGTTGAAATTAACTTTCCTATTAATGCTTACAACTTGCATATATAAATCAACCAGATTAAGGGGACAACTGTTCTGCTCGGATGGTTACAGGAAGTACTGTGGTAAATGTGCTGACATTAATCCTGAGCCGCTTTTCTGCAGAAGCTGGCTGTGTATGAGGAACATTCTGTGGAGTATTAAAAGTGCAGTGTTGTTCACTATTTATTTCATTGATTCAGTTCCACCATAAAAACAATATGCAGTCATACCTTAGTTCTGGATAGAACACCAAATACATCTACAACTATGACTACCACTAACACGACTACTAGTAATAATAATAATAATAATAATAATAATAATAATAATAATAATAATAATAATAAACAGTTGCTGCTTCTCTGAAATTAGTAGGATCCTTTTTCTGTCTTCTTTAATCTCTTCTCAAAAGCACTTTCTTTCTTAATAAAAGTTACTGCCTTGTTTCCCTGAAGCGCTATCGAAATGAATCGATTCTGTTTTAAATTGGTATCTCTAACACAGACGCTACAGTGCTCCTTGACACCCCCTAACTGTATAAACTGCTAGCCCCGCCCGCATCAACGTAGACAGACAAAAGGAATTTGGCCGATTTTCGTTATGTTAAAAAAATGCATCGAACTGTTTTTCCAAGATCTCTTGAAGAAAACGGCAACAAATTATGACAGTATGTAATATATTGAAAAATGCTATTTTCTGAGCACAGTCCTGTATTATGACACATGCACAGAAATACAGAGTAAAGATCTAATCTCTGGTTGTAAATACACAAGCAGATTTTATTGTATAAAGAAAAACACTGAACTACAGTTTTGCCTGTCCTCCCCTTTCTTGTTGTTCCCAATAAAATATCCTGTGCTGGTAAATCAAGGCAGAACTGGAAAACTCTGAACTGTAGTTGCTCTTCATAGAGCTGGTGCAGTCGGATTACTGCAGGGTGTAGCGGTCATGGCGTAGTCTGAGCATAGCTGCCCCCGCTGTCTCTGTGCCCTCCACCCCTAGGAGCTCTCCTCTTGAACAGGGCTAGTAAATCCTTAATGACACACAAACCTCAGCTCATGTAATATTTCAGGATGAAAAGTTTGACTGCACTGCTCATTAAAGTCAGCTGTGAAAGTATGAAATCCTCCCCGCTGGTTACTTATTAACTTAAGAAGATCTTAAGTATGTAGCACAGGAAGAATAAACAGATGCACAGTCATCTCTGGAGTGTTTAAATATTTTCAGTGTGTCTTTGAGCCTGTGGGATTCTTTCTAATACATCCTACTGTAGTACTACACAACACAAGCATGCTGTGTGTATCTTCAGGTAAGGAAACACCTGCCAGCTGAGCATCTATCACCCTGTATCAAACCCAGGCAGATGTGCTTTCTTGTCCCTTGTAATTTGACTCACAGCTGATGTTAGATGTGCAATGAAAATGTATGTCATGTAAGAGACAGCCCATTTACACAAATGTATGTGTTTCTAATATAAATAGACCTTTTTGTTGTCTTTGACATTCATCCAACTATTAAACACTCAATAGTGCTGAATTTAGAACTGCTAAAAGAAACGTAATACATTCAGTAACAATCATTTCAACTGAAAAGTCTTTTTCAATGTCTTTAATAATGTTAACATAGTCAAAATGATCTTATTCAGTCAAAAGGGATTCATTACTCTGAGATGTGACGTTTATTACCACAGTAAGATCAGCACACATAAAGAGCTGAATAGAAAAAAAAGAAAAAACAAGAGCAGGAATACATTGCTGCTGGCTTTCAATACAATGGCATTTAATGAGTGGCAAACTGTTACACCTTAACCATACAAAACTCATTGTCTACAATCACTACTGACGCTGGCGGATTCATTTATTCCACTTTAGATCACTGTTGATGCTGCATTAGGCAAACACAGATGTGCTTAGTGTATAGAACATGATGTGCACTCCACACTCGGAGGTGTCCTGCCACACCACAGCCCTCAGCATCAAAGCAGATAATAAAGAGAGTAGTGAGCGTTCATTTGACATCTTGTGGGAAGGATGGGACTCTGGCAGGAAATGAAGCACACAGCCAGGATGGGTCCGGATGCCCATCTCAGCTGTGAACGCCAATCAGAAAAGTGTGTGGAGTGGAGCCGCTGAACCGAGCGCATGATGAGGTGTAAATGAAGGGCCTGCCACGAAGCCATGAAAACGACTAATGCTGGGAATCTGTTTGATGCTGAATAATGTGAACTATTTATTATTCTGATAACAAAATTCAATACAATTGTCAACCCCAGTGAATTCGCTTCCAATTTACAGAGATATACATGCCCAATAGAACTGCTTTCATGAACATGTATCAATAAATCGACCCTGTGTTAATTGTTATGGAACATTCTGATTGGTTCTCTACAGCATATTTTGTTATGGAACATTCTCATTGGTTCTCTACGGCACATTTTGTTATGGAACATTCTGATTGGTTCTCTACGGCACATTTTGTTATGGAACATTCTGATTAGTTCTCTACGGCACATTTTGTTATGGAACATTCCGATTGGTTCTCTACGGCACATTTTGTTATGGAACATTTTGATTGGTTCTCTACAGCACATTGCGGAAGAGAAACTCATATTGGCATTTTATTTTTAACATGGAAAAACAGATGTTTTTATTATTGCAGAAAACTAGTAACTCTGGTGATAACCTTCGATCCTTTAACCTTTATACATTCTATTTAAGGAATTTGTTTGTAAGGACTATTATTGAAGAATGTTTTCAGTTTAAACATTAGTTCAAACTAGGGCTATCAAACGATTAAAAAAATTAATTGCAATTACATTTTTTTTATCTTAGTTAATCTTGGTTTTAATCACATATTTAATGGATACAATTACTTCATCCATCTTATTCAAGTTTGTATTATTATTATTATTATTATTATTATTATTATTATTATTATTACCTATAAGCCTTATATGGTCCTGGACCTTCTTATCTTCAAGATCTGCTGACCCCATATGTCCCTGGTCGTCACCTATGCTAATCTCCCGACAGTCCCTAAAATTCATTTGAACTCTGGAGCCGCCAGGGCATTTAGTTATAATGCCCCTCGTCTTTGGAACTTGCTCCTGATTCATATCAGGAATGCTAGCATAATTTAATGTTTTAAATCCTGTCTGAAAACGTATTTGTTTGTATCTGTTTATTTGTAGCTGGATTTAGGGGTGTTGCGATATGATGATAAAAAGATAATCGCGGTAATTAATTTATTTATATGTATGATTTTGTCCACTCTGAGACGCATCAACTGGACAGAATGCAAAAAAAAAAACTATAATAGAAACATCCAGTAGATGGCGATAATGAACCTTTGACTGGGTTTTATACAGCCACAAAAATCAACAAGAGCAGCGCACAACAAATATGGAGGATAGCGAGAACGACACAAACAAACTCTCTCCTCCGAAGAAACAGATACAATCAGTCATCTGGGATCATGTCGATGGTCGTGTTATTGAAGAGGGAGGGCCAATTTGTAAATTATGCCAAGCTGTTGTTCTTTCAAAGTGCAGCAACATGACTGTAAAGATTTGCCAAGTGGTCGTAGATGTAATTGTAGGTAAGCAGACGGACAACAGAAGTTAAGATTGCAATCTTGTTTTTCTTCCTTTTTAACATTACTAATTCAAAACCAAAACTTCAAAAGAATAAATACTACTATTTATTATTATTAATAATAATAATAATAATAATAATAATAATAATAATAATAATAATAATAGGGGGGCTCCCGAGTGGCGCATCCAGTAAAAGCACTAGCTAGAGTGCAGGATTCGCTCTATAGCCTGGACGTCGCCGGTTCGAGTCCAGGCTATTCCACAGCCGACCGTGGACGGGAGCTCCAAGGGAGCGGCGCTCAAATGGCCGAGCGTCGTCCGGGGGGAGGGAGGGAGGGTTAGGTCGGCCAGGGTGTCCTCGGCTCACCGCGCACCAGCGACCCCTGTAGTCTGGCCGGGCGCCTGCAGGCTTGCCTGTAAGCTGCCCAGAGCTGCGTTGTCCTCCGACGCTGTAGCTCTGAGGCGGCTGCACGGTGAGCTCTGCAGAGTGTAAAGAAGCGGGCGGCTGACGGCACACGCTTCGGAGGACAGCGTGTGTTCATCTTCGCCCCTCCCGAGTCAGCGCAGGGGTGGTAGCGGTGAGCTGAGCCTAAAAATAATTGGGCATTTCAAATTGGGGAGAAAATAATTTAAAAAAAAACTGATTGGCAACGACTAAATTTAAAAAAAAAAATAATAAAAATAATAATAATAATAATAATAATAATAATAATAAAATCTCCTGAGTGCAGGATAAATAATTGCCTCAACAGAAACCAGAATGGGAGCCTGGCACGGGCGCTAACACTGTCCCCTCACTTCAATACCTCTTTACCATACTAACTTTTACAACCTCCCCCCTTTTATAACTTGGCTCAGGCAACTCCTCCCCTTGGGACAAACCAAGAATTAAACCAATAAACTCTAAAACACTCAAATGCAGTTCCCCAAAATCAAAATACCACAACAAATCATGCCCAGAAACCTTACATTTGCTTTAATAAACTTTAAAAACCCCTTTCTTTTATATATGGAACAGTTGCGCGCCTGCTGTACAGGACTTACGGTAAACCGAGCTCCTATCTGCTCTGCATAACATGGCATCTCACTGTAGCACAGGGCCCGCACAAACATGGCGCCGCCCGTGCACAACACTGATTCAACGCGACAGCCATTACCAAACGGTACCAACGTGGGAAGTGTTTTCTTTTCCCTTTTATTATAGTTCATTTGTATTTTTATAGACAATTCTCATTACTGAACAACCATCTGCGTATCCCTCTGAAAATGTGCACCTTTTCAACGATAGGCATTCAGCATTCAGCACTGCTTCCAATTAGCAAACTATTTCTGCTTCTATTTTTTTTCCCCATTCAGACTTTAACCCGCTGCACCACCCCTTCAAAACCACAGGGAATTACATTCTATATTTTCCTTTTGGTTATCATCCGTTTGAAACAAAACATTTACATTGCAGTCAATTACATTTTACATAAACAGAATGGCAATGCTGTTATTGCTCCGTCCTTGACAGTAATGGTAACAAGTCCCGTTGTACTCTCATCTTCAGTGCAAGCAAGGCTTCAGATGATTTCATTATTTCTATAGGGGATGGGCTTAAGTCCACCATCACAATAACAAACATGTTCACGCATTTAAGAGAACACCATCAAGCGCTTTATAAAGAAGCAACATCGGTAAGGAACACACAGTGGAAGCAAAACGCATTACGTGTATAATAATAATCCTGTTTTATGATTACAAACCAAAATTATATTTTTTCTTAAGCTGCACAGTTTAAGAAGGACAAACATGTTAACACAGACACAAGGATATAGTGAGTGCCGTGTACTTGAACGGGAGCATCAGTATATTTCAAGGCTGCTCCCTGAACGCTCAGCACACACCACACTGTCCGTTTTCTAATTATTTATTTTCAACTAAATATTAGCAGAAGGCAAAGGTGTCATTGTCCATCAAATCAACAGTACGAAGGTCACTCTTGAAATCAGGACTTAGAGGATGTGTTGCAGTAAGAATACCTCTGTTAAGAAAGGGGAACAAGACTAAAAGGCTAAAATATGCACAAGAACACAGAAATTGGAGTATGGAGCAATGGTCAAAGGTGCTTTGGACTGTTGATGGATGTACAACGACACCTGTGCCTTCTACCAGTTCTCTTGTCAATTCAATGCTTGTCTTCTTTGTATTCCTTAAGGATTATCTTCAAGTACGGCTCATCCTTGTTAGACAGCTTTTTGGGTCTTTCAGTCCTGGGTTTGTCAATTACAGATGCTGTTTCTCTGTACTTGTTGATTATGCTTTGGATACCACACCTTGAAAATCAAGTGATGCGAGCTATTTCACACAATGTTTTTCCTTCTTTATGCAAGTCAAGGTTGTTATAACAGTAGAAAACACTAGGAGGCTTTGAGTAAATTGTTGATGCACATAATTAGGGGTCTACTTAAATCGCGATAAATTTACGTATTTTTCACGGGTATGTTGCGGAATAAAATTAGGATTTCGCGGACATGTTTAAACATTAAATATACCTAAGTAGACAGTATTTCAGAACACTATAAAGCCTAAAAATATTGTTTCTTCCTTACTAAAACAGAGTGCTGTCATTTGTTAAAGGCAGGCATGCAGCATCCCCCTGCAGTTGACTTGCCCATACATTGAGACTGCACGTCTGCATCCACTGAATTGGTTGGAAGTTAAGGCAAAGCTTTGCCAAGTTATACAGATGTGGAAATCGATTAGAAACAGCCCAAAAACTCGGTTACACAAGGGCATCTAGCATACTTTAATAAAGGCAATGTATGCAGCACGTTCGTTGTCATGTTATTTGTCCCATCCAATAATTTATTTTATTAGTACCAAGTCAAAACAAAGAAGACGTGTCTAAAATTCCAACTGTAACAGCAGGTTGAAGCAAGGTGGCTGTGCTGGATCGTTTTAGTACTGATTTAACTTGCAGACAGGAATACTTTTTGTCTCGGCTGACTTTCCAGTTTGGTTTCTGAAAGCTGTTTATTTTACGTTCTGTTCAGCAGCCTCTGAAGTAGCCTTTTGTTTAATGTGTGATTCTGAAGCTAGATAGCGATCGATCATATTTTCTCCAAATACACATTAAGACCTAGAAAACAATTACCTCAGTCTGCATGTAGTTTATTTGGGAAATATCTTAAAACAATCATCAGCCGAAATATACTTTGCTTTTTTTGTCGTCCTTTTCTACTATTTTACCTCCAATGCTGAAAACTAGATTTTAGCAACCTAAATCAAAACAATGCAGAACCAACTTTGTCCCGCCCCCTCCTGCACAGTACAGATCACATAAAATCAGTAAAGACGCACTGATAGGCTGATTAAAACTGTCATTTGAATAGTAAACAAGAACGTTAACTGCTTTGGAGAATTTATTTTGTAAATGTTACTTGTGGACATTTTTTGTTTGTTTTTTGCTTAAGTGCAGTGCACACGGGACGGCGAAGGAATAAAAATGGGATATCTACAGAAGGAAGATAGTTTGCGTTACTTGCGTTGTGCAGTAGTTCATTTAAACAAGTTTTTTTTTTCTTCTCTGTACTTATTTGTATGCATTGGCCCCTAAGAGGTGAATTTCGCGGTGACCCCTCAATTTCACGATGTCCGCGAAATCCGCGAAATCGCGAATTAAGTAGGTCCCTACACATAATGCATCAGAGTAGAACAATGCAGCATGTCTAAGACTTTTGCACAGCAGTGTGTGTGTGTGTATATATATATATATATATAATTGAAATAAATTATATATATGAAATAAATTTGTTTTTATCATTTAAACTTTGTGTACATTAATGTTATTTTAATTGAAATTGTATATTTATTTTATATATATATTTATATATAATCATACTTAGCTTGATTCATGGGTTTGCAGCGATCCTGAATTTCTAAAAGTGTACTCTGTACACTGATGGCTTAATTTGTTGTGTTGTTGCTAGAGTGTATTTTGAGAAGTATACGCATGCTTAGCATGCAGGTGGTGCTTCAGATTAGATGTAGTCGAAGTTTTTTGATACTGAAAGTTTCAATTTGACAGTAGATACATCAGAAAGTTTTTTTTTTTTTTAAATAAACTTCCCATTCACAATTCCTTCACTTTTAGTACTTTGCTCCATAATACAGTTATATGACTAACTTTCTATGCAAACTCAGACTGCACTCACTCATTGCGTTGCATGCGCTCCAGTGTTGTATATTAAAATGGGAATGAGTTACGGTATGCTAAGAGGGTCAAGACATGCGTTAAAAAAAAAAAACAATCTCCAAAGAAATGAACGCGTTAATCGCAGAAGTACGATTCATTGACAGCCCTAGTTTAAAGACAAAATGCGCCAATACATCCTTATAAAACAGCAACATTTTTTAATGAATTAAAATGGGATATAAAAAGGCCCTTAATAAGACAGTCCTTTAAACAGTCCTTACAGTTGTGGGAATAGGGCCCAGTATCTCCATGGTCCTTTGTTTAGTGTACAACTCTGTCTCTGCTTCCTTGAGCTGTTATTGAAATTGCAGATGCCCTCCACAACCTCCCCCTGCTGCAGGTAAGCAGGAGCATGCCTATGTTGTTCATATTAACAGAGCAAAGACCTTTGCGCAAGTGCAATACTCCTCTGGGGAATATTCTCTTTGCTGGGGAATAATTAAACATTAATGTCAGACACAACACAACCTCTCAGCTCGTTCCAATACCAAACTGGGTCTGCAGCCTGCAATCAACAGTCCAATCTGCTAACATCATTACACAAAAGTCAAAGATCACCTGTATGTATCACATTTTTGTATAATTGCTATAAGGACATTTTCCCCTGACAGTATAATATTTTCACAGCCTGCATATGTGTTTTGCAGTCAGAGATTTTAAACCCACCTCTTGCACTGGACACTCATTAGGTAACTTCATCATTAGCCTGAGTTGGAGAGATTGAGTTGTGTCAATCCTAACGTAGTCCCAGTCACATCGTTGTACGACTGATCCCTTTGCTGTTTGTACATGTGAAATGGGAGCTATTCACGACCCTATATAAAGATTACACAAAGTAAAATAATCAGAAAACAAGACTTAAATTCAGTTTGGCGTCTAATCAAACAATGACACTACCAATACTTAAAAATACGATATGTAAAATGTTGTACCTGGCTGCGTTTTGTAAGAGCTTACTGTCGCAAGGATGGCTTGTGAGTGATGTCAGACCAGGAAGAGACAGACACAGTACTGTGGGATGAAGAGCTGATGTGCGTTTAATTAAATAAACAGTTTGAACAAACAGAACACAAAAGCACTACACCAAAAACAAAATGGCACGGTGGCCAAAACAAATAATAAACAGAGACAAACAAACACTGAACACACAAGTATCGTGCTGGTCCAAATCCAGCACGAGTATAAATCGTTTATATTTTTATATTTTTCATTCAGTCGGGCTCAGGCACATTCTACACGTGAAATGATTTGGCAGGGGAGGCAATTAACCCTTCGCTGCCAATCTAAAACAACAGTGTACAATAAACAAGACAATGCAAAATAACACAAAATACTCACGGGGCGGGGTGTATCCGACACCCTTACATATTTTTTTGCCCTCATTATGATGATGATGATGATGATGATGATGATGATGATGATGATGTTTTGTTGTTCTCGCTCCACCATGGAATCTGGCTCAATCCTCATCAGGTTACGTTATCTTCATCGACGCTGAATGAACCCTTGGGTAACAGTATATCTGAGTAAACAACCAGCATGGGGGAAGGGGGATCAACACATTAAGCCACAATGTATTTCCTTCAATCGTTTTTCTTCATTTGAAAAGACTGCACCTATAATCCAATTTACATTTCAATAACGCATCATTTTGCATTGACTTTCAAAATGTCTTCATTTCTGTGCATGTATGGCATTTCTTCATTGAGTTTTACGCAGGTATGATGTGTACAACTATCACAGGCTATGATTTCAAAACACGACCATGCACTGCATTAGCAAAGATTTAAAAACAAATTTTCATGCTTAAAACAAATAATTAATTTCTATAAGCAACTGAAGTTTGCAAGCTGGTATTAAGATTTGATATGTATATATTGTTGTTGATCAGTCATTAGAACATGAGTGTAATGATTTATTTTTGCACAGCACATGTAACTGTAGGAGGTACAGAAGTATGCCGATAGCAGAAATTATGCAATCAAACACTAGTTAATGCACATTATTTCAGAATAATTCATATAAAGACAGAGTTTGCTTTACTAATTCAAATGATTTGCCTGCCATAAATGTTATGTCTCCTGTTTTCTTTTTGTCTGATATGTTATTGAGAACAGTTTTGTGAACTGAAATGGAACTGTTGGCGCCATCATTTGCAGTCATTCCTGACTTCACTGTTATATTAAGCTAAATTATTTAAATAACTCTCTCATGTTAGACCCAAGCTATTCCAATGATTGGTTTATCTCTAGCCAGTCTGAAATTGCTCTGATGCGAGCGACAGCCTGTATTGCAGAGTCGTTGCTCTGATGACAAGAGGACTTTCATTTTAAAGCAAGCCTTTACTGTATCTGCAATTTAAGGCATGGAATTTGCCAGGTGTGCACTACACTACTAGAAATGAATCTGTGGTTATATGTGCAGAATCAAATCATTTGTAATCCTGTGGGCTGAGTTGCAGTTCAGCACATGCTGGGTGATACAGACAGTACTATTGTATTGAACTGAGGTGAATATGACAATGAGCAGTGCATTGATTTTCAATGGGGGTGTGTTGATTTTAGCTATTAAAGATAAACTTCACTACAGGCATTTTTAGAATATAAATATATAAGCATTACTATAAAAACAACCGAAACAGTTCAGTACTATAGTATAATGCAGTACAGTGTACGACTGGAACAATAATCTGTTATGAGATGATTGATAATTTAAGTCTGGACAATTTATTATACTGAAAAAGTATTCTTGATTCTCAACAATAATCGTGTTTTTGAAAACCATGTCAAAGCTAAAAAGGATCAGCGCCATGAAAATGGAAACACCTTGCAGACTCTTCGCATCCAATCAGGGTGGTCCTGACTACACTCTATTGACATGGAGTTTTAAGTATGTACAATGTGTATCAAACAATGTAGGCTATGGTTTCAAAACACAGCAATGCACTGCATTGGCAAAGCTAGAATGGGATTTGAATCATGTGCTTTACTGTACTTCACAACATAACGTCAGAGCCGAAGAAAGAAAATTGCATTTTCAAAACCACTGACCTTTTGTATCTTGAAAAGCTTCTGTAAACGGCTACAATATATCAGTGAATTTGATTAAAACAAGAAGCAAATCTGATAAAAAAAAAATGTTTCATGCTTAAAACAGAAATGATTAATTTCTAGAAGCAATTCAAGTTTGCATAGCTAGTATTAAGATGTAATCATGCAATTAAACTTATCTGTAACTTATCTGTTTTTTTCAGTTTAGAAAAGTCTGACAGAATGTGTTCCAGTACTTTAGACATAGCACAATGACAAAGGCTTTATTAATAAGAGCCTGTGTAATGGTTCTAAACAGTGGTGGGTCTGTATGCTGACATCATTTAAAAATCTTCCTGTTTCTTAAATATTTTACAGATGAACAAACCCTGTGGACAAACAGTTAATATGAACAAAAATAAAGACAGAACGTGTGTAATAGAAAATAATCAAAGATCTGCTGAACATAATAGCAAACGATCGATATGCTACAGGAGAGGT
This sequence comes from Acipenser ruthenus, assembly GCF_902713425.1. Taxonomy (NCBI): domain Eukaryota; kingdom Metazoa; phylum Chordata; class Actinopteri; order Acipenseriformes; family Acipenseridae; genus Acipenser; species Acipenser ruthenus. Next base: position 1,295,795 of record NC_081219.1, read on the forward strand.
GCAGGAGTGCCCTGAGCAATTTACAAGAGAAGCGGGATCACTGAGCTCTCATTCAACACCACTACTCCACTCGCTCCACTGGCTCCCGATCACTGCTCGCAACCACCTCCAGACCCTCATCTCTCCCTACACCCCCACTCGACCTCTCTGCTCCGCCTGCACTAGAAGACTGGCTCTACCTCCTTCTACGCTCCCCTGCCTCCAGAGCCCGCTCCTTCTCCACCCTCGCTCCGCAGTGGTGGAATGACCTTCCTACAGATGTCAGGACTGCCCAGTCCCTGACCACATTCCGGCGCCTTCTTAAGACTTACCTCTTCAGACAGCACCTGTAGAACTCCTCTGTTTTTCACCTGGGACACTTATCACCCTTCCTTAAATGCGCTTTACTTGCTGTACTGTAATCTGTCAAGTGTTTAATCTGTAGTATTTTGTATTTAATCATATCCTGATGTAACTATCACTGACACTGTTATCTGCTGTATTATTGAATTGTATTTTGTCACACTTGTACTAGCTTGAACCAAAGTCATTGTATTTATCTTGCTCTTAATTGTATTATTACTTGTACTGTGATACTTGAAATGTATTTGCTTACGATTGTAAGTCACCCTGGATAAGGGTGTCTGCTAAGAAAGAAAGAAATAAATAAATAAATAATAATAATAATAATAATAATAATAATAACTAAACTGAACCCTGAGCTCTCATCAATACCACTAAACTGAACCCTGAGCTCTCAGCAATATCTCTAAACTGAACCCTGAGCTCTCAGCAACACCACTAAACTAAACCCTGAGCTCTCATCAATACCACTAAACTGAACCCTGAGCTCTCATCAATACCACTAAACTGAACCCTGAGCTCTCATCAATACCACTAAACTGAACCCTGAGCTCTCAGCAATACCACTAAACTAAACCCTGAGCTCTCATCAATACCACTAAACTAAACCCTGAGCTCTCATCAATACCACTAAACTGAACCCTGAGCTCTCAGCAATACCACTAAACTGAACCCTGAGCTCTCATCAATACCACTAAACTAAACCCTGAGCTCTCATCAATACCACTAAACTGAACCCTGAGCTCTCATCAATACCACTAAACTGAACCCTGAGCTCTCAGCAATACCACTAAACTGAACCCTGAGCTCTCAGCAATACCACTAAACTGAACCCTGAGCTCTCAGCAATACCACTAAACTGACCAATACGCTGTGTGAGCATGTTCTGTGAATGAAGCTTGATTGAAATACAGGATGAAAGAGGGGTTTCCTGTCATACCACACAATCTGATGTGAGGGAGGTCATAGAGGTTGATGCTGCCGCAGGAATGGAGACGTGTCACATTATTTAATAAGAAAACGACGAAACAGAAATAGAAAGACGGCATTTCAGATAAACCTGCCATAACACTGTCAATAGGGTGTAGTCAGGACCACCCTGATTGGATGCGAAGAGTCTGCAAGGTGTTTCCATTTTCATGGTGCTCAGCCTTTTTAGCCTTAAATGATTTCAAAAATACGATTATTGCTGAGAATCAATAATATTTTCTCAGTACAATAAATGATTAAGACTAAACAAATGATCAATAATATCATAAAATTATTGCTCCACCGTACACTGTACTGCAGTATACTACAGTAAACTGTTTCAGTTGGTTCTACAGTTATGCTTATATATGGGAGCCCACCATCAACATTTATTTATTTATTTTACACCAAGAGAAATTTCAATAGGGCAGTAGCTATGTATTTATATTCTAAAAATGCCTGTAGTGAAGTTTATCTTTAATAGCTAAAATCTACACACCCCCATTGAAAATCAATGCACTGCTCATTGTCATATTCACCTCAGTTCAATACAATAGTACTGTCTGTATCACCCAGCATGTGCTGAACTGCAACTCAGCCCACAGGATTACAAATGATTTGATTCTGCACATATAACCACAGATTCATTTCTAGTAGTGTAGTGCACACCTGGCAAATTCCATGCCTTAAATTGCAGATACAGTAAAGACTTGCTTTAAAATGAAAGTCCTCTTGTCATCAGAGGATGGACAGCAACGACTCTGCAATACAGGCTGTCGCTCGCATCAGAGCAATTTCAGACTGGCAAGAGATAAACCAATCATTGGAATAGCTTGGGTCTAACATGAGAGAGTTATTTAAATAATTTAGCTTAATATAACAGTGAAGTCAGGAATGACTGCAAATGATGGCGCCAACAGTTCCATTTCAGTTCACAAAACTGTTCTCAATAACATATCAGACAAAAAGAAAACAGGAGACATAACATTTATGGCAGGCAAATCATTTGAATTAGTAAAGCAAACTGTCTTTATATGAATTATTCTGAAATAATGTGCATTAACTAGTGTTTGATTGCATAATTTCTGCTATCGGCATGCTTCTGTACCTCCTACAGTTACATGTGCTGTGCAAAAATAAATCATTACACTCATGTTCTAATGACTGATCAACAACAATATATGCATATCAAATCTTAATACCAGCTTGCAAACTTCAGTTGCTTATAGAAATTAATTATTTGTTTTAAGCATGAAAATGTGTTTTTAAATCAGATTTGCTTCTTGTTTTAATCGAATACACTGAGGGCAGAAGTGTGGAGTAGTGGTTAGGGGCTCTGGACTCTTGACCGGTGGGTTATGGGTTCAATCCCAAGTGGGGGACACTGCTGCTGTATCCTTGAGCAAGGTACTTTACCTAGATTGTTCCAGTAAAAACCCAACTGTATAAATGGGTAATTGTATGTAAAAAATAATAATGTGATATCTGTATAATGTGATATCTTGTAACAATTGTAAGTCGCCCTGGATAAGGGTGTCTGCTAAGAAATAAATAATAATAATAATAATAATAATAATAAAAGCTTTTCAAGATACAAAAGGTCAGTGGTTTTGAAAATGCAATTTTCTTTTCTTTCTTCGGCTCTGAGGTTATGTTGTGAACTACAGTAATGGACATGAGTCACATCCCTGTCTAGCTTTGCCAATTCAGTGCATGGCTGTGTTTTGAAACCATAGCCTGCGATAGTTGTACACATAATACCTACGTAAAACTCAATGAAGAAACGACATACATGCACAGAAATAAAGGCATTTTGAAAATCAATAAAAACCAATGCGTTATTGAAATGTAAATTGGATTATAGGTGTAGTCTTTTCATATGAAGAAAAAAGATTGAAGGAAATACATTGCGGCTTAATGTGTTGATTAACGGGATGGGAACCCGGTTTAGAGGGGTGGGAACAGGTGTATGAATATGCGTGACAATCGCCATAGAATTGGTTATTTTGGTGGAATAAGGACCAACAACAAAACCTTAAGCAAGAACTCTACACGCTTATCAACACAACAGCGTTGAGACGGACAGAGGATTTCACTGCCTGGGTTATGCCTGTGTTCTGTGTGACAGTGTGTTTTGCTTCCTGCATTCTGGCCTGGCGTCACCACAAGTCCATCCTGTCACACGTGTTTCCTGCGTGGGATCGCAGCACCTCTTGAACCCAGGTCAGAAGAGATACTGCAGTTTTTGTTTTTTTCCCCGGTTTGTTCTATTACATGTGGAGTGAGGAAAGAGAATGCAGGAAGCAAAACACACAAGGTACTGCAGGGCAAAAAGACACGTGGTGCGCCGTTTATTTAAATACAAAAATAAAATAAAAAGTTCAAACAGAAAACACTTGCTCACAGAGCGAAAATAAAACAGTTAAACAAAACAAGTCACAAACACAAAAGAACGCCAAGGTCAGGCTGAGCAACTGCCTTCGCGCAAGCACAAGATCCCACACTGCAATATGCTAGGGGGACTGTGAAGGTGGTTGATGGGGCCCCTGTAGAGCAATTACTGGTACCCAGCCCGTTCAGGAGAATGGTGCTAAACTTAGCCCCTGGCCATATCCTAGAGAGTCATCTAGGGGTGAATAAAATGAGGTAGAGGGTACTAAAAAGGTTTTACTGGCCCATGGATACATGGTGAGGTAAACATGGTGAGGTGAGGTGGTTCTTGTCCAAAATGTCAGTTAGCTGCTCCCAAACCCGCCTTTAGGAGTCCCCTGGTTCCCTTACCCATTATAGACACACCATCTGACCGGATAGCTATGGATTTAGTGGGACCCCTACCCAAATCAAAGAGAGAAGATGTAGTTTCTTAGGCAGAAAAGGGACTCGATTTGCAGCAGTAATCAGCAATAAAAAAGAATCTCAGAATGTGATATTACTGAATTGCTACTGTGTAATGTAATGACTACCTGTTGCATAGAAATTACATTACAAAGACAACAAGACAATCATTTATTCACAAAAAAGTTTTTGAAAGTAAAAGATTCCACTCTGGCTATCACCATGAGTCTCTGCATTCACTTTCAATATGATATCAGATCAAACATTGCCAAAGTGAAAATAAAAAACTATATCTTCCCCGTAGCTGGGACGTTGGAAGTCATTCACAATATTTCCATACTGTCCCAGTTTAAGGACTTAAAAATCTGGCCACCTTACTTCTAGAGGCTTTAGAGTTCATAATACTGACATCAGCAGAAGATATATATTTACCTCTCGACTAGAGAGATTGCTCTTGAGATGATTGGTTCATCTTTGAACCATGACGTAGGCAGTTCGCACCCAGGCCTTGCCTTTCAACTCAGTGGGATGAGATGCCAAGCTGTTACAGTGTCATAATACTGTTCGGAGGGGTCTGTTCAATTTAGGTAAACAGCGGCTGATCTAAATACCTCCATCGTTTAACTATTAAACTAGGCTCACAGTATTTAGGCCCTCCTCCGTACAGATCAGATAAATATAGTGGCACATAAATCTTCAGTTCCATGCCTACCATTTAAGCCGCTTACTGACAGGGCATTGGTGCCTTAACATGGCAAGCTCTACCACTAAAGGCTTCAAATACAGCACTAAAGAGGACCTTGTGACTGTTCAGCACATTCTGGGCAGAATAAAGATTCACACAGTAATGAGTCCAGGCATCCAAAGGTTTCAAAAAGGACATTATATTAGACACCACATTACATCCTCCTCGCTAGGTAAGTCACAGCCAGTTTTTTATTTACTACTAAAATTAAGAACTTCTTAAGAACGTATTGACTTAAAGGTTAAGGATCTACAAGATGGGGCAAATGAAATATTTACTATGGAAGTTGTTTCACCTTTAATGGAGCCAGGTTGTTAATTAGTACTGGATTACAGCGGGGTACAGATGGGGTACCTTTTTGTCTGACAGTTTTCAAATGATGAACTGTATAAAAAAAATTTTAAGAGGCAAAAAAGAACTATATATACATAATGTGTATGATAAAAAAAAAACCTTTTCATTTTTGTTTTACTCAGCATCTAATAGGTCTAAAAAGCACACTTAATTCATTAAGGAAAAGCTTCCTCCAAGCCTGAAGGGCTTTCTTTCAGTGTTCTGAACATGATAAAGAGCCAGGGCTTCCCTGGTCATTTACTAGAAATGGAAAACATCACTTTGAATTTAACAAAAGGCGACAATTCAGCCTCCCAATGACATAAAAGTTCACAGAGACATTTATTTGCAACTCAAGGATTCTGCATTTTAACAGTAAAACGTTAAATATCTAACCCTCCCTATCTAACCTAACCTTCAGTCCACACTGTCCTACTTTCTTACACCCTCCATCTCTGGTACAGATGTACAGTACTGACTTTAAAAGGTTTTGTGTAATTATTTCTGCAGGTTTCTTGATTGGCCATATTGTATTACACATTGTACAATAACAACTCAATTACCTGAACAAATCAATTTTACAAAGCAGCACCTTGGTCCCAATTATTTTGTACATTATAAGTTTTACTGAATGCACTTCACCAGGATGGTGGGAGACTGCAGTTGTAAAATATCACAAAGGCATACTGTGTATGTACTGTGGGTGTGGAAGCCAGAGACATTTTATCTCTAATTCTAATTGTGCAGCCTGGACAACAGCTGCCAGGATTGCCCTCCAGGCTTTAACTCAGTACATTAGCATTGCTACTGGACAAAAGTTACTTAGAAAAGATTACATTTTTATTAGCACTAAATGTGACAGTCAAAGGAAATTCTGCAAAGGTCAAAATATCAATTAACCTCAAGTCCTCAGAGAAAGGTAAAATAATTAGTGCAATTATTATACACAGAATGAAAGCAACCTTTTAATTAATATGACACAGATGCCAAGATCGAACCATCCAAATTAGTGAGATAAAAAAAAAGAAATTGGAGAAAGATTTGTGAATATTCTGTGAAGATGGTTTGTAATGTCCTTTTTTTTTTTTATGAGTGTGACTGCTAAAATTGAGGACAAAATTATAACTAAAAGAGCAAACGAGTACAACATGGCATGTTTACTTACAGTATTCAGGAGATTATAAAATGCAACATTTTTTACCAGGAAACGGTTCTCCTTCTCATATAGGCAATTGCCCAAAGACTGTTTAAGGGGGACACATTAGAGGTTAAGGGTCCCTTTGCAGTTTAACCACACATACAGCAACATAGTGAAGCTCTTCCTATGGCATTCGCCAAGTAATAACACAAAGCAAAGCTGTGCAGAGACCCCCGGGTTTATAAACCCAAACAGTGTTCCTGAGAGCAATATCAAGGCTTATTGATCCGATGCTGATCTTTTTGATCATGTTAACGTCTTGTGCTTTGCTGCTGTGTTATCTTGTTCCTGTACTTATACTGTGGTGTAAGGAGGCTGCTTTCAAGCAGAAAATCTACCTGTACCGGTATTACAAGAACACCGAAAAAATGTCATGTTTTAATGCTCCTAAACATCACAGTTATTCATGTAAATAAGGTCCATTACATCTCCATCATTCTCAAATGCTAAACAACTTTGAAATGGGTCAAAATGTGAGTTATTCCAGCCTAAGTACACCAAGTTGTGTGGAGAGGTGCTTATTTTGTGGTTTATGAGTAGGGGTTTCCTTCACTACTTGGGCTTGAATGCTACACAAGTATAATCGGATATTTCTGAATATCTAATAGGCACTGATTTAAGGCCTGGAGGCAGAGACCCCTTGTCACACACGTGATCCTTCCAGATGTGCTTCTACAAGCTTAGCAGTGTGGTGTGTCTTGTTGTCACATTGGAGTCTGAAATTAGCACTGATGAGCCTAGCTCCAGATGGCAGTACCTACACCTAAATTGTGTTTGCACCCTTTGCAGCTGTCAGTGTCTCATCAACTTTCACACATTTCTCAACAGCAGTGTGGCAGGGTAAAGTATTTTCCCTTGTTCAGGGGTGAAGTGTGTACAGAAGATACAGAGACAAGTGAACTTTTTGTTGGTTATATTTGAGTTTGGCCCTTCCCTGTAAATACTCCTGGTTTAAACGGTCACAGACCAGGAATAAAGAAAAGCTTCTCAAACAGCATTTATTTCTGTTTGGACTTCCAGTTTGTGTACGTTGTCTCCATCACTCATAGGTGCTAACTCCCACAAGCAGTCTTAGAGATACACCCCCTCCTGGGCTGAGGTGATTAGGAGAGTCAACAAGCACGGCAATGTCATCCTACAAAAGGATACGGGCACCAGGGTGCAGTCAGAGAGCAAACCCCATGGGCACCTACTTGCGTACCAGGATCTCAAAGGTTATTCACAAAACAACTCTCTCATGAATCCCTCATCATTCTGCAGGAGATGAGGAGGAGAAGTGGACCATGATCTGATTGTGTCAGTTTGATGTAACACCTTGATACCGATGCCAGTACAGAAATCCCCTACTTGCAAACTCACTTTACAATATTTGCAAAAGCCATCTGAAGCAGATATTTTGTCCCCAAAAGACATTGTTTTGAGCCAATGATGTGGTCACGCCACTGTTGCAAGCTACCTAAAGTCTGGCTGTTTTTTTGCCTTGGTTAATTAGCCAATGCAATACATACACCTGGATAAGGGCGTCTGCTTATAACAAGATTAAACTAATAACCAGCTGTACACCGCAATGGTAAAAAGATGCTGCACTTTGAAGAGCCTAGAGTTTCAGGTGCAAATATCTTATTGATTTTTACTATATAGCTATGACCAGTTTTGCATCACCTGGAATTATAGGATTGTGAAATTTATATTATATATATATATATACAGTGCCTTGCGAAAGTATTCGGCCCCCTTGAACTTTGCGACCTTTTGCCACATTTCAGGCTTCAAACATAAAGATATGAAACTGTAATTTTTTGTGAAGAATCAACAACAAGTGGGACACAATCATGAAGTGGAACGAAATTTATTGGATATTTCAAACTTTTTTAACAAATAAAAAACTGAAAAATTGGGCGTGCAAAATTATTCAGCCCCCTTAAGTTAATACTTTGTAGCGCCACCTTTTGCTGCGATTACAGCTGTAAGTCGCTTGGGGTATGTCTCTATCAGTTTTGCACATCGAGAGACTGAAATTTTTGCCCATTCCTCCTTGCAAAACAGCTCGAGCTCAGTGAGGTTGGATGGAGAGCATTTGTGAACAGCAGTTTTCAGTTCTTTCCACAGATTCTCGATTGGATTCAGGTCTGGACTTTGACTTGGCCATTCTAACACCTGGATATGTTTATTTGTGAACCATTCCATTGTAGATTTTGCTTTATGTTTTGGATCATTGTCTTGTTGGAAGACAAACCTCCGTCCCAGTCTCAGGTCTTTTGCAGACTCCATCAGGTTTTCTTCCAGAATGGTCCTGTATTTTGCTCCATCCATCTTCCCATCAATTTTAACCATCTTCCCTGTCCCTGCTGAAGAAAAGCAGGCCCAAACCATGATGCTGCCACCAACATGTTTGACAGTGGGGATGGTGTGTTCAGGGTGATGACTGTGTTGCTTTTACGCCAAACATAACGTTTTGCATTGTTGCCAAAAAGTTCGATTTTGGTTTCATCTGACCAGAGCACCTTCTTCCACATGTTTGGTGTGTCTCCCAGGTGGCTTGTGGCAAACTGTAAACGACACTTTTTATGGATATCTTTAAGAAATGGCTTTCTTCTTGCCACTCTTCCATAAAGGCCAGATTTGTGCAGTATACGACTGATTGTTGTCCTATGGACAGAGTCTCCCACCTCAGCTGTAGATCTCTGCAGTTCATCCAGAGTGATCATGGGCCTCTTGGCTGCATCTCTGATCAGTCTTCTCCTTGTATGAGCTGAAAGTTTAGAGGGACGGCCAGGTCTTGGTAGATTTGCAGTGGTCTGATACTCCTTCCATTTCAATATTATCGCTTGCACAGTGCTCCTTGGGATGTTTAAAGCTTGGGAAATCTTTTTGTATCCAAATCCGGCTTTAAACTTCTCCACAACAGTATCTCGGACCTGCCTGGTGTGTTCCTTGTTCTTCATGATGCTCTCTGCGCTTTAAACGGACCTCTGAGACTATCACAGTGCAGGTGCATTTATACGGAGACTTGATTACACACAGGTGGATTCTATTTATCTCCATTAGTCATTTAGGTCAACATTGGATCATTCAGAGATCCTCACTGAACTTCTGGAGAGAGTTTGCTGCACTGAAAATAAAGGGGGCTGAATAATTTTGCACGTCCAATTTTTCAGTTTTTTATTTGTTAAAAAAGTTTGAAATATCCAATAAATTTCGTTCCACTTCATGATTGTGTCCCACTTGTTGTTGATTCTTCACAAAAAATTACAGTTTCATATCTTTATGTTTGAAGCCTGAAATGTGGCAAAAGGTCGCAAAGTTCAAGGGGGCCGAATACTTTCGCAAGGCACTGTATATATAAACTATGAGCATAATTTAGTTATTTTATTTAACAAATCAAAGAAACTACAAAATGATATTGCAAAAGTCTACGGTAAGCCATAATAGTACAACAGTATTTCATGTTAGATTTCAAAGTGTCACATTTTTCGATTTGTCAGTTTTTCATTAAGTATATGGAAACCTACAAAGCACTATGTAATTCAATATGTTAACATAACATTCTGCAGCAGGTTTCATTCGACGTTATTAATTCTATAAACTTTTGGCCACAGCTGTAGAATGAGCTCTTGAGGGTGAAACCGTTACTCAGCTTATCAGCAGAGAACAGCCATTCCTATGGTTACGAGGGTTGCCAAGTCAACACGCTAATTAGAATGTCTCTGAATTTCCCTTAGGATCTGGTAACACACATAGAGCTCCGTGTTCCAGCAGAACTAGACTCCCCCAACATTCTGTGAGAAATCTGCCATGCCTGCTCACACTGCACACCTCTTTCTCCATTGTGATTAGCCACTTCTATTAGCGTATAGTATATACTAGATGCACTGTAGAAAATGTGTATCTGGTACTACTGTAGGGTAAAGACATTTCTCAGTTTCAATACCTTTTTCGGTAAGTTACACTTGCACTTACTGGGTCATTTAATCTCAGCAGTGTCTTCTGGGTAAAAGCATGTTACTGGCTGAAAGCATGTCAGTCAACAGAGGAAGCAGCTAGTGGAGACACTCTCAAGGTAAAATGGCCAAGTGCAACACTAACTGAAAGCAAAGCTTGCAAACAGAGGTTTCTTTAACCAAATAAAGAGTTTCTTTAAAAACAGGATATTTGAGAAATACATAAGGAACGGAAGTGCTATTGATGGAATTATTTTGTTAGCTGCACTCCCATCACAGGGACCCTTATTGTCTGCAGAGAAAACACAGGAAATCCTAGGATCAACAACCTCCAAAGGCTTTGATTCAATTACTTAAAAATCAATAGTAATCAAGACGGTCCAGCCAGTTTAGTTACAGAAAAAATAAGCTAAAATATGGAGGGTGTCTTGTGTAATGCTTTTACAAAAAAAAAAAAATCTCCCACCTGGTTATATGAATACAGAAACAAACTTGGTAGCTTATTACGTTTGCACTGACAGTGAAACCCGTCACCAAGGGGAGGAACTGTTGGGTTACATTTAGATGAGGTTCTACTCCTCAGAGGTTCATTTAGATGAGGTGCTGCTCAGAGGTTCATTTAGATGAGGTGCTGCTCAGAGGTTCATTTAGATGAGGTGCTGATCAGAAGTTCATTTAGATGAGGTGCTCCACAGAGGTTCATTTAGATGAGGTTCTACTCCTCAGAGGTTCATTTAGATGAGGTGCTGCTCAGAGGTTCATTTAGATGAGGTGCTGCTCAGAGGTTCATTTAGATGAGGTGCTGATCAGAAGTTCATTTAGATGAGGTGCTCCACAGAGGTTCATTTAGATGAGGTGCTCCTCAGAGGTTCATTTAGATGAGGTGCTCCTCAGAGGTTCATTTAGATGAGGTGCTGCTCAGAGGTTCATTTAGATGAGGTGCTGCTCAGAGGTTCATTTAGATGAGGTGCTCCTCAGAGGTTCATTTAGATGAGGTGCTGCTCAGAGGTTCATTTAGATGAGGTGCTGCTCAGAGGTTCATTTAGATGAGGTGCTCCTCAGAGGTTCATTTAGATGAGGTGCTGCTCAGAGGTTCATTTAGATGAGGTGCTGCTCAGAGGTTCATTTAGATGAACACAAATATTCATATGGTTGGAGATACGCCCCCCTGTACATCTTGCATCTCTCTAACCAGGTGGATGTTATGATTATATGGGACCTGTCATGCTTATTCATGAACCTGTCCCCAACCCTCTGATCCTGTGCCATTGTGAGCAGGCAGAAAAAATTAACTAATCAAAATGCTGAGCTTTGGGAGTGTAGTCATCGGGAACCAAGGAAATGTTTGTGATTTAACAGGTTGGATTCAGGAGACATTTTGATGGGAATACCCGATGCAATACCAACGTGAAACTGAAATAAGCAGTCAACACTGATTTATGACCAGGGATATTTTAATAAAACAATCACAATGATACGTACAACAAAGCAGAAAGCTAGATAAAGTAATGCATTGTGCTTTAAACCCTACAGCCTGGTCAGTAACACTTTAACATTGCTTAACCAGATCGAATTTTCATGTTAATAATGAAAATGGGGGGAAAAAATGTGTAACGCTGTTTTAAATGGACACAAACATCTGGGAACAAACCATACAAACAGATAATCCTCACCACCTTCATGGTTACATCAGTAAGACACAGAAATAAGAAACGTGTTAAAAATGACAAAGAGAGTTATATTTCAGGACAAAGGAGGAAGGTTTTTATTCATGCAAATGAAACATGCAGTCCCCATACTGTAGATGTACTGCAGAAAGGGTAATCACCATTCATACAAATAGGACAAGCAGTCCCTATGATATTGCCTTGTGTTATAGATGGGCTTGCCACTTTTCAATATTAAAATCAGTAAAGCTCGATAAACGTTGAATACTCCCAAAATATGAGTTTAACTGAAATAAATTATTATAGATGTCGGTAAAACCACTCGCTATTTTATATTTAAAAATAATCATTTAGAAATCACCTCTAGTTTTTACACCTGCTGTCTGTCCCGTCTCCGTTCTGCTCTGAATGGCTAGGGGTCGCCGTCAGTCATCTCAGTGGTCCCTTAGTAGGCTACAGTTATTCAACCTGTTCTGACAGTTCTGGTTGACTGAGGCAGTGCTAGAATGCTCTCATTCATTTAAAGGTCTGTCAATCATCAATACTTTCACTTGCCTGCTACAGCGCTTGTCATTCAATGCACCTACTTTGAAACTTTTGCTATAGGTGTATTGTGACAGTTACTAGTTTGATTTGAAAATGGGGTGCAAGAGGGAAACACTTAATGGGTATTGTGCACAAGTCATAGATATCCACACCGAGCAGCTGCATTCTCACACAGTGCTTGTGTTATAGGTGCAGAGAGCTGATATCCACACTGAGCGAGCAGCATTCTCACACAGTGCTTGTGTTATATGTGCAGAGAGCTGATATCCACACCGAGCGAGCAGCATTCTCACACAGTGCTTGTGTTATAGGAGCAGAGAGCTGATATCCACACTGAGCGAGCAGCATTCTCACACAGTGCTTTTGTTATAGGTGCAGAGAGCTGATATCCCTGCTGAGTGGCAGCATTCTCACACAGTGCTTGTGTTATAGGTGCAGAGAGCTGATATCCACACTGAACGAGCAGCATTCTCACACAGTGCTTGTGTTATAGGTGCAGAGAGCTGATATCCACACTGAACGAGCAGCATTCTCACACAGTGCTTGTGTTATAGGTGCAGAGAGCTGATATCCACACCGAGCGAGCAGCATTCTCACACAGTGCTTGTGTTATAGGTGCAGAGAGCTGATATCCACACCGAGCGAGCTCTATTCTCACACAGTGCTTGTGTTATAGGAGCAGAGAGCTGATATCCCTGCTGAGTGGCAGCATTCTCACACAGTGCTTGTGTTATAGGTGCAGAGAGCTGATATCCACACTGAGCGAGCAGCATTCTCACACAGTGCTTGTGTTATAGGTGCAGAGAGCTGATATCCACACTGAACGAGCAGCATTCTCACACAGTGCTTGTGTTATAGGTGCAGAGAGCTGATATCCACACTGAACGAGCAGCATTCTCACACAGTGCTTGTGTTATAGGTGCAGAGAGCTGATATCCACACCGAGCGAGCAGCATTGTCACACAGTGCTTGTGTTATAGGTGCAGAGAGCTGATATCCCTGCTGAGCGAGCAGCATTGTCACACAGTGCTTGTGTTATAGGTGCAGAGAGCTGATATCCACACTGAGCGAGCAGCATTCTCACACAGTGCTTGTGTTATAGGAGCAGAGAGCTGATATCCACACCGAACGAGCAGCATTGTCACACAGTGCTTGTGTTATAGGTGCAGAGAGCTGATATCCACACCGAGCGAGCAGCATTCTCACACAGTGCTTGTGTTATAGGTGCAGAGAGCTCATATCCACACCGAGCGAGCAGCATTCTCACACAGTGCTTGTGTTATAGGTGCAGAGAGCTGATATCCACACTGAACGAGCAGCATTCTCACACAGTGCTTGTGTTATAGGTGCAGAGAGCTGATATCCCTGCTGAGTGGCAGCATTCTCACACAGTGCTTGTGTTATAGGTGCAGAGAGCTGATATCCACACTGAGCGAGCAGCATTGTCACACAGTGCTTGTGTTATAGGTGCAGAGAGCTGATATCCACACTGAACGAGCAGCATTCTCACACAGTGCTTGTGTTATAGGTGCAGAGAGCTGATATCCACACCGAGCGAGCAGCATTCTCACACAGTGCTTGTGTTATAGGTGCAGAGAGCTGATATCCACACTGAGCGAGCAGCATTCTCACACAGTGCTTGTGTTATAGGTGCAGAGAGCTGATATCCACACCGAGCGAGCAGCATTCTCACACAGTGCTTGTGTTATAGGAGCAGAGAGCTGATATCCACACTGAGCGAGCAGCATTCTCACACAGTGCTTGTGTTATAGGTGCAGAGAGCTGATATCCACACTGAACGAGCAGCATTCTCACACAGTGCTTGTGTTATAGGAGCAGAGAGCTGATATCCACACCGAACGAGCAGCATTCTCACACAGTGCTTGTGTTATAGGTGCAGAGAGCTGATATCCACACTGAGCGAGCAGCATTCTCACACAGTGCTTGTGTTATAGGTGCAGAGAGCTGATATCCCTGCTGAGCGAGCAGCATTGTCACACAGTGCTTGTGTTATAGGTGCAGAGAGCTGATATCCACACCGAGCGAGCAGCATTCTCACACAGTGCTTGTGTTATAGGAGCAGAGAGCTGATATCCACACCGAGCGAGCATAATTCTCACACAGTGCTTGTGTTATAGGAGCAGAGAGCTGATATCCACACCGAGCGAGCAGCATTCTCACACAGTGCTTGTGTTATAGGAGCAGAGAGCTGATATCCACACCGAACGAGCAGCATTCTCACACAGTGCTTGTGTTATAGGAGCAGAGAGCTGATATCCACACCGAACGAGCAGCATTCTCACACAGTGCTTGTGTTATAGGAGCAGAGAGCTGATATCCACACCGAGCGAGCAGCATTCTCACACAGTGCTTGTGTTATAGGTGCAGAGAGCTGATATCCACACTGAGCGAGCAGCATTCTCACAAAGTGCTTGTGTTATAGGTGCAGAGAGCTGATATCCACACCGAGCGAGCAGCATTCTCACACAGTGCTTGTGTTATAGGTGCAGAGAGCTCATATCCACACCGAGCGAGCATAATTCTCACACAGTGCTTGTGTTATAGGTGCAGAGAGCTGATATCCACACTGAGCGAGCAGCATTCTCACAAAGTGCTTGTGTTATAGGTGCAGTTACACAGCACTTCCTCCAGTTTCACCTGACAAAAATGCAGCCAAAACAAAGGGAACGAGACATGCTACGGTAATGTAACAGTTAATCATTAAAAAAGTTTTAGATACTGTGATGTATTTTTTAAATCTGTGATCTTTAGTTGTTGTTGTGCATTTTTCATTTGCAAGTGAACTGTAACATTAGGGCCTTATCAAGCACTATATTTTGCAATTTTGAATACTGAATTTGGATACTATTTTAATTCTGGAAACTGTTTTTTTATTTATTTTTTTTCCTTTTGCTAAATTGCATTGCCTTTTATGTTGTACACAGTTCTGTGCATGGGTAACTGTGACGGAAATATAATGAGTTCTAGTTGTAAACCTCCCTCTCAACCTGTGAGGGTACTAAGTAGCGAAAGGGAAAGGCTTTGGACAGGTTGGCCTGACAGTTCATTCCCTGGGTCGGGAAGTCAATCAGCCTGGACTCCGGTGTGGGAACGTATTGACCTGGAAGGTAAACGATGTAGCCGCTGCAGGCAATAGAGTCAGCTGCAATCGTTTACCAAGGGGTCATGCATAAACGCATAAAAGGGGCTGGAGAATTGTAAATCTTTTCCTTTGCTTGGGTTTCAGTGTTACGAGGAGACTGAAATAGAGTGTTTG
Source organism: Acipenser ruthenus (assembly GCF_902713425.1). Taxonomy (NCBI): domain Eukaryota; kingdom Metazoa; phylum Chordata; class Actinopteri; order Acipenseriformes; family Acipenseridae; genus Acipenser; species Acipenser ruthenus. The sequence continues at coordinate 1,311,648 of NC_081219.1, forward strand.
TGAGTGTTTTGTTGGTGTTTTCTGTTTAGTAACTGTCTGTGTTTGTTTCGTTAAATAGCACTAGACGGTTAAACAAATCCGGAGCTGTCTCCAGGGGCCAACACAAAGCCGGATCACTTGTTTTCACCATTAGCACGTAATATATTGTACTTCACCACAAGCACTGAGAGCACTCACTTTGGACCTGAGATCGTGTGTGTCTAATTGTGTGTGTGTTGTACCGTGTTTATTGTTTGCGGGATTGCAACCCTTTTTTTATCACTGCGCAATACACATTGCTGTGTATTGCCAGCTCATTATTGTTTTCTGGCTGGTCATCAGACAATTGGATTTCTAATCATTAAAACCCTCATTTCACCCAAACTTTGTTGTCTGTTTGTTATTTGGAATTCACATGCTACTAATTACCACTTTGCCACAGTAACATTTTGATTTCATTTTGCTGTTGGGTCGTTAACGAGGAATTTTACATACTGGTACAATACGTACAGGATTTAAAAGTATGTACTGTATTACAGTCCACGTGACGTCTCTTTTGGCAAGTGATATTTTCGGAATCATATCGTTCTGAATTAAAATACTTCTTCTGTTGAAAATTTAGTATTGTACCAACAAAACCAATACAGTACATCTAAATGGAAGCCTACTTATTTTAATTATTGAGCAGACACCTTTATCCAAAGTGACTTCCATGTATGAACTACGTCTCACCCAAAAGACAGAGCACAAGGAGGTTAAGTGACTTGCTCAGTGTCACACAGCAAGTGAGCTGGGATTTGAACCCGGGACCTCTGGTTACAAGCCCTTTTCTTTAACCACTGGACCACACAGTCCTTTCAGCTATGTATTTTTGATATTGTATCTTTTTTGTGTTCCCTGAAAAACTGATAAGATATGCGTCACATGCGTTTAACCGTCACAAGTCAAAATGTTATAGGGTCGTATATGTAAGTGCTGACTGTATATAGGAAGCTAACCGTTTTAAAAAAGCAGGCTTGTATTCTGTTAAGATTGGGCTTCCCATGGGCAAACGACATCTATAAAAGGCAGGTGAAAGGAATAAGGAATGGTTTCAATAGGTCTAATTAGAGGAAGGCAGTCCAGATGTGCAGGTATTGACTGCCAAAACCCACAGCATGAATCAGGAGCTTTTCAAATCAGGTTTCATTGAGATGTGCTTCGGAAGACGCAGCAAGGCTGGAAAACCAATACAAAAGAACAGTAACTGAATAAATATATCTATTATTAATGCAGAGTACTGTAGAGAACAAACCACATGATGAATAATGTACAGTAAGCGCAATACAGTTCATATGGAGGTTTGTTTGTTATTAACCTTTTCAGTGCCAGTTAGATTGGAACATAACTGTCTCTCCAGTGACACCATCCAGAAATGACAAACCACGTACAACACATTTTCATAAGAGCACAGTATTTATTATCCCCAGTGACACAGAGGTAGTCGTTCCCTGTACGTATTTCACACTACATATTTCCATATCTCTGGAAAAACAATTATATAATGTTGGTGAAACTTGGTATTATGTTTGTTACATGGGGTATATATGGGGTGTCTGTCTGAATGTCTAACTTACATTTTTACAAGTATCTTGAGAACACAGGAAGTCATTCCACATACCGCAAGTCATCTTAATATACTTCACCATGAAACCAATACCTTGTTTGCTTTTCATTAATCTATTCCTTGCCATTTTGCATTCTAGATTATTCTGTACATACTATTGATGTACGTCATGGTCATTTTCTGGCATACTTGCATCTCTAGTTCTGTATTTACAGCTGTGGCAGGGATGTCTGTTACTAGCATACTTGTACTATAAGAACATAAGAACATAAGAAAGTTTACAAACAAGAGGAGGCCATTCAGCCCATCTTGCTCGTTTGGTTGTTAGTAGCAAACTATTCTGTACATACTATTATACTGATTTTGAATGTATAGCCGTGTTAATTTAACTTCACTGAAATATAATTTACCAGGTCAAATTTTAAGAAGCAACATCTCATTCAGCATTCCAACTAAAACCAAACAAAAACCCCACTTCCAAGTCAGATGAGCACCGATGTTCTCGTTCAGATTAGCACTAATTCTCACACCCCAACCTGGTCATTTTGCCTGAAATGCAATAGAGATGATAAAATTTACAGCAAGACACATCAATCAACGTGTTTGCACATCTCAAGATTATCAATAGCACTGCCGTACCCAGACTAATGGGTTGGCAGCGCAACCATTTTCATTTTACTCAGCATCTTATCTAAGAAAGTGATGTAACAGAAGCTGAAACTCCTGATCATGTAAAATAAATAATTGAATACTGCACGCTGTTCTGCAAAGTGCTTACAACAATTGTCAATACTGCCTCAATGAAACAGGAACCCTGCCATGCCTTTAATTCCAGAGCATTGTTTGAACAAAGAATGTTAACTACAGCAATCAATCTATTAGTCTGCAGCTGATTTTCAGTGTCAACCCCAGATCAGCAGTGAGGTGAGCTCACTTCTTACTCAAGTCTTCACAGGTCCAAGTACAGGGTTTAGATCATGCCGCCTCCTACTCATGCATCCTTCAGCATATTAAAAAGCCCATGACAGAAACTATTTAAAAGCGTTTTACAGGCTCTTTTGACTTGATTGAACTTGCACTGCTAAGCAAGTCTGACACTAAACATTCTAGCATCAGGTGCCCCTGTGTATTCACCATACCCCAAAGTCTCTGATGGGAATCGCGGAGTGATTAAGCGTTCTCTGCTGACACTCTCTATTCACCCCTGAGACCATGGCGAGATCTCTTGGCTGGATCTCCTACTCATTTCTTTCAGCACTTTTCGTCTGGGAGAGGCAGAGTTCCAACAGAAGGATTTGACTCTTTCTTTTTTTTTTAGTGAACATGCCTACTAATACTAGTTCAATTGTTTGCTATGTCATATGGTATGAAGTTATACAGCACTAGTGCTGGGAGGAACTTGGGATTTTCATGTGTGAACAAATATTTCATATTTGTATCTTAGAATTAGGTGGACAACGGAAGTATGAATCTTGCCATATTCCAGTAACCCTGGTACCCCTATGAAGTACATTCTGTGCAGTGGATTGTGTGTTATTTATTCCAGGTGCCATTTAAGCATTGCTTTCCTTTGCATGATATATTTTTGATAGGATAAATCAGATGATGTGCGGGGACTGTGCTTATTCAAGCTTTACACACACTTTAGCCTGGGTCCTATGTAATGCAGGAGATGAAATCATGGCACAGCATAGGAAAGAACTGTGAAGCCCAGAGTGGTATGGTAACATGAATTAAAACATATGATAAATAACGGGAAACTATGGTAAATGCATAGTATAACCATGGGGTAAGCAGGGGTGGACTGCAACCTTACTGTGGTAAACCTCTAAAGGGTTGTGCAACTTCAGGCCCCTATATGGCCTTTCACAAGGCACAGCCATTTAGCCAGGCCGTGTGCAGCACAATACTCAAAATAATGGAGGCAACTGATATGGCATGACCCCACATGAAACATGGGTGCGTCTCGCAGGTGTAAGGGTTAGTATTTTTCTGGTATACAAACGTGACTTATGTTCCATACTTCTGGTAAACATGAACAGGGTAACTTTTAAATACGTTTCTGCAATGCAATATCTGTCCCAGCACTGTGTCTAAAAGCAGGAGGAAGAATAATGAAGTCTGATAAAGCGTGTTCCCCTACAGGGTTTAAATGTCTTCTTTTAAGAAACAAAACGACTTCCATTCACTCCACCTCACCTTTTATCTCATCCGTCTCTTAACACTTATGAGCACAGCTTAATTGAAAAAATGAATCATTCTCTTCATCCACAGTTCCACAAGCATGTTCAATTACACCCCCCTCCTCTTTTTTTCTCTTTTTCTTTTATGGAGAAATTATTAAAATTAAACTGCAGTACTCAGAACCTAACCTCCAGTTTTATAACCAGGATATACTGTAGTGGAGGCAGTCGCACGTATAGTATGAGATACTTATTTCTCCATATATGTGGAAAAACCGCTTGTGCAACTGTGATTAAACTTGGTATTAAAATGATTTAGTATACTGTAGGGTATTGAGACCATTTGATTCTGTGGATATACTGCATGGGGGAGTCTGTCTTTCTGTACATTTGATTGATTCTGTGGATATACTGCATGGGGGAGTCTGCTTTCTGTACATTTGTCCACCTAAATGTTGCATTTACATTTTTGCATATATCTGAAATGACATTGTAGGGGAACTTGGTATTAACAGTATTTAGCTTTGTGTATGTTGTGTATCTTGAGAACACAAGAATGTATTCCACATTCTGTAAATCAGTCATGTAATATACTTTACACTGATAGCTAGCTTTTCTTAAAATAGACTTTAAAGAGTAAATAGTGGGGTTCCGAAAAATAGTGTTATATGTCCCCACATGTTGCTACAACTGTTTTAATAATGTACCTGTCATTTTTTTTTTTTTAATTTTGAAAATCTTGACAACTTTTTACACATATTTTACTCAACCTGAATTCAGTGTTAGAGTGACACACTTAGAGAAAACATGTTACTTTCATTTTAAATTAAAAAATACATTGTTTTTACAGTTTTGCATGTACATATACATGTTTTTATTTTATTATAGTTTTCCATTTTTTGAAGTAGTGCTTTATATGTGGTAAGTTAGAAAATAAACCCTTTATGTTTAATTGTTCATTTAAATACAGCGTTTCGGCTGTGCAGAAGTTTGATATGATGTGCTTGAATAAAAACCTTTGAGGTGTATCCGACAGTTTGTCTTTCATTTTAATATTGGTGTTGTTTAAAATGTAACCGTCATAATGACTGCCTGCGGCGCTTTAGGTAGGAGTATAACCATGGCGGTTCAAGTGTTAACATTGTAATAATACTATAAAAATACTACATTTTAACAGAAGTAATTTATATCTGATTTATCATTGTTCATTACTGTTAACATTGTATATCCAAATGCAAAGCAAAGCATTTGAATTAATCTCACAGATCCTGACTAATTTAACTAGCGTGCTAAATTCAGCTTTGTTTTATATAATAGTGCCATATAATCCAAACACAACATGCTTTGAAACAAAAGCTAAAAATCGGTAGATTTAATAGATTTAAAACAAAGACTGAAACATTGCACAGTGAGCACTGTTCACAAGAGTATTTACTGGTTAAAAATAAAATAAGTTTCCTTCCGATCAGCTCATGCTAAACACTGTTCGTGGGTCACATGACCTAGTGGTTCAAATGAACCACATGAAGCTTTGCTTCGTAACACTGTTTGCTTCAATTGGTTCATGTGGGGTCCAATCAGCTGAGGCTTCAGTCCCATCACTAGGAGTGGAGAGTGGGAAAGAAAACAAGAACACACTGTGATAGCCATCGCTTGGGTGTTTTTGGGGTGTGTTTATTTTGAATAGTTTTCTAATGTTTTGTTTAAACCTTTATTTTTGTTCCAGTTTATTTGTGATTAAAAGTGTTTAAACTGCAGTTTCTGAGTCTGGGTTTGCTATTCCTGCTGTTGACCAACCACACAACCTTACATGGACAAGGGGTTATGCAGTATATGAAAAAAAAAACAAAAACATGATATTACGCAACTGCATACAGTTGTCATAGCATCAGAAACCATATGACCAATATTTTATTTCAAACACCCGCTCCTAAAAGTTGGGAAGCTAGCAATGACCTACCGAAAATACTTTATCATAATGACCTTCTACTCTACATGTATGGCGCTAGAAATCTCATCACTTTTCGCTTCTTTTTGATATGTGTCTCGCAGGTTAGGCAATTGTTTCTTTACTTCCTCGACTACAATTGAAATAAAAAGTATAATGGTTGTTATAACCTATACTGAAAAAAACAACGTGTTTATATGTGCCACTAGTTCATACTTTCATGTTTTATAATACATATCCATTCATGCCCAAGTCCACGGCAATGTCTTTCCATATGTTTTTTTGTAATCTTTGTTGTTTATCAGACAGTCATTTTTGTTTGGCGACACACACATTTTTTTCAGGGAACTGCAAGAAACCACGTCTTCCCAAGTGATTATCATTGGTCAATGCCATTTTTAACGCATGTCAAAAAGGATAAAATCCAAAATTCCAAAACTGACGCATCACCACCGTGCGTACAATTACGGACTCAGTGTGCAAGGTGCAATAGGGAATGTACATGCTCGTTTAATTAATTGACATCACAATTACGCATGACAAAACTGATCCAGTGGGGAAAAGCCCTTTAAGGCCATTGTACACTGGACCCGATACGTCATTTATCGTCCATCATCCGAAAACTCGTCTGTCAAGTTGATTTGCACATTGGATGCGTTAAAACCACTCCAAAAAAGAAATGGCAGAGGTATCTTCAACCAGCTCCAGCAGCGATGATGAAGATGCAAAAAAGGCAATATTGGACGCACCCAATATTAAAGAAGCATGAAGAGCTGGGGGAGTATCACAGGCTGATACAGGAGCTCAAATTGGACAAAGAACAGTTCCAAGTTTATTTCAGAATGTCTGTAGTTCAGTGTGAGAAGCTACTAATAATAAATTGCTTATAAAATACAGGTCTTCGTGGTTAGTTACGCAGAGAATAAGCTTCTCCAGTAGGGTTAGCCGTGCTCCGGCTTTGCTAGCTCCTACCTGAAACCACAGCAATATAACATTGTGAACACTGTCCTACCTGAAACCACAGCAATATAACAGCGTGAACACTGTCCTACCTGAAACCACAGCAATCTAACAGCGTGAACACTGTCTTACCTGAAACCACAGCAATATAACAGCGTGAACACTGTCCTACCTGATACCACAGCAATATAACAGCGTGGACACTGTCCTACCTGAAACCACAGCAATATAACAGTGTGAACACTGTCCTACCTGAAACCACAGCAATATAACAATGTGAACACTGTCCTACCTGAAACCACAGCAGTATAACAGCGTGAACACTGTCCTACCTGAAACCACAGCAATATAACAGCATGAACACTGTCCTACCTGAAACCACAGCAATATAACAGCGTGAACACTGTCTTACCTGAAACCACAGCAATATAACAGTGTGAACACTGTCCTACCTGAAACCACAGCAATATACAGCGTGAACACTGTCCTACCTGAAACCACAGCAATATAACAGTGTGAACACTGTCTTACCTGAAACTACAGCAATATAACATCGTGAACACAGTCCTACCTGACACTACAACACTATGACATCATGAACACTGTCCTACCTGAAACCACAGCAGTGTGGGGATAATCAGTCACTTTCCCAGGATATTCATGCAGCTCTGTGTTGCTGATGTCACTCACTCAAGCTGTTCTGTCTCACACGTTTACAGACACTCCACCACCCCCTGCCTTGCCTCTCTAGGGTGTGTCCCATGAGAATGGGTCCCCTGAAATACTCGAGGCAGGTAATACATTCCTAATTCCTGACTACATAAGAAATGAGACCGAAAGCTTTTTGTGGTTTTGCATTAAAATGAACTACCCCAAATCTCAATCCGATATATTCATTTTTTATGAATCTTATACAGTACAGTATATAAACTTGTCATGGAACATTGTTTCTCTAGCTGTATTCACACCTCCCTGTGCTAGTGCCTGGAGTTAAGTAATAATGCTAATGCAATAACACCAATGTGAGGTTTAATTATTCATGTTGTTAGCTTGGATACTTAATTACTTTATTTTAGTGATTTACTGTATAAACCAAATTTCACTGTGCCACTTATAACTTTGAATTGTATTGCTTCCTCATCACTTTGTGTTAATATGGGAACACTCCAGCATAACCAGGGTTTTTTTAGTTACATTATTTTTTTTAGTTACAGTTATAGTTATGATTTTTTATTTTATTTTAGTTATAGTTAGTTATATTTATTAGTTTAATTTTAGTTATAGTTATTATTACAGTTAACTAAATATAATTGAAGTTATTATTTAGTCATTATTATAGTTAACAGAGTTGTGATGACCTTGAAATCTGTCGCGGTAAAAATAACTTGGGTAATGCCAGGCTGTGCACCTCACCTCCTTAGGATAGAAAACCACAAGCATGTAGTGATCAGACATTACCATTTACTAGCCAAGGCTTGCTATACCTAGTCACATAGATTATGTGTGCTGGAAACAAGTAGCAAAAAGCAAGCTGTTTATTTCAGCTTGATTTTTACTTAACAATTTACAAAAGCTATATTTAGATTTTTACATTAAATTAACTTGAGGAAAAATAATTAAACCATTTAATTTGCAGTTGTAATTGTTTCAGTAGAACCTCAATGCCTGATGAAAACAAGGCATATAGAAGGGTTAAATATCTAAGCAACTTACCTGAATCAATGGTACCCATGAAGAAAAAACAGTGAATAAAAAATAAAAATAAAACATGTGCCTTTTTCTGTACGATACAAAATGTCCCTGGCTCACAGGCTTTCCAAGAGACCTAGAGAAAACATACTGCAGGGCCGTATTTATAACGCATTGACCTTTTCTTCCTTATTGGAAAACAACACAAAGAAGTTGTAGTGCCAGATACATCCTTCATGTGATAATTTAACAGTCCCTATAGGTAGTTCAAATGCTTACTTTTGATTTTGGTTGAAAATGCTTTATGAATATGGACCATATTGAAACAAAAACTCATATTAAAATGTACATTTTCTATAGGCTTACATTACTATTCCATATTGTGATAACAGCTTTGTCGCAAGATACATTTTCATTCCATACATGTAAAATAGCACTAGTTTTGTTTGATAAACTTCGATTAATTAATTTAAAGTTGTTTTTTCGACCTCTATTTTTCCATTCAAGCAGAGAATGGATGAAATCGACCTTTATGCTTTAAAAAAACAGACTTTTTATGCCATTGAGAAACGTCTCGTTTAGCTAAACCCCTTTATCATATTCAACATGCAACAAAACCATGGTTACCAACATTCTAATTGAAATAACGTTTGGTCACAGCGGAGCTATACGTGTAGACAAAGACCCTACACACATTAAAAAATTGTCTCAAATAAACCGCTGCATATAAGTGTATACACACACACACTTATATAGCATACATTTACAGGTAAAAAAAAAACATGCACAGAACTAGAGATGATGTTTGAAATTTCATGACACATTTTTTTAAACAAATCTCCCAGCAAAAACAACACCAACCTAAAATTACTCTTTTCACACTGTTAGAAATATGTGATATTAAAAGGACAAGAAAAATAGAACTTATAAATATGAATAAGTAGATGGGTTTATACCTTCATTGAGACATGCGTTTGGTTCTCTGCTACTGAAGTTAATGCAGAGACTGGTGACACTGATGCTACAACTGGAACTGGTAAGACTGGTGCTGGGACTGGTAAGACTGGTGCTGCCACCGCTGGGATGGTAAGATTGCTGATACTAGTGCTAAGACTGATCGGACTGCTGAGACTGTATGATGTCACGATTACAAACACTGATTTAGAAGGCTTTACTTTAAATAGAGTTTGCCAATCCTTCTATGGCCTGATCTATCGAAACACTGCAACACTTCCTCCTGGATCATGTCTCTTTCGACATATAGCAGGGCAAGGCCATTCAGGCTATTTTTACCCATACTGCTGCGAGACCAGTCAAACATAGCAAAAGGATGCACTCAGTTAAACTCTTGAACAGGGACCCGAGTAATCCGTTTGCTATGGAAAACACGGATTGTCTCTATGCTGTAGGAGAATGTTTAGTTTTACACTTGGGGTGGAGCAAAAAACATGCAAGGCTTTTTTTTTGTTTGTTTGTTTGATAACCGAACCAATACACTTATCATATATAATCATCAACACAATGATGCTTTAAATTTACATAAATATACTTTAAACTGCTTCTGGTGTAGGTCAAGGTTGAACGAGGCGCGCTGTCACATTCATGCTGGAACGCAGATGCAGTTTCAGTATCCATTGCGTTGTTACCACTGAATTGCTGTTGGCAAACAATGAATTTATAAATAGAATTACCTCCAATTCATCTAGCCCATGGCATCAAATACAATACATGAAAAGTACCACAGCTATGAATCGTTATATTGGGGGAGGGGGAAAAACACTGATTTATGAAAACGTATCGCAGCTAAACATCACATTGCACAGGACTGTCAGCAGAAAAACAATATTAATATAAGGAATACAATCACTAAACATTCTTACCCAGAGTTGGCTTCTTCTGAAAGAAATGCGTTAGAGAGTTTTTTTTTTTCGTTTTGAATTTGTGTATGCACAGTACGGAACCATCCACTAAATAATATACGGGACTACCCGCTGCTCCAGGGGTTGGTTCCACCAACGACAACAAAAAATGGGACTGGATCCGAATTCACTGAAGTCGAATCATAAACACGTTGGATCCAATTCTGGAGCTACACGCGGCGTAACTAGGGAAACTGACCAATGAGAACGAGAAGCAAACATGTCTGTTTGGCGCAAAGTTTCAATACCCAGGCTGTCAAATGTATATACAGCCTAAGATCACAATAATGTTACGAAGAAATGACAAATAAAAAAAAAAATAATAATAATAATAATATTAAAATATGTCGATTATATGCCAGACTTAAAAATGTAAGTGGGCACATTATTTAAAAAAAAAACTCTTGATAGGCTATATTTTTGTACTTTTTTTTTAACGAGCTTTACCGATTACAATCGAAAAGTATATCATTTTACATTATTTTTTAGTTATAGTTACTATTAACGGATATGATTTATGTTTTTTAATGGACGTTTTCGTTATCGTTATAGTTAACTAAAAAAAACACTGAGCATAACATGGTAAAAAGACAGCAAAATGTAGTAAACCCTCGAAAAAGCACTGTAAATCAAGATAAATCACAAAGTGCATTAAAGCAAGATAAATCACAAAAGTGTGATAAAGCTGTGTAATACCTAAATGGTAATCGGCAAGATGTCACCTTTTTTTTTTTATTCTGGTTTAAAAAGTTACATTTCTATGTCAATGTATTGTTGACTTGTCCTTCGTAGACATAACAATCGGTTGCAGCTGTTTTCTGTATCACTGAATATGAAGCTTGGATAGGCAGCCTAGCTAAAATAAATGGTAAATAACAGACATTATCACACTCTAATACATGCCATGTTTAACCATGTTACAGCTCGGTTTCCTGGACTCGTTTCAAGTGCATTGCTACACAAAGCAGCTGAAGATGAGGATCAAAATATTACTTTTTATGAATGGCATTTTTCAAATATAATTGACATAAAACTGCTGAGCTTTGTAGAAAAAGAAAGTTTCAAGTCAGCAATGGGACAAAAAAAAGCCTTATTGATGTGTATACAAATATCAGCATGTTCAAAAAATCAATGGAATCACAATGCTCTTTAGGGTTTCAACTCAAGCACTGTACAGATTAATTAACCTGGATCTTGCCTGATAACTCTTGACTTCCTCCTATCCTCCCTCCCCTCTCCCTCCACCCATTATTCTATCAGGAGACTTCAACATCCACATCTCCAACCCTCTCTCCCCACCCCACCCCACCCCACCCCCACTCACACAGCTGGCTGTCAACTGGACCTTGTCTTCACCAGGGATTGCTTCCACCCCGTCCTCTCAGTCACTCCTCTCTATCTCTGATCACTACTTTATCTCTTTCCCTCTGTCGCTCCCATTCCTTCCTACTCCAACAACCCCTGTCACCTTCCGTCGAAACCTCTCTCCCCCTTGGTCTTCTCTACTGCTCTTTTACACCTCCCGTCTATCGACTCCTTCTCCCAACTCTCTGTAGATTCGGCTAACTTCACCCTCTTCTCCTCCCTCACCTCTCAACCTGCCCGCCTCTCCCCGCCCCAGCCTTGGCTCTCCTCCATGCTCCACTCCACTCATACCAAACTGTGCTCTGCTGAACAGAAATGGAAGATAATCAAACTCCCTCCTGCCTTGGATCTCTACCGTTTGCTCTTCTCTTTTACACTCACCTCTGACAAAGGCTCCTACTTCCACTCTATCATTCAGTCTTCTACCAACAATCCCCATAATCTTTTCCTTCTTGTGGGACATATTCCCTGAATATGATATTAATACCTGAATGTGTATTAATGATATAACTGGACTAATTAATTAAACTGCTGTGTCTTAAGAAAGAGCAAACTGCTGTGTCTTAAGAAAAGGGCCTCTTGGTTCCTGGCAGGAATACTGAACTGAAGATGACCAGGGCTAGGAGGGGGGCATCTGGACTGGGTGAGACTAAAAGGAGAGTAAAAAGAACGTAAACTGCAAACTCAAGCGGTTTAGTAAAATATATATACTTTATGTCAACAAGTCCCAACTGCAACAACCACTGCTGGAAGAAAGGAAACAGACAAAGACACATCTCAAAGATGTGTGCGTTGAAAATACAATATACACAAATGATCTCATGAAAGTGGCTGCTCAGCAGAGTGAAAAAGAATATAAATATACAAGCAAAACTAAATATTTTGCGCTCCACATTAGAATGCTAAACAAGGTGCTGTCACTCTGCTAAGCGAAGCTGCAACTCCGGGACTCTGCCTGAAAACGGACCCAAAAAGAGGAAGAAAGCTGCAAGCGAGTCAACTGGACACTTCAACAGATTGTACGAGAGTACGAGACTGACAATGATTGGCATATATATATATAGGGTTTGTTGTATCTTAATATAAAATAAACTTGATTATACTGCATTTGTATTTTTAGCAGTATTAACAATAAAAGGTATGTCTCTGTGAGCCTACCTGAATTCTTTACATTTTCTTTTAATCCCACGATATCGCGATATGGGTAGTATTATTGATATCGACCGATATCGATATCATATCATATCAATATATGGATATTGGTGCCCACTCCTAGTTCTTATCCATTTATTGTACTTACTACTTTATTCTTAGGTTTAACTACTCTTAGTCCTAATCACTCTCAAACATAATTATTTACTGTAATTTGTATTTTCTCTCATTTGAATTTGCTCTTACTTACTACTGATTTGATTGTATTTTATAACTGCTATTATCTGTAATGCGATACTTTGTAACAACTGTAAGTCACCCTGGATATGGGCGTCTGTTAAGAAAATAAATACATAACAATAATAATAATAATAATAATAATAATAATAATAATAATAATAATAATAATAATAAACTTTCCTTTGTGCCACAATATTAAAAAGTCCATGAACTGTTCAACGTTATAGATTTCAGTATTGAACTGCTCACAGACAATAAACTGGTGTTAGCTCATGGCTATAATATGAAGTGCTCCAGGTATACTGTATTAGCAGTGCAGTGTGTGCAGGTATACTGTATTGTCAGTGCAGAGTGTGCAGGTATACTGTATTGTCAGTGCAGAGTGCTCCAGGTATACTGTATTACCAGTGCAGAGTGTGCAGGTATACTGTATTGTCAGTGCAGAGTGTGCAGGTATACTGTATTGTCAGTGCAGAGTGTGCAGGTATACTGTATTAGCAGTGCAGTGTGCAGGTATACTGTATTGTCAGTGCAAAGTGTGCAGGTATACTGTATTGTCAGTGCAGAGTGTGCAGGTATACTGTATTGTCAGTGCAGAGTGCTCCAGGTATACTGTATTACCAGTGCAGAGTGTGCAGGTATACTGTATTGTCAGTGCAGAGTGTGCAGGTATACTGTATTGTCAGTGCAGAGTGTGCAGGTATACTGTATTGTCAGTGCAGTGTGCTCCAGGTATACTGTATTGTCAGTGCAGAGTGTGCAGGTATACTGTATTGTCAGTGCAGAGTGTGCAGGTATACTGTATTGTCAGTGCAGAGTGTGCAGGTATACTGTATTGTCAGTGCAGAGTGTGCAGGTATACTGTATTGTCAGTGCAGAGTGTGCAGGTATACTGTATTAGCAGTGCAGTGTGCAGGTATACTGTATTGTCAGTGCAAAGTGTGCAGGTATACTGTATTGTCAGTGCAGAGTGTGCAGGTATACTGTATTGTCAGTGCAGAGTGTGCAGGTATACTGTATTGTCAGTGCAGAGTGTGCAGGTATACTGTATTACCAGTGCAGAGTGTGCAGGTATACTGTTTTGTCAGTGCAGAGTGTGCAGGTATACTGTATTACCAGTGCAGAGTGTGCAGGTATACTGTATTGTCAGTGCAGAGTGTGCAGTAAATTACAAATGGTACATTGAAATTTCGTTCTGTTTGATATTTTATTTTAAAACACTGAAACTCAAAATCAATTATTGTAAGGTGACATTGGTTTCATGTTGGGAAATATTTTTAAGAAAAATAAAAAACTGAAATATCTTGCTTGCATAAGTATTCAACCCCCACACATTAATATTTGGTAGAGCCACCTTTTGCTGCAATAACAGCTTTAAGTCTTTTGGGGTAAGTATGTACCAGCTTTGCACACAGTGTCGGAGTGATTTTGGCCCATTCTTCTTGGCAGATTTGCTCCAGGTTGTTCAGGTTGGTTGGACGACGCTTATGGACCGCAATTTTCAAATAGTGCCACAGATTCTCAATGGGACTGAGATCAGGACTTTGACTGGGCCACTGTAGGACATTCACCTTTTTGTTCTTGAGCCACTCCAATGTTGCTTTGGCCTTGTGCTTGGGATCATTGTCCTGCTGAAAGGTGAATGTCCTCCCAAGCTTCAGTTTTTTAGCGGACTGAAGCAGGTTCTCTTGCAGTATTTCCCTGTATTTTGCTACATCCATTCTTCCTTTAATTTTAACAAGATGCCCAGTCCCTGCTGATGAGAAGCATCCCCAGAGCATGATGCTGCCACCACCATACTTCACTTTAGGGATGGTGTGTCTTGAGGCATTGGCAGTGTTAGGTTTGCGCCACACATAGCGCTTTGAGTTTTGGCCAAAAAGCTCTATCTTGGTCTCATCTGACCACAAAACCTTTTCCCACATCGCAGCTGGGTCACTCTCATGCTTTCTGGCAAACTCCAGACATGCTTTCAGATGGTACTTTTTGAGCAACGGCTTCTTTCTTGCCACCCTCCCATACAGGCCAGTGTTATGCAGAGCTCTTCATATGGTTGACTGGTGCACCATTACTCCACTCCCAGCCACTGAACTCTGTAGCTCCTTGTGGCAATGTGCCCCGCCCCTGTGTGCATGTGTGTGTTATATGTTGTATGTTGCGTGTTGTGTGTTAAATGTTGGTGTATTGTAGTTGGTACACGGGATATAAATGGGTGTGTGCAGCACGAGTATTTAAATTGTATTTAGGCACGAGGATGGCACAAATCACTTCACGTGGATTTAAAGTATGTAATATGTGAGCACGGGGTTGCACGTAATTAATTCACGTGCTGGGATTCAAGTGAATAATTAATTAGTAATTGAATCCCAGCACAACAGTATATATAGATGCACATTTGTTTCACTCAGGGTTGTGTGTTCAGGGCGAAAGAACGGGAGAGAGTGAGGAGAAAAAGAACGAGAACGAGAATGAGAAAGAGAAAGAGAAAGTGAGCAATTGCTACGTGGTGCTGGAGGACCAGCACAGTACGTGTTTGTTTAGTGTTCGTCCCTGTGTGTCAGTGTCTGTTCGTTTTGTTTACCTGTTTATTTTGGCGTGGCGTGAAGTGCCGTGCCCTGTGTTTTCTGTTTGTTCAACCCTTTTATTTTCTGTTCTGTGTAATTATTAAATGCTGAGCGAAAGCATTCGCTCAGCTTCACCAAACTCCACATCTCTCTCTGTTTATTTTCCTGTTTCTGGTCTGACGCCACCCACTCCGGCCGTCTTTGTGACACTCCTTCAAAGTGATTGTTGGCCTATCTGTGGCTTCTCTTACAAGTCTCCTTGTTTGAGTGCTGAGTTTTGAGGGATGGCCTTTTCTTGGCAGTGCCTGGGTGGTGTGATGCAGCTTCCACTTCCTGATTATTGATCCAACTGTGCTCACTGGGATATCCAAACACTTGGATATTATTTTGTACCCTTTCCCTAATCTATGCATTTGTATTACTTTATCTCTAACTTCTGTAGCATGCTCTTGGGTCTTCATTTTCCTTCAGATTCACAGCCTGACCAATGATCCTTCAACTGTGGGGTTTTTATCCAGAAAATGTGACAGCAACTTTAATGGTTCACAGGTGGAGGCCAATGGTAAGGTAATTGTGTCCTCGTTAGGGCAATTTCTTTCATCGGTGTAAACTGGGAGCTTCCACAGCACAGGGGTTGAATACTTATGCAAGCAAGATATTTCAGTTTTCTATTTTTCTTAAAAATATTTCCCAACATAAAACCAATGTCACCTTACAATAATTGATTTTGAGTTTCAGTGTTTTAAAATAAAATATCAAACAGAACGAAATTTCAATGTACCATTTGTAATTCAGTAATATGAGAGAATTGGTCAAGGGTCTGAATACTTTTGCAAGGCACTGTATATATATATATATTATATATATATATATATATATATATATACACAGACGTGCTCAAATTTGTTGGTACCCTTACAGCTCATTGAAATAATGCTTCATTCCTCCTGAAAAGTGATGAAATTAAAAGCTATTTTATCATGTATACTTGCATGCCTTTGGTATGTCATAGAATAAAGAAAAGAAGCTGTGAAGAGAGATGAATTATTGCTTATTCTACAAAGATATTCTAAAATGGCCTGGTCACATTTGTTGGTACCCCTTAGAAAAGATAATAAATTATTGGATTATAGTGATATTTAAAACTAATTAGTTTCTTTAATTAGTATCACACATGTCTCCAATCTTGTAATCAGTCATTCAGCCTATTTAAATGGAGAAAAGTAGTCACTGTGCTGTTTGGTATCATTGTGTGCACCACACTGAACATGGACCAGAGAAAGCAAAGGAGAGAGTTGTCTGAGGAGATCAGAAAGAAAATAATAGACAAGCATGGTAAAGGTAAAGGCTACAAGACCATCTCCAAGCAGCTTGATGTTCCTGTGACAACAGGCCATTTTGGTCGCAAATATTTATGGCTTTACAGTATTTTGTTTAAATATAGCTGATACAGCTTAAGTAAATAACTAAATAACATAAATAAATAACAGAAAATGTTTTTGAAGTTCATACCGCAAGTTTTTTTCTTTCTTTTGTAGTATGTTTTGTAATTCATTTTCTGGTCACAGAATCGCCCTTCAGCAGGTTTCTCATTCAGCCATTTTATCTTTTTAGGAGTGTAGGTGGAGGGCGTTCCTTTGAAATGGGGCGGGACTGACAGTGATGTGAACCAATCACAAGGTTGTGAGGGCAATAGTTTAATCTATTTGTGCTCCTATGGTGAGGTTTTAACCAAATCACAGTCCAGAATTTCCAATACCTTAGTGCTGTACAGATTATATATATATATATATATATATATATATATATATATATATATATATATATATATATATATTATAAAAGCATTTTGCCTTTAGTAATAATCTGTACAGAGTTTACAGCAAACCAATATCCCAGACATTTCTCAAACACTCACTTTGATACAGGGATTACTGTTTCAGACCAACAAGGCGGATTACACAATCAAGCTTTAGTCAGGTCTTAACAAAAAGTGCTTTTGATTGAAAGGCTTGTAGCTTCTTTTAGAAATGAAAAATGAGTCATAAATATAGAAACAAATCCCAGCAGTCCTATTGATGTGTACTGCCGCAAAAAGCCTGAATGGGTATCTCCATGAGGAATGACTTGATTGGTATTACTATTTTGTGCTTATTTTAAAAAATATATATATCTATATATATATATTTTAGCTCAAAGAGCCAGCTGCCCAACGTTTTGATATGTTGTACATATCTTTCTCAAGGGAGCCTGTGTTTGAATCCAAACATTGGAGGTATTTATATTATTATTATTATTATTTATTTCTTAGCAGACGCCCTTATCCAGGGCGACTTACAATCGTAAGCAAATACATTTCAAGTGTTACAATACAAGTAATACAATAAGAGCAAGAAATACAATAACTTTTGTTCAAGCAACAGGTTTTTGACGGCATGACAACTACTTGTTATTGATTTGATACTGTTTATTAGATGTCGTCAGGTATTATTGTTGAGATATGCATATTTCTTAAATGATGTACTGCAGATGTTGATGAGGATTAAAAAGTACATTTATGATTACATTTACATAATAATAATACTACTACATTCTTGATCATTTCACAACGATTCCTACTGTAATTGAAATGCATTCATGCATCCCCTGACACAAATACAGACGAGGGCAAGCTCTCTAGCTGAGTAACTTACCTCAACACACATCTTTTATTAACAGTCTGCTTTGATAGTGCTTGTCTTTGTGCTGAAACAGCTTCTGTAAATGTACAAACTGTGCCTACAGCCAGCCAGCCTGACTAGGCATGCAGCTGCCTTATTTATAGCTGCCAGACTATGCAGTCGGACCTCAATTAACTAAATGGATTCATTGATTGACCAATTCACATTTCCCAGCATTCACTTCTAAATCAAAAGAGCCACATTGTGGCGCTCATTGATCCATCTATGAATCCAATGGAGAGTCCAGATTTACATTATAATGTGACAGGGGACACCTCACCCTGTCACAGAGGGACAATCCATTTCCACAACACAGTGTGCAAAACGGTTTCCTTCTTGCTAGGGTTTCTATCCCTGTCGTAACCAGAGTAGGCACAGTGCCAAATGAAAACCTAATTAGAAGTCATAAAGGCCACCCGTCAGAACAACACAAAGGTCAACAGGCCCTTGGGAACTTCAAGTGTTTCATCGCCAGAGGGAAAGAACATTTGGAAATAGAAGATGAAAGACACTGAAAATAGAATAGAAGGGCAATTATTCACCGTTTGTTCTGGATAGCATCCTTTGAACACTTCATACAGCGGGTTGCGGGTTCGGGTCAGGCCCCATTTAACGGAACAGAACTAGAAAGAAATCACTAGGAAGCACAATTGTACAGCTTGATTTAAGTTATAATGCAACCAAGTTCTTGATATTTTATACTGTTATCATTTTCTTATTTCTGTTAGAAAATGTTGCAAAATGTATAAGTTTGGTGTTCAAATGTTCCTCCTAGTGGCTGATTGAATTAGACAATCCACACATATCCACTGTGCTGCTTCTTAGAGCTAAGCCTACATTGCCAGCACTGTGCCTGGGATAACCACGAGTCTGTTATTTAAGGAAGGCTTCCTGTTTTACATGACGTTATATGATCACATATGAATAACAATATATGCATATTTTATGTGACACTAAATCCTTGTAACTGTTAGCTGTTGTCCTGGATTTAGCCTGCTTTTCTTACTTATTGTAACTGTTTCCATTCAACCTGAACTGCATAAAAAAGAAATGACAGCCACGTACAGTTGTGGGGCATTCTGTTTGTAATATTACGTGGTATGGGAATAGCTGGACACATTTTGACATTCTGAGAGAATCGATGTAGTTGCTTTAAAATAAATTTGCTCCATATTTTGTTACTGTTGACATTTCTTGTTGTTTCCAAATCTCTTGTTTTAATGAGATACTGTCTAAGGAAACACGTTGTGGTTACAGTCCAAAGGCTTTCTGCTCGACTGACTCACACAGCATCCCTGAAGAAAGCTCTTGTAAAAGGATGGTTTGAAGTAGACACGCGAATGAAATGAATGTACAGCACCCACAGCACAAGGGAGACATGTACACAACACTCAAAGAGTTTACTTCATTTTTAATCTTCAATCTGCCAAATCATTCGGTTTGGAGTAAAAAGCACAAACCTTGGCTCTGATAAGCTGCCATATAAAGCATACCCACAAATTGATACAGTACAGCTACTGACAAGAAATATGCAGTCTTTTATTGGCTTCTGATGTGGAGTTTTGAAATCAATTTGAAAGTCAATTACAAAAACAGTGTATCCACAAGTAAGTTCTGTCACAGAATAGATACAAGTGAGATCAGACTACACACCAGCAAAATCAGATGGCAGACAGGGACTGCAGTCACAGACAATGCAGATGTAACTTTGTAACCAAACGCTAGAGCCACAGAATGAGGCATTAAGTCTGAGTGTGCACGATACATGTAATGCTCCAAATGGATAATTTTGTGCGATGTGTGACACGATAATGTGATTATTAAATCAATAGTTTATCTTAAGGCAGCACTTCAATGTGATACCAATTTATATTCATAACATATTCATGAACCTGTTCTAGATTGGTGTTGGTTTCTTGTTATCATGTTATTTAATGAGAAACAAATAAGAGCTTGAGAGTGCTACAGTAATGAGACCCTGGATTGTACTGCTTCATTCAATCTGTGAGATGAAAAACCATATATAAAAATATACAATTCTAGCAGAGATGGGGTTAACGTACTGGAACATTGTTTCAAGCATTTAAAATTTGAAAATCAGTCAATATCTCTCAAATTCTTGCACATAGGTGGTTCTTAGTGTGAATGATTCAGTTATTTACATCTAGTTCTATGGTGTTGAGGCGTTACAATGGATTTGGAATGGCACAGTTAAAAATAGATACCCATGAGAGATTTTGATATGAGTTTTCATTCGATGCATACAGCATGGATCAATTCAATCACTATATCAGGCTGAAGGACATGATTCTGGGCCACATTTTACTCCCATATACAAAAATATTACAGTTAAAAAATGCTGGAAACCCAAACTCAGCATACAAGGTCTATAACACCCTCACATTGCAACATATAAAACTAAAAAAGGAGGCCGTCTGCCACAATGACAATGTACTGCAACTATGCATCAAATACAAATACAGCAATTTCCTAGTAATACTGCCCATAAAAAAAGATTGGGCTCCCCCACCACCCCCAACACCCCCCCAACACCCCCCAGACTGTCACTTCTGGAAAGCACCACAACAGGTCCTGATAATATATAGTATTTTGTTAAAGTCACTTTTATATTTAATATCAGATAAAGCTTCTGAATGCAGTAATTAAGTTAATTCAATGGTTAAAAAAAAAATCCAGATGACAAAATGCCAATGAACCGTGCAGACATGTTTAGAGAATATACCTTGGGGCGTTATGAACTGTTACACTTAAATGTAAATTAAACTTTAATAAGCAGCCAATAATAATAAGCAGATAGAGCTAAAAATATCAATTCAGGAGCCCACAAAAAAAAATAAGATTGGCTTGTTAATGCCACAACACATACACCTACAGAAAAAAAGATTTTTGTAAGAGAGTTTATAGAGTTTAAAGTCTCTTCTGTTTTTGAACAAAACAATACTGTTAACACATAGCTCATTCTCTTTGATTAAATGGGCTGTCAATCACATGTGCAAAAAGACAACCCTAACTATCAATAGGTTCAGTGTCTTATATCAAAATAATTCATACAAAAATTATATGGGGGCAATGGTTGGCTCTGCTGTGTTGAGTAGAGTGTTCAGTCCGTTGTTGTAAGTGGTGTTATTTTTCCTAGACCTCTGTAACGGTTTGCGTTGTTGAAATAATTAATATTACTGTATTTAAGCTGCAGATGAAAGCCAGTTTCAGTCAGGAAAGAGCTGACAGTCTGAGCTTGGTTGGTAGACCCTTCTGAAACTAGGGGCCTATGAAATCCACGGAGAACACGGACGGAATCGCGGAATTCAGAGAAAGAATTTGGCAACCGAGGACATTACCACAAAATCAGTTTAAACAAACAAAATTATATATATATATATATATATAATTTGAAAAATTACATTGAAATAGCACGGTGTTTGTATGACAAGAGGCTTCAAGAAACACACGTCATGGGAACGCATTAAAAAACTATTTTTGCATCTCTCAGCCACGGTACACGACCGTGATTTTAACTGTAAAAAAGCGCTGCCTCTCATGCCACTTCACTTGCTAGCTACCGTTATCACTTGGGCAGTGCTTAATTTGTAAAGAAAGAGGTGCCGGGGCGCAAGCAAATGACAATAATTGTAGGTACTGGTGTTAGATGTTTACATTCACATATTCTACATCATATACAAAGTAGAAGTGCATGCAGAGAAATGCAACCGCAGGACAAATTAAAAGAAAAGGCCTGTATACATGTTTTGTTATGGTTTTGCATTTAAATGGTTTAAAAAGAAACTAATTTAAGGCATTCACAGGACTCCAGAAGGATGGCATTGATTTAAAAAAATAAAATAAGCACCCCAACACGAACATTGGTTTGACTCACGGTCTCAGCGATGTGTGTGCAACAGAAGCCGATAGATTACTAAAACGATTAATTAAACTTAGGCTAGGTAGTTGCTGTCTTAGTCTGTTTTTATTCTCTATTACTTGATTATATTCATTGAAAAAGGCAAGAGAGAACCGTTATTATTTTTGTTGTTTTGGTTTAATATAATATAGCAGGCTAATGTTCCTATTGAAGTAGGCTACAATGTTTTGTTTTTTTTTTCATTAAAAAGTTGTCGTTGTTCTTTGTTGAAATTAATGTTCAGCTTTCATATTTTGTTGTGTACTATTCATTTAATCAAACCAAGTAGTGTAAGAAGTTGCTTGTATCGTTCCTGACGTTTTTCAAATCAAGTAAGCTTATTTGTGTATAAAAAACGACAACAGAGTTGCAGCCAGTGTCATCTTACTTAAAGGCACTCAACCTGAAATCGTAATGTAAAGTAGGCTACAAACGTGGCAGTGGACTGTCTTTTTAGCACGCACACAAGAACTTGCAGACTTGATACAACTGTGTTGAGAATTTAAAAAGAAAGCATTTTATGAGATTTTTAACTAGGCGCTATGACTCTGCATGCCCAGAGGTTCCAGGGCTGAGCCCCGGCACAAATTAAGCACTGCATTTGGTGGAAAACGACTACCAATAAGTTATTCTGAGCAGATAGTACTGTAATGACTACTGCAGAATGTAGGGTCTAGTTGCTGCATTTTTTCTCCAAAGTTCTCAGGGAGATATTACTAAGTGCCTTTTTATTAAATTAGAATTCACTGGGCGTGAGCTGGGGTGAAGGATAAGGCAGAAGCAGCAGCAAGGAGCAGTTAGTAGGACAGAATGTGGTCACTGACTGAAGGCGACGATGCCAACACATCCCTGGGGCAGAGGACCCAGCAACCGAAGCGGGATAGAAAAGATGGTCGCTGACTGAGGGCGACGATGCCGACACATCTCAGGGGCGAAGGACCCAGCAATCGAGGACAGGATAGAAAAGAGGTCGCTGACTGAGGGCGACGATGCCGCACATCCCAGGGTCGGAGGACCCAGCAACCGAAAACACATATGAGGGTTATGACTCGGAAAGCCGCCCCTCGAGAGGAGATGAGAGAGGTGCCCAGCATCTGAGGCTTTTGTAAGGGGCACTCGTAAAACCCCTGATTGGCCGAGACATCACGCTGCCTGGGACCTGAAAATTAAGGACAAAGCATTGAGGTTAGTATAGGACTCAGCACGAGTGACCACGTCCTGAAAGAGAGGCAGAATAGAACAGAGCCTCGAGTAAGGCAAGATGAGCGGAGGAGCTGCGACAGGACAGAGTTTGGCCGGGGGTCCGCTCTGACTCACATGGTGAGAACCCCCCTGAAGGTAAGGGAGGCGGATGCCTAGCCCTGAGGTCGGTGAAGTGAGACTCACTTGCCCCCCAAAGGATGGACCCCCGGCACCTCACGAAAACTCCCACACCGTGCGACAAACAAGAGACAGTACATGCCTACGCATAACATAAACAAAAGACCAGAAGGACAAACAGGACAAACAGAGGGAGATTAGTAATTTGTTAGTAGGATGTGACTATGTGTATACCTGCCGCTCAGTGGAGAGGAAAAAACCCCTTGAGGCCGATTAGGGAAAAACCTCTGGTGGCCCTGGCAGACAGGAAGCCCCCACTCCAGGCATACTAGCAATTTTTTAAAATGGGCAGCAACTATATGAGAGGAGAATGAATGAATGAATAAATGAAAGAATCCACTGCAGAAGAGGGCCAGCTCCCCACATTCATGATCTGGCTGTGATTGATGTTGGCCCTTGCAGCAGAGGGGGCTGTGCCTACAGAATGATTTGGGGGGGGGGGGGGGTGAGAGGCTGAGATACCTTGACGTTGAAAAGAATGGGCAGATAGAGGACTCTGCTTGACGCTGAAATGGATCCGTCGTGGAGGTACACAACTGAATGATGGAGTAAAATTAGAAGTAGAAGAAACTGTGGATTCTGAGCTCCTGAGAAGACCGAAGAGGGCTCAGATGCAGATGATCTCCATAGGTAGATCCTTGTATGGGGCGAAGTGGCGTTTCCAAAGAGTAGAATGAGCAAACGGAGAATGTTCATTAATGTAGACAGGTGGGAAGGTGAGGCAGAAGGGAAGGCTCTTAAGAATCCCACGGAGGGTCAGGTGAACTGCTGGTATGGAGAAAATGGGGGAGAAAGAAAGAGAGAGAGAGAGAGAGAGAGAGAGAGAGAATCCCTACCGTGGACGATGAAAGCCAGGATCTGGTTTTGTTTGAAGGAATAGGATGAATCCGATTTGGGCACAGAAGGTTGAAAACACTGACCAAGATGTAGAATATGAAGCTCTCGAAGAAGGGCGAGGGCTGCAGACATGAAATGCGGAGCAGATTGAAGGAGATTACTGTGAGTAGGATTCAGTCAAATAGCAGCTGATGAAGCTGGGGAGTCTGGAGGGGGGGGGGACCAGCTGACTGAACTGGATAGAGTAGAGGCCGAAGGGGAGCTGGAACTGAGGGTTGAGGTAGCGGCTGGAACTGAACGAACATGTGTAAATCGACTGCTGGGGAAGCTCAGCACGCTTTGTGCTCCATTTTCTGGAAACAAGGGAAGAAAGGAGATGTCGACCATCCTATGTGTTAGTTAATATGGGATCGACCAGCGGTCTGCTACTATCCTGTCCGCTTGAAATGGAAAAGGTGAACTCACATTCAGAGATTGGGTTTCACAACTCCAGTCATTCTCCTAGTAGTGGAACTCCTTAACTCATAATCAAGACAGATTTCCAGTCTCATACCACGTCTCTCACCATGCATTAATGCTGTAATATTTGAGAGGGTGTGAGGACATCTGAATAGATTGCTGAGAAGGTCAAGCACCTCGTATTTTGATTAGATGGGGATTAGCATTAGCCTTGATTGTGGAATGCTGCCGTGATCTGCATATTGGAGGATAGCGGGAGCGGTGGAAGCTCTGGAGAAGTACAGGTACAGATTTAAACTGTAAACTAAAGCAACTTTGCATGCTATAATAGTGAGTAGATCTAAAGAGGGAGCAGAGATCTGCTGCAGTGAGGAGCAATTAACAGTAGAGGACGGGATCTGCTGAACGGTGCAGAGATCTGAAGAAGTAACGATGAAGCGCTGTCAATAATGAGCAGTGGTCTGCTGTAGAGCGAGAGAGAGAGAGAGATCTGCTGAAGCAGTGATCTGTTATTGTGAATGGTGGACTGCCATCAGTAGAGTGTGGTAGTCTGCTGTAGAGCGCAGAGATCTGCTGAATGCAGTGGATATTGGTCTTTGAGTGAAAGGGATTTAGATGAAGCCAGAGATGAAGAATGCATAGAGCTGAGGCCGCTGTAGAACCTGAGAGGATGAAGAATGTGTTGCTCGGAGGCTATTGCAAAATTTATTGATTTGGTCGGAAGCAGTCTGAGTGTATTGTCTAATCGCAGGGTAGGAGGACACTTGACTGAAATGATGATAGTTGTAGGACATGGTTTCCGTTTCTGACTGGCAGCTCACGTTGCTGAAATGGTAACTTGAAGGTTGAATAAGGTGCCTTGGTGAAATTTGTCGGTTTGAAGGAGAGGAGCCAGATGAGGAAGCACGAATCCGGGAACAGGAAGAGGTCACTGGGATGGAAGCCTGGTGCAGGGAAGCTGGAAGTTAATGTGACGGTAGATTCGGAGCATCTCAGAAAGCCGACAAGTGCGTGGCTTCATGACCATGTCCTCAAAGGGGCGGGGAGGGCAGGTAGAGTTGAAATTGAAGAATGTCAGTTGATATAGATAGACAAAGGATGAGGCAGGAGGGGAACTCCCGAGAATAACTGCGAGAATGGATAGAAAAGCTGTAGTGTCCGAGCTTCGCAGCGATACCAAACTCGTTTAATATAAGAGAGAGAACTTGTGGTATTATACTGCCATCCAGAGGTTATGATTGGAATTAAACCATTGACTTGAGTGAAGCAGGGTAGAATCTATGAAGTTATTACGATTAAAATCCTTGTCTATGTAGAACAACATTTGCTTATTCCCTTAGATTTAAATAATAAATGTTCTAGAGATGTTAGGACAGTTAGTCATGTATATAAATAAGTAAACGCAGTACTTAGAGGTCATGCTTCGGCGCGTTGAATTCGTCTCCACCAGTTGTGAAAGCGCAGCAACAGGAAGCCGGAAGACAGCAGTACTGAGGCACAGAGCACGCAGAGCCTGATGAAGCTGCCTGGTCACCATGACAACTTACCACTCCCCACAGTCACTCAATAACGGCGTTACCGTGGTAACCGTGGTCTGTAAGGCGTCGGTGGAAAAGTTGCAGTGCAGCACTATCGTTGGAGCATGTTGTGACCAGTCAAACCACGAGCCGACACTGGTTAAAATGGGCAGGATATGTCTTTTAAAAGGTTGAACGTAGCTAATGGAGGTCCAGGGCAGGATCTTCCGATGGAACGGTAACTCTGCTGGCTCTGTGGGAGCAGGGGAGGGGCGTCTGATTGCAGGCGAGGAGTAAAGAGAGATTCCGAGACAAAGCTTCGTGGTGGATTTAATAGAGCTAAAGTAAGGCAATCGCTGACAACGGGAATGTCGATGTCTTGTCGAAGGAGCTTGAAAGTTTAGCAGAGGACCAGTCTTTCTGATAAAGTTGCAGACAGGTTGAGTAATGACGCTGCGCTTGAACGGCGCTGTTGCTGGATGGAACAGGAAAGACAAATGTTGGAGCTCTTGAAGCCGAAAAGAGAAGCTGTCTGAAAAGAAGGATCACCTGAGCAGGTAGGAAAATGATTGATAATATATCTTGGCAGCGCTGTGCAGAGAAATGACCTGCAGAGCGAGGCAACGAAGTTTAGATATTTAGCGGTGGAGCACGAAACGACGGCGTCTGAGCGTTTGCTACAAAAACGAAACACTAGACAGAAAAGGTGCAGGTGATCAGGGCTTAAATAGAAAATAGATGCTAATTGACAGGAGATTAGAAAATTAAAAGATTAGAGGCCCCCAGCTCCACGCCCCCTGAACCACGCAGGCTAACATTAAATCAAAATATGTAGGCTTTTATTTAAATTGTTTGTCATTAATTATTAATGAAAACATTACATTTATTGTGAAATGTTATAGTTCAGCTTGTGTTGAAAAGAAAATCTACTAAATAAAGACTACATTTAGATTTTATTTTAAATTTACAATGTTCCTAGTTTATTTGTCTTAGATTGTGCCAATTTGTACCCTTTTTTTCTGAAAGCACTTTGAATAAAACCGTTTAGTGAGAGTTTTTTGTCATATTTTTTCATGCATTTCTAGCTTCATCATTGCTGTCACTTGTGGTTATAAAAAAACGAACTAACTAACAAATTACAGATTTTTAAAACCGAAAAATAAAAAATAAAATAATTGGGGAAAAAATAAACCTGAAAATTCAAAATAATAAAACGGATTTCACAGGGCCCGATGTATCCAAGACTGCACAAATAATGGATGTTTCACAAGGAACAGATTCAAAAGTACCATATATCATTTAAAATGTCCAGCCTAAGGACTTAGATGGAATCGAAGAATAGGTCACATATCACACACATATTGACTCAGCACCAGCCTGGCTGCCCATGGTTCCCTTACAACCACTTTGCAATGCAATGGCAGGTTACCATCAGTAACCCTGGCATTAGTTGAATCCAACAGGCACCAAGACACAGAAGCAGTAATACCCTGAACAAGTATGTCACTCGCTCCTCACACTATGAAACAAACAGAATGTGAAACAGCCCACCTGAAACAACAGACACAAAGTCACATGCTTGGAAGTGACTGCTCACAGACGGGTTCTCAGCAGCCTGCATCCTCAGGCACGAATGGCATGTTCAGGAACCGTGTACAACTGTATGAAACGCATCCTAGCAGTGGCAGCTTCAAATATGGTATAGATATGAATTCTGGCACTTCACCACATACCCTTCTATATGATTGATTAGACAGGCGTCTGTTAGTCACACCATGCATACGATGCCAACATTTTCTATAAACAACTCCAATAAGAAGATAAAAAAATACAACTACAACTCTGAAGAGACATAGGTAGACCACAACCAGAGACAACTTAAAAAAGAAAGCTTTGCACTGTCAGCCAAATGTTGACTGTCTTTAAACTTTCAATTGGCACAGTACTGGAGAGAAAAGGCTGCACAGTCAGGAACAGTGATTGAAATTGCTAGGGATACAACCTGATTATGTATTTACATCTCACTTCAGGGTTACCTGTACAGTGTTCACCTGAGATTCCAAGCAGACAAGTCTCTTCCAAGAGTGAAGGGCTTGAAGAACACAATCTATGCGACCAAGGTTAGTGTTGAGCCGGGAAACAGTTAGGATGAGTAAAAACGTCTGATCTTAATCCTGTCTGCACTGCCTCATCTTGATAAAGTTGTGGATAAAACTCAGATGTATTCCAGGAACCGTTTAAATGAATACGATTCTACCAGTTATACGCTCTCATGGACCAAACACTGAGACAACCAAGAATACTTAAGGAAGTACGTACAGTCACACCCAAGATAAACCTTGCCATACTGTTAAACAAGATTGTCTTCCAGAACATGTGCTACTGACTGGTGTACAATACAATATGGGATTCAGGCTGGTCTTTCAGAACATGTGCTACTGACTGGTATACAATACAATATGGGATTCAGGCTGGTCTTCCAGAACGTGTGCTACTGACTGGTGTACAATACAATATGGGATTCAGGCTGGTCTTTCAGAACATGTGCTACTGACTGGTATACAATGCAATATGGGATTCAGGTTGGTCTTCCAGAACGTGTGCTACTGACTGGTATACAATACAATATGGGATTCAGGTTGGTCTTCCAGAACGTGTGCTACTGACTGGTATACAATACAATATGGGATTCAGGCTGGTCTTCCAGAACGTGTGCTACTGACTGGTATACAATACAATATGGGATTCAGGCTGGTCTTCCAGAACGTGTGCTACTGACTGGTATACAATACAATATGGGATTCAGGCTTTAACACCAAGCTTCCAAGTGCCCGGTGCCAGTATACACTGCCCTCCGCCAAGCACTAAACCAGATGAAGAAATGGAAAAACCTGAAGATTAGATATTTTGGTACCACTGTCTTCAAATGCAGAAGTGGGTTTCTGCAATGGTTATGCTGTACCAGCCGCTGCAGTCAATTTGATTTGGTAAATGGGAAATAGTAAGTGTCTATTTTGGGGTAGAATCTCCGGCACTGGTGTTTAGACAGCTCACTGTTGAACTGTAAGCTTGGCTGGAATGTATTATGTTGTTCCCATCTGAACCGGCAGTGTGGCTCTACCCTGCTGTTCCAGATGTGCACTGCAGGTGACAGGTTGATACCTGCTCTGACTGTAGTCTTCCATTACCCGGAGTCATAAACTTAATTACTGCTTTGGTTGTTTAAAAGGTTTGACATGATTAAACAGAGACTAACCTCAGGGTACACTTGCAGGCATGCAGCGATCACTGAAGCATACAAGTCAGCTGATTTACCTTGTTTTGTGTTTTAGGATTTCCACTACGGATTTGAACAAAACATTACAGAAGAACATTCTGTGAGAATAACATACCACACTACTTCACTTTTGCAAATATGCTGTTCTACTTTTGAAAAGCCAGAAATAAATGTAGGTATAAACCGAAGAATGAAATGCAGTGCAGGCGTCCAGCTTTTATGCTGTTGAACACACTGTACAATTCAATGCAAATTACAATACAAATGTATTTTTATATAGCATCTCTCTCACGCAGAGCACTGTACAAAGTTAAAGACAAAACAAGAGGGTTCATTAATGCACTCCAGCTACACAACCAATTATATAAAAGCACATTTAGACTTCACATCATCCAATGTTTCAACCTGCTTCTCGTCAATATGAATAGTTCCACAAACCAGGAGCACAACAGAAAAAAGCTCTGATTTACACGTCTTACATGTCTTGAACAGCTTTCATACTGTGACCCATTTTATAAGCAGCCTCCACAGTGTTAGCTCACATGTAACAGCGCTTGGCGTCAGTGGCTGTCCTGTATAGGGTTGCACCCAATGAACGTATTATTTTAAAATGCGAATTTACAAACAAATAAATAAATAAATAAATAAATAAATAAATAAATAAATAAATAAATAAAATAAAAACACATAATGACAGATGTTTTTAATAGATTTGTTTAAGTGCTATCGCTCTCTTGGTGTCTTGTGGGTGACTCGGGTTAATTGCGAAAGTGCCACATGGAGATTATTTACAGCATACGCGTCTATCAGCTGTCGCTCAATTATATGTGGACTTTCAATACAGTACAATCTATACCAGTCAACAAAACAACAAGCCCGTTTAAAATAGAAGACGACTACTTAAATGATTTTCTTTTAAAAATAAATAAACAGGTTCTGACAGTTTACTTTGCAACAATCCGTTTAGTTTGGGGTCATTTAATGCCAAAACGCAACGGATTAAGACAGGTTTTATATCTGGATTGTAACATACACGTTGTCCTAAATATTATTAAATTAATGTACTACTCTCTGTGTAATGACGAATTAATATATATATATATATATATATATATATATATATATATATATATATATATATATATATATATATATTCTGAACGAGTATGCTTAAAAAAACACACAAACAAACCCGTATACTGTTGACTGTAAGTGTGCAGCTCAGACGTGAACACGAAAGTCGAAACCAAGCAGCAAATTCTTCAAACTAGGTGAGTAACTTGCTCTACCTAGAATAATACATTTTCCATAGGAGTCATAATAAAAACTAGAAGACACTATTAAAAAATATATAAATGCATGCAACAACAACATCGTATGTATAATCAAATCTACTAAAGAAAATAATTTGCACAAACCATCCCTGTAATATATATATATATTAGTGTGTGTGTGTGTGTGTTTTCCGCACATTCCCCGTCATTTTTTCTTACTGGTATAGGATTAGAAATTAGCATTGCAAAGGTAGTTTAACTTGTAAATACTGTAAGTAGAGACAGTAACGTCATACATTTCCTGTAATTACCCAGTGTGAAGTAAGGGAGAGCGGTGTTGTCCAAGTCATCCAATACCGAGACGCTCCCAGGCAGGTCGGTCCTGACGAAAAGCAGAAGCCGGGACTCCCCTCCTCCTCCAGCTAAGCTCCCTGCACCTCCGCCTGTAAAACTGAACTCATTCTCCCGAAGAACAGGCAGGGTGGACACCGTTACTGTCTTCACTTCGCACGGGCTCTCCATGTCGTTCTCTCTATACCTCTCCTCACGGAGCAGCCCTGGTCCCCCGCCTACTCCTGCCGCACAGGTCCCTGTCAAGAGGACCCCGAGGAGGATTAAGGTGTTTGGGCTCAGAAGTACTCTCCCAGCCATGCCGCTTTCTCTGCGCTCCGGTCCTCTCCGGCTTTTGGTGAGGAGATGCACGAACAGACTGCGAGCTTCTAGTACAGTTTGCATTGGAGACATGTCTGTCCAGGAGGCGGCACTGCAGGTGAATTCAGGGAAACAGAATAGTGATTTGTTATACGGTACCCATATTCAGATGCAGGACGTCAACAGCAGGTGCAGAAACTGCACGTTGTGCGTGAGGTACAGCTAAATACTGCACGTCGACAGAAAACTACTACTGTACTGACTGACACATATGGTTTGTGCTCGAATAGAGAGCGCTCGTTTGCAATTGATAATGCACACAGATCAGAGCAGTTTATCTATACAACAATACTGAACATGAAAAAAAAAAAAAACAATGATACCGTTTGCGTTGTCTGACATTTATAAATTAGACAAGACGGTCTTTACTGTGTAAACAAGCAGGTTTTGGGAGAGGATCATTTCTGTGCAACATTATAGGATCATTTGGGAACGAGACGCTGGTCCACCGGTTAAAGAAATACATATTAACTTAACATCTTGTGATCAATTGCAGGCAGGGATAATGTAAAGTCGTAAATCTTTCGATATAACCGTGTATTGGAGCCACAGTAACGTTATTCAGGAAAGGCTAAACATATCAAGTATCAGCGAATAAGCTTTGTACTGTACGCTGGCTAAAAGAGTTGTATGCAGCTGCATTTGAAAAGGCGTGAGCTAATAATGGGATGAATAACCCCTTTATACGAGGTGTTAAATTAACAGCATGGCAGAGGAATAGGGGAGGGTCTAGTTACTCTAGTACATTTTGCAACACATAAATAACTGCAATTAGAGATGGATTTGTCCTATAAAATATTCCATATTAATATGTAGCTCCAAAACTCATGCAATGTGACAGCTCCTGGTAATGCGTTGTACTGTGCAATTATAGTACATTTATTATTTTCCATGTGTAACATGTATTACATGAGTTGACGTGGTTTAATTTGAGAGAAAATAATAATTTAGAATAAAAGCACGTGCTGAATATTAAAGTCTGGAAACACAGACTTCATTTCAATTTCTCAGTACCGTTTGTTTTTCAGTGCAACTGAAAACTTACTAAATACTTGTTTTAATTATCTGTTGAATAAGATGTATGTTTACTTCTTAAAGACCTACAGTGTAACAGCAGTACAAGCCCTAAGCGTGTCTCACTGGGCAGTACTGTCCCTCATACTGTGGCACTGTCTACCTACAGCTAGCAGGAATGCCCCCTCCCACTTCCCTTTTGGACTTCCTTATTGGACTTACACAATGTAAACAGTTATTGAATTTGAAGACACATACCATCTGATTTAGGTATTTACAAGACCAGCGAGTGACAGTGCTAATGGTATCAAGTTTAAACTCTCTAGATCAGAAACATTACAGTTTTCACTCAAGATTGCCAATGCTGGGAAGAGGCACTGAAGTGATCACCAGCTCAGGTTGATTATTAGAAAAAGAGAGACCAGATCAATAACACAACACATTGAAGTAGTTCAGGGCTGGGGCAAAGCCAGGAAGAGAAATCTGTTTATTGACAGAAATATTTATTATAAGCTGCCCTGCTTTGTTCTTCAGATGAAAAATAGAGAGGAAATCTATTAGATTTGAAACTCCCTCTGTTATGCACTGCCCTCAGATCCTTGGTGCAAAGTGTAAATGTCTTCCTGTAATACACCGTGATATAAGAGACAAAGATGTGGCAGAAATTGGATTTTGGTTTTGGTGTGTGTGGGGGGGTGGGGGGGTTAATAATGTAATAACACATTTTCAGTAGTTTAGGACAAACACCCACAACACATTATTAGAAAAGAATGGTGTTTATTTGATGATCGTGGAGTTTAGTAAAAGAATAAACATTTGATTATGGAGTTTGGTACAAGATGACACATTTGATTATGGAGTTTGGTACAAGATGACACATTTGGCCTCAAAGCCACCTTGTTTGGGGGTCCATCTCATTTAGTTCAAACCCTAATATAAAATCCGGGTTCATTAGCAGTTTCTGTGCCAGAATCGAAGTGAGCTTGCACCCAAGTTTTAAAGTAAACCATTTAGTTCAAAGTTCTAACAATTGCAAGAAACAAACAAAAAAAAATGTTTTTTTTAAACTACTCCTAACAATATAATGAAGATGATTTAACTGAATGATTATACTGATGTTGTCTAGAAGCTTCACAATCTTGAATGTTTATGGGACACAGTGTGCCATCAAGAAAGTCTATCTTTGTGTCTCTTCCTGGCCTGAATGAACACGTTTTAGTTTTTTTTTTAGTTTTTTTTTTAATTATTATACATTTTCAATAATTTTGCTTTTCAATGGTTGCACTTGTGCTGGACGAAAATGTTTGTATGTATGATGTTGATTATGTGCCAGATTCAGAAATCATCAGACGTTTGTATTTGTTAACCCTATTTTCTAGTCCTTGCACCTATCGTACGTTCTCCTCCAGACTGGTGTTGTGTAGCTCCTTGCGTGCCTGCTCTCTTCCGAAGACTGTCAGGGACTTTTCAAGAGTAATGCGATTAATCAGCACAAAACAAGTTCAGAAATGACATGACTGGTGACCTAGCAGAAACTTCTCAAGTGTATATTTCATGATCCATAAATTAAAAATGCGGCCACCCAATTAAATGTTGTTATATATTAAAGCTGTAAAGCAATGGTACCAGAACTGTTCTGATAATAATATTGGTGCGGGACGAACCCTTGCAAACAAATGCTGCCGTTGCTGTACAATCATACCTAGAAACCTGGCTGATCCATGAAGGGCAATCATCTTAATAGTGAACATTAATGTGGTATTAAATTATGTTTGAATCATTATTGGCCAGGTTTATGGTCTATAAGTCGTCACTGCCACTATTAATTCAAACTCTTACTGTCATCTTTTTTTATTGAATATATTTCAAAGTGTTTTGAGAAACAGAATTTAACTGTAGTTATCTGATGTAATTATCTTATTTATAGTGCATGTATCACAATTGCAATAGCTTATGTGTAAAGTTACTGCTTTGTGTAATGAAAATGAGGCTGCTGTCCTGCCAGGAAACTCCTATAAATTAGACATTTATCTCAAAGGTTATATTATTCTTGTTAAATTAAAATTAAAACAACTTCTGCGTCCAAGTCCTCAGTACTGTCAGCAATCCTCCCTGCGCACCTCCCTGTGCACTGCCTCACTGCCTGCATTCAGTGGTGGGGTTACAGGTTACCTCTGCAGCCATTGTCTTCCCCTGTCATCAAATGCTTCAGCCCGCATAAAGACTGATGAGTAGTTTTCCAGTTTGCCATTCCTTAAAGACATGTGACAAAGTGGTCCTTGACTTCCTGGTGGTTGTCTCCAAGTGACTATTGAGGCCCCCCGATACCAGGCCTCTTTCATCCACATCACTTCCAACTAACCACTCTCGAAACTTATATACTGCAGAATCATTGCTATTACCTATAAAATATGATTTGAATGTAATTACTAGAAAAATGTGTTTGTGTGAATAAAAGTGATGCTTATGCCTTCTATTGAGCTTCATTGTCGCTGTAGCAGTAATTGAAACAATAATTGAAAATGGTGTACACTTTTCTCCAGTACAGTATGTATTACTCAGAACACTAGCCTTGTTTAAAATGGCCAACAGATGCTAGTGACTTTGACATGGGCCTTAATTATGGGCATGTAAATCAGTATCTAAGATTGTTATGCTTCATAAGCACTCTGCTGAAGTCCCAGATGACCACACTCACAGCAATAGTACAGAAACCCCTGTCAGCACTACACTCAGTGGACAGCTTCATCCAAGCCTCAAACGTAAGGCATTTGACCAAGATGTAAACACACATGAAGCCCAATCTCAGCAGACCACTTCATGTTTTTTAAAGCAAATTATCCAGCAAACCAGATATCTTCATCATGTTTAACCCTTTTTTTTATAGTAAAACCAAGTCCAGCACAATCTTGCTTTAAGGCTATCTCAGTGTAAAGCCCACCTCATGAATGCTACTTTCTTACAGTCCCAAATTGCAAAGGGAAGTAGCCTTCAGTGTTCATGCCACCCCCTGTCCTGACTATTAACACCACTCAAAATGTATTTCAATATCTGTGTAAAAAAAAACTCTGAAAACGTGGATGCAACATGATGGATTTAGATTAAAAATAAATATATAAATAAACAGTGAATTAGAACAGTTTGCATATACAACACTAAAATAACCCTTATGATATGCCCACAATAAAAGCATAGCAAAGTGTAATAAAGCATGGTGAAAGATTGGTAAAGCATAGGTAAGCATTGTTGTAAAGCACAGAGGTATTGTAAAGCATGCTGACAACCATGGCATACTATGGTAAATGCACAGTATAACTGTAGCAGGGTTGTGGCAAGAAAGAGACTGAGAGGCAAGGAAGCTGCAGTGTAAGTGCTAAAGAGCACGTTTAATAAACAAAACAACACAAAACACAGGAACAAATAAACAGGCACACGGGCCAAAACAAAAAGGGTTTAACACAATACACACAAAACACAGGAACAAATAAACAGGCACACGGGCCAAAACGAAAAGGGTTTAACACAATACACACAAAACAGAGGAACAAATAAACAGGCACACGGGCCAAAACAAAAAAGTTAAACAAAATACACACAAAACAGGAACAAATAAACAGGCACACGGGCCAAAACAAAAAGGGTTTAACACAATACACACACAACACAGGAACAAATAAACAGGCACATGGGCCAAAACAAAAAGGGTTTAACACAATACACACAAAACACAGGAACAAATAAACAGGCACACGGGCCAAAACAAAAAAGTTAAACAAAATACACACAAAACAGGAACAAATAAACAGGCACACGGGCCAAAACAAAAAGTTAAACAAAATACACACAAAACACAGGAACAAATAAACAGGCACACAGGCCAAAACTAAAAGGGTTAAACAAAATACACACACACTACTGTCAGGCTGGGCACTCACCTTCACTGAACAGATCTAAACAAACAGCAACACACAGATATATAAAAAAAATACCTCACCAAACTCCCTCTCCCAGACACAGGATTTCTGCCTGCTTTTATGCAGGTGGCCCCAATTAGCACCAATCTTCACTAACTGGACAGTGTTGCCACACTTGTGGTTGCTTGCAGAGACCTTAATGCTGTCCCTGCAACAATAACCATAGGAAAAGCATGTTAAAACTGCAAAAATACTGTGGTGAACTTTTATAAGGGAAATACTATCCAGAATGGCTAATCTGTTCCAATAAAGTGATAAATAAATTGGCAAAATCCTAATATATTAATGTCCCTTCAGTAACATGGACACTTCCCTATTAAGGCCAATGTATTGGTCGCGTGACAGGTCTATACTATTACCATGGATACCCTAAATGAATCACCATTGCCAGCCTGTGCATGCTATACAGTATGAGACCAGAGACAAACCATCTCCACCAAACTTGCACTATAAGACCAAGGCTTTACAAAATATCACAAAGCCAGTCACTGCTAAACCATACATGACCATGAAACGCATGGGCACCAATATTGACATAACAGTCTCCACAGTAATGTGTATTATAGAATGCACATACAGAACCAGTCTCCACAGTAATGTGTATTATAGAATACACATACAGAACATCTATGAGAAAATAGTTCCAATGGTATAAGACTGTAAAAATGTACTGTCACATTAGGTAGCATGCAAGCAAGAGGAAGATTAACATTTATGTTTAAAGACTAATCAGTGCAATGCAAATACGAAACTTCCAAAGTGGATTTGTATGCTGGGATATACATTATAACTGATTTAAATGCCATGTTATAAATAGGCAAAGACCCACTCTAGGCAAAATAAACAAAATTAAAAATAACTTTCATTACACTTGTAGCGTGCATGGGGGATGGCAGCAGCAGGGCTGGTAGGTGACATAATCACACACGAATACATAAGCCCGATAAACGCTCCTTGCAAAGGAGCCGACTCTTTTGTACAGCCGTATCGGCGCTGTGTGAAGTGAACTCTATTTTTAGATCAATGTGTCTAAACTGAGCTGCAATCTAGGGATGCAAATGCTGTTTACCATGATAAAGGGGGAGCTCAGGTGTGTTTCTGAGGTTAAGCAGCTGGTGGAGTCTGCATGAATTCTCCTGCACATGTTTTCTACAGCAGGGATTATTGGTGAAGAATGAGTGTTGATTGAGGACGGGTCAGCTTCTTTTATGTTTGCATTGTGTCATTACTGATCAATATACTGTAGTCCCCTTATGTTTCTATTGTACAGTCTGAATTCCTTTCATAAACAAGCTAACTATGTTTTAGAAAGATAAAACTGCTACTGACACCTCATGGAAAATATTGCAATAATATACAGAAGCCTATCAGGTTTATTTTAATCACTACTGAAAAACAATATTTATCAAAAGTGTGAACAAAAACAAGCATGTATAATTCTGCCCTTTGTTATTCGTATCCATACTCAATGGGCTAGATTCTCAAAGCTAACTAATAGCCATTAAAAATATCATTTAAGGTTAAAAAAAAAAGACTGCTCATAAGCCCCTACTGTCTGAGTTGTTTATTTAACAGATTTGAGAATGTAACCCTTTGCTGTTTCTATTTCACCACTGTTTACCTCAATACACTATAGTCATCTGTGGCGGTCTGTACCACAAAACAGGCTTTTCTTCCAAAACCGGTAAAATCTCTAAATGTCCTTCCAAACAGTAAAGTGGTCTTCATATCCACTGCCCCATGCACACCCTGCTTTACATGCTTCACTTCACAATTCAGCACACTGGTGTTGATCAGCATGCAGTGGACTGTGCACTCCAAACACTAACTTTATACAACTACACTGGATTTACAAGCAGTAATACTAAGCAATATACGTAATATTTTCAAAACAATTGCTAGGCCTTTAAGTGACAATGCATGGTTATGTTCATTTTGTGGCCTATAGATTTTATTATTGTTTCAGTTGGAGGAACACATCAAAACGGATTCACGGTGTAACATTTAAAATACCAGTTCATATTCCTAGTTAAGGTAGAAATGGATGTTAGCTCTAGAACTGGAAAAATAACTACAAAATAAAGGTATAATGATTCTATTCCTTTGACACTCTGTTAGGGATTGGAGGACGTTTTGATAAAGTCTTACCAAGGATTCTCTTCCAATTAGCAGCTGATCAATGCATTCATTAACATTATACACAGGAGCCTGCCAGCAGCACTCAAAAAACCTTCCTTTAGCTGCTAACCACTTGCATGTGGATAGAGAGCAGGATTCTGCATCACACCACTACTGTGAGCTGTCTGCTTTAGGGATCAGTCAGTACTTAGATGAAGATTTTAAAAAGACCTATGCATGAAAACAAACAGGCATATAGAATTGATTTCAGGTAAACATTTCTTAATTACTTTTACTAGGAACCAATGCTTTAAGTCTTTCTTTTTTTTTTTCTTCATGTAAAAGTGCATCTGTACCACGGGGGCACTAAATAGCAAATATTGAAATCTCATTTTGGGCTCTGTTAAATGGAGAGTTTTTATTTTTGCTCTTTTTAGTTTTCTTATATGCAAACTGTTCTAATTTACGGTTTTAGTTTTGAATATAAATCAAATGGAAAATAGACTTCCATCATGTTGCATTAACGTTTTCAGAGTTTGAAAGTGGTACGTTTGCAGCATGTTGGTCTTATTAGAAAGGTTGTTTAACATGCTTGGGACTGCAGGTGGTGGCCTTAATATTGAAGGAGACTTTATATTGACATCAGTAGGAGCAAATTGGGACTGTAAGAAAGTGGTCTTAGTTGTGAGGTGGTCTTTACACTAAGGTGATCTTAGTTGTGAGATGGTATTTCTTCTCATCCAGAACTCTGTTGCTCGCCTGGTGTTCTCTCTGCCTCGCTTCTCCCACACTACTCCTCTGCTCCGCTCACTCCACTGGCTCCCGATCACCGCTCGCATCCAGTTCAAGACTCTTGTACTCGCCTACCAATGCCTTGACCAGACTGCACCCAGCTACCTCCAGACCCTCATCTCTCCCTACACACCCACCCGACCTCTCAGCTCCGCCTGCAGTAGAAGACTGACTGTACATCCTCTATGCTCCCCTGCCTCCAGAGCCCGCTCCTTCTCCACCCTCGCCCTGCAGTGGTGGAATAACCATCCTACAGATGTCAGGACTGCCCAGTCCCTGACCACCTTCCCGCGCCTCCTCAAGACACACCTCTTCAGACAACACCTGTAAAACTCAACTCTTCTCTTCTGGACAATATAGCCTTTAATGCACTTTAACTTGCACTTATCTGCTCCCTATTTTACTGTATTTAATTCTGCACTTAACCCAATCTGTAGGATCTTGTATTTCACCTGCACTCGTATCTAACCCTGATGTAACTATCAACACTGCTATCTGCTCTTGAACTGCCCCGACATCAAATCATACTGTGTTTTGTATTTGCTCTTATTAGGACTGAAGTCATTGTATTTTGTGTTTTGCTCTTAATTGTACTGTAATTCTTGATATGGATTTTTTGTATACAACTGTAAGTCGCCCTGGGTAAGGGCGTCTGCTAAAAAATAAATAACTAATAACAATAATAATAATAATAATATTTACACTGAGGTGGTCTTTATACTGAGGGGGCCCGAGGTGAGGTTTTGCTGGACCGGTACTGTGTTATTTTTTTCCAGGTAAATGACTTACGTCCTTATTTACAAAACACAATACAGTTATGAAAGAAGAGGACCCTGGAATACCGCACAAGCTTGTGTGTTAGACATAGTGCAACCCGGCCCGACTGTGGCTGCAGAAATATGCTGTTAAAGAGTACTATAAACACTTAACAGCTAAAGCAGGCCTTGTTGGTTATATGAGATGTATTGCAGAGGAGATAGCCTTGACCTCTCTGCCAAGGCAGCCACTGGTTTGCCAAAATTGAATTTGACAGACAACAGAGCAGAGGCTCTGAGTCAAAACAGAGATGGTTAAATAGGTTGACAGTATGTTGCTTCATGAGACCAGCCTTTAAGTGCCCGGTGTCAACACAGTTTTAATGTGTTTCTCACAATCTTAGAAGAATCTTAGGAGTCCCATTCTATCCATTCTCTTGTCTATGTAGGTGTTATTAGCTTATTTTGTGAACATATTCCCCTTTGGGTTTGTGTAACCTC